>NC_141302.1:6152500-8552500 GCF_037954325.1 Fistularia commersonii
AAAAAAAAAAAAAAAAAGGAAAAAAAAATTCAAAGGAGAAATTTCTCTTATCCATTCAAATTTGTATATTTATCTAAACACAGGCGTGACTGACTAAGTAACCAAAAAGCAAAACCCTTCGCTTCATAAATTGTATGACCGAAGAGCAATAAATTCGGCATATCTGGGTGCTTTATTTCCTTATCTCAACTTCCGAGCATTTTTTTTTATTGCTGATAGATAAATCAGTCTGGCCCCTCATACAAAGGGGTCAACTCAAGGGCTGTGGTCATTACATTCTTTCCAAACAACTTCTATTTCTCTATGTTTCGTGCAACGACTGGCGGAGCAGCGGATCATTAATTCTAGCTTTTTTCTGGAAACCACCTGTGTTTAACGGACACACTGACCCGTCGCTCACATTGTGCCGAGGCGTTGGGCCGATGCTGCATGTTTAGTCAGTAAAAGTATATGAAAAGAGTTAAAATTACAAAAAAATGCCCCTATTTGTGTCTCGTTAATCTTGAATCAATCAAAAAGTAACTACTGTTAAATAGTCTGTAAAAAAAAAAAAAAAAAAAAATCCAAGACTTCAATCTAATATCAGAAAAAGTTGTAATTTAAGAGAGATGTTGTAAAGTCATTGAATGATGATGAAATCAAATACTGGATTTCAAACTAACAAAAATATTACGTAAAAAACAGATGTTGAAATGTGTTGTTTTGACATTTGCAAGTGAAGGTTAAAGTTAAGATTGTTTAATTTTGTGCTATTTTAAAAGAAACATCAGTATCTTAAACTATAGGGGACCGCATGACTGTATGTAAACTAGATGTGATAAGACACACCAGAGGAATTCAGAGGCTTCCACATAAGGCTGTGATATTTTCCGAAATATATCCTGAAAAGAAAAGGCTGTTAATCCACCTAAAAAAAATGTTGGGCCGCGCCGCTGATCGCCAAGACAACGGTGGCTTTGCAGACTAGACAAACAAACCTGGCAGAACGGAAAAAAAAAACCCTCACTTCTTTGTTTTAATTGCGATACAGGGTGTGTTTAGAGGAGTGTGTGTGCAGCTGTTACCTGCATGATGGCACCTTTGGCTGTGTGGAATTACACACACACACATGCACACACACCTCTTCCTATCAGATCTGGCCCCCGTCGGGTTTCATGTGATGAGCGCAAGAATGAAGACAGTCGGGTCTCGACCTTGTGTATTCCTCGTCACAGTCACACACACACGTCACGTTTTTGCCTCTGGGAGACAGACCACGCCAAGCAGACAGAAACCTTCAAATATGTGTACCTGTGTGTGTGTGTGTTTGTTTCATTAACTTGCATGTGTGGGAGCAGGATAGGAAAGCCTGGTCAAGGTCTTGGGAAGATGAGGGACTTGGTGGATGATAAGGTGATGGGAGATGGCTGTGAGGGGGGAGTTGAGATGTGAGGTGGCATTTTCAGTTGATGCACCACACACACACACACACACACACACACAACCTTCATCCTTTATTCTCAGACATCAGAAGTTATGTTTTCTCAAATGTTAATTTAGATTTCTCTCCTCTTAACACGGTTTAAAGTTATAATTTACGCTGATGCATATCATCAGTGATGTAGCGGTACAGTTTTCAAAATCATGTATCATTTACAGAGGCAAACTAAACTTTTTGAAATAATTTGGAGAAGCATGACCAAATGTTTTATTATATTTTACATTGAATATTAACAAAAATAGCACTGGGGTGTTGCAACGAGAAAAAGAGAGGAAGTTTTAAGTTTATTTGATGGTAAGAATGTGGAATTATTTCCGATTAACAGTCCAAGGAAGTCATGTTTAAGATCAGTATGTTGGACCGGATGAAACTAAACTACACTTCCCACAAGCCTCTGTTGCCCCATTTAAATCTCTCCGTTGCTGCTGTTTAAACCAAACATCACGCTGAACCCAGAAACAGATTTTAACTGCCAAATCTGTTACGGGCCAGTTGAAATAAACACATTCTTTAAGTTGCAGTAGCCTCGACTGGAAGATTGTAATAATTTAAAGCTCTGGGATTGGGAACTTATTGAAAGAGTGACACTTTTAACCTCCATCATTATGCACTTAAAACCTTTAACTTAATTTCTGTCTTGCTTTCTTTCATTTCAAGATGATTTTCAAGTGACATCCGGATGATTTTCAGCTCACGTGCGGCTTTTTCTCGCATTCACGTTCTGAAAGTGAGCGAGGCAGTGTGTGACGGACATATTGTCAGTTTACGGTCGACGAATAAAACACTTTTGGCATCATAGCACCGTAGACTATCATCGGCATTTCTGAAAAATGAATAATCCTCACCTGTTTTTGCACATGTTGAGGCTTTTCCACCCTTATTTTGAAAAGCTGAGATGTTTTCACTTTTGTAACACTACTTAACCCCCCCCCAAAAAAAACAAAAAAAAACAACCCTACATTACATAATTAAATAAGCGGCACGGTGGCGCAGTGGTTAGCGCTTCGGACCCAAGTTCGGTTCAGACATGGGAATCTGTGTGGAGTTTGCACGTTCTCCCCGTTTCCTCCCGTATTCCAAAAAATGCAGCAGATTAATTTTAAAAATTAGGAAAAAATTTCCCAGAATGAGTGAGTGAGTGAACGGTGTCTGTCTTTGTAACCGTCCACTCCATCCCGATGACAGCTGGGATTGCTGCTCCAACACCCCCTACGACTCTGAATGCGGGATAAGCGGGAAAAGATGGATGGATAAAGTCAAAGAAATTAGATTCCGAAACTTGTGAGGTTCACTTCCAAACTGTAAACATGTTTGAATGTTTGACCTCCACTATTTTTCCTTTTCCCCGTGAGTCATCACTCTTACTGTCCAGCCTCTGACCTCTGCTCTTTTCTTCCAGTCCTTTGTTTGTCCTAAACATCCATCTCCCTTCCACATGAAAAAGGTTTTGCACCGCTCTCCGTGCTTTGAAGACGTTTTTTTAAGGAGTCAGTTGAAATGCGGCGAAAAACTCACGTGAAACACAAATAAGCGGGAAAGATAATGAATAAAAAAAACACGCAAACACAGAATTGCATGTCAAAGAGTGAAACTTTTCCCTCCGAAGGCAGAACTGGAGCAAAGGTGAGGTAGTTAAGAGTTCAGTGTGATGAAGACGGACATTAGGAGACGTCTATCAGGTCTACAAAGTGACTGCATAATTGAGAACACACACCCACACACACACCCACACATACTAGCGCCCGTGCACACAGGTCTGACACACAAAGAAGAGATTTAAGGCGTTTTTTTTTTTTTTTTTTCACTGCAGGAACTCAGAAACAGTTTACTGGAAAGGTCGCTAATCGCTACTTTCAGCCGTCTCCCACTGTGGTGCAAACTCACAAACTGACGTAATAATTTCACGTCAGCTTACATAAAGTCTGCTCTCCACGAGAACACAAGCTAGGAAAAGGCAGGAGAAACACAAGGTGCCAATGTGGAACACTTTCAGGTGCCATATATACACACACACATATATATATATATATACACACACACACATATGCATCGTGGGAAGAAAAAGTATTCGACACACTGCTGATTTTTCAGCTTTACCCGCTTACAAGGCATGTAGAGGTCTAATTTTGATCATAGGTACTCTTCAACTGTGACGGCATTTAAAACAAATATCCGGAAAATTTTCCAGAAAATCTCATTGTATGATTTTTCAATAACGAATTTGCTTTGAGTACAGCATATATAAGAATTGAATAATAATAACGTATAATGTATTCATTTAATGTCAATCAAGCTGAAGGCTGGATTCTCAAGCATTTAAATATAAATGGATTGAAATGACTCCTTATTATGCAGCACTTGGAATTGTATTTGTGTTTTGTGTCGGACTAGCGAGTTTGCATACCTGAGCACATAAAACATTGATTTAAACAAAGAAAAAAAAAACAAACACTAACTATCCAGATTCTCTTTACTTCCAACCTCTGGGTAGTTTACAAGAGCTGTTAAAAAAGTACTTTCCTCTGAGAGGGTACTTCCATCGCCCCTGGAAACAGGCGGGATCCTGTCAGAACATGCTCTAAAGATACACGACGACCTGAAACCGGTTCTACGGCGGAGAAAGTCTCCCCAAACCTCCCTTTTCCTCTCCTCCTCACGGTGCAGCCGCTGGAGGAAACATAAACACAATGGCAGCTGCTCCCTATGAAGACAGTCCCTCACTCCTTCTTTCTTTGAATGAAACCATAAATAAGCCATCAATAAGCCATCGCTCTGATTTTCTTTTTAATGTTTACTGAATTTCATTGTGATGAAACCCCTTCACTACGATCTTTGGCATCTCGTAAGTATTTAAACTTGTCAGTGTTTGACTCCACTGGCCTCTTTCATTTTTCACCTCTCCTCGGTGTAATAAATGAACACGCCTCGACTATTCCGAGCCTTAAGGACTTTATTTCTAAATGTTAGAATGACTGTTGTAAAACATTTATATATTGATAATAGACTGACAAGTCCAAAAGACTAAACTGATTGGATATGTATTGATGCATCCACAAGACAACTGACACGCCAGACCCTTAAATAACCTCAAGAATATATAAATAACTGTCAGCACAGCCTCACTCTTTGAATATCTTAAAAATGAAATTTTGGTTTTCCATTGGTAATTTTTCAGATATGTTTTGTGGATTTGTGCATAATTGATGCCACATATCCCCGCATATACCTTCTCATGATAAACTTTTTTAAAAATTTTGAAAACATATATAGATTGGTTAAAAATAAATAGATAAAAAAAAAAATAAGAGTAGTTCGTAAAATAAAAGCAAAAATCAGATGACCTGCTATTTAAAGTGTCATTTATCAGACTGCAACAAAGCACTCCATTGGTTCAACATGACAGTGCCAGATGTAAGTGCAATGAGATTTGTGATGCTGCTGCAAAAACCTGCCCGGACTGTTATTGTCCTCAATTCTTACACTCTGGGCTTTTTATTGGCTCACTAAAATTTGTGGAAAGCTCCACACACAGCGGAACCAAGCAGAAAAATCCTGTTTACATCAGCCAGCAGGGTTCAACAGGGTCCTTTTAACCAGTAACGTGGACTTCTAGAGAGTTTTTTCTTTTGCAGTGCTGACTGTTGCCATGTCTCACTAAATTGTGCACGGCGTGTGTGTGTGTGTGTGTGACAGCCTCATCATCCATCACAAAGCTGTACATGTAGCTGTGCGTGTATGTATGTGTATATGTGTGTGTGTGTGTATGTGACAGCTCGATGATCCATCGCAAAGCTGTACATGAAGCTGCGCGTGTATGTATGTGTACATGTGTGTGTGTGTGTGTGTGTGTTGGTATTCAACTCAGATTACCCCACAAGCCCCTTGGATTCGCCTAATTGGACCGAGGTGAAGGCCTGTAATGAGATGATCCTGCTGCGGCACATGCAGATGACCTCATCACATGGTGCGCGGCTTGGATTCAGAGGAGAAAAAAAACGCCTCGGCCTGTGAGCGTAACATACACGTCTGTGTTGGGACGAACACACACATTCGTAGGGCCTTCAACACTCCCCTGAAACCCAAACAGTGAGTTGTTGCTACGTGCTGTCAGTGTGTGTTTGGTGACTCCCTCAGCGGACCACCCAAACAAAGCCGACCGGACATCGGAGAACCAAACGCCCAACATTAAAAATAACAATCTGCCCCAAAAAAAAAGATCCTTGGTAGCCGAACCTTCAGACCTCCTCCATTTTGTGACATTATTCACAGAAACTTATCTCAGTGTGTGCGTGTGTGTGTATGTGGATGGCAGAGAGGAAATGGGTTTGGCCTAAATCAGTCGTCTCATGCTGTAATTAGTCTAATGAATGAAAATTAGGTTTGAAATCTGGTGAAATTTGAGCCAATTTCCATCTTAATATGGGTTATGTAACCATAAAATGCAGGGGCTTTCCTCCCACCACGGTGTGTTTTTCAGACACAGTTGTAGTTACAAGTGTGTATTCCCAGAGAGCTCCCTTAATGTAGTAAAACAAAACAAAAAAAAGGCGGCGGAGCAGGGCTGGGAAATCTGAGGATACACAGATTTATATTGTTTCATGAATATGATGGTTTGTTCTTTTTGTTGCCGGTTTTATTTTTGCAATTTAGTCAGCAGCTTTTGCAAACAGTGATTAGATTTTGAGATTTAGTAGAGGAGCAGTCCTTCCCAGAAAATGTTCCCTTCTCTTCCCTCTTTGACGTGAAATTAAACTCTCAGCAAGTAACACGAGCCCGACGACTGACAACGCGTGTGACACGCGATTGGAAAATATCAATACATTTCTTGACATGTTGGTGAGACCCTGCCTTAAAATTACCAAAAAATAAAAAAATAAAAAGGATTAAAAATTAAATTAAAAAAAAAGAATTTCAGCAGGAATTTCAACAAACATGGAAAAAGTGAGACTATACTTATTTTTACAAAGAGGGCACGCATAACCACGCCTTCAGGCTCCTTTGTTTTTCACTAAAAAACAATCACTCACGTGCAATAACTCGCAGGGTATTATTTATTGTTTTTTATTTATATCTACATGCTTAGTCAAGCATGCAGTTGAGTGCAATATACCTCATCTTAGCATGTTTACAAGAGCCTGCGTTTACAAGAATATTAGTGATTGCTCCAGTTGCACATGTCACCTTATTGCTTTGATTCATTATTATTGTGTAGCATATTGTCTCATTTTACCGTTCCCCTTGTTTTTGTTTCCTACACCGCAACGGTTCAATTTCGTTGTGTTTTTGTAATGCAATCACAATAAAAGGCTATAAATAAAATAAATGAACGTTGTGGCATTAATTTACAAAAGTACCCAGCCCTATATATATATATTTATGCATAACAAAATCAATCATACAAGCATGTTGATAACTATAGGGAAAATCATGGAAAAGATTGACCTTGAGGTTGCCCTCCACATGTTCACGCCAGCTATTTTGGCTTCTGTGCACATTTACACTCAGACAGAGCCTCTTTGGAGCTGATTTGTCGGCCTCCAGCACATACTGGACAAATGAGGTTAACAAAGCACAAACAACACACACACACACACACATACATGCACAAACACACGCTGTACCCTGAGCCTCACCCTCTTGGGGGTCATGTCCTATCCACGTGGTTGTGTTTTACATAACACTGCTGGAACTGTTAGTCTAACATATAGCGCTGGCCTGGAAAACGCATCGGGTCACACCTGTCAACATAAGGAACACTGTGTGTGTGTGTGTGTGTGTGTGTGTGTGTGTGTGTGTGTGTGTGTGTGTGTGTGTGTGTGTGTGTGTGTGTGTGTGTGTGTGTTTTCGGGGTCATATCAGCTTCATTACAAGATGTCAGAATGTTTATGGATGGCCAAAAACGTATGATTTTTATAGCGGGGCTTATCATAGGCATGGGAGGAGCAGACCACTTTCAAAAATAGCTTAATATAAAGATCAAAACTGGGAGTCACTGCACTCTATCACAAGCTTGCTGTCTGGAATTCCCAACATTGACAGAGACTGTTTTTTTTTTTTGGTTGTTTTTTTTTTACAAGAAATGGGCAGTGGATCAAAGTGTATCACAAACCCTGTGCAGTGCAGCATTTCATCCACTAGGGGGCTCTAAAAATAATATTATATGATTTTGTCCGATGACAAGATGAAGCTAAGGGAGTTGTTTTTCCTCGCTGTTAAACATCCAACCTTGTCGATGGCGATGTGACGCGTGCGGAAAAGTCATGTTCACGGTTAATTTATTAGTTCTTCAACTAAAAAAAAAAAAAAAAAAAGATTCCAGTGTTAAATATTAAATATATAAAGTAAATGAATGACCAAAGCAATATGAATTAAAATGTTTGAAAGTCACTCTGGAACTTATTTTAACACATGATGCTGTTCATAGTCTGTAACGACCAAAACAAAATGACCTCAATATATTTTCAGAACCATTTCAGGAAGTCCTTTCTTTTACAAATAAAAATCAGATTGAGGTTCAAATCCAAAATTTAACTGAAAACTTGGCACTGCATTTATAATTAGTTTTTAATTAAGTTTTCCAAATGTTTTCCAAGACTTGAAATCAACAAAATATCAACATCAGTTCTCAATGATTTATATGTAAAGCAATCCAAAGAAAAGTTTTAAAATAACAGCTGACTCGTTCATCGGTCAGTCTGGAAATTCAAATAATAAAAACGAACACAAAGAGGTCAAACTTTTATTAGACGGCTTATTATGGAAATATGACACATTATCCCTTTACAATTTGAGCTGAACAGTGTGGTAGATGTGTGTGAACCAAGACTCTGGGAAGGAGAGAATGTGCCATCCAGCTGCCAACTAGGTCAAGGAAGCAGTGCGTTACCAAATAAAGGTAAATGGTACACAGGCGGGTGAAGTGTTTGTGTATGCACTGGGGTGTCCTTTCAGTCAAGTAAATACTATCAGCAGGATATAATAAAATGAATAAAATTAAATATTTTCCCTCTTTTTATTGGATTATCTTGTCTCATAAAAAGGTCCTAAAATGTTGGGAAAAATATCACTTTCTTTCCTGTGATAAAACTTCTAAACCTTGACAGGTTGGCATTCTTGCCGCGGGAAAAAAAAAAAAAAATCATTCGAAATTCCTTAAAGAATCAAGTGCATTTTTTTTTCTTTTTTTTTTACATGTGACTGTGAGAAGGCATATAGTCAAATGTGATCAGCTGCTGAGATTTGCATGCATTTCTTCCAATTAGCCAGCAGAAAATAAATAAACAGTCCTGCTTCTGTGCTTCCCTGATCCAAAACATGTGATCCATACATTGAGGAGAAAAACAATTTAATTTAGGTTTCAAGGCATTAAATGGCGTATTAAATCCAAATATTTGCCTTGGGCAGCATTTCATACCTTTAGAAACTTCTCAAAGTAACGTGTCGCGCAAAGAATTTCGAGGGTTATTTTCAGACTGGCATACACATCCCTCTCCAGATGGTCGGGACATAAAATATTTGGGACAGCTGGAAGTGTGGATGATAAAATGTTCTCATGTGGTTTTCCTGGAGGAGATTCTGGGGCCGAGTCCCCACTTTAATTCAAATGAACACTGTCAAGAAAATCCACCCCACTCCTCATTTCACTGTGATCTGATGAAGGTCGCATAAGGTCAGACACACACAGATCCCGGTTTCAGCCCCGCATCACACACACACGCACACACACACAGACACACAGACAGACAGACAGACACATTTGCTACAAAGAAAACAGGCGTCAACACAGATGCTTTTGGTACAAAAACACACACATCCTTAAAATATCTGCTTCAGGGACACACATTTTAACTTATTCTGGCAAAATCAAGTAAAATATCTCACTCAACTTACCTCATTTGCGGTAAAATTTTTTCTTTACTGTCATATTATGAGTTGAATATGTTTATCAATTATTATGATCTTGGATGACTGTCACTCGTAAGACGTTAGTGTCTGTTGCTGAAAAATCCCAATGTTACAACAGATAATGTATTTAAACCGGCGGTGCTGATTCATGACGACAGGTAAATGAACCGCTTCCACACAATTTCTCCGCAGTTGCTTAGACGACGGCATGAAAGCGAAAGGGGTGAACGAAGCGAGAGGGGAGGAGGAAAGAGGGCCGATAGACATGAGCGGTTGTGGCGAAGAACTTTTGGAACAATTACATGTGTCGTGAAGAGAAGGGAGGGAAGGAATTTCAAAAATCCGTCAGTCAAGATGTCAAACGGGGATAAGGATTCCAAAGAATCAACAAGTGCGAAGGCAAGTATTCAAAACACAAAGACGGCAAGCGGAAAATATGGAAGCGCAATAAAGGACGCATGATAAAATTGAAAAAAAAAAAAACGACAAGAATCGAATCATCAAGTATAAGAGGAAACACTTTCTCTGAGAGTCCACTAGTCTTGAGGCCTGGCCCTGTTGAGGCCTGCCAGCCCACCGCGGCAAAAGCACTTGAACAAAAGGATCATTTATTGGAGGAGGAAAGAGGGGGAGGCGGAATAGAGGGATGAAAGGAGGGGGAACACTGTACAAAGGCATTTGAGAGCTGTGTGAGTGAAACACTGGCCCCATCTCAACATTCACAGCCAATGTGTAACATTCTCCCCCACGCTGCCACGCTGACGTATTCAACAGCCAGAGTCCATATGGTCCTACTGCGGTAGCCTGCTAGCATTTCGATTTCAAAACACGCAGGCCGCGCACTCAGCTTCCACCGACACGGACTCCGTGGTCCAATTTAAAAGAAAAACATAACAAACAGATGGATGATATGGATGCAGGGCTAGATATTCATTTCCATTTGTGGAGTCTCAGTCAACCAATCGTTGAGCTGGGCCGGGCCGCCCCGCGCTGGCCGCAAAAATCCCGTTTTGTTTTGTTTTTTTTTTCTAATACCTTCATTAAATCTGACTGAGAAACTGAGCTATGAAATGTTTACCACAAAAACCTTGGAGGTTTAAGGCGAACACAACCTACGGTACAAATCAAGCGGTGGCTATCGGGGCTACATAAACAACAAGGCTCGGCAGGATGCATTCATCACAAGTGGCCCACTGTGGAAGGTTAAGTAAGACTGAGTGTTTTACTGATGCATATAAATCCACATCTCCATTTAAATGCTGTTCTATCGGCTCCAACTGCAGGCGTCCTTTTCTTAACCGGCCAATTTAGTGCAGACAGTGGCTTAAAGAATGTTTTTCTATGAGGAAACGTCTCACAGTGACTATTCACGGCATTGTTTAGCAGTCGTGGTCCCCCATCGTGAAAAAATTCCACATGAAGTTAGAAAATTATCATTCACCTTCCTTCTCTAAAAAAAAAAAAAAAAAGGAAGTCTTTTTAAAATATTCATTTCATATGCAATTCTTTAGTTGTATTAGAAGTTTCCCACCTTTGCAAGTTCATGCATTCCAGTATTCGAATGTCCACAGAAGGAAAAACACGCTTACTTCACGAAGTCTACTTTAACACGTACCACTCACATATTCTGATTTAATGCCTCCCATTTTTCATGCAATTTGCATTTGTCTGAAGTTTAGAGGTCCCGGAAAGTTTTGTGAAATTGAAATCTCAAAAGAAAATAGGACATGTCATCCAGTGGAGAACTTCACATCTCTATCACCCTCTTTCTCATGTCCCGCCGGAAGACTACTGTTTGACAGGTCACAAGAATGCAGGGTCAAAGTTCAATATAGTTGAACTTGGGGAGAAACGCTTCAACAGCAGTTTTGAATGGTTTCCTTGTCTAAGAATACTACTGTGAGATGTGTGTGTGTGCGTGTCTGTGTGTGTGTGTGTGTGTGTGTGTGTGTGTGTGATGATCACAACAGCTCTTCATTTGAAAACAATGGCTCAACCAGAGCAGAAGGATTGTTGCTTGTCTGCTGCATCTGCACGTCTCAGACTGCAAAACACAACATTCTGTGTTCAACATTCAGCCTCAAGAGCATCGCTGCTATTGCATTAGGCTGTATCTGGCCTTCAACAATTCGCATAATCAGATCATTTGTGTATGTCTTCAAAGGTAACCCCAGTCCCAGACAAGAAAACCTGCTTATCGATTATGAGAGCAGACCAATCTATATCTGGCATAGACAGTCATACATAGAAGACTGGTGGTCGCACGCTGATCTGGCGCCAGGTGAAGTTTGATGCTGTGCCTCGACAGACATAAAGCTAGGATCCATTGGATTCTCCGTGGATAATCCATGAATTCTTCAAAATTTGAATGAGTACAGGCATGAGAAAGAGAAGTAGAAATCTGACGGGACAGACGGCGGGACTTTAGGAGAGAGTAAATAATAAAAAAAAAGAACATCACATTCGAAATAGGAACGATGCCGTCCTTACCTGTTCCCTCCTTATTTCCATTTTGATGCGTCCGCAGCTCCTCCGATTTGTAGAAATCGATGCTGGCGTACGTGTTGAGGCTGGAGCTGCTACTGCTGCCGACTGCTGCGCCCACTCCTCCTACCCCAGAACTTCCGCCGAGCACGGAGAAGAGGCGAGAAGGGGCCTGGTTAGCGGCGGGTCCATCCAGCCCCATTTGGGGGCTCTCTTTGTTGACCAAGTCCAAGTCTATGTAATTAAGGCCTTGCTCTGTCGAGGAAGGCTGGGTGTTTGTGGGAAGGGCCTGCTGTCCTGGGAGGGGGAACTGAGCGGGGGGATCGGTCACCGCGCCGTTGCGCCACTGCATGCTTTCGAACCCCAGCCGACGAGCCACAGCTTGGGTATGTTCCGGGAAAAGGGAAGCTGTGGAGGAAGAGGAAGTCGAGACCGAGGCGGGGAGGGAGGGGGAGGCGAGGAAGGTTTCCGAGCAATGTCGTCTGCGTCCTTGGGGGTCGGCGCGGATAACTTTAGCTCCGTGGTCCGGGTTGGGCCCCGGTTTGCCTAACGGGAAGTCCAGACCCCGCGATGGAACAGAGGAGTCGGTCCTGGTGGGGGAGGGCGCTCTTGGAGAAACACTGGTCGATGACCTCTGTACGGTGTTGCTGGTCAAGTTGAATACCATCTCTGTGTAGTCGCCACAGGATGTGGGGGATTCGGACTCAGACACCGACGGGGCTGTTTCTCTGCTTTTTCGAAGCGGTGCCTCCGCAACTTCGACCACCTCCTGACGGGACCCGCCTGTTGCTTCATCACATGCTTTGGGAGCGAGAGCCAGAGTGGGAGGCGTGGGAGGGGTATGGAAAGAGGGGAAAACCAGTGGAGTCAATGAAAGGGGCGAGGGGGATGGAGAGGGACCCAGATCCATGTTGACATACTCTGAGGCGGCCGGGGGAGTGATGGGGGCCGAGGGACCGCGGGAAATAAAGTTCCCCAAGCAAGAATTGGGCCTGTGTTGAGGATGCTGGCTGCTTGAACCATGTTGCATCGATAGACCCTGCTTTTGAGCTTTGCCGCGCCCTCCTCCGACCCCGGCCTGGCTGCTCTTCTCCTCCTTGAACTCGATACTGACGTACTCCCCCGGGCTTTTAGGCTCTGGGGGGAGAGGGTTCTCGCGGACCCTCGGAAGGGTGTTAGCCTTGGATACGTCGACAAAAAGGCTCACCGGTCGGCTTCTGGTGTGGTTACCGTGCTTCGCCAAACCGCCGGAACCTCGCCTCTGCTGGAGCTTAGCACCGTCTTTGGACTGGATCCCCGCAGCCGAAGTGCTCGCAGACTGGTTGGCTCTGTCCTCGCTCTCGCCAAGGCTCTCGCTGCTGGCCGAGCTGGAGGAGTACGAGGACGAGGAGAGCGACAGATGGCGTCCGGCCGCGGAATTTCCGGTGGCCGCTTGATCCTGACGTCCCCCGATCGTCCTTCCTCCCCCTACTCCCCTGCCACAGCTACCGGTCGCGGGCCTTCTGCCTCGTCCTGGCCCGTCATCAAAATGTCTAGCGGAGGGGTTGTGTTTGTAAGACCTGGGAAGGGAATAATACGAGTACACCATTTTGGGAGCTTGCTGTTGAGATGTGGACTCCGAGTGGCCGGGTTGTTCCGACGCCGGAGGGCTGCCGTTCACCGACTGAGCGCTAATCGGCGACATATTCATATAGTCACTGCCCGCCCTGCTGTCTGCGCTGCCGCTGCCCACCCAGGCACCTCCAGAAAGACCTCCACGTTGATCAGGGGAGCAGCTGCTGTTGGGGGACATAATCATGTAGCCATCGGAGGTCGGTGGAGGTCGGATCTGCTGCGGAGGGGAAACGCTGTTGTTCGGGGTCATGGCCATGTAATCATCTGCGGGTTTGGAATCCGACTCCGGCACGGAGACCGCAAGTGACTGGGACAGTAATACTGGAGACTGAGTGACTCCCGGTAGCATGGACATGTACCCATTATCTACGCCAAAATCCACACTTGCACTTTGTCCTCCGCCTCCTTCACCCTTGAAGTCCCCTGCCACGTCCAAGTACCCTCCCCCTCCCCCTCCCCCCGCCGAGCCTCCACCCGTGACGGATTCCCTCTGCGTGGAAGAGGAGGTAGAAGTAAAAGATTCCCGACTGGTGCTCCTCGACATGATGGCGTAGTCCGCCGAATCTTCATCTGCTGGCTCCTCACCTTTCAGCTGGCGTGGGGCCAGTCTTTCCAGGGCCATGGGAGGTAGGGAAGCCCGCTTGCTCAAGAGCCTACGTTCGGCTTCGCACTCCCGGCTCGAGGAGCGTCGCAGTACCCTCCTGGTTTGAGGCTGAGAGCCGTAGCCTTGAGTTCCGGTCGCTGGCAGGGAGCTGGATGTCAAACTGCCTTGATTACTATTGGCACTGCCTCCGCCGCTATGCTGGCCCTTTAAAATGTAATTGGCTCCCTCCTCGCCGAGCGACTGGCTGCCAGCGCTACCGACGGAACTTCCCGGAAGGCTGGGAGACGCTAGGAGAGTGTGTTCCCCGGGACTGGAACCATATTCATCGGAGGAGCCGTAGTCACTGGGCGAACCTGAGACAGAGGCGCGATGCGCGGGGACACGATTATAGGGACCGGACCCGGGTAGGGGACCGGCAGAAGATGCGATGCCTCCGAACTCAGATCCGTGTCCCGAACTAGAGGACAAGCTTGGGGCCGGAGAGGGCGCCGGTGTGGAGATTGAACGCATCAGCCCAAGAGGAGTTTTAGCAGCTGAGGTGGGGGCTGAGCGGGCTGACTTTGACCTGAGGATTGGTGTGGTGGAGCAGGAACCATTAGTGGAGGGACTGGAGCTCAACCCTGGCAGTGGTGTGGTCCCCGCTAGCCCCTCTTCCACTTTTCCACCATCGCTAGCAGTACGAGACCTGGGAAAGCTGTGCCTCGGGGTCGGAGAAGCATTGGTGCTGCTTCCTCCCGTGACACTGTTTACTCCTCCGGGAGGCTCAGTTCTAGGCCGGCGGGTAAAGCCCACCTGGCTTGGAGGAGGGTTTGGATGGTGACGGCGTGACGGAACGCTGATGGGATTGGAGGCCGTGGCACCTCCTCCGGGGCCAGAGTTTGACTGAGATTTGCTCCGTTGGCGAAACTCCTCGCTCAGTGCCTTCATGGCTTCCAGCAAAGTTTCATGCATGTTCTGTGCGACCACCGAATCATCCACCTGAAGATCAAATCAAGAAACTATTTGAAATAGTAAACTGAAACAGCTTGACAATTATTTGTCTAGACTGGATTGATCCGTCTAAAAGAAGCGTCAGCGCGCTTGAATTGTCACTAAGTTGAGGTGCGATCTCAATAGCTTGCTCTTCCATGCACAGGCATTGGTGGGTAAAGCGGAAATTCGCGGACGAAGGGGCTCACCTGCATCCAAAACTCGCCCGGGCCCGTCACGGCAGAACGTCCGACCTCGACGAAGAAGAAGTTTTCCGAATGGCCGCAGCGTCTGACGTTCATCAGCTGCAGCTCCACGGCAGAGGCGTCCGAATTCAGCTTGACAAAGTTGACCGTCTTGTCGGTCAGACAGAGGCGGTAGATGCCCACTAAGTTCTTGGCCTGACCCAGACCTTTGGGCCATACCTTCACCTGCCACACCTCTTTGAAGGCTGGTCCAGGAACGGGGATGCCGTAGTCTCCTGCTCCGCCGTTGTCATTGGGATTTTTACCTATAAGCAAAAAAAAAACAAAAAAAACCCAAGGGCGTAACTGATGTGACCTTCACCGAGCCACAAGTATAGGAAAAGTCAGTTCAAACTACCATTATTTACCTTGATTTCAAGGGCAAGGCACCATTGTTTTGTAAACTGTCCCCATAATCAACTTTTCATAGATTTTTTAACCAGATCTGACTTGAACATGAGCATGCATCAGCTTGCAAGACCGGACGGCTGTACCTGCAGGCTCCATACCTGGGGTCTCATTCGTCAACCACTTACAGACGTCCCGACACGCACACACAAGCACAGATACCAGCGTGGAACATTTTTAACTGTTGACAAAGAAAAAACCCCGAGCAACAATGATGACTATGAAAGAAAAAACGAGTTGTGGAAAAACTGGTGTGTTGAGTGAACCCATTTGGAAAATGCTTAACAAGTGAGTGTTCTCAAATTAAGACGATTCCTTTTGATGGCTTGAAACTGAAGAGCGAACACTGAGTCAGCTCCGCGAGCGCTCCTCTGGGGCTGTAACACGGACAGTAAATTCATTTTTCAAACTAATAAAATCCCCTTTCTTTTTAAGAGCATGGGCAGTTTGTTCATCTTTTGTATTAGCTGTTCTTTAGCCTGACTGGAGTATTACTGAGGTGTGGAAACACCACTGGGGGGGCGAACTCATGGTGAGACTCTATCCCAGGGTGGCTGGAGCCAGTTAAGAAAGCAAGGAACTTACTGAAACCACTTAAAAACATTTGGTTGTGTGTGTGTTGGTGCTTTAAAAGAATTGTTCACAGGTCTGTAGCGGGAGATGTGCCCACAATGCCATAAAACGCCTCAATTCCGCCGTGCAAACTCTTTAGAAGTTAAAAAAAACAAGTTATTTACTTTGCGCTGCAAGGGATCTTACACGGTATTTGTTGACCGAAAAGCTAATGATTATCGTAACCTCTGTGTGAGACACATTTTGGGAGGATTTCTGTTCTTTTATTGGAGGTCCCACAGAAAATGCTCATTTTATGTGGGTACAGCTCAGCCTTTTTTTTTAGCCGAGCGATCAGATCGCAAACGTGAAAGAGGGTTAGAAATGAATCTCTACAGGAGCGCTCACGTCCACGACACGACGGAAGAAACCGCAACACCGCTCACCTGTTTCCCTCAGGGGAACAAGCTCGACTTTGTCAAGCAAGGTGGACACCTGCCTTATTAGTTCAGGCGACATACCGAGATATCGATGGGGGAAAATCAGAACCGCGAATGGTATTTTAACCATATTTTGGCATGGTTTTTATTTTGAGCGACAATTTTTGGCCCAATCAGGGTAATCATAGTGCACCCTTACTGTGGCATCCCAAATATATGCTTGCATGTGTTTGTAACTCCTTTCCAAGCCTTTCCTGCAAATCCTTCAATGACAACCATATGTAGACAAGAAGCCTCACAATGCACAGTGGAGGCCATATTCGCCGAGCTTCCGTTATGACAAACATTTCCCCCGATCCTTTTCTCAAAGTGTTTTCAGACCTGCTTGAGACGACCAGGCAAGAGGAGTCTGACGTGTCTGACTGGGTCTTCTTCCAGTTTTCTTCCCCAAAATTTGAGGATCGTTTACAACTTGAAAGTGACCTAGAATAGATGTTTTGTTGAAAGCAATGGAGGCTGCGGCTTTTGTGGCTGTGTGTGTGTGTGTGTGTGTTTGTGTGTGTGTAACCCCCCCCCACCCCCACTCCCGAACACACACGCACGCACACACACTAGTTAGATGACTCATTCAAGGCCATGCATGGCTGTTTCATGTACTGCTTTTCTTCATATGCAAAAAGCACGTTTTGTTTCCTCAATTTAGATTTACAACAGGAAGGGATGGTTTGGGATTTTTTTTTTTTTTTTTTTGGGAGGGGGGGGCGACTGAGGGAATAGGGGACTGCAGGACATCATGAACAGATAGAAGTGAGACACCGAGGCCTTTAAGAAGAATATTCGAGGCTGATTTTGGGGGTATTTGCTTGGATATTTAAAATCGAATTACTATCTTTATTTATCAAATCGAAAACTTTCCGGTTCGCCTCTTGAGTCCGTATGGAGTACGGGATCTCTTTCTTTTGAAGCATCTTGAGCACAAGTATGTTGTTTGTTTTGAGTACAGAGCAGCCTTAAACCTCAGCTGTGCCCTTACACACACACACACACACACACACACACACACTTTCATCTCAGGGCCACTCAGCCCGTGCGCACTTACTGACAACTCTCAAAAGCCCTGAGACCTTTGAGAGGTTTCCCAGAATCCTACAGGGTTGCAGAATGATTTACCCTTATCGAACATGACAGATCTTAGTGGTTACATAAAGGAAGGATTGATCCTACATGGAGGAATATGAATTATAGATTTCCCCTCGCTCCCCCCCGGGGCACCTTAGCGGCAATGCGGTGTTCAACGGGGATGCCCATTGAAGAGACTCTACCTCTTTTCTTTTTCACTATGCAGAGAGAGGTTATCAGTCGGTCAGCTTCAATGCAACACAACACCGCCCCTGTACGGCATAATGAGCCCTCCGACAGCACGAACGCGAAACGGCCCTCAGCGGGAGATGAAGCCAAGACTAATGCTGAATGAGCATAAAAGCAAAACGCACCTGCGGGTAATGCGGCATCGGCTTTAAGAGCCGCAGGTTGAGAATACGTCGCGTGCGCACAACGGCGTTGACTTTGACGCAACCTTGAGGCGACGGGCGAATCCGGTCAAGGGGTTCACGCAAGGTAACCGAAATGGTCTCAGCACAGCGATTCCCTTTTTGTCAACCAGAAAACAACATACACTGGCTTATTCACTCGCTAGTTGTTTACTTCTCTCTGGGCCACAACCACACATGAAACTTAGCCTTACGTGTGGCCAGAGAATGACAACTTACATGGCCAACACAGCTGTCTATTCATGCCCATTTATTTGCTGTGCCTGCGCTGCCTCCCTTGAGATCATAAGACTCTATATAAAGAGGCCAAGATCTGGTCCATTTTTCTCAACCGAGATTTAAAATATGAATCGGGCTATTGGCGCCGAGTCGGAGCCGTGTTCCGCTTGCTTTCTCTTTCCCGTCAAGCCGTGGGGAGGTGTGTTTGCGTGTGGGGGGGGGCATGTGTGTTTAAGGGTGCTATAGGGCATGGATATTTGCTCTGGAGCTTCCAGATGACTGCTGGGTAAGTGACAGACCCCAATTATTGTTATGTTTATCACACAAATCCTATGGACACAAGTATTCCATAGGGGTCTGGAGGGCCTGTGGATTTTATCAGCTCACCCGCGGCAAGAACAGAATGGGGGCGGGAGGTGAGGGGGGGTCCTGATACTGAAGTACTGCTATTTACAAATGAAAGAGTCGTGTTTAAGTACTAAATAACAGTATCCTTTGAATGCTAAAAATAGTTTAAATTCCATATTATTTCTCCCAGAACAATATGACTTTGAAAAATCTTCGTGTTTTTTTTTTCTCTTAATTTTCAGACCCGTTACTAACCCCTCAGTAACTTTACTTGTGTTCGAAACAAGATAAAAAGCTAAAATAAGTAGGAAGCGAGTTACCTTAAACTCGGCAACAAGGTAGAAATAACCTTGAAATCCGGGAAGAAATGATTTGGCATTACTTAAAAACATACAAAATTACAAAGTTGAAAAATAGCCTGTAGAATAAGTACGCAGACACAAAAATAGGAGGAAAGTCATCCAAGAATTTAGATAAATATTCAAATAATTTAAATACTGAAATTATTCATGAATAAATCAGATAAGTCGTACACAATCAAATGTATTTAATCTATTCCAAACTAAAAAAAAAAAATTCTACACGCTTTTTACAAGCATCAAAACAAAAGCCAAATATAAAAAATATTGTTTATACTTCAGACAAACACAAGCTGTGTTCATGTGTTGAAATACATTTTCCATCCCTCCAGTATTGGAAAAAGGGCCGGTACTGTAAATACCGAGATGTTCGTTTGTCTCTCATGTCGCTTTCTTGCGACGATGCGCCCGTGTTTTTGCTCGTACGCATCCGAGGAAGTAAATTCTGGAAGCTCACTTCATTTTACAGCAAGGTAAATAATAAGATCTCTTTCCATTAGTTAGCTAACGCAGCCTGTAAATCAGTGAAAACTACTCTGGCAACGACTCTCACTTGTGTTTCAAGTTTCTGATCTCACCGCCCGAGCATGCGGCGCAATGTCATAACACCACAAAGACTGCACAGAAACTTTTGATGGCTAAACCCCATTTTCTGCCTCGTCTCGCCCCCCCAGATCCCCAACCCCCCACCCCCACCTCCACCGCCGCGACGCCAGCCCAGCACATCACTGGGAGTCAGCCATGTACTTTTGGTCCTGGCATGTCTCTGTGAGTAAAGACAGCAACAGCAGTGAAAACAGTTGGTGTTCACTCAGACTGCCATGTGTACCCGTTTTCCTCCTTCCCCTCCCCGTTCTGCTTCCCACCTCCCCATCCATTCCAGCCATCTGTACCCCCCCCCCCCCCCGTCTGGGCCCACACCGGGGAGCACAATGCTTCCGCAACACCAGCATCTGCCTAAGGTTAATTTCACATGTGGTCTTTGTTATCCAGGAGTGCACACATATGCAAGGACATCAAATTATCAGTGATGCATCCAAGGTTTACTGTCCCTTGACAGGGAATGCAAAAAAAAAAAAAAAACTGCCGCACAAAAAAATAATAATTAAAAAAAAAAACCTTCATGTATTGGCAGCCATCTTGGACTTTGATGGTTAGCCCTGTCTTGGAGTTGGTGAGTGTACTGTCTTGGTAATTATCGGGTCAGAACAGAACGTCCCTGTTAAAGTTGGGAAAGAGTCCCAGGAGTTGGAATTGAACCTACATGATAGTAAAAAACAAAAAAAAAAAAAAAAGGGGGGGGGGGGGGT
Organism: Fistularia commersonii; assembly: GCF_037954325.1. Lineage (NCBI taxonomy): Eukaryota > Metazoa > Chordata > Actinopteri > Syngnathiformes > Fistulariidae > Fistularia > Fistularia commersonii. The sequence goes on from NC_141302.1 coordinate 6,172,988, forward strand.
AAAAAAAAAAAACAGTTGACAGAGCTGCTCAACTTCTGAACCACTTCTGAACTAATAACATTAGATATTTTTAAAAACAGTCAAACAAAATCCTTTCCTTAATGCATTTTACAGTCATATAGTTCTTAAAATGTACATTTTCTCCTAACATTATGCCAAATATTTCATACTTTCAACAAAACAACACTATCATTTTCAGTATCAAATGTTATTTGCTCTTCTTTTCAAGAAATATTTATTTTCTCAGGGGTTTGTTTCTAATGTGTTATAAGATTTTGTCAAGGTCTTAACATATTTTTATTCACATTTACACAGCACTGCCAATAAGTGTAAAATTTGATATGATAAATACATTGAATTATGCTGAAGGCAATAGCTCAAATTGTTGAGTATTTTTTAATAAAAATATATAAAGGCCAAATAATAAATGTTAGAAATATAAGGAGTGGGTTCATTGTCCTCTTTATTAAAAAACAATAAATGACTAAAATGAAAAAAAAAAAAACCTGGGTGTGGGTATTATGAAACATGAACATCTTTATTGATTACCTGACCTTAGCAATAACCGGTTGCCCCTTGTATTTTCATCAACTGCAGTCACCGGAAGAGACGTGTTCATCCCGTGTCTTGTCAGTGCAACATATCATCGGAGGTGTTACAGTACATCCAGTCAATGCACTGTATTGAATTCTGTCCCGCAGGAATTCCGCGTCGGGCAACGAGGAGGGTTTTGCAGTCATTTCCGGGTTTCTAATGCATTCCCTGCAAGGCTGATATACCCTACCTCATGAACATCCCGATTTTCATAGCGAGAGTACTAATGGCCTAGTCTCAACCAACGGCAATCAATAAAGACAGATAAAAAAGGTTTCCACGCATTTAAAGCCCTGCGGCTCTGTGGAACGTAACATATGGGTGCTCATTGACTAAATGGATCATGTTGCCCCTGGCCTTGCTTTGCTGTCGATCAAACTGGAGCACTTAATTGACAGGCTTCTTTGGCAGCCTGTCGACCTCAATGCGCAGCGGCAAAGATGGAGCCGAGCGCTCAAGGCCGTCCCAGACACGTGCCTGCCGTGTTTTGCTCCGACTAGAACGAGGCCGGAGCCGGGGCCGTAATGAGCCGGCCGGCTAGTCACGTTAAATGAAATTACAGGGTGTTAATGTGCGCAAACTATTTATGCAGAGGGAATACCGAGCGGCGACCCGGCCCTCTTGAGAAGCACCGCGGTAGCGGGTTAAAAACAAAAAGAAGCGATCACGGGCGACTACCGCAGATGCTCATTGACAATTTTTCAAACTGCGGGACTTGCGGCTTTCTGTAAAGTCTCCTCTCCCGTATGGCTTTGTTAGCACGCGGCCTCAACTGTTCCACCGGCAGCAGCTGACCCTCGAGACGATAATTACCGCCTAATTAGGGAGATGAGCGGTGCTTAAGCGCGGATTAACGTTTAATCGGCCAGCGTGGCTCGCCACTGGTGCGATCCAGATCTCGTTCGCCTGTGCAGCCAAAAAAAAAAAAACCAAAACACCCGACACCCCCCGATAGCTTCTGACAATCGCACAGTCAGTATTTCATAATCTGATATTGAATCCCTACCGATTCTGTTGATATGATGAGATACTTCAAGGTTCGCGGACGTGTTGGACGGAGCCCGGTCTGATCCAGAGCCGTCGCAGCATTTGATCTGTGGTACTTCAAGCGTCAAAAATAACATCGAGATCATATAGACCTAATTGAGATCACGTTCACAGAGAAGGGAAAAAAAATACTTGCTGGGCGGATTAGCTCGAATAACCGTATCATTATATTTGGAAGCAGAAGTTCCTTCTCAGTGTTTTTAAATGTCATCTTTCTGGACTCGGAAAACGGAAAATTTAATTCTGCGGAGATTGTCTTTACTGCGGCGCAGCGAAAGATCCCCCGGCCGACCGGAATCCAAGCGTCTTAATCGCGCTGACTTTCGACTCTGGTCGTTTTTTTTTTGTTTTTTTTTTAGCTAATAATAAATCCAATCGCTTTGCGTTTGGACATTTTCGGTAGATAAAACAAACAGCTTGGTGCGATTGCTTTGGGGGTTGGAAGCATTTTATGCTATTTTCCGACAATTTGTAAACAGAAACTAAATCAATAGTTGCAGACTACGCTGGATATGTCTAAGAAAAATAAAAAAGGTTTTGTACGTTTCAAACACTTGGAGGCAGATCCAATCAATATGTGCGAGTGTAATGTCAGAGGCATCCACCGAACTGTTTATTGGTTTTGCCTGTAGCTGTTTTGGGTTTTGCCGCTGCAAACGGCTGTTTCCAGTGTGAATCCTCCAAATCCCCACGAACGCTCCCCTGCTCAACACCGGACACGGCTTGCAAGCAGAGGGGAGCTCAATCCGGTGGAAACAGGCTAGCCATGCAGCAAAATGCATACTGGAACAGAAGAGAACGTCAAAATCCACGCAAATTTTCCGGATATTCCTTTTTAGATTGTTTTCTTGCAGATAATTTAAACTTTCCAGCTAATTTCTTAGTAAACTTGTGATTAATTTGTAAGATCAATTCTTTCTTGGCCTATTAGGTCCTGCTTTTTTTTTCCCGATCTTTGACAGATGACATATTACCAATGTTCTCTTTGCATTTATTGATGATTTTCCAAACTATCATGTTGGTGAAAGGCAAAAAGAGATGTTAGCAGTAATTGGACTGGTGATGTAGACGTTACATTTCGTAATTTCCATACTAAACCACAATTTATTTTTAAAATTAGTTATTTTATTTGACCAACATCCAGTCCATTTTGAATATAAAGCTCAGAGGATTTCAGATTTAAATGAAAAATGATCCAGTCAAAGCTTATTGATAGTGTTTCTGATGCTACTGTGTTATACTGAGCTTGTGTGTGTGTGTGTGTGTGTGTGTGTGTGTAGGTGGGTTCGTATCCTGTCTCTTTCATTGCCATGGGCTCCAAACTTGGACTCTGGGATATTGTTTTATTGAGGTCAACAATTCCTGAGGTGGTTCCTGAGCTGCAGGGCAGCTTTCCTGGCAAAGACCAGTTGTGGGCCGCACCTCCGCCCGTTTGTCCAGGTTAAGCCTTTACACACTCCACTGACTCCTAATAGCTGAGCAAATAGCTGCCCTCAAGCTTGATACTGTACTCACCGTCCGAAAGGGTCTTACCGGACTCAGCTGAATAAATAACTCTGATCCTAATATCGCGCTGCTCGGCAGCTGGCTTGTGTTTGTGTAATTACCATCCGCTCGAGGAGAGACTGTGTGATACCGGACGGTTCCCGGGTTGCTTTAGGTGAGTTTCCCAGGCTTGAAAGCTTTCCTATGTCAGCACAGGCATCTATACCGCTGGCCGTGTTTGCGCCGAATGCATACCCGCTACCCTGCGAAGCGCCCTCCCGTGCGTGTTCAAACTTCGGCTCAAAGCTGGGATTCCACCTCCGGCTTAACGTCCCACTGAGCCTCGCCGGCCGCGGCGACTCATAAGGCTTCACAGAGGCCGTATACACAGCTAGGCAGGTATCGAATGAAGGGAGCGCCTCACTGGAAACTATGTGAGAAAGTCGGTGCAGCATCTCCTGGCTTTGGGCCCCTCGGCTTTGCCCCCGGTTCAGTATGCAGGCTGTAAATTCTTCTGTCTCCCCCCCTGGGACAGGCAGGGGACAAGCTCTCTACTGTACTGACTGCAGAGGAGCTACACTGCATGTAACGGGAAGAAAGCGTGTTCAGTCACTGTGTGCGTTTAAGCTATTTTCACACATGCAGATTGCGGCAGCAGTTGGCCATGACCCTACAAGTTCCATCGAACAAAACTCTCCCTGTACATACGGGCTCGGGTAGTGTGTGAAACCGTGTACGAGCTGCAGCGCATACCACAAGAAAACGCCTGCCAACGAGCGGGTTTACACAGCAGCCGGCTGCAGCCCTTTGTCACTGTCTGCGAGGTTGATTTACTGGAAACCCAACACTCGGAGCAACAGAAGAAGGCGATGAGATGAGTTTATGGCGGCGGGGCGGACGCGCGGTTTCAAAAGGAAACTTGATGGAGGTGACGGCGCGATGGCGGCGTCAAGACGCGGCCGCTTCGTCGCCTGCCTCGGGGGTCCGGGGCTCGTGCACCTGTTGAACCGCTGCCCGGAAAAAACAAAACAAAACAAAACAAAACTGAGCTTTCTATACGTCTGACATCTGACGGCACGTACCGGATTCAGTCGGGACGGAACCCGTGTGAAAACGGACCGGATGACATTTCGATCCTCTCACTCGGTTCAAGACGTCTCGCTCATGTCGGTTAATTTATTTGATGCTTTTATCGGTAACTCGTTTTGAGTCATCACAAGTCTCTCATCAACATTAGATTCTGTTGGTAAGTTTCTGCCTCATTATAACCTCCTCGTGGTTCAGGGTCGTCTATTGATTTGTAAATTGTCGGTTTATTTATGAAAATCTTCCCACGACTTTGAAAACAACGGTGAATTTTAGCGAAGAGAAATAGGTTATCCAGGCAGGAAAACCGTGTAATATATCACCCTTGGAAAGTATCGGATTGAATTTCCGAACTTCCTTAAAGATCCTCTTTGTTATTCTCTAAACTGCACCCTGATGCGTAATGCACAATATCATCTTTTAGTTTTGGTCCTTTCGAGTGAAGACCAGTCAACCAACCATCAAGAAAAGCAGAGAAACTTTTCATCACTTCACATTTCTGGAGTCGCAATCTATCTGGCTCGATATCGCCATCCAGGTTTTTTGAAAATACAAAAGAATTCCACTTTTTTTTTCCCCCCCTGAGGAAAACAAGAAATGTTTCAATTCTTCACTATGCATAGGTGAGGTGGATATTGTCAAGCCTGGGTTTTTGATTCAACTTTACATAATAAAGCTTTTGTCCTAAATATCTTTTTTTTTTTTCTCACAATTCCCCAGGCAAGCATCTCCGCTCCAACATCTGTCTATTCACATTCCCGTCTCTCTCTCTCTCTCTCAGTCTCACAGATCCTCGTCAAATACTTGAGGAAGAGTGGGCCGCGCTCACGCGCACACATAAACACACACCCAAAACACACAGGGCACCAGTTGTGTTGAGCAGCTGGGAGAGGCCTCTAATTCCAAATCTGCATGGGTCACACTAAATTCCCCTAATGCGCCAATTGGCAATGTGAAACTTTTTGCTTGTAAACCAGCCTGAAACTGTGTTGGTCTTGAAAGCAGTGGATGGAAAAGGGAAAGTGGGAGAATATCACTTTCGCTGCAGACTGGCCTCGTTTCTCCTCCTCGGCTCTTTGGTTCGCCACAAAAAAAAAAAAAAAAAACGCTTTATGTAACAGGGCAGCGCGTCATGTGCAAAGGAGCACCTTGAACTCTGTATCTTTGTTTGCCAAGATTGCGTCATGTGTCCCTTGCGCCCAGTCTGGTCACAGAGTGTGTGAGTGTGTGTGTGTGTGTGTGTGTGGGGGGGGGGGGGGGGTGAACAGGTGATCTGAAGTTGCTGTGTTCAACACTATTGCTCCCCAGCAGCTGTGTTTACATAGCGGCTGATAGTCGCCATTTAAGAAATCTAAATAGGTGATATTTGGCTAGTTGTGGCCATTAATGCGGTTCATGAGTAGCAGAGGGCTGAAGGCCGACAGCAGCTGCTTCATCTCCGCGACCGAAATCTGTGATTTAACACAGCGTGCATGAGTAACAATGTGCTCCTCTGAGTTGTTGTGGGATTTCCCTCCAGTTCGGGGATCAACGTGTGAGGAAATATTGCAATGTCAGCACAAAGACGAAGAAGAGGAAGAGGCATCAAAGTAAACATGAGGCCGGGGTGTGTTTGGAGGGGATGCAAAAAGGGGAAGACACACACACACACACACACATACACAAACACACCAGAAGAGTCTGGAGGACAAACATCTACCCTGACAGCATAATGATAAGACCTGGTGGAGGATAAGATGTGCAGCCCCCTGGGGTCGCATGTTGACACCCTTAAACAACTCTCACCTCCTCCCCGACAACAACAATGACAAAATGTGTGGATATTTATATCTTGAGCCGCTTTTTTTGTGGCTCAGCGGTGTTAAGAGACTTAAAGCATGCCGGTGCACTCAGATGGAGCATGATCGCTCCTGCAGCGCGCTCTGCAGCCATTGCCACGTTTCTCGCAGCCCGCGTGTACAGAGCCGTGCGTGGGGTAGTGTGCGTGTGTGTGTGTGTGTGTGCGCGCGCGTGTGCGTCAGGGAACCTTTTTGACTTTTTGCCTTACTTTTGCACTGCAGGTCCACCATGGCCTGGTACCACTCGTCCTGGTCCGCCTCGTTCTCCGCGGCGATGGCGAAGCTCTCGGCCCGGGTGTAGAGCACGATCATGTGCTTGTTCTTGGAGTCGGCCCGCTTGTTGATGTTGAAGCAGGTCTCCAGCACCACGGCTTTCTTGGGGACGGGGGCCTTACCGCGGAATTTCTTCTCGCTCTCGTAGTACTCCAGGCGGGCCGGGCCGCGCTCCGAGGCGGCGCGCAGCACGAAGTACCGCCGGTGCATGGACTTCTGCTTGCGAAGGTAGCCGCTCTTCCGCACGTCCTCGCAGCCGAGGCACTCCACTTGGTTCTCCATGTCGCCCGATCCACCACCCCCCTCCTCCCCACCGCTACTACTAAATAAAAACAAACTTCCCCCCCACCCACCCCCGCCCCTTCCTCTTGTAGTTATCCCTGCAAGTTCAGCTTGGTAACTCAAACGCCTCCCGGCTCGCCGTCCTCCTCCGGCTCCCACATCTATGCGGGCGTGTGCGCGGGGAGGCTCCGGGAAACCCCGCAGCGCTGTTTGTTTACGGCAACTTTTCCCCCCCTCTCTCTTTTTCGGAAGAGAGCGCAAGTTTTTGTTTGTTGTTTTCCTCTCTCCGGCGCACACGGCGGAGCACATGCGGCGCGGCGCGGCTCTGCGCTGGGCTGAGCTGAGCTCCCCTCCTCCTCCTCCTCTTCTCTCTCCACTACTATTACTACCGTTGCTAGTGTTTCCAAACGCTGTCTGAGCGGTTTAATCCCATTTAGCGCAGAACACGGAGCCCATCCCGCCGCATACTGTCTGCTGCCACCCCCCTCCTCCTCCTCCTCCCTCCTCCCTCCCTCCCTGGCTGCCCCGGTGTCGGTCCTGCGGCCGTGGCGTGCAGCGGCGCGGCGGAGCGGCTACCGTGCACCGGGACTGTCACTCACAGCGCCGTACTAGTACTCTGGAACACGGTGCGTTCGCGGAACCGGTTGTGAGCTCCGAAATCGGATACTCCACCTCCCGCCCCCTTAAAAATGACTGCAGTTTTTTTTAAATTGCGTTTACACCCACATTAGTGTAGATATAGTGGTATCCAAGGGCGGAAAATGTATTATTTACCTATTTAGCAGTCGTTCATCCGAAACTGGAGTAGGTTTTTGAACAAAATAGTACATTTTCTTTCCGTTATTTCTTCATCGAGGTTTCCAGTGAAAGTTTTATCCGCTCTTTTCATTCCAAAACAGTACATCCACCCGGAGAATAATGCCTTTTCAGTGCGACGATTAGACATTTTTTTATCATTTTTGCATGATTTAGGCAATTGTAGTGGTTGAATACTTCCACTCGGGAAATCGGGCCATGTGTCAGTGAAATGTTTTCTGTCTGGTTTACCCGAGTTGCACTCGAGATGAAATTGTCCCACTGTCTGTGAAGGCAACAACAGTTCCAGCGTGTTGGAGAGATGTCAGTGTTGCCGCCATGGGTCCATCCTGCTCCATTTACTGCAAAAAAGGGAGAACCCCCGCCCCCCCCCCCCCCCCCTGTCCTGTATGATTATATAAACACAAACTCTCCTGCAACCTTACAAGGTCTCCCTAGATAAAAAAAAAAAAAAAAAGCAATGCGGTGCAACTGAAGAGTGCCGCCATAAAACCCATTTTTACAGAGCTAGCCATGCTCAGTTTTGCACTGCATTCGAAGTATTGGTGAATTTGAATGCAGCAGTCTGCACCAAATGGTGTTCCTAATTGTCTGGCATCCCAATTCCCGCAGGTGATGACGACGTAATATCGGTTAATCTATTTGCTAATGAAATAAATGTGTCAAAAAAAAACACAGGAAAAATCATTTTAGATTCTATGTACAGTCGTACAGTCAATGGTCTTTTCTTTCTCTCTTTATTTTCATGTTCATTTTTTTTTTTCTCTAGACGGACTTCTCCGCAACAGATGATGCAGACTTTCCAATTTGGGTGCTGTCACATCTACGCAGGCACAATAATTTTAATCTGCCTTGACTGTCTGGCACAGCAGACCTAACCCGACCCCCCCACCCCGACACATTTCACTGAATACAATTTTTAAAGGTATGGTTTCATTCGGCCCGCCACAGAGTTTAAATTTTCAACGTATTGTTCCATCATATCCGATAAAAGCCACTCCGATCGTAGGGTAGGGTTTCTATATTTGCTCTGTATCCTTATGCAGTATGCATGTTGTTATGCAATATGCATCCCAAAGCAACCTTGTACACGAGGTCGGGGGAAGACGGATGCAACGCGCCCTCTGCTGTTCGACTCAATAACTGCAGTTTTTCAAAGAGCTGACCAAAAATGAAGATTGCAGAAAATATGTTGTTCCCTTAAGGTAAAACTAGTTTGAGAATTTTTTTTTTTTTTTACTTTTGGAAGGGGATCAATTCCATCTTGCACCTTCCATCCCATTTGCACAGGAATACACGCGAAGACACAAAACCCACAGACGGTCTGATTTAAGAAGCATCAAACTGAATTTATGAACATGGATACTCGTCATTACAAAGACATCGAAATGAGTCTCTCGGTTGTTTTTTCGCGGGGAAAAAGGGAAATCGCCTTTGTCCCCATGTCGAATGTCAAAAACAGCGATAAACATTTTGGTCCGGTACATTAAGCGATGCTGTTTTATACATATTTTTAAAGTTATTCTGAAATTGCTTTTACATTCAGTAGCATCTCCTTTTAGCCCTCTAAGCTCATGCAGCCTGAAAATGAAAGACATTTTCTCTTTTGAAGGAAACGGAACAAAAGACATCGACAAATGCAAAACATGTCGCACATGGGAGACACAACCATCCTAACCCTCAACATTTCTTTACATGCATCAAGATGCTGTTAAGGCGACTTTTTAAACTTCCCTAGAAACTGGTGACGATTGGTCGGAGTCCTGCTTGGCTTTTCCTCTGGGTGAACGGTTCAAAAGCAGTTGACAACACTGATGAGTTCATCAAAGTCTAATTTCTTTTTTCTCTCTCATTTTTAAAGCAGGAGATAAAAGCAAAGTAGCAGCAGCGGCGGCGACTTGAATTTTTATATATTTGAATATTTCTGCAAAAAATCATAGAGGCGTCGTTTGCTCGTGACTCCCGCAGAGCCCTGAGGTGGCGTCTACTGGCACACAAACACCATTTGACTCGGTACAAACACAGCGGGCGAACGCTCCCATACGCACGGAATTTCATAGTTACATTCATGCCTTGCTCCCTCAGTCTACGATCACGCATACACTCGCGCGTGCACGTACGTGCACTCAACGGGTAAACACAAGACAGAAAAACAAGACAGGGAGGAACCGTCCGGAGGGTCCGGCTGGACGTCGAAACCCTCAGACCTCGAAAATACTTCAGAGGCATTTAATTGGCGGCGATCCCTCAAGTTCGCTTTTCCCTCTGTTCCCAGAGATGGATGAGTAGGGGAGGTAAGGAGGGAAGGGGGGGTCAGATGAAAGGGTTTCGCGATGTCCCTTGACTGGGGTAAACATTTCCCTGAAAGAGGGACAGAAATAAAGAGAACCAGAATGAGAGAGAGCCAGGGAGACTTTACTATACTGACTGGATTTTACAGAGGAAAAAAAAAAGTTGCACAAAACGGCAATTAACCCTCTTTATATTCAACGCTGAAATGCGCTCGGCGGCGCTCAGTCGCCGGGCCGCATACGAAGTACTCACTGTAAAAGGATTCACCGACATGGGCCGGGGGACTTTGGGCTGCTGAGATTCCGGGGCAGGGAAGGAGGCAAATCCTGAAGCACACATGACAGAAAAATAACCATCACCGTTGTGACACTTGCAGGCGCCGACCCCGAGATGAACCGCGCATTTCAGTTCCTATGAACAGCTTATCCTAAATCGTCTGTGGAAAGTCAGCGCCTCTCAGCCTCCTTGGGTTTAATCTTGCACCAGTGAGCGTACAGCGCGACACATCTGCTTCAAGGGTGTGTTCAGCGTGTCATATTTATGACATAAACACACAGTATATGACATAAAAGTGACAAAAGTGAAATTATGGAATAAACTGCAACCATGGAGGTTAAGTGTTACAAGGTGCTGTCATTCAGCCACTGAGATGCCTCTTATACTCGCTTCTTAAGAGAGGACTCAGCTTCATGAACACGAGGAATAGGTTTGTGTCTACAAAAGTGTAGACATTTAATGGTAAATGTAAAATATAAACAAACTAAACCTGATTCAATTAAACCAAATGACAGAGAAGACACAAATGCCAAATGCATAAATGTTAAAATGATTCACCGATTCTGGCACATCAAATAGTAAAGATGAAAAATTACCATTGGCTTCCTGGTTATTAGCTGACTCATGAGGAAATGCATTCTGGGGGGTGGGTGCCGGGAAGGAGGCGGACGGAGGGAAAACAGACGTGGGTGAAGTAACGAATGCACTCGTGTCGCCTGGAGAGAAGAAACACGCAAAACAGAAAGAGCTGATGAGAGGAGACTTCTAATCCTTCTGAGCTGGATTTAATGTAAAACACATGACACACTGTTGTTCTCTTGTTGCATCTGCTTCAGTGCACCACTTGCAGCGTGGAACACGGCCATAAATAACTCATTTTAATGTATGAACGGCAATGATATCGGGGAGTAATAAGTTTATTTTCTTAGCTTCCCCTCCCATCTAATTTCTTTTCTCTTCTTCATCATAACATTGTTCTATAATGCTTGTGTCATAATTTGATTCATTTCCAAGATGCAAAGTTGCTGAATAACCATGAAAAGTTATCGCCCAAAGCCTCAAACTAGTCATGATTTAGGCATCTCTCTGCTTTTGTCAACGTAAGGCATGCTTTTGTGATAATCCCTTTTTTTATTATTAATGTAACTGTCTCTTAATATTTGTACTGAAGCAATTCATCAGTCTTCTGATTCATTAGCATTTATGCGCCTTAATTCAACTTCACTTGTGCCAAAGAACACCTGCACCTTAACTGATTATCTTTTTTTTTTTTACAAAAGGTTGCATATTGATAATTTAGCTTTTTTTTTTTTTTTTTTATCAAAATCCAAAACGTAATGAGTCAAAAAGTTAGTGATGCATTTTGGTTTCTCGTCGCCTCCTGGTGGTGTGAGAAGGTCGTACATGTAGGCTTTGTGGATATTTAGTAAAGAAAGGAAACTTTAATTTTTTGGGGTCAAAAATGCACATACTGACCACAAATATCATACTAATACCTCATACTGACTGTCAGTGAGTTCATAATTCACAGTTGTATTTGGTGTGTGCTGTATTTCTCAGTGCCAAACATATTAGACAGTGTACATTCAATGTCCTTTTTGTGTTTTTTACTTCAATAATTGTGTGTGTGTTTGTGTGTATGTGTGTCTGAAAGTTTTTTTTGTTCCCCCGAATTTTGTAGCTGTTTGTGAAAGATTGTTTGGCTCAGCTTATGCTTAAGAAAGCCAAATTAATTGGACAGGTTTTTTAGATCCTGATATTGTCATTGTCAAAATGCAGGCCGTGCAGTGTTTATATTTCTGTTAATTGCCTGATGGAGAAAAAAAAACAGTCTTTTAAAGAAGCATAAAACCAAATGGTTTTCCTTCAACTGCCAATCAAGATGTTTTCCAGTAGAATCATGTTTATCTTAAGACAGCAAGAAAATATTATTGTCTTTGCCTGATTTAAATGGACATTCAAGAGTAAAAAAAAAATTCAAGTTGCTGATAAACCAGTTGATATTGGAGCCACATGAACAATGTCACCGCATGAAGAATGTCAAATAGTCTTTGTCAACCACCATTATTGTTGTCAGAAAGACAGCAGTTTAACATCAGCAGTACTTTACAGTGTAGTTAAAAGCAAAACCGCGCTTGCGTTAAATTCATTGACGTTCTTATAACCACCAAACAGATGCTAGAATCTCACTTTGTGCAGATGTTAATACTTTTGAAAAAGGCCAGCGTTTGGTTGGTTGGTTGCGGAAACAACTTAAAACCAATATTAGCATCAGCCGACATCAGAGAGTCTTTGAAAAGCACTACGAGCATTTTACGTGAAGCGGCTGATCACAAAAGGCCTCGGCCGCCTTTGAAACCCTTTGAGGGAAGTTTGGTCTTGAGGTCTCACCTCCTGAGGCGCTGCTGAAGGGGTTACTGGGGGAGAGTGCAACGGGCTGCTGGGAAGCGGAGCTGGTGCTGGAGCTGAATGGGTTGGGGAAATCTGAGAGGAGAGGAGAAGAGGGGAGGTGGCGGTGGAGGGGTTTCGGATGGAGAAGATAATTCACATTGTGTGGGGTTAACAGGGTGCATTCCGGGCTATTCAACACCACGCTGCTCAGAGTCACACAGGCGCATCTTAATTAGGGGCTCTCGACAGCTTTCAACATGACGGGATGTAAATACAGAGCAGGTCCGCGGGGAGGAGGCGGGGGTCAGAGCTACCTACTTGCAAAGGTTTGGGAGCTGGACACAGTGTCAACACCGGGGGAACTGGTGAAAAATGAGGACAAAAACAGAGGCTTGATCACAAAAACAGTCATGGCATCCAGAGGTTGATCTGACAAGGTAGTAGTTTCTCTTACCTGGCAGGAGTGGAGCTGGATGACAGCCTGCTGCCAAACAGGGTGCTGTACTGGGGAGGCCCAGCAGGAGGAGCTGCAAAAAGGTTTGACACAGACCACATGTGACCCGGAGGGAAGAGGGGCTCTGACATTAATTTAAGACACCATGCATTGGAATCATCTTGGATTTAGAGTAAACAACAAAAATGCGTGTAAGTGGAGTCTGAACAAAAGCATCGAAGATGCACTGAGTAAAATATGTGTTTGGCTTGATGTGGAGAAAAAGAGAGGAGGAAATCAATAGCCGTCACCCTCAGCCGGGGCAGGAAACAGCCGAGCCTGTTGTAGTAACGCCGAAGGCTAATCACATGAATCATATGCATTGAACGGGCCGACATGGTTATTAGACAAAATATGTCTGATTTCAACCAGTTTCTAACATGTCAACAAGACCCTCTGAACCAGACTGTGCGCCATCCCAGGGCCAAAGACAATGAGCTTAATTCAGCGTCCGAAAGGCTTGGCATTTAAAAGTAAGGAAGTTATGCAACGTGCTCGAGACATCGTGTTGTGACAATCTGTATGGCACAAGAAACTCCCCATATATATTGCAATTGCAATTAACTTTTACATATGTTAAACTACCAGTGTAACAATGAATGATGGCACAGTACGTTGAGAAAACCTGCAAGCCAACTTGTGATCAAGCAAAAAATGGCAAGAAAGTCACAGGATCTTCCTTGGTAGATAACCTGGAAAGGGCAACTAAGTCATCAGGCATACAGTGCATTCCAAGTATTATGACATTAGTCTGTTATCGCCAGCTCCAAACTCAACCTAGAAAACCACCTGGGAATAAATTTGCAGGGGAGGAAAATCATTAAAATACAAACATTTTCATTTCGTGTAAAGAAGTGTTTAAAAAAAAATCACATGAGAACACTGTTTCCGTCTGAATCCAGTGAAGTAGAAGGTGGCCCACCTGTTTCAGAGAAGACGCTGTCCAGGTGCGACACGGCGGCGTACCTGTCCTGGCTGTTGGCGGCGCTGACCGGTGGGGTGGTTTGGCCGGCGCCGGCCGGCTGCTGCGGCTGCGACAGAGATTGGGGGAGGGGCTGCGCCTGAGGATGGCTCAGCCCTCCGAAGTCTACGCTGAGAGACTTGGGAAAGGCTCTGAAGGGCCCCCCGGCCCCTGAGGTCGACACTGTACGACCTAAGAGCCAGAAAAACAAGACTGAGAAAACAGCAGGTGGAAAAGGCTGACAGGGATTTCTTGAATTCAAAATGAAAAAGCACAATTAAGTCGCAATTTATATGTGTATTGTTTAAACTATACCAGCTATGATATCGATCTTTGTCTCTAAGTAGTTTCACTTTGGGAGCTGCAGTGACATCATTATTACAAATTTACAGAATGTTTTGGCTCCGTTATAGTTACGCCTACGGGGGACTTATGTATTCTGTGATATAAATATGAATAAGTACATATAATATCCCAACAGTGTTGCAAATGTGCAAATTGGTCATTTTAACAGTTTTAACAGTTTGACCTTAAAATAGGATCCTAGATGATCGGGAAATGGAAACGATTACACACGGAAATAATAAATAAAGTTCCCCTACAGGCTTCTACACAGCATATTAGCCATTTGTTTTATATATATAAAATGTTATTGATGTGTTTTCAAGGGTGAAACTACAGATAGGCAATATGTAATGGCAGACATAGAGTGGAAGAAGAATACTGCATACTGCAATAATAATGTTGTTAAAAAAAAACCCTTAAAAACATGTTTATCACTATAAAAAAAATTAAAAGTTCATGAGCTTGCAAACAACTTTGACCAAATCAGTGTGACCTTCAGGTCCATTCAGTGGCTGCCGGAATTTTCAACCACATCACGGGACCCCTATCAGCATGCTGACTCTGCACCCGATGTCATGGAGCAGTGGATATCCGCATGTTTTTCCAGAGGGCTGGCGTACAGCGCAGATAGAAATCATGTGACTCGGACCAGAACAGCCACAAAAATAGATATTGAATTGAAAAAGAAAAAAAAACGTCACAAATTAACCCTTTTAATGCTTTTCCATGCTGACAAGTTCATGGACATCTATCTAAATATACCTACTGATGTCGCCATGTGTTTAAATAAATTATCCTTCTGATTATTGATTTTTACAGATTAGGTTTTAGATATGCACAGGATTATCCCCAGATGTAATTGCAGATCTCCTTTGTGCTGCGAGTGTGGTATGAATGGTTTCTGAACAGGTTGAATTTAATGCTAAGGTTTCAATAAAAAATTATTTTACTTCTCTTGCTGTTTTCCTTTCAATTAAAATTCATTATTGCAATCTATTCTTGTGTGCATCTAACTAACTAACTAACCAACCAACTAACGAACTAACCAACCAACTAACTAACCACCTGACCAACTAACCACCTAACTAACCAACCACACAACTAACTGACTGACTAACTAACTAACTGACTAACTAGCTAGACCTGAGGCCTGAAAACACTGGTCTGGTACTTGTGTTGACCTGCATTCAGTCTCTTATAAAACATTAGCTTTGCTTTTAGTCATGAAATTTAAATTCTTATATTTCGTCATTCATTTTCTCTATCCTCCTATAAAATGAATGAAAAGCTCAATAAAACAAATACATACATTTTTAAGCTATTTGAAAATTAACTTTTTATGAACACGATTTTCCCTTTTTTGCCATCTGTTTTAACTTGCTATATTTTGTTTCCCTATATGCATTACATCTTATCTGTTGTATTACAGGCACTACAAAGAAAATGCAATTCAATCTATATTATTATCATTAATATTTTTAGAATAAAGTTAAAAGTACTTGATAATGGTTGGACAAGGAAAGGAAATTAAAAATCCAAAATCAGACTACATGAAGAAACATCTATCACCCAATAGAATACAATGCATGGCATGCTATGCTAACATTCCATGCTACAGGTATTAAACTAGAGATTTACGGCATGTACTCTCACCACAAATAAGCACGGACAAAAATAGAAGGGAGAGAAGAAAGGCAAGACACAAAGGTGGAAAGTTTTTTGGACAGTTTTCAAAGTCCAATCCCCAAAATACAACTGGAACACGGAGACAAAGGCAGGAAATTAGCACAGTCACCACCTTGGCAGGTAGCAAACTTTCCTGCAGCGTTAGCCGAAAAGGATGCTAGCAGCTGTTAGAGAATAAGGGGGCCCGCTTTAAGAAATATATGCCAGTGTGTGTGTGTGCGTGTATATGTGTGTGTGTGTGTGCGTGCACGTGCACTTTCAGCAGAGGAGTCAAAGACAGACTTGACCTTTGCTGATATAAAACATGCAGACGTCAAACTGCATGTTTTGCAGATATGATCATGTAAAGTCGAGAGGTAGGGCGTTTTCAGCAGACATTCCTGAACTTTCCAGATTATTTTATTTTATTTCTTTGCAAAGGGGGGGGGTGACATTAATGTATATGGTGGAAGTACAGCTGTGGCCTACATACTTCGTAGGTGTGAAATATCAGAAGCAGATGGGGGCAGTGGCAGCAGATACCAGTGGCAGATACCCCCTATAAATAGTTTTGCTTTAAACTTGTTTCTTCTTCCTTGAGTGGGGGGAACGGCGCATGTCGAAGCGGGGAAAATCCCAGCAATAGAGGATTAAATGTCGTGACACGGTCGGCCGTGACGCGATGAACAGAAGGGCCGTGTGTTCTCTTGAGCCCCAGTATTCAAATGAATGTTCACGTGAAACCAGTGGACACTTTGCATACCCTCTAAAATGGATAATATGGCACAGAGGAGGTTACCAATGACAGCCATTCAGCACATGCTCCGTCGGCTTCTTACCTAAAGTAAAGTGGTTTTTGAAAGAGCTACTGGCTAAGAAGTTGGAGGGAGAGAAGAGAAGACAGGGGGAGGGAGGACAGGAGAAAGAGTCAGTGAAGCCTCGTTGAGCTTCTCAATTCATGACAAGCAATGCATTTTGCTCAAACGATGACATGGATGCATTTTTCGAACTGATGCGATTTCGGCGGAGGAAAAAAACGAAAAAGAATGCCAGTGGGATGAAAACCGTCCTCGTGAATGCAGCGGGGCGTGGAGCTGATCAAATCCTCGGAGAGAATTGGTTAAAATGATCCAAGTCGAGAAAAAAAAACTGATGACAGAGCGAACAACTGCACGTCGAGGGAAATGATGAAGCTTCTTTACGACAGAATCCATTTCCTAACAATACAACAGAGCAGATGGCTGCCAACACTGTCCTCTGTTTTTTTTTTTATATATGTATCAGGTAAAAATGAATTTAACATTGGTCCCGGTGGCATAGACGGAGCTAGTAATACTTTGTATTAACACAAAATAATAATGCAGAAATGACAAAATGCTGTGTAATGTCAGAACATTTAGAAAGCTATCATTGACTGACAGATAAAATACTTCTCTAATGATATTCTTTGAAAATAATCACAGAAATTAAAAGAAAAGCCTGCGATCACAATCTTGAAATTATCAAGCAAAAAAAGGATAATAATGACATGCATACTTTTTTTTTAATTTCTAAAATCACAAACAGTATTTCAATTTCTGATTTATATTTTTTTGTTTATGACCCCTGAGCTGTATGCATAATGTGGGGTCGTGGAAGTCAGGACCAAACCTCTGCAATTTAGGCCTCATCTACTTTATAAAAACAGAAGAAGGCTGGTGTCATTATATACTTTTTATTATCATGCGTGTAAATCTTTCCAAAAGGGGTGAGGGGGGGTCACAGACATATTATTTCATTTTAAATATTAGTGAAGATAATTTCCACACACAGCGAAGCAATCTTTAGAAATGAGTTAACTGTGCAGTTGTTAGAGGACTATTTTTTCTAACAGCCGATTAATACACCTTGCACTTGTGATCCTTGCAGCTGCGCTCAAATAAACTGCAGTTTATTGCGCTGAAACCACATGTCGTCCGGTGACACTGTGAGGCTCATTAAGGAGTTTTACGGTGTTTATAACAAGGGACTGTTTGTTCCAGATTCAGCTACGTAAGGTTTTTGTTTCTGCGTTTCGGTGGTTGTTAGAAGGATTAAGTCGTACTGCCTTTCGGTCTTTTCGGGCTCTCAGCCCAGCTGATCTACTTCTCTGCAAATAGTTAGAGCACAACTGATACACTGACGGGGAGATTTTGTGTTTACAGCTGATTAAAATCCAAAGGTTGAGGGTCAAACTCCTGCCTGATGTGAATTTTTTACTTTCTTTAAGTCCAAGAATATTAATCAGGACACAGTGGTTGTTTAAAAATCAAACAATTTTGGCTCCAAATCTGATGTTTTTAACAGAACTATCGCTTTTAAAAGCTTCTCATAATGACAAATAAATCTATGGGATAGAGGAGTATTGTGTATTTTCGTGACTTCGTACTTTTTGCCGTTGGCACTTTTGACTCTTTACCCGATATATAACGAATATCAGCGCTTATATTTTCACCTCTTCAGTGATAAAGTTCAAGCATTATTCAGTTTCTCGAACCGCGAATGGTGGTTATGAATATGGGTTTAGAGGGTTAGAGGATACAAATCGTTGACACGTTTTTCAAAATAGTTTCCACAGCAAGTCAATGACAACACTGCATGACAACATCTCCGGCTGGAAGGAGCGCAGGAGGGGCGGGGGACAGACCTGAGGGCCGAGGGAGGGCGGGGAAGGACGGCGGGTGGCTGTGACCGCCCAGAGCTGACGACAGGGAACCCGGCCGCTGCCTTTCAATCCCGCAGAGGGTGGGATCTGCAATGTGGAGAGATAATAAAAAAAAAAAAAACAGACACTTGAGCTTCAGATGGACGCGGCCCGGAAATATCGACCCGAGATCGACCTCCGACCTTTCAAAGGGGGGTCTCTGAAGCTTTGGGAGCGGGAGGGCCGAGCGGTGAACGCCTCCGTCCGCATGTCGGCGGGCGAGATGGCAGGGGCTCTGTCCCACGGTGGCAGCTGGGACGGCGGCTGGTGGACAAGCGGTAGAGAGAGAGAGCAGGAAACAGATGTGGAGAGAGAGAAAACAGAGAACAGAGAAGTTTCAGAGTCTCTCAATAATTCATCAGCATCTGCTTCGACGTGAAGGCGCCCTGACTCGCTCCGCCTCCACTGCTGCCACGAGGACAATCCAGGTCCGTTTTATTATCTTCCATCTCCCTGCTTTATTATCTTCCATCTCCCTGCACCGCCACATGCAAAAGCTCAGCCTTTGTCGCATCTGCCCCCTCCAGTGCTCCGCCCTCCAAGCGTCTTCACCAAATATTTACGTAAAATTAGAAATTCCACATCTGTCTGTCACATAGCTATGGCTTCCGAATCACATTTTCATATTCGTATTCGCAGGATGTTGATTCAGGTTGAGATCAGATCGGCCTTCACATCTGACACAGAGTTGGGTGTCAGCTTCAGCTGCAATCAGAGGGCTGATTTCAAAAAAAACTAATGATCGTCAGCCCCGATTTGACCTTTGGACACTTGAGATCAATAATCACATTTATAAAACAAAAATTGACATTATTTAATAATTTTCTTTGAATATCAATGCTCTTCTTCACTTGAACCTATTGTTAATTTTCAGGTGATATCTTGCTGATTTGACATTTTGATAATAATTATTGATATTATATACCGGTAATACATATGATTTATAATTCAATAAATCAATCGATTATTCAATGACCACGATAATAATATTATAATAATCGATAAAGATTTTTGATGGTTAATTGTATAAGAAAAAAATCATATATAATATTATATCGTATAATTTGCAAATTGGCAAAAATGTACATGCTTCTTTACAACTTGGAAACACGATTCAGTCTCCCTATTGATTCCGTAACTAATACATGTTTGGTGGTATTACTCGATACGGTTCCGGTATCTATGTGTTTTTTCTCCATTTCTCAAATGTACCAACAGTGTGTTCTCTATTTTCACAGGGTTATACAATAATAACAAACAAGCAAACACCAGTCCGCGCAGGAGCTCGTACCAGTGCCCTTGCAGACCTGGCGTTGGGGGGCAGGTTATGGGATGAGGCTTGGCTGCCGAGGGGGCCGTGAGAGGGGGGCCCAACCTGGACACCGGGGCTCCATGGACCGTCCACGTCTCTCCGGTTCTTGCTTTTGGAAAAATGCCTGGAGAGGATGAGGTATAGCAATGATTGTAAAAAGGGAGACGAAAAAAAAAAGGCCTTATTTGAGTCGCAGGCTCGCGTTCCTCCTCATCAGGCTTGACGATGGGCATCTGAAAAATACCATCAGCGTTTGTCAGTGACGGCGGCTTTTGAATGTTTCCTCCTGACAGCGGCTCCAGATAAGAACCGACCCTGGGAGCAGTATATTGTTCTGCTCTGCTCCAGTCTTGCGGCAATTCGCCTTTCGGGAACATGAACGTATTTTTCAAAGCTGTAAAATGATGAGCCGTCTTGAAAGTTGGAGCCGGAAAGTATTTCATATAAATGAAATGTTGCAATTTTTGCAGCTGATCCATCCATCGCTCGGACGCTCCTCACCATTTCTTCTTCTCATATTTGTCCTGCAGGAACTCTTTGAACTTCTGCGAGTCCTTCATATCAGAGCAGCCGTCCGTCTTTGGATCAAACACACACAGCCAAGTCCTCCTCCCAACCTGAACACACACACACACACAAACACAAACATACGGCAGAAAGAAACAGGAAGTCATGTAAGTTTCTGTTTCCAACTTAAAAAAAAAAAAAACAACGCCATGTTTGTTTGATATTTCATCTCAGAGAGAATCACAAAAATACACATTCTGAAATTGGTGATTCATCTGCGGGCGCTGGATTCAGAGTGCGGCAAATTTGACGGCCTATGAATCATGACTGGTCAGATCGCTCTTTAGAAGATGAGGAGGAGGAGGAAGAGGAGGAGAAGGAGGGGAGTCTGGGTGACAGAAACCCCTGTCTCTCCTCACAATGCAGTGTTCTTGGAACCACAGACACACACACACACAGGCACACTTGTGTGTGTGTGTGTGTGTCTGTGTGTGTATCCTGGCTGACGCTCAGAGTGCTCCTCTTGAAAGCTCTTCTGTAGCAGTGTACCCTGCGCCCTTGTGGCGTGTGGAGCACCGGCAGGAAACGGCTAACGGCCTGAGAGCCATACAGAAGCCCTCCACCGCCCACCACCACCCCGACAACACACACACACATACACACACCGCAGGTGCGCTGATGCCCAGCACGGGCGTGGATATCTCACCGCATGATTTGAAACAGTTTGTTATGAAATTGCGATCCAAGAGATGTCGTTCAGGTAAAAAGCTAACATATAGATAGACTATTTCTGTGCTGATGGCTTAATGGTTGTGCTAATATACCGATCTACTTTATTCTCACACATCTGTGTGTGTTCATGCTCAATGACAGGCAAAATACTGCATTACACGGTGTATCAATACATCTGATTGGGTGCAGCTTGGCGTGATCACCTCAACCCCCCAGCAGTCATGTCACTCACCTCATTGCCATGGTTTTGCAGGAATTCCACTTCCTGTTGGGAGAAAGTTGTCATGGAGATAGACTTGACTCTGTGAGGGGGGTTGAGGCCTCTCCTGGGACGCGGAGATGAGAAGAAGAGAGGAATTTAGAGGAGGAGGAGGAGGTGGAGGAGAAAAAAAACATTTTTTTTCTATCTCCCCGATGGACTGAGCAGGTGGGAGAGGAAACATCTAACTGTGAATTTTAAGGGGCTGTGAAGTAGGTGCCAAACACACACACACACGCACACACTCACGCACACGCACTTTCCTCCGTGATTCCAATGCTCTCCATGCTGTATACGTGTGCAAGATTGCGCAATAGCTCTTTAGAAAAAAATAAATAAAAAGAAAGTGCTGAACCCGTCCTCCTGCGGGGTGAAGGGACTAGGCTGAACATGCAGTACAAAATGTGACAGTACCCCCCCCCCACACACACACACACACACGCACACGCCTACACTGGATAGGAGCCCGGAGCGAGAGAGAGACAGAGAGAGGGGGAGAGGTGTAGTGTCAAACCTGCACCATGACGAAACCAAACGAAACTCATAGCTGGAAAAATACCAACTAGCGGTTTGTCGTTTACCAAGCTGTTGGAGGGACACGCATGGTGAGAGAGAGGGGTAGAGAAAGAAAGAAAGAAAGAAAGAGAGAAAGAGAGAGAGACTGCGTAAATGAATGTGTGCAACCTCCGCTGTTGCACCAACACTCCCTGCTTGGGGAAAAAAAAATCTAAGGTGCAATGTCTGGCCTGTCACTTTTAGAATTATTATTATTATAATTATTATCAGTATTATGATGAGGATTAAAATGTCTTCCTCCCTCCTCCTCCTCCCCCCTCGAAGCGATGCTCCCGGAGGCTGCAGGTCGCTACTCACAGCATTCCGGAGCACGACGTGCAGACGAAGCTGCCCACGGTGATGTCGGTGTAAGTCACCCCGGGCTGGCCGCACTCGAAGCAGTGTTTGTTTACCCCGGACTGGGCCAGCTCCCGGACCTTGCGGGCGCAGATCTCCTGGTTGTCCCGGTGCTTTCGGTTCGACATGTCGAAGCCCTCCGCGGTGCGTCCCTCCCGGGCCTCCTCCGTCCACAGAGCCGCGTCACGGCCGCATCGCGGAGGCGCCTCGGAGAGCAGCTTCGCCCCGCCGCCAGGCTGGACGCGGGGAGGGGAAGGGGCGCGTCAAGCTAGAAGAAGCAGCATAACGGCCGGAAGAGGATGATGAGCACTTTCAAAATAAAAGCAAACACAGGAAGCATCCTGCTCTCTTGGTGTAAATCGCTACTTGAGGGGGTCTGAGTTGGAGTCAAGAGTTCAGGGTGTCTCTGGCAGATCCTGCAAACCCCCTTCCATTTTAACCGCTGTCTCTCCGAGACCCCCCCGCCCTCTCCATTTGACAGTCCTCCCATTGGCTGCTTTCCCCATTCCTCGCACCGGGCGTCTTCGAGATGTATCAAAAGAGAGGGGAGGCGTTTTACGTCGGGTCCTTCCCACCAGTAAAATCAATTTCCACTCTCTCATCGCGAACCAAGATATTTTTCCCTGAGTGGAAATACAGATGTTTACCTCCCAGAATAACCAAGTTCATTGGCCCCGTAAACTCGACTTTAGAAGACTTTCACCTGCCTGAACACTGCTCCTAAAATTATGGAATCTATCTATCTATCTATAGGTTTAACATCATGCAGTACATGGAGACACTGGAGAGACATTATGGGACTGATCTTGACGGGCTGCAGTGAATCGATCTCGAAATGGTCGTTCCAGAACTGAAGGGCGTTCTCCGTCACACTGACTGGGATTTCCCTCTCTATGAGAGCATCTCTGACATTTAGTTGATGTTTGTTGAAGTTTGCCAGATCAGACGACCACATGATGCGCTGGTGTCAGTTTGACACTGAAGCCGGGGGAGAGAAGGGAAAAACAGCTTGTCAGTGACCCAGATAGTCTACATTTTATTCACAAGCTTTTTACCATGGGATTTCAACATTTGGATTCGATTTTTTTTTTTTCATGTAAAGTTAAACTCGCTGAAAGGACATTGTACAGTCAGACATAAAATGTTGAGAAGAAAATAATATCTCCATTCTGTCAGCAGAAATATTATTGCTAAATGTCGTAACTGAGCTGGATCAGCAGAAAATAAACGTTCACACCTGTTTTTACTCCAACATTCTGGAGATGAACGATTCGCCATAAGCCTACAAATAGCTACTAATGAACATTTATTTATTCAATACGTACAAAAGATTTAAATGAAAGTCATTAAACGGTTATCTGAAAAGCACCCCTCTTGGATCAAGCGGATCAAAAAGGCTTTGTTTCGTCCATGTTACCCAGGCAGTTCAGGCAGCAACCCAGAGGTATTAACCACCCGAAGGAGATTTAATTTATTTGCAAGGATTCACTTGGTTTCATTCATTGAAGTGAAACTCCAACTTCTTTTTTTTTTTAACATTTTTTAAAAATGGTTATTTCAGAGCTTCTCACTGATCCATTCCAGATATCCAGCAGGTTGCAGGTCTTGATGAGCAGTGTGTTCCCTCATCATAGCCCCTCTCCTTCCACTCCACAATACTATAGCTTGGGTAGGGTTTCTGAACGCATAACTTCATTCATATGATTTTGCTTTTTTTTTCCAAATTTTGAGACATTTATATTTATTGTGTGTTCATTTATTTAGCAAATAATGTTTCACATTTTTTTATCTTCTTTTGGCGGGGGGGGGGGATTATAAATAGTATTGGCTATTCACATGGGAACATTTTCAATATTTTTTTCTGTGGTTTCAATGGACTCCTGATCAAGGCTTGCACAGCTGTTGATTTTGCACCCGTTTCTCTCCTTTGCAGTACATATCTCGACAAGAACATGATAAATATTACGCAGTTGGGGAGAACAAGTATTTGATACACAGCTGATTTTTCAGCTTTTCCCACTTGCAAAGCATGTAGAGGTCTGTTATTTTTACCATATACTTGTTCTCCTCACTGTAAATTGTCTTGATGTCATCTAAATTAATCAGTAGGTTTCATTGCCTGGTCCTTCCCTCTGCATCCCTGTATATATAATACCCATAGACTGGAATAGAATATTCGAACAGAGGGGAAATTTCAATTCATACACAACAGAAAGAGGATAGTGCAGTTGAGGTAGTTAACAATGTGCAATCACTCAATATCAAAGGGAAGATTTATAGATATAGTGAGAGAGGATATGAAGGTGGTTGGTGTGAGAGAGGAGGATACAGAGAATAGGGTTAGATGGAGAAGGTCGATTCGCTGTGGCAACCCCTGAAGGAAAAGCCGAAAGGAGAAAAAGAACAACCACTAAGTATCAAATATCAGAAATGATATAAAAATATAAAATAAAAATTAAAAAAGCCATAAAAATAAAGAATAAAAACAATATATAATCAGTATAAGCATACCAATAACCAGGTATATATATATATATATATATATATATATATATATATATATATATATATATATATATATATATGAGGTATACACATACCTTATACAGATACATAAATACATTTGTATGAGGTATAAGCACACCTCATAGATATACAGTAAATATCCGTCCATCTGCTGCTGCTTATCCTGCCCTCAGGGTGGCAGGGGATGCTGGAGCCTATCCCAGCTGTCAGTGGACGTGAGGCGGTGCACACCCTGGACTGGTCGCCAGTCAATCGCTGGGCCACATACAAAGGCAGACAACACTCACTCACTCATATAGTACATATATATATGTATGAGTCCCCCTCCATGACCCTGAGTGCAGGATCAGCGGTAGAAGATGGCTGGATGTATTTATATGCGTGTGTGTGTGTGTGTGTGTGTGTGTGTGTGTGTGTGTGTGTGTGTGTGTTTGTATACATATACACATATATATTCCTGTTTTATATATCTCTACACGCATACACTGAATAGTGCTATGAAGGTGTGTCTGTATCCCAACCGGAAGATCCGGTCTTGTTACCTAGGTGACAGCGGATGATTGACGGGTCCATGGAGCGGCCTCGCAACTGAGTCACGTGTTCTCGCCCTTTATTTTGAAAATCCCTCCGGATGCGCTCCGCTCGGTTCCGCGGCCCTTCACGCTGGGACGTGTGAGGAGGACATCCCCTGTCAAAAGACAAACGAGAACCTGTCGAGCGACCGAGATCCTCATCATCCAGGAGTCTCCTCCTCCTCCTCCTCGTCCTCCTCCTCCTCTGTGCGTGTGCCCGCGCCTCGGGTGCGCGCAGACGCAGTTATGTTTACGGAAATTGGATGCATTTGGAGGCTGTTTGTCAAAAGATGCAAACGTTGTTCCCTACGATTCCCCCCAGAGCGTGGACATCCGGGAATCGGGGCATAAAATCCGCGTGTTTTTTTATCCTAGCGACACGATACGGCTACGTGCCGTGACATGACCTGACGCGTGGAGGAGCCGCGCAGAGGTGGAGGGGGCTGCAGTGACGGGCCGCGGCCAGCAGAGGGAGCCACTGACGGCACCGGGTGAGACAGGTGCATGGGGGGGGGGGGCAAATCAATCAATCAATCAATTGATCCGATTCGACAGAAACGATCAACTAAAATAAACATGACTTTACTTTGAATTCAGCAGGGAAATTATCCCATAACAAAAATGTGAATCAAAATTAAAAAAAAAAGATATATTTTTATTGATTTAACATTGCTTTTCTACGAAATGATTTGAAACCGAAATCGGATAGAAAATCCGCGAGAAATGATCGAACAGTTGTTTGGCATGTAACAGGAAATAATTTGCATGACAAAATTAAATTATAACAAAAAATAAAAACTTCATTGTAAAGTTGAATTGGTTAAACCTTGCTGAGGGGCAAGGAGCGTCTGCAAAGAGCGTCTGTTTTAATATTAATTTATTGTCAACCGTTACTGTTAAGAGTGTTCAAGTGTCATTTCAGCGTTACTAACTTGTAATAACTAATATTAGAGCCATGACTCGAGTCGTTTACAGTTTGACTCACCATCTCCCCCACCCTGTCTCCTGCCAGTTTGTAACCACCTCTCATTTCTCGTCTCCTCCTTGTCAGCCTCCCACGGATCCACAGATCCACAGATCGCCCACCGTGGGAACGAAAGAAAAACTAAACAAAAAAAAAGTTGTCAGACAAGAACACACACCCCGTACACACCTGGCGCGGAGCCACATGTCCCACATCCAGAAAGTCTCCTGGACTGCAGAATTAAATTCTATTTAAAAAAAAAATGTGTATGTGTGTGTGTGCGTGTGCGTGTGAGATCAACGAACGTGCACCACATCGCCGCGGTGAAGCTGCAGAACCCGGAAGTTGGTGCGTCGCGGGGGGGAGGGGTCTGTCAGCGGCACCGGAGAAACACGGGTTCCGGGAAGAACATTAACTACCACCGAGGGGAGAAAAGACTCCTTCAGCATCTTCATCATTATCTTCATCATCCGCGGGATCTTTTTGGAGGATTCATTCAACGGGATATAATGGTAGTTACCGGCCGTAGAGGCGCGACCGTCTATCCGGTACCGTGACAAGTGGATCGGTTTCGAGAGACGAGGGAGGAATACGGATCAGGACACAAATCGGATAGAACAATGAGGCAAAGACCCGGCGTGTGGGTGTGAGAGAGTGTGTGAGTGTGAGTGTGTGTGTGTGTGTGTGTGTGATCTGCTACCAAAACGACAGGATGACGATCAAGTTGGACTTCGAGGAGTGTCTCAAAGACTCCCCGCGCTTCAGGTAAGGAGATCCAGCTCGGAACGGGAGCCTTTGTTTGGGGAAAAAAAAAAGGAGATTTTTTATTTAATTTCGGGAAAAAAAACAAAAGCGGTAAATCCAAAATATAAAGGCGTTCATTTCACACATGGTTACTCCTGTGAGAGGACTAAAAACTTTGAAAAATATATTAAAAATAGACCGAAATGCAAAAGAAAAGAAGAACTCAGTATTCTTAGAAATCATCTAAATTACTGGCCAAAGTATTAAGGAACGACTGCACTAACTAAAGACACCTAAGGTATCACTTCTTTGATGGATTGCTGATGTTTTTTTGAAAATTAAAGATGTAGATCAGGTACGACCTGCATGTTAGAATAGTAGATTTAAGGGAAAACAGTGAATGAATACTTTTACGTGCGTTAAACAATGGTTTTCAATGTGAACAAACGTGCAGCCTCGAGCTGTAAAGCCAGTTCTTGGCGTTTGTGACTTGGAGGCACTTGAGTTTCCACATCGCACCCATTGGCTTTGAAAATATTTGTGACGTCACAATCGAGCAGATACAGATCCGACTTTGTAGATTCTGTGTTTTGCACCGAAGCAGCCTCGTGCATTACGTGGCGCACCGTAAAACTGAAAAGAATTCACCATGGCCACCGGGCAATTCTTTAAGCAGAGGCCGATTTTCAGGCTCTCCCTTCTTTTATCAGTCAGATTGTGCTCCTGGTTTGGAGCCACTGAGCCGCTCAGGGCCCAATGACGGGGCTGCAGGGTTGTCAGAAGAAGGATTGCAACTTAAAGTGTCCCTGACAACACTGAGAGGCCTGACGTGGACCTACGGCGAGCACTTTGAGCTCAAGCATCTTCAACAGGCTGTCCTTGTTTCAACTCCCCTCGAACGCTCAGTCGCAATCTAAGCCCGTTCCTTTTCAACACCACCAACATCCGGTGTCGTCTGAAAGGAAGTGCCGCAAGGTTGGCTTTGCATGCAGGCGTCTTAGGAAAGAGAGAGACTTTGGGTGTGTCATGCCTGAGTCGCTCGCAGCTGATCTAGCATTTTTCAGCCTGGTGTTTCCCTGTTCCTCTATCCATCTTTCGAATTGCATTCCATAAGCCTGGAAATTATGAGCTGCAAGTGGCCGTGGCGGTGAAGTGTTGCGTCAGGCCAAGAACTGGGCCGGATAATCCAAATATGGCTCATGGTTTAGGGTCCGCTGTCATCTGGTAGTTGAGACATACAAGGTTATAATGAAATACAAGAAATTTGCAGTTAAGTTGGCCACACACACACACACACACACACACACACACACACACACACACACACACACACACACACACACACACACACACACACACACACACACACACACACACACACACACACAAGAAATCAGTCAAAATAATGTAAAAACTGTTGAAAGATAATCTGAAAATCTGAAAAATGTCAAATATCGGGGAAAAAAACTAAAAGACAAAATGCTGATTATTCAAAGGAATTCTGGAAAAACCTATATTGGTCATAATTTCAAAAAAGTTTTAATCAATATCTATGATCACAAAAAAACACTTTCAGTTCTGCAAAAATGCATCAATAATAATTTACAATCTGCCCTGAATGTGACCCAGATAAATATCGGATCAAGACCACTTTTAAAGATTAACTAAAATTAAAATTCTGTCTGAAATTGAGCAGGAAATCATGGGCTGGGGGTCGGGTCTTGGCCACGAGCCTGAAGCGTCAGGCCACTTTATCACAGTTTATATTAACACAGTCCAGCAGATAAATCGTAAACGGCCGCAGCACTGAACAGACAGCTGCACTGCTGAGCCGCTTCCTGTTGCTAGGTAACTGTGGTTGGGAGTTGAACAGGAAGCAAGTCAAGATGCACTAAGGTGATCAACAGGAGACACAGGAAGTGTGTCTTCGAACGTAGCGGAAAACTCAGTGTCTTTGCTTTTCTAAACCGCTGCTTGTTGCCGCTCGATGCACGAGACAGGATTCACGAATTCCTCTTTTTCACCCACCACTTTATGTTATCCTGTTTTTAATGCCTTCTTTCTCCCCATGTCCGTAATTGACCCTGCCAACTGGGTGTATTTCAGCTGGAACTGTCCTCGGATTTTGATTCTAACATCCCCACTCGAACAAACACAGACACAAGAAGTTACTGTCTCTGGCCGCCTTCATCTCGTCCTTTTCCTCCCTTGGTCTCTCTCTCTTTCCCCCTCTCTCTGTCCGTCTCTGTGTATTATGGTACTGTCGGTGGAAGGCGGCGGAAACCACATGGTTGATTTGTTGGTGCAAGAGGGCGATACTGCGTTTCACCAGCAACCGACACACACACACACACACACACACACACACACACACACACACACACGTTGAGGAGCTTTGTGAAATTCACCCAACGATCTCTGCAACAAGGCAGAGAGGGAGAGACGCGGGGGGGGGAATGCTGTTCATTCATTCCTTTGATATTTTCCTGCCGGTTTTCCAAGGACTGGCCCGGTGACCTCTGGCTCGGCCACTGCCACGGAAACAAACATACATACATGCAAGAAACCGCTTGCAGGCAGATTCTCCTTCAACCCAGGGAAATGTTTTGTGGGCAGACGACAGAAAGAGCCTCAGCCAAACTGAAGGAGAGGAGTTTGCGGGCAAAACCCTGAACTTGAATATCGTGGCTTGAAAAACCTTATGAACTGATCAAAAAGCAGTTTAAATGTTAGCAGTTTTAAATAACCCTTTCGAATATATATCATTATAACATTGTATTTATTGTGATTTTAATGTTGAATTTGAATCTTACTCTCTCTCTCACACACACACACACACACACACACACACACACAGACATCTGTGACTATTTAAGATCTACTGAAATTTCAGACTGACATTAACCCAGTTCATGAAGATTGTACAACAGAATTCACAGCATTAATTTAATGTGGATTTGTGAGGTTTAAAACAAGAGATTTTTTGCATTATTTGTGTGGCTTTAAAAAAGAAAAAGAAAAAAAACACTGTTTTAACATACCAATTATCTCCATGTGACTTTGGCTGGGAGTTTGGGGACACCAGCTGATGGCAGATGTCAACTTCCATATCACAGAAGTTTCTCAAAGGAGATACAAAGTTGTGCAAAGGCTTTTTGGCCAGTCAGGAGTTCTGAGTGAAGACAAGGGGCCACGCTGCATTCAGTTCAGCAAATAATACATTTCAAAATTTCATTCCAAGATCAGTGTGTGAAAATAAATATCAAATAATGTTCCGCAACAAAAGGGACAGAAAGAAATTATGTGAAAATGAACAGCAAAATAGAAAAGACAAAAGTGAACGGGGAAGTTTGTCACCAATAAAAAAAAATCCCAGAAATTTCCAAAAATCTGTAGCAAGCAATCTAAAGATTACTTCAAGGAAAAAAACTAATTATTGGATTATTGCAATGAAAATATACAGATCCTAATTCGGAAAAGAATAATGTAGTTTTAATTAAAAAAAAAAAAGTTTCTTTAGTCAGATTAGCTTTGATTTAAAAGCTTTAAAAAAAACAATACTTAAAAGTCTTCAAAACATGGAGTAAAACTGTACCAGTTGTTCTTACTGAGTAGAGCGGATTTGTGTTGGGTTGAAAATATATATCGGTGCCGTTGTCCAAATGTTTGGCAACAGTATGTCTGTGAATTAGAGGACTGTATTGAAAACATTTTACAAGTTAATTTGATATGTATGTCTGTGTGTGTCTTTTATTTGTTTGCCTCCTTCAGAGCAGAAATCGAGACAGTCCAGAGTCATGTCAGTGAACTTGAGACACGATTAGAAAAGGTAAGCTCCATTATGTAAACGGACACACACACACACACACGCACAAACTGCTTTACCTTTTGAATATCGAAAGTTGTTTCTGGACATGTGAGATGTCTCGTGAACATCAGGTCTGTAGTCGCATAGGACTTTTTATTTCCTTTTTTACAAAAGCAGACAAAAGGAAGTTGCTGCAGGTGCAGCTTCCTCTCCAAATATCATCAACCAGAGAGAAGTGCAGTTCATTTCCCCATCAGGTCTTCGTTGCTTTGTGTGTGTGTGTGTGTGTGTGTGTGTGAATGAGCGTAGTGGTTTCACAAATGTTGGCAAACACTGTTTTTTTTTTTTTCTTCCTGATGAATAACAGGAATTGAGGTGCCAGGTCACCCCTTGTATTTGTATTAGAATTTTTCCACTAAACATATTTTTTCAAATTGCAATAAATAATTATTTTGCATTGTGGTTAAATTGCAAGAGACATTTGTTATGAGATATAACTGATAAGGTCTGAGGAATACGATAAAATGTTTCGCATCTCGCCTTCATTTATGTTTATTAAGAGACAAATCTATAGCAACTTTGCTTTAGTTTTTTTATTATTATTATTTATCTAAGTGTTGAATGTCTCGCATATTTTACCAATATATATTATCAAATCACAGTGTGTGGTACATTATTTAACTGCACTTCAACTTAAGAAGTTTCGTGTTATTTTTCATTAAATATTACAGAAATTTAAGCAAGACAAGTCTAAAATGAGTAAGAAATTGCATAAGAATTAAGAGGAAACACACGTACACTCTCTTACTCACACACACAACACGCAAATCTAAATTGTAAGCTATATCCTTGTGATGTTTAAAAATGTATGCAAACGTAGACTATTTATAATCATTTTCATTGTCAAAAGATCTCTGAGTGGGAAAACTGTCTTTACATATTAGAAAAACAAATTGATTAATTCAATACTAACTAAAAAAAAACACAATTTTGCTGTGGAATGTCTGAAAGCCCTTGTCTACATCCCAGGTCAGTGCTCAAAACGCTAAAATCTGCTGTATCTGCGCGAATCTTTCATTTGTCAGAATGACTGGTTAGCAGTGAAAAAATGTGAAGACCTACTTAATCATGAAAGAACAGGACAGAAAACACAAGCTTACATGGAATTTCCTACAACCACCCTGTTTTCCCTGCCTGGTAACAGAATCCAGCATCTGGTTTAGCTGCAGGCTATATTTGCTTATGTGGAAGAACTTGTGATCCCTTTAATGAATGAATCACTGAAAAAAAAAACCCTCTGAATTCTTCACTCAGCCTACCACCAGCAATCACTCACCCGGAGTGCCTTTTTGTTGAGCGTTCGGGTCAGATTTTGACCAAGTTGTGTGCCTGCGCTTCTCAGCTGGTGAAACAATGCCAGGCCATGCTGGAGGCGGGCCGGATCTACTGCCAGACCAGCAAGAGCTTCGTCGGCGGGCTCAGAGATCTGGGACAGAACTGCAATGGAGACAGTCTGATGGAGGTGAGGGCTGGCCGACAACACACCTGTCCTATGGACATTATTTGTAGACATGTGTTGTCTGCACCATTGTACTGTACATGTATCCCTCATGTTTACTTTGCCTTGGAGGTCTATTTAATCTGATGAGTACAGAATAACATTTCTAGGATATTCATGTTTGTTTTTTTAATTACAAGTGAATGAGACTGGATTAGAGCCTCAGACACAATCTGGGCTGTTTTTACTCTGTTCCCCTTTTTTAACCCTCAAAACATCATGCTCACCTGTTGGGACGAGCACCATTTCATGTGTTTCCAATTTTAAAAAGGAGTTGAGCTCAACTGAAATCACTTAGCAAAAGCTCTGTAAACAGATAAATAAAAAGATTTTTTTTTCTTTTCAATCTTTGCATTTTCTGTGAGGATGTTAAATGATGAATTGACAAAAACAAAATGGTCTGCCAACCTGATAAGATGCAGAGTTTGATTTTAGACTTCTCATCTGTAGGAGTGTTTGGAGAAGTTTTCCAAAAAGCTGTCTTTCATTCTGGAGGCTCAGGGGGTGAGTTTTCTCTTCTTTATCAGCTTCATGCTGAGGTCAAAACAGACACACATTACTGCAAGTAGGAAATTTAGTGGAAATGATAAAAAAATTGGCTGAATGTTACAGAAACTGTCGAAACAGTATCACGCATCAATGAAAAAAAACATCTGAGAGAATAACCTGAATAAGCATGAAATAACCTTGACATGAACAAAAATGAAGCTCAAATCAGAATTTAAATGCATGAAAAATTCAGTACAATTCAGTAAAAGGTCAAAGGAAGTGACAAGCACCACTTTTTTACTTCTGTTTTTTTTAAATGATTCTTTGTTGGCTACATTTGATACTTGATAATGTGTTTGTCTCTTTTTTTTCCTTTTTACTACTTGGTGTGACACCTCAGAACTCTCTAAATGCCACAGTAGAATTATTCTCATACTGCTTAATTTCAGTTGTGTAATGAAAATGGTGATGGGTATTTTCCTAAATCACCATGTCCTCATGTAACTCTTCATGTCACATGTAAAGTATTTTGTATGTACATTCAAACTATGTATGTTGACATCTATTTTTTCCTCTTAGGAGCTGATCGAGATCACGCAGAAGTCAGTAAAGACAAAACTGCAGAACTTTGTGAAAGAGTGAGTGTGTATCATCTGGTCCCTTTTTCTGAATTCCGTTGATGCCATTTTTGTAGGATCTGGTCATAAAACTGATTCCTTGATACTTTTCTTGTGAAATGTGGCTGGCTACAGCTTGTCTTTTTATTTTTTTATTTATGCTAGATTAATTTATTTGCAGAATCTTAATCTCAAAGTGACCCTCTTGGCATCATAAAGAGTAAATTAATCTTGAAGAAAGCCAGACAGAAATACAAAACTACTTGATGGTGGTAATAAACATATCAATTAGATTGTATCTTAAACTCTGTAAAGCTTAACTTTTAATAACATTTGTGAAGCAGTTGGTTAACAATCAAACAAGTTTTTTTTAACCACTTCTCTTTTTTTCTTATCTGTTTTCATCCTGTAGAGATGTGCGTCGCTTCAAAGATGTGCGCAAGGAGTTTGAACGTAGTAGCGAATGCCTTGAGGCGGCGCTTTCAAAGAATGCACAGGCCCCGCGGGGAAAGCTCCATGAGGTGGAAGAGGTCAGCAATGCCCTGCTCAATGCACGCAGGGCCTTCAGGTCTGGCGCCCTGGACTATGTCCTGGAGGTGAAAAGGCTCTACTCTCTATGAGAAATGTATTTAATATTGTTGAAAATCACATACCATGTGCATATAAGCTCACAGGGGATTTGAAGTACTTTTGGGGACATTTCCTTGTTCTCCATCATCCCGGCAGTAAGACAGGAAGACAAGATTCCCTTCACATTCTGTTTGAACAGTAAGGTAGCAAGTCACCACCAGCTAGTTTGCTTAGCATAATGAATAGTGGCCAATGTTAATTAAAATTGAATACACACATTGTAAGAATCCACTTCCTCCTCTGAACATTTTGTGACTCACCAAATTACACTGTGAAACATTATTAGATTGTAATTACTAAAAAAAAAAATCACATAGCCTGAACTACTTTCATGATAAAACAACTGGGTGCAGAAATGACACACACCTTGGTCAGAACAGGTCCCACCTGGTGTTAAACATCAGCTTGAGGATATCAGAGTGCAAAGTGTGACAAAATAGGAGCTGCCACTTTATAGCTGCTGATTCCAAAAATCCTTGTTGTCCTTAACCAACTTACTATAAAATGTCCAGCCTTATCACATTAAATGAACATATTTAGGTTACACATCAGCACCAGTGGCTAAAACAGACTCAGTTTCTACTAGTCTTGACAGCAACATCAGAACCAGTGAAAGCTGCGGTGGAAAACATGAGTCCAGGTACCAAGAACTGTCTGGGTAAAATAAACATCAGAACGTCTGACTATATTCATGCCTTCGCTCTTCTGAATGATAACGGCTTTGCCTCAGGGCTTCTCTCCAGTCTTGTGGCTGTGGCTCTAAGTGGCTGAGCTGGCCAGTACTTGTTTTTTTTTTTGCTTATGGAAACATGAACAGCTTTTCTCTCTAACCACCACTTCAAATTGTTTCAGATTAATGTCATTGAGGCCAAGAGGAAGACGGATATTCTGACGGCAGTGAGTTCATGTTGACCTATTTAAAGTTCTCAACTAAATGTCCTTTTTCTGGATTTTTCTGAATATATATGCTGTTGAAAATATCAAATCCTCTTGCTTTGTTTTAGGTGTTGTCCCTGATGGATGCCCAAGCTCAGTTATTCCAACAAGGCCACCAGTCTTTGTCAGGACTAGATGAGTATCGACGGAAACTGTGTGATGAGGTAATTACAAATAACATCAAAACCAATTTCACAAACATGTTTCTGTACACAATGATTGTTTATACATTAAACAATTGAGAGTTTAGTTTTGGATGAAGAACTGCAGGTAGTGTGGGCACCATTCCATGATGGGTAAGACAGTAGTACAATTGTGTACTTAACAGTTGTGTGAGGCTTCAGGTTGAAAACAAGAACACATTATTAATTTAACTGCCTCTGGGTCAGATTTGAAAACGACTGTCTTTAGTATATAACAAACACAAATGAAAGTAGATAATGTTTTCCAGATGGCAAAGATTTAAACTGTAGTTTTTATTCTCTCCTGCTTTTAATTTTCATTCCACTTCCGTGGTAATTAATTTTGTCCATTTCCCACTTATTGAATTGCACAGCTTAAACTTGCCATGGACACAGCTGGTTTCTAGCTTGAGAATTAAATTAAGCACAAGGAAAACATGATGAAATAAAAGATTGCTGTAGTACAGTCATTTTTAAGGAAGGAAGAAATCCCTTTTATTTTGTCACTCAGTTATACATACAGCACAGCATCTGCGATATTGTCCCTTTGTACTGAACCCATCATGGTTAAGTATTATCTAATCAACAACACTAGCACAAGCACAAACTAAGAGGAGCTCAATATTTGAACCAGGAACTTGTGGATCCAAGATGACTGCTCCAATCAACTGACCCATGCTGAACCTTAGCGTACCTTCCGTGTATAATAATATAGTCAGTTTTGTTGTGTTTTCTCTTCTAATCGCTTTCTCGCAGTGTTTCAAATATGAAATAACTGTGTGCCAAACAGATCAATTACTATTAACCTCATGTAAGTTTTACCAACCTCAGGCCTATGGGTATAGTAGGTTTTTCCAGCCCAGTGTTGATTTGCTGTGGAACAGAAAGAAACAAGACAGTATCTTCAGTGGGTATTAGGCGCTTATATTCTATTATATCAAATCTATATTCTAGTACATTGGACAATCAACACACTCAATACAAATGCAACCAACGAAATGAGTCACAGCAAACTCACAAATTCTTTTAGGGGTGTTATATTCTGGGTGTTCAGTAGGGTTACATGGGGAAAGTTGATTCGCCGTGGCGACCCCTGAAGGGAAAGCAAGACACTGCTCCGCTAGCACTGGTCGACGGCAGCCTACTGCTTATGGTTCATCCATGATGGGCTAATTGCTGAGAACGAATCCCCAAGAGAAATTAATAAAGGATAAATTATTATAATCATGATTAACCATATCAGTCAGGCAAAATTTAAATGTAGTAAAACATTAAATCTGTTTTAGCCAATGCAATTTGAACAATTCTGGTACTCTGTAGCACTTGTAAATTCTTGTCAAAATCTCCTTTAAGATTTCATCATGATCTGGATGACTGACAACGTCCACAGACATGTAGCACTAGTACAAAACTACATTACTGAACATCAAGTTGTCAATCAAAGAAAATAGTAATTAAACATATTCACATGCTTCCCTCTTATGTCTGTAAGCATGTAAATCTCTATATAAAGAAATACCACTTGGAAGTTGCAATTGCAGAGATTTTTTTTCACTTTGTTTTTATATTACTTTTATTCTATAAACTTATTGCATTTTTATATAATTGTAGATGCTGGTTATCTGCCATGGGTTGCTATGCTACCCCATGTGCTCTCCAATTGTCTGCAATCTTAAAAACAACACTCACTTCCGGCTAACTGGAGTCAGCATTGAAGAGCACGCCTGCTAACTTAATGCGCAAACTCAACTCAGCTACTTAACACTCGGTGTATGACACCTTATTTCTAACAGGGATGTACATACTCGAAATTAACTATATTACACTTTTTTTTTTTACCTGCGGCGCAGTAGGAAACAGACAGTATCATGGTACCGCGTTTAGCATTAGCGCAACTTTTACTGCGTCGTAACGCGATCCGGTGCGACAGAGACGCCAAGCGTTAAGAAATAGAATCTTAAAACTTGTTAACAGCGGAATTATGGAGTGAATTTTTAGCAAAGTGAAAACAAAACACTAGACGCATGGATTTTTTCATTTAAAGAAAATATCTGACTTTGACATAGATACTTAGTCATCGTGTTTAAAATGAAACGTTACGCGAGAGCGTTACTTTCCTGTGGGCGGGGTGAAGGGAGTCACGTGGTGATGTTACAGTTTTCCATTGTGACAGGAAGAGGTGAGCAACAACTGCAGAACCCTCACAGGGCTCATACCGTGTGTGTGTGTGTGTGTGTGTGTGTGTGTGTGTGTGTGTGTGTGTGTGTGTGTGTGTGTGTGTGTGTGTGTGTGTGTGTGTGTGTGTGTGTGTGGTTTTGTCCTGTCAGTCTTGCACAGCAGCAATTCTGGCGTGTCAAATGAAAAGAATTTCAAACAGGAAATTGATTTGTCAGCCTTCACTGGCAGAGAATCAAGCGAATAAAGTGTTTGGTGTTTCAACAGGAAGTGGGAGATAGGGAAACGAATAAGAGACTGGAATGAAAAGAATAAAAGATGAGACAGACTTTTTCACAGGAGAAACTTGTTTGTCGTTTCAGCACAGGATGTAGGAAGAGGTTTAAGGGCTTCCTAATTCCTGTTTCCTGAAATCTGCAGAAGTGATAAACGTCCTCGAAACCGTTTATTTCTCTCTTTGTGTTTGCACTCCAAATTGAATATGCCGCTGATGAAACAAATAAGGATGATGGGGAAAGCGCAAGGTCTGAAAATAAAGGCTTAGAACCAGGCAGAAAATAAGAGCTGCTCTCTCAGATATTGGCGGTTTGGCAAAACACCAAGACCCAACATTTAAAAAGATTATGTCTAAAAATACCTTACTCAAAATTGTACGCTGTTGTTTTCAAAAATCTGTATGTTGCATGTAGACAGTGCATTAAGTCTGAGCTTTTTACTTGCTTCAGACTTTAGACTTGTATTGTCAAATCTGTTTTAACTCTTCAGGAAAAGCTACAATGTTTGTTTTCATCCTGCTTAAGTCTTTGAGCAACATTGCATATCACTACCATTCCTTTGACATCAAAAGAAAGCTTTATCAACTCATAAATAGATGACTGGCCCATTCACTGAGAGAATATATGCGCTCTTCTGTTTCCACAGCAAACTCAGTTTGTCCTTGACTCTGCCAGGGAGAAGAGGGACATGGAGCAAAGACATGCTGCCATCAAGAAAAAAGTAGATATTTAAAGACTTTTTTTTTTAAAAATGTTAGATACAATGTTGTTTCACTTCCAACTGAGGTTTTTCCATTCACTTCTAGGATATATCCTATGATGACTCAATCATGGATTTCATAGCTGATGCTTCAAATGGGATTGCAATGGAGGGTTACCTGTACAAGAGAGCCAGTAACGCCTTTAAGACATGGAACAGGTACTGTTGTGATTAAAATTTTTCCAATCCAGTTCTCCAATGAAAATAGGGCTGTTTTGGGGGGATTCTCGGAACGTCGTTCATTGCATTTCGCATCAACAATCCACTTAGCCTACCTTTGCTTTCTTCTCCATCCTCAGTATAAATACAAAACAAGTATATCCTGTGCCTCCATCTTAAACAACTTTTCATGAAAATAGTCAGGGCTGTTCAAAGTCTAGTTTGTGAACTGGCTCCTTGCCCCTTGTGAGGAGAATTACTGGGCAGCAGTGGCTCTGTATTTTCATCTCTTAAAACTTAAGAAAGACTTAAATATCAGGCTTATTTGAGGAATATTTTCTAAACTGTATTTTAAGTGGTATTCCTGTTATTTTTTTCTCCCCTCAGGCGCTGGTTTTCAATTCAGAAAAATCAGCTAGTTTACCAGAAGAAATTTAAGGTAAATTATGTATTTAAAATCGGGCTTCCAGATGCATCAGGGAAAACATTCAAAACCTAAACAATAGAAAGCCATAACAGAATATCCAGACAGCACACAAAGGAATTTTTATGAAGACCGCAAGGTGCATTCTGTGCGTGTCTCCCAGGAACAGCACACGGTGGTGGTGGAGGACTTACGTCTTTGCACCGTTAAGCCCAGCACCGAAAATGAGAGACGATTCTGCTTCGAAGTGGTTTCTCCGTCAAAGTGAGTGCGTGGGTGAAAATGTCAATGCCGTCTGTGTCAGTGATGGCTGTAGCTAAATGTTGAAACATCACTGCTCATGGAGGAACGGATTATACAATATGCTTGTGTGTGTGTGTGTGTGTGTGTGTGTGTGTGTGTGTGTCTGTGTGTGTGTGTAGGAGCTGTTTGCTGCAGGCCGACTCAGAAAGGCAGCAGCAGGCATGGATTAGTGCCGTCCAAAACAGCATTGCCTCAGCCTTTCAAGACTGTAGAGAAGATGCACAAAGCCCAGTGAGAAGACACACCACACATATTTCACCCGATATGTTACGTGATGAGACTGAGGTGTGTCTTTGTATGATTATCAGAGGCAACGTTGCAGCTCTGTGTCAGGCAGCAACTTAGGTGGAGGGGGTGTCGTGAATCAAGAGAACAATGGTGTCAAGGCTTTGGATGAAGTCCAGGCAATCCCGGGGAACAGGGAGTGCTGTGACTGCGGGGAGCCGGGACCTGACTGGGCGTCCATCAACCTGGGCATCACACTCTGTATTGTCTGCTCTGGAATACACAGGTTCGTACAGGTACACACACAAATACTCACAATTGGCTCAAAGCATGACCACCAACAGTTCCTTCCCCTTCCAGGAGCCTCGGGGTCCATTTCTCTAAAGTGCGTTCCCTCACGCTGGACTCCTGGGAGCCAGAGCTCATCAAGGTTAATTAAATTAGCCTTTTCTACATTAAAAATCTCATGGCAAAAGTTTATCTGTAATATTCATAACCGAGCTAACAAATGATTGTTAATCACCCTCTTTCTCCAGTTGATGCGTGAATTAGGAAACACGGTGATTAACAGGATCTATGAGGCCAGGATTGACGAGATCACCATCAAGAAGCCCCATCCTGCCAGTCCCAGGTTTTTAATTGATACTTTACATCGCAGCCGTAGATGAAAACGTGCAGAAATTCATTTTTTATCATTGCCATTTTTCTAGAAGTATTTAGAATATAAAAATGGAAACTACTAGACTATCATCCAAAAGAAATCGTCAGCCATTTAATTATTTGTACCTTAAAAAAAAACAATTTTTCAAATTGCTGCAATTACTTTCAGGAAAATTAGCAAAAATGAACATTGATTCCTATTCCATTGGAAATTATAAAGTAAAAAAAAGCTATTTTTTTTCCTCTCTTTTATTTTTCGTGTAGTTCAAATACTTCCCTCCATATGCTATTTTTTATTTCATCTTTTAAGTCAGGCCTTGCCTCTACTAGGCTTCTAAGGTGGGCATAAAGGAGTGCCATCTGTCGATCCTGGGTGTCTTGGACTGTCGTCTTGGCTGTTGCGTTTTGCTGAAACTGAAGGACACGTTATTCTTTCACTACAAGTGGAAAGTAGTGATTGACAGGCATCTACAGTGAACGTCAGTGGAATAACCTTCCCACAGACATTGAAAGTGTCACAAGTTCACTGGCAGGGAAAAATGAGAAAAAAAAATAAACGCAGCCCTGCAAATACACTATGATAAAGTATGAAATTACTCTGAAAACAAGAGATTATGAAGAGACTTACACGAGCACATACACGATGGCACTGTATACTAATGAAAACATGTAAAGAAAATTAAGAATGAAAATATATTTCTGAAGGAATGGAAAGTAGAAATGAATATCTTTTAAAGAAATGCTATAAAATATGATTATGAAATAGAATAAAATTTCAAATGACGACAGGTGATTTTAGGCGCATCTATATGAAGATGAGAACAGAAGCAATTAATTTGTCACATTTTGTCATTTAGTAACTGCCAAAATGTATCTTTTAATATTAGATTTTGTTGCAGTTAATGCCATTTTTCAAATTATTTATTCATAAAGTGCTTGTTCTATTGATTTCTTCAGTTCAAAGCTGCTGTTCATTTTGACTTTTTTTGAAGCTCATAGAAAACAGCCTGTTTGATTCTTTATGTATTTTTATACTTTTGTTGAACATTGACTAGCACCAGTTCAGACTCCCTTGCACACCTGGAGCTGGTAGATGCGTTCACAAAATGCACTGCCGAGCAGTACACTTCACCACAGAACTGCAAATCTCGTTTTAAAAATCTTTATAGCTGCTGTTTTTGACTTCCTCTTTTTCTCCCCTCTGTTGTTTCGCTGCAGACAGGAAGTGCCACAGGTATCTTACAAGTGGTTAATTTCCTCCGGAAACCTGCATGATTTCTGCAGCATGAGCCTTCAGTCTTGTCTGGGTTCCTTGTTGTCTTGTGTTTTTGCTGAAATGCAGCACTTAACTTAGAATGGCATAGATGAGCATTTTTAGCTGACAAAAATGTATATTTTTATATCAATAGTGAAGTGAAGTGAAATGAGCTATGGAAGCTCTTCACTCAATTGTTGAACTGATTTCACTACTTCATTTACCAACTGTGAACAAGGAAGTGTCCTGAATGAGAACTGAAAAATTCAGATGCCAATGATTAGTAGTGTTTCACAACAACAAAAACAAATTTGAGTCACAGATGAACCATAAAAATCTGATTTGGGCCACATTTCCCAGCAGAAGGAACACAGCCTGAAAGACTCAAATCTTGAGCTGTTAAGAATTTGTGAATCAAACCAAGTTGTTACCAAAACAAAAGAAAAGCAAAGACCAAAAAAAAAAACAAACCTGTTCCTTTCTCACACTCTCTCTCTAACCATTAGGGGAGACAAGGAGTCGTGGATCAGGTCAAAGTATGTGGAGAAGACGTTCATCCAGAAGCTTCCGGAGACGAGCAAGAACCCCATACTGAGAAGAGCCAGTGCCAGGAGGAACAGAACCGCCACGCAGGACCGAACCGCACCGAAGCCACCACTGAAACCCAAACCAAACCGTGCTACTCTGCCTCGAGTCACAGGTAAACCCTCTGGGTCAGCGTTTGGATGGATAGAAGCAAACCTGCGGTTGAATTCTTAACAACTCAAACACATGCATTGCCACTGCTTCCTGCCCCTTCCAGGGTTGAGCACCACTGACATTGTTCCCCAAAAGAACAACGCTGTCACTCACAAAGGTGAGATGAAAACACTTGCAGACATTATGAAGAATAAATAAAAACATAACATCGGGTAAAATTCCTTTGACAAAAAAAATAAAAAAATCAAGCAAATGTTATTCACGCCTTAGATATTGATGACGAAGATGTGGATCTGAGTGGCCTTCACCCTGGAGCCCTGCTGTATCGCTCAGCAGCCCTACAAATATTCCCCATCATGGCTGATGCTTTGGCCCACGGAGCCAATGTCAACTGGGTCAACGTGGCCGAGGAGTCCAGAACACCACTGATACAGGCTGTCTCAGAGGTAGGGAAAACTGCGGTGTAATATGTTTGATTTAGATCTCTATTACCATTATTGAAATATTGTTTAACTGTGTCATACTGTGGCAGCACAGTGGCGCAGTGGTTAGCACCCTGGTTCCATTCTGATGAGAGGACCTTTGGAGTTTGCATGTTCTCCCCTTGTCTGTGGGTTTCCTCCGGGTTCTCCAGTTTCCTCTCAGTCTAAAAACATGCAGATTAATTGGAAAAAATTGGGAAAATTGTCCTGAATGAGTGAGTGGATGGTTGTTTGTCTATATATGTGACCCTTGCCTGTAGCAGCTGGGATAGGCTCCAGCATCCTCCGCAACCCTGAGTGCAGGATGAGCTGAAGAAGCTGTTTCATACTGTGGATTTCTAAAAAATATTAATGACAGATACATCACTTTACTCTCTATATTTTTTCAGTACTGCCAACATTATGACAAAATGGCATCAGACAGCTATAAAGATTAACAAAACAGCATCTTTCCATGTGGTCCATGGAAAATATGCAAGAAGACAACGATGTACTTAACAGAAAATGATCAGAAAAATATGACAATTTCCAAGATTTATGAGAGAAAATTTTGAAATTATATGTTTAAAAAGGGCAGTTCAGTGATGTCATTGTAGGTTTTAGTGTTAAGCCGCATTCAGAAGAGCTGAAATTGTTAAAATTAAATTAGATTAATCTTCTGCAAATTAGACCAGAGGAATTGTTCAGTTAGGATAGGATTTGTGGTCCGTGAGTTTTATGTCACCTTTGAAAAGGCTGGTTCTTGAAAAAACCCAGCCAAACGAGAATGAAATCAAATCCTGAGCAGATATGAACCTTCAGGCAAACATATCATAACAAAATCACTTCAAATATAAGTGTCATGAAATTTGCTCAACATCTACTTTACCCAGAGGAGGAACGCTAAAGATTTATTTCATATTTTTGATTTCATATGAATGACAGCACTGTTGGGATCTTTTGTCTAACATGTCAGGCCTCAGGACAATTCCATCCATTTAATCTCGGGAAAGGTGACATTTTTTGGGCCATTTTAAAAAAGCAGTACCTTTCATGTTCTTTCACCATCAGAACGCCTTGGCAGCCTGTGAGTTCCTGCTGCAGAACGGTGCCAATGTCAACCAGGCAGACAGCAATGGAAGAGGACCCCTTCATCATGCCACCATCCTGGGTCACACAGGGTATGGACATGCACCAACACACAGACAGCATTTAATACACAGTAAAGAAAGAAAAAAAAACATCCTAGGAGATAAGCAGAAAGTTATTTAATGAAAGAAAAACGTAAATTTAATTCATGTTCTCTGCTTTGCGAATAAAAAGCACAAAAGTCAATCGAGGTCATTTTCCTAAGCACAAATTCAAATGCAGATTCATTAACAGATTAGTTTATTTTCGCATTTTGAAAGGAAACCTTGTCGAGATGCAGTGTCCTGAACTAGAGAATCACCTGTTCTGCACCTCGTATGAGGAAGTATGAGTCATGCTACAAACATCCAGTGCTCTGCATGGAGGAAAAAAACTGAAAAAACGCGGATACACACGTTAAAATCACCTCGTGAATTTAAAGCATTTTGAAAGAATAATAACATTTATTATTTACTGTATACCAGACCACATTAGTAAGACTGAACATGAACTGTTGTTTCTACAGTGGTTTGAAAACATTATCAGGATCTTTTTACACTTCTGGATGGATGACACTGAAGGGGTCTGAAGTCATAAGCAGAAGAAATAGTACTTAAAAAAAAAAAAAAAATCAAATTGGTTCCCAGGTGTTCACCGCAAAGTTCAGATTTTCTTTTATTAACACTGTAAAATCTGTATGGTAAGAAATGTAAGTCTTTGTTTTAAATTCTGTCACTAACCCAAGTGGTTACCAGAGATCCGAGGCATCTGTGCCCATTGTTGACTACTTCTTCACTTTGTCAGGTTGGTGTGTCTCTTCTTGAAGCGAGGAGCAGACTACAAAGCCAGAGACACCGATAACAAAGACCCCATCACTATTGCTGTGGACAACGCAAATGCGGACATTGTGACTCTGTGAGCATTTCAGACAATAAAAACCTACGCTGTGAATACCAGATGAACATATTTCCTGACAAGTCTCCT
This sequence comes from Fistularia commersonii, assembly GCF_037954325.1. Lineage (NCBI taxonomy): Eukaryota > Metazoa > Chordata > Actinopteri > Syngnathiformes > Fistulariidae > Fistularia > Fistularia commersonii. The sequence continues at coordinate 6,217,810 of NC_141302.1, forward strand.
TTCTTTCAGGCTGCGGATCGCCAAAATGAACAAGGAGATGCGGGAGATGGACGGGGCATTTGGCCAATCAGGTCGCCAATCAGGGGGAGAAGGATCTGGGAGTTTATTGGGCGGGACAGGTAGTGGGTTGGCCCAACCTAGAAAGAGCCTCCAGGCTTTGAAGAACCATATCAGTGGTTGGGCTATGGGAGGGCAGCATAACTAGCTGGGAGGCAAATTGAGTCTGGGTAAACTGGAAATGCTTGTAAATATTGGTGGGTGATGAAAAGTGAAACCCTGACACGTTGGTCAAGAAGTTGTCAGAAAGTACCAGGTCTGTGATGTAGTCCTTTTTCAGGCAACTTTTGAATCCATCAAGGAATCAGTTCAGAATAGTTTTGAAATCTATTTAGCTTTTGGTAAGGAAGAAAATAATACCCTGGACAAAATGGGGGGAAAAAAAATTCTTGGCAATATATGAAACATTTTTCAACATCCCTATGGATTGCACAAGTCCTGCTTTATTGATTTTACAGTACAATAAGGTGTTCTTGCTGTGAAACACTGAATTAGGGAATTCCCCAAAATATTAGGGAAGATATAAAGACAAAAAGAAATATATCTTAGCCCTTGGAAATATATCCAGCAATGGTAAACCAAATTGAATTTCTGAATTACGAAAGAAGGAAAGTAAGACATAACTCAAAACACACTTGCTGATCACTGACCACAGGAAAATGTCTTGCATAACCAAGGATACTGTGAGAAACCTCATTTTTCAATCCCATGGGTCCAACATTGCACTTTGTTTTTCAAACGCACAGTTATCCTGCACTTTGAAACCCACAAAATCTCCAAATAACACGCCAACAGAGAATGGTACACGTGGGTATATTTGTTGTGTAACGAGGGGTTTAAAACAGTGTATATAGATTTGCAGCTATTTTGTATATGTGGTATTTTTTACAAGTATGTTCAGGGCACTGGCTCTATCAGCTCCTTTTGTATTGGTTCTATTTCTGTCCACTTATGTAAGATAAATTCAACACTAGCTTTGGCGCTCAAGGACAGCTCTTCTCCCAATATTCTGTGAATAGGGGCAGTTTTAGCTATTTTTGCTTCATCAGTTACATGTTGTGTGTTTGTAGAATTGCCACAGGCCTCAGGCTGAAGGTTATCAGCCACTTTGTTTCCATTCTGTCAATTTGCTCTCTGTATCTGCCAAGTCCTGACTGACCTCTTGGCGATCTCCAAGCTTGTGCGTTATGTTTCTTGTGCAAGATGTCCTCGGTTTACAGCAACAGCGTCAAACAATGGAAAGGTGTTTCTCTTGTTTGCTTGAAATAAATGTACACTGCTGGTCAGTATTTGACGTGCTGTGCTTTGTCACTGTGTCTTTGTGCATTTTGCCTACTGAGACGTCCAGCTGGTCTCTACTGCTTGTGCAGTGTGCCACCTACTGCAAACTAAGAGGTAAAATGCATGTGCCAGCTTTTATGTGTATATTTTGTTGGGTTGCATGCTTCTTGCTTCAGGGCAACATCTCTTCGCGTGTTTAGGAAATAGCGTTATCTTGACAATTTATCTGTGGTATTTCAATTTGACGCGTTGCACTTTTATGTTGAAAGAACTTGCAGACAGGGTAAATTTAACTGTGGTGCTCTCTTCCGTGGTTTGCTTGAAACAAGTATTTAATAATGCAAATTCACATTTTTTCCATTCATATATTTCAGATTTAAATGTTGTTTTTTGGGGCTTTTTACAGAGGTTTGCTAGTTTGCATGTAAATCTGTTTTGCCCTGTTATTTTCAAATCATATCTGGATAATTTGATTTCCAGGTCTTTATTTTTGGTCTGTTTTTTACGGTTTTCATTTTCTAATGTTTTTTTAATGCGTTTAATTTCAAGTAGTTTTTGATTATTTTACACAAATTTATAGCCCTTTGTTTCTATGTTGCTAGGTAATTTCACAGGATTGCTTATCTAAACTTGAAATGGATATGTCTTTTTGTCTCATGCATTCCTGTGACCTGCCTGGTAACTGTTCACATAGAATCTGATGACATCTCTCTAGAGGGCTTTTAATGAAATTATAACAAATAATGTAGCTTAAGTCCTTGTCTTGCTCCGTGGTGCAAAAATGTGCAACAAAATAAGCATTAGCCTGTGATTTGAAACTCGTTAATAGCACTATATTTTGAATGTATGAACATTGATTCTGTTCAAATATTCATGTTAACACTTTTTTTTCTCTTATTTTGTAGGTGATGAAACCTACCATGACATCTTCAGGGACTTTTCACACATGGCATCAAACAACCCAGAGAAGTTGAAACGCCGAAGTGCAGACCCAAAAGTCTAACCAGCTGTTAAAAACAAAACAAATCACATTTACAACTTTGGCCCTTCACAAACTCAAATGCACAGTGTTAGAGGTACAGACACTGGCTACTTGCCACTTTTTCAGTCACAGCTCAGCTGTTGTTTGCACGGGAAAGGGTAAACACTCCAAACAGTGAATTCTTTGTGCATACACGTCAGAGCAGAACAATTGTGTCTTAAGTGGTAACACTGGAGGAGCTTTGTGAAACCAGCATGATGTCTGTGTGAAGCTGAGTAACGCCATCAATTGGCCAGCATGTCCCAATCAAATCAGTATGTCTGTTTCATTTTAGTCTTGTCTTTTTCTCTGGCCTGTATCTTACTTGTTTTGAACCAACTATTACAACAAGAGATCATTTAGGTCAAATTGTTGTGAGTGATGAGCTTTAAATGTGGGAGTTCTGTCTGAGGGGCTTGAGATTTGTATGAAGATCAAATAAACATCACACATAACTTTGCATCATCATATGTCTCCATTGTCCTTTTTGAAGGCAGAGTGTATTTATCAAGTTAGATGCAGTGCTAATGTTTTGCCATGAAATCCCCAGAAGGAGGCACTGTTTCTTCTTCCAGAGTGCAGGAAAAAAGTTCCAAGAAAATAAAAACGAATTAAGCAGCAAAATAAGACACACACACAATCACAATAGATCAAAAATTAAATGTATTTTTCAAATCAACATAAAGTATGTATATTCCAAGTGGTTTCGTAAAGACTGAAAATGGAGTGAGACAGATGAAATGGCTCTGTAGCAACCAGGAGGATGAAGTCAACTATTACATCACATGATGTTTTGGTGTTGCTGTTAAAATTAGTTGGGCAGTAACCAGCAGGTCGCATTGACTTTGTTATCTCTCCATGGAAATTTTTTCTTTCAGCTTTCCCCGTGAGTGGTTAGTTATACAAAGAGTGGGCTCATGGTTTATAAAAACACAGTCTGCCTTCAGAAAATACACTTGTTTTCTATTTACAATAGAAAGGTCAAATTCCTGAGACTAAAAAAGGCAGAGTGGTGCTGGTGTGCATTAATTGGTGTAAAAGTGCAAAGTAGAACTTCTTCATGTTTAAAAACTTTTAACCATTAATCTATGACCACATTTAAGAAAGTAAAATTCCTGATGGCTCAGTGAAAAGCTAACTGGATATTTTCCTAAATTATACACATGTGTCTGTCCACAACAGGCCAAATATCATTTATCACACATTGATAACAATATTGTTTGACCGTTTGAAAAGAGTTCTGAATGTGCAAAGTACTGTAGATGTCAAAAAAAATACAACAAACATCTATATACCTGTATATCCTGACATACACTTCATTCAAAAATCCAACTGAAATGTTCACATTTTCCAGCAGTCTCTTTTAGGAGGGCACTATCTGATGAGAGGGCTGGGAATGAACTGGTACCTATAAAATCTTATTGTACAACTCAATCACAGATTTTCCAATATCAAAATCTTGATTCATAATTTGGCCCCTGCCTGCATTCTGATAAGGATCCTTGGTAAAACATATTTTGGATATGGTTTGGGTACGGTACCTTGCTAACTACACATTTAACTTTTTTTTTAAAATGGGGGGAATACAAGTGAATTATGAGGCCAAAAACATTTGTAAATTGTGTGATCATTGAAATTTACTTTTTAAAGGACAGGTTAGCAATGAAGTGTGTCATCACTTAAAGCCTTTTATAAGTAGGTTTAATTAAAAGAAGAATCAAAATATCATGTGTTGGAGACACAAGTTAAATGTGTTAATTATCTGATACACTATTTTCAAAGTGTTAAGGTTACATTGTGTATCATAACTAGATCAAAAAATTGCTTTTCAATATCAAATTACACTTGTTTTTCCATATCAAACGTCCAAATTGATTGTTAGAGTCATTCCTTACTGTGGTCACAGAGGTGAGGTACAAAAAAACTTGTAGGACGTCGCACTCACTGGTGGTCTCTTTAAGAGGACGCCATCATTATACTGGCTCAACTCGAAAGTAACAAAAAGGCTCCGAAATTAAAGCAAAAAGTCTTGTAGCTTATTGATACAGAACATTCAAGTCAGTTTTATTCAGATGGCAAATTATGAATCTGCTCTGATTCTGAATGAACGTTCTGGTTATTGTTCTTGGAGGGGCACCTTCGTGGAGGCGGTGGATCTGTGCAGGAGAAGAAGTGAGGAAGTGTGGCCATGGTAAGGGTGCCTAGGAGGAGGAAAGACCCTGCTACCATGAAGGAGGCCATGTAGTTCCCTGTGATGTCCCTGAGCAGCCCTTGGAAAACACAGACATGGCAAATTAAAATGAGAATTATTTAGGGAATTCCAAGTCTGATACACATTTGAATACAAAGAAGTGGCAGAGTAAGAATTTTTAAAAGGGTAACATCTGCCAGGATTTTTTTTAACCTGCATTTTACAATTTTTCTCTCTGAACAATCTCCATATCTGGGTTCAAACTCATGCCGATTATAATTTGCAAAAAGGACAGTCTTCCCTGCCGCCTTTAAATGAGTGATGTGAATAAAACAAGTAAAGCACTAATACGTAAGCACATGAACAAAACTAGATGTGTCTACTATGGATAAATACAATTAAGTAAGGAAAAAAAAAACTTTCTCCTGTCAACATGACTTCACATCACTCTGTCTTTCTGCTGACCCTGGATTACTACAATTAATGTACAACTACTTGAGTTTCAGAGAGTTAAATATTTATTCTTTAAGTAACAAGAATCCAGTTGAAAAGATGTACATTTAAAAAGGTATCCACATCCACTTTTGTTTGACAAAATGTACTTTTGGTTAGAAGGATTTTGCTTTGAGAAACTAAAATTCTCTTGCCGTCCAATGTTATTTGTGTTTCCAATGTGGCCTAATACTTAAAAAGGTTCAAGTAGGGTGCATTGCCATATTCAAATGAACTTTTTTTTCGCCTTTTTTCACAAAAAAGCAAGACCTGAAACCAGTACCAGAGATACTCGAGTTCCAAGTCATTTGCAATGTGTAAGCAAATAGGTCTTTGAGATTAGCTCTACTACAAAGTAATAAATTCAGATCATGGTTCCTATAGCCATAATACACAGGGAGCTAGGAAGATTCCAACATCCTGGGCAAAGTTCCCTTGATTTGAATCCCTCCAATGTCATTACAGATTTATTGAAAATCGTCTATGTTTTTCACTTCTACCTGAAAGTGGAGTCCCCAACAGTCCTGCGCCACTCTCGATGAGCTGTAGGAGCCCAAGGCCTCCCATCATGCGCTCCACACCCACGACCATCGGCACTACCACAAACACCAGAGAGGTCAAGGCCCCAGAGCAGAAGCCGTAGAGGAGGCTGATCACCACCAGCACAGGGTACGAGCCCGACAAGGAGCTCACTGGCAACAGCATTATAAACACCCCTGCCAGTGCCGTCCAGACGCTAAGTAAATGAATCAGCCGGAAGTGACGCAGATCTGAGAACCAACCAGACACCACACGGCCCAAAATGTCTGTTGCGCCGGCAGCCGACATGACAAAAGCAGCTTGGTACTCAGTGAAGCCAGCCTGTCGGCTGTGGGCCACCAGGTGGAAATATGGTACAAAGTAACCGACATTAAACAGAGAAACAGCCAGGGTGTAGGTCAGGTAAGGCCTCTCACAGAGCAATGACAGCTCCAGGTAGGAGGAGACCCTGCGTAGCGTGGCAGCACATGACAACTGGCTGTCAGAATCCACCTGAAACAGCGGAAATTATTTTCTGGATCAATAGAAATAATTAAATTTGCTTTGAGTTGAAAAAAAAAAAAATCACATATCAGGGATGCAACCTTAATTAATTAATTAATCAACTAATTAATGGATTGATTGATTGATTAATTGAGTATCCGGCACATGGGATGGACATCTTTATCGACAAATATTTTTCTTGCCCTTCCTTTCACCATCAAATTACTCTTAAATGAAAAGAAACAGATAGAATTATCAAATACAGACAGGGGATATTCTGTAATGTGACTAATTTCTTAATGATGTCTACACAAGTTCTTGCTGATTTGCGAATGATTTTCTGTGTTTCCGATTCTGGATAAATGTCACTGCAGGCGCCCTAGATTTGGGAAAACAAAAGGATAACTGAGGGAAAAACAAACTCTGAAATACATGACAACTGCTCTAAAGCTCTCTTCTACTCCCTGAAGTCAGAGTGAAAAAGTCACCCAATCACATTCAGTTCATATCTCTTGTCCCAAAATATGTTGTAAGCATAGTTAATTGGAAGCCTCTTGCCTCATTAAGTCCCCCATTGGCAAGACAGGCAAATAAATTAAACAAAGGTGTGATTTTGTTTAATTTGAGTCCAATCTTTTCCCATTTGTACACTATTTTGATGGAAAGTGCTCTATAAATATATCCAATATAGTGATGATTTTTAATTATCATTAATAATGTCCGAACACTTGTCCATTTTTTGTTACTGAGACAGGAGAGGTGGGCACCTTTGATGAGGTTTTGGAGTGTTGCTGTGGACGGACCAGAGCACCACAGGGCACAATGTTAAGGCTGAGGCCTCCCAAAATCAGCAGGGCCCCTCTCCAGGCATACAGCTCCACCAACAGTTGAAAGAGTGGGTTGAAAGCAAAGGAAGAGATTCCAATGCTGGAGAAGGCCAGGCCCAATGCCAGGGTGCGGCGCCGAGTGAAATTAGCCATGACAGTGGCCACCATGGGAGTGAAGACTAGCCCCCAACCCAACCCTGGAGCATAGGGAGCTCAGTTTAACATCGAGCTGCTGAATGGAGAGAGCAGACCAACAAAGATGACAAGCATTCTCTCTTTCATGACTCCATACCTGAAATCACACCCATCGTGAGGTAAAGGTGGACAAGAGAGGTGGCCTGGGACGCGAGTATGAAGCCAAGTCCAGCAAGACAACCCCCAGTCATCACCACCAGCCGGGTATCATATGCATTGCACAGTGCAGCACCCAGCGGACCTGTTAAAAAAAAAAAAAAAACATCTTCATTAGTCAAAATGGTCAGCTAAAAATTATATTTTTGTTATTCTGAAAAGATTTTACCAGAAAGAATAAAAAAAAAATTAAAAAAAATATCAAATTCATCCAGTCTTTCATTATTCATACAGCTAACCGTCCTCTCAGTATACAGGGGTTTACAAGCCATGACAAAATGGTACACCATGTTCAGATTATGCTCAAGTCATTCATGCATGCAGACTTTCATTACTATGCATAATTATAGGTTTATTTTCCCATTATCACATAAAGCCAGTACAAGCAACTCCTGCTTTTCATTGACGTTACTCCAGTAGAACAATAAAACCTAACAGTTGAAATCACACCATTCCCTTGAAAAAGAAAAGTAAATATATGTTAGGTGTCCTTATAATGCTTGCTGATCATCATTGGAAATCATCTGACAGTATTGGTTTTGTTCTTCTGGATCATTTTTCTGTTCGGAAATCCTGACAAATACTTTACTCCAAACAAAACTGTGTGAGAATGCCATGTACAAACTGAAAGTTAGTCTCAATCTATTTATCAAATACATAAGGAAATACCCATGACAATCAGATTGTTACATGTATAAATACATGTTTCTTCCTCACTGATACAAAATTGAGATTGTACATGTTGCTCCAGTAGAACATTAAAACATTTTTTGTGTGGATGCCTTTCCCAACCCATGTCCATCTTACGAAATAGTAAAGGAAGATGAAGGATAAAAAGATTAAAAAAAGGAAAAGATTTACTGCAGTTTGAATCAACATAACAGCGAGCAGGCAAGTTTGAACAGATGGCTTTTGAGTTTTGAGTTAAATAGAGCGAGAGAGTCAGCGTTTCTGATGTCAGGGAGAAATAAGTTCCAGAGCAGAGGAGCAGAGGGAATGAAGGCTCTGTGTCCCATCATACTAGGGCAGGCAGAGGGAAAAACAAGATGAGATACGGATAAAGATCTGTGAGAGCGGAGGTAAGTGGCAATATGAACCAGGGTCAGAAAGGTACTGTGGGGCCAGGTTGTGGATGCATTTATAGGTGAGTAGCAATTGTCCTAGGCTAATGCTAGATTCCAAGGGCAACCAGTGGAGCTGGTGAAGGACTGGGGTGACGGATTCTCTATGGGGGTCTGAGTTGTGATCCGCATTGAAGAATTCTGGGGAAACTCTAGTTTTTAATGGAACTGCAGTACTTAACTGGAGTTGCAGTAATTAACCAGGAGATGACAAGGCTATGAACGAGAATGGCGGCAGCATGTGGAGTGAGATTGAAATAGGTGTTCCAAGTGACATGATTAAGATGAGACTGGAAAGACTATCTAGGATGACACCTAGACTCAACCTGGTGGAGGGAAGAATGGAGGAGTTCTCAATGTAGATGGAGTAACTATGAGATTTGTTAATGGTGGAGGGTGTACCAAAAAGAAGAACTTTAGTTTTGTTGCTCTTAAGGTTGATCTCCATGAGGCAATCAGAAAGAGAGGTAGAAGAACAAAATTTGGTTTGGAGGAGATGTAGAGAGGCAATTTTTTTGGCTGCATTTTTACTATTTTCCATTTATACTATAAATTGAAATATTCTATCTACATCATTGGGGCTTTTAAGAAGGGTCCTGCTCTTAAAATATCATTGGACTGTTTTTACATTACGGTATTTTGCTCATTTTATGCGCTTGTAAGAAAATCAGCGGGTGTGAGTTTCATTATAATTTCAACCACATGAATATAAATAAAGGAAAGAGTCATGGTAACAAATTTTCTGAGTATTTGATTTCAATTGCTTGCATGCGCCAACTTGAATTTTATCCTGTTCAGAGTCACTGAGAAATTTTGTATCAAAGGCAACTGGGCACGGTTTTCCAGGATCAGCTTCATTTGGATTTGGTATATTAGGAACTAGATACTTCAATAATCACTTTAGGAAAACTATGGTTGACTCTTTTGACTGTTCCACTTTGGTTTTATGATGCCAATTACATCAAACTGTACATATAATGAATGGGCTACAAACCCCAATCCTATATGAACTTTTCCATATTCTTGCAAACATGGATTCATAAATTCTGCATAGTGGTTTCTGAAACTATTCTTCACACACACTCACACAGGGCATGACTTCTGACTGATGATCCCTGGCATAATGGCAGACGATAAAGCATGTGATCCACCTGATAACTCCGTCTCTGAAGTGAGTGTGCATACACTGCTTTTCCTAGTAGTTGCACGTACACATCTATATAGTAGATACTCACTGAAGAACTGCTGTGCTGCCAGGCCTGTTGAAGAGATCCAGGAAATGGCTTGTGCACTCTCATCGAAGTACTGGACAAACTCTACAAAGAAGATCCCCAAGCTCCGCATTAGGCCAAACACCAGGCTGGTGCTGACAAACAGGGCGACCACCAGCAGCCATCCCCAGCCTCCATCAGGGCCCTTGGATTCATCTCTCGGGCTCTCTGCTTTGGCCTCTAGGTTGGTCATGGCTCCAACATATAACCATGCACATAAATTTCATGTCAGCCAAAAAGCAGATAGGTTGAGAATGAATAGAGTATGGGTAGAAATAAATACAGAGTGCAAGCTTTATGAAATCAGTTTCAGATCCTCTCAAGGTGGTAATGATAGGACTCCGCAACCCATTGGTACAGAAGAGCAGAGGTATCATTTAGCAATCGTAAACCTCAACGGTAAAAATGTGTTTACAAATGATTTACTACCTGGCAAACCTATACAGACCTTTGGTATCATTTAAGCTAGTGGAGCTACCAAAAGCACGCCTTTATTGCTGGGCTGCAGGAACTCTAATTTGATCACATCCATGTTAACAGAAAAAAAAATTGCTTTTCACCCACATTATAATAGCAGGGTTAATTTCATGTTGCATTTGTTTCTCACACCAAAGGACAAAAAAAACAGGAACCCGAATGATACATCGGTTCTGCTTCTGAAACAAAATACAGTTCTTAACTAAATACTACCTTTGTTGAGACTTTCAGCTCATTTGACTTCTTGTTTCTACCAGAGCACATTGGTCTGATCCACTATCGCAAGAATGACAGGAATTTGGACAAATGAACCCAAATCATTCTCAGAAAAACAGACTCTCAAAGCTTTAAGCAGACCAGTAATGAGCTATGACAATTGAAGACCACTGGTTACATTAAAAATTGACCAAAGAATTCAAACAATGGGTGAATTAGTTTTAAAATGGCAAGAGGTTCATACCTACCTATTGGAGGGGGTCACAAAACAAGATTTCAGGACACCAAATGCTGCAGGACAAATATATTTCTGCATTAGGGTCCACAGAATGATACATTAAAAGTCTATGCGAGAAAACCTCAGAGATGATTCCAAGTCAGGCCAAGCAGTATATTCATGTGTTTAATTTATAGGAATTGTGGTATTATATTATGGATTTTTTTTATGTCGTAAATTGTCCAAGACAATGGCAAGCCATTCAAATTGTGAATCAGTCTGCCTGACATTTTCTTTGTAATATTTATCTTTGTTAATTAACACACACACACATATATATATATATATATATATATATATATATAAATGCAGTTTCAAATAAGTTTTTCCTCTGAAATTGACTGACAGCTACATTGCAAGAATTTTCCCACAAAAAAAAGTAACGAGCAAGTAATAATTAACTTGCGATTACCAATACATGGGCATATTTGGTGATAATGTGTGATTATTGAAAAGGTGCTTCAAGATTTTTGGGATATCCACCAACCCTCTTTTAGATTCGTGGCTGATAATATAGAATATGATCATATGGCTAATCACATAAAGTAAATATTGTGATTGGTTGAGGTTGTTCGGGTTGTTTTGATTTTAATTGTTACAGTATTAATTCAGCAATTGACGGACAGTGGGGTGTCTCTCGGTTAGCCTAACAGTTAGCCTGAGGGTGCAATCCCCCGTTATGATAACTAACGGTGCAGGTTAGTGTCACACATCGAACGCAACATTTTACAGTCATTCAACCACGGAGTTCTTAAACACAAAACCAAGAGAAGCTCCCAACAGTCATCATCATCACTCGCCAAGGATCCTGATGTTCCGCTGGCCAGTCCTAACCCCAGGCTACAATATCTTTTAAAAATGATGACCTGTCTTGAGACCACTGACCAAGTCAAAAACACAAATGTGTCGATCGTAGAGTCCTCTGGGGACCCCGATCACGGCGTGTGCCGGACAACACACCTGCAAACACATGCAGCTCCAGGCCTGGCGTCGAGCTGCAGCGGCCTCATAGACCAGACCAGTCAGAGATCTGGCGATAGAGGCACTGGAAACATCTGATGGGATAAATCCGAGCGACGACGGTTCCACACTGCGCCTGCGCACCGAGTGTCTCGCGCAGCTGTAATCAAATTGATGAAAAACCTGTTTATACGTTAGAAAAATAACAAGCTACGAATTTCTATAATTTTGCTAAATTGTGGTTTCTTCGTCGACAAGGTTTTTGTTTCGCCTTGTTTTGAGGGTTTCATAAAGGTCACGTTTGTTCTCTAATCTTCGCATTCCAATTCCCAACTCGGCGAGCCAAAGTAGCTTTTTTTTTGACCAAGACGCTTCACAGGGGTCCTCAAAATACTCACCCTCGGTCTTTGGAGGTCTTTCTCTCCGGCAGCATGTGATACTGTCCCCGAGTCGGAGTTGAGGAAAAAAAGAAATAATAATACAAAAAAAAAAAAAAAAAAAAACTCACACACACACACACACACCCTTACGTAAAAATCGTCTCTGGGAAAGGAGAGTTTAACGGTCAGTCGACAGTGCGGTGCGCGCGCACTCTTTCGGCGGGGTAAGTTATAAACTCAGCCGTCGTCACTCTTGACCTGTCAGTCACTTCACTGCTGGCCATTCTGCAAAATGCACACACCTAATGCACAAAAGTGAACTTAAATATATATAGATATATATATATATACATACGTTGTCGAACCAGCATTGGACCCCCTGCAGTATGCATACCAGCCCCATATTGGAGTGGAAGATGCAATCATTTTCCTGCTGCACAGGGGATTACACTCACCCGGAGGAGGCAGGCAGCACTGTGAGAGTCATCTTTTCAACACCATTCGCCCCAACTTACTCAGGAGTAAGCTACTGGACATACCGGTGGATGCTCAACTAGTGGCCCGGATTACTGACTACCTCACAGGCCGCCCACACTATGTGAGGCTGCAGAAGATGGTGTCTGACAAGATCACGAGCGGCGCGGGGACACCACAGAAGACAGTCCTGGATCCTTTCCTTTTCACACTCTACACCCCTGACTTCGGCTTCTGCTCGCAGTCCTGCCCCATGCAGAAGTTCTCGGACGACTCCGCCATCGTGGGTTGTATCAGCGGAGGCCTGGAGGCTGAGCACAGGAGAGTGGAGGACAGGTTTGTGGAGCGGCGTGGACTAAACCGCCTGCAACCCAATGTAATGAAGATGACAGTTTGTGGTGGACTTTAGGTAATGGGGGACTGGTCCAAACCACCAGAGCACCTCCAACCGTAGACTGAGACTACAGTGGAACACTACAGAACGCCACAGAGGGTCTTTCTTACATGCGGCCATCAAACTTTATAACTCCTCCCCTTTCTGCAAGAAGGAAACCTGACAGCAATAAAATCAATATCGTGTTGCAAGTGAATGGATGTAATATTGGAGCCTTCCGGCAAAAGAATTTCCTTTGTGATTAATAAAGTTCTATTCTATTCTGTTCTATTCTATTCTACTATGCGTATGCAGCTGCATTGCAGGTTTGGGGCCCCGTGCAGGAAATTCCCCAGGGACCCATCATTCGTCACATTGGCCCTTATGAGACATTAATGGAACAATGAAAGGAGGTATTTATATGTTCAATCATTCATCATATATACCGCTTATCCTGCACTCAGTGTCACAGGGCGGTTTTGGGGGAAGGCTGGAGTCTATCCACACTGTCATTGGGTAAGAGGTGGGGTACCACCTGGACTGATCGCCAGTCAGCCACAGGACCACATATAAAGGCATGCAACCATTCACTCTCTCAGTCACACATCTGGGCAACAAAGGCTCTCCAATCCAACCAGCTGCATGGTTATGGACTGTTGAAGGAAAGCAGAGACTATGGAGAAAACGCAAGCAGACACGGGGGGAGAACATGCAATGCAGAAGCATTAACTACCGCACCACCATCCGTTTCTACCGTTTATCTACCATTTATCCTGCACTCACAGTCGCAGTGACCCCTATATATCCCAAATAATTTAATGTTATTTTGAGTATAAATATTGCATAATAATTGACCTGAAATATGAAAATCTAACTCTAACATGCTGTATTTAATCGCCATAAACATCTGGAAAAAATACAGCAAAATGAAAGCTTTAGATTCTGCCCGGTTTAATCGTCATAAACAGCTTAACTTACCACCTTCTTGTTTTTTCCCCTTCGTTTTCTGTTTTCTTCTTACATTTTTTTCCCTGCAGAACAATTGCTGGTTTCACTTGCGTGTTTCACTTTCACTGGGCATGGTCACTGGAAACTGTACGATCCTGAGATAGTGAGGCTTCCCTTACATTTTTTTTTTTGCAAATGGTCCTCTGGCCGATATCAGGAGGCAGGGTTTGTGACCAGTGTTGTTCTATATTTTAGGCCAATGGCTGTGGAGAAGTTTGTCAGCCTTTGGAGACCTCCTTATGGCCTTGGGTTTCTAAACAGCTGCCTGTGTTTCCACTTCACAAACAAAGGGCCTGAATGATTATGTACAAAAAGATTTGGATGCAGCCACTGAGGGTCTTCCTCTTGAAGCCCGGAGATTCAGGGAGGTCCATCCGCACTGCCGGGAAGTTTTCAGATGACTTAGTCAGGCTGACATTGATGGTACATATCGCAGAATGATATACACCAGGGGAGCCCAATACATCCATCGCGATGGAAGGTAATATTGGCAGATCGCATGCTAGTCAAAGTCTGTCATCCATCCTCACTGCAGCACTCACCAGCTGATAGAAATACAAGCTAGTCTCAGATCTTGTGTTTTTCAGACAAATGAGTCAGCATGAATGTGCAGTCAACCGCATGCTGCAAATTTCAGCGAGATAACCAGCAACATAACTATAACTAGCCTTTCAAATGAATGAAAGGGTAAAACATGAGTGCTGGAGCCCAATCAAGTAAGAAACTGAAAACTTATCACTTTCATGGGAGGAAGACTTTTTTCACAATGTCACATTCAAAGTGAAGTTGCTTGAGTTGCTTCCTCTTCCGAGGAAAGGAAATGTGGAGCGGAATTTTTAGACTGTTATAAAAACATTAAAAGGACGCCATGAATTCCCCTTCAAAAAGTGACCTGAGAAGGAGAAAGGTGAAGGAAGTAAAATCACAGTTGTTTGGACAGCAGTAATTTTTCTCAAGGCTGATTTCAAAAGTGAAGACTGGCTAAAAACAGCTCCTGTCTGGGCTGTGCAACTCTGGCCGACTCCATGCAGTGCAAGGCACCAGATTAAGGTAATGTACTCTGTTGTAGTGTGCCATAAGGGTTTATGCAGCTATGTAAGGTGCACAAACATACATTGTGTTACGTATATAAATATATATTCCGCATTTTTAGTGTGGCCATTTGAAAAGTAGCTCAAAAGGCAAAAAAGTGAGGGCAACCCCGAACTACACCAAATCAATCAGTATGGTTTGATGAGAGCCTCCCCAAAAACCTAACTGTACGTCTCAGCTAACATAGAACATACAAGAACCCATGAGGCTATGTCTGGGATGCTCAATATCTATTTACACTCCTGCATCTGCTGAAACAGTACCCAACGCTGCAGCTGAATATACCCTTCTGCAGTATGTGTCTGTGTCAAGAAATACGACTGCAGTTAAACCGGAACCTGAGCTCCCCGGCGTTGTGTCCTAACACATTATGGCCATTATGAGTACCTCGAACATATCAGGGTCCAGCAAGCAGATCGAGGGGCATCAAGTCAAAAATCTCGCACGCTGGGCCTCCATTGTGCCATGCAGAGATATAAACCAGAGCACAAAGGGATGTAACGGTGTTGCTATCCAGTCCACTCTAGTGTGTGGAGAACTATATCGTTGCTCGGAAGTTGAACCAATTGCAAACAAGCCTTTACATTGTCAATTCAATAGCTGCTGAAAATGTTTCCAGGGCCAGAATCATATGTAAAGCTGTTTGTCTGTTTGACCACCTGCATGGACATGGTATGCCCTCGGGTTGTGACCTGAGGAAGGAAATACTTCTCCACAGCATGCTGGCACAACAGTATTTAATGAAAGAATCAAGTTGCGGCTTCCTGTATTTTCTTATGCTTTAAGTTGTGGTCAATCTACGTACTTGAGACGTTCGCCTCAATTTGTTGGTGACACACATTTCCCATATCATTTTTATATGCAACTTGTCCAAATAGCCCTCCGACAATCTCCAAAGTGCAGGAAAACCTTTGTCATTTGTTTCTTGCCAAAATCTTCTTCTCATGGCAACTGGATTTTATTTTCTTCCCCTGAAGTTGTCACCTCTTATCCCAGAAGCTTCTCCAATTCCTCTCATTTGCCATCACTTGAACAGATGACTGCAGAAGGAATAATTCAGCAATGTGTCATTCATTTCAGTTTTCAGCGCGTCGGAGGCATGACTGTTGGAAAGTCCCGTCACGCTTCCAATGTTTGTCTGCTGAACACGGACAATATGGTCAGCTAGCCACAACTCATCAGGGAACAGGAAGTGGGGATGACAGAGGGTGGGAGAGTTCAACAGGAGTCTACCCCAGCTCGTCCACCATAACACACACACACACACACACACACACACACACACACACACACACACACACAGAGTCACTATGCCACCCTGAGGAAACACCAGCGAGCTCACACTTGTGTTGTCACCTGGTGGTGTGTGTGTGTGTGTGTGCCATGTGTTACTACTCTGGACTCTGGAGGAAACAGGTGCCAAATGTTTCATTGTTTCCACCCAGCACCAAGAAAACAGAACACAAGCTACAAAGTGCAGGATAGATATGAATGTACAAGAGAGGTGATTCATGGGAAGAATGAGTTACTAAATGGAAGAAAGCAAGTCTAAGGAGACAAAGATGACCATAGGGGAAGTGTGACTGACCAGATCTGATACATGCTAGTACTTGAAACCAAAATGACTGTCCAAAATGTTGTGAAAATGTCATAAACCAATTCTATAAATATTCAGTCACATTTAATTTCTAAGTTATCAATTTTATTTCTGCATGCCAAACCAGTTTTCTGGTGATACATGGTTATGTCTTTAGACATGTTTAACCACATGCCCCTTATTCTGTCCCCATGTTTCATACTTGCACTTACATGTTTGCATTTTTTGGATGAATGAACACACACAATTAAATCACATGAAGCCTACCTATGTCTTTCTTTTACACTTTTCTTTTTCCACCTCTGAGACTGTTTATCCTTGATTTGTACATTATTTACTTTAATGTAATTCAAATGTACGTACATAGTGCCAAATTATAGACTGACACTAGACGCTAAACTGTACCTTTTATATAAATTACAGAGACCTGACAGTTCTCCACAGTTATATATTTGATTAAATACATAATACCTGTATATATCACAACATTAAATCAAACACTGCACAGTAACACCACTGTTGATAGAACTGTTTTAATTTAAGTTGTACAAAACCATCTTTGTCCAGCAAATGAACTCATACACATACAAAGTCAAAAACATTGTTATTATTAATAATAATTATGCAGTTGTTTATATATGCATTTTATGTACTTTAATTCAGTATGTGTCAACTAAGTCCTTTGCCTGCTTGGACTATTAAAGCAGATATTACTTTTGATAAAGAATATGTAGGCCCCAGGCCTGAAGACTACAATAACTGGATATAAATACACAATTGATGAAACACAAAAAAACAGACAAAAAAAAAGCGTAGGGATACCAAAAGAAGTTTGCTGACAAGAGTCTAAGTGCTTTCTTGACTTTAAATGCCCTGAATTAGTTGACATTACTGTAGCTCATAACTATTTGTATGGAACTGATTAAGTGAGATGGCAAAAACCAACAAAAATACCTCGTAAAAACCTTCCTTTTCTGTCTGTCCAACCATTAACATACTCTAACAAGACAAACCTCCAATAACATTTTCTCAAACATTCTCACACATTTCTCTATCCCTTCATGAACCAGCAAAACACTTTCTCTAACATTTTCTGCATCAAAGAAATCCATCCAAAAAAATTAAAAATGTGACTTTTTGAAAAGGGTGTCTAAATGCAATCATTTTTATCATGTTAATTTGGTAGCAATCAATTGCAATTGTTGTTGCAATGTCTTAATAAGCCCCTCCAAATAAAAGACATCTACAATTTCAAATCTCTTCTCAGTATGTGAGAGATCATTAACAAGTCAAAAGGAAGGTTATTGTTATTGTTGCTGCTGCAATAAATTTATATTGCTCTAAAACACATGGAGTTGTTACATACATGGAAATGCACATGTAGTGGCCGATAATGTGCAGATAACGGAGGGCGGGGGGCTCGTGTTCTTCAGCAGGCCTGCAGAATGGGCTGGTAAGGCTCAGTCAGAACCTTGTAGCGGATCTTGGTGTTGGTGACAGCCCCGTGCTTCTGACGCAGGTGAAGACGCAGCTGGCTCTTATGGCGGAAATGTAAATCGCACTTTTCACACTGCAAAGGAAGCGTTTAACGAATGAGCCAGCAGGTTGTGATTTCAGCCTCACATAACGATGGCAACAATTACAATTTTCACACGTTTGTTCATTTCATGAAATTAAACTTAACACAGCCGGTGTGCATGTGTGTGTGTGACTCACAGTGTAAGGCTTTTCTCCAGTGTGAATGCGCAGGTGGCTCTTCAGGGTTTGAAGGTGGCGGAAGCGGGTGCCGCAGGTGTGGCAGGGGTAAGGTTTCTCCCCTGTATGGATCAACACGTGGGCCCTGAGGTGAGCAACCTGTCAACAAACCACAAGTTGCTTGAGACATTTGGCAAATCAAACAAATCTCTTTCTGCTATATTTTTTAAGGATTAAAAATGATTAGGAATTCATGGAACCTAACAGTTACTTTGATATTGAATACACTGAATACAGAACTGTTAGACTGCTGTTGAGACAAGCTCATAAAATGCAAAGCTTCATTGCATTTTAGTCATACATTTATAATGAATGAGATTATTTTGACTCTTGACGCTGCTCTTTAAGGTTTTATGTCATTTCAAGGTGGCCTTACACCCACCTGAACAAAGCGCGCCCCACAAGTGTCGCAGCGGTACGGTTTCTCCCCAGAGTGAATGCGGGAATGAGTCTTCAGGTTGGCTGGACGGTTGAATTGGGCTCCACAAATGTTGCAGCGATACGGCTTATCACCTGGAAGGGCAAAAGTCCCTTTTTAGATATGGACTCCTCAGTTTTTAAAGCGAAAGCCGAGAGTGACAGTTGTACAGTCCTACCTGAGAAGACGGTTTTGGTTCCTCCAGTGCTGCCAGAGTGGCAGTACGGCACATAGATGTTCTCTCTCTTGAGTTCCTGTTGGCTGGGTTGAGCAGCTTCTGTTCCTGAGGAGTGTCGTTTTAGAGAGCGAAATTACTTGGTTTGGAATTGTGCACCTTCTGGGGGTGATTTTTCCAGTTTGAAGTACCATTTGCCTAAGTATCTGATATCTTTCTGATCTTAAATTGTCAGTGTGTTGGCATTAGATCTATAACAGTCATAAATAAATAGTGCAACAATGACTGCCACTATAATTTAATATTTATGCAGTGACTTGGAGATTTGGCTCACCTGTTCCCTCCATGTGAGAGGGAGCCTGTGTTGGGTGATCCACAGAGGGGGATGGCCCAAGGGGAGGGGCTCGGCCAGAACCCTCGTAGCAGGAGGCCTGCCCCTGTCTGGGCGAGAGTGATTGTTTTGAAAGTAGAAACTGAATGCACTCAGTGTAATAATGGGATTTTGTGTGTCATTCATGTAGTTTTTTTTCGGTGCTCCTACCTATCAATCTGACCAGGCACTTCTCCAGACCACGCCTCTGTTGGTGCTTTTGATATCAAGGTCATCCTATCTGCAGCTGGTGGGATGTGCGGTTCCTCTGCCTCTTCTTCCTTTACAGTTGTTGCAGCGCACAGAGGGTTGAGGACAATGTACTTGTACTTTTTCCAATTGCAGGCCTTCGGGTCAGGAGTTGTTTTGGTATCACTCTGAAAGTAAGAATAAAAACATTTGACCATATTTTGGTGCAAAAAAAGGAAATTGTCATTGTGGTAATTTATGTAGACGGTTGGTCGGTTGAAATGATTAGATTTTTTTGTAGTTCCAATGCTTCTGCAAACACACATATATGTATATACACTCCAGATATTTACCACAAGGTTTTTGTTGCATGTTTTGGATTCTGCTGGCGAGTTTGGCTGGCAGCTGGAGCGTGCAGGGCTATCCGGAGATGTAGTCGGGAAGCCCATGAGGGGCGAGCCAGGCTCCTTTTTCAGCTCCTTTGATCCAGGCTGACAGGTTGGGAAAGCCCCGGTCTTGAGCGAGCCCGCTCCTTCCGCAGGGACACTGGAGGAAAGAGGGGAAGTGCTGTAATGAGGTAAACCTGTCAATTGACAAAGGCACAACATCACAAGCAACAGCCCATCCATTACCATACATCCATATATGGTATGCACATTGTGATATAGAGAAGCTCCATTGCTTATATATGGATTAAAAATCAAATGCTTTGCAAGATAATGAGAGATAAACTATCATCACATTGGCATTTCTGCTCATTCAATTTTTTTTTTAAATAAAAAAAAAATCTTACCTGACTGTTCCAATTGTTGAACACACTTTTGGGGGTCCTGAATTTGGTAGTTTCCCTCCTGTTTGGGCTACAGAGGCTACAGACACCCTGGAGTCCAGCTCCAGTTGTGGATGTCGTGCACTCATATTGTCCCCGCTGCGAGAGTAAAATCAACAAACCATTCAGTAATTAAATGTAACATCCATTGTCCATTGCTTTGAATGGGGTTTCCATTCAAAGTCTATGCACTCGATCTCTTCGGCTCCTCACCAGTGAAGCTGCATGAAATCCCGGCAAGTATCAGCCACGTGGTCCATCTGCAAGTAGGCCGCAGCGGCGAGCACCCCGGGGACGATGCTGGGTGTCAGAGGGAGGCGGGAGGTGTACATGAAGTCAAGCAGCAGGGAGACGCTGGATGGGTCCAAGTTGTTTGGAAAGGACACGGTCATGAGCTGCTCCCTGCTGCTACCACACCCCTGAAGCAACACGTGGCGGGTGTAAAGCGAATAGAAGAACCCACTGTGAAGAAGAAAGAAAAAGAAAGGAAGGATAAGTTACTGGATAATGCAACAAAACAGATGGTTGTCTTTCAGAGCAGTAATGAAAAACATCAGGATGAAGGTGAAAGAAAAGACAATAGTTTTAAAGGTGAAAAATGATTTTGTTGTCTAACCTGCAGGCCACAAGCACAGCAGAGTGTGCCTGCATGTGCGCATTTCCAACGACTAAGGTGGTGTCAGTCAAAATATTGCGATGTCGGAGTTCATTCAGATTCAGCAGCACGTCGTTGCAGTGGCGTGTGAACTCCTTCACGTACCCCGCAGCCGGGGCCATCGGCCTCAGCACCTGCCCGATGTCGACCCTGAATCCTTCCAACATTTCCATTACCCTTATCTGTGTCAGAGGAAAGCAAGAAAGTGGTCAATTTACGAATTGGGTGTAAAAGTATTGTATAATTGGGATGCACCTCCTCTGGAGAATTGCAATCATTGTAGCAACAAAGATGAGACCTACCTATGTGTAATTAGTAAAATAAATAGATTGGGGTGTCCCAGACACATCTGTTAGGTGAGACCAGCTCCCTACTCGTACCTGTATGACAGAGAGGCAGAAAACAGTCTCAACTTGTGTATTTGCATCCTTCAATAGAGATCTTCAAAAGATCACATTTCAAGTTTTCTGTCTTAATCCGAAATCATTCAAGCACTTGATCGTCATGTTCAGGGAGGAAAGATGAGATTGTCTATTCCGAACGGACACAATAAAAAAAATGATTTGTTACTCACCCCGACCAGCAGGGACGAGAACGCGTCCTGCACCGACGTCGAGCCCCTCAATTCAGTGTTCAGGCCACAGTCAGTCAGAGCAGGGGCTCATCCGCAGCCTCCGGTGGCTCGGAGCAAAACTGTGCTTGGTGGCTTGAGGGAGGGAACTCTTTATAACGTTGTGCAGGAAGCCCCCATACAGTCAAAGCTGCTCGTTTCCTCTTTCCTCAACGGCCCACGCGCTCACTGGAAGCAACGCAGGAAGAGCCCTGGCCCAGACCCTGGGCTCCAAGTATTTTTAGTGGCCTATTAGTTTTTCTAAACCCCCATTGCTCTGATTGAAGTAATGACAGGAAAGCAAAATATGTTTCTGTAACACGTTGAGAAAATATAAATGAGCACCCTCAGGGGGGAGGTGGTACGTGCCTGGATGTCCCGAGGTGAGCCTGAAAAACATCGACCTTCCCCCACCAACGCTTTCCTTTACCCCACGGTTATATCCATGACAGAGGAAGCCGTCTGAGAGGAAGCTGAAGGACTAACTTATAGCTGGATAAACAAGCAATACCTCCGTCATTGAGGCATGATCTTATTAGAGATATTCCTTTGGTTAATTCTTAAAAATGCAATGTCTTTTGGCGTATGATTTCTAAAGAACAATTATTCCCAACTAAATAGTGAATATAAAATGCATATGTAATATTACAGCTACTTGCCTATTGCTAAGTTGAGCAGGTCAGGTAAATTAAAGCTCAAAAGTGCTCCACAACACTTTCCGGAAACTTCTGGCTTGCTGCCCCAAAGCACAGGAGATGTGTTATGAGGACCAAGAGGAAGGAAGTTGAGACAAATTCAATCGTTCTAGATGGGAGACACCTTCTCCTGGTGGTGAAAAACAACCTTTTCCCCGCTCATACTGAGGGAGATGCAGTCGACAGATGTGCAGGAACTGGCCGGCACATGCACGCTCGCACACGCGCGCACACACACACACACACACACACACACACACGCTTTTGAATGCATCCTGCAAAGCAGCACTGAAACGGGGATGAAAACTCCCGTGCAGGACATCCGTCAATAATAAAGCAAGTTGGAGACAAGGGAGGGGCAAAGGAGATGGAGGGGTGGTGACAGGTTGAGGGACGAGGGCCCTCAGGGGTCATGAATCTGTGAAAAAAAAAAAAGTAAGCGGAAAGTTACCTCATTCTCGGTGTAACCTTGGGTTCACAGAGAACCAGTTAATTGACAGAAGTGGACGATAAACTGTGTTTCCGTCACATCAAAAGAATATTACAGGAGACCTTAAAGAACAAGGAGAAATTTATCGAGGTCGTCTAAGATTAGAGAAGTCTTTCTTAAGAAAAGGGGGGAGTTGCATGTTCCGCAGAAAGAATTGTTTTGAAAGCCCCAAATAAGGTTGAAAAATGCATCGAACTCAGCTGAAAGAACACAAACATTCGCCTCAGTGCTCATAATAGATAAGTGTCATCAATGTTATGAACAAACATGTCTGTGGAGGTTCTCAGTCATCCAGGTCGTGGTGAATTCTTGTTGAAATCTTTTTGTCTTGGCAACTGGACTTGAATGTCTTTATTTGAAGATGTTTAACCCCTCATCTGAGAGGCTTCTTCAGTTCTAATTACCTATGGGGAATTTGCAAATATACTACACTAGACTCATTTTGGAAATTGGTCTTTACTTAATGAATTGCCATGTTTTACAATCTGATTAAAAATGCAGACGAAGTTTTGTAATTACATATTACGGCAACATACACAATGTGGCACTGAGATCAACATTTCAGGACGAATCTCGCTTCTCGTCCAAAGTCAGCTGGGATTGCTCCAGCCACCTGCAGCCTTGTTTGCAGGATAAGCCATGTAGATGAATGAATGAAGGAATGAATGCTTGGCAAGTAATTAAAGAAATGTATTATTTAAAAAAATGACTGAAACAGGACTGATTACTTTCGATTTGATTCTCACTGGAGTCTCAAAAAAAATCAAACCGTCACATATCAATCCATTACTAATTTTTAAGTTTGTTTTTCTTGCACCTCTTTGGGAATTTCTCAGTGATTTTGGAAAGAAAGGTTTTGGATGATAATTTGCTGCTTAGTTTTACGTGATATCTTTCAATATTTCTTGGCAGTTGTTGTTGACTATGGTTAACATGATGAAAAACATTTGATTTTCAAAACATTCTGCCAAAATTGTTAAATAACAGAGTATGAAGTTAGTTTGATGTTATGTATTTGTGATAAAATGATTACAAGCACCATATTCATAATTTCATTTCATACTGAGAAAAAGTAACCTGTCATTTCTGTTTGTTTTTGTTGTTTCCTTGTTGTCTTTCTTCTGATATTCTACGTTAAAATATTCTACTAAATGAGAGAATCTAAATTCTCTCATATAGACTGGTTATTGTTACCAACAAAAACAAGTATAAGTCTGAAAAAAACATAATCCGAGGTAAAAGGATCAATTGAGAATTGTTTTTGAAAAAGGAGGTTAAAAGTTATAAGTTTTCACAGCTACTTTTGCTGTATTCATGTTTTTAAATTTGATATTTGAAAAATCCAACATTAAACACTGAAGAAGAACACAGAAAAATGACACCAATTCAATATAAATCCTTTGAAAATTAGATTCGGAAGTAAAGTGCATGCATGGGGTGCAGAGTTCGTGTGTGTGTCCTTGTGCTTTTATTTGTTTGGATAGAGGTTGGATCAATTGTGTGCTTTTTTTAAAAGAAAAAAAAAGAAAAGCCATTAAGGAAAACAACGATTAAGAAAACAGAGAGGGAGATGTAGGTCTCGGCTACTTCCAGGCATTGTGAGAGGAACGGATGAGGGGGGTGGTTGAGGAAAAGTGAGAACATTACTAAACAGGTTCACCAATGGGCGGAAGCCATTGAATCTATTCCACTGGCAAGGCTTGGCAAACCTCCTGGTGACTTCCTGCATCTTGCCATGTCCATCAAGGTCCATCAGCACCTCAATGGCACTGTTTATGGTAAAATAAGTTAGTGTTAAGGTTGATCATGCAGTAGAAAAATGTCAGATATGTTTCTCAAGTGAGGTGCAAAGTGAATGCATGAAAATATAAGCCTCCCGAACTTCTGTCACACACTGCCATATAGAACAAAAGCAGGGATTCCCCTTGTTTTGAGATTTCCTGCTTGCCTGGACAGAACTTCATATTGTTAATCTGATAACAAATGGGCAGCAGCCATGCTTTGACTTCAAGCCCCTCGAGTTGGTGCCAAAGTGTTGATGGTTCCTGCAACAATAACAAAGATCAAGCCTGGGACTGTCTCTTCCTGTGATTTGAAGGTAGTGTGGACATATAAGGGCAAAGACTGCAGAGCCATCGGTTGGGAGTGCGGTGTGTGGATGGGGGAGGGGGGGGTGCAAGGGATCTCCCAAGGAGGAGCCTCGGTTGTTTGTTCAACTTTTGGAAAAGTCGGACTTCATAAAAAAGAAGTAATTATGTTATGAATCCTTTCCTTTTGAAGAAGTGCCTTGGGGAAGGCAATGTCCTCCCCCCCATCAGGGTGGGGGATGGGGGAGGGGAGGGGACAAGAAGAAGGGTGGAGGGGCTTAAGGAAGAGGTACAGTTGACCCAAATCTCATGAACCACAAAATAATGCTTGACCTCCATACTCACTGTTGCTTGCCGGATGGAAAACAACTGGCTAAGTATGTAAATATGTCAAGGCCAAATGAATGGTTGAAGCTAACAACAGGCAGAGTACATTTTAAAATAAGTTTGCTATTCCACTGTTACTGTGAGTACTCTATTGATTATATAATTGTAAATCAAACAAAACAGCCGTTCAAAAAATGTCATCAATGGAGAAAGAATGTCTAATGCATATTCATACAATGTTCAGTTTGCCCTGTTGCTTTCAGAAATATAAATACATAACAAAATAGCATTATGCACTTTATGCAGCCACTTTATAGCATTTATTATTGTTGTTTCTACTTGTGCCTTTATTTTTGTTGCCTAATAACTGTACATTTTATTTTTCATTAATAGTACAACCTATTATGTGCTTATGGTTATTTCACTTTATGTGTTGAACACACACAAAAACAATATCTTTAATAATGTGAATGCCATGAAACGTTCTCATTCTTGCCATCACATTATCTACAGGAAATACATCATTCACATTCCAGTCTTCTTCTTCTTCTCCTTTCAGCTTTCCTTTCAGGAGTCGCCACAGCAAATCAACCTTTTCCATCTAACCATATTCTCTGTATCCTCCTCTCTCACCAACTACCTTCATATCCTCTCTCACTACGTCCATAAATCTTCTCTTTGTTCTTCCTCTAGACCTCCTGCCAGGCAGCTCCAATTCCAGCATCCTTCTTACAATATATTCACTATCCCTCCTCTGTACATGACTGAACCATCTCAGTCTGGCTTCTCTGACCTTCTCTCCAAAACACATTCAGATGACCAAATATTTATTTGTAATGACTGCTCTAGCTCAGAAACCCTATAAATTCAATTGGCAAACCAAAATGCAACCTAACTAATATTTACGTCTCAATTATCATACAGCAATCTTCCTCTGTAATACTTTTCATTTTATACTTTGCTTTGTTAATTTCCCACCAAATTGTATCCAACTTTGACGGACAAAACATTGTTATTCAATTATTGTTGAGATTTTTAATTAGATGTTTAACCAGAATCATAATTCTGGTGACAATTATTGTTATTATTATCACTTTTGGTGGGGGTAACAGCAGTAGTATTTGTTAATGAAAGATTTATCTATAGGACTGTCTCAGAAAATGAGAATATTTTGATAAAGTTCTTTATCTTCTGTAATGCAATTAAAAAACAAAAAATGTCATACATTCTGGATTCATTACAAATCAACTGAAATATTGAGATGATAAGATGAAAACAACTTTATTTACCTCGAAGGAAATTGTTGTGCCAGAGTTTCAAGTAAAAAACATTACAGTAATAGATAATAGTAGAAAGGAGGAAGAATAAGAATACAATGAAATATGAATTGTCTTAACTGTTAACTGTAACTACAAAAGCCTTTTGCAAGCCTTTTATTATTTCAATATTGCTGATTATGGCTTACATCTTAAGAAAACTCAAAAATCCTATCTCAAAATATTAGAATATCATGAAAAATTATTATTATTATTGTTATTATTATTTTAATTGCATGACAGAAGATAAAGAACTTTATCAAAATATTCTAATTTTCTGAGACAGTCCTGTACAGTACAGGCCTTTATCCTGGTAACCCATGGCTGTTTTCACAAAAAGCACAGACACACACACACAGACACACACACACACAAACACACACACACACAAACGGGAGCTACGTCACACATTGGGAATGCAGTCAGCGAGGACCTCAAGGCCTCTGGATTCATGACAAAGTAGGTTAACAACGCGGAACACATAAACAAAGTTAGCAGACAACTTTCACTGACTTTTGAGGGGGACTCGTATGCTTTGAATGTGTGTGAGTACGAGAGAGAGAGAGACAGAGAGAGTGTGAGAGAGAGAGAGTGTGTGTGTGTGTGTGTGTGTGTGGGCAGTTCCTTGCGCTATGTCTGGATGGATGCCCTGTTTCTTCTTTGCTGGTGTTTAAGTTAGCCTGGAGGCGAGGCACGAGTTTTGCTCGAGTTCCGTGCGGGCTAGCAAACAAGTAAACAAGCCCGCTGCCGAGGCGGAGGGGCTGCGGTACAAGCCTTCACTTTCCAGAGGAGACCGTTGCGTTTTCAGACGAGTCTTTTAGGCAGATGTGACGCAACGACGGCAGCTTTTGGACGACCAACTTGGCAATTCGAGTCTTGCCTCTCTCAAGAGACGTAACCACCCCCGCGCCGGTACCGTTTCTAAACGGGGAAGTGTAGCTTTTTGTGTGTTTCGGGGTGCTAAACCCGCTTCGTGTTCGCGTCACTATTTCCATGTTCTCCGTTTGTAGATGAGACCGAAGCAGCGAGGAGAGTCACAGTAACGGTACTGTCAAAGGTAGGAAATGCTAAAGCTTGCTAACTGCGAAGAACGACACTGGTGTTCGCCGAAACTATTTGCCTTATTGCTTACGTTGTGTCGCATTACAGTGAAACAAGGTGGCATTTTTTGCTGTTTTGTACAATTTAACAAACACACAACATTCCAGCTAAATTACACACGCCGTTAGCCGTAGCCGTTAGCCTTCAAAATAAAGGCTTGACAAAAGTATACTTTGCAGAATCTGAAAAACAGTGATTGAAGCTGATACATTTTCATGTTGGAAAAACGACTGCCGTTTTTCGATGTATAAATATAATTTTTAACCACACTATTCCTTCAGAGCATAATCGTGTTTCTGTGCTTCCGAATCGTACCGTATTTTACTTTGAAAAAAGGGAGGCCGGATGTCCTCTGTGTTTCCCGTGTGTTTCACTCCGTCAGCAAATTTGACTTTTTTAGGAGAGAGAGAACGCCTGCGTTAACCATCTCAGAGAGCCCTTGCCAAGCTAATATGGAAAATTATAAGCTTTTTTGTTTGTTTGTTTTCAGTCACAGCGAAAAATAATAATGCCATTTAAAAAAAATCCTCTCTAGGCTCTAATACACATTGAGATTCATATCATGGCCCAACCCCGGATTTGTGTGCGCATAGCCGCATCCACTCCAGGGCTCAACCCAGCTGGATATTGGAGGTTTTGATCACCGTATGGACTTTTTCTCATCTGTGTAATACGAGTAAAAGTCGAAATGAAAACATAGAGATTAAATGCAGAATACAGAAATTAAAAAAAAATCTGTGTGCAGGTGTTGCACGTCTATGGATATATCCTCACGATTTCATCATTATAATCCTCTTACCAACCAGGACTTAGAACAGCCACAAAATCCTCATTCAATCAGTCTGAGTGAGTTATTAATTTCTTTCCTCAGATACCACTGATCTACGTCCCAGGGCTTTGTGCCAAGCTTGCAGATGATTTCCTAAATGGCGAAAACATCACATGCTTCATTAAAAAATATACACTTTTTGATGTTAAGCTGCTCCAAATTATTTCCCTGGAGAATGACCAGAACCCCTTGTGTTTGATAAAATGTCTTATTTCTTTTTCTGAGCATACTGAAAAACCTTCTAAAACATGCCTTCAACACATAATGATTTTTTTTTTTTTGAAAGGTTGCCAAGTGGTAGTCAGCTGAGCAGTGTTCCGGTGTTATTTATTTATCCTGCAGATCAGTCATATATTGTTATGAGCCAGGTGTTCATGAGCACACAGACACATATCGTTACATAATATTTCCCATCTTGTTCCTGCTTCATTTGAAAATCATTGACACTTGTGTGTAAACATCCAAATACAATAACCATTGTGATGTATAACAGGGAACTGGTAACTGTGGATTTGCACCTGTTTGAGTATCTGTATGCAAGTAGTGTGTGCGTGTTTGCGTGCTGGAGAACATGTGTATGGATGTTTGTATCGCAATAAAAACACACACTCGGAACACATTTAAGTGCAATGTCTGCTGGAAATCCCCAGGCCTCAGAAAGGCTGCTCTCTTCCTGCTCCACAACTACAAGACCATTGTTCTCTGTGTGTGTCCCAGTTGCCATAGGAAACAAAGTGTAACGCATCCCTTAACATGCATCGGTCACATTGGTAGCCGCAGCTGTGCTCATGCTAATTTGGACTAATGGCTGCAAGCATAATCCTGAACATTGGCTAAATGGTTACTAGACAAAGCAAAGTCAACATTGTGTCAGACTGATTTGCACGGCATTAAAGCTGTGGAATAGAGAAAAACATACCATTATATTCAGAGGCCATTTTAATACATATCACTGATCAGGTCTGAAAAATCACATGAAGACGCCACACAACTTTATTTACTGAATATCTCCCTGAACTAGTAATGTTTTCTAAACTGCCACATACTTTTTTCTAATTGCCTGCCTTGATTTTAAAATTCTTGCTGACTTTGAAAAGTGACGTTTCATGAATTCAGGGAATTAGAGAGTACTCGTCAAAACCAAAATGGAGTAACCAAGATGCATTGATAGATTGAAGATGCAGCTTGATATAAAGCCTGAAATGTAATGCATTATAATGACAAACAAGAAAATTAAATGCAGTGATACAATCAATACCGTTCTACAACCTTTTCTACTATATGTTGACAAAATCAAATTTTACACATTTTTTGGGGAATAAAATGCATGCTGCAGTCATCCTATTAAATACACTTTGAAAACCTGTAATTTAAATGTCTGTACAAAATTTAATCAATTTTGTCCATTTGTATTTAAAGGCTGTCATGTCCGGTCCCACCTGGCTGCCCCCGAGGACTCTGGAAAGTCCAGAGCGAGCCATCCCCCAGATGTCCCACACTGCAGGAGCAGCAATCTACCGAGCACCCAACAAAAAGGGCACATCTGACTTCCGGCCAAAATACAGCCCTTATGACCAGAACGGGGGAGGAGGAGGTGGAATAGCCAACAGGTACATGGTTACTGGACCCCCAGGTAAGAGCATAAGAAAAGCAGTCTTGAAATACAACCCATTTTATTTGGGTCCCAGGATAAAAAGATTGTAAATCCCTATGGAATTAATTGTTTTCTCTGTTGTTGTTTCCAGTTATGTGATACATCTTGGCAAGCAATAGCTCAGCCTTTCACATTCTGGCTATAAAACATCATTATAGTTCAAAAATGTCAGTTTTTGTTGTTCATTTGTTTTCGCTCAAAAGGTGGGCCAATTCACCATTCATCTAGTGATCACTATTACTCCCCTCCTCATGGCCCCAAAGAAGAACGTAACTGGAGCCCTCGTATGGAAAGCTATGAACTGATGGTTGGTGCATTTTCCTGGTTCAAGTTATACTCTGACACCTTATGTTGTTTTAGTCGGAGAGTATGCCTATAAATCAAAACATGTTTTGCATAAAAACTGTTAAGAAACATATTTTGAGTTTCCTGAGGAACTGGGCCACGGTTTCAGGACAGAGATGCCATTGTTAAGCTTTTGAAACCTTAAATAGTTGGTACTTTTAGCACAGGACAGAATTGTAAATGAATATTGTTGTCACACTAGATGGATAGATAAAAATCGGGGCAAGATGAGGTTTTTTTCAGTTGGGATGAGTTGACCTTCTTAATGTTGAGTCCTTTTTCTGATGTGTTTCTGTGCACATTTAGCACCGTGGTCCTGAGAAACCACTCAGCCATCACTCTAAGATAGATGCTGAGATTGACTCTCTTACCAGTATGCTCGCTGACCTGGACAGCAACCCACACGACTCCAGCACACAGGTATGAAGAACTGGGGTTTTCAAACTGTACTGGAAATATGTTTTGATCACTGTGCAAATCACTGTGACTCTCCACAGCTGTACGACAATGTGCCTTACAACAAGTACATCTCAGGTGATCACTATAAGCCTGCAGCCCCTCCTCAGGGTCGTCCCACCATGAGTTACCCTCATCCTCAGAGCCAATACCACCCTGCTCCTCCTTACCCTGGCGAGCACCAGACATCTCAGTATCCTACTTCCCATCAGCAGGACTACTACTCCTCCACCTCCACCCCTAAACCCTACCCTCAGCCAGTCCCTGCCTCCTACACCACAGCTTCAACCCCTACCGGGCCCAGGTTCAGTGTGCAGGTCAAGACAGCCCAGCCTGTCACCTACTCGCAGACGGGCAGGCAGGCTGAACAGGCCTACACACCTCCCCCTCCTCGCCAGCATGTGTCTCGCCCCCCGCCTCAGACAAGTCCGCAGGGCTGGTACCCCCCTCACCCGAGCTCACAAGCACAGGAGATGCATTCTGACTTGGGGTACAAGGGGAGCGGCTCAGGGTCCGGAGGAAGAGTCAGTCAGGCTCAGTTGTCCAAAAGAGGGGTGGAAAACAGTCAGCCAGGGGCCCCACAGAGTCCTGCTTATCAGTCCAATAAGGTAAGGGGACAGATCTGCCTCCCTACTTTTCAAGTAATTTGAATAAAAATGAAAACTGTGTAAAATATGATAGTTTTTAGGCCACATTCAAATTCTGCGTGTACCCTCTTGTCCAACAGATGGGAGAAACAACCAGGCCTGAGGAGGAGTTGGAACGACTCACCAAGAAGTTAGTTTACGATATGAACCACCCTCCTGCAGAAGACTACTTTGGTACGGTCCCTACTCTGTGTTGACTTCTCTGACTGTGGAAACGTTGACTTTTTCAGACAGAGAAATATATTCACATAACTATGATAAACTATGATATTGCCAACGGATTTGATATTTAAATGGGTGATGTTGTCTGGTAAAGACTCTTTTGTGTCTTAAAGTTTTATGCAAATTTAGATATTTTCATGTGATTTTTTTTTTTCTTTTTTTATATGAAATTCCCCTGTTTTAAAAAGTCACAGAACAAGGCCATAATCAAAATTTCCAACGACCAAAAGAGGCAGTAAGAATTTAAACAAAAATCACTAAACTATAATTGAAATGTTATTTGAACACTTTGAAAACAGTCTTGGAAAACTGAAATTGAACAACTGAACTTGTGTTTAATCAGAATCATAATTAACTTGAATAATTGTGGTGACTTTCCTTCAATTCTAATGGTATGCTTTTATGTATTTTTCTTTTAGGTCGCTGTGCCCGCTGTGGTGACAATGTGGTGGGTGACGGCAGTGGCTGTATTGCCATGGAGCAGGTGTTCCATGTGGAATGTTTCACGTGCATCACCTGTCACGCCCGTCTTCGCGGACAGCCCTTCTACGCCCTGGACAAGAAGAGTTACTGCGAGAGTTGTTACATCGTGAGTGTTGAAGTCCCGCCGGTGGCCTGGAAAAAATAATGTCAAGACTTATGATATTGATATTTAGACTTGTGATATTTAGAACGCTCAAAATGAAATATTCCTGTTTCTTCTTTCTTCGGCAGAGTACTCTAGAGCGATGTTCGAAGTGCTCCAAGCCTATCCTGGACCGTATCCTGCGTGCCATGGGGAAGGCCTACCATCCACGCTGTTTCACATGTGTGGTCTGTAACTGCTGTCTGGATGGGGTACCCTTCACTGTGGACGCTACTTCTCAGATACACTGCATCGAGGACTTCCACAGGTGCAGCCACATCTGCACTGCTCATATTTCCAGAATATCATAGAACTCTGATGTCATATCATGGTTTCTTACAATACTTTGATATTTGAACACATCTTAGTGGTAATATGCTACTTTCTTCCAAACAAGCATAAAATGAATAACAAGTTACACTAAAATGAAAAGATCAGTAGTATGGCAAGAGTTGATGGTTTTCGTATCAGAGATACGATGTTAATTTGATGAAAAGATTAAAAGTAATGTTAATATTAAAAACATATACATTTTCAGATCTGTGATGCCGTCTTAGATGTATTCAAATACAGATCTTGGGCCTCTGATTCCAGTTATAACTGCAGTTTTTGCGCATTGTATTTATGGCTTTGGGTCTGACATATGCATCCCCCCACCTAGGCAGATAATGTAATGTATACCTTAAAACAGGAAATAAGATTAATTTTAATTCTTATTCCTTTAAAATCAGGTAGACCTGACCTACTCAACACTCTCTTTAATGTCATACCTCAGTATTTTCTGAATTAAATGAATAATCAGTGGTTACTCTTACTTCCTCTGATGCCCCTAACAGGAAGTATGCACCCCGTTGTTCGGTTTGTGGCGAGCCCATAATGCCAGAAATGGGCCAAGAAGAGACCGTCAGGATAGTTGCCCTGGACCGTAGTTTCCATGTCAACTGCTACGTCTGTGAGGTGAGCCACTGTTACATAAAGTTATCAGTTCATAAAGACTAGGACCGATATGCATAAACTTTTGCAACAAAGGAACTTACTTTTCTTCATTTCTGTTTTGTGCTTGACCCAATTACAGATTTAATATAGTCAGGTTTACTCACATTGCATTTAAACTAAGTTTATGGGGCCCTGTGAATTCCTGGCCTTGACTAAAGACATAATTCAGTATACCAAAAGAAAATTATTGATGCTGCTAAAACAAGAATAGGATATTGAATTAAGAGAGGACTGTAAAGTATAAGGCAAAAAGGAAAAGAAAAGTGACTGAAAATATGTTCAAACTAATCTTTATGCAATGTGGAAACAAAATATTTCTCATTTCTCAATTTTCTCCCCCTGGCCTAAAGAACATAAGCCCTCTGTGCTGTACAGTCCTGTTTAGTGTTACTTAAAGTCACACTAACCAGAATTTATTCAAGGCAGGGTAATCCAAATTGTTTAAATAACCAATTAGCATTTTCCTTTTAACGTTGTCCTGTACACTGCGAGAGAACACATTGTGGATTCATTCAAGCAAACATATGAAATTGACAAGTCGTGTTATTTTGCCCATTTAAGACCAACAGTAGCTGAGTGTGGAAGTCGTCGGCCAGAATGTCAAATTTACGTGTTTTACAAATTCAGACCCTAAGTAAATCAGACCTGATCTTGACTAACCAATACATTGGCTCTGGGACTTGTTGGCCTCTTATTTTTTTTTAGAAAGTAGACAAAACCTTTTTCTCAATTGTACAGTACATTGATGACAAGCACTTTAGACTATGTTCATTAACATTATTATAATAAATATGTCAATCAAAAGATGCATTTTCAGGCTTGAAAGCCTGCTGCCTTTAAGTCTGGTCGAGTGCTGCATTGAGCTGACTCAGGTCTCTGTTGGTCAGGAATGTGGTCTCCTGCTGTCCTCTGAAGGGGAGGGTCGTGGATGTTATCCACTGGATGGCCATATCCTGTGCAAGAGCTGCAGCGCCCGCCGGATCCAAGATCTCTCAGCCAAAATCTCCACTGACTGCTAACAAACCAACCAAGCTTCCAGCACGCAGTGCTGGGAAATCAAATCATGGATCCTTCAATGGTTGACATGTTTCACCTAATGGCTTTCACAGGCTGAGTGTCACATCCTCGCTTTCTGTCTGTTCCTCAGTCAGGCTGACCTTAGATTGACGTTTCTTTGCTACAGCTCCCCCTGTAGGAGTGTCACTGCCATCCCATCTGAAAAGGAATATCTATCAATACCGGCTCAATCAAGATACTGAGTGACGATGAAGAACAACGTCACTGTTTCCTTTTCTCTTGAGCACCTGACTTTGATTTGTTTGGCTGGAGCATCAGCCATGTTCTCCGCATTTATTCCAGTCTGATATGTTAGTAGCCTGACCTGCAGGCAGCTTGGGCTTCACCCACCTTTGTCCACTCCGGTACGGCTAATTTACATGTAGCGTTCTATTCATCGCGGTTCAAGACATTGAAGGTACAGAGGGATACTACAGGTATAGAAAAATTTAGACAACATTCATCATGAAAGTTCTTAACTGCCTCAAAAAACACTAAACAAGCACAATGTGCCACAACAACTGTGACGAACAGTAAAAAGGCAATTGTGGTTTAACAATTAAATTGTTGTCAAGCAAGTTGGAAAGCATGTTGCCTTTAGTGCAGTGAATCTTTGCAGTGATGTAGCCTCATAGAGTGAGAAATTTAGACAAAAGGAATGTGTAGTAATTTACAAAGCAGTCATTTATTTCCTTAGCTTTTACTGTACATTAGAATAAATCTCATCAGCTCATACCATCTCAGCATTCAGCCATTACTATATCAAGACATAGCTGTTAAGTCAGGAACTTTTTTTGAATGTCCGCAAATCAATTTGTCCTGTCTGGGTTTACTTTAGTTTAACATTTGTCATTGTCTAATACTTGACTGTTACTTAGAAGATGGCGGTGCAATGAAGTTGAATGTGTTGTTCTGTTTAAAGGAAAAACAGGGTGTTTGTCACTTACTTGAAAACATCCTATTGTGAAAAGCACGAGTCTCAAATGAAGAGTTGTACATCTGCTATTGGAGGAAAATAATATTGTTCAGTTAACACAATATAAAGTGTAAAACTAAAGATGTAGCCATTTTAAGAGGACATTTGGCCAATAATGCAGAGCAATATAAAGGGGAAAATAAATAACAAATCACCAAAAGCTATTTTTTTAACTCAGATCTCAGTATTTGCTTTGGTCTAAAAATCTCAAGGAAATCCAGCTTTTTATTGAAATGTTTTTGAAAAAACTGGTCACTTTCAAATTATTTCAGTTATTGCAGTATTTTTTTAAATAATCCAGTTCCAAATTCACTGTAAATACGCAGAAATTCAAAAATGCACCATATAATTGCACCTCACAATTGTCAGTGTGAAATAAATTAGCTAATAGATGACATTCTCTCTCATTTCTCGCTCTCCAAATATATATATATATATATGTGTGTATGTGGAGAGAAAGAATCAGTATTTTCCCTATCTCCCTTAGTTAATACATTTTCTTGATAAAATGGTTTTGACAAGCAAGTTCACATTGAGTGATAGAAGTTAATAGTGCTTTTCTCCTAAAAAGTAATTTTTTTTTTTATACAACTCTTTACTTGTGGACTCTGTTCATCTTTGCACTTCGGGAGCCGAGTCGTCATTCTGTGAGACTTTGCAGCTACAGTATTTGTTAAGTTTTGATTGTGTTTAATCTCTTGTCTCTCCGTCCGGATTTTTGTACCTGTATGTACTGGTGTACTCTTTAAAGGGCTAGAACTTTTTTTAAGCCTTACCTCAAGGATGTTCAGTTTCATGTTGATCCATTTTTATAAGTGGATTCATCATAACTGTTTATTGTGACAACTTAAACATTCAAAAACACTTCATCTCTTTGTCATAATGTATATACAACATATAATTAACCTGTTTCAAATCATCTGGGTAGCAGTGCCGTCTTTGGTCACATCATTTGAGAACCCTGAATTTGCCATGTAACCTCCTGAGACATTGTTTTGTTCAGTTGCACAATCAGCTATGTAGCTTTGGGTGACTTCTGTCTTTTTTTAGTTTGAAATGCTGTGAATTGGAGCTTGCAAGCAAAAGCCCACGGTACTGCGACTAACCTCCGTCCACAGATGAGTTCCAACTGGGAGGGAGGCCATTTTTGTACTGAATAGCAATGGTTTGAGCAAAAGTGAATATAAGAAAATGGCGGTTAAATGAATGGCAGAGGATGTGAGGCCAATGGTGGATTTTCTCCTCCATGCAGATTGTGGTTACAGTGGTTTATTAAAATTGCCTGCAAGTTATTCTGTGAGTTTGTCACTTGTGTCGCAAATGCCATCAAGATGAATACAGAACCAGTGTATTAAAACACCATCAGCTCATGAATGCAGTTGTGTATAATATCTCTAATTTTGAAGAAAAGGCAGTATGTGAAATAAACTCAAAGGGACAACTCACTCATAATGAAAAGAAAGCCCTTTTTCCTCTCGCCTGTTGTGCATTTATCCAGCAGGATTAGCATTTTCCAGACCTTTTGGATTTTGACCCCTGAAATAAGAGTAGCTGAGTTCAATGCCCTCAAAATACATTTCATTTAATTACATTAAACAAAACTTAACATAGCTGCTCATTTCCTGTATTCCAAAATGTATGGATTATCTTGAGTAACAGCATCATGAGTTTTGAAACATTTCGATGCTTTACAAAGGAATGTTTGAGAAAGTGCACTAAGATCCATCAGACCAATGTCATCGTTTTTAATTGTACACCAGAAGACAAACCTCCGGAGCTGAAATCTGAACAATATTACAGCTCACACCCAAAAGATAGATGCAGATAAATAACAATCAATGATTGGTTGATTGAGTGGTTGCTTTGAGAAAGCCCAGTCCACATGGAATTCATACTCTTTGTTAAGTTTCCATAAGAAAATGATCAGACATACATGCTTTTGTCATACTTCAGCCTTAAATAACCAGCTTCTGTCTGTCATCAAGACTTTGCTTTTGTTTTTCCCTGCATGTTCAGGAATAAACAGTGAAAGGCAATTCATTTTCAAAATCTAAAAAGAAAAGTCACTTCAGCTGAAAATAATTGCGATTATTTTTAGCTGAACTGTCCCAGTTCGAAGAAACAGTGATACCAGGATGAAGCCCATCTAAGACTATTTTTAAACCAAAGCATTTTATTTCACAATGAACCACCAGCTCTTGTTAATGTCACTGTCAACAGTGACTGATGCAGTGAAAGAAACATGAACAAACAATGACACAAAAATCTTACAGTAATGCTTTTTATTAATTCCATGTAATAAGCATCACATAAATGGTAAAAGGTTCAGATAAGACCTCATAAGATGTTATTATAACATTAGAGCTTATTTGACTGATAATAGGGATGCATTAATCTTGCGAAGTTTTAGTAATGCTTAGATAGATCCATTGGCTGCAAAATAGAGTAGTCCAATGTTAGTAAGTGTATTTGAGAATTTATCAATCCTAAGCACTCTGGTAGCTAGAGAGGGTCCTGGTAATAACAAAGCAAATGTTAACAAGGCAAAGAGGACATTAAGTTAAGGTGAATTGTGTTCATGATTTAGTAAGTATCATTAATTCAATATGTAATACTGTAAAATATATCCTATGTGTTTTTAAACATGTTTGATTTTGAAAATATTGGTGTCCCATGAGTGATCTTCACTGTAACATTTAACATCTTTCTTGTCCTTTCAGTAATACCTATTAAAACATAATCCTATTTAGCATCTTATAAGGCCTTCATTGGACCTTATTACATATTAATAAATGTTATTACAATGACCTTCAAACAAAGCGTTGCCCATCCTCCCAATGATGTCACTTTGTGAACCACAAGGAGCAGTGAAGTGAAAGTCAGGAGGCTCCTCGTGTTAACATGAAGTGAAAGTCTTCCAGAAGAAGTTGCGGCAGCCGGCCTTTCGCTCTCTCTGGGAGAGAGGAAGGTGTCGTCGCTTGATCTGCTCTCTGACTCCCAGCTGCTCTTCCAGTTCGGGAAGCAGCTCATCTGCTCTTGTCGCCAGCAGTTCCGAAACAATCTTAAGCAGGAGCAACTTGGACAGATCCTGAAAAAACAAGAGCGGAGGAAATCAAAGGCTACTCTGCCACCTAAATATAGGATAAATACAAAGTTAAAGTCTTACCTTGTCCTCTGTGAGGTCTGATCTCAGTGTTTCTATCAGCATGTCTTTGCGAGGAGTGCCGCTGATGCGTACCAGCAGCACGCAGGAGAACAGAACCACCACCAGAACCTGCACCTGGGAGCACGCCATCTCCACTTCAAGCGGTCACAAGAATCGTCCTACGTCGGCGCTGAAGGTGTCCACTCCTGTTCTGATCTTAAATGAAAGTGAGTCGTTTGAGGAGGAGGTGTTGAACTGATAAATGGCTTTCTTCATCCTCATCGTCAAACGAACGAAAGGACGTGATTGGTCAAGACGAGCGAGGGAACGAGGAGGTGGAGGTTGCGAACATGAGTTTGGCTCGACAAGAAAAGGTCATGGTTTTCCCGAATGATTAAGACAAAGTTATTACCTGGTAGCTCAACTTATTAATTTGACTACCTGACTTCATCCATCCCCATCCTGTAATGAGGAGAAGTTTGTGTAAAAGACATAAATGCACTGTGAAAAGAAAAAGAGCAGTTTGCTGGTGTCAGTGGGGATCATGCACTCTGGATGTCCAGGCAGGACCTGCTGTGCAGGTTTAATGACACACAGTGACTCAAATGTTAATGATGCTGCCTGGATGCACCAAGTCCACCAACCTTCCTGCCGTCAGCTTGAGTCAGAGCAGCGTGAACAAGGACAATGCAGATCTAAATGTCAGGAAGTGGTTGGTGTTTTTGGTCGAAATGGTGGCGTTGTGTCAATTTTAACTTTGTGCTGGTTTTATTTTGACTCCATGAGTTGGTTTACTGACACAAAAATAATCTTGAACAATGTCACAAAACATTGTAAAACAACTCTGGAGGCCCTAAGGCCTCAAAGTGCACCATCAAAGGCCCAGAACCCAAAGATAGTGAATTAATAGTCACAACAACACAAAAAAACAGAAAATATTCACTGTTCAGCTGGACTGCAAAATTTATTTTTGCAGCAAAATGTGCTGCAATAGGGCAATTACTCTTTCAGTAGAAATAAATAAAATGGTCAATTATTAAAACTAATTAAATAAGATATTTTATGTATATATATATATATATATATATAATTTAATCCCTTCATTGCATTTTAAGGAAGGTTGGATTGTTTGGTATTTACAACTTCTGAGAACAAAAACAGTACCATCTTAACAGTGTGCTTACATTTGTATCATTTTTCAGAGCGCACTTAAGCACGGATCACCATTTTGTGATCATAACTGCTCTCCTTCTCTCCTTACAGAGCTAGACATGCTCAGAGGCAACAGGAAGTTACCCTTTGATGACTAACTGGTGACCAGTGATGCCTTAAAAAAGTGTAAGTCCAGATGAAAGTATGGAAAAAATTCATCTCCAAAGGGTCATGAGACAGCCCCTTCCTTGAGCTTGTCCCATGCCTGGATAAACAAAGAGGACTGAATCAGCAAAAACAATTTGATTAACTTTATTTCATGAACGTTCCATGAGACAAGCACCCCTAAATTAATGCTGTTTTTTTTTTAAAAAAACAAGACATAAAATGTGTGCATTACATTTCAGTTGATCAAAAACAATGGTATCAAATGACTTGGCTAAAGTTCTGCCAGTGGAGGAAAACAACTCAGCCTCCTTAAAACTCCAGTGCAATTGCTCCTGAATAATCTCATAAAGTCAATCAGAATAACTCTAACTTATCCCAACAAATAACGGATACGGCCTTTTTCAGCTAATACTTTAAATAGTCAGTGACCTTTAACGTGCCTTCCCATTTCTTCTCCACAGGACTCTCACTGATTGGTGTGATTACTCAGATTCGTGAAATGGCTTGACTTTAACATTTCCAGGAAAGTGAGACCGCAGGTGTCCAGCTGTGTAAGTCCGACACAGTGACGATCACACAGATCTCATCTCCAGCACCTGCATACCTGCTGCTACACCATATAAAATGGTGTCAGTTTGTCAGGACCAATTAAACATCTCCACTTCTGGGTGTTTGCAAGAGAAGCAGCAGGATGTTTCCAGAGGCTTGTTCTCACACGACAACCTGGCAATAAAATTTTTAAAAACACACGTACTTCCTTTCACAATAACCTCTTCTGCTACACCTGACTACAATCAAAAACCACAACACTGCAATAAATATCAACTCCCTGTAGTTAAAATCACAGGTGCGGGTTGCGTCTGCTCCGGGCTTCACCGACCCCATCTAGTGGCCGTAATAACAAAGGTGTGTTGCGGTTTGAAAATTGAACGTGTTGCTTGGATTTTTATTTTTTTGTCATACTTTGCTGCACTATAGCTTACATGAAATACTATCACGAAACTTCATCTCAGGATTAAGAAGTCATTATGCCTTTTAAACACGAGTATAGGCTCATTTCACTTGCTTTGCCCCTGATCATCTTTAAAAAAACGGATGAAGAAGATGTTTAAACAAAAACTAGACACTCTTCTTTACTGAAAAGGTGACATGTTTTTCATACCATTTATTCTGA
Source organism: Fistularia commersonii (assembly GCF_037954325.1). Classification (NCBI taxonomy): domain Eukaryota; kingdom Metazoa; phylum Chordata; class Actinopteri; order Syngnathiformes; family Fistulariidae; genus Fistularia; species Fistularia commersonii. Next base: position 6,258,761 of record NC_141302.1, read on the forward strand.
GCATCAATAAAGACCAGAAAGATGATCTAGTGGTTACAGTTACTTAGCAACCAAGAGATTACGACAACATTCAGTTCTGGCACTGTAGCTTAAACTGACACATCTTTTTATAGTGTGATTTTTCTTGAAAAAAAAAGTAGGTGATAGTTTACCAATATAATAGATGCATTCAATTTTAACACGCCTACAGTTTGAACTGATATTTTAAGGGTCTAAGTACCTCCTCCATATGTGGTTTAAACAAACCATTTTTTGGTTTTAACCATCAGTTTCCTCACGAAGGAATGTAAACCAAGAAAAAATAAGAATAAAAAGTATTTTTTACATTTACAATGATATTCGAGTAATTGTAATTTCATAATTTTCTGTCATCAGTAAATACTAGTTTTGGGACCTTTTAAATATACTTTTTCAACATTAACTGTATTTCCTCTTGTGCTCAGGGACGTACATTTCAGAAAGCCAAAAATTCTTTGCCAATTTTCATGTAATTTGAGAGGAACTCTAGGTTCATTTATTTTTTTCTGAGATTTATATAAAATGAAATGTCCACATGAGATAAGGCAAAATGAGATATGTTTTGAATTCTAAAACAGAAACAGTTCACGTAAAGGCACCTAACAGCATATTATTAATGTGTGTGTGTCTTTTAAATTAATTGTTAATGTAAAAGCGTGTGATGTTAGCGAACGTCTCACCTGCAACATGTCTGTCGACACTATTAAACGTAAGACCGCTCGGGAGTGGCTGCCATATCAAATATTTGGAATTACATCACCCAAAATGTTTCTTAAGATTATTTAAAAAGTGTTTTTCTGTAACTGTAAGTCGGTAAAGTTCACCCAGAAACACGACATTGCGTTAAACAGAACCCAGCACTAATTAGCATTAACAGGTGAAACGAAGGAAGTGACGTCATAACCGCTGATTTGAAGCGACGATAAGAAAGCGCATTTTACCGGGCGGATGTAAACATGTCGAACATGATCACTGTACGGTTCCTGACGTTTTCGCGGTAAGTTGGTACGGAAAATGGGAGAATGAAGGGCAGTTTTGTATGTTTGAGGACTTAATGAAGGAATGTCTCGCAGCCTGATGTTGCTCCTGGCCTTCACTGTTACTGACGGCAGCCAACTGCTGGCAGGTGAGCTCACCTGAACACAGAGTTAAGACCAACTGATGTCCAAGACCTTTGTGGGTTTAAGGCCAGAATAACAATCAAACTCCCGCTTATGCTTTCTATAAAATTGTTTACAACCAGTAAAATCCACCCACTTGGGAAGTATGGCATAACATTTTTAATGTGACCATGCAAAACAATTCTGAACAACCCACAAATTACTGAGTGAAAATGCCTAGAATTAGCAAGAGCTTCCTAAATGTCTGCAACAGAGCAATAAGCCGTTCCAAGATCCTGACTAGGAAAGAATCAGAAAATTAAGACCTGGCCATTATTTTCTATTTTATAGTCATTTAAATTATGCTTTGAAATAATGAATTAACACCCCCTATTTTACCAGTATGACTGATGCTGCTGTCCATTCTGTTCCCCCTCAGGAACGTTTCAGACCAAATGCCTGGAACGTCATTTTTGGTTTTCCGTCAAGTATGGTTTTCTTTCCTCAAAGTTCCATTTTGGTTTTGAAGGTATGCACCATCTGGCGGAGAAGACGGTCAATAGATTCAAGATGTGGTTTTGAGCTAAATTTTATTGTTCACCTCTGTTACCAGACCAAAATGGACTCCAATTCCTGTCAGACGGGGAACTTGCCCTCTGTGGCTACACTGTCCTGATCACCGATGCTGGAGACTTGGTGTTCCGGGCCTCCTTCCTGGCCTGCCACGTCAAAATCAAGGTGACTCCGCAGTGTTCTTTCCTAAAATGTAGAAGGATTGTCAGCTTAACCGCTCACCCCTCTGCAGGGGGAGTCAAATGCTTACCTGCAGCTCTGGTTTGTCAACCAGCAAGAGGAAGGGCCCACGTTTGCACACCCGGTCCAGCTCCGATGCCCCCTTCAGGTGCAGTGGGCTACCAGAGAGATAGTCTGTGAGGAGAACTACATGGAGGTGGATGTCATCACTTTTCCCATCTGTTTTGAGTTGAGATTTTTAACAAAAAGCTGGGATGGAAGAAAATTTGTGGAATTTATGAAACAGCCTGGATCTTCCTTGTACAGGTTTCCATCCAGCCTCTTCTGTCCGTCAGGGACAAAACTGACAAGATGGTTAGTGAATTAAATGATGTTTTTAGCTTGTTAAAGTTTGCTTTGTGACTTTTAGATGAAACCATTCAAGGCATTGAACGTGGACCTCATCTCTGTTCAGGGACTTGTTGACACAGTGATAGGCGTGATGTTTCACGGAACCAACCTTTCACCAGCAGAATCCAGAGCTTTGTCTCTGACAGAAGCTGCTGCTCTTGGTTATCAGGTGTCACAGCGAGGCTCGCATCTCATACTCCGATGCCCCTATTCTTCCCCTCGGGCATTTCATGTCAAGGTACTGAGAAACCCACGGGAATGCTTGTCTGTCTTCACATCTTTGTCTTATTTTGGTGTGTATTTGTCTACCTTTTCATTTGATTATACCAGGAAAAAGGATGGGATATAGAGGTTGTCCAAGCAGCTGTTCTGTATGGACTCCAGGGAAACATCTGGGCTGTTAACACCACTGTTGCATGTCCACTGAGTTAGTACGGGTCGTCATTGCATTTTTTAGTATTTAAATATGATGCAGCATAAATATGTTCTTCTGTGTTTCCTCTACCCCTAAGGTGAAGCTACATCAGAGGGATCTGACCTGCTGTGGACAACCCCTTATGTTCTGACACCACTGGTTCATGGGCAGGTCACTTTCCGGGGTGTAAGATTCGCACTTGTCGGCGAGGCTCTCAGTGAGTCTGACGTTAAAAAGAGGGAGTACGATATCCGTCTGCATGAAGGACAGGTGGAGATTAAGATTCCCCCTGGAGCCTCAGGTTGTCACATCAAGGTATGTGGATTTGAGAGTTTTCTAAATCTTTCCTTCTGCAGACCCAGTTTTCAAATATGACACCATCATGAATCTGATCACAGTAGGCCTAATCTATACTGCCATCTCAAGGTTCATTGCCGTAACTACATTAATGGTCAAAAAGGGAACGTCGTTATTTTTTTTTATCAAGAAAACTAGGATGGAAAAAGTGCTTTCTCGATGACATTTCTGGCTTTTTGATATATTACATCTTATTTAAAGCTATGCAATAATAATAATGATGATGATAATGTAAATATTTAATTTGTATGGAGTGCTGTTGAACTACTGGCATGTGTGTGGTGGGTTGAAATGTAATTTTTTTTTTTTGACTTGGAAGAAAATAATCTGCATAAAATTGCAATTCTAAAATTAACTGTCATGCAGGTTCTAATGTGTGCATAACAATGCATATTCTGTCATTATTTGTCTTTTGGCCCTTCACTTCCACTGGTAGCTACCAGTAAATGGAACCCTCTTGCTTCCTTATGCCGACCAAATCATTTCATATCTTCTGTGTCTGCTCTAATTGTTCCAGAGTGGTGTTCTGATGGGCAAGTACAGTCAGTCCATGTCAGCGGATGTGTTCCTCGTAAGCGAGTGGGAGGACCAGCTCTGGCCAGTTACACAGCATCGCATCCTCCGGCTCCTGAAAACACCTCTCATCCCACGAACTCTGGTCTTCACCCAAAGTAAGGCTGTTTATCCTGTGGTCATCTGTTAAAGATCTCAACACGTCTTTTGATGTACTGGTAATTCCTTTCTGTATTATGTGTTAGTATGAAATATTGGATGTTACATTCTCAGATGTTACATAATTTCACCAACCAGACTTACTTTGTCTTCTCAGAATCTTGTTATTGTGTTTTTGACAAATCTGACACAATTTTTCTCACCAGATTTGCAAGGAACCAACTAAAACAATTTAGATATTACCATTGATCATTAACTATATTTCAATTTATCACAACTGAACAGACATGTATCAAACAATGGGAATGGAGAAAATGCAGATAATTAATAAGAACTGCAGTACCTAAAAAAAGTGTGATTATGTCTTGGTTTCCGCAGACTCATCTCAAGAATTGTTCTCTGGCACTCTGGGACTGTTTATGCCAGATGTTTCCCTTAAGAAGGTGACAGTAAAGGGTGGTGGTGATGTTTTAACCTGGACCACAAATCATCACACAGACCTCAACCTGTCCAAGCTATCCCACCCCAATGGGAATCACTACTACCAGCTGACGTTCCCTTTCTCAAATCCTCAAATAATTCCAGAGGTAGGACTGGTTGAAGTAGTAGCAGTTTAGCATTTGTAGTAAAATTGCCAACATAGGAAATCTTGTCATCTAATCCCAGTATATAGGTGGAGGCCACAAGACATACAGCCTCTCTTTCACATTTACTCTTTCCATCTCACCCAGCGGAGAAAACTTTTACCACCAAGCCTCCATCGAGCATACTGTTGAATACATGGGTGAGTGATTGATTAGTCACACAAGCCGACTGTCAAAGAAAATGAGCAGATAATCAAACCAAGACAATAGCGGTTCACATGTTATCATCAAGCAACCATGATGTAATGCCAAAGGTGCCTACAAAAGTGAGTTAACCCCCGAAGGATTGTCAGAGTATCAGACACAGATAATTGTTTTTTTTCCAAATGATAGATTTGAAATAACAGATAAAAGAAAATCCCTCCCTCCCTCATGGCCCTTCGTAATTCACCATCCACCCACTGCAGCCTCCAGTTCCCTCAGATTGGAGGGGAAGTGCACTGAGAGCAGTTTGCTGGTGCTGCTGCACCACAGACCCCTGGATGAACTGGAGTGGGAGCTCTTCCTCGGAGGCCACATGCTGGACAACAAGCGGGTAAAAATGGGCGGGTTAATGCTGGATGCAAAGGAAGACCACGTCTCCATAGAAATCCCCCTTTTCAGTCCGAGCATCTACTACGAGGTGATCAACCTTCCTCTCGTAGAAAGATTTATTTGATTGTATCATGGATGGGGGAGGGGGGTTCTTTTAGGTGACATAAAATTCAAAAATGTGTTTTTCCTTCTGGTCTTGTACAGCTGCTGTCATTGCGAGGTCTTGTTGCCAGGGTGGAGGTGTCTGTCAAGGATTCAGAAACTCTGAAAATCCATGACAGGCTTGTGCACAGATGCACATTTCCTGCTCAAGAACTCATAGGTAAACCTCCAAAGCTGTGCGTTCGGTGCCTGATGTCAGAATGTATCATCTTTTTTGACTGTGTTTCTGACAGTGTGCTTGCCACAGGGGAGGATTGTTGCTTTAGTTGACACCACACACACCATCCCACCTACTCAGCCAAACAGAACCACTTTATTGGACACGAGTTGTGTTCCTATGGAGACAGACAGTGCGAGAGCCTTGTTCATCTTCAGCCTGGACTCCTGTGGGACGACTGTGACTGTAAGGAGCTTTTATTCTGCCAAACAGAAATGACACCATATGGCCCCTCCTCTAATGCCATCGCATTTCTTTAGACAGATGGAAATTTCTTGATTTATGAAAACCAGATAAGTTACCCTCGGGATTTTCTGCCTTCAGATAGTCCCGTTATTCATAGAGATTCTCCATACAGGTGAGAAAGATGTGGTAAATTGTTTATGGACCCACTGAGCCAGTGTTGACACAACTGTTTTGTTTCAGGCTGACCATCCAGTGTCGTTATCCAGCAAATGATAACGCGAGTGCCAGAGCGCCCTTGGAGCTCTCTTAACATTTGAACCTACACTGTGCCACAGAAATGCTTGATCATTGCTGATTTTTTTTCAGTATACAGGGAATGTGTTTTTTGAATCGGAGGCGCAACTAAATAGACTAATAAAATTAAGATTTTCATATTGACCACATGTTTGACCTCTTGTCTTCACATCTTTTTCTGCTCAATTTGTAAATTGAGTTAATTCAACTTGTTCAAAGTGTTCATTTGACAAAATGTAACATGTAATTTTACCCAGAAGTGGTACGTCAGTCTGAATATCCAATTCATTACGGTTCACTTATTCAAGGAAATTCACCCCCCGTGTATGTTCAATTATTGTAATATTTAATTGTATTTACTTGCTGTGTGTTGACATGATTAATTGCAAAGTTATGAATCAAATACTGAATCTCACAGAATTGGACTGTCAAATTGTTTGACTCATAATTCAGCTTTTTGGTAAATGAATAGGAAGAGAGAACTCTTAACAGAACCTCCAAAAAGTTGGATTGTATAGAGAAAAGCTCAACTTTTTAACCCAGGAGTGTTACGTCCGCTGGTGGTGGCTGCTAGAGGCAATGTCTGTGTTTTCCCTGTTCCTCTCTCTTTCCCTTCTCTGATCCCGGGTGGGCGTGTGCGGTGGTGTGGCGGTGAGGCAGACAGGTGGCTGCAGCTGATTGGCCACACCCTTCTGGTGCAGCATAAAAGCCGCGCACACCGGATGACTCATCGCTGGAACGTCACAGCCCACAACTAAGATCACCGGAATCCCCAGCCTCACTCACTGCCTTCCCACCGGTTGAGTACCGTAGATTAGGAATCCTTGTATTATTAGATTTGTTAGTTCTTTCGCCTTTTTGTTCGTGGCCCGGTCGATAATTGATAACGTTTGTTTGTATCGCCACTTAGGTCCGTCCACTAGCGTTAAAGCTAGTCGCCTCAGTTTGTTAGCCTGTTCGCTAGTCGTCCTTTGTCCCTTATTCAGTTCTTGTTTGGCTCCATTTCTGTTGTATTTTGGCAACCATTAAATATTTTTTACTAATTTCTGAGTCCTGGTCGTGTCTTGATGCTCCGCACCTGAGTCTTTGAACCACCCGTAACAAGGTGTTGATTGCTAACAAGTCATTTGTGGGTGCTTTGCTTAAATAGCTCTTATTGGTCTGAAGATGTGGAAGCCCCGATAAACTAAAGGGACACACCATCCAGAAGTTTGCCACCGTAGCTTGTATTGGTTAGCAGGTGTAGCCTGCTATTACACAAGTTAGCATTAGACACTGCAGCACAACTATGGGGTTCTGCTTTAGGTTGGCTATACTGATCATAATCTAAAAAGCAGTCCTCTTTAAAGTTACTTGTGGTATGGGTTTGTGTGGTCTCATTGACTTTGCCAACTGTAAAATGTGATCTATGCTTATTCTAAGTGTCTGCCCAAGCACAGCCATTGTCTACAGAATACCACTTTCTGTTCTTCATAGTCATGAGTAGTATTTCATGATGGCTGTTGCACTTGTTCACAGGGGCTGAAGTGATGTAATTGATTTCAGATCAATAACAGTTTGCAAACTCATGCACATCTTTTAAATTTACAGCCTATCCATTTCCAGGCAAAATTGTTAAACTCGAAAACACTGCCAACTGTTAATCCTGTTGTGCAGTTCCCAGGGAAGACTATAACATTTTATATTTGGCATGAGTACAAACTACAGAAGGAGTGTACAAGTATATACTTTATTTGATTTCTTTTAAAAACTCAAGCTGCAGGGTACACCCTTCGCACAGATCCTTGAACACCTGCTTGAGACAGACCATTTTAGGACACATCGCCATCAAATTTGATGAGGGCCGACACACAACAAGTACAGACCTTGCTTGGAGAGCCTTTGAGAGGGGAAGACTCGGATTTGCCGAACAGGAGGGTGGTAAGCTTGCTTTACCGACGTAGCCCTCAGAGGGAGTCTTATCGCGGACCCAGCTCGCATAGTGAGTTCTGTTGTGGCCACAGGGGGTTGAACTGTTGTAGGGTGCTCAGAGGGAGACTCCAAACCTGAAGTCAGACCAGTTAGTAAAATGTTGACCAACAGCTATTGGGTTTGATCAGAAACCACCCACCTTTGGTTTTGTTGGCAGAACCAAGGATGAGGCCCTTGCCAGGAGTATCAGATTCAAACCTGTACACTGAGAAGAGCCGATGGAGCCCAGCCAGAGGATACATACACTGCAGGGTCACGCTGCCAGAGGAGGCGAGTTAGCCATTATTTGACGGATCAAGTTGCCAAATACATGTTGGGGTTGGACAAGCAATACACACCTATCAACAGCTGTAGAAACTGCATGGTTTCCCACAGGCCTGGCATTCTGGTTGTGGAAGACTTCATTTTCGTAGATGACGTACTCATCCCAAAGCTGCCCACACAAAAGTAATTTATTGTCTCTTTAACTGTGCAGCAAAGTGTCAAGTATGACAAAGATAAGGCTACCTTGACTTTGGATCCACAGCTGTTGAGGGGAAAAGAGAAGAGTGCCCTGGTGCCATTGGTCTCCTTGGGGACACAGAGCTGGTCTCTGAGGTTTGTTCTTGCTGCAGTTCCTCCGGTTGGGATGACCAGAGACAGGTCAGCCACCACAGTTATCCTCCCATCAGCTGAACAAACTACAAACAGGCAGGTTTGTCAGCAACACATGAGCTCTAGCCGAACAAGTTGCATTATGTGTACCTATCACTTCAGTTGGAGAAAAATGACAAGTCTTGACAGTTGAACCGTGGACCTCGGAGGTTTCCTGGTCTCTCACAAGGATCTCAAAAGTGGCGGAAAATCCGTTCAGCGAGATGTTCTACAAAGCATTTTTGATCAGCCAATGCCTAGTTATGTAAAGGTCCCAGATGTTAAGTCTGCTCACCTCATATTCATAGCCAAGAGCAGAGAGTGGCACATATAGCTGCAGACTCTGACTATCATTAGTCAGGATGTAGCCATGCTCGCACGCCAGGTCTGAGGTCAGGGGATCCGGGCCGATGCTGAAGTACCACATATAGTCAAAAGGCTGGTAGTCCAGTTTGAAGGTAATACCAGACTCCGAGCAAACCGCATTGAAAGCTGGAAAGGCTGTCAGATGCACAATAAATGCTCTGCACACTGATCAGATGACAGCTTTAAAAACAAAAGCTTACTTACACACAGCCGTTAGAGTTGTGACCGTTGTAAAGTGGTAATATGGTTCATTCTCTGGCAGAACATTCAGTGTGTAGTTTATGTCCAAGCTATGCTGAATGCCCGCATCTTTCAGAAACTGGGAGATAGACCAGTCAAGATTAAAATTCTCACTAGTAGATTTCAGTTAAAGAATTCAGTTTAGGCAATACATGCCTGCTGAATGACTACTGGGTCATTTAGAGGCACCCTCAGAGTATAACCACGGGTGTTGTTGGGATGAACGGATTCTGAAACAGTGCATGTACTCTTATTAAACGGTAGCCGGAATTCTTGCTCATTCAGCTGCACAGCTACCAACTCCACATCTTCAGGGACATCTCCGAGGTAAACCGTAAACACGTGTTCCTCAGGATCGGTTTCTTAAAAAAAAAAAAAAAAAAATAGGCCATTAGGTTGCGGGTACAAGAATGTAGGCAAGTTGTCCACTAACTTACGGTTTTCAGTAAAAACCGGGCGTAGCATCAGAGGTGTGTCCAACTCCCTGTGTAAACGGATTCTGCTGTCCAGATGAAACCCATCCATGGAGAGCTGCTCCAGGTAGAGCCGAAAGCTATAGTATTCATAGAGCTCTTCATCAACAACACTCTACAAAGAATACATACAATAGTTCAACGCCTCAGTCATGATCACCTAAACTGAGCCGCTTTGAATATGCAAGTCATCTGACCTTCCTGTAGCTCCCCTCAGAATTGTAGGGGATGCTGATTCGGAAGGTTTTATTGTGTTTCTCAACAATGTAGCCTCGGTCCTCTGCGACAGGCAGGTCAACAAGTTCTCCATTAACACCGATGTTGACCTCCGTGCTATAAAGTCCAGACACCAGTGGGTGCGGCATCTCAGGAGTTTCCCATGTCAAGTATCCATGTTCATCGTATGAGCCATCATCTGTTGATAGAAATGTTGATTTGTCACAGAACAAGACTGCTGTACACCCATTGCAATACTGACCCATGGAGCAAGCTGCCAAGAGGTCCACCAGGATGACAACCCAGCTTGGTCTGGAGAAGAGGGTAGCGTGAACCACCTGCATTGGCACACCATTCACCTGGTGAAAGGTTTATTAGAACCGGTTTAACTAAAATACTTTAAAAAAAGTGTGGCAATTAGGAGACAGCGTTAATCTTCCAAATACTAATTTACCATCGTGCTGATTGCATCGGGTTGTCCATACGGTGTACGAAATACAAGTCTTCCAGGAGTCAAGTCAAACACGTAACGGTGGTCTCTAGCTTCAGAAAGGTTCATAGGGATCATCTCTTGCTCCCGGAACATCCCCTGCCAGTCCTCAGTGTCTGATTTATAGGCCTAGAAGTGTGATTATTGAAACTTTCAAGTAAGAAGAATTCCATATTCCTTGTATAGATAAATGATTAAGGCAGTAAAAACCACACAGTTTTGATTGCGACGTCCCAGTCTTCTTTTTGGGTTCTGCGTGGACACGCATTCAAACGCCTTACAGATACCTACAACATACGCAGTATTAACATGCATCAGAAATATGTGGATGAAGTGTTTTGATGGAACCTTACCTCCATGTAATTTTGCTCACAGGTCACCTCTCTGGGCGACCAGGGTAAGAGGAGTGAACAGGTTTTGCTCAAAGAATAAGCAGCCTTGTTTCCCTCATGCATCACAATCAGATTGAAACTGAATGAGAATATCTCATCATCCTGAAACCCCAATGGCCATAATTTTAGAAAAGTAGTGATTTGCACAAACTTATACCTACGTTGACCAGGAAAACAGGGCCGGTGTACATACTGTGTTGTCAGTGTGGCAGCTGAAGTAAGAAGCTCGCAACTCCACTTGGCCCATCAGAGGAAGAACTTGGACACTGTAGCCACACTCGGCTGCATACCGCTCAGTAATGGGGTAAACACCTGTCACGTCTGCAGAGTCAGAAGGTCTTTTTCAATAAATTACAGTTCTACCAACACTCAGAAGGTGAGGGACTCCTTGTTTTAGCTCTAACTCTCATGCCAAAAGCTTGACAGAGGAAATTTAGGGAAAAACAAAAGGTCAAGAATTTTTATTTACAGGCGTTTCCCAACTGATACCATATTAAAGATTACATCACTTACCAACAGCCTCGAAGTAAGATACAGCCCCAGTGAATGAGAGATCAACAGCTATCATGAAATATCGCTCATGACACTCCATATTAAGAACACCTACAACAAAGTGGAATTAAGAGTGAATTGACAATTGGGAGGATGCTTAGGGAGCTATTTCTTACCATCAGGAACAGGATCACATTTTGCAGAGACAAACAATGACAAAAGTGAAGCCACACTGAAAGACAGAAACAGGAAACATTGAAACACAAACAGCTATTTACATATTTACATAACGTTGAACTCCCTACCAAAGAAAAAAAACAAGTGCCATGTCTACTGGTGTGTTAGCAGTGTCTAAAGCTAGCCTATCTGCTAGCAAACTACACCTGCCAAACAACACAAACTAAAGTTGAGTGCTTGCTTGGCTTTTCCAGCTGCAACTGACAACCTTGTGTTTCATCTGCCATATCACCTTTTAAACATCCGGTGCTTCACCGACCAATCCGACGTAACAACAGCATCTAGTGCTAATCAAAGCAATCAAACCCCCCAATCAGATGCAGGTGTTGAGCCAGGCCATGCTCCATAACCAGCCAGGCCCAAAGTACTGACTTATAAAAGCTGTTGCAGGAAGTGGCACAATGTGTGTCACTTTGGCTCAGATAGCCCAAGCGCGTGGTCAGCTGTAGCATCTGTTGGTTAGCGGGTGTAGTTTGCTGGCAGACTGGCTGGCTTTAGACACCACAAAACCACCAACAACATATCAGTGGTTATGGCTATAAATTTTTTGCATGGGTAAAATGCTATGAAAAGTTCTGTACAATTGTGGAGCTAAACTTGAAATAGTGTTTCTGTGTAACCTGTGCTTTGTCTTGCAGTGTGGTTTTACTTCTCTCTCTCTGGTCAAATGTGAAACTTGCTTCTGGTATTCCTGATGGTAATGGAAGTATTTCACTGCTCATTTTAAATGCTATCATTTCCCTGACACTATAACATTTATTTTTAGGATTAGTTGAAATGGAGTGTCATGACCGCTACTTCATGATAGCTGTTGATCTTGTTCTTGCTGGAGGTGAACCACAATTTGAAGCTGTCGGTGAGTCTCGTCTTCCCACTTAATTGCGATTGCTGCGTATTTGAATTTAAGCCTGTTTAAGCTCACCTGCGTTGCAGTTTGACTCTTAACTGGTCATATCTTTAGACCGAGCAGGTATCTATCCTATCACTGAGCAATATGCGGCTAGGTGTGGCTACAGTGTTATTGTTTACCCTGATCATGTGGAGCTCCGGGCTTCTTACTTCAGCTGTCATACGGACAAAGTAAGTCCAATGACAAAGCTTTTGACTGCTAAACTGTCTTTGGAAAACTCTTCAATACCGCAAGGACACCCTTTTACTTTTGTAACTCCACTCAATTTTTCAGGACGATGACGTGTTTATGTTCAGCTTTAACTTGCGATTGATCAATGACGATGCTAAGTCTTCATATGCTTTGAACAAAACCTGCACTCCCACGATGCCCTTGTCTCCCAGAGAGGTTGCCTGTGAGGTCAACTACATGGAGGTGCGCTTGTATCAAAGTTTGATCAAACTCTTGGAAAAGTATCTGAAATTTAAAAAGGTTTATTGCCCTGCAGGTGTCCCTGACGAGTGAAGTCGCTTGTTCATCCAAGACTAAGTCGGTGGACTGGAATAACTTAAAACTGGTAGGTTAAAATCCTTGAACTAACTGCTCATTGTGGTCATTTCTCATTTGAATAACTCCCCTCCAGGCCCATAGCTCAACCACATCAGACTGGCACGTTATTTTCCATAAAGCTGGAGAAACGTTATCTTTGAGTAACCTCACTGAAGCTCGCGGGCAGGGCTACATGTTTGACCTGAGCAGTGACCGGCTTGTGTTTCGTACGCCCTATGGACAACCTGACTCAATCAGCACAATGGTAAATTATTTGATAAATCCCAGCAACTTCTTTCGAGTCAAAACATGGTCGAACTAGTTTTGGATTTTCTCTCCAGGTGAATGGTGTGCCAGTAGAGGTGGTTCATGCAAGTCTGTTCTCAAGACAAAACTGGGTGGTCCTCATGGTGGACCTGGTGGCCGCCTGCTCCATGGGTCAGTAATTTTGAAATTCTCAGACTTAAACAAATTTTTTCAAAATTTGTTTCTCCAACAGATGCTGGTTCATATGATGAAAGTGGCTACATGGTTTTCGAGACCCCTGAGGTGCTTTACCCAGGTCTTGAGAGCACAAAGGTCCAAATTGGACTGGATGGTGAACTTGTAGAGCAGACTGTTGCAGAGGAGAGAGGCTATATCATGGAGACGCTCAACAATGCGATCCAGATCAGAGTCCCCTTTATCACTGAAGGATACAGAAAGGTCAGATGTTCTGCAATGGCTTGATCAATGTGTGATTCACTCCTTACAGTAGGATGAAAAGCATCAAATTGATTCTAGTAACTAAGGTCTTGTTGCACACTTGGCTTTTTTTTTCCCCTCCCCAGAGCTCTGTGACTGATGCCCTTTATGAATTTTACACAGTTGGGCTCTACTTTGAGCAAGTCTTAGCAGATGAGGACGGTACAAAGACCAGACTTCGTTTTCACAGGATACTCAAAACCCCCCTGATTCCATACGAAATTACAAATCTCGATCAAACCCTTCCTGTGGATGAGGTGTTCACGGATTGCCTCCACAATGTTCCAACAGACATGGAATTGATTGCTGTAAATATAAATGGACAAGACTTGGAATTACCACTTTCAAACCAAACAGACTATACGATCTCAAAGATTTTGCAACCTATTAACACCTATAACTACTACCTGCAGTTGCCCTTCCGCGCTCCAATTGTTGTCCAGCAGGTAATTTTTTTTTTTTTTTTTTTTTTTTTTTGAAAGGTTCAAAACATTATCCATTTCAATCCATGGCACGTTCAGTCATAAATGTTACTATTTCCTAGTATTCAAAAGAAAATTCAGCCATGGTGTATAGCTTGAACATCAACTACACACTGCTCGTTCTACCAGAGAAGAAACTATATTACCACTTTACAACGGTTACGGCTCTAACACCTGTGTGTAAGTAACTTTTCATTGTTTAGCACGTGTCTGAGTGAGCGGAGAACTGACTGTTTGTCTGACAGCCCCTCCAGCTTTTGATGCGGTTTGCTCAGCGTCTGGAATTGACTTCAAATTGGACTACCAGCCTTTTGACTACATGTGGTACTTCAGCATCGGCTCCGAGCCCCTGACGTCAGATCTGGCATCCCAGTACGGCTTCATCCTAACTAATGATAGCCAGAGTCTGCAGCTGTATGTGCCGCTCTCAGCTCCTGGCTATGTATACAAGGTGAGAACCACTTTGTCTCCTAACTTGACAAGGAGATGGATAACCAAAGTTTTTTTTTTTTTGTAGGACATCTCACTGGAAGGATTTTCTGGCGTGTTTGAAATCCTTGTGAGAAACCAGGAAACCTCAGAGGTCCAGACGTCGACAGTCAAGACTTGCCGATTTTCTACACCTGAAATGATAGGTACGCATGATACAACTAGATATCTTGGCTGGATCTTGTGTAGCTGACTACCATTTGTTTTGTAGTATGCTCAACTGATGGGAGGATGACCGTGGTGGCTGACCTGTCTCTGGTCATCCCAACCGGAGGGACTGCAACAAGAACAAACCTCAGAGATCGGCTCTGCGGCCCCAAGAAGACCAATGGCACCAGAGCACTCTTCTCTTTTCCACAAAATATATGTGGCTCCATTGTTATGGTAGTAAACAAAACAAGCAAATTAGATCAGCTTGTATCTCTTTCTAAAATTCAAATTCTTTCAGCTTGGCAAGGAAACTGTGACTTATCAAAATGAGATTTCCTACAGTCGGCGATTGAACACTCCCTTCCACAATGCCAAGGAGAGGTGTGTGTTCTTTTGAGTAATTGCATTGCTCCTCAAGCTTTTTGGTCAATATTGACATGGTTTTGGTCCTGTAGGGTGGTGATACGGTGTACGTATGCGCTGGCCGGACTCAATCGTCTATTCTTGACGTACAGATTTGAGTCCGACAGTGTCGGTGTTGGCAAAATAATCCACACTACACAGCAAACGGGTAAGACAGTTGTCAAGTGATTTTTATTTTTGATGAGCATTTACCGACTAAATCTGCTTTGGTTTCGCCCCCGACAGAACCTGCCACAACCACGAGACCTATTGTGAAGCCGACCTCTGCAAAATGTACTGTCACTGAAGTTTTGCTCATGAATCTAATCGTGCAACAGTTTTTAAATGTTTGTCTCTCCACAGGTGACCCACAATTGCGTAGCAAAAGGAATGCCGCCAAAATTTTGAAGGAATTTTAAATTGAATAAAATAATTTTTGCATAAATTATTCTTTTTGTATAAATAAGGAATATTGGGATTTCCAGCAGCACACCTTTATGACCTATTGCCAACAGTGTGGGGGGGGGGGGGGGGGGGGTTATATATATTGCTGCATCGGGCCACATGCAAATGACAGCATGAAGTTTCGGAATTCTAGTAGGCATCTGTTAAGATTGGGGAGGCCTTAATAAATTGAAGGTTGGGCTGACGCCAACACTTTAGTTTTATTTGTATTTCTTATCCTCCCTCCTTCCTACTATTATGTTTTACTTGAAACTCTGGTGTGTGTGTTGCATGGCTATGCCCAATGGGAGACCTGTTTGATAATATTAGGAAAAGATCCTGGCTTTTTTTTTTTTTTTTTTTTTTTTTTACTCTGAATTCCTCCTTTTAGGAGACTTGTTTAGTGCCATCATATGCAATTTTGTTTTCAACGTCCAGTGCCAAACTGGCAGCTTCTGCTCAAAGACTCTGGAGCTTTTTAATTCCTCTTCCGTCAGCCAAAGGGAATATTCAAACCTTTGTACTTTTTAAGACCTTAAAACACTTTATAGCCTCGACTTTGACACTTTAGTTTTATTTGTATTTCTTATTCTCCCTCCTTCCTTTTATGTTTTACTTGAAACTCTGGCACAACAATATCCTTCGGAATAAATAAAGTTCTAATTTCTTTGCTGCTGCCAAGAGCTATCCCCCCCAACCTTCATGCACAGAAGTGTCTCTGCAGGAGGGGCTTCCACCCCCCCCCAAAAAAAACCCCTTCCTGTCCTCATCCACCCCAACGTGACGTCACAGACAGACATGCCCCTTTGTGTCGTCACAGCTCGGAGGTTTGAGACGTCACACTCACCGCTATGTGACGTCACCCCAGCATAAACACATCTAGGCGACGACAGCCTGTTCGCCACTCAGACGGAACACGCAAACCCCCCACGACGGACGCACCCCACGGAAGCGCGGCGCTGAAATCCCACGACAATTCAGGTAGAGGATGCGGTCAAGTCGCGGCGGGGCATCGTTTGTAAGGCGCGACTGTAGAAGAGCCCGACCGACAGGGGGCGCTGTTTCTCCCTAAACATAATTCTCGATCCGAAAAAAGTCGCCGAACTACCGTTTGACTACCTAAAAGCTGCAAAAAAACAAAAAAATCCAACCATGAACCACTGTGAGGGAGTTTTACCTGTAAGTTTGAAGGCGTCTCTTCCATGTCTGCGTTGAGTTGTGTTTATTTTCTTTTTAACAGGCCCTTGTTTCGTCCCCAAACAGAGAGCCGGTCGAGCCGTGCTGCCCTCCTCCTCCGGCCGGTGCCTGCAGCACCCTTCCCTCATGCCCGTCTACATGGCGGCGGACCCGCACAGGCAAAGCAACCCCCAAACAGGTGAGTGCGTTTGTTCACCTGCACCGTTAAACTTCAAAACTTGCACTGACGCTCTTCCTCTCCGCAGTCCATCCCATAATCCCTTCTGAGGTCTTCTACACTGATCCCAGTGACGGATTGGGAAGGAGGATCCCCAACGTGGTGAGCCAGTTGAGGGTGAGTGTGCACCGCTGCACGGTGACACACAAACATTCAGAAACTCTGGCAATTGAACTCCTGATTTTTTTTTTTCCAGGTGTCTTCTGTGCATGAATTTGATATCAGTATCTCAAAAAAAAAAAAGTGCAATATCTATAAAACCCAGGCCTTTTAGGATGATTTACAGGTCACATTAAAAATGAAGAGGTCTGAGTTTAATGGGCTACATACAGGTTCATGGATTTGTAAGACAAAACCAAAAAAACTAAAAGACCTAAACTGATGTTTAGGTTTATGAGAGTTTATGAGAAAGTTTGAGCAGGCGTCTGGCAGCGGGGAGGGGGGGGCGACATTAAACCCTCGTGCGATCTTAACATTGTGTTTACTCCCCTTGTCCTACGGGTCAAAAATGACCCATAAGACAATCTTTGTACCCTAGTGGTGTACAGCCCACATGGAAACATAAACAAAAAAAGAAGTATCGCTTTTTCTTATTATGGGGTCTCTTTAGGAAAAGTCATAAAATTTCAAGTTGGAAAAAAATGGTAGTGGGTCACCTTTGACAACACAAGGGTTAATAATAGTGTCTTGAGTGTGGTCAGACGCAGCAAACCGGAAAACTGGGAAAGGATGTGAGACTTGTGAAATTCCTTGAAAACTCAACGATTATACGAAAATAATGAAAATCCTTGAATTTTATTTGCTTGACACAGGAGCATGGAGTGGATTTCATAAGAGAAAATAGCTGACCTTGTTGAATCATCATGGCCTAATTATTAGACTTAATGAAGTCATTTTTACCCCTTCAAATACTCACCAAATCCTCTAATTTCTCTTCATCAGACACTCGATCACTTCCAGCTCAACACCCCAGCGCCCCTCATGTCCTCCTGCATGACTCCCCAAAACCACCTAGACTCTTTTAGGTCTTGGCCGCACCCCATCACAAACCTCGGCAGCCCAACGTGGCGAATACACACCATCCGCATGCCGGTGCAGCCCGGCCAGGTTGTCCTGCAGCTGACCCCCGTGGAGGACCAGGCCATCACAAACCTTTTGAAACTGCACTACCAGGAGCCTACGCAAAGCGAAGGGAAGCCCATCGACCTCTCTACCGCAACTGCGGTCTCGTGCACGGATGACCACATGGACTCCGCCTCAGCCGATAAGCCCCTTGGCAAGCAATTCGCAAAGGCCCGCCAGAAAAGGCACTGGTCTGATGTGGAGGTGGAAGCGGCTCACACCCTCTTGAATCTTAGCGATATGAGGGGGAGCAAACCAAACACACCTCCCGGGCCCGCCGCCTCCAAGCCCGACGAAAATGGGGTGCAGTACCCAACGAGAGTCCGGCTGCACCAGGAAGGAAACTGGTGTGACTCTCAGCTTAATGCAGCTCAAACCCTCCTGAGGGTCCAAACCGATTTCACCTCGAAGGCAACGCCTCCCGGTCCGTATTCATCAGCAAGCGTTAGTCCTGTAGGGGAGAATCCAGATGTGTCGATGGAAGGGTGGAACGGAGAGTCGACGGAGGCCCCTTTGAGCCCAGACTCAAAGGAAACAAGTTTACATCGAGCTGATGCGAAGAAGCAAAGGCTCTCGAATTATGAGAGAAATGCTGCTCAGGTCCTCCTGTTTCTCAGGCATAACCCAGATTAAGATGACAGGTGATTATTGTGCAATTAGGTTTTAAGTTATCTTTAAAGTGTTATTTGAATTTTGTCTTTGCACTAGTTATTCTAAAAAAAGTTTACAAAAAACACCCATCTTCCCAGGGAACGATTTTTTTTTTCTCCACTGGCAAACAGATGAGAAATATATTTTTGGATCTGTCTTCCTTTGACCACCGCAAATTGGCTCTTTTTCTAAAATAATTCAAATGCAAAGTGGTTGTTTTACATTTAGAAACACGCACTCAAAAGAAAAAGAAACATTTTTATTTAAGAGCACTACTTGTCTTCAAACGGAGAGAGAATCCCTCCTAATGATATTTACAGCTCATACAGTTCCAGGGCATCTACAATGATTGCCAGCATTGCTGAAGGGGGCGGTATTGTTTCACAACGGGAAGCTGACAAACAAGTTTGACAACAAAACGCAAACTACTGATGAAGAGTAAGGCAGGACAGTTTAACTTGTATTTCCATGCAGATTCAAAGCTCTTGTTTGATTTGAAGTCATATTAGGCGTGTAGTTCTTTGGGAAAGGCACTTTCTGTTTAGTTGTTTTGTTTAATAGCTTAGTCTTTTAATGCAACAGGGTTGTAAATGAAGTCACACCTTTTCATGGAAGTGTTAAAAATGTTTCTTGTTTTTCACGTTGTCACAAATATGAATGGAATGGGTTTTAGGTTCAACGTGCGTGCAGTTCTGATGACGTCGGAAGGGTTCGTAGGCTAGTGGATTGGTCGGGGACAGTAGTGTGAATAGTTGGCATTTCAGAGTGGCAGCTTCACAACAGCTGGGCAGGACGCACAGCCGCCCGGTGTTTTTGAATGCAAACGCACATAATTGTCTTTTCAAGTAGTAAGTGATCAATTTCAAGAATTCCGTGAATGATCTTTGTTAAACAGTTTTTTTTTTAGAGTTCATCGCTTCTGGAGAGTCTCTGCTGATGTAAATCCAACTTGACGTCTTTTGTCCTAATTCAAGTTGCGGACTTTGTTGTTGGTGACGATTTTGGCAGCCTGGATGACTCTGTAGCGTTCTCTGAGGTTTCTCCGCCTCACATGCTCGTTGGTGATCTCTACAACGTTGACTACC
This sequence comes from Fistularia commersonii, assembly GCF_037954325.1. NCBI lineage: Eukaryota > Metazoa > Chordata > Actinopteri > Syngnathiformes > Fistulariidae > Fistularia > Fistularia commersonii. The sequence goes on from NC_141302.1 coordinate 6,278,434, forward strand.
GGGAACCAGCCCTTTTGACCGTCAGAGAGACGGCTCCCCTCGTACCAACCTGGAATAAAACACAAGTAGGCGGAGGTGGGAGTCGGGGTGGGGGTGGGTGGTGTGGGAACAAACATGGGGAAGTTCTTTGGATACTGTATTGCTCATGCGAGACGGTCAAAAACAAATCAATTAACTGCTAAGGTGCAGGGTTGTGGATTGAGACAGTTTATGAGGATCAGGGTGTTTGAGCAAGAAGAGTCAAGGGGAGGGGCATGCAGTCATGTCAGTACGTCATCGGCAGGTCTGAATTATAGCACCTTTTGGTCATCACAAAATAGATGACTAGAAAAATAATGCACGGTTTTGGCATTAGATGTGCATTGGAACAAATTGTCTATTGAACCTGAGCTCTTGGCTCATGTCGGCCATTTCTGAGTTCCACAGTTCCACATCAATTTGATCATTTTGTAGCAACGGACATTTTTAGAGTCACTGCCACCATATCACAATTGACAAATAGGACACCAGAAACATTCCTAAATTCAGAGTTGATACTTAAGTCAAAATTGATAATTCCCAAGACTTTCCAAACAAGAAGGGAATAAGAAAATACTCGGTTCTCAAGGTTCTCAAACTAGAATATATATGTAGAGTAGATTTCAGGTTATACTACCCATACAACTGGCAGTTTTGTGGCTCTTGAAAATGCTGGATAATGCTAGAAACTTTTTTTTTTAAAGCTGGTGGGAAGATTTGAAAGCAATCGAGCGCCGAGTGAACCTTCTGCTCCCAGCGCATTCTTACCCTCATTGGTTTTGCGGATGATGTTGATGATCTCAGTTGGTTCCAGTGTGAGCTCATCTGCCTGCTGGGCGACGTACTGCTCAACACACTGCACCTGAGGACAGTCTGACACACAGAAGAACTACACTGTGAGCATCTGCGGTAAAGCGGCATCTTCTTTCAGTGTGTGTCATGCGCTTTTGTACTCACCCCAATCTTCATAAATCACCTCATCCTCATCTTGGTCTGGGTTGGTGGAGTTGGGGAAGGCTGCGATCCACCTGTGCATGTCTGACCTGTTGAATGACAGTGCCTTGAAAAACAATGCGTCCGACCTTTGTCTTATAACAAGTGCTGTTACAACAGGACATTGCTGATCCTTCAGATTTGTAATGCCTCCTTTAGGTTTTATAAATAATCTCACCAGCTGAGACCTGAGCAATGGCATCGATTGTTCAGTATTTTGTGGTTATTTTATTTTCGAGATGTTTGTTTTTTACTTGTGTATGACGATGTAACTACTTCTGTCTGGATCAGACAATGGCAGTACTGTTACTACATCTAAATGGAACTCTGTTTAAATAAAGAATAAAAAAGCATTAATTCTTGTTTATATTTGAATGCTTTTCAAAGAAGGGGAAAAAAATAGATGAATTAAGGTGTGGGTGGACGGGCTTTAGTTTTCAACACCTTTGCTAAGTACACCCCCAAAACTGCTTTTGCAAAAATTTAAAGTAAAATCCCATGAGCACGATACAAATGTAATAACTAAAAGCTTTAGTTGAATGATCTCCAATGGCTGTTATTGAGGACTCAGCGTTCAAAGATGTCCACTCACGTGGAGGGAGCTCTGATTAGCCGCTCCATCATGCGTCCCTGGTAGTTCTCCAGCAGTATGAGGCTAAAGCAGTTCTCGTACAGTGAGCTGCTGCTGCTGTTGCTGCTCCCGCCTTCGTCTATCACCTGCACCTGCACCAGAGACCGATGAGCGTGGTCCACCACCACGAAACGCTCCGCTCTGAAAATAAAAGAATGAAAAATCATCACAATCTGCCAAAGCGGGATGGTGGTAACATGTCCCTCAGCTGGCGACTTGTGTTTTTTTAACCTTTGCGTTCTATTGGTAAAGTACTTGGACAAGTTTGTAGATGATTGCTTTATATTGGTTTTCTTAGGCTCTGAAATGGCTTTTTCCATGTCAGAGCCTGAGGCCTTTTAAACCGCACCTCTGTGATTGGAAGTGCTTTATGCAAATAAATTCATGAAAAATATACCTCCAACACTTTCATTCTATTTAGTTTGAAGAGCAGGGACCTGGAGAAGCTACAAGTTAGACACCTAGAATTACATTTTAGTACGCACCTAATAAGTTTGGCTTAAAGAAAAGCCAGCTTGTGTCTTTCCAATCTCACTCTGAAGCTTATTTGACATGGTTCAGAGGAATAAAAGCATTAAAAAACAAACCCAGTACAGTACAGCTCTTATTAGGCTCATGAATTTCAATTCTTATTTTCAGAACATTGCAGAATCTTACACATTAGCGACAACGCCATTGTTCTGTGGTGAGTAAACAATGCAACAAAGGTTAATAATAGCGCTCTCCTTACCCCTTCTTGGCAGCGATAATAAGAAGATCATTGAACAAAAAGAGGTAGATGGGGGTGAACTTGGCTCTCATGTTGAATAGAGTTCCTCCTTTAGACATTTCCTGGAGCTCCCCTTTCTTTTCCAGATATCGTGTCTGGGAAATGATTGGAATGGCCTGCGAAGAAACATTTTTTCCCCAGCATATAAACAGTCAAATGTTGTTTGTGTGTGTGTGTGTGTGTGTGTGTGTGTGTGTGTGCGCGTGTGTGTGTGTGTGTGTGTGTTCACCTTAAGCTTATCAAATTCCAGTGTTTGGGAGATTAGTATCAGCTCCTCCATCTGCCTCATCTTTCCCACCTCTGTATTGCACTCGTCAATGATCTGTGTGTGACAAGAGGTCCATCAGCTTGGTCTTTTCACACAAGGCCGAAAGGCAAAGGAGAAGATTTTCAAGCCAAAATCACAGGGAATCTGATATTCACTGGGAAATATCACGTTCAAATCCTACCCCGGTGCCCTCCAATCGCAGATAACCTGTTTCAGTAGACTCACTGTCGCACAAAAGGACATCCCTCTATCATACAATGGCTGGGATAACACGCCTAGAGGCATGTGAACACCTGAGAGTGGAGCTGTAGGGATTTTATAATGGAAGCCAAAGAGAGATGGGTGTTTACCTTTGACACGGAGGCCAAGGCCTTGGAGGCCGTTTGCTCCTCTTTCGTCCCTTCTTTTGTTCTCTTCAGGATGTTCTGCAACAACAAACAACAACTTTCTGTTTCTGCAACGAACAAACAAGACAACAGGATATATTTTTCATCAGAATGCAACAAGGGCCATGAGGTTACGGCAGGGTGTGTCGTGGTGCTCTGCTGGTTGGTCAGGGCTGCGGTGGTGAGGAGGATTAGGCAGGAATGAGGGCATTCCACAAATCAACCGGCATGATGAACCCGGGCTATTTCGTTTCAATAGGTTCTTAGAGAAAGTGAGGACAGGGGTCAGCTATGTCAAGCGAACACTGCCATTTTGTTAAAACACTTGACAAAAACATTTGTGGATTGTGGTGGCAAAAGACATCCTTCAGTGGAAAAAAAGTCATCACATTCCAAACCAAATAGTATTTCAGCCCCAATTAGATTTCCAGCCGGCTAGAAAGATTGAATGCTGCATTTGAGTTCTTTCTTTTCACTGATTTTCAAAAGACGACTTAATATCAAGCAATTACACACTTCATGTTATGAGAGTGGATTCTGATCTGAACTTTTTCTTTTCCCTTTGTCTTTTCCCTTCAGGGGTTCCCAGAGCGAATCACCCCCTCCATCTAATCTTTTTGTTTGCATCCTCTTCGCTTACACCAACTAACTCCATGTCCTCTTTCACTCCATCCATAAATCTTCTCTTCGGTCTTCCTCTAGACCTCCTGCCTGGCAGCTTCAACCCCAGCATCCTCCTACCAATATATTCACTATCCCTCCTCTGCACATGAACGGACCAACTCAGTCTGATTTCTCTGACCTCATCTCAAAAACATCAAACGTGCTGTTCCTCTGATAGACTCCTTCCCAATCCTTTCCATTCTCATCCTTCCCAAACAGAACCGCAACATCTTAACCTCTGCTACCCGCAGCTCTCTTTCTTGTCTTTTCCTCAATGCCAATGTCTCCAAACCATACAGAATGCCTTGTACACCTTTCCTTTCATTCTGGCTGATACTCTAATCACACATTACCCCTGATACTTTTCTCCATCCATTCCAACCTGCTTGAACCCATTTCTTCAACTCTTTTCCAGACTCTCCATTGCTCTGGACTGTTAACCCCAAGTATTTAAAATCCTCCACCTTTTTAATCACCACTCCCTGTAGCCTCACCGTTCCACTTGGGTTCCTCCTATTCACACACATACATTCTGTCTTGCTGTGACTAACCTTCATTCTTCTCCTTTCCAGAGCATATCTCCACCTGCTCCCTGCTCTAACTACAGATCACGATGTCATCTGCAAACATCGTGGTCCTTATGAGATTCCTGTCTAACCTCATCTGTCAGCCTGTCCATCACCACTGCAAACAAAAAGGGGCTCAGAGTTGACCCATGATGTAGTCCCACCTCCACTTTGAACTTCTCTGTCACACTTACAGCACAACTCACCACTGTCTCACAACTTGCATACATGTCCTGCAAGGGTCTACCAAACTTCTCTGCCACTCCTGACCTCATAGAGCACCATGGTTCCTCTCTTGGCACCCTGTCATATGCTTTTTCTAGATCTACAAAGACACAATGCTGCTCCCTCTGACATTCTCTGTAATTCTCTATCAGTATTCTTAAAGCAAATACTGCATCTGTAGTGTTCCTACTGATTTGAACACTGTTCCGATTACGTTGCTCACCTCTAGGAGCATTTTGATGCGCGTTATTCGCTGGAAAGGCAGGAGCAAGAAGGACATGAAAGGCAGCCGCTGGCATTGAGGCGACTCCTGAAGACGATTGATGGTGGCAGCAAACGCCGCATTGTTCTTCCTATGCATACACACATAAACACACGACTTATACACAAATCATTAGCATGAGGAAGGAACATACGTCCATGCATTTATACTTTCATCGAACAAAAATGTAATTAAAGCTAAGGCAGCAGACTGTCCGCTTGTTCTTACATGAGTAAGGTGTAGGTCTTCTCCTGGTATATCTGGTTTCGGACGTAGTAGATGTACGCGGGAAAGTTGTGCTGGGCATGGTAGTGGATGATGTCGCAGATGTCAGAGAATACAAGGTTCTCAAATATACGAACCTCCAGGTCTTTGAGGAACCTGTAGAGTCAGACAAGGTTTCGCTGGGAAACTTTCACTGTCATAGAAACTTCTTTGGAAAGTCTCACTTCTTATAATCCCTTTCTGAAAATGACAAGACCATTGCACTGTGCATGTATCATGGAGATAGATACCACCATCCTGCTTTTTCTGTTTGTTTGTTTAGCGCTAGCAAGTTAGCCTACATTAGCACTTGACAACTAATGTCAAATGCTAATATATATATTTTGAGCCATTCATTTTAAAGATCATGTTTTTCACAGGTGAACTATGTGCTGCATCCAATCCACAGCAGTTTGGCCAGGAAACTAGTTCAAGATCTGTGTTTGCTTCCAAAACATTAGAATTTCATATTTTTCCTGATATGTTTCACATACGTTTCACTGGATGTAAACACAAGTGAAGTAATTGCTGGAATATGGATTTGTTGACGTTCAATGGGGGTAACCAATAAATTATTCTCTTCCATCGGGGATTATGGAAAATAAGTAAACGTCCAAAAAAGCTGGTGTATCCATTTGATCTGGGGCACTTAAAACTAAGAACTATGCTTCTCTCTCTCTCTCTCTCTCTATATATATATATTAAACTGGACATCACATGGCTTCAGTGCAGGAAATTAATCATTAATGTGTTTCTTGCTATTTTATCTGTGAATCGCTGGCAGTTGGAACCATAAAAATTTTCCTATTTCCTTTGTATCCTTTCATTCTCTCCTCTGCCCCCTTTTACCTCTCGCTCACGTCACGGACTCGCAGGATGTTGGAAAAGAGGGTTTTCTTGTCCATGATGATCATCGTGTCAGCCAGCTCCCGGCTATCACGGAAGTGTTCGGTCAGAACTCGCAGGGATCGGAGATAAGAGGCCTCTGACGTCAGAACCTCAAACATGCTCTGCAAGGAAACAACAAGCCAAAATGAAGCCTTGGATCGGCACATTGAATGGTCACATTTATGTGTATCTCCCGTGTATTAAAGAACATCACAAATTCCTAATGATTGAATTGTTGTGGTTGTATCACAAAGCTCCAGGTTTAGATTATCAACAATAAGAATTATCTTCAGTGACTACAGTGGTGTGTATTGTGGCTCCAGTTCCAACTAGAAGTCCAGCTGAAAACAATATTGATTCCTTACACATGTCTTTTGTTGGTGGGAGCAAACCCACGCAGAGCTAGGGAGAACATGGAAACTCCTCACAGAGAGGAGTGCTGCAAATTCATCCCAGGGCCATCTGGCTGACTAGTTAGGTTTTTGTCTGTCCACAGACACCAGATGTAATGAAAATGGGGGTTTAAAAAAGTAAAAGGGAACAAAAGGACATAATATTGTAAGTAAGAAAAGCCTCTTTAGGTTTCCCTTTTGGTGTCAGTTCAGTGACTGTTTTTCAAGCTGTAGACTGTTTAAAGATAATGCGCACACAATTTACAACACATTCATGTCTTTAAAGAAAATCTAACAGCTGGAAAATAGGGAGGTGTTCCACTTGGACAATGTTACATCATTAGATCTAATTTTATTACTCATTTTAACAGTCCTTTGCTGTCAGACTGTGATTTGTCAGTTTTCAGTATCGTTATCTTTCTTTTGAAATGCCAAAGAATAATTACTTTGAAACATTTTTATGTTTCATATGTCTGGAGCTGGCCGCTATAAACCTCCTGCTGGGGGACCAGCTGTGAATGGAAACTGAAGGGTGTCACTTCCCTTCCTACAATAGTTTCCTTAGTGATGCTGGAACATTAGGACTGCAACTACAAAAGCTTTCTCCCATGGATGACGTGACGGCAGCGAGCAATGAAGAGACGCAGAGTGGACTTTTAGAGTATTTAAAACATTATTAATTTGAGGTGTGCTATAGCATGTCTAACTTGTCCTCTCACTAACTCCTGCTGGTGTGATCTCTAATTCCTGTTTAGCTCCACATGGCTCTCCTCACCTCCTGATACTTGCACTGTTCGGGGGTGAGCTGCTCCAGCACGCCACTGTCCTTCACAGCTGGGATGTCCTGCCATAGGGTGCTCTGGCCCGGTGTGGGTACAGGACTGCTCCTCGGAGCTCCGTTTCCTGTTCCACTTGCTGCCCCTGCACCAGTTCCGGAACGGCGGGCATTCCAGTCCATGGCGTAATCCACGCTGGTCTTACTGATATTGCGGCAAACCGTCTGTCGTCGGATCTCTTTGGTGATGACAGTGGCTCGGTATGTCTGGTACAAAGGCTCTAAGGAGTTGGGGGGTAGAAAGGTAACGGCTAAGAAATATGAGGCCAACACGACCAATTGACCTGCAGCACAAATCTTGAGAATGAATCAAATAAATGATAACAAAATATTTATGAATGTTTTAATTGTGTCTTGTCCCGTTAGTATGAAAAAAAGTTAAATTAATTGCTGTTTATCATGCTGATGTCAAATAACACATGACAGCTTTCGGGTTAGGGTATCGGGGCACAGACAGGACAGTTGCAAGAAAGCTTTCAGAATCCGAACACGATGGGAAAGAGATGTTACACATGACTCTCAGGACTGGGCAGATTAAACTACAGTAACAAAGTTCCGCCAGACCGAGGAACAATAGCGGCTCTTTTTGTTCAAAGCCGGGGAACGCTCTCTGAACTATAATGTTCCATGTCTCACAAACATACTGTATATGTGGCACATAACATATGTAAAATAAATGGTGTCCTGCTGAAAGCATGGCTGGCCTTGTCCCTACCATTCTGCAGCCGTGACTCCCAGGTTGATGAAAAGTCCCCCTTGGATGGTTGCCTAGACCAGGAGTGAAAAAAAAGATAATATCAAAAAGATAAAGAAAGACAATATAAATGAAATGGACTGATCTAGAAAACAGCTTAATGTTATGTTAGTCTGTCTTCCAATGTCTGACTTTACACCTTTCATCACTTTCCAAAGAATCATGATTTACGTTTTGGTGCATATCTTAAACTGGTAGTTGGGTTTGCCTAGAGGAGAGTAAATACCAAGAAAGAGCAACTGTGGATTATGAAACATTTACTGTGTCCAGTCATGGCAGCAGGACAGGGAGTATCTTTAATCCAAATTGAACTACGGCGAATGAGTGATGGCTTCAAGCTTCGCGTGGCTCATTGATTTGAATAGAAGACTTTGGAAAACAAGGGGAAGCTGCAGGCAGCTTCAACTAGACCTGGAAAAGCTGCTAACTGGTGTCAATTTTATGTAATTTTAAGGCTCTTCCAGGTAATTTTTGATAGCAAAGTCCCCTATTGCTTAACTTGTGGAAATTTCCTGTAATTTTGACAACAGTCAACTGAATTTGGAACAGTGGCAACAAATGTACCAAAACAAACAAAAGATTTTCGAACACAGAAATCAAGACTAATTATCAAATAGTTGATGTTTTTCAGTGTCACGTAACCTTTGGACAATCAAAAAAAGAAGAATCTCATCAGTGTTGATCATCAGATGGAAGAAAAAGTGAAAGCGATGAATCGGAGGCGGTGACACTCACGGTTCTTCCACTGTGTCGTCCTCCTCATCTTCTTCATTTTCCTCTCCTTCTGGGAAGCCGAGTGAAGCATGTCAGTATTTCACTTCGACAGAGTTGGCTCATTCATCGCTCATCGTATGAAAATGACAGCTCTTGTTCAATACAGACCTTTCTTCAGAACGATGGACTGCTGCTGTGAGGAAGTGCTTAACCTCCGGGGATCTGTCTTAGGCAGTGGAGGTGGGCGTCTGTGAGCCAGCAGAGGACTGTTTGGGGGCGGAGTAATGGTTCGTTGGGGGCTAAGCCCACTGGACGTGGAACTGTTGGGGGAGCTGGGTCTCAGCGATTGCCACTCCTCTGGTGTGGGCTGGGGTAAAGGAATGCCCCCTCGGGGTGCTGACGTGGTGCTACGACTATCCTGGGTCACTGGCATACGGGGCGGGATGGCAGGAGGCAAGTCAGCGGGGTTCGAGACTGAGTCTTTGTCGACCTGAAACTCAGACGTGGGATCCGAGGTGCTGTTAGACAGTTTAGACCGACGCGGGGGTTTGCGGACCTTGATGAGAGGAACATCCAGCTCTTTACACAGAGACACAGACTTCTTGGGAGAACAATTGAACACTGGAAGTGTGGCCTCGTAAATATTCTCTTCCTCATAAAGATTGGGTCTGTGCTGGACTGGTGGTGACTGAGTCTGTTTTGGGGGAATGGGGGGAGATTGGGAGCGAGTGATGGCGAGCGAGTTGAGGATAGAGTGGGGTCCGGGGTCCGAGAGTCTCCGGTGACCATCGCTGATCAGAATGTTTAATGACTGGTGGAACTTCGCTTTTTCTTGCCTCCTTTCCTCGCTCTCACCTACCTCCTCTGCTTCCAAACGCCCCTCCACCTCACACTGATCCTCTTCCACCTCAGTCACATTGTACTCTCCCTCCGTCGCCTCCTCCTCGCTGTCTTCCCCGTCCACTGGAACCCACACCAGTTTCATGCCGGGCCGCTGGAGGTGGCACACGCAGCAGCAGCCTTCATCGCAGCAGGGACTAAGCAGAGTGTCAGGACTGCGGTCCCCTTCCGCTGCCTCTCCTCCAGTCAGTAACGCCTCCACCTCTTTTCCATCAGGGGCTGCATTGGAAAAAGTCAAAACATATTAACCGATTTCCATAGTTCACAGTTAGGAAACGACTACCTTACGGATGTAAATGAACAATGTGTGCTTTGTCTTTCCTGAAACAGGAAATATATCTCAGTGTTCTTTCTTGAAGACGTCTCTTAAAGGCAAACTGTCAAGTCAGTGACTCATCAGGCCAATATGGCCCATCGCGTGTCTTCAAATATTCATGGAAGGTTTGGGAAAGAGCCAGTATTGACAAAACAAAATTGACAAAATGGAGACAAGAGAGAGGAGAGTGGGGGTGAAGGTGATATGGGCCATGTGGGAACACTAAGGAGGGAAATTCCAGATCAACTCTTTGTGAGGCCACAGTTTTTTTTCTATGGCTGACCGCTAGTGCATTCATATAATTGGTGCAATTTAATTAATTGTTCAAGTCAAATAAAAAGAAAAACAGTTTACAATTGCACTTATTTTACTGCATTGTTGACATAATTCACAATCCAAGTCATGCCTTCTATGTCAGTCTGACACAATATTATCTTCAGGTTTAGGAAATCATTATGTCACTTTTCGGTATTTAATGAAGATTTTATGCTTAAAAAAAATTAGACCACAAACATGAAAGTAAAAGAGGGAAGTTATGGTAAAGTTTTTGTGTAATTGGAGGAAATGAAACCCTGTGTAATCAAAACACCTATAAAATGTTTCTGTTGTGCAGTAATGGCAAAAGGACCATTATGACTCAACAAAGATCAATACAAAAATAGATCAAATCTGGGACAATATTCCATGAATGTGATTAACACCCATATCATCACACAGCAATATTCATTAATAGGAGGCTGCCATGTTAGGGTTGTTGTACTGCTACTTCATCTCCTTTCATATTGCAATTAAGCACACACACACCCACATACTGTATACGTTTGCCTGTTTAACTGGATAGGTGCTCAGCTGACTGACAGGACAAGTTTGAACCACATTCATACACCCAAAAGCAGTGAGTGAAAACCCTGTGCACAAATAAATACTCCTGATTTCAAGTATGTCTCGGGTCGTTGTTAGAGCCCTGTCTGCTGCTCCCGTCTGCCGCAACACCTAACAGACCTGTTCTTGTAACGACAGTTGACGGCTAGAATATGAGAAACGAGACAGATTTATTCGGTGGGATTACTTTTTTAAGAAAGTAGTTTTTCCCCACTCGTTTATTTGATTCTGAGGAAACATTACAGATATTTCCTTGAAAAAAAACAGAAATGCTGCCAAAACAAATGGGAACACAGGACAAGATTTTGTCAAGAATAAACTGATTAACAGCTTGCAAGAGAGGAGAGGGAAGTTAAAGAAAAACTGTGCTCATTACTGTGTGGGTAAATGTATTCATACTTTGGTGTGTGTTTGAGGGAATATGGAAGTGGAATTATATCCATTCTCTAAGATACAAGATAAAAACAGTATTTTGACTGACGCTCTCCTTACAACCAATAACTATAATAAATACACTGCACTAAATGTTCCCTCATTTGATTACAACCAAAGGTAAAAGTCCAGGATTATATGACTTGTTTTTAAGCTATCCCCATGTTAGATCATATTGGATAGATAATTTGACTTATGTTGATCATAAGATCAATGATTTCCCAAAGAAATCTGTTTTGCATGCAGGTGTGGACAAGACATGAAGCTCATCTGGGTCAAACAAAAATATGAATATAAGGTATAAAGATATATATACAAATTCTGTGATAGTATTAGTTAACAGAGGCTAGCAGCTGATCAAGCAGAGGATTAATAACCCAAGGACGTATAAAAACTCAATACACTGAAACTCATTATGCAGTTAAATTAAAAAATCCCAGTACCTGATCGACCTCCTTCCATGTCCTGCTCCTCTGACCCCTGTCTCTCTTTCTGTCCCCGCAGGTTACGGTTCCTCTTCTTCGGCAGCGGGGGTGCCTGGTCAGCCCCGACCTGAAGCTGCAGTCTGGCTGTGCCTGGTTTGGGCTTTATCGAAGGAGGCCTGCTGGACTGCTTGCTCTGAGCTGTGAGCTCTGCGGTACCATTGATGTGTTGCTCCGCTGGCACTTTCAGTGTCCCCTCTTGTTTGCTAAACTTGCTCACAATGCTCTTGACCTTCCCAGCAGATAAGCCAGCATGGCCACTTGCCTCCTCCGGAGCTGGAGAGCTGCCCTGTGCAGACGGCTTAGGGGGGATTCCCGGTCTAGGTTTGACCTCAGGTTTGAGGGATGAAGGTGAATGGGGTTGTGGTGTTGCTTCCTGGACAGACATGATAGCTAGGGGGGTGTCTTTTCTGATGGTGGTTCTACTCAAACTCTTCGCCAATCAGGGGCCAGCCTTCAGGGCCAAGGATCAGAGAGACTGGTTGCATCTCCATCTGTGGAACACACAGGAGAGGCAAGAAATGAAAATCAGTTTGATATTTTGAAAGGATGTTTACTTGCAGCACTGCTCTATTATTTTACGACCAATCAAGCAGGAAGAAGAGCAGGACTTGCTAAACACACACAAAAAGATTTTACCAGACACTGGTAGGTGTTCGGAAGCTGCTATTAAACTATATGATAAATATTCGTGTTGAAAAAGTCCTTGTGATGCAATGTCACAATTAGAAGGTAGTGAATAGATCTTCACAAACAGCTGCCATAAATACTCATAGAGTAAATATTTACAATATAATATTTTCTTAAAAGATGTAATTTTACCACCTCATCTGGACACAACAATGACCTGCTGAGTGGGGAAACACACTTAATCTAATCTTTTTGATGTAGGTCAGGGAGGGTCATCCTCCACTTTCCCATGTGTTAGTCCTATCTTCATCCATCCATCCATCGTCTGCTGCTTATCCAGCACTCAGGGTTGCAGGAGATTCTTGAGCCTATCCCTGCTGTCATTGGGCGAGAGGCGGGGTACACTATGGACTGGTTGCCGGTCAATTGCAGGGCCACATATACAGACAGTCACTCACTCACAGCAATTTTTTCCAATTAACCTGCTGCATTTTTTTTGGACTGTGGGAGACTCCACACAGCAAGCTCCCCTCGTCGAAATCAACCCAGGGTCCTTCGTGCTGTGAGGCCAAAGCGCTAACCACTGTGCCACCATGTCACCTAGTCCTGTCTCCGATCCTCTGAAAAAAGAAATATATACCCTGGAAATGAGAGACCCGATCTTTATTCCAGAAACCCTAATGATCAAGGGCAACAAGTATTGTTTATCCTTACCCGCTGCAGCTTTAATCACAAAATTAGACTTTACGCTCAAGCCTAAGCCCTGAGTCAGAGCCGCTCTTGAGAAAACGAACTTTGGACTGTGAAAAGCCCATGCCTTCCTTTCCTTCTGAGAAAACAAGTATTTGAAAGTACATTAGAGGTAATATAACCTCTCCTTAGTTTTACTTCACTGCACTATATCAAGATGCACTATATCCTTTTACATCTTATCAGCTGGTTGTATCGGCATTATCGGAAGGCAGATATTAATTTTAAATGGTATACCCATTCAAGAACAAGTTTTATATGTGTGAAGTCTGGAAAAATCACAAAACTTTGTGCCCCAGTTGCCCCTTGGGGACAAATCAATTTTATTCTGATTCTTAAAAAAAAAAAAAAAAATCTCTTATTCAAATGACCATGAGCCTTAACCAATATTTACATACAAAGCTATGCTCTGAAACACTCCTCCCTGCTGCTGCAGACCTCAGCCCATTGAAACACAACACTTCCTTCACATATATTTTAAGAGATATCTGGCGATATCTCACCACTTAATATCACCTTTGGTCAACTGGCACCATGGCTTATTGCCCAAAGCCCAATCCTCCAACACTGACTCAGGCCCTGACCGAAAATCGCCATCCCAGATGCATAGAGACATTTTTAAACACATGCTCATGCTTTGCGGTTGATTTGCATTTTATCCTTCAAAGACTGGCATCTTCATTTTCAAAGCGCCTTCAAAGGAGCCATCAAATACTTCATCGCAGCCTGTGGGCTGCTATGGAAACAACTAAATGCGGTCGAGCTGCTCCTTTGAGTGGCCAAATGGCCATGCTACGGATTCCTCTGCCATTTTTAATGTGGCTGCAACAGCTGATGCAACGCCAACCAAACGTGGTAGTCACCGTCTGAGTCAGGCAAAAAATAGAGCACAGACAGAAAATAGACGAGGGTACACATCTGCAGGGCTTGAAAAAAATTTAGAATCACTAAGACAGATAGACTGGTCATCTTACAGATATCATGTTTTCACACATGAATCACAGGGAGGTGGTTAGTACCAAATCACAATAACTCAGTTCTATAATCATTTCAAAAAGTGACAATTAACTGATTATGCTTGTATGGGAATAGGAAGCTGACATTACTGGAACCCCAATACATTGTAATCATACATAAGCAAAAATGAAACCAACGTGGTTGATTATTATGAATATTTAATTCCTTTTTGTACTTTACATGGACGAACCAGTCATCTGAAAAATCTGTCCGTTAGAGCCCTGGTGAGTCTATGGACTCACGAGATTGCTCTCCTGAATCCTTGACTGAACTTCTCAACTTTTCTGGTCCTCTCACATGACTGGCGCTCAATCCCCTTGCCGGGCCCCTAATTTTTCAAACAAACAAGAGATATGACTGGTCACACCCTGCACAGAGAGTGACGATACACAGATTTGATTTGAAATGTGAAATATTAAATCACTGGGATTGAAAAAAGGAGTGAATCTGGACAAAAAAAGGATCAAAAGACCAATATATGGAGAAAAGTAACAAATTAAGTTATAACAACTTATTTGATGTTCTTCTCAATTGGACTAATCCTAGTAAGAGCTGTTTAGAAACATTCAGTCAACAGGATTTACTAGCATTTGCATTTACAATGTCCTTCACAGACAGGTACCTGCAAAGTGTCAACCACAGGCTGCTTGTTATTGAAAATGTACTTCAGCTTGTCATACCAGTTTGGAGAGGAGTGTGTCCTGCCATTCATGCGATTCGAATGAGGAAGATTGGGTTTCAATTTTCAGAGCTAAAGATTAATGATGATTTTATTGTTTGTTTGTTTTTAAATAGGTGGAGACATTTATTTCAAGTTATTTAACTAATACTTTTTAGGTATGCGCAGCGTGCCCAGCGTGATTTATGAGCAACCTCTTGGAGGGCAGTGCTTACTCACATGGCTCATCTCCAAAAATTCTGACAGGGGTGTGGGTGTACACTGACACATCAAACTAAGTCACGTCCTACTTGAGGTTGCCATTCTCCCCCTGATCTCCTTTCAATAAGCCCCGCACCAGACTTCACCTCTTTTGTCTCCCTCTGCTTTATTGACCTGGTTAGTTCAATAGCTGCCATCCCATCTACTGGACGCTAAACACACACCCAGGCTGGGTCAGTGGGGCAGGCATTCTTTCCTAGAAGTGTGTTTGTCCTGAGAAATCCAATATCTATCAAATATGGTGTGAGGAATTGGAAAGTGCTTGAAGTGGACTGGCATGAACACAATGTGTGTGTTTGTGTGTGTGTGTGTGTGTGTGTGTGTGTGTGTGTGTGTGTGTGTGTGTGTGCGTGCGTGCGTGTGCGTGTGTGCAGGACATGCCATCTGCTCTAGAAACTAATGGGTCAGTGTGAGTAAAATGGACAGGGGGACTTAGAGAGGGCTCCCCTGCTTTCGTAGCATCAACCAGATACAACATGGGTGTCTTACTTCCACGTTGGCCAGGAAGAGACGACGGAAGAGGTGTGTCGCCATGGAAAACACGCACACGCACGTAGGAGTACTAGGAGTGTGGTGAGAACGGACATACATTTGGGTTGTGAGGGGGCGATCCCTCTCTCTCACACACACACACACACACACACACACACACATATACACACACAAGATGATCATTAAGAGTGTGGTGAGAACGGACATACATTTGGTTTGTGAGGGGGCGATCCCTCAAGCACACGCACACACACACACACACACACACACACACACACACACACGAGCACTAGGAGTTCCCATGAAAACGTTATTATCAATATTGAGCAATATTCGGCATGCTTTTCACTCTTATGATAGGGATATAAAGAAAATACGACAAGCTGGCAGGTCACATTTCCGGCCTTTCATCCAATTTAAGCGATGATAAAGGTATTATAACACAAATAAACCTGAATAACTGTCATAGAAGGTGAGCTGTTGAGTGAAACCCACATTAAGTAGTGCTGTTATGGCCCTAAACGAGCCTTGACGGGCCGTAAAGAGCAAATGCCGAGGTTAAATATTGACTTTACCAGTACGGTTGTTCGCTTCCTGGGACACCGAGCCGAGCAGGCAGCAGTTTCCAGTCCGGGAACAGGTGCTTTCACATCTAACCGCCCGAACTGGCCCCGCCGGACGACCAAAGACGGGTTTACTCACACGAAACGCTGAAATACGGCGGAGGAAAGTGGCCCGGGTCCTCCGGGCGAGAGTGGGACCCCCCGGGTCATTCGGCTCTGGTTCCGCTCTCACAAAATACTTCGATTTTGGAGGAAGAACTGGGTGTTTAGAGGCTACGAAGGCGCGGTTGGTGAAATAAATAAATACAGATATAATTAACTTCAACCTTCACACAAAAAAAATTACAGTAACTGTTCTTAAATGAAAAGCCACAGAGTAAAACAAAAATATGTGTCAAGCTAGTTTGACAGGCTTGCTAGCCTGAGGAGCTCCGCATCCTCCGGCTGCCGTCCCTCCTTTGTTACCAGCAGCCGGTGTGAGCGGAGCGGAGGGGAGGCAGCGCTCTCACCGCTCCAGGACAAAAACTATCAAGTCACAAAGGATGGTGTAGATCACTTCCGGGGTTTCCCTTAAAAATAAAGGTATGTGTTACAATGTGACGTTTCCACCCCGAATCTCGAATTATCAACCTTAAATGTATTGTATCGTCCGTAAGATGCTCCAGTGTCTCTATTCTATTAAATTATTGTTAAAGGTTTATGTGAATAGTTATAGCATTGGGAATAGCATTCCCAACGTAAAAACAACAACCACAAAACAAAGAGGTGTTACTCCATTCGCTTGTATCAGTGCTTTGCCTTCAAGAGGATGATTTTATTATTTGATTAAGAACAAAAAGTGTTAGTCGGGCCTTAGTCCAAGTATGGAAAGTGAAATAAAAGCCAAATGTTGTATTTTTTATGATGATGATGAAGATTCATTGAAATATTTTTCGATGGCCAGTTTAAAATATTTTACTTTTACTCTATTTTGCCGGGCTTAGCAAAACTGCTCTTATTTTGAAGGCAAACATGTCAAAACTCTGAAAACATCCTTAGACGTTAGAGAAAAATTGACAGATCTGTTCTCAAGTCAAGTATTGGCGTAGAAACTTTAATCTATATGTCTTTAGTACGAGTTTAAAAGCTAATATCAATTTATTGTACCTTCTTCTTATCATATTTTCAATCCTCTTGTTTTCAAATGAACGTCTTTCCAGACCCCCTACAACCTCTTAAACATGTTACATGATGGATCGCACTCTTACCCACCTGTTCTAATTTTGTGTACCACTTCCACCTAGTGTCTTCTTCTGGAACACACACGAAAAGCCGTGGATACACAACCAGTTAAGATTTTTGTTTATTGTCATGCGAGATTCGTGGTTACTATTAGAGCTCATTCAGCCTAGAGAAACCATTAGGAATGTCAATAATACACTTGGAAACATTTTTCCTTCCTAACTCTCGTATTTTACACATTACGACGAATGCACGGTCAATCATATCCCACCGATTCCGTATACCATAATTATCAAAATAGTTGGGTGATCGCCCATTCAAACCCGTTATTTCAATTCAAACCGCTGTATTAATATTATATGCTCATTGTTCTATAAGTGCAAGTAGAAACATGTTTTTTAAGCATAATTTATATGTTTATATTTATATTTATATTTTTATGATTAATGACTGTGTTATGGGCGTTGGAATGATAACGTGTCGATTTATCAAAATAGTTGGGTGATCGCCCATTCAAACCCGTTATTTCAATTCAAACCGCTGTATTAATATTATATGCTCATTGTTCTATAAGTGCAAGTAGAAACATGTTTTTTAAGCATAATTTATATGTTTATATTTATATTTATATTTTTATGATTAATGACTGTGTTATGGGCGTTGGAATGATAACGTGTCGATTTACCTGGGATATGCTGATGACTGGAGCATACAGGCCATTATGAATGAGAAGTAGAACCGGCTGGTGTGGTGGACGTGAGGCGTTTGGGTTTTTATGGATTTGAGTGATCAGCACCTTTTGTTCATCTCCCAAGAAAAGACTATACCTGAGTCTTTGATGGGTAAATTGAAGATATTCTATTTATTTCGCTAGGAGGTAAGTGTTTGAACTCATGGATCTATTTAATCTGGATGCTCCTGGTGCGCACTGATACTGCGGCAATAGCCTTTATACTCCGCGGTCGCTGTGCATCCACATATTACTGCGCCGACCGAGGAAATGTTCCTAGACCAATCACATCTGTGTTTACACCATCACCTGTCAAACTCACACCCTCTGCTACATTTTCTCTCTATAAGGTAGGAATTCTTCCAACATTACAGCTCATTAAATAATAAAAAAAAGGAAAGGAAATGTTTAGGTGTGAAGACGCTGTTTCATGTAAACCGCTGTGAGAAAGCCTATTCGCGGGGACCGCAATCCGGGGGTTAGCAATGTTAGCACCCTGGAGCTAGTGAGCTTGGAGCTGGTTATCTGTCCGCCGGGCTTGTTTTTTAGCCGATTATCAGAAAGACCTTGCGCCTAATCATTCCCGGCCGAGGTCGGAGCGCACGGACGGGTGTAGTGTGTGAGAATCCCCCCTCCACCGTCTGGATTTGGTCGCCAATATTAGCAGGGGTTAGTTTTTCCATCCGGCTAACAGGCAGGGAATCCTCCAGGTAGCAATTCAGGCGTTTGTGTGTGAGGGAGATGCGTTTAGCGAAGCGCGTTTGGATTAAATTCACCGTTATCTCCGGAGGGACTAGCAAGTGATAAATAACGGTTTTGATAATCTCGCCCGCTTTCTGATAGCGATGCAGCGACCCCCAGTAGCCACTATTTCCATTCGTCGTTGCTCCTTGGGGTGTCAGTAAACCAGTAAATTAGATAAATTATCCACAAAGTAGACAACCGTGAGAAGGCTTTCAGGTAAAGGCACCATGTAAACGCAGCAGAGGCATCGCAAAGTTCATGCGTTATTAGCAGAATGCTATTCAAAATACACATTTTGACTTATTCTAATTGTCCACCTCTTAGCTTTGTATTATTAGGTAATATTATTTCCGGCTCATTGAGAATCTCTCCCTCTACCATTGACTTATTTAATGCTAGACAGTTAAACCTGTAACAATTGTCTTATTAATGAAGTCCTTACAGATATTTGATCTTGTTTTTGTTTAATGTGTACATTTTTACTGGAAATGCTCAAGAGGATTTTCAGATGTAGAACAAAACGCTTCGAACAAATATGAAGAAACTGTGTAAATGAATAGTCGTCATCAAATCTGGAGTGGAACAATTCATACATTAACTGAGCATTAAGGGATTCAAGCGTTGCCTAAAGTGCGTTCAAGATATTGTTTAAAATCAACCCAAAAATTGTGTGCAAACTCATTGGGAAAAAAATCCGAAAAATTACCAAGAAGTCTTAAAATCTAATTAAAGGAAAATGTCCTAAAATGAATATGAATCATCCTAAATTCAGCTTGAAAGTAGATGTCCCCCACTTTTGCTGTATTGGGAAACCAAATAGTCAGAATAATTACAAAACAATGCTACACTTAAAAATTTGAATCGTCCCATTTGTGTGCGGACTTTTCATGCCTCAACCGCTTCCAAGGCTGAGGGAGGGTCCCAGATTTTTGATACCTTTACTTTGAAAGGTTCACCTCCAATTTGTACCGTTGGACTGAGCTCAGCAGCTGCCGAACTTAATATAAGGTGCCGAAGAATTCAAATGATAGAGAGTGAAAAAGCAACGGTCTCTCTGAGCACAGGAACTTTTACGGTTCCATTTGCTCACAGTTTCCTGTGTTATTCAGTTTGAAAGACGTCGATAGAGCGATGTCGGGGAGGGAGATGTTGTAAGGGGAGGGGAAAGGAGGAGAGTGAATCAGATCTAGACAGTAAAAGGTGCAGTGCAGTGTGGGTGTACACAGTATTCACCCAGCCTGCACGCTGTTACGGACTTTGATATATAGTGTTTGTGCTTTTATTTTCATCACCTGGGTTAAAAAGGAGCTGAAAAACACACTCACACTGAAGAGCCTACGGTAGCCGCTAACTGGACGGACTCTCTGGCAATTGACCTTTTGCAGGTAAGTCTGAGCTCATTTTGTGTCGTACAGTTTGACGAGAAACTTTTACGACATGCCCCTTCTCTGTTCAGCTCAGACTCTTTGGTAACAAAATTGTTATTCCTTGATACGCACCATGTTCCTTCTCAGTTACTGCTTTTCTTTCTTTTTTTCAGTGGCGGTGTATCTCACATGCTAATTTCACATGATGGTTATGAATTGGGATTATGATCCTGGAGCACAAAGTAGCGTTTCAGAGGAAACGATTTCCCTGGAACATTTCACAGATATTAGATAATAAGAGAGTTGCTGTTGCGCTCAGCCAGAAGCACCGGAAAAACATTTAGAGGAGGGATTTTCAGGCCGGTTTTGGAGTGAGGGGACAATCAACCAATGATTTGAAGCCTGACTTTGTCTTGGAAGGTCAATGAAGCCAAGAGAGGGATATGTTTTTAGTGGGGGTGACCCCACAAAATGAATATCACCAGATACATTTAGATAGTGATATGCATCTTGATAAATGATTCGATGTTGAGAATCAAGTGGCAAATGCACCACAAAAGTAAGTTACCTACTTTGCCACCAATGTGCCATGTAGATACTTGTTTATCACTTATCTGAACTCTTAAATAAAGTTACAGCTATCAGAAAAAAAAAATTGGTTCCAATATTCTGATTGTTTTGATATTTAGCTTCTTTGTGGCTTTTAACCTCCATAACATTTTTGTAACTATGGAATATGTATCATTTATATGTGGTAAAAGTCTGTATAGGATTTCCTGGACTTGCCAATTCAATCATTTTGAGGGAAGATCCAGAGATGTAGTGTAAACGAGATGCTGAGCTCCCGCAGCATCCACATTATCAGGCAACCGTTGTTTTTAGCCCAATAAACCCGTGGTGTGTTCCTCATTATTATCCTGTCCCTGAGGCTTCACGGCACCTTGTGTTTGTCTGAGAATTGTAAAAGGTTAATTGGAGCATCTCAGGTGTCGTGGACGCTGTCTGTGCTGTGTGGCGGAGCCACAGGGGCAGCCCAGTTCTGTTGGGGCTTGTGGAGAGAGACTGTATGACAGGGAAAGCCATGCTGCCAGGAAAAACAATAGCAGAAACACATATGTCCCTTTTCATTTTGGTATTTGAGGATGTATACATTTGTTTTTTTGTTTTCTCTGTAGGGAAAACAAAAAGAAAATCCCTCCGTATAAATGACTGTTTTTCAATATTGAGGTGTTCTGCTGTCTGCTGATTGAGTGTCATGCGTAAAACGTACACAACAGATACGCTGTGTTTGTTCCAAAAATAATGAGAAGCCATTTACTGTCAATTCCTACCCACTGGTCAGTTTTCTTCCCTTTTTGGAATTTTGTTCTTTGTTTTTTAGTGGAATAGCGGAATAAGTCTTGAACCATGAGCTCAGTGGCATTGTTGACCCCCGAGAGCTTTGCGGAGCATCGCAGCGGCCTCAAGGACCAGGAGATCACAGGTTGTCCTTTTGCATATGCGTCGATCTTAGCAGCCCGTCATCCGTTCAGCCACTCATAGAGTGTTTATCCCCACAATTTGTCACCTCTGCCTGCCACAGGCTGCGTCCCGGAGGACGAGGCCTACATTCCCACCTACCTGGAGGCGTTCCCTCCGCTGCCAGAGAAGGGTGCACCAGGGGAGAAGGCGGGAGAGTCAGCCCCAGCATGGGGGAGCAAGATCAGGCCAATCAAAGCTTCTGTCATTACGCAGGTAAATAAAAGATTTGTTCCCCGTTGTATTACTCTTTGTTCCTGTAAGATTGTAACAACTTTCACGTTGATTTCTTAAAGAGTTTTATGTTATTTGTAACAGTTTGTTTTTTGTAATTATTAATGATTTGTAAGGGTCCATTTTCATATTTTAAGATTTACATGTAATTAATAAAACTTGAGTGTGGCTCAGCAAGCAGTCCTTAAAGAACAAAGAATTACAAAATGTCAAATTTGATGAAAGGCATTTATTTGAGTGATTGACGTCATTTATTTGGAGAAATCTGAAAATTTGCTTGATTCGGATCGAAATTTGAACCCGCCTCCCTTCTAACCTCCTCGGTCTCTAGGTGTTTCATGTACCCCTGGAAGAGCGTCGCTACAAGGACAATAGTCAGTTTGGTGAGGGAGAGGAGGCCAAGGTGTGCTTGGATATCATGCAACGAACTGGAGCCCACATTGAGCTTTCGCTAGCTAAAGACCAGGGCCTGTCGATCATGGTCACCGGAAAACTGGACTCTGTGATGAAGGCTCGCAAGGAAATTGTAGCTCGGCTGCAGACACAGGTAAATTCACTGACGCTGTTCTGGTGGTTGGCTTTCTACTGGGTGCTTGAAGTTAAAGTTGGCTCAATAAAGATTAAAGCAAATAAAAGATTTGGAGAACCCTGCGCATCTCATCCTGGTTCAAGGAAATTAAGACAAGTTGTTTACAGTGAGGCTCACTCATGTGCAGCAAATTTAGTTTGATTTTTAAAAAGAGGAAATAGATGATTACAACCATTTATTTAAAGACCCAGGTGAATAGTGTTGACCCTAAAATGAAAGCTTCAAAATTGCGTTTTTACTAAGCTGAACAGAGCTTCATGGAAGTCAAATTTATTCAATGGTTCTAAAGTATCATAGCGTCATCAACCCTATTCTTCAGTAAAACAAGTCATCGAGATTATGAGGAGTGTTATTTTCTTCGGCGATAGCTTAAATACAGCAGAGGAGCAGAGCACAAACAGAAATAAGGCCGAATAGTTAGAGAGCATCTCTAGTCTTAGGGCTTTAAGTAGTGATTAAGCAGTGCTTTTATACTGGGCTTGTTATCTGTAAGATGGAAATGAACAAAATGTTTTTCCTTGCGTGATGAATTGAGTGCATCAGATGTGCTCTGTTCATCCATTGTCTTTTGCAAATGGAATTTCCTGTATTTTGAAACATCGTCCGATACATTTTTGTGGTTTCTAAATAATTTAGAATTACCATTTTATAAAGTTTGGAGAACTTGCAAGTGGTGATGCTTTTTTAGAATTATAGGTATTCAAAAAAATTAAGATATTTGAGGTCAACCCCATTTCCTAAAGTGCACCCAGGCTTTATAATACATCTCCGTCCTCTTTTGATGCCGGTTTTGTGAAAAGTTCCACATCTGCCGTCTGCAACATAGGCTCTCCATTCTGAAGCCGAAGTAACCCTGATGGCATCAGAGTGAATTCAGGCTTTTATTCTGTAAAGCTCCAGAGCTACGGAAGCAACGCAACTTGTTTTTTACAAAAGATGAAAGATTTGATAAAACGTATATTTTACTCTTCTTGGAGACTCGAAATATGACTACCTTCATTTCTGGACTTTTGAGCACACCTGAATATAAGCCGCAATGGCTAAAAATAAATCTATAAATAAATATATGTGTAAATATATATGCTGCACTTGTCTATAAGTCACAGGTGTCCATGTTGTAACATGAAATATTTACACAGAAAGATGTTATACAGAAACATTTTTTAAAATTTTTAATTAAATACATACTGGTAACAACCACAAATACATACTGGAATTTTTTTTTCTGAACAGTGGCTTTAACACAGCTGATAAATAAGATTAATAATAAATAACACAAGGAAAAGTCCATCCATCCATTTTCTATCCCCGCTTTGTCCTACTCAAGCTGATCACTATCTTCGTCTTCCTCCTGTGCACTAAAACCATTAAAGTAATCTTCAGTGTCGGAATTAAACAGCCTCAGAATTTCACAGTAATTTCATTGGTCTGATGTGATGAGGCTAAATGTTTTGGCGGCATGAAGGCCATTAGACCAAAAAAATCCATAAATTAGCCGCATTGTTTAAGACGCGGTGTTTAAAGCATGTAAAAAAAGTAGCGGCTTATAGTCCAAGAATTACAGTAAACAAGTTCCTTCTCGGCTACTTTATATGGAAACCGACAGTTGTAATGCTAATCAAAGCATCTCAGGCAAGATAATGTCCCCTGATCGTATAACTTTCTGCTTGATTCTAGTAATGAAAGTGCAAATGTTTTACTGCTTCCCCAGGCCTCGGCCACAGTCGCCATCCCCAAGGAGCATCATCGCTTCGTCATCGGCAAGAATGGTGAGAAGCTTCAGGAGCTGGAGCTGAAGACTGCTACGAAGATAGCAATTCCGCGACCCGACGACCCCAGTGCCAACATCCGTATCACCGGCACCAAGGAGGGCATCGAGAAGGCTCGCCATGAGATCCTACTAATCTCTGCTGAGCAGGTCAGCCGGGGCTGTTGAATGAATGTATGAGTTGATAAATATTTAACATTGAGCCATCCACGAGTTTAACCCAGAGGCTTTTTTGACCTCTGAGGTTAAATCAACCACATCACCTTAAACTCTGTGTGCGTGTGTGTGTGTATGTGTGTGTGTGTGTGTGTGTGTGTGTGTGTGCTCACATATTTATATTTGTTTGAGAGATCTGTTCAGACAGGGTCTCTGCGATCATTATACTTAAGCTGAAATACTGAAGTGGTTCCTTAAGACATGCAGAAAAAGATGGGCTATAACAACACAGTTGAGCAGTGTAGGAGGCAGAATAAGCAGTATATGTTGAGGTACAACAAAAGGTATGTTAGTGCATTGAGACAGTGCTTGGGGATGGGGAAAATTTTTGCATTTTAAGGTCTGCTGAACATGAAAAATGGGTTTTAAAGCAATGAACAATGATAGAGAGCAGAGAAATTGAATGTGGCTATAGGGCCACTTTATGGATGCCAATCGGATGTTAATCCTGTGTCAACCTCATACAGGAAAAAAAAACACAAAAGTTACTCATATTATTTAAAAAGAATGTATTCTTGACTGACCTGTGTAATTTCAAGGCAACTATTTGAAGGAAAAACTGTTTCTCCTATAATAACTTTCTGCATGGGCTTGATTTTAGATCAGGTGCAGCTTGATTTCCACATAGATGCCCTAAAATGTTATGGCAGGTCTCAGACCACATTCTTCGCAAATGTTATGACTGATGACAACCAGCATTTTATCATGACAGTTTATTAAGATCAAGAACATCTGTGGTCATCTGGGATTCTGAGGATTCGCTAGATGGTGGGTAGGGACAGTGAGAATCTCGTTCATCCATTCATGCGTGTCACAATTAGATGACAAGGCATCTGACCTCACTGCCACTGGAGTCACAAGGTTTTTTTTACATGCCCAATGAGCCTAAAGAGTGCGCGCAGGCACACACACTCACACCTTCTACATTCGTAGGTTGATCTCCCCAACCAGGTAAAATGACTCAGCCTTGCACTGGAAGTCTCATTTGTAATTGTAGTCTAATGTCGAGTGTATTTTAAAGAAATATAGATTACTGTTGTTCCACCACTTGCATATGACGCTTTCCTCACATTCACCACCTCACCAGGACAAGCGTGCGGTGGAGCGTCTGTCCCTAGAGAAGGCATTCCACCCCTTCATTGCTGGTGCCCATAATAGACTGGTGCAGGAACTGAGCCAGGAGACGGGTGCCCGCATCAGCATTCCTCCGCCGAGCCTGCCGAAGGACGAGATTGTCATCACCGGTGAGAAGGAAGCTGTAGCCTTGGCGCTCAGCCGTATCCGAGCCATCTATGACGACAAGGTACGTTTAACGGTTTCCAGGCAGCTCGTTTTGAACAAAGCCAACGGAAGAGATGGTCTTGAACCGGCCCCATCCAGACACTAATAAGAAAGGCTTAAAAACCAGGGCTGTGACTTTTCTGATTACTTTATTCATCCTCATTTGTGCACTGATCATATTTAATGCTGTGTTTACAAGATTATAAAATGGTGGCCTGAGATGTGTTGGTGCCAAGTGCACATATGGACACCTTTATGCCTGAACATGATGTTTGTTATGGACAATCTGTGACGAGCACAGAAGTCCAATAACAAATTATTGACTATTCATACAAAATTGTGGATATTATTGATCAGTTTATTTTCTATCACAGACAAATGCCTTCTAGCCTAGATAAACAAGAAACGATAAAAGTTGAATGGATGTTATGGGCAGAGGAAGTTTTTTTTTTCTTTCCGGATGAGAGCTGATGATGGACACACCGGAGATAATGAGAAGGGAAAATTGGATTTTACCAGATGTCAACATGATTAGAATTCTCCTTTTCTTAGTTCCAGCTCTGTTTGTTCTTCCTGTTTCCTGTCTGCCATTGCTCTTTCTCTGTCTTGCGATCACATCGTTCCTCACTTCTTTCTGCAGCCCACAACTCTTAACAGCATCTCCTTTTTTTTCCGCAGAAGAGAAAGACAACCACAATCTCTGTGGAAGTGAAGAAGTCGCAGCACAAGTATATCATTGGCCCCAAGGGGAACACCCTGCAGGAGATCCTGGAGGCCACTGGGGTGTCTGTGGAGATGCCTCCTCTGGACTCAGGCTCAGAAACCATCATCCTCAGGGGGGAGCCGGATAAATTGGGACCGGCTCTGACACAAGTCTATGCCAAGGTTTGGAGGAGAAGGGGTGATATGAGTTTGCCAGATGAATTTTTTTTTTTTTAATTTTGATTTTTTTTTCTTGTCTTTTTTTTTTTGTGGCCGTGAAGGCTAAGAGTGTGATGGTGGTTGAGGTGACGGCTCCTGCCTGGCTGCATCGCTTCATCATCGGAAAAAAAGGACAGAACATTGGACGCATCACACAGCAGCTACCGCGGGTAAACAAGTGGCGGGGTTACCAACACTGGGTGCCTGGGTTAGAAACCAGAGATTAAACACATCAAATGTCGTACATCAGTAATATGACAGAAAATGCTTTGAACATATATGATATATACTTGATTCCTCTAGTGTATGTGTTTTATCATGAAAATTTGATACAGTTATGGTCTGATCGGTCCTTTGATGTTTGTGTGCATGTAGGTTCACATAGAGTTTACAGATGGAGAAGAACGCATCAGTCTTGAAGGTCCCACTGAGGAGGTGGAGCAGGCTCAGGCTCAGATACAGGAGATCATCAAAGACCTGGTAAGTACTTGTGAGCACAAACCCACACTCGCAAACATAATCTCAGACAAAAACCAGACAATCATGAAACCATTCCATTAATTGTGGACAATTAAACCAAAACCCAAATGTTATTGCAAAATCTTTTCCTTTTGGCTGCTCCCTTCAGCGGTCCCCACAGTGAATCACCTGCATCCATTTAACGTCACCTCTGCATCCTCTTCTATCACACCCGCTAGCTTCCCTTTTCACTCTATCCATAAATCTCCTCTTTAGTCCTCCTCCTGGTCTCCTGCCCAGCAGTTCCAACCTCAGCATCCTTCTACTAATATATTTAGTGTCTCTCCTCTCTACATGTTCAAACCAATTTAGTCTGGACTTTATCTCCAAAGCATCTAATATGCCGTCCCTCTGATGGACTCATTCCTGATCCCGTCCATCCTCGTCACTCCCAAAGAGTGGTTGTTGCACAATGACATCCCTTTTAGAATTAAAAAAAAATGGAATCCTATCTATATATGTTTTTAAACTTTTATTTGCCTGTCAACAACACTGACTCAAGGCTCTTGTACTGCTTTTAGTGGTTTTTGGCCCGTTGTCTCCAACGTGTGTTCACCTATGACTGTCTGAATGAAGTCCTTACAGAGATCTAGGCTTCTGCTGTTGTTTTTTACAACATGTCCTCAGGTTGCTCACCATTGGACAGAAAACCAACACAAGTGTACACCGCATGCATTGAAATTCCAATTGCACTTTGAATTATGAATATTACCTGTCAGCTGTAGTTAGCTTGAGCTTCTGGCTATTATGACAGTAGTTAGAATCATATAAATAAATACGGAGGCAGGAAAGGACGTAACCACTGTTGAAGTATTTGATCCCAGTGTGTTATGTTTAAATGATGTGGCAAAACTTTTAGGTCAACAAAATGATACAAAAATGAGCAGTTAGTGGTTCAGTGTCTTGAGGTGCTGGGATCAAACCAGGAGTGATCGGTTCCAAGGACAATCGCTCCACCACCTGCATCACACTGCCCCCAAACTCAAGAGTTCAGCCGTTAAGGCTCCACCAGTGAGCCTGTGAGGTTCAACTCAAAGCTCTGTGTCTTGAGTCCCAAGTCATGTTGGACCATGTGGGATAATAACGCCTCACCCTGCCTCTCCCTGTCTCTGTGTTTTAAGCTGGTGAGGATGGACTATACTGAAGTCATCATAGACCAGCGTTTCCATAGACACCTGATAGGGAAGAACGGATCCAACAGTGAGTAGAAATCAGCTCTTAGCAGACACCAGATGTGACCTGCAACGATTAGAATAGAATAGCATCCTGTAAATACTGCGCCGTATCAAGCTTTACTGTTTTTAGGCTTGTCGTGTGACTTGCCCGGTCCACTTTGAAATGAACAGCCGGTTAAGTCCTGCCATCAATATCGAGACGAAAATGACTTGAAATTAAAAATTGGGTCATGAAAACAATGAAAGTGCTTTTGATCAAAGAGCTGTGCAAGTATCTAAGAAAAAGCGGATCGTTTTTGTGATGGTTTCACCATCAAAACTGGTCAATGTTTAATTCCCTTTGAACTTGACGGCACATTGCCTGTGGGCCTTCAACGGATGACACATTTTTTTTTCGCCATACTTAAGGGTATAGCTCAGTGATATGACTTTCAACCAAAATATATAATTTCAGACAACCCAGATATTGACCAATGAAAACATATATATTTGTATTTAATTTACTGTTGTGTTTTCCTCCCTGAATCTAAACTGTACAGAGAGCTTCTTAGGTTGGAATACATTATGTTCTTTGAATACTTATATAATGTGTTTCACATGGTTCCTCTGAATGTAAACAGCAAAATATATCCGGACCCTCATTAGAAATTCATTTTAAGGATTGATGTTTGTTTTAACAATCCGACATCACATTTTCTTCTCACTCTCCTGTTAGTCAATCGGATAAAAGAGCAGTACAAGGTTTCTGTAAGGATCCCCCAGGACTCTGAGAGAAGTGGCCTGGTCAGGATCGAGGGCGACCCGAAGGGCGTCCAGCTGGCTCGCAGGGAACTCATCGAGATGGTCCAGAGAATGGTGAGATCGATGGCATGGTGTGAATACTGACTTTCGCCGTTTGTTTAAACGCATGTCTTACTTCTCCCGCTCTCTCTCTCTTTTTCTTAGGAAAATGAGAGGACCAAAGATCTGATCGTGGAGCAGAAGTTCCATCGGACAATCATTGGCCAGAAAGGAGAAAAGATCAAAGAAGTTCGGGACAAGTTTCCTGAGGTCAATACCTACTATCACTGACGCTCAATGCGTATTTCAACTCTCCATCATTGCCAAACAGTGCCGATCTTATTTGATTGGATGACTATCATCTGATTGACTTTTAGGTCATTATTAACTTTCCTGACCCGGCGCAGAAGAGTGACATCGTCCAGCTGAGAGGGCCAAAGAACGAGGTGGAGAAATGTGCCAAGTTCCTCCAAAAAATTATCGCTGACCTGGTAGGAGCTGTCATTGTCTTCCTCCATCTGTGTTCACATCATTTACACGAGTCTCCGCTGAACCTCATCGCTTTTCCCGCAGATCGAGAACAGCTATTCACTCTCGGTTCCCATCTTCAAGCAGTTTCACAAAAACATCATTGGCAAGGGTGGTGCCAACATCAAAAAGGTAAGATGCTACCGAGCAGGGTAGTCATTTATTATTCAGGTTTTTTTTCACATGATTTTTTCAGGCTTAATATCTCAAATCCATGTTGAAAACATCCTTCAATCCTTCAATTTATATATATATATATGTATATATTTATAAAATAACTGCAACAAACAACAGAGATGTTGAAATAGATGTTATTGTGGCAGATCCGTGAAGAGACCAACACGAAGATCGACCTGCCGACAGAGAACAGTAACTCCGAAATGATCGTCATCACAGGCAAGAGGAGCAACTGCGACGCGGCTCGAGATCGAATCCTCGCCATTCAGAGAGAACTGGTGAGCCTTGATGCAGCTTCTTTTCGGAGTGATTAATTTATTTTTTACAGATCTTAAGACAACTACTGCTTTTCCCAGTTCTCCACCTCCTTGGTGTTACGCTGCTTTGACATTTAACAATAAATCCAATTGTCAGCTTTATATTCACACTTCATTTCACATCCACTGAGCTGATTATTTTGTCGGGTTATTACAAGTTGAGTCGAATCTCATTCTTCTCAATCATAGTCGAGTCATAGCGCTGATTGCTGAATCGAGTCTTCCATTTGACTAGCTAAGATATACAGGCTTTTGTTCACACATCGAAAGCAGTAGGTTAAATGATGACGAGAAGGTGAAGGACACAGTGAATGGTTGTGTGTGTCTGTCTGTTTTCCTTTGACGGGTTCGAGACGAGTCAAGGTTAGATGGACTCCCTCCGGCAAGCACAATAAGCTGCAGAGACCATGAATGAATGCTAAAAGCTAAATACTGGCAGTGGCAGAGGACGCCCTGGTTTTGGTAAACAAGACAAGCTCCAGCCTGTCAGTCATTGCGAAACATGGAATTGCAGAGTCTCGTCAAATTTCTGTGAGCTGGGGCTGCGAGGTCTCTTAGTGCACTTATCATGTGATATCAGGGCTGAGTCCTGAAGGCACCGGAGCACAGGAAGAAATCAAAATGTCAAGTTGTGAAAGCAGTCACACATTTGGAATCATATCCCAATTCTCAGAGTTTGAGACACACGTTGTGGGGATATGAGACCCCTTCTGACATCCTGGCTTGTTGTTTGTCATAATATATTGAATATTTGTTTTCCTAGCTGGTTATTGGTGAGGGCTATGCAATGCCTGGTTCAGGATAGGATTGCATCAGTATAATGTGACATAAAACCTATTTTCTAATTGTCTTCGTAAATTGTTTAGGTTTCCTGAATAATTTCCTGTGTGATCATGCAGTTCCAATTAGCCACAAATTGGTAAAAAGTCAATCACAGAAAAAAATAATTACTCTGTCTGTTGACTAAAAGGAAAAGAAAAAAAAAACCTCTGGTCTGATTCATCGGTCCCTTTTATGTTTTTAGACCATATGTCACCACATGTCAACTTTAAAGCAGGCACATACTGCTCGGCTTTATTTTCCAATTTTTGGCTAGATGTCAAGAGTACCAAGAATGGTCTCATACAGTAGGCAGGGGTATCCATATACTATAATTGAAAACAATGGCCCATATACTGCTATATTGGTAATATTATGCAGCTGTAATTCCTCTGTATCCAAATGAGTGACTTGGAGAATGACACTGTTCGCCGTTAATCACAATTTCATTAACTCTCCCCGTCTCCTTTCCTCCTCATCATCTCCCTCTCTTCAATCCTGTAGGCAAACATTAAAGAGATGGAGGTCTGTATTCCCGCCAAGCTGCACAACTCCCTGATTGGCTCCAAAGGCTGCCTCGTCCGCTCCGTAATGGAGGATTGCGGTGGCGTTCATATTCACTTTCCCTCCGAGGGTTCGGGCTCTGACAGGGTCACCATCAGAGGGCCTGCCGGGGAGGTGGATAAGGCTAGGAAGCAACTGCTGCAGCTGGCTGAAGAGAAGGTGGGTTGGAAGAGCAACTGTAGAAAGTACAGGACAAGAAGTAGCGAAATATCCTCCTTTGCCCTTTTTTCAGCAAGTGAACAACTTCACCGTGGAGCTGCAAGCCAAGCCGGAGTACCACAAGTTCCTGATCGGCCGCGGAGGTGCCAATATTCGCCGCGTACGGGACAGGACGGGTGCCCGTATCATCTTCCCGTCCCCCGACGACACAGAGCAGGAGCTGATCACCATCGTGGGCAAAGAGGAGGCAGTTCGTCAGGCCCAGAAGGAACTAGAGAACCTGGTCAAAAACCTGGTAATTACCTCTTGGCTGTGCATGTCAATCCCTATAGCTCAACATTGGGGAACTAGAATTTTCTAATTTTTATTCTCTTCCAAATTTTTAATATAAAGATAGCATTTCAATATAGGGCCGCATCCATCATAATTTCAAGATCAAGGTGAAGTGCCCTGAGTGAATTTGGTTATCTGTTGTCTTTATGAAATCACCAATCAATAAATGTCAACAATGTAAATTTATAAGTTATGTGAAAGTGTGCAAACATCTAGTTGATGATTAGCAAGAGATCAGTAAGTACCTACAATATAATGATCAGCAAAGGATCAGAAAATTAAGAGTAAAGGTTTCAAAAACATTTCAAATAATTAAACCAATGTGCATAAAGGGCTTCTCATCACTCAGATTGATTTTATTAATTTGAGATTGAATCGCATGTAAATTCTCCACAAACTACAACAGTAATATTCTTAAATCTTCATCGCATAGGTTTTTATGTCCTTTTTTGACTACTTCCCCAGGACGACGTGGTCGAGGACAGCATGGTTGTGGATCTCCGTCACCACCGACACTTTGTGTGCCGGAGAGGCCAGGTGCTGCGGGAGCTGGCCGAGGAATACGGCGGCGTAGCTGTTAGCTTCCCTCGTACAGGCGCCAACAGCCAGCGGGTCACACTGAAGGGGGCAAAGGACTGCGTGGAGGCTGCAAAGAAACGCATCCAGGAGATCATCGAGGACCTGGTGAGAAATGATTAATTCATGTGCACCATTCTGATTTTTTTCCTGTAATATCTTGGTGCATGGGTAGTTTCGAGTGAGTTCTTTTAAAATGTACACACGAAATACAATCGACTTTCCTGTATTTATCTGAGCCACTCTGATGCTTTTTTTTCTCTCCGCCTCAGGAGTCCCAGGTGACGGTGGATGTAGCGATCCCTCAACGATACCACCGCGCCATCATGGGACCAAAAGGTTGCCGCATTCAGCACATCACCAGGGAGCATGAGGTCCAAATCAAGTTCCCAGAAAGAGATGACAGCGCTGCAGGTGAACAACATCGACCTGCAAGAACAGACGGTTCAGCCACTTACTGCTGCTGTTGTTTACAGAAGAGAAGACAACCTACTAGCGATGGGATTTAACACAAATAAGTTCCAAGATTCTCTCTTTAGCCCGCTGTTAATTCCAGGAGTTGGATTAATCCGAGTCAGAGTTGCACTTTGATTCTAAAAATATGTTTGGTGTTGGATCACTGAGCTTAAATTAGAAGTCAGGCCCACTCAAGTTTCCTTGTACGGTTTAATCCCAGGTCAGGAGCCTTCGCCTCAGGAAAATGGCGAGGTCAGCCCGGAGACGGAGTTTGTGCCCCGCAAGGGTGACGTCATCACCATATCTGGGCGGGAAGAGAAGTGTGAACTGGCAAAATCAGCCCTGCTGGTAATGTTTGTTTTTGTTTATCATATTTTTTTTCTCCATCATCCAGCTTTCCTTTGTTAAAACTCTGTTTTTTTTTTGTCTCTGTCTTCCACCCTTCCAGGCGTTGGTGCCCATAACTGAGGACGTCGAGGTGTCTTACGAGCTTCACCGTTACATCATTGGACAGAAGGGCAGCGGAATCAGGAAAATGATGGAGGAGTATGAGGTACTTCACACCAGCATTTCTCAGTTTAGATTTAGACTTAACTTATTTCTAGTTACAGCAATAACAAGGCATAAATGTCATTTATTTACTCTTGTTACAATTGCTACACTTGTCACACTTATGTTAGGTCAAAACACAATACGTCTCATTACTATATGCCATATAGTAATGTGACGTATTGTGTTTGGTATCCTGTCTTATCTATATGTGTTCTATATGTTGTTCTGTCTGGCATTTTAATGCTCATCCTGTCTCTGTCTACGCATGGGATAGTGAGAAATGCAATTTCAACTCTTTTTATGTCCAGTGCATGTGAAAGGAATCGACAATAAAAGCTGACATGACTTGACTTAAGTTGACCTTAGTGGACGCTGTTTGGCTCACTAGTGCCCTCTTCTGGCCAACTGACAATCTTAGGGTTTAGGTCAAAATGAAAATTAGGTATATTGTTGTTGATTTGTGTTACTTTCACAAGGTCATAGGTCATAAAGTAGGCAGGAACATTTGATGTTCTGTTTGCGTGTGTGGACAGGTGAACATCTGGGTGCCGCAGCCAGAAAAGCAGCTGGATGTGATCAAGGTTACTGGCCTGGCCGCCAACGTGCAGCGAGCCAAGCAGGGATTGCTGGAAAGGGTCAAAGAGCTGCAGGCCGAGCAGGAGGACAGGGTAAACGCACAAATACATTTTTCCATTCATACCCTGGATCAGAGTCAAACAAATATTATTTGCAGACACACGTGACCGGAAAAAAAGAATCCGACTGTGTCATTGCTGGTCTTTTAGTGGCCACTTGTTCCAGGTTATTTTAACAAGTCAGACAATCTGATCACACTGAGGGCGACACAGACAAAAAGTCCACCCTTCGCCGAGCTTTCAGTCATCTGGTGAGCAGAGCGGAGCTCCGGAGAATCAGCAGTGAGTCGTTTTTCCATTCCCAGAGCATAGGAGGAAGGGGGAAACAAAAAAAAAAAAAGTTCAACAGCATCATACATTTGAGGAAGACTGTAAAAGAGGCCAGCACCGTGTAGGAGGGATCAAGAGGCAAGCGATGAGATAGAAATAAAGATGTGATCAGAGCCATCGAAAGGAGGCAGGACGCTAAATGACCGGATTTAAGGCTAAGAGAGAGATCTACACCAGGTGATTGATTTATTTCGCTTTGTCTCTTTTTCTCTTTCTCACAGTTCTTGTGAGAGTGCATACACACTCACACATAAATACAGGGTATCAGGCAGATTTGATCTAAACCCTTCTAAGCAATGGTTGGAATTCAGAGGTGCCACTGTAGAATTAACTAGTTTTTCCATTTTTGCAGTGGAAGTTAAAGGAACAAAATTTCCCATCTCAAACACACGCCTTGCCTTAATACAGGGATTTATGAGCTCAGTGATTACAATAAATAAAAGTCTGATTTGTAATTGAAATGAAGTTTTACAGTATTTTCATCTCCATACATCAAACCTATATTTTTTCCTTTTTTTTTTTTTCTTGCTTCAAACTTCTTGCTCCTTTCGCTTCTTACTTTAAACTGCAGAGCATAAATCCTTTAAATGTGTGAAAGGTGTCTGAAAGGCCTGAAGGCTCAATTAAAAAAAAAGAAAAAAAAAGACACGTGAATGCAATGTGGTCTCCTCCCAGGCCCTGCGGAGCTTCAAGGTGACCATGTCCGTAGAGCCGAAGTTTCACCCCAAAATAATAGGCCGAAAGGGAGCGGTCATCTCTCAGATCAGAAAAGACCACGACGTCAGCATCCAGTTCCCCGACAAAGGAGACGAGCAGCAGGTGTGTGATGAAAAAGTCCGACGCCCGCTTCATCCTGTTACTCATCCCAACTTGTGCTTTTCCGCCCGCCCCCCTCCCTTTTTTTTCCCCCCCAGGATCTGATCGTGATCTCGGGGTACGAGTTGAACGTGGAAGAGGCCCGTCAGGCCATCCAGCAGCTGGTGGCCGAGCTGCAAGAGATGGTGAGCCAAGACGTGCACCTGGACCCGCGGACTCACGCTCGCATCATCGGCGCTCGCGGCAAAGCCATCCGCAAGTTGATGGAGGA
This sequence comes from Fistularia commersonii, assembly GCF_037954325.1. Lineage (NCBI taxonomy): Eukaryota > Metazoa > Chordata > Actinopteri > Syngnathiformes > Fistulariidae > Fistularia > Fistularia commersonii. The sequence goes on from NC_141302.1 coordinate 6,314,062, forward strand.
GTTCAAAGTAAGACGGGGGAGGGAAACGTGGAGACGGCAAAGAAGCCTTCGCTTGTCATTTTATTTTAAGCCTCTCTTCCTCGTGTTCAGGTGGATATCCGGTTCCCTCAGCCGGGATCAGACGAGCCCGACAAGGTGACGGTGACAGGCCTCCCAGAGACTGTCGACAACGCCATCGATCACCTGCTCAACTTAGAGGAAGAATACGTGAGTTCAAAGTGAAGGAGCGACACTTTTAGCATCCCGAGAAACGCCGGCGACCTGCCCTGAAATGACAGAAAAATTCCTTCCCAGTCAGGATTATTGCGCCGCCGTCTGCATAAAAATGCGCGGCGACAGAATGGGGACGGAACGTACTGCCGATCGGGGGAGTCGTCCCGGTGCAGAACAGACTTCGGTGTTAAAGGGGAACTCTTTCCGCGCTGTTGTTTACAACTCACAACTTTCTGTCAAATGCAGATTTGCAGCGGGTGGCAAAGTCAGAGAAGCAATATTTAGATACGGTCCTGATTATCTTCCAGGGTGTGTGTCATGGCACCGACAAATACATCAGCGAACGGGGTGTGTCTCCAGTATAACGAGAAGCAGTTAAATTGGGGTTGTTATTTAAGTTGTTTTTTTATTTTTTTTGGGGGGAGGGAGGATATGTCTGCCATTTTAAAGAAAACAACCATAAGTACTTTGGGCTGCATGTTAGTAAGGAATTATTTGGAATTTCTGTCGACTTTACTAATCTTTCTTGGTGTATTTTTTTTTTTTTTTTGCCGATTTCCTCCAATTTGTGTCATTTTCTGGATGACGTTTGCACAAAACCTGACTGCAAAGAGCACAAACACACACTTCACCAGTCCTGTTTTGTCAACACTCAACAACCTTTCTAAAAGTGCTGCTGATAAAAAAAAAAAAAATGCCCAAAAAAAAGCAGGAAATGAGGCCTCGTCTGACAGCAGAGCCATCGGTTCCACCGGTAGTTATTTATCAGCCCCTTTGAGATCCCGCACAAAATATGAGCTACAACAGGAAGAATTAATTCTAGGACATGATTCTGTTGTTATTTATGTGCTGATTTTTTTCTCAGTCCCAATATTAAATCTTCAATATCAGACTCTCAGATCGAGAGAGATAAAAGTTTGTCGGTGACGATATTAAAGTCGTCTCTTACGAGTTTTGCACACATTCTGTGGATGTAAAGGAAAATACGTCTGCTATTACATGCTTTGCATCAAAATAGGCTTTTGTTGAGTTTAAACAAAAAGCATACTTCAGTGCTTTAGCAGATCAGGTGGGCAAATGTTTCAAGTTCTCTTTCCCCCGTCACTAATCCCCCCCCTCTCAGATGCTCAGTGTGACGGAGACGGAGACTCTGGCGGCGTACATGAAGCCTCCATCACGCTATGGAGGAGGTGGAGGAGGAGCCGGCGGCATGGATGATGGCAGCGGGGTTCCAGCTAAGGGCTTTGTGGTTCGGGACGCCCCCTGGAATGCAGCGGGGAACAAGGTAAGACCTGGAATTTCACTTCACGGCCTGAGGGCCTGAGCTTTTCATTTTTGCCTGCACTACAGCTCCGCCACTGTTTTTGAGCTTATTCTGCTCCATATCCAAATTCCCTGGTGCTGAAAGCATGGGGACACAACATTTCGGCGTTAAAACCACCGCCTTCTGTGTGTTCACAACTGTCGCCATTGAGGCAAGTGTTGTTTGTGACAGGTTTTAAAAACAAGTGTTTGAAATCAAACAGTCCTCAGGTTCTAGGTCATCCTTATGCTAATAACACAACTGGCTGTTTACCAAATACCAACATCCAACAAACTGATCATATCTTCTCCGTTTGAAATACAAGTGATGGGTTTACATATCGGCCGGAGCAGTTAGTGATATTGCATCTGTGTAAGGTTTAAATTGCCAGATGAATTCAGCGTCTGGCTCTCATTCTTGGTAAATCATGAAATATACTGTATCAGGACGCTCCTGTGTAAGCAACCATGTGTTTTGAAATAACTTTTTATTAGTTTCACCAACCTCCTCATGTGTATTCGGTGCTCCGAGTCTCAGCGGTGTCAGACTCCTTGTATCTGCTTGTTCTAGGCTCCCGACATGAGCAGCGCAGAGGATTTCCCCACATTTGGGACAGGCGTGCCCCCAAAGCAAGCGTCCGCCTGGGGCCCCAAGAAATTCTGAGGCCCATCCGAGGAGGGCGGGGCCAGGGGGCGGGGGGGTAAACTTCTATAAAGTAGATGAGAGACAAAACAAATCTAAACAAGTTGCTGCTCACCCTCATCCTTTCTCTCCTTCTTTTGTTGTTTTTTTTCTCTCTGAGCCTATCATCATCCTCCCACAACCAGCCACAGTGAATTCTGGGAGAGGTGTATCTAGTCCATCTCTCTCCCTCCTTAAGAGAGACGGAGAGAGAAAGAAACGCGATCCCTTCATAGCACTGCTATCCTGCTCTGCCTCTCGGCCGGGCCCTCGTCGGTCCGGCCGACGCCTCCCCTCTTCTTTCCCCCCTCCGACCGCCAAACTCTCCCGCACAAACTGTCACCTCACCGCATTTCGTCAGTTTAACTCCTCATCGTCGCCGAGGTGGGAGACGGGAGTCGGAGGGCACCGCGGGAACATCTTTACACTTTCAGGGAGTTGGGGAGGGGAGGGTATATCCAAACAACACTTGGATTTTTAATCTGAAAATAAGAATCGGGGTCAATGGGGGTGTTTTATGTGCAAGAACAGTTTTTAAAGGTCTCGCCGGCTCATCTTTCCGGTTACTAACAGTAGGTGAGGTTGCGAATGCGTGTTTTTATCATTTCCAGGTTAGTTTTTTTTTCCGAGCTGGGAGCCAAACCGCTGCTGTAGTCCGTTCTCTGACGGGTTTTTCTCTCTCAGTCATTATGATGTGGAAGTGTTGCACTGATCGCTCATCCTGAACGTCGTTTATGTCAATGTTTATTTATTTCTGAATGGAGCCATTTTATTCAGACGACTGTGACCATGCATTTTTTTTTTTCTAAAGAAGCACTCACTGTAGCTTGATGCTTTCAGATAATGTGTTTTGGGATTAAATGTACGTCGGGAGGGGAGAGGAGGGGGGTCGGGAACATGTTACCATTAGTTATGTTTTAAGTGTACAAAGAGTTTTTCGCTATTTTTTTAAATTATGTGGAGATTTTGGTTGTTTGTTTCCGCAGGGTATGTATGTATGTATGTGTGTGTGTGTGTGTGTATGTGTGTGTGTGTGTGTTTGTATTTTGATTGCGCGTGACTGATAGTTTACCTATATATTTGAATGAAGCTGAACCAAACTTTTGCATCTCTCATCTCTGTCCGTTCGTCTCTCCTCTCACAGAGAGCTCCTTTGAACATAAACACAACGCTGCTTAAAAAAAACCTTACCTCCCCTCCCCAGGAAGAACAAACCCACACACAACAGCTGCTCTTTGATTTCTCTTTCTCGCTGGCGCTTCGTGTGTGTCGTAATGATCTGTAGCAAAAACCTTCCCTTTCGTTGCCTGTTGTTCACGTTATTGAGAAAGTGGCATGTGTGCTGATGGCGCAGATTTCATTCGATTCAAAGCCTCGTCGCGGCTTACCCATCCCTCAGCAGAGTAGTGCATTTCAGTTTTGGGAAATAAGCTTTTCGCTTTTTTTTTTTTTTTTCTTTTTTAAGAATAAAATGACTGGACTGATGCCACTCCTGTATTTGTGCCTTAAGCGTAGCTAAAACATTAGAGGCAAGAGCGAGTGCTAAGCTGCTTTGACCCAAAGGACATGAATACTATAATAAAGTAGTAATAAATAGGGATGTAGTGTTTAATAGTTCAACGGTCTGATTTTAAAAATGGCGTGTCTGACGTTTCAGGAGAACTGGAACTATTTAAGCACTGCATGCAGTGACTGTAGATGCCGGCAATGCCATGTTTGCAAGGCTGCGATTGATGCTGCAATACAGCTGCAATCTGTATTTTGCTGCTCAAGTGGTGAAAAGTTGGAACAAAATTGCACAAAAATCAATGCAAATTTTTTAATTTTTTTTTAAGCTAAAGATCACATGAGAGCAACGATCATTTCTAAATTCTCTACCCCACTCTAATAATATGTGGCATACATCTTCTAATGTCTAAAAATGACGGTTTGTTTGCTCATACCCCTAATATATTTTAGTGTATACCCAGCATTGCAATGGGAACATGGACAGTGAGCAAGTGAATGCTATATTAGCTAATGTGACTTAGTTTAACATGGCTATGGTCCTGAACTACTTCCTGTCAAAATGATCTTTTTTTTTTGTGGCTGTGATCAAGATACCACCTGCAGTTAAAATTCCTTTGACTTGTGAGTCACTGGATGTAAATTTCAGTAACACTTGAATAACAATGTGTGTGGGAATGCTAAGCTTAGCCAGAATCAGTACTCACCGCACAAACGTGAAGTGGATGTCGGTCTCCTCATCTTGGTCTCAGCCAAAAAAAAAAAAAAAAAAAGGTGAAAAAAGGATTTCCCAAATCTGATGTGATGCTCAGAAACCAGAGTGAGCGACTCCAAGCCAGCATATATTTGAACAAAAAAAAAAAGATGCTCAGGGTCCGGTTTAAAGTCGATGCTGGTGCAGACGGGACTCTGAAACAGACTATGCAACCCAAAGGGGTCGTACAGCGGATGCTCGCTGTGCGCGAGACAACTACGGCTTCATTAACTTGTCATTTGTCTTATTTTCATTTATGAATTCTTGACCAAGTTATTTCCTGTTTGTTGTTTGCTCTGAAATGGCAGGACAGAGCTGCACCGGTGCAGCCGTTCTTTCTGTAAAATGCTATGAAAACAACACTATTGGCCTTAATAAGTACAGCATTTTGACAAAGGTGTGATTGAGTAAGTGTGCAACACTGCAATAACATGTCAGTGACCAGTCTTTTTTTCCTACTCTAAATAAAATTTGACAAAAAAAGGAACCATAAGCACCAGTAGGTTTCGTCTTTTCTTCATAACCTTCTAATACACGAGAAAACACAAACATCGTACATCTGTGCATACTGTCAGTTTATTTTCATTTTTTATAAATTGGGAAGATATGATTTGTTATGTAACAGCCTGTACAACACAACATACAGAAAACAAAATTCAAATTAAATTGTACAAAGCAGCACTGGGCTTTAAACAACCCTTATTTTTCACATTTTCTGATTGGAAGTTTTGTCTTCACCAAACCCTGTAGATCTTCCATCGGTTTGATCGCAGCTGCTCGTAGAAGGTGAAAGAGTCTTCAATTGCAAGTTTGAGTTTGACTCATTAGAACTGTGCCTTTTGACCAAAGTTCGGGTTTGGTTGTACCGCGGTGCATTTATCGAATTGGCAAGAGAACGGCGAAGAAATGAAGGGGGTGGCGGGACAACAAACAAACAAAAAAAAAAAAAAAAAATCACACTTTGGAAAGCTGTTAACATACAATCAATCATATGGTGCATGTTCTGAGTTAAGTAGAGTCTGAAAAACGGGTGGTTTTAAATAAGAACAGCAGAGCCCTAATTAATAACATTCACATGTAAACACCAGCGTATGTCACGTTATGCAGACAACTCCACGCTCTGGAGGTCCTGCTTTGTAAACAGGACAAAACAGACGTATAACAGCATAGAGTGTAAACAGTGTAGGGAGTGGTACAGGAAGGAATTAGCTGGAAAAATTGTTTAAACATTTTTTTCACATCAGTTAATTCAACACACTCCTGACGTTTTAGGAACTATACATATTGACTTTTTTGGAAATCTTGCATCAGGCTAGATTCTATACTTCAAACGTTTAAGTTACATACTCTGTGTGTCGTCGGTTACAGCACATAGAGATCGGAAACAGGGTAATGAAAATGTGAGAGCAAGTCCTGGTTGAGAAACAATCGGACGAATAAGCTTCTTTTATTTCTTCAAAGGAATGCAAGTCTATTGGGAAATTTGCTTTTCAGAAAATTATGTTTACCATAACCCTTGTAGCAAGATGATTACATTCCACTTACAGCTGCACTTCATATCTTGACATCTGCTTCCCGCTTATTCGCTTAGAAAGTCATATCAAACTCCTCGCTATTTGTCCACACCAAATTGCTCTCATGCATTAAACAAGTCTATTAAAAAAATGGGGGAATGGTAATCAGTTGACTAACCCAAATAATCCAGGTGAAATCAGCCACTTAGAAAGCAAGCAGGTTAAATGCTTGCTTTCTTGCACGCAGATGTGAAAAAGCAAGATTTCATATTTTATGAGTGTCATCTATATGTTAAGATGAGATACTCCTTTATTAGTCCAACAAACACACACTTGTGCATCAAGTTTGGCCGACGTTCTTCTACTTGAGGAAGCCCTCCAGGCGTGTACAATCATTACACCTCATTATGTCTGCAGCCCCTGCATTTTATTTGTTTTTAAATCAAAATGTGCTCACACTTTCACAGTATAGTGAATGTATATGTCCCACTATGCATTTTGTAGATTTCCAATATGACATAATTGGCAGATGTAAGTTACCAATGCCTTTGGTGAGCATTCATTGTGCTAAGCTAACTGGCAAATGGAGGCTGTCTATGTGCAAAATGCACAAGAAGGGTCTCTGTCTTTACTACAGGGACTGTGACAAATAGGCACATTTTTCAGACAGTTTGAATTCACCTTAAGCATCTACTCGTGAGACAACACAGAGTGGACATGAGGGAACTTTTAGATCTCTGTGCGTGGAGTTGTTTAACCTCAGGACTGCACGCTGTTTCCGCCCTTTGTGCTTAGCCAAGTTAGTGGGCTGACTTCATGTAGAGAGCACAGTGAAAATGGTATTGATCCTCTCATCCTCTCAAATCTCGGCAAGAAAGAAAATATGTATTTTATCAAAAACGTCCCTTCATATCACAAGTCTCTAAATAAGTCTCTGGTTTCAACATGTCACGGTGCATCCACTCGCAATGCTTCATCTCAGTCAAGGTTTAGCTTCCAAAAAGGTGCAGGTTTTTATAGGCCCAACTTTCCAGTTTTCTGCAAATCTTGTCAACAAATGGATTTGGGTGAAACTGAGGCGAAAAAAACAAAACAAAACAAACACAGACAGGACTGACGGGAGCAGGGTTGCGGAGACACACAGCAGACAGCAACATACAACGGTGCGTGTGTAAACATATCTCTTCCTCCAGTTTTAAAAGATTCCCCTCAAATGAAGTCACAATCACAAGACACTCTTGGGTTCATTCGATGGTTTGAGTGTCTTTCTGCATTTTTTTTTTCGTGTGTGTGTGTGTGTGTGTGTGTGAGAACGTTGCTCCTCAGTCGCTGATTTTTCTCTCCAAGTTCATTTTTTGTATTCACGTTTCAGCCACAAAGTGACAAGATTAATAACGTGCAGGTTGGCGAGGAGGGGGAGAAAATAAAAAAAAAACCTCCCACCCAAAATAAAACACTGAACTGGGCCGATGTGACGGTCTTAAAAATAAGTGCTTTTACAGTTCAGGAAAAAAAAAATGTTCGTGAGTAAAGTAAAACGTATGATGTCGTGTAGAATGAAGGGGGGGGACGACGACAACAAAACAAAACTTGGCAAAAAAAAAAAAAAAAAACCTGAATTGTAGCAAATGATGAAATGTCATGTCAATAAAGTTAGTTTAAAAATCGCCCACAAGTGTCCAAAACATAAAGTGCAGGCAGTGTCTGTTCTTCTTTGAAACCACTGGAGCCTCCGCCTGTTAAAAAGAGTCCGAGAGCAACCAACCAAAACCAACAAAATAAACATCTGTAATGCTGAATTGTCGACAATCAACTGTAGTAACAGCTGGATTCCAGAGGAGTCTCTTGCTCAAGGCAGGGGTTGGATTTGGTTGTCAGTTTTTTTTTTAGAGTACGAGTGTGACAGGTAGGGGGATCGGGGGGGGGGGGGGGGGGTCACATGTCCAGGACCGTCCCTCGCCTCTGCCAAAAAAACCCCATCCGGTCGCTTGGGGTCACTCTACCCGGATGAGCAGGCCGTAGAGGAGCGTGCCGCCCTGCTCCTTGGTGATCCACTCGATCTCGGAGTTGCTGAAGCGCGGGTCAAGAGGCTCGCTGTGGCCGAGGGTCTGCGGCCCCACCTTGTAGGAGCCCGGACGAACGCACACCTGGAAGCCCACCTGGGCCTGGTGGCATCGGTGGGAACGCGGGTCCTGAAATCTGCCGAGAGGAGGGGGGTTAAAACACATCACGTGAAGGCAAAGTCTGCCGTGACAGGAGGGAGTAAATTATATTTTGCCATCTAAAAACACGCCGATGAATTATTTGACTTGTCAATCAAGCGGATAGCGCGTTCACTGCTAGCACACACACATTTCAGACAGACACAGTTGGATATAATATTTAATAAACAAGAGATTCGAAATTTGCCTGTGATTTCTTTTTTTTTTTTGTACTTACTGCACTTTGGGAGCGAAGATCTCCAAGCCGGAGTAGCGCATGGTGGGCGAGAGGCGCACTCTGGGGACTTCCCTGCCGGGGGCGCTGTTCTCCTCTGGATCGCTGTAACCATTGGGCGCCTCCGCCTTCACAGGAGACACCGAGAAGATGGACGACGTCCCTGCAGCGAGGAGGGAAGAACCAAACGCGATACGTGCACGGATGAATGTCCGCCATGAATGGGAACGTGTTATTGCTTTACTGAATTGGTCACAATCACTTGTCTCGGTGGTCTGAGGAACTTGGTGACTCCCCGACACACACACACACACACACACACAGTGCCGCTGGAAGTTTGTTCCTCATGGTTGTTTCGTCTGTGACTGAAAACATTAAACCTAATTGAGTTTTAACTCCCGGTGGCAAAAAAAACAAAGAGCTTTCCAGGTCCCAACCTGTGAAGACGAGTGACTTTAAAAACTATCAAGCCCAAAAGTAACTAAAATACCGAGTGTTTCTTAATATTTGGGTCGATTTGAAGCAGTTTTTTTTTTACTTCGGTCATTGCTTTTTTCCCATGCTTTTCAAAACTTGAAATGATTCAAAGGAAAAAAAAATGTATGTAAACATCACGCCGGTGGGAGAACCCACTCACAGGAGAACATGCAAACTGGTTCATGGATTCTCTCGCGGGGACCAAAAAAAATATCTGTTTGGTTAATTTTAGAGCGACTTTTCTGAGGATGAGATAGCGGCAATGTTTTCCTGCCTTTTGTTGATTTTGACTGAGATTAAATGGCATCCATTCCAGGATGAAGAGACGTTTAATTAATGAATAAATAAAAAAAAAGGAGAGACGGATCAAAAACTGGGTGGAGGACATCCTGCATCATCAGCCCTCTCAGCTTATTTTTCCACAGACGGACGATACGCGGATCCATAATGTTCCTACCGGGCAGCAGCTGGCTGTGGTCCAGGGTTCGCCGCAGGGCTCCGACGCTAGTGCCGTGGTACGCGATGTGCCACTTCTTCAGTGCGTTGGAAACCTCACAGTGGGGCTTAATCCTGCCGCAAGACAACACACACGCACACACGCGGAGGAAACAAGAGGGCTTTACGGCTGAACTCTGACCGGGCCGACCGTCAGTTCATAATCACCAACACCTCGAGGTGCCACGGCACAACCGCGTGGTTCTTTCTCTCACCTGAGGGCGAAGCGGCACCATCCGAAAGGCAGGGCGTAGTCCCGGGGGGGCTCTCCTCGCTTGTAATATGCCTCGTCCCCCCGGAGTTTATGGCAGGACTCGCAGTAGCACAGGTTGTACTTGGCGTCTTCGCTGAAGTAGCCATCTGACAGACGGCGATGAGAGGAGGCGTTACGGAAAATGGCTTCGGAACCCGAGAACGCACAAGAACGAGACGGGCCGGGAGAATGCACCTGGTAAAGTGAGGAGATCTTTGAAGCGAGAGCACAGGGCCTGGTACTCGCAGGACTTGTTGGGGTTGACCTCAGGAGGGGGCGTCCAGCACACACTCTCTTTGATTCCTGGGACGGGAGAGCGGTAGAGACGTTAGGAAGCTCGCCAGCCAAAACACCGGGGGGGAAAAACACAAACGTAAATAACACATTTCGTACCGTCAACCATGTCCGCTTTCTCCATGTCGCCCTGACAGCGGGTCTCACCACTCTCGCCGCCCACAGCTGGCATGTTATTTGTTACTATGGTAACCTGCCATGAAGACACATCATTAACACATGAAGTCCAGTTCAGTAATTTTGGACATCTGACTTTAAAACGCTATTTCGCTCGGTTGGATTGAAGCTCGTCTTAAAGCTGTGCGATAAATCCTGTAGTCCATTTTGTAGTCCGCACCATTTGTTTGGGAAATCTAGTATACAGTAATACCATGACTTATGTGTTTAACTCTTTCCGTGACTGAGCTCGTACATCAAATTAAATTTCCCCATTAAAATGAACTGAAATGCTATCAATCCGTTCAAGCCCCGCCCGGTTATGTGTTTTTAAACAAGAAAAATGTACTTCATAAATAACAAATAATGTATAAAAACATAATACAAAGTAAAAGAGATTGCAAAGAAATGAACTGGTTCTATGATCTTGAAGATCAGCTGCGGAGGTTTGAAGAGTTTTTCATTTCGTGCTCTATCGCTTAATCGCAACACACTTAATGCTACAATGTGTCGCTAAATGTAACTTGCATACTATGCTACACTTTATTTCCAAATTTAATTTAGCCACAGAGTGAATGCTAGTCAAGATCAAACCATCTCCTACTGGCTTTAAATGAATTTTCCATTGCCGCCCCATAAATGTGTGGCGCCTTGTCACAAACGATGCTCTCGGTCACGCTATCTCATCAAAAACAACTTCTCCATCTCTTCACGGAAAAGTCGACAACACCCGAAGCTAACTTATGTTTTCCCAGGATTTTCACTGGGCTACCTTTTTATCGGTAGCGTGTCAGACTGTTTTAAAATCAAATGTAGCTTTAAAAAAAAAAAAAGACCAAGCAACAGCTGAGGTTCAACTGTATTTGTTATCTTTCCAAGAGTGACTCAAAAAGACGGATGCCCTTTGGAGTGCTGCAGCAGAAGGCTACTACCACCTCCCATGATAGGGAGATCTTACTTTTCATCATATATCTTCATTTCATTTGAGGTTTGTGCACAAACCTGTTCACACTGGCCGTAGAGATCGATAAAGGGGTAGCAGGGTGATGGGATGTCCTGCGCTGCCACTCCCTGGTCCATGCCGTTGACGAAGAGGTGAAGGCAACTGTTGGCGTCCACCAGCAGACCCAACACCGTTCCCTCTGGACACGTATCCAGGTTGGGGCCATAGTTCTCACATATCTGAGGAGGGGAGCACACAAATATACGATTAGGGCTGGAAAAAACAGCACAACGGATGGAAGGACAGGGAGTCAGTGGGCCTGATGAATGGTGGGACAGGTTTTTTTTTGACGTCGCAAACAAGGATCTTCCACGCCGTACCTTTAAGGAGTTGTGGAAGATGGAGTCCCTCTGCAGCAGCCACGTGGAGCGCTTCAGACAACACGCGGTGGAGGGGAAATTGAGCCGGTCAGGTGAGTGACCGATCACCCCTAACGACAAAGACGAGGTCCAGGATGGATTGAGACGGTCGATCTGAAACTGAGTAGCAGAACAAAACGTTACAGAACATTGCCGAAAGCGTCAGACCCGACTCTACCTCTTGCTGAACTCGCTTGTGTTCAGGTCAATATATTTCTACAGTGAGTTCTACCTCAAAATCCACCACAAAATTGCGTTTTTATTTTATGTCAGTAATGGTTTGTTGACTGCCTTGGATCAGGGGGACAGACCTGGAACAGCTGCTGGGGGTTGAGAGGCTGAGCGGTGACCAGCAGGCCCTGGTTGTAGCTTGACACTCTGGCTGCTGTCAGGTTCTGGTTGGAAAGCTGGATGTTCTTGCCATGATTCTCCAGGAAGGCCATGGCAGTGGGCACCAGCGCGCACGGCTCGCTCTCCTCCTGAGGACACAAGACACACCAAAACATCAGGGGTGATATTTTTTTGTTGTTGTTGTTGTTGAGAGAAATACTCTGGTCTGTTTGGTCTGTCCTACCTCCCTGACCGGCGTGCTGTCATCCTCTCCTTCACTGCAGCTCTCTGAGGAGAGAGAGGGCGCCTTCACGCTCTCTATGTCCTCCATCAGAGAGGAGCTGACAATGGACACTGCCGTTATCTGCCCATACAGGTCCAGCACTGCAAACACATTCTGCAAGGAGGAGGAGGAGGAAGAGGAGAGGTTGTTTGAGGGAGTGAAGCCAAGATACGGCTCAAGACAAAGAGAGCGTGAGAGAGAGAGAGAGAGACCTTGGCAACTGCAGTGGCGGCAGGGCCCATGTCCTCGCCGTCAACAAAGACGTGCATGGTGTCATCGCTGCACCTCTTCACGCCAACACGGTTCCCCACCTATAAAACAGAGACGAGGCCGATCTGCTGCTATATTGGTGGTGTATAAGGAAATACAAGGGTGCATTATCGATCATACGCCGCTTTTCTTTTACCCTCAACATCGTGATCACAGAGCATTTCTTTGGAAATAGTGAGAAAACTTTGTTGCCGACAAAGCACTGAACAGACAGGGAGCACACATGGAAGACAAATTAAATTAACACAAATTAAATTGGAAATGTAGTGATTTTAAATTTCTTGAGAAGGCATACTGCCCATGACCCTTCTCTGAATTAAGAATGTTGCTTGTGTGTGGAGAACGATATGTTATATATATATATATATATATATATATATATATATATATATATATACACACACACACACACACACACACACACAGTCATGCATGAACATACACATACACAAACACAAAACACACACACGTATACACAAACAAAAAAAGAAAAACAAGCTTGTGGATATGGAAATATCCCACTTTGTGTCACTTAACTGCATTATACCAGCCAAAATGTACTGAACTGTTAATAATCAAAGAAGGGATGGTACTTACGGACAACTGACAGTCACAGTTTTTGGGAAATTTAACTAAATCCACAAACAATGGAAGGCTCTCTAACATGACCCTTCTACGATATAAATGTGGTCTACAGAAGCTTTCAAATCAAACAGGTTTGTATCCATGGAGAGCTGCCAGAATCGGTCAGGTGATGTATTTTTTTTAAGCTCAGTTTGCAGCAGAAAAGAGCAGGGACCTACTGTCAGCCTGTCCAGTGAACAGCCATAATTCTGCCGCTGCAGCACGCCGTTGCGACGGACCTCGGAGCCGCATAGCAGCCAGGTGACCTTGGTGCGGAGCTGCGGGAGGGAGGGGGAGAGGCCTGACAGCGGGCAGGACGGCAGTTCCGGAGGTGCTAGAGTGGTCAAGCCGATATGAAGCGAACCGCACCACTGCTCATCCACTTCATCAATCCTGACCTGCAGGTGGGAGGAGAGGGGAGAAAACAAAAAGTAGCAGGTGAAAAAAAAACCAAAAATTAAGTGATTGTAAAAAATATATATTTCGAGAAAAATAGGGAAAAAAAATGTGCATTATATCCTTACTTCAAACAGCTCATCCATTTTTAGTTCTTTGGCACTAAACACAATGCCATGGGCGTAACCACCAACTCTGACAGCCTGGCATCCCTCGCCGAGCAGCAACACGTTTTTGCCGTGTTTACCGTGGAGGCGATGGGCAACCCCTGCTACTACAAACACAAAGATCACGCTCTAGCTGGATATACCATCCCAGTGTCAGTATTTCTAAAAAGATAAATCATCATGTGTTGACGTCTGATTGTGAAAATTAGAATTAAAATCAAATTTAATGGCCAAGTATGCTGGTAAATGCAGGAAATCTAACTTGTTTACAGTTACACCTTCCACCGACATGAAGGTAAACAACAACATTTTACGCAGTGTAAAACAAAATACAAAATGCAAAGTGCAATGGCTGTGACGTCAATTTCTGAAGTATGATGCAAAAACAACAACTGCGGGGGTTGAATGTTGAACATAGCATGACATTAATGTGTGATGATATTTTTCTGATGTTAAATCTGTTCACTTCGATGTCAGAATGCCTTTTATTTTCAATAAAAATAAAAAGATTTGTCTCTTTGATTTCGCTAATTTAGTGCGGTAGCGTTCAATGTTGTGAACTATTCAGCAGATTTACTAATACTAAAAAATGACTTTTTAGTGACAATTCTGAAATATTTTCACTGAGAAATATGTCTAAAATAAGCCTACATTTATTTAGAACTTAAATTGAAATTTATTGTATTTGTTCAAACCACTGCAGAACCGAAAACTTAGGTTTGATCTGATTCCAGGTTTGTTTGTCTTTCCAGACGTGGCCTGTGGACGTTTACCCGGCGAATGGATGGGGAAGCTCTTCTCAGTGATGTTGCTGGTACAGAGGCTGTTGTCGAGCGGGCCTGAAGAGCTGGTGATGGACACCTGGACGCACTGGCCGTAGAGGTCAATCACCGCATACACCTCTAAGAAAGAGACACACCAGCCAGATAAGACACAATGAAATCAGTGTATGGTAAAAGCGGAAAACATAAGAATATTGTATTATTCAATAGCCTTGTTCTAATGGTGAAAATACAATCAAGAGAATGTGTAAAAAAAAAAAAATAAAAAAAAAAAAAAGAAAATTTAACATTTAAAACGAGCATAGCAGAGCATCCGTTTACAGTCAAGCCCTAAAATGTGAGTTTACCGGGTGGCAGACCAGAGCAGGCAACACCTTGGTCCACACCATTGATGTAATAATGGAGGTCACCGGTGGCAGACCGCATCATGCCGATCCGTGAACCCGAGGTCAGAGAGTCCAGGTCACAGCCATAGTTGTTGCGCATTGTGTTGCCGTCCTGCATGATAGCTGTTCCGCTGAAATAGAACGGACGAACCAAAACGATCAAAGGGATTATCCTACTGAACTCACTGTTTGAGTCTTAAGGTTCACAACGGTCACTACCTGAGCATCCAGGTGTCGTAGTCAATATCGGTCATCGTGTTGGGAAACTCCAGCTCCTCCGGCCTGATGGCTGTCACCCCTATGCACCAGCATTGACGGGATGGAAATCACATCGTGATGATGTTGATAATGCACATACAAACAGCTCAATGGAAAATGTTTTTTATTTTCATATCGGACGTTAAAAGCTGAACGTGGTACACACTCACCCGCTTCTATTGACCCCGACCAGCGGTCCACCATCTTCTGAATGACAATTTCAAACAGCTCTCCATCTCGAAGGCACCTGCATTAAGGACGTTAAAAGTGGGAAGAGTTTAGTTATATGACTAAAAACACATTCCAAATACATTTTCTAATCCAACAAATTCAGCTCCTATCCGCTGTACTTCTTGATTTCCATGAAGGAAAAGGAAATCTCCATCATCGTGTTTCATCACCTGTTGGAAATGACAATGGCATCGTTGAACTCGCTGCGGCAGTTCTGGCGCAGAGCGGTGCGCCCTCCGTTGGTGATGACGGCATTGGTTCCGTGCAGCTGGTGGAAACGCAGGTCGGTGGTTGTGCTGGCCCCGGCTATGGAGCAGGGGCTTCCGGGGGACATGGCGACGGGGCCTTCGGAGCTGTCCTCCGGGAGAGGGGGGAGGTCCACTGGGAAGAAGAAGTGCAGCACGGGTTAAACACTTGACATTATCATCCACGGTGAATACTGGGCCATGGCGGCGTCGCTCCGGCTCTCACCCATGTCATCCATTATGGTGGCCTGGGCAGCCTGGCCGTAAAGGTCTACCACCGCGTAGACGCTGGGGGGGACGTTCCAGGCTGCCGGCCCTTGAGCCACACCGTTCACAAAGAAATGGAGGCTGCCGTCTTCTTTCCGCACAACACCGACTGTGTCCCCGGCCTGAAGGTGTGAATAGAAAACAAGTACACACAAATTTATTACCATGAAATTCTTAGGATACGGTAAAGGGTAATGGAAAACACAAGACTTTCTCAATCTGAGTAAATACTTTTGCACATACTTCTACCTTCTACCATGATAGGCCTTCTAGAGATTGTAATATTGAATTTTTTCCTCCTTATCACCTGGCCCTTTAGTAATCTAATTTCACACACTTTTAGCCGGTCCAAATTGTGTCCATATTCATCCAGTATTGTAGTTCCATTGTGCATCACACCGTTCCCCGTCATCATCCACGTCCCTGGCAATCAGGAGCAAACATGGCATGAATTTCTGAGATTAAAACAAGCGGAAAACAAAGCTTGCAGATGATATGTGTCCCCTGAATTAACTAAAAAAACTGACTGACATTATTAGAACACCCTTATTTAACTTTCTTCCTTCTTTTTTTTTTTACCTGAGCGTAAGTTTGTCATGGTGGAAGGCAGCTGCAGGTAGGCAGGGTTGTGCGTCGTGACACCGATTTCGATGGACCCTGCCCATTTATCCACCATCTTGTCGATTCGAACCTGGAACACTTCATTGGAGCGAAGCGGCCTGTTGCTGAGGACCACACCGTGGTTGAAGTCATCAGTTGCGCTGAGGAAAATATATGAGTAAGATTATATCTTGTCGCGTCAATGACATGAATGCACGTGAGAGATCTCCACGGGTTTCTATTGCACTGATGAGCTGATGCGGAGCGTTAATGAGTAGTCACGATGTCTGCACATAATAACAAGAATAGACAAATTCGGGCCCGATGTCATGATGACTCACTGGGGCCTAAGTGCTGTCCTGCCGTCATTGATGATGGCGGCCTTTTGGCCACAATTGGGGTGGAAGAGCAGGCGATCTAGCCCTTCCGAGTCCGGAGTCAGCGAGAGAGCCGGCCGGGGCCGACCCACGTCGGGCGACAGAGCCCTCATAATTGCATTGTTGCGTCTGAGACGGTCACTGTGGTTGTGGTTGTGAACTATGGTGACTTTGACAGCCATGCCGTAGAGGTCCACCACGCCGTAAACCACGCCAGGGGTCTGGGCTGCCGCAACACCTAATGGATACACAGAAGTTACCATCGGTCAACAGCTGTGATCTTATTTCTCATTATTTATTGGACCGGAGTCCAAGACAATGTTGTTGACAATAAGTCTGCAAATAATGCATCTTCATATATTTGTCTTTTGCCCAGGAACCCTTTGTCAGTGCTGTTAGTTTGTCAGTCAGGTAGGGCTGGGTGGTACAGACAGAAATAATGAACATTATATAATCCAATTTTTTCTCCAACCTTCTTAGAGATCTCAATCTGCTAAGGTAACAATACTCATGCATCAGATACACGTCACACATTGAATAAGAGTAGGTTAAAAAGAATATAAATTAATTCAACTTGTCTTTAAAATGATTTCAGTCAGTTCTATAAGGACCTTTACAATGCATTCAACCACATAAGACCATTTGAAAAAAGACAAAAATTCCAACCTTCTCTGTTTCTAATTTTGCAATAATTTCCTGGTCATTTTTTTTAACTGCTTAGTAATTCAATTCAATATTTGTTGGCCCTTTGGAGGAGGACTAGCAGATGTTAAAGGCACCAATTAAGGCATTGCATTACTAAAACAATCCAGTGAATGACAATTAAAATAAGTTATGGGAAAAATATTTCTTAAGTTGGCACTAAATTCTCTAAAATTATTAAATCAAATTAATAAAAGTTAATCACAAAAACAACCCATAAAGGGATTTAGATCAGGTCTGTGAGTCTGCGACCCCGGCTATATTATCCCGGCCAAAGCGCAAGTCCAATTTTCCACAATGAAGAGGCTTCTGTGTTTCCTACCTTGGTCGATGCCATTGATGTAAAAATGCAGAGCACCGCTGGCTTTACGCATCAACCCGATATGATCTCCTTCCTAAGAAAGGACGTACAAATATAAAGAGATTTTCTGGCACATTAGAATTACAAGTGTGTGTACTTTATGCGTGCGCATGTGTGCGTTTTTGACAAACCTGAAGTTCATCAAGGCTAAATTCACAGTATTCCCTTCTGGTTCCTTTCCCATTGGTCAATATCCCACAGCCACTCATCATGATTGTACCTGATAAAACAATGTCAGTTTCCCAGTGTACACTTTTAGTTTTGTTTTTTTTAAGTTTTTCATGTATGTTACTATTCAAGTTACCTGAGCGCAGATTGGTCATTGTTGCAGGGTAGTCGAGATTATTAGGGATGTGTGTCGTCACACCAATCTCTATTGAACCGGACCACTTGTCCACCAGTTTATCAATGCGGATCTAAAAAAGTAAAAAATCAACAACAAAAACAGATCAGGAAATTGCCAATCATTGAGCTTTACCTTTGCAGGAAAGCAAACTATGACTTGTCAGGGTTCACGTTATTGCAACGTGCTTCGTTTCTTGGGGTAAGAGCGATCACCTCAAACATCTCGTTGTGTCGGAGCGGCCGGTTGGTCATCACCACGCCGTTGTTGAACTCATCCAGTGGTCTCCTCCTCTCTGCCGTTTTGTTGTTGTTGCTCAGTTTGATCAATGTACCGCACTTCTCATGGAACAGTAGTGCGTCGTTGGTGGTCATGCTGCCTGTCACAGTTCCGGACCCCAGTCCTCCATTACCAGCGGGGCTGTTGTTGGTATTTCCAACCTCCCCGCCTCCGGCCCCTCCACCACTACCCCCTGTCCCGCTGTCACTGTTAACTCCACCTCCTCCGCTGCTACTCCCCCTGTCATTTCTGGAAGAGGAGTCGCTTCCTTGATTTCCTCCTCCTCCTCCTCCTCCGTTGCTGCCTCCTCCACCGCCACCATCTTCCCCTCCGCCCTCGTCCTCAGAGCGGTAAAAAGATACTATTGCGTTGTTGAATACGTCAAAGAGCTGGTGCTCTGTTAGACCTGAGGGAGGAGGAGAGAAGGATTATCAATACTGGTCATGTTGCGCAGTGTCATTGTGCTATTTGTGGAGGTTTTTTTTTTTACCAGTATCAGCCTCCAGGTTGTTGGGGAACTTGTCTGGTCTGCTGTGGGTGCAGCTAAGCTCAGGCACTGGCAGACAGAGGACGTAGGAGGTGAAACCAAGACCAGCGACCCGAAGTATGTGATAAATGAGAATTCACCATGACCTGGATGACTGAGAACCTCCACAGACATGTAAATAAGACTTAAAGGAAGAATCAAAATTATTCATACCTTCTTCTCCGTTTATTACGCCATTCATTGCTGCCACATTCATAAGTGCCGTGATCCCTTGATCTTCTCGAACGCCACACACGACCACCTCCTCCTCCTCATCCTCGGTCTCGTCCCGATCTATTGTCACTCGCTCTGCAGACGGGGAGGGCGGCTCGCAGCTCACCACTGTCACTTGTGTGCATTTCCCGTACAGGTCCACCACTGCCCACAGTTTGGGTGGCAGGCCGCTGGCGGCCGCACCGCAGTCCTGGCCGTTAACCCACAGGTGGAGCTCGCCGTGGGAGCTGCGCTGAATGCCCACGCGATCGCCTTCGGCCAGCTGGTCGAGGTCACGGCCGTATTCCTCCAGGACCGAGCGGCCGTCACGTAGCACCGAACAGCCAGATACAATCCAGGACCCACCCTTAAGGCCTGTAGCGCTGCTGGGAAAGTCCAGGGCTGCGGGGTCCAGTGCGGTCACGCCGATCTCGATTGAACCACTCCAGGAGTTCACCTGAGCGGAAATAAAAACGTTTTTAACTTCTCATTTAACAACTACTAACATATATCAAATGTCTCCCTTTTTAAAGACGGGGACCTGGACAACTACAACAACAACAGAATGAGATTCAGTAGAACAATACATTAAAAATCATGGAACACATTTTCACAAAATAAATTTGAAAGCAATTTTCCAAAAGTTATAGATTCGCTTAAGGTGAATGGTGTTTAGGGTATAAGATTAACCTGCATCTCGTTCCCTAATTATAGACTTAAAGATTATAAAGAGATTTTGACACACTTGGTCAACAGCTGATCCGGCGCTTCCTCCAAACACGATAAAAGAATCAGAGTAGGCGCATTATGGCTACGACACGTTTGTTCTCTGACGAAAACTGCGGCTCGGTATCAAGGAAAGGTGTGCTTTGTTGTGTCATCCACCGTGGTATTTTTAGGACCGCTGTCAGTGAGGAACGCAGCTCATCGCGAAAAAAATAACACAAAAGAACAATTTGTCGATGGCAGCTGACAGGGCAATTCTAATTGATTTTCTACCAACGTGCAAGGAAATACTTTTAAAAACTCACAATACTGAGCTTAAAAAAAAACAGGGAAAATGTGTTATTGCAAAATATCTCAATGCAACATTGCAACTATTCACCTGAGATGTTAACATACAGAATACCATTAAAAATAAGTACATCACTTTTCAAATGGTTGCAGATTTGTTTAAGCAGTTTGTATTGACAAACATAAGCTGTTTTGTCCCTTGCTAAACAATGTATTGTAATACATTTAGTACTAACTTTAGTACACAGTCTGTCAGCTCTTTTTTACTGCAATACATGTTTCGTTTCCAGGACAATGAGCTCATCACATAACAAACAGCCAAACATATCAATTCCTTCCGAGAAACACAGAACTCGACCTATATTAATGCGATACTTTATTGATCTCTGACAGTAAAATTCTATTTTTCTATGTTCGTTTCACCTCCCAGCCTGGACGACAGACCGCAGCCTCGGCAACAGAGGAGAAACGCCGGAGCTGGAGGGGATTCATCGTCTCGTTACAGGACGTTTCAGCCGAGTCGATGCTTGCAGCCGCGTGACCGACATCATCTGTCCCACCGAGGACCGCTGTCCCAATGCGCCCCGTACGCTCTCCCTGGAGAAATTCATCCCTTGAAAGCCCCAGAACTTGCTCCTTTAGGTAGGATGAGTTCGGCAGACATCGGCGTCAATAAGCTCAGTCGCTCTCCTTTTTCCTTCCTCCCGCTGCTCCATGGGACTTCTGCTGGCATACATTCAAACTAATAATTTGACCTTGAGCATCACTTCGGGGCCTGCCATCTGCCTTGTCTTTATATAGCTCCTCTTGATGCTGACAGGAAAAAAAAAAAAAAAACAAAGGAAAATTTCCTCTGGAATTAGCTTTTTCTACAAATAGTCCATTTTGCTTCTTCTCCTTGCTCTGTCCCTCTGGTCCTCATCAGCGCTGTGACAGGTGCTATGT
Source organism: Fistularia commersonii (assembly GCF_037954325.1). Lineage (NCBI taxonomy): Eukaryota > Metazoa > Chordata > Actinopteri > Syngnathiformes > Fistulariidae > Fistularia > Fistularia commersonii. The sequence goes on from NC_141302.1 coordinate 6,335,105, forward strand.
AAGGCAGTGTGCTATGGCAGAGGAGTATCTGGGTTAACAGATTTAGTAGTAACACAGCCTGGCTGGGTTGCTGTGGAGCAGAGACAGACGTCTCTTTCCTTTGCTCATTCTCTTACGTAACAGCAGCCTGTGAGTGTCTGCCTCTCAGTCTTGCTCACTCTCCGAACAGAAGACGAGCAACTACAGGATACTATCACATATGCCAAATGGGACATCCGGCCATCTTTGTAAAAATCACAAAAAAATAAATAAATAATAATTTTAAAAAAATTTGCATGGCTAGGAATATAAAATTGGACTCGACATCTCACGGATCGTCTACACGCTGGGATAAATACCGCAGCTGTGATTGGCCTTTTGTTTTGTTCACTTCTAGCGACTAGGTTCAGCTTCACTTTCTCTTCTCATGTTTCCAGTGTGACCCAGCTAGTATTTGCTTTGAATAAAATCCCACCAACCATAGAAACAACAACAAAAGAAAACAACTATTTATGAAACGTATTCATATCAAACAGTATATATCTAACATTATCTAAAAAATAGATAATGGAAGTATCATATCAAGGTTTTTGGATGACTCTTTTCTTAAACAAAGTTAAATAATTAAAAAAAACAAACAAACATCAACTTAATGTTGATTTTAATTTTTGTTATATTCATGTTTCTACTAAGCTCACACTTTTAGTTATATGCATCTACTTGTATAATATTTAACTCGATGCACCTACTTTTGAATGAGTCTGCAGTGACGACATCTCATGCTTCTTAACCGAGCTGTATCTCGGCAACAATAAGTTTTGTATTGCTATATTCATTTTTTGATCATTCAAAGGTATATTTAATAATCTATAAATTTTTATGTACCAAAGCAGGCTGTGCTTTACTGTAACTTTTTTTGCTAGAACATTTCTCTTGCTTTTATCTACCCCTGTAAGTTCTTTGTGTATACCCTTTGGCCATCAAACACCCAAAACAGCCCAAAAAGGGCATGGACTGAAAACAATCCATAAAGTTAATAATAAATAAATACATAAATGAATAAATAAAAAAATAAAAATAAAAAAAACTACAAACAAACCAACCAAATACTGAAATTGAAAAATATAAAAGGACAAACTTTACGTATGGAATCCTTTTCCAAGTGTTATCCTGCTTCTAACTCAAATACAAATATAAAAATATGGTACGTGTGGTGTTCTTACTGGACTTTATAAACCCCGTCTCTAACCTACTTTACTCAGCTTTAAATAACCCTAAAGTAATGATGATCCTTGCTAGTTAAACTAGTTTCAAATAAATCACGATGTTTATCCTCTTGCCTCATTGTGCACCTTCCTCTGCAGCAGAGAGTCAGTAGAGCGGGTGGAGTGCCATGCCAGTCCGGGGGCTCCGTGATGGAACACAATTGATTTTCTGACAGTCAATGTATATGACAGAGCATAAGTCTGTTTATGAGAGCTCTTATCAGACTGACCACATATAATGGACAAATAATCACTGACATATGCGACGCACTATCAGAGCAGATGCTTAGCTTGACTGGAACGCATCGAGCTCTTTCAATGCGATGACAAACCCTCCGTAAGCTGGCAGTGCACTGGTTTGTGGCCCAGTTGGCATCCGAGGCCTCGGAGCTGCCATGTTGTAAAAGCCAGTGGGATGTAAGACTGCAGAGGCAGAGGCCATTACGACACCTCCGGTCTTTACACTGATAACAAGCCAAATCTCAAAATGTACTGTGTATAGAAGCAGGGTCATGCAAGCAGAAAAAAACAAAAAGCACTGACTTTACTGTGACGAGGAAGTCCATGAAAGAGTAAAAATGTAGGGGAAAACACATTGAGCTCCTTACTCACTACAAAACACCTTTTAAACACAGCCTATTTTCAGTTTACACTTTTAAGTTATGTTTGACACAACAATGGCCATATTTCCAAGCAATATGACACCCAAAACAAAGTCACATCCATACATCTATACAGATGTCATAAACAGTGTTAAGTGGCACCAGTGTTTGCTATGTTTGTCAACTTCTCTAACTACAGCTAGAAATGACAAAATATGTGCAGTTACTGCATGTCACAGCAACAAGACTAACTGCATACATTCAGTACTTTGTTATCTTTGTATCTGGGCGTCAAAACACACGACGTGTATTGCTGCTTCACTGTGTCAGATTCTGGGCTGTGCATGAAGCCTTAAAAGGGGTGTCGAGGGAGTATGGGAGTTGAATTAATCCCCAATTTCCACAGCATTTCCTTTCGATTACAGGAATGCCTAAATGTTTTGGGTGGGATATGTTTCAAGAGAACCTGTTAGTCGTTCGTGTGCGTCAATATCTACTTGTCGAGAGCGCTGCAGTATTTTTAGCTATGGGAATAGCATACAGTCTGACAGGCACCGACGACTGTCAGGGAACACCAAAACTACAAACAACAGTTATATTGTCAATCTCGGCACGGGAAAACACAACCGCCAGTCAACGGCCAAAACACAACAGATGTTCCCTTTCGCAGCTTCCAGAGAATCTAGCCAAGACTAGTCTAGAATCCCATTGCATGCTAGCGGCTCATTAGCATGGCTAACGGACGGTACCACAGCAACACAGGCAGGTTATCGTTAGCTGTGTGACCAGTTGAACACATCTACATCGAAGCGAGTGTTCACTAAGCCCGTCTGCCCCGGAACAACCTCTGTCACCGTGATGTAAATAGCCTCCGGTCGGCCACGACAACCGTTGTTTGACCGTGCAAGTCGTTCAGGGTAGGAAAAGCCCCTCAATGCGGAGAGACCCCCGACCCGTCCCACCAGCGCTATCCCCGCGTTCCCCCCACTGTCTCACACCGCTCAGGAGAAGCAGCGGCGATAACGGGCCCGTGGTTGTTTACCTTCTTGTCAATGCGGACAGTGAAGACATCCCGGTCCCTCAGCGGCTCCTTGCTAAGCACCAGACCGTGGTTGAACTCCTGGACCGGTTGGTTGCGCCGAGCGGTTCGGTTGGAGTTGGACAGGCCGATCAGTTTTCCGCTCCGCGGATGCAGCTCCGCCGCCATCTTCAAAAGGCGGCCTGTATTCACGACAGTTGAGGTTTGCGACAGTAACGTCCTGGCAACCGGTAGATCGGTGAGCCGCACCAGTGAGGCAGTGAACCGCACCCACCTCTCAACGGTGACAAGCATCCGCTGTAGTGAATATTAGACACATTTATTAATCATGTAAGACATTATTCACGATTACGTTAATTTTCACAGGAATTGAAGTCTTCAAATCCGGTCTCAGGCCTACGTCCGTCTTCCTTTTTCCATAGGTTAATGACGTAATGTTGAACACTGAGTTCAATAAAAGTTTTAAGTCATGCACGCTTTAATATTGACGATAATATTTGTAACAACATTGAAACCACGAACCGTATATTTCTTTAAAGACAATTTTCCATCGTCACCAGTTTCCCTCTTAAGAGTACATTACATTTGGTTTACTTTTAAGCAACAAAAGAGATGAACTATGTGTCAATGTTATTTTAGGCCTTGCCAAGTTCTTCATTCACAAAAACAGAATGCAAAAGTGTTCCCTCAATTTTACGTTCTTTATAAACGATTTTGAATTATATAAAACAATTCTTAAAACTTATGGAAAAATCCAAAAACCAAAAAATATACATTTTGACGTCTGAGATGTCTTGTGAACCACCAAGTTAAATATATGTTATATTCCCCTTTTGCAAGTTTTTTTTTTTATCAATTAATTCATTTTTAGTTTTATTTATCTATCTATTTCTTTAATTATTTTCTTTTACTTTCTTTTTTGTCTAGCATTAAACATTTCTCATAAACCTTTAAGACTATTAACTTCTGATTACATACAGAACGCATGTTCTTATGTCCTTTGCTCCCTCATCCCCGGTTGTCTCATTGACATTCAATTCAACCTTGCCATGTTTATTTGTACAAATGTATATTTGTTTACACTGTTTATGTTCAATTAAAAAAAACCTTTTAAGTCATGACACTAGAATTAAGATACAATCAGAAAACCTCTAAAAATATTACTGAATTTTCTGCAAGGTCTAAAATTAAAAGCAACATATTTTAAAAAAATCCTTACAAATATGCAAATAATTATCTGCATGTGTGTGGAGTTTGTCAGTGACCAATGTTGTTTTATTTCATACTGTTTAGCACATTCTTTTTTGTCCTGTACTTTTTATAATTAATAAAGATCTTTAATTGACTAACCAAAATGGCTATTGAATGAATATGTATATTTCCTGTGCTCTTATATTTCATTATAATATAATGTAAATCAACACTAGATAGAGAAACATTTGATCAAACATTTATCATGGGGGTAGATTTGATTAGGATGTTGGACTTTTTGCTTAAGGCTTCTCCCTCACACAGACAATGTCTGGCTTCTTTTTATTGATTTCAGCTTGAAATCTTGGAATTAAATAAGCATGAAAGAGAAGGTCAACGTCTACAACTTTTGCTGAAGTCGTGTGACCCGAATACTGTCTCTAACAATCCACTAGAGGGAGCCAATTTGACGCTTTCCATTTCTCATAGCTCTCCCGTATCAAAATCCATGAAAAAATCTATTACGAGTACGTCACAGTGTCTTTTTTCAAAGGTCACCCATATTTAAATATTATAAGAAAAAATAAACAGGAAATTCTTAGCTCAATATGACATTGAGTATGATTCAATACCATATTCACATCGTATCGTAAATTGAGTTTATTTTGGATAGGAATAAGTGCTTATGCTACTCTAAACAGGGTACAGCATCTTTATAAATTGTAATCCAAAGTAATATTGCCCTTCACAAATATTGTGTTCATATTGTATTTGCATACATTATACAGGGCAGCTGTGAGAAGAGATTGACATGTGTCTGGACGCTAGATCGAGGTCTAGATCCTGGCCTTGGACCTGGATTTTCTCCAGGCAGCCTTTCAAAAATTGGGAGCCAGTGGTGTCTGCACGGTCACCTGGAAAGTATGGGAGAGGGAAAATAAAACGTGAGTGACCTTGTCAAGCACTCTTGACACGGAGAAATTCAATAAACATCAGTAGCCTACAGTCTTGCCATTTCAACATGGGAAATGCAAATGAAATACTGCCCACTGCTGCAGATGAAGACATGAGCAGCGGCGGTGTTTTTTTGTGTTCTGCACATTAAGACGATGTGTTCACTCAAAGAACACACTTTTAATCTCAACTTTTAAAAATGCAGCTTTTGAAATCCTTTCTCAAGAGTGTGACTAGTGTAAACATTTGAAATAGAGCGCATTCTACTGGAGACATTGCGCGATGGCAGCATTTCTGAAACAACCAAAGTCTTGCATTCCGCCAAAAAAAGCTTTAACATCTGCACATGTTTTCATCAGTTGGATATTTTTGATGCAGGCAATTGGTGCCTATGTTTGACTGATAATATGGGAGCCCTAAATCTCACCCAGAAGCCCCCCAAATGCCATACGGCCTTCTTTCCATGCAGCCAGGTAACCAGGTTGGCTTGGTAGACTGAAGGATTGCCTCACGGTTTCATCTCCACCTTGAACCGCTTGGAATGAATCTTTTCGAAATGTCATCGCCAGCCTCTTGAACGTTCCCTTCATGCCGATTTCGTTGCCGTTGAAGGTGAGCGTTACCTCCTGCAAATTCAAGACGTGGAAAGCAGGACACGAACAGTGTTTATGAAAAATGCCGCACATATTTGTGAATACGCTTTCAGTGTTATCTAATTAATGGGCATACCTTTGTGCTATTATTGGCGATTAAAGAGAATGTCTCCTGCCCTGGAGCCATGATGCTCACAATGGTGCCATCCATCTGAATGAAATCTCCCCACAATTCAATTGTAACCCCATTTTCATCTTCAATGGTAAAAACTGTAAAGGGTGAAAGATAACTATCTTGGTAAGAGGCCTCATTTTCGCCATTTAACAAATGATCATCGTGATAATAAATGAAAGGAGGTAACGTTTCAATCGCATGTTACTCACGCCAAATGGAAAGCTATTTATTCAATTGATTAGCACTTGCACCTGAGGTGTTGAAAATGGCCAATCCAGTGCCAGGGAAATGGCTGCCAGGTTGAATGTTTTCATGGCACGACCAGAGCTGTTCCACGTCCATCACCCATGGGATGCTGAGGTTCAGCCAGCTTCCCCCCCGCACGCAGCCATCCATCTGCGGCACAAACTTCAGCGAGACAGGTAAGAACTCATTAAGTGGAGTGGGCTACAGACAAACAACGACAGCTGGTACATTCAAGCTCGGCATTATTCGATGACTTCGTTGCACTTGAGAAGAGATCACGTACCAGGTTGAAACTAAAGTCAACCGGAGATAAAAAAAAAAAAAAAAAACAGAAAAAAAACGAAACAAAACAAGTTCAACCGTAATTATTCACACAGTAATAAATCGGCTCAAGTTAAGTGGCCATGCGCTAATATAAGTTACAGAATGGCGCCGGGAAAGACGACTTTCAAGAACTACTTTAATCAAGCAAAAGAAACACAATACGGAAGTCACTGCGGACGTTACGGACAGTAAATAACTCATTGGAAGACAAACAAACTGGGATAATGTGTTATCTTTAATTTCCCCATCTGAATAGAACACGGGTCAGGGTTCAGCCTCTTCTATGGCTTATTGAGACCATACAGACTAAATGTTATTTTCTAATCAAATCCTCGGCGGGGAAAAACAACTAGTGTATAACAGGGTCATGGAGTCTTATTTGATAATTAAGGAGCCTTACTTGGACAGGCATCATTTTCTCGTCGACCAGGAGCCCACCGAGCGCCAGTCGTAGTTCACCTGAAATGACCTCCTCTTTGTTATTGGACTGTATACCCACCACCAACCCCTTGGAGCCGTCCACCTCTAGAATCACAAAGTTCCCTTCGCTGCTCACCTCCAGCTGGAGATACAAGCAAGGAATTCAGGTGAAATGTTCCCGCGCCGCTACACCTCCGATCGATGTTACGAACGATCGTACCGTATGCCATTTGCCATCGTCGAGCTTGGGGCCGCCTGCAGCGCTGACGAGGGCCTCTCCTCGGCTGATCTGCATCAGGGGGATGCCGTCTTTTAAGGACAAAACAAACCATTCCCTCCCATTTTTGGAGTCTCCGTAGAAAATCAGTCCTTCGGCATCAAACGTCCGAAACTCGAAAGATGACTTGATACTGGAGACATAGAGGTGAACAGCCGTGAATCCGAGGAAGCTTATTTTTCCGGGTTGCTTTAAATTGCTGGAAACCGACTCAAAGTACAAGCCATATTTCTTCCAGGAGCTACTTAAAGGGGTATAAAAGATAATCGTTTTTGTTGGGGTTTATAGGTTGTTAAACTGGACACTTCAATCCTGAATACATGAATCGCCACGAGCATTAAAATATATCAGATGGCAGGCCAAAATGTTGCTTTCAGACTCATAAACAGCTTGGAATTTTCTCACTATTACAACTTATCAACCACACAACCGCAGGGAGTAGCGTTTATCATATGGTGGACAACACGAAGAGTAAAACACGGACTGCATCTCAAAAAGTGCCCATCAGTCTCAGTCAGGGTGAACACTTTACATGTTAATCAAACTCGACCTGAACTCTCCAAGGTCTAGCAAACAGACACAACCGCTCATGATGACTGCACAAAACATGGCAAGATTTACATATCTATTTTTTTCTTTTTTTTTTTTTACATAAGCAACTAGGTTAATAGTTTATAGAAAAAAATAGACTATATTATATAAATAGTTTTCAGGTCCAGTTGTTTTTATAATCAGGACCCCTGGCTGCTCACCGGAGGCTTCATATTGATAAGCCCCGTAATTTCATTTCTCACAAATTGAAATTTGACATATTCTTGGAACAGACTCAAATTATCAGCCAGAATGTGACGTGCCCCTTGCTCCTCCTGACATACTTGCTTATCTCACGGAGGTTGGCTGTCGTGTAGATCAGCGGCCTCCAGATGTCTCTGTCCTGGCCGAGGTAAACGGTGGCTCCGCCTGACACTTGTTTCTGGGAGACACACCGGTCATAACAGTGACAATCAAATCATCACGTGGAGCGTTTGTTCGTCACACCTTGCGTTCGACACGTCCTGTTTCTTTTAATGTGATTCCTTGTCAGACTGTTTGGGACTCATTAACGGCTGAGGCCTCATTAAACCATGTGATTTATATTTTTAATTAAGCTATTGACATTGAAAAACTTAGTGAAACACTACTAGTGTTTTTTTTAAAAAAAAAACAAAAAACACCACTTAACTGAATACCGAGACACCAACATATCATTTTTTGACAACATAATTTGTGCCAATTATTCTTCTAAAATGTCTGCACTGGCTTCAAGAAGCTTTTCATTTTTAACGTCAACTGTATATCATATATAACATCACACTTGTTGTTTTTGACAATCGCATTTCATTTCTCAGTGGTCATCTTTAAAGAAAGATAAAGCATATAGTCCTTCTTCTGCCAGACATAATGAAATCTTAATTCTTTATATTTCTTATTGAGACTTTTTAAATATTTAAAACTAAAAATATGAAATTACAAGAAACTAGTGGCACTGCTTCGTAATTCCCCGTTTGAAATGAGCTTGCCGCTGTACACACACAGAAAAATGCACATGCAGGCAACACACACACACACACACACACACACACACACACATAATAGTAGTCTATTCAATCAGATCGATTAGAATACGATCATACCTTTCCCTGTGTGCTCCCCTGTCCTTGTGCTTCCAACCCCAGCAGAGCGAGGCTCAAAATGAGCAGCGGTCCACCTGCCATCACTTTCTGAAAAAGCCTTTAGTGAATTCACGGAACGAGGCCTCCCAGCGCGCTGTCTCTCGGGCCCTTGGGTGGTCCACGGACGCCGGCGTACCCTGAGGTCTTGGTTTTGGGATGAGAATCAATGAGACTCTTCAGCGGCAGTAACATAATGTGTGGGCACACTTTCATGGAGTCCAGAGGGCGGCTGTGCCAGGGTCAATGTAGATTATCGATCCCCAGTAAGGTTTCATGGACGCCGGGTTGAATTAGGACTGCAAGGATGTTTGCAAAAAATGTAGGCGGAAGAAAGAAGTTGGGTAATAGGACAGTGAGAGGTGAAATCAAAATTTTAATACCAGTGATGGTAATAATAATGTGTATATGAGTTGGTTTATTTTGTTTTTTGTTTTATCGTCAGGTGCCTATCAGTTTGTTTCCTGGCTTTGTGAGTGATTTATGTAGCATTGGTGTGACTCCAGGCCAGACGAGTGACCTTAGCCAGACCGCTGATGTGTGTTTACCTATTACACAGAAACCTTGATTCATCTCTCCTGACTGTGTGTGCGTTGTAAAGTGTGGGGTAGAAAGAGATGAGTAGAGAACTGTGCTTCAAGCCAAAAACTAAGCCTTTCTCTGTTATGTTGGCTTGGGGCTCCCACCTTTTTTTTTTTTTTGAAAGATCATTTTCCAGGACGTTTTCAGTAATAGTCTGGCGGGTCGGACTGACAGGATCACATCCAAACACTAATGGGTTCCTCTCTGCGGACGTGCTGACAGAGCGTCTTTATTAAGACTACAATCGAGGGTCATTGATCAATCAAGTAATCAGAAAACAATGCTTTTGCTTTATTATAGAACAGTAATAAATATACAATTGAGAAAATAAGACAGGTTTTAACTTGAAAGAAAAAAAAGGTGTAACTAACTGGCTATTCAAAAAAAAAAAAAACAATACTGACAGTAAATAGGAGAATATTTATCCCACACATACAAACACATGGATTTACGTCTCTACATGTGGCCCTGTGATCGACCGGCGACTGGTTCACACCGCCTCTCACCCGGTGCCAGCTGGGACTGGCTCCATCCCCCCCTGCCCCCCCATTCCCCCTCCCCCTGTGTGCAGGATAAGCGGTATAGACAATGAATGAACGCACTTACGCACCACTTAGACCAACTCACACACACACACACGCACACACACGCACGCAGGCAAGCACGCACGTAAAGAGAGATAGAGTCAGAGAAAGAGAGAAGGATACCAAGGATATTTCAATTGGCTGGGAATTTACAGTTTGTTTAAAAAGTCTGATTATTTAAAATATATCCATCTGCTCCTCATGTATGCCTTATCTCACATCAATTAAACAGAGCAGCTATTGTTAATGTTACCAATATTTCCTTCACAGAGTCAGACTATATGGATTTTACTGCGAGCACTTTAGCGTTCCACAATATTCTTCCAAAAATTCACCGCAGCAAGATTCTGTGCAAGAATAGCAGATTGCGCAGTCACTTTGACACCTCGGTCAAAACAAGAAACAAATTCGGGTCACTTTGATTGGAAATATTCGGAAAATTTTAAAAATTAAGATTATTTGGATTTTAGTAGAAAGTATCAAATCCTCCGCACTGATGTGTGCACTTATTAAGAAAATCTTTTCATTTGATTTTTTTTTTCTTTTGCAATGTTCTATCTTTAGAATGGTTTCATATTTTTATTTCCTAAAGTGCTGTGAAAACTACAGTAAAATCCAATTTATTATGAATGTTTCAAATATACATAAAATAACCAACATTCTCAGAACATTTAATCGTTCCTGTATATTTACATTTGAGATTTCCCCACTGTGGGATGATTCTATTCTATTCTATTCTATTCTATTCTATTCTATTCTATTCTATTCTATTCTATGTATTATTTGTTGTCACAGGTATTTGTTTCAGAAGTGCTTTACAGAGAGTTTTAAGGGAATACCTCTGTAAGGAAAATAAAAATAGTTGAAATTAACCATTTAGGTTAACACAGTGATTTTTTGTTTGTTCATTTTGTTTTTTCCATGCCAGGGAATTGACTCATGCACGATGGCTTTAAGTCACAAGCCTTGCGCTCCACCTTTGAGAGAGCCACAGGATGAATGCAATAAGTTACGCGACTTGTTTTCCTGACAGAAAATTCATTAGTGACACCATATTTTAATCCTATTATCAAAAATTGAAATTTCCACTTTAGGCCAGCAAGTGTCACCAGTGAGAAAGTGATTCAAGGTTTTTTTTTTTTTTTGTTTTTTTTTTACTTTCCAGAAATCAGCTTCCGTCTCAAGCTGAGATGTCACCAGCCTCTTGTTTGTGTCCATCAACTTTCAGCAAAATATGAAACACCACAGTCTACAAAGAACTGAACAGTGTCTGCTTTACAGGCCCTCTCTCTCTCTCTCTCACACACACACACACACACACACACAGACACACACACACACGTCACCACATGACGCGGCGGATCCTGCTAAAAACCGAGCCTCCTCAAAGTTATCTTGAACAAGAATATTTAGTGTAAGAAAGCATTAGACTAGTTCAGTAAATTTCATTGGGTCATCAGGTTAATACTTTATTTTGTTTGATTGCAGCAAAAAGAAAGAAAGGGGGGCAGAAAAACAAAGGAGAGAGCGAGAGAGAGCGAGGAAGGAGAGGAGAAACAGAGAGAGAGAAGGAACAGGAATATTGGAAAGGGAGACTACAGACTTTGGGAGAGCTGTGGCTACAAGCCTTTGTATCAAATCTAAAGACAAAGTCATCAGGCAACATTAAAACATCTTTTAAAAATAACATTAACATATTTTGTGGGCTCTATATGGCACAATATTATCCTAGACATGTACACGATACCAAAACAGTTTAGCCACACCCCTACATCTATGAACAGCTTCATAGCAAACAAAGCCATGAGTTCGATCTCCAAATCATATTGTCGTTTCTCAAGAAAAGGTTCAGTTACTAATCAAATTTCTTATGCCATAACAAGGCACCTTAACAGCTGAAATCTGGCAGATCCACATCTTACTATAGATAATTATTTAAATATCAAAGCAGAGGCACATTCATTTAAACTAAAACATAGATTAAATAGTTTTATATTACCACCAGATTCCAGTCCAGTCACTACAATACGATTCGATTTGCATGCTTTTGGTCTGTGATAACCGTGATGGCAAACTATGGCATAAGAAATGGTCCAAAAACACAAACATGTCCATCTACAGGAATGGCTTGAGATATTGTATTGGAGACTGCAAGGCTTTTTTACACTGAAACTAACCCACAGAAAAGTGTCAAAACAATAAAATAAAAACAGGTGGCCCATATACTCCCAAGGGATATGCTACTTGGGCTTTTGGTTTCTTATTCACATAGTCGCTCATTCTCATACACACACGCGTACGCACACACAAAAGGCTTGTAACCACACCCAAGGGGCTGCCTGTGCTCCCCTGCAGTTGGTCACGCTGTGTTTTTACACTCCTGCCTGAACCAAAAGGTGCCTCAGTACCATCACACACACACACACACGCGCACACGCGCACACACACACACACACACGCATACACACATGCGTACACACTGACACAAATGTACTTCATTCAGAGGAGGTGCAGTGTGCGAGTGTGTGCTTGTGGGAGGAGGGAGAACTGACCAGTTCCCAAATATTGATGGTGGGACTTAATGCAGCAGCTAGTTCTGTGATTTTTTTTTTTTTTTTTTACCTACAAACGGTGTATCATGAACAGAAACCATAAACATAGATATGGAAGGTTAAGAGGCCAGAATTACAAAAAAGAAACAGAAACAAAAGCTGTGCACACAATGCCAGAATTACTGAGGATATAAATGTTAGGAAGCAAGTGTTGCTCATGCTTTGTGGATACAGAACCCAAGTTTACTGACATGATCCTAGGACTACTGTATATATGCATACCAGACGTTATACTGTTCTTTAATAGGTTATCTGTGTCAAAACAGAAACAAAAGGAACTGAAACCAACTCTATCATTAATGCAGCTGTACTTCATTAACCTCATGACTAAATTTACATTCATATTTTTAGGTTTACTCCCCCTTTACACTGAAGTCACTCCCATCTGGTAAGAGGGCTAAACAACATGAACAACAACATAGTTGAACAAAACAAACATACAGAGATAACACATAACAACATTGCCCCAGGAGAGGCGTCCGGGGATTTCTGGCCACCACTTTGGCTACTACAAAAAAACCTTTTTTTTTTCTCTAACTCTTAGCAAATGACAGGGCAGGAAGTAGAATAGTTGACTAAAGTATTTCCAACCCCCGCTCGAACACGGAGCGGGATGTTTTTGTCCCAAAAATCCTCTCTGTCAGGAGTCTGGACTCGGAATCCAACAGTTTCGTGTCGATATATTTCTTTCCTTATCTAGAAATAACTCAATACCCTGAATCCATTTTCTTATATCCTTCCCTGCTGTCACGTTCTTCTCCCTGGCTTCGGAAATTGAGTATTTTCTTCTAACCCAAGAGAACTTATAAAACAAAGAAAAAAAAAAAACAAAACTTCTCAGGATGAAGAGTGGCTGGTTTTTTTTTTTTTTTTTTTTAATTCTTTTCCTTTTTGTGTGAAGGAAATGAGATGAACAACAGGAGTGCAATGTTTCACCAGCCTGCAATTTAACCCAGTGACCAGCTACATGTCCGAAGCAGCTACAAGTACCCCCTTTAGGTGACCTCTACTTTTTTCTATTTTGTGCATGTAAGGTATAAACTATGGTGAATGCTATATGGATCCTACGGTGTCGTCTGGCCGCAGAGTCGGCAGAAGAATCGAGACATTAGAAGCTCAGATGATCTGTCGTTGTCATAGGCCGCCGTCCGGCTATAACTCTGACGTCTTAACGATTTTGGATATGGTAGATCACGTCTAAATGCACTTCTACACACTGACCTAAAGAAGCTATTCCGACAAAAGTAGGAATGCTGTGTGCGTCTCACAAGGAATGCTCTAGCCATTCATGCACATATCCCGTCACTCAAAGCACACGCACGCAGTTACACACTCACTTTCATCCCTATGCAGTAGTACCTGCATTACTCAACCCCGACATGCACGAGTCGCCGCGCATGTACACTTTCATATAACTTATATAAGTTCTGAGTTGCTTTATGTTCCGTCGACACCTGTGATGAGTGAGGACTTTTCTCATTCTGCGCTCGCTCGCACAAAACGCTCCCGGAAAAGTGTGTGTATCCTCGCGGTGCGGTCGACCGCACAGGGAAGCGGGCCGAACTGGTTTTTTTTTTTCCCCACAGCACGCACCCGGTTAGCAAATTCTTATTCTTACATTATAGATAATATAAGGGGTTCGGAGAGGACGATTCATGAATTTCTAGAATGACGTCACGCGACAGCAAAACAGGAGCGACGTGGAGAAAGGCGGTCAGAGAGTAAAGAGAGGGGAGTAATTATACCTCACTATAATATTGGCCTCCCTTCCACGTTTCTTTTCTCCTTCTCTTCCTTTCACACCTACTCCCGACCGAACGCCTCGCTCTGATCTCGACCGAATAAAAGAGAGGCAGGTGGACTGTGTGAGTGTACTCATTGACCCAGTGAGAACGCATCCCTCCCCCCCGACCCTCCCGCTCCCGTCCTTAAACAGTCCCGGTCATCCCCTCTCAGATATATTCCTCGCGGTGCTTCCGTGTCCTATGGTTTGTTGCTGCTGCTGTCTCGTTGCTTCTTTCCGCTGCCGCTGCCGCTGCTGTAGAGGCTGGGATTGGCCACGAGTGGATGGGGCGCCGCACCCATGTAGGGCGCGGCGCCGGCTGCGTAGTTGAAAATGGCGGGGAGGAAAGGCAGAGGCTCCACCTTGTCCCCCCCGGGCGCCATCATATTCAGAGCCACGGGAAGAGCCGCCAGGTTATAGGGGTAGGCCAGAAGCTGGGAACCGTAGAGCAGCTGATATGGATCCGGATAGAACGGCAGTTTGGCCAAGTCCCCGCCGTTAGGAACCATGACCTTTCCTAACGGGCCGAAGGGAAGCGCTCCAGCAGGATAAGTGGACATGAGCAGATTCTCCTCTTGCTTCTTAGCGGAGTGGTAGCTGTCCGGCACAATTAGGGGCAGGGGGTAGTCCTGGGTGGCGTAGCTCACTGGGGTGGCCTCGCCCTGCTGGGAATCTCTGGAAGAAACGGTGTCCTCTTGCTCTGGCTCAGGTAGTTTCGGGGCTCGGGGGAGGAGGAGAGCGTGGGCAGAGGGACGATCGCAGGCACCGGCTGCTCCGGTGGGCAGGCTGAGCCTGTCGAGTCCTTGTGAACCGGAGTGAACCTGGTGGTTGGCTTGGGCTATGAGTCCGATGGCTGTGGTGGACCGGCAGGGGGACTTGGGAGTGTGCCTGTGTGAGGAAGGCCCATTCATAGTGGTTTGAGTGGGGATATGCTGGGGGGACGGCACGGGGCTTAAGGGCTCCTCTTTAGGGACTAAAAGAGCGATCTTCTCTTCCGGGGCCTGTGCAACTCTGCTCATCTGCTGAGACCTCTCGTTTTCTTTCTCTCGTTCGTTGGCTTTTTCTTTTTCCCTCTCCCTTTCCCTCTGTCTCTCCAGCTCCTTGTCTTTCTCTCGCTGCTTCTCTAACTCCTCTCTAGCTAATATAGACGACATAGTCAAGTCTTGTGCTTCGTTGGGAGAGGGACTCCTCGACACGGACTGGACTCTGAGATCTTGGACCAGGGGCGGGTCCTCGTAGCCGGCTTGCCCGAATACGCCACTACCGCCCTGCCTGTCTCTATCCATAATAACCCCATCCCGTTTCATGAATCCCCTATCAGAGCTGGAAGCTGTTGTCATGGAAACAGGAGGAGCAGCAGTGGTTATTCTGGTCTGTGACATCATAGGCACATTTGGAGAGGTGTTGGTGGCTGCCATGATGTGCTGAGGACTGGGAATTCTGTGGATCTGGCTATCTAGATTCTTTTTGCTGGGGGTGCGGTAGTCCAAACATTCGGGCCCGTTCATGACAAGTACACTTTGCACCGCCGGGGGCGTGGCAGACGCGACTTCCGTTTTGTTGGGCGTGAGGTTCACCGGGCTTTCCGATGGAGGGTCTGCGATCTTTGGGCTGGGCTTGCGCTCGGGAGCGCGATGTGCGAGCTCCGTCGCTCCGGGTTTGTCGACGGATTCCCGCACTGGATGTGGCTCTGCCGCCTCGCCGACGTGGTCCTCACGCTGCTGTGACGCTACACAATCAGCGCCGCCGGGCGGGTCGGGTGACGAATAGCTGATAACTGAAACGGAAAGAGAACTAAGAACCTGTCCTTTTTCAGTGTCCAAGTCTCTGCTAACAGTGTTGACAACCGTGTTTGTGGATTTTGGCTCCGAGTCTTCCATTTCTCTCTCCGGGGAACTGCTTAACTCGTGACGTCGGATGTGGCGGGTGAGCGCCGAGGATGTTTTGCACACCTTGTGACACTGCGGGCAGGTGTGCCGCGATAACGCTCTTCTGCTCAGGCGAGCGGGACACGAATTACTCGCTAACAGACCCCCTTGACCCCCTTTTTCTTCGTCGTACTTTGCTGTTTCGGGCACGGATTTGGCCCCCTCGATTTTCTCACCGAACCCGCTGTTGGGGGCCGCCGACGGGACCTCGGAGGGCTTGGGGTGCTGAGCTTTCTGGTGATCTTCCAATTTTTCCCTCGAGGGGAAAGTGGCTCGGCAGAACAGGCAGACGAATTCCAGCAGGTGGCTCAGCTCGTGTTTGTCTCGTTTCCTGGGGCTGGAGAACCAGCGTCCACACGTGCCGCACTCCGCCGCGTTTCCATTCGTCCACGGCCGCCTCTTTATTGTCGTAGGAGCCACCGAGGGAGCGAGGGGGGGCTTCGGGGAGTGCAGAGGAGGGGCGGAGATCTCCGGGCCGACGTGCTTCACCTGTCCCTCGGCTTCTTTGTTTTTTTCCCTTTCCTGGTCTCTTTTGGGTTCCGGCGACTTTTCGGCGACCTCGTCCTTGCCGTCTTCTTCCTCGTCTTGGGATTTCCCAGACTCTTTACTCGCCGGGTTTTTAAGTCTCTCTGCTCGCCGCTTCAGTCGGATGGAGCGCTTGTACTTCAGTTTCCTCTGCCAACTCTTGACCCGCTGCAGATGCGCTTGGACCTTTCTCTTCGGCTTGTAAGAATAGTACGGTCGCCATAAATTGTCCTCCATGTCATGGTCACTCTCCTGCTCACGCACCCCCTGGCGGAAGTAGTACTCCCTGATTTCATTGGGCGATTTAGAGCCGTTTCTCCCGACCTCTTCGTCACAGTCCCCGTCTTTGTCGCTCTCTGCTTCCGGGCTGGCTCTGCGGTGGATACGGTGTTTGTGGTGATGGTGGTGAGAGTGAGAATGGTAAAGTTCCTTGGCTTCCCGAACGGACGACGTCTCGCTTCTCTTGGTCTTTGGCGGGGAGCGGCTTTTGTCTCTCCTGAGATCCGTCTCCGAGATGCTGCGCTTCACGATGGCTTCCTCACCGATGCGAACGGTGATCTGGCACAGCGGCCCCGCTTCTTTGACCTGCGACCCTACGGAAAGCGAGAGCTTCGAGTTGGAGATGTCGTTCTTACTGTGGGACTTCCGGGACTTGTGACATGATCTACCTCTCTCTGCATCCTGTCTGCTTCTCAGCGCCTCCCCGGTCATATCCGAACTGTCTCGTGATCTCTTTCTGTGATTATCCGCACAATCCCTATGCATTTTTATTGACCTGGGACTGCCCTTGTGCGACGTCTGACTGCCGCCGGTTTCGCAGGACACGCTGCTCATCGGGCTTTTATCACATCCGGTGGTAACCTGATTGCTGTGCACGATGACGGACGACGACACCGCCGTGCCATGAACTATGACGGAGGGTTTGGCGTGTCCGTACGTTATCACGGAGGGCATGCTCGCGTCGGTGCCTCGCAACGTCTTGGGAGTTTTGGTTTTGCTGCTACTGGACATTTTTGAGCCGCCGTTGCCTCTCTCGTGCTCTAACTCGTGGGCCTCGCCGTCGTTCTTTCTTAGATGGGGCATATCTGCGTGGGGGAGGAGCGGTAATGCGGAGAGGTTTCTGTGCTCAGTGGCCACTGACACGGGGAAACCATCGGGGACGGCATCTGGGTCAGGCTTTACGCTCTGAGGATGGGCCCCGGCGATGAAGCTTTGCAGGTCTCCGGGTCCCAGAGCGCAGCCCAGACCGGGCAGGGACAGGGAAGGCGCCTCAGACGGCGGCATTAGAAGGCCATTATGCAAACTGTCACTGTACGTCTTGTACGGTCTTTTTTGGGACCGCATGGGGAGAAGGCGATAGAGCTTGAGGGCATTAGCCTTCTGCTTATAGCCCCCGTTCGCCGTCTTTTCGCTCGAAATGAGACTGGGATTAATCCCGTGAATGGTTTTCTGGTGCGTTTTCAGATTGTAGTAAGTCGCGAAGGCGTCCCAGCAGAAAATGCACTGGTAGCGCCTCTCTCCTGTATGCCACACCTCGTGCTTTGTACGGTACTCCGCCAGGGCAAATACCTTGTCACAATAATGGCACGGATATTTACGACGCCACGAGTGCACATTCGAGTGACGCTTGAGGCTTGACAGGGTCATGTAGGAACGCTCACAAACAGAGCAGAAGTAAATAACGTTGCCGTCCACCACCTTCACAAAATGGCTGTCATCACTTGCCAGCAGCTCTGTGGCTGCTGCATCATCACCTTGGATGCGTGCCAATAGGCTCCCCACTTTTTTCTCCGGCCGCGCTTTGCCGATGTCTGTTTCTCCCCCGTCCTCTCTCACCTCGCCCTCCTCCAGAGGCTCCTCCTTTGGCTGCACCGTGAGGGAAGATGGGCCCAGGCTATTGGCGGATAGGCCCGGCACCCTGCAGGAGGCCTCATGGGATTGTAGTCTCTTGCTGTGAATGAAGACTTTGCCACAGAAACGGCAGCTGAGGGCGCGGCTTCCACGATGCAGCCGCATGTGGACCGTCAGCGAGGAGGCTGAGCTGAAGAGTCGATGGCAAACCCCGCATATGAGCTCGGGCTTCAGGCTGTCGGTAGGGGAGAAAGAGGACGAATGTGGGGGTGCGGTGAGGCCTTCGGAGGGGGGAGGGGGAGGCGGGGGGAGAGGGGGGGGCAAATGGAGCGTGGGCGGGCGAAGACTTGGTCCGTGAGGGCTCCCCATCTTCCCAGCTGGTCTTCCTGTCATTTTCTCTTTCCGCTCCGAATCCCCGCCCCGCTGAAAGGCGGACGCGCCCAGGCTGAAGAGGATCTGGGCCGTCTGAGAGGGCGAGGCCGTACCGTTCGCGACCCTGTGCCTCTCGTCCCAGCCGTCTCCACCGTAGGAGCTCCCCAAGGACCCCGTGGAAGATCTCGGGGGCGACTTGTGAAACGGAGTCTCCGGAGTGAGTTTAGAGCACTTCAGAGGAGGTGGGGATTTTATATCCTTCCTGATAAGTGCATGAGCGGCCATGGGAGATGAGGAGGAGGAGGGCGATGAAGACGGCGAGCCGTCGTGCCTCGGGGGCTTGAATGGTCTGTGCTTTACGTCCATGGTAGAATCCAGTTTCCATAGTGACCCCTCGTCCGAGCTCTTAGAGGACGGCCGCCGTCTGTGCGGAGAGGAGGATGACGATGAGGAGTTACGACAGTGGTTCGGTGACGTCAGAGAGGCTGGGATGGGGCCGGCGCAAAGCGGGAAGCTGAGGGTAATCTTTGCATTTTTAGGTCCGTCAACCATGTCTTCCAGCCTGTCCTCCAACAACGCCTCCCCTCGACCCCCGTGCCTTTTACCCTTCATCTCCGGCTGCTCGGTTCCCCTTTCCCCTTCCTCTTCCTCGGGCCGAGAGGCGACGCCGAGAGAGCCGGCTGGCGCGCGTGATGCTTTGGTCTTGTTTGAGCCGCAGACTCTGACGGAAGGATGCGACGGTGAGAAGGTCCGGTCCGAGTTAAGGGTGTCTAGAACCACTGATGACAGCGGCGGGGAAGACACTGGGTACAACAGCTGACTCTCCTGGCGAGCGGTGTCTTTAGTGGCACTGTGTGTGAGGATGCAGAGGGGAGCGATCCCAGCTGCGAGGTGTCGTTCGCTCAAACGAGATTGAATAAGGCCCGCTTGAAGGGGGTCCCTAACCTTCTCACCAGACACCATGACCAGCCCCCGAAATCTGCAAGACAAAATCAGACACAGCCGAATTAGTAACGCCGACGTCCCGGGATCAATATGATCACAGATATTTACTCCGACACAAAGCGGGGTATTAATATAGCGCGCGAACCATTTAGCAGTTGCCGTTATGACGCTCATGGAACACTTTTTTTTTAAGAAAAAGGAAAAATAGGA
This sequence comes from Fistularia commersonii, assembly GCF_037954325.1. NCBI lineage: Eukaryota > Metazoa > Chordata > Actinopteri > Syngnathiformes > Fistulariidae > Fistularia > Fistularia commersonii. The sequence goes on from NC_141302.1 coordinate 6,355,271, forward strand.
GAGAGAGAGAGAGAGAGAGAGAGAGAGAAATGCCCCAGCAATTCTGAACTCCAGCAACCCAGCCAGGAATGGTAAGTGAAAGGAGAGCGAGGGTAAGGGGAGGGAATGAATCTGCGGCAGTGCTGGTTTAGATTTCAGCGTGCCACAGCCTAGCCTTCAGAAAAGTATTCCGGAGATCCATCTCTCAGCTGTGACACAACACACCCTAAACCTAATTGGGAGGCAATCACATTTAATCAAGACTCCTCCAAAATAGTACGTCAATCGATGGCACTTAAGTCAGGTTAAAAAAAAAAAAAAAAAAATGTGAAAATTCTCCCGCTTTCTTCCTCTTTTGAGCAAAAAACTTGTTAGCCATTCCTGGCAGCGGCGAGCATTTGCTGGAAATAACTCTAACCATTTATTTGTGAAGGCAAAGTCAGGAGGTAAGGAGAGAGGGGACAAGGAGAAGGGAGGGAGATTGCATGCATGTGCAGAGAGAGCGAGAGAGAGAGAGAGAGAGAGAGAGAGAGAGAGAGAGAAAAAAAAAAGGGTGTTTTTCCGTCCTTTGCATCGGCTACAATCTCAGCTAAGCTGTAGGAGATGAGCGATGTGCTATTTTCGTTTCCATTCTTATTCAACTGCCATGGTAGCAGATGTGGTTGCCCTGCATTTTTCCCCCATACATAAAATAGCCGCAGTTCCACATGCGATTGTCCATTTGCGGGTCATTACTTATTCAAATCAAAGGAAGTGTTTGGGGCTTCAAATCTGGTGAGGAGAATAGAAACAGAATAAGACCATAAATGAGGCGAGGAAGAGAAAAATCCTCAGTCATGCTTTTCTGCCTGCGTTTTCGAGCAGCGAGGCAGCCAGGAAGGCAGGCCGCTGTAAAATTCCACAGGCAGCCCTGAACAGGCAGAAACTAGGTCAGCACTGTTATTGCAGAGGGAAGAGGAAGAAGCGAGAGAGAGCGAGAGAGAGAGAGAGAGCGAGAGCGAGGGAGAGAGAGAGATAGGGAGCAAGAGACAGACGGAGAGAAAGACGGGCAGACAGACAGGTAAACGGCGCAGGAAGACAGACACGGGGAGATAGATAGAGAAAGAGAGAGAGGGAGAGAGAGAGGGTTAGTGAGAGTGCAAGAGCCGAGAGAAAAGAGAGGAAGAGGAGGGAGGGGGATTTGAAACAGGAACAGTCAGACACATTGCGCTGTCAGACAGACGGGAGCCCGGGCAAACACGCACAGAAACACCCGACACACCGACAAACACGCGAGCGAGCGCACACACTCGAGCAAACAAACATGTATGCGGGTACGGCACTTTAAATACTCGCGTACATGCCCACGGGCGAGTGTGGCAGACAGCGGGGGAAAAACAAAAAAAAAAAAAAAAACAACAACAGAAAAAGAAAAAAAAAAAAGTAGTTTTTATTTTGATCGGTTTACGGTGTGACACGGGGAGAATCGAAAAAACGCGAAGGCGAGACGCCCGCTTAAAATGTGGGTGCGGGTGGGATATGGTCGAGGATAATTTTAAAAAAAAGACAGGTATGGCTGTTAATGACGCGTTTATCTCACACGGTCGAACGCTCGCTTTGGTTTACCGGGACAACGCGGACGACGGCGACGCTATTCGCGCCGATTCATGACGATCCGTCGCGAGGACCAAGCACGCGTCATCATCATCTCCCAGGAGACTCGGGATATTTTGTTTCAGAAACGGGGCCTTCACTGTCACTCACATTTGCTGAGCGATAGATGTTGCCCAGGAAATCCCTCATGGCAGGCACCAGCCCGCTACAAGTGGGCGGACACACTGAGAGACAGCGCTAAAGCTAAAAATGACACCATCTCATCTGATGCTCGCGCTGTGGACAGGAAAATACGTAAGACGCCCCCCTTTCTATTTTTCCTTATCTCCCCATGACGCACACAGCCGCTGCTGCAAGCAGACTGCACGACATGCCGTCTGACTGTGTTGCAGATTCAAACACGCTTTGCATAGGCCGTGGGTTTTAGCGAACACAAACAGGAATGAGCGCGAAGACGCACAGGACGTGAAAAAAAAAAAAAAAAAAAAAAATCCCTGTACCTAAGTCCTCTCTATAAATCACAGTGTCAGAAACAAATGTGGCCATGAATCTGGCAAGGACTATTGCTGTATCAAAACAAACAGCGGCCCTGTTCCTACACCTCTCTGTTTCTCGGCCTAGGAAGCGTTCATTTATTTACCCTCGTGACACGACACAACCGTAATGCACGAACAGGTGCTCAGCTGGTGCACGACAAATTACCGATCGGACTCACGTAAACACAAAGCACATTATGTTTTTGCTTTTATATCAGGGCGCTACGGTGACAAGCAGAAGGAATAGAGGCGTAGCCACGGCCTAATTCAATTTGTATTCGATATCAAATGACAAATGGGGAGACAAAAGTAAACACGGCCAGCATTTTGTTTCTGGGAATTCTACAGTTTTTGATGTCAAATCTAAGAAAGAGCGCTAACTTGCTGATTAGTTTCCGCTTAGTACGTTTGGAAAAAAAAAAAAACCCTGCGCAAAAAACCATAACATAAGGACTATAGAAGAGTCAGTCGAAACTGCAGTTTTACGACCCGATTTTCACATCTTTTTTTTCGAAACATTTAACCGCCTTAAAATCGGGCTTAAAAACACGCTAAAGCGGCCTTGCATAACACGAGGCAGAGGAGTTTGACTGGAAAGGGATGCCGAGTGAAGGCCTTGAACCAGCCATTGAGCAATGTGTTTTTTCCGCTCTGAAATGTGTACTTGTGCTTACGGACAAACAACCATTCAATAGGCTTTTTTTTTTTAAACCTCTCACTCGGCTAAGTGAAAAAAAAAAGTCCTGAACCTATTCTCACTTAAGTTAATGCGCAGTAGACCGATACATACAATACAAAACTGCCTGCGCCGGCATCTACGCCACAAATGGGTCGAACTTCGGGCCCCTAAAACCTACATATTTGAAGCAAATTTCATTTAATGTGACCGACAAACATTCGGAGGACATTAAACGGATGCATTGTCATCGGTGTGACATGAATGCCGTTCATTACATCTTAGATGGCTCTGATGATCTGAATTTCTTTCCCACCGTTTCCATCAGTTTGCACTGGCCTAACCTGATTCACTACTGGGACCTTTAGAAATACGGGTGCGTCTCCACAACAAATTCTGACACGCTGAAAACCCGAGTGACTGGATGATTTGTTTAAATAAGCCAGATTATATGAACCCCTTTGGTCGGCAGAGAAACCAAAGATTTGCACGAAATCAAAAGTGTACGGGACGCAAGGGTGCTGCGGCGGGACAGTCCCGAACCAGGAAGTATTTCAGGGAATCCCCTTGAACGGAAAATTTGCGAGGCGATTTTTCCGATTCTCTTTTATTTTGCCTTCCAAATAAACTTGAGCTTAAGATCTGAGTTATGTGTGACCCCAGAGGATAAGTACTAAATTATTACTACTGAAGCCGTGATAGGAAAAAAAGTGGAAAAAAAAAAGTTGTGATGAACGGCGATAATCTGTCTCTGTATATCTTTCCGTCTCGATACACCATCGTCGTTGTATCCGTGTGTGTGTGTGTGTGTGTGTGTGTGTGTGTGTGTGAGGGGTTAAGGAGAGTGCCTGTAGGGAGGAATGTGGGGGGCCACGGTGTTCCAGCTGGTGAGCCAGCGGCGTGGAGCATGTGGGAAGAGGAAGGTGTCGGTTGGGCTTTCTCCCCAGCGAGGGGCAGCCAGAGGGGCCCAGCTATCAGAGCAGCAGTTGGTCTGTGAAGGGGCGGGTGTGTGGGTGTGTGTGTGTGTGTGTGTGTGTGTGTGTGTGTGTGTACGGGTGTGCGCGCGGGCGGGTGGGTGGGTGTGGTGGAGGGCATCGTTAGCAAGAACAGCTATTGAACTCTCCACAACCCCCCGGCCAAGCGAGCGTGGTGTAGCCAGCCGGTTGGGAGAGAGGGAGGCTGAGGTGAGGGGAAGGAAAAGGGAAGGGAGCCGAGTTGGGTCAGGGAGTGGTTCAGCAGAGGTGGTAATGGTGGTGTGTGTGAGGGAGGTAGGGGTAACTTCAAACACATTTCTCTCGTGTTCGCATTTCATGGTTTCCTTGTCTTTCAGATCTCCCTCTGCGTGACTGGCTGTACGCCCCCTCTTCTGCCCCCTCCCCGCAGATAAACTGTTGTATAGCGGTGTTTTTGCATGCCACTCCACGCACCGGCAAACCTGTCCATGTCTAAAACGGCACACTCTGCATGGTCTGTTAGCTCTCAGCCCGGCTCATAATTCACGTAATTCCGCTCGCCGTGACAGAATCATGGGAGCCATTAGGAAACGGTAAGGCCAAAAAAAAAAAGGGACCCCGAGAGACCTGTAATGCTACACCAGGTAATTCCCCCCAAATCATTCTCAATTCCACGCGCAGTCCGCGCCGGAGAGTGCGCGAAAGCCCCGCTGGAACAGTCAATTTGACGCAACTAAAACATTTGCGTATCGGCAAGACGGAGCAAAAGTGGCAAGTTACAAATCACCACGCGGCGCAACGACAGTGATCCGGGCACGCATCCATTACATAGCATTTTTATGTAGGCGCTGTGTATTTTCTCTAAAAATATCATAAAAGTTCAGAGTTGGGAGCGCTCGGCATCCCCAGCATGAAAATAGAAGACGCTTTTCATTTGGAAATAGTTCAATTTTTGGAAAAGCCGTTGGCCCGGTCAGTGTCGCTCTGTTTTCATTAACCAATCAGAATCCGAGAAGGGGTGGGAATTACAATGTCAACATTGTTAAAAATAGTGGGGGGTAAAAAGAGGGGGGCTACGGCGGGTGTCGCTGGCGAAGCACTTATTCGGGGTTTAATATTGAACGCCAGGCTGGGAGCCGCCGCAGGTGACAGGACAATTCGTTTCCATCGTTTTGGTTGACCTTTCCGGAGCGGACGATAGAAATTTGATTTTCACAATAAAGGAACGTGCCAGGAAAACATGTTGAGCGCTTGAAAGATGCAATTTTGGAAATGTGGTTACATGCCAGGCGGCTGCCAGCTCATTGAGTAATCTGGTGGACACCAATGTTGGAACTAATTGGTTATCTGTCTGAGAATGATGACCCTCTGGGAAAAAGACGCAGTCCGTCTGGCATTCCCTTGCGTTCTGGGAGATAGGTGGCGCCTGCATATCCACATCTGACTGGATTCCTCAGAGACACGAGTTAAGTAAAAAAAAAAAAATGGCATCACCGCACAAGTTGCTGGTTTATTCTTGGCAAAGAGTTTAAAACCTGCAACAGCTGTTAGTGAAAACAAAAAAAAAACAAACAAAAAAGCAGAATTGTTCTCGGCTAATGAATTCAAACTGCTTTGCTCTCCACGCACACTGTTTACCAATATACATCACAAGGGTTCCCCCCGAAAGCGATCGGTCCATACGGCTCTCACTGCAAAACGACAGAAACAAAAACCGGAGGCCTCGAAGAGCCACGGCTACGGATTCTGTATGCGCACGCTGGAGATGTTGGGAAGAGACGCGTTAGACACGAGCCTCGATGATGACAACGATGACTTTGGGAAATAAAGCACCGCACTAGATTCTTGAAAACAAACACGCCGGGATGCAATTAACCTTTATTCGTCTGCCACATACCGAGGCCACGCGAAGTGTAAACAAATTCAGGCGACTTGGTGTCGCGCGCTATCGGACGCGGACGTCGGCACGGAAGAGCCAGAAAACTTGACTAACGCGGCCAAATCCCAAAACGGACAACTAAAGGAAAGTCTGCATCTACCCAGAGAGCATCCTCCCGCATCGGGACTACAGAGCAACATGAAACTACATTTCCGATTATCTGACCTATGACCCCTGCCCCTGTGGCATATTTTCCATACATTGAACACGGCGAGGGGGTGGGGGGCTTGGCTGGCTTGGCATCCATGGAGACCAGGAATGTTGAGTAGTTGGCAGCAGATGCTCTGCTGTTTTGGAAAAAACAGTACAGCTTAGGGCAGCAACAACAACGCCGGTGACATCAATGTGCCCTCTGCCACACTATGCGAGTCAACCTCCAGCAAACAACGGGCTAGGAAAATGGAGGACATGCTGGGCGGCCCAAAAGCAGAATAAGAGACCGAACGGGTCGGGGGGAACGAGAGGTTTACCGTCCGCTAGGCTGAAGGATTCCCCCTTTTACTTCCTCAAATGTTGTAAATAAGTTGATGGGCATGGGTTTGAAGGCTGGCCCGTAATGTTAAGACCCAAACAACAAAGGCCACATGATGTTAAAACGGCTGTTCTGACGTGTGCCGGCCGCCCCCCCCCGTCTGCGGTGAATCAGCCAGACGCAAGAGACTTCGATAAATTAAAAGTTTCATCACAATTTCAAAGCGAGTCATCGCTCTTGAAAAAGAACTGCGTGGTGCGCCAGCGACAAGAGGGGAGGATGAGGGAGACGAGGCCTGTTATTGGCGCACGCATACACACACACACACGTACGGAGACAGACCCAGCTCAGGGCGAACACACACACACACACACACACACACACACGCACACACATAAATACACTTCCACAAATACACACTGCGTGAATACACACACCCACCAACACTCACGCCCCAACACACGCATGGTAAAATAGAAACCTTTTCCTCCTCTTCACGCGCAGAGAGCAACCGCCGCCACAGCAGCAGAGTGAAGCAGAAAAACAAGCGGGGAAACAACAGAATTCAGCCTCTCTTCCTCTTATTCTCCCTCTCTGTCTCTCAGGAAGGCAAGCATACAAGAGAACGTACCTCGGAAAACCTCCTGCTGCATCTCTGCTGCGATGTGTTCTCTCCCCCACTCCCTCTCTCTCTCTCTCTCTCTCTCTCTCTCTCTCTCTCTCTCTCTCTCTCTCTCTCTCTCACACACACACACTCTCTCTCTCTCTCTCCCTCCCTCCCTCCCTCCCTCCCTCTCCCTTCCTCTCTCTCTCCCCCTTCGTCTGTGTATGCGCACGTCTGGGTGCGTGCGAGAGGGAGAGAGAGAGCGCAGGGAGAGGCGGCGCACACACACACACACACACACACACACACACACACACACACACACACACACACACACACACACACACAGGCGGCAGTGTGTGAAGACAGAGGGCAGGAGCGATTCTCACACTCGAACTTGCCTGCTCTCACTCGTGCACTCCCCCTTTCTCTCTCTCTCCTTTTCTCTCTCTCTCTTTCTTTCTCTCTCTCTCTCACCAGTTTTTGCCTCTGACACATGATTCTTAATGTTTTTGCTCTTTTTTTTTTTTTTCCAGCAAGTGAATCCCTCCTCTGCGCCCCCTCCCCAACTAACCCCCCCACTGAATCCAATCTTCTTTTTATTTGGAAGTGTTGTTCCCTCTATCCACACACACACACACACACACACACACACACACACACACTCACACTCACACACACACACACGCTACTTTATATACACAAAGCCCAGCGATAGGGAGAGGGAGGGAGGGAGGGAGGGAGAGACAGAGGGAGACAGAGTGGGAGAGCAAGCAAGCAAGAGGACGCCATTTAAGCAGTTTGTTACGAGCACTGCAAGTCCCCAAAATGGCTGAAAACAAACAGGAACCAAGCCAACTCAAAAACCTGGGCACAAGGACGGACGGACAGGCAGACGGCGAGCAGGGGAGAGTGACCGAAACGGAGAGAAAGTGAGACAGGGAGAGGACAAACTGGCGTTAGTCTCATGGCAGATGGGAATGCTCTGGGAAACGAGTGAGGTCGGCGGTGGGGGGGGGGCGGGGGGGGAATGGAGGCATTAAAGAGAAACCTGGCGACCGCGTACTAAACTTTTTCGCAAAGTTGGGAGAACTTGGTCGCGACTGATCGCAAATAAAGAAGGGGTCCGGGGCGCCGCAGTGCAGGAGGGGATGTCCTCGTTTCAGGCCATGTTCGGTTGAGTGCGAAAACGCGCACTTATTCATTTGAATGAGGCCTGAGTGGCGTGACACTGGGCACTAAAAATAAACTTTCCATGCTACGATGCAGAGCCATGAAGCATGGTGCGGCGTTAGCCAATTAGGCATGTGCGAGGGTATTTTCCTCATGAGTTTTTTCACAAAGTTGTCCGACGATTATTATATGAGCTCCGGCGGAGGGCACGGGGGTGACTCCTCCATATGTGTTGAAATAACGAAGCACTTTCACTTGTGTTGAATATTGCAGTAAAAAACGCTTTCTCTCTAACAAGGCGCACTTCCTCTATATTGCATCACATCACTCTCAATGCTATTATGCACTAAAGATTCAATATATGTACTCATGCACCGCCATGCACGCACGCACACACACGCGGATACCTTGATTTACGGTAAGATATAGATCTGGAATTTGATGGCGGCAGTAATGCGGCTCCGCGGATGCCCTGTAACCTTAAAAACATAACCTTAGGTGTGACTGCGCAGCCTCACATGTCTGGTCAAATGCCAAGCACACGGCTCAGCGCACGTACGGAGCGAACACACGGATGGACGCGCTTTGCGTCATCGCGGCGCCCGGCTTGCCCTTTTATCCTTTGTATGAGGCCGGGGTGACATCATGGCTTCCCCTATCAAGCTCCCTTGTCACCCCAGCCCCTCCCTCCGCACCCCTCCTCACAGACTTCACATCACGAGAAGGCCATGCGTTGTGACAGTACGAGTCTACCCTGTGTGACATCAGAGCTTCTCTTTTTTTTCTTTTTTAGCTAATACCCCACAGAAATGCATCATTTTTTTCTGTTTTTTTTTTTTTTTTTTTTTTTTTTTTATATGTGACTGACGCAGAGAGATTTTCCGGATCGATGTTGCGCGGCAGAAGGTCGCCGTCTCCAACCTCCGGCTTTTCACTGGAATGCGCACAGAGGTCAGAGATTATGTTTTTAACCTTCAATTTCCCATAGGAGATTAAGAAAAGATGAACACTAACCTACTTAAAAGCGGAATATTAAATTGCTAATACTACGTACGGCTTGGATTTAACCGACTACTATATAGATATTTGAAATGATATAATAACATACTTGGTCGGGAACAAATGTCCAAAAAACCTGTATTTAATATGATCTTATACAGGGTGGCACCGCGGAGCAGCGGTTCGCGCTTTGGCCCGAAAGCAAGAATGCTGTGGTTCAATTCCAGTGGTTGACCGGGGCCTTTCTTCTGGGAGTTTTAGTGGAACACGACTTTACGGCGAGTTAACACTTCCCGACCGTGCTTTTCCCTTTGTGACATCACAGCTGCCACTTTTCAACGTGTCTACACACACACCTGTGCAAACACTCGTACGTAGATTTTGCGATTTCACCCTAAGATATAGCCGTTGAACTCCAAAGGTGTTGTAATGATACGGCATGGATGCCAACTGCCGATAAGCTCAACCTAATCCTCACCTGGTGACACAAGAGCTGTGACGGGACAGGTGTCACAGTGCTGGCCTATTTATTCTCTCGGGTTTAGTAATGGCTGCTGCTTTACGCCCAACAACGTCCACAACACCGAGGACTTGGACAAGAGACTGAAAAAACCCTCACAGCTTCCACCGCGCAAATTTTCTTTTTATCGTCTCCGTACGGGAAGGACTTCTTTCGCAACACTGTGCGAGAGAAAAGATCACGAAGGTGTGGCAGGACCAGAAGGCGAGAGTTATGAAGAGACAGTTATGAAGATTCGCTCGATAATAGAGAGTTGAAGATGTCGGTGGCAATTCCGCGACAAAACGATGGCGCCCGATCTGTATTCCATCACTGTTTCCGCTGTGTGACATCACAAGTCATTCAACATTTAAGAAGGACAAATAGAAATTTCAGTGTTCTTGGCGACAGGTGACTAACATAACCTTTGACCTCCGACGTTTGCCTGAATCCACGGATGTCGGGAAGGTCCTGTTTACCCTTTTTTTCCAACAGTACTGATGCAAATTATGTATTAAAGTGATCATAACAACAACGAACGATGTCACGTAATAATTCAAAATGCAGTTGAGAATTAAAACATTGTTTCCCTACCGTATATGCTGTGGTCAGCCATATTGAAATTACATCGAATAAACACCTCGGGTTTAAGAAAGTCGGTTTCGTTGAAACTCCAAAATTACTCGGAGCCTCAAGGGAATGTCCCATCATTATGTGTTATCACAGCTTCCCCTTTCCTTTATGACTGCGCTCCCAGGAGGAGCTTTTCCCGCTTTTTGACATCACAGCATCATCTGGGTGAAAGTGCTTCCCTTTTGTGACATCATAACTTCCACTCCCATTCCTCCTCCCATCGGTCCACATGTGAAATCAGTTATCCCCTGTATGACCGCGGAGGGGGTCCGCATGCAAACCCCTCCCCTGTGCTGGAGACATGTACATAGAGCAAAATCTACAGTTAGAAAACAGGAAATATGCTAAAGCAAAATCCATTCAAAACAAAATCTTGATTCTTCTTTCAGTACCTGTAAGTCTATTGGACTAGAGTTTTATCTAACTTTGACGGAACAGGGTTTCAGCATGAAAAAAATGAAAAGTAGGCAAAAAAAAGACCCAAGAAACAGCCAGGTGGTTTGTTTACTTATCAGCTGAAAGTTTTATCTGTAAAAACCACGCCAGTCGTGTCATTTTTCACTGGTTCGATCTTTTTGCGCTCAACCGCCGGTGACAAAACTCCTGTCTCACTTTTGTGTTCCAGCTAACCCCCCCCCTTTACAGAAACAATGTTAATGCACCACCATGAAGGCCTGCAGCTGGGTATCACATCCGATTTATCCGTATCCATGAAAAATGCCTCAACAACAACTCTCCTTGTGCTGGCTACTCTCTGCGGGCACGTCATGGTCAGTGGAAATTCTACATATCTCCTTCCACTGGCCGTAAGCCACTGGGATTGGGGGGGGGGGATTTGAGATGCAGCAAGAAAGCTGAAAAATTGAGTGGAAGAACGCTTGCGCATGGTTAAGCTACGAAACCATCATACTTCCCACTGTCCTTTTGAGTGGGGCAGACCCCCCCACACACACACACGCGCACACACACACACACACACACACACACACACCCCGTATCCACCAACTGAACCCTGACAGCGGCGGCCCACCCTCCTTCCCCTCTTCCCCTGCCCTTTCCCTCTCTCCCTCTCTTTCATCACTCTCTCTCACCCCCATTGTACGCTGCCACACTTGTCTCCATGGGAACCGCTCTGGGATTGGGTGTTGTTCTTGTGAAATCTCCGGCTCTCGGGAGTTGGACGAACTTTTTTTTTCACCCCCCCCACCTCCCCATTCACTCTTGCACGTTTTCTCAGCATCTCAGTGTGAGCGGACACGAGTGACAGCAGTTGTGAGTGGCCTCGCAAAGGTGACGACTGGATTAAAAATTATATGTGTTGTTAAAAATGGAGTCATGGAAAGCAAGGCGGCGTGCAAGACGTCTGCCCGTTGGCAAAAACTGTGTGTGTGTGTGTGTGTGTCTGTGAGCGTGCGCCTGCTCAATACACACATGTGCTTGCATTGTCATATGGCTGCAGCCAGTCACCAACTCTGTATTCAGAGGCACCCCCGCTATCCAGCCGTCACTATTCATGGATGTTTGGCCAAACGTGATCATAGCTTTTCATGCTGTGCTACCAAGCGACACATTCATCTGAATACACAAAAATGGCCGAACTAAGGAAACCATCTTGCTTTTGATACTAACTAGGGTACAAAGCATTTCGCTGGATCGGTGTAAATCCACCGAATGCCTTTTGAAAGTTTCAAACCTTTTCTTGTCGTGACAGATATTGGGAGGTGTGTGTGTGTGTGGGGGGGGATCGAAAGCAAAAGGGGGAAACATTCCACAAATACTACAGGTCTTATTTGGTGTTTCAACGATTCTGGTAGAGCACTATCCAAAAAAAAAAAAAAAAAATCACAAAGAAGCTTCTCACGAGGCTTCCGAAAGATTTTTTTTTTTTTTTTACACATTCAAGTACATGTGATACCCACATACACATATGAGTTTTACACATACACGTATGTTTTTCATATACATATTCACATTCGGGATGATTGTGCGTACATATATGCATATGTATATGCGTGCATATTGACACATTCATTCGTTCACCCTCGTCGCCAGTCGATCACAGGGCTACATATAGAGACAAACAACCGTTCACTGTCTCATTCACACGTCCGGGCAAGCTATGGTACCACATGTTACTCTTGCATGTTTTTGGACTGTGGGAGGAAACCAGAGAACCCAGAGGAAACCCACGCAGACACGGGGAGAGCATGCAAACTTCACAGAGAAACGCCAACAGTTGGAAAAAAATCAGGAGCCGTCTCGCTCGAGGTGCGAACCAATGCTCCAGTGTGCCGCCTCCAGGCAGCACATGTATGTATATATTTGTGTGCATTCACATACAAGGTGTTGGTTGTTTAATGAGATTTCTCTCGGAATCTATAGTTTGGTGTTGTTGATGGTGGTGTTACTTTTAACAGATTAATCTGGGAGGTTGTCTATGTATTTTGTCCAACACATTTATGCACATTAAGAGTTGAGCTTTCCCAACAGTGTACCCCATTTATGGAGATAATGCTGGGAAAGCTCCGGAAAAAAAGCTTCTTTCAAACCACTGAAAAGGTTTTTGTTTAATGTTTTGAAAAAGTTAATGGATTCACTGTGGCCCAAGAAGCTATACAATGAACCATCGGGAGACGCTTTAAATATATAAAAACGAAGAACTTAACATTGAGTTCAATGGTCTTAAGCTCAATGGCCAAATGTGCTTTGTGGTTCTGAGTAGTTCATTCATTTTTTTATCTGACTAGTAAGAGACGATTCGAATCTCTGTCTGATCCTCCACCGTAGAACTATGTACACGCTGAGCTGGTTTAGTTGCTTGGAACTTTTGTCAGTCCAGTCCAAACACAGGAAAAGCATTTCACTATGATTTTGCCGTTTGTCGACCCATTCAAAAAAAAAAACAACAATTTAGATTCTCTTCGCCAAATCCACGACCCGCTCACAAACAGGCCGTGTGATTCTTCGGGACATCTGCTCAAATATAGGCTGCAATATTGCCTGTGCCCTTACATGAATCTATTCCGAGGAATGCTCCAGTGTCAGTAAACATCCTCCGTGATCTCAGAGAAGGGATGACTAACCTGCTCTCCAGCTGACTTGGACGGAGATCAAAGTGAGATGTCAAACGACTTTCGAAGGGGATCAAATGTCGGCGGTTTCTTAAAGAGGAAGCGGCGGCTTCACAGGGACAACGTAGATTTCCATTTCGGCGGCCTGCACACAGAAATGTGCGGCCGCCGAGTCTTGAATGACAGAACGGAACACACACACTCACACACACCTTCTGTAAGCAACACGCACCGTGACGGGTGTTGACATCATCCTCGTGCAGACGGTCGACGCACCATTTTTAAGTACTCACAACTGTCAAACAGAAGGGCAGCGCAAAAAGTATGTTTATGAAACCTACCCGGAAACGGTATGAAACGAGCGAGCTGCAGCATGTCCTCAACTAACACTCACAACATTTCACACAGCTGGCCGACGAGACACAACAGAAAAATCCACGTACAAAACAGCATCACCAACAAGCAACCATGGTTGCTAAAGAGTCAAAGAAATCTCCACACAATTACAAACTTATCGCATATCAAAATAAATTGAACTGTGAGACATTAGACTCTCTTTAGTCCGCCTAAAATTCATGTCTTCTGCTGGCAGGAAGTCATAGCTGCAGGCAGAAAGCTGTGCAGACATGATGTCACACAGGGGAGGCGGGCAGAAAAGTCTTGAGTGTGCGTCCAGGGCAAAGGACGAGGGATTTGATGGCAGGAAATCACAGCGCGTAGATGGGATGTACTGGTCTCACGCACGGGGGGGGGGGGGAGGCAGGAATATCACAACGTCTAATACAGAGAGCTGTGACGTTTGGTGGAGAATTACAACACCGTGAAAGAGAAAGCTGAGGAGGGTGACTTTGAAAGCACTGCAGAACCGTGCCGGAAAACAGGTTTAATGGGGAAAAAAAAAAAAAAAAAGACTATGGCGGGACGAGGAAAGCTAGTCAGTGATGCAACTGACGACAACCACGATGGTGAATAATGAGGAAGAACAAAGCAGAAAAGAGGCAGGGACTGACTGGACGTGGACCACTTTAACAGCAGTGAACAATGACGGAGACGGGACCTAGAAATAGAAATAACAATGACATTGGCTGTGAATCACAGTCCGGCAACTCACTCACAGTCACCTAATCATAATTCGACAAACACTTGTGTATTGGTTCTCAGCATTCAGGAGGCGCTATGGAGTCTCATAGTGTACGTATACAACTATCCAGAAGGTGTGTGTCCTGCAACGTAAGGGGTGAATGCACGAAAACCTGATGGTGTGATGTCACGGGGACGGGCGGGCACGCGGCCGGTGTTGTCACTGACAAACCTTTCAGTGGGACAGTGAATTGAGGAAATCCCATGCGTAGACACACACGGGTGTTACTGTGTGTTAACCGCAGTGAAGGGACGGCAAATCTATTCAGTGCGCATTGAAAGCAAGAGCAAGTACACTGACGCAGTATTTATAGATTACTGCAACTCCACAAAAGACTGGAATTATGCAAGCTTAATGAAAAAGAAGGACGGAATAAGGGCGAGGTTGTATGGTATGGTGAAGAATTAAGGATGTTTGAATGATGGTGGCTGCACAAGAGCGAACATTAATGGAGGGAGATATTCTGTTCTGGATATGGTCGTGATTGAAGGGAAAACCAGGAAGGAGTGACTCAAAGCCGATCACTATTTATCATAGTGTAAGATGAATATTTTTACATCACTGGCCATCAGGAACACTGAAGTGGCTTTTCAAGAAAGAGAAACGGGGAAGGAACAGTGGGCGTTTCAGTCATTTACGCATTCATACATAGAATCGTCTCAACATAACCCACGATTTTGGCTGTGTTGAAATTGAAAAAACAAAAGCAAGGGCAAAGGAAAGCTGGTGCCATACGGTGGGCACGTATTTCAACTGCTCTAAAGAAATCTCTATGTTAAAAATCAGATTCGCGGCAAGATGAGGCATTCATAGGGAGGACAATAAAGAAGGAAAAGAGGAAGCGGTGGAGAATAGATTGGGCAGGTGAGGGGTGGGGAATGATTCACAGGATGGGAGGGGTCTGGAGGAGAAGATGGAGAACATGACACTGGAACAAATAGGGAAAAGCCAGAGTCGAGAGAACCCTTCGTGTTAGGGGATGCAGCGACGGTAACATATCTGAGGAGGGCTGGAAACACAGGGACAAAAACACGTCCGATAGAGTGTAGGCGGTTTTTGGAGAAAGGGAAGGAGCAACTCATGAGTGCGACATTCCTTTCAACCTGCAAGAGGAAAGAAAGGCACAACGGCCAACAGGAAAGACTGGTAAAAAATTGTTAAACTTTTTGAAGCGAAGGGGGAAAGAGTCAGGTGCAGAAGTGGCGTGGCCTCTAAAAATGCATTTTGGGTTTTAGAAAACCAACTGCACATCCATTAGGTTTATAACAAAGTTAGAGGGTGTAAATGTAGACAAAATGAACTAATGTTTACCAACCCATCACAGGATCCATAGAAAGAGACGACAGTGGCTGCCATTGTCGTCAGGTATAGAGTGCAAAAAAAAAAAAAAACATCTGAGTGTGTGTGTGTGTCTGTGTGTGCGCAGTAAAGCTTGATGTTATTTGATGGCTTTAGAAATGAGTCAACAGACAAGCTGACAATAAACGGTACTGATTCTGTTTCACCAAAAAGGGGGTATCTTTTATACATAAATATAGATATAAATGTACCTTTAACTTTCATATAGCTTACTGTGTACAGTACAATTTGTTCAACAGAGAAGTCAAAAAAGGTTTAGTGGAAATCATCACAGTTCAATCAAAGTCAGGAGTTAAGTCACAGAGCAGAGTGAAGTATTTCATAAGTGGCAGCGGTAATGGGATAAACCAAAGGGTGTCATCAGAACGCAGTATTTACGAGAAGTAGCAGGTGTAAAGTGTAAAGAACAGGTAATGATTAGCAGGCTGGATTTGGTCAGGACGGATCTCAACATGACATTGGTTGTCACAAGATATCATCATTCATTAGGTTGTAGGAGGTGGGTTTGTAAAAATTAGGCCAGATTAATAAAGCTGAGAATATGGACGAGAAGACTTCAAAGTTGGCAATGCTGAGGGGAGATGAAATGTATATTTAGTTGTTTTTTTTAAGGACAGCTACACTTAAAAGATTGTTCTTAAAAAGCGTTGAGGACAAATGGAACTTGAGGGTGGCAGCAACGTGACTCGAGCGACGTCAGCCGCGGAACAACCTCACCAAAGAGGAAGAAGAATGATTTACAGTGTCGTTGCGAAGGGTTAGAGCGCCACGTGGCTTATGTGCATATACAGAACTTTCGAAGATGACATACTATTCAGCGTGCTCTCGTCGATCGTGTCTTTATTTTGATGTTGTTGCAGTCGAGCGTTGTAGGCCCGGTTTCTTTCCATGGATATTCTTTTAGAAAAAAAGTCCAACTTTTATCATTGGGACGTACAAAATCAGTTCTGATCAAACATTTTGGGGATGCAGAGAATAACGGAGGAAGATGAATCACTGTAGGGACCCCTGAAGAGACCAGACAAGACTGCTAGGTCACATCTCCTGAGAGTCAATGATGGCCCAGTCTGTATAGGAGGCCAGACAAATAACACTCAAACGACATTGAGCAAGCTCTTATTTAGCAGGCAACCAAAGTCACCAAACATTATTTTTAGCCATCATGGCAACTATGCAGAATTCTTTGGCTATAAGGGCAAACATGACATTGTAAATGGATTGAAAATATCTTCATGCCCTCCTTGATGAAAGGGAACTGCAATTCTCTGCCGCAGAGAAAACGCACAGGGACGTCTTTAAGGTCCACTAGAGGAGCTAACTTGTCCAACACTGCAGCCTGGCTGGCCCGCAATACAGCAGAGACGGAGGGAAACACGCTGCGCAGAGACGACGCAGACGTCCCCCTGGCCTCCTGCGTTCGCGGGTTGCACTAAACTTGTCTGATACAATTCAATGGGTGGATCCGTCAGAGTATCAAATGACCAAAATTGGATTTCATTACCTAAAGTCTGACAGGCCCGTTTGTCTGAGGCTCATGACTCACCAAGCATGTTTGTGTGCGCTTGACGAGCGCTGAGTCACACAAACTATCCCAAGGCACACATGAGAGATAAAATGTTAAAAAAGGGTGTTAGCCACACGAGAGACTTACAGTTGGCATGTGATTTTCAGTCTGTTTGATGCACATTAAACGCTGTGCAGAATATTGTTGTGTAATATTGGGGGGGGGGGGGGGTTGGGGAGGGATGTTGCCAAAGGAGACTGGAGAGGATAGGTGGAAAATCATCTGGGAGGGGTGCCTGATACGGATGGGGGACGGACGGCTGGTTTTTCCACTGCCAGAGAGGGAGAACGGCTAAATCAAATTAATTAGCTCCTTCATCTCCAGGCAGCTACTCAGGCATGCTGTACTGGCGAAGAGAAGAGGTGCTGCCGGTTGGGGGTGGAGGGGTGGGGGGGAGACGCAGTAGGCATACAAGAAGCAAGATAGGACACGGTGGAGGGGTGAAAAGCATGCCGTCTATGTGCGCCATTCAAGGGGAGGGGCGGCAGAGGGGCGGGCTGCATAATTCTCTGATAAGCGTGCGTGTTGTTTTGCAGGAGGAGGAAGTGGCCGCATGTCGGCTGATCCTGGCTGCTGCTGTGCTTTGGGCGATGGTACTTCCTGTTTCTAGACAGCCTGTATTTTGAAGACTCTATAAATGATCTGGCTTTTTTTTTCCACGCCTCTTTAAATAGCAAACAGACACTTCAATCACAATCACCCGGGCAGACAGGAATTTGGGAAAAAAAGAGACGATTAAAAAAGGGAGTTCTAAGAAAAAGAGGTTATGGAGTTGACTTGACCCTGTGAAAATAAAATAAAAACATTTTTGATCAGTGTTGGATGCAATCCATATATCCATTAGTCAGCAGCACATATTCATTAGTCGAAAAATATGCTATGAAATTGTACATCTATCCATTCACAACAAAATGTACTTACAATATAAAAATTAAACATGCTGATTTCAGAAGATTGCGTTCCCTTACCATAATATATATTACTGAATGTGTATACACATGTATCCACACATACGTACATACACATGTATTTTTATCATTAATAAATTACTATGAGTAATGCAGCCTTGAGGGGACACAGGCCAGTGGCTCCCTGAGCCTGTTCCAAGCCCGCAAAAATGCAGAGGGTTGTGTCAGGAAGGGCATCCGATGTAAAACTTTAGCCAGAACCAAACATGCAAATCAAACCTAATAATCTCATACCGGATCGGTGGAGGCCCGGGACGACAAACCCTGCCATTGGTACCGATGCCCTACAGGGTATCAGTGGAAATTGGGTTACTGTGTGTCGCAGAAGGAGAGGAAGAAGGCGTGTTCGGAAGCAGAGAGAGAAGAGGAAAGGAAAGAGTCTCGGACTGAGAGTAGGGAGTTTGAATATTGGGACTATGACAGGAAAAGGTAGAGTGTTGGTCGACATAATGCAGAGAAGGAAGGTGGCGATGCTGTGAGTCCAGGAGACCAAGTGGAAAGGTTGTAAGGCTATGAGCTTAGGAGCAAGCTTTAAGTTGTACTATTATGGTACTGAGTACAGAGTAGAAGTTATCTTGAAGGAGCAGTTTTTTAGGAATGTTCTTGAGGTGAAAATAATGTCAGATAGACTTACGAGTCTGAAACTGGAAATTGAGGGTACGATACTCAGTGTTGTTAGTGGCTATGCCCCACAGGTGGGATGTGAGTTAGAGGAGCAGGAGAAGTTCTGGAATGAGTTGACGCGATGCAGAATATCCCCAGAGATGAGAGAGTGGTAATTGGTGCAGACTTTAGTGGGCATGTTGGTGCAGGCAATAAAGGGGGTGAAGAAGTGATGGGCAGATTTGGTATAAGGGATAGGAACACAGAGGAACACATTGCGGTATACTTTGCAAAAAGGATGTAAATGGCTGGTGTGAACACCTTTTCCAGAAGACAGAAACACAGGATAACTTATAAGCGGATGTAGGAGCACGCAGGTAGACTACATCTTGTGTAGACATGGTAACCTGAAAGAGAGCAGTGACTGCAAAGAAGTTGTAGGTGAGAGTGTAGCCAGACAGCAAAAGATGGTGATTTGTAGGATGACTCTGGTGACAAAGAAGATCAAGAGGACAAAGGCAATGCAGAGGACAAAGTGGTAGAAGCTGAAAGTGGAGGAGTGTTGTATGGTTTTCAGGGAAGAGTTGAGAAAGGCTGTGGGTGGTCAGGCTGAGCTTCCAGATGACTGGACAACAACAGCTAATATTATCGGGAAGACAGGTAGGAAAGTAGTATATACAGTACAGAGAAAACGGTTAGCAAAGAATACATGGGAAACTGAGGGGACTGAAGAGAACAGACAGGTGTACAGGGAGATGCAGTGTAAGGTAAAGATAGAGGTAGCACAGGCAAAACAAAGGGCGTACGATGACCTGTATGCTCAATTGGACAGTAAGGAGGGAGAGAATGATCTATAAAGGTTGGCGAAACAGAGCTATAGAGATGGAAAGGATGTACAGCAGGTCCAGGGGATTAGGGATAGAGAGGGTAATGTATTGACAGATGCTAGAGCTAGAAGAGTGATGGGAAGATGGAAAGAGTACATTGAAGAGCTGATGAGTGAGGAAAATGAAAGAGAAGCAAGGGTAGAAGAGGTGACTATTGTAGACCACAAAGTAGCAGAGATTAATACAAGTGAAGTAAGGAAGGCATTGAGGAGGATGAAGAGTGGAAAAGCAGTTGGTCCTGATGATATACCTGTGAAGGTGTGGAAGTGTCTAGGAGAGGCAGGGGTAGAATTTCTGACTAGATTATTCAACAGGATCTTAGAGAGTGAGAAGATGCCGGAGGAATGGAGAAGAAGTGTGATGGTGTCCATTTTTAAGAATAAGGGGGATATGCAAAATCGGGGCAACCATAGAGGGATAAAGTTGAGCCATACAATGAAGTTATGGGAAAGAGTAGTGGAAACTAGACTTGGAGCAGAAGTCAGTATTTGTAAACAGCAGTATGGCTTCATGCCTTTAAAGACTACTACAGATGCAGTATTTGCTTTGAGAATGCTAACAGAGAAGTACAGAGAAGGCCTGAGGGATTGCATTTTTGTAGACCTAGAAAAAGCATACGACAGGGTGCCAAGAGATGAATTCTGGTATTATATGAGGAAGTCTGGAGTAGCAGAGAAGTATGTTAGACTGGCACAGGACATGTATGCTAGCTGTGAGACAGTGGTGTGGCATGAGATGTGGTGTGAATGAGAGGAACGGTGGAACGGTGAGGCTACAGGGAGTGGAGACCAAGAAGTTGGAGGATTTCAGGCACTTGGGGTCAACAATCCAGATCAACGGAGAGAGTGGAAAAGAGGTGAAGAGACAGGTTCAAGTAGGTTGGAATGGGTGGAGAAAAGTGTCAGGGGTACTATGGGATAGAAGACTATCAGAAAGACGTAAAGGAAAGGTGCATAAGACAGTTGCGAGACTAGAGTTGTTGTGTGGCCTAGAAACAGTAACAAAGACGAAAAGACGGGAGGTAGAGCGAGAGGTCGCAGAGATGAAGACGCTACGGGTCTCTTTGGGAGTGACGAGGGTGGATAGGATCAGGAATGGGTCGAGCAGATGGACAGATCATGTTAGATGTTTTGGGGAGAAGGTTAGATGTTTTGGGGAGAAGGTTAGAGAAGCCAGACTGAGATGGTTCGGTCATGTACAGAGGAGGGATAGTCATATTGGTAGACAGACGCTGGAATTGGAGCTGCCAGGTGGGCTGTCTAGAGGAAGACCAAAGAGAAGATTTATGAATGCAGTGTGAGAGGACATGAAGGTAGTTGGGGTGAGAGAGGAGTATACAGTGAATAGGGTTAGATGGAGATGGTTGATTCGCTGTGGCAACCCCTGAAGGAAAAAGCCGAAAGGCGAAGAATAATAAATTACTATGAATGAATTTTAATAATGAACAGATAAGAGACAAAATTTGGGAACTTCAGAAACCCTGAATGTATAGTAAAACCACTGGATCGTACTTTTCACATTTTTATGATGCCTTTTTTGTTTAATAAATGTTCTATGGCACCTTTTTAAACAAAGCTCAATGGTTCCCTTTGCAATCCAGAGAATTATTATATTAAAAGTAGCATCAGATGGAAAATTCACATTAAGTGCCTCAATCTTGCTCAAAAGTGCAGTAGTATATTACTTTCCAGGACTTTTTATGGGCACCTTAGACAAGCTCTGACTATAGAAAAGGACAAAAAAGAGAAAACAGTAAAATGAAAAGTGAGGAACAAGAACTTAAGAGACAATGCCAGGAGAAGCACAACAGCAATGGTGAGAAGGGGACGCCAGAGACTCATTCAGTGACACTGAACAGGTCCAGAATGATGACGGTTCCTGACGACGCAGGGAGACGTTGTTGTCAGGTGATAAAGACATTCAGACTTGGAGGGAGGAACGTGCAAAAAGTGGTTGTTCAAGTTCATTCAAAGTGCGAAGCACAGAGTGTGAGCACCCTTACGGTGGAGGAGTGATGTTAGGCAGAGCTTGTCAAATGTTTCAGGTCATAACCTTCCAAAATAAAGGTCCTGGAAACTTTTAGCGGTTAATACAAACCTGTGCACAAACACAGGCCGCATTTGAAATGTAATCTTTTTTTTTTTTTACTTTTATTATTGAAGTTGTTTCTTCCTTTCTGGACTTTTTTTTGCCTCAATGATTTTTAATTTTTTCATTGTATTTCTTTTGTAAATGTCTTATGCTTATTTCCAGGTAATTCCTCTCTATTTCCAGGTAAAATTGCAATTTACTCGTTTTATTTTGTCATGTTTATTCCAATTTACAACATTGATTTTCAAAAGTCCATTCCAATAAAATAGTAATTTTCTGTGTGCAAATTTTGTATCTGGTTTGATTTAGCTACATTTTTATTTTCTCAACTGATCACAGGCCCCTGCACCCAACCCACCCCTGAGTTGTCCTGGCCAAAAGGCAAAGGAGAGTGGAGCGGAAGGCACCAGAGGTTAAAAACTTTTAGAGAAGAGAGAAGTGGAAGGCTCAGTGCAACAGCCCGACCAGACTTGGCTGCACTGTGAGAACCCAAGATTAGCACTAAGCTGATTGCAACACGAGGTGGGATCAAGAGCAATTAATTTAGCATCTGATAGTTCCAGTAAGAGGGTGGAAGAACCTTAAAAAAGTGTGGATCTCCTTCAAACTACGATGTTGCTTCTGATTCCACTCCTCCGCTTTGTGATTCTTTTTCTGCAGATTAGCTGGCAGGAAAGTATTCAGTTTGAGCAGAAAATGAAAATTTGAAAGATGTGAAAGGGGGTGTGGATGATAAAAGCAAGAAAGACGAAAGTGCTCGGCTGACATCAGCCAACACAAACACCCGAGGAACAGGACATTCTCTTGCGAGCAGAGTGTGTTGGCCAGTTTCAATGGGCTCTTAGACAGACAGCAATCCTCAAGCCATGCGTCACTCTTTTTATTACAAAACACCATCCTGATGCATAATTTAAGAGGATATAACGGGAAAATGTTCTCATAGTAATGGCCAAATCAAAAGAAGCTTGGGAGCAAGAAAACACTCCATTACAGGCCAAATTATTAGCATTTTTTCAGATTTTAGGGGAGAAAAGGGGGCTTGTGCTAAAGTGCCAATCTCCAATGAAACTGAGAGCACAGACGTGCACGCACACACGCATGCACGCACACACATGCACTCTCTCTCTCTCTCTCTCTCTCTCTCTCTCGCTCTGTCTCTCTCGCTCTGTCTCTCTCGCTCTCGCTCAAGCTCTGACATCATCAGACAAGAGCTCCCCCTAGATATCCACGCCTCTTCCAGGGTCTAAAAATGCCTCAGGAAGACACGCAACGCTGGCAACAACCTCAGGGAACCCTGATAAGCAAACATGCTCTACCAGGGTTAAAAAAGAAAGAAAAAGCTGTCAAAACAACAACAGCTACTCATTAAAAAAGGCAATGCTAAGAGTCTACATAAAAGTTTAATGGGCGAAGGATTTAGGACTGATTTTCAGGGCAAACCATAGCAGAATATCGTGACCAGCAGACTCAGAGGAATGAAACCTGGAAATGTGTGACACCTCAGGGGGCTGTGATGCAAAATTCACGTCAAGCTGATTAAATAGCTGTGATATAATTGAGCTGTGGCCAAAATAACCTGTCCCTTCAGGGGTTATAACTTTGAATTTTATGCTCTTATGGGGCTTTTTCAAAAAGTCCAGATTACACTGCAAATATGCGGTAATAGAAGAGAGAATCTCATTCTCTTCATTATAAAATTGATAATAACACAAGTTAGCACATACAGGGTGTAGATACATAAACATGTCGAGCATTAGAACAAAAAGCATTCATTGTCAAATTTGACTTAGTGCTGTATGGCAGCACGTACTTGGTCATGCCAGCAACACAGCAGCTACAGACCGGCCAAGGTTTGGAAACAACACAGGATCATGTTTGAGGTATATAGGTCATACAATATTAAATGCAAAAGGGTAATTAAATTGTACACATTATCTTGATGTTCATGTACAGAAATATGACTTAAGGCAAAACAGAATGAAGATAGTAAATTACAGCTACATCCAACTATGCTTCAATCCACATTTTGTCTCTTCACCACCTTACACATCCCGCTTTATATTCAGAAAGCCTGTATGTGTGTGTGTGCTGTGAAAATGAAAGTTCTTACATCACATGGGGAGGCGAAGAGTCTGCATTTGCAGGGAGGGGCTTCCCTGGCACTGTAGGGGGGGAAGCTGTGATGTCATGCTGGGAGGCAGGAGGGAGGTGGAGCTACAGGGGTTCTTCCTATATAAATCCAGCAAAGGTGGTTTGTTTGCCCAATCCATCCAATGCTCAGTGAGGGTGAGTGGGGATGTCTCAAGAAGGGGGAACACACAAAGGGAAACACCTCACCAGATTGTGTGAATAACTCAAGCCCTGAAAACTTACATTTCATTTCATCTTGAAGTTTGAAGGCAAGCTGACAGGCTGTCTGTCCTGATCCAACCAGTACCTGGCTGTCGATCCTCGGATGGATAACTTACACACACGTAAACACACACAGCGAAAATTTGTGCTCAGGTCAGAATAAAAAGTAGAAGTAATCCATTGCATGCAATCATTTAAATTGAGAAGTATTTTGTGTGACTGAATACTTTAAAACTTTGTAGTTGTACCTTTTTCAGGTTATTATTTATATGAACATACAATGTGCTATTATTTGAACTACATGAATCATGCATTTACAACACCCATTTTGACAATCTTATGTAACCACAAGAACGAGAAAATTCAGCTTATTTTAGTTGTTTTATCCCCTTACTTCTTGTTATTGTTGGTTACTTATTTGCAGTATAAATGATGAGCTCAAAATGTCCGAAAGCAGTCATCTGAAGGAGGAAAGAAATCAGTAATTTGGGAGGAAAAAAAAAACTAAAAAATAGTTTAGGAAATAAAGATTCATAAACACGTGTTTTGTCAAATAAGTAGAAAAATCGGTCATTTGTCATTATCATGTAAGTTCTGTATTATTACGTTATGTAACGATTGGGGGTTAAATAGGCTGTTTATCGTTCAACTTTATTTACAAGGATAGGGGGAGACTTCCAAGTAAACACACCCCGTCTCTTTGGGAAGCCCGAGAGCGCATCATTCTGACGTGAATTCGCTTTCTTTTCAAGAATGTATGACATTGTTTTCCTCGAAACGCCGTTTATATAAAATCGTCTGGAGCCTGCTGGTCCGACCACAACAAAACCCAAGCGTGCAGTAAAAGCGCTTTCGGGCCATTACACGGCCGGGAGATTCCGGTCTAAAGGGGCTGGGGGAGTCATTGCTTGAAATCTAAAATATTAAATAACGGGATTGATCTTATATTTTGGTTATTACAGTCATGCGTTTCCGTCTACATACCTTGTCGCCGCTTTGTGGACGCACCGACCTCCTCGGCGCAGCAGAGGGAGCACGGAGCGCTGCGGGGCGCGCTTCCGCAGTCGGCGTGGTTGTGCAACGCATTAGGCGCCGGACGATCTCCGTGTGAGCCAGAGGAGGGAGCCAACTGCTAAATAATGAATCCTTTGTATCGCCCCGGCGTGGCATGGCACACGCTGGGGAAGCGCTAGTCCCCGACACAAGTCGTGTGTGTTGCGAAGCCGTCACGGGAGCCGGGACGCTTTTAGCCCGTGGACAAGGCAGCATTTAGCGGCGATTCTTGTAGGCCAGCTTCCCTGATGCTCCGCTGCGGCTGGCTGGGAGGCATCGAGGAAGACGGTTCCTAGAGGAACCCGAAGATGTCAGTTTCAGCTGCCTAGTCGATTTTGTTTCTACAGGAGATCAGTTTTTCGACGAATTAACAAAACACAAGACTCAATAGTACTTGTCAGGTTTTTTTTTATTAAAAACTGAACCAAAAATGCGGTTAATATCGAGACATAACGTAGTAACATGATACTAAGCAAAAACTTACATAGCATGAACTGTTCACCGGTTGCGTTCTGTAAACGAGGCGCTCGAATCCAACCGTGTTTCAGCTGATACCCAGCGTTTTCCACAATTCCCATTATTATTTCATATCGAGAATGGCAATTTTACGCTAACATATCACGCACACCGTGAGCGCTTCATGAACTGAACAACGGGGATGAGTGCGTCGAGGGACACCTCCGTTGACAATATGCCTATGAACATTAGCCGTCAATACTGCTGTTCCCTTCCCCTGGGCGCAACCGGCCGAGGAGAAACCGGATAAATCTATTGTATAATAACCTATTGACATGTCCTCGTCCATGATAAAACACTCAACTTGACCACATGCCGTGTAAAAGTAACAACGAAATAAGGGGATTCTGTGATTATAAAGCTAACGGCTGTGTCAAACTCACACTAGCCTGACAAAAAGCAACCCAATTCAAGCTCTTAATAGAAGAATATGGAGTCAGTGTTCATAGATGATAGCTAGCAAGATGGCTTCAAGTCTTCAAACCACTGAGGTACCCGGACTAGGGCTTACAGCGGCCAAATTACTCCCTTAAATAGTCTTTTCCTCATATTTAAGCCCCAACAGCCCCCTTCGTCGCATTTGTGAGAGTTTTACACCGTTACCTGCGCATCTACTTCACGGGGAAATTAGCCAGCGGGAATATTCGAGACTCCATCTTTCTCATTAACAACAAGAAGCATCGTCAAACACCGCCATGTTGAGAGCTAACAGCACACAGCTAAAATACTTCGGTTTCGACATTACGTCGTGACTATACAACTATGATCGCGACAAACCAATACGTTATGAACAATAACAGACAATACTTCACGAAAACTAGGGACATGGGGTACTCAGTTCATCTGAGTTGAAAGACAGACAGTAGCCGTTTATTTAAGGTTTTCACCGTTGGGGTATATCCAAGGCTAACTTTAATGTAAACGGGGTGCTGGCAATGCAAACGATAAAAATATGTTCCGTTTTGCTGACATATCGAACGCTTCAACGACAACCACTTAGTCGTATAGCACGAAATGTAGACATTTAGTTAAAATGTAGCATTACGCATATACGTATTCCACCCAATGTAAGCGAATTGTTTAGCTAAGCTAATGGCGACAAGTTCCAAAGGTTAATCCAAGAAAACAAATCAGACTCAAAACAGACTTGACGTGCAATCGAACGATCTTCACGCAATGCATCTCTTTTCTAGCTTATTCTAGCTAATTTACGTTAAGCTTAAAATCATAGCGTTGTGATGGCAGCTAACCGCCAAAAACACAGCATTCCAGCCTGCTCTCAATACTTGGCCTAAAACAAAGCCTTGTATTTTTCGATAATAATTAAAATTAACCCACAATTGACGACAGTAATCGGATCCCCGTTGAATTCTCCTATACAATAAGATTAATAAAATTATCACAATCACTCAAACACAAGGTATACAGCACTTAAGGCTTTCCCCATGATTTCCTAAACGGCATACGGCTTATCCAGTCCAGTAGGCGGCCGGCATTTGCAGGAGAGTCCGAGGCTTGCAAAAAAGTCCCAGGATTCCAAAAACGAAGAGTAATAAAATCCGATAAATCGATGTTAATGCGACACACTTCGAAATATATTCCACTACAGAGTGTTTCTAGGTGAAAACATACTATATTTCGACCATTTTCGTCAGTTTTATCAAACGCCTGAACAGGCCTCAGCCCTGAGCCTCTTTTCTTAGAGCCCAGGCAGTTCCAGAGCGAGACGAACGGGAGAACAGAGGGTTTTTTTTACTTTTGCTCTGAGGGAAGAAATTCACATCGGGTGCTTTCGGCAATCATCGGAAAATGGGCGGGGTATGTTAAAATTATACTAAAAAGGACAATATGTTCTTGCTCATTGGCTAGCTTTCGTCCACTGCTCAATATTAATAGCTAAACGGGCGAATCAAAAGCATTATGTTAAGTATTTTAATTTTGCATATATTGCATATGCCGCACCGCCTTTTCTATTTTAATACAGCCAATAGAAACTGGTATTGATTTTATCAACGCCCGCCTTCAATTTTGATTCGTCAAGAAAGAAAGCGTGTTTCCTCATTGGCTGTACGTCCGACTATATTAATTATTCATAGAACTGGCTCAAATAGCCAATGAGCGTTTTACCGTGGATAACTATGTCCCACCTTCCAAAGAGTTAGCCCCTGTGTTTCTGCCTGGGCAACCCCGTTGCAGTCACTCAGCCTATATAACCAGGCGTTGTCCCTTCGTTCACTCAGAAGCGCTCTGAGCGCTCCACAGTGTAGATCAGGAAAGGGAGAGGAGACGGTTGGTTGTCAGCTTAGCTAGGATTAAAACATAAATAATTCGGTTCTAAAGGCAACCGACAACAGAGGTCCCTGGGATATCGCCTTCGGAGACTTTCCGGTCACCGTTGGCGGCTTCACCAGAGTCGTGGTGACAACTTAAGAGGCTGTTCCTGCTCACAAAGCGACGTGCCGAGGAAGGACGCGTCTCTTTGAATAGACAGGATGCACGGACCGCCCTCCGGCGACAGCGCATGCCCCTTGCGCACGATCAAGAGAGTTCAGTTCGGCATCATCAGCCCAGATGAGCTTGTAGGTTTTCTTTTCGGGGGATGGGGATTTTATTAATTCTGTTACACATTGTACACACGTCTTCGATCATTTTTAGACTAATGGTGTATTTCGGCAAATGTTGCAAATACACGGATCTGTTTACAAAGAAAAATGTTTGCTGTTAGCCTAGCCTAGCTGTGTGAGGCTGGTTGAGCTTGAGCTAACTAGCATCTTTCAGGAAGTTTGAAAACTTTAAGCACAACATTATCAATTTAGCGATCCAGGCTATCACATGAATTAAACCCCTATTTTATTCATCCAGTGTGTTTTTTTAGTCCATTAACGAGTAAAAATCGTAGACAACAGTTAAATCTTTTGCACCGCTCTGGTTTTGTCAGTGGTCGCATTGTTCTCGCCGAGCTTTTGTCATGCAATAAATAAAATGTAATTTAAAGCAAGTCAAATATGCATGTCTCATTTACATCGGGATCGACACATAAGACAAAACACGTGTATGTGATACAGGCCCTAAGCCTGTGACTTTTAGGACTGTTCGCACCGGCGATGTTTAACCGTTAACCAAACGTTAGACTGAATGGTGGAGCTGTGATGCGCTAATAGAAAGGTGTCGGGACAGTCATAACTTATTAGTATCAGACTTCATTCCTGCTTATGGAGGTGATTTAATTTCCTAGAGGATGGGTCGTGGACAAGTAACTTGGCACAGATGTAGCAGACTGGATACATATAAGCAGAACTGATATTTCAGATTTTAATCTGTGCATATCACTGCTGTTCGGTCATTATTGTGTCATTAGCTCAAATGAATGGTTTTCTCCTCCAGAAAAGAATGTCAGTGACAGAAGGGGGGATTAAATATCCCGAAACAACTGAAGGTGGGCGCCCTAAACTTGGTGGCCTCATGGATCCCAGACAAGGGGTCATTGAAAGAAGTGGGAAATGTCAAACCTGTGCAGGTAAAGTTTTTGAAAACATTTTTAAATATCTATTGCCTCGTCTTTTATCCAGACCTCATATCAATTTTATTTCGTCCTCCCAGGCAACATGACAGAATGTCCAGGTCATTTTGGGCACATTGAACTCGCAAAGCCAGTTTTTCATGTTGGCTTTATAACAAAGATAATGAAGGTGCTGCGGTGTGTCTGCTTTTTTTGCTCCAAGCTATTAGTCGACTCAGTAAGTATTTCTTGTTTTTTTTGTCCTTTCAAAACGTATTATCTTTCACCCTTAAAATGTTCATTTTGTTATTTACCGCTGCTCATAGAACAATCCAAAAATCAAAGACATCCTGGCAAAATCAAAAGGGCAGCCAAGGAAGCGCCTGACACATGTGTACGAGCTTTGCAAAGGAAAAAACATCTGTGAAGGAGGGGAGGAGATGGATAACAAGTTTGGGATGGAACAGCAGGAGACTGAGGAAGACATTACCAAGGAGAAGGTATTATCATACATTTCATGTCCTGAGACCATTCCAAATCCATCCAAATACATGTTGATAACACATCATCAAATAAAATTGAAATAGTCATCAGTTCAGATAAAATATTGGACATAATAGCAAAATATAATATTTGCAGTGGTGCCAATATTGTCATCAGTGCAACCAAATCAGTTTATCTGTGATGTACTAACTTATTGTCTACATTCTCACCAACATGTAAGATCCACGCTTTGTACTTTTGTCTGAAATACAGCAGGTGAGAAAAATTAACTCTCCTAATTTCAAATTGTTTCATGTGGTGATTTATGCAGGGCCACGGTGGATGCGGGCGATACCAACCACGCATCAGACGCTCGGGCCTGGAGCTTTACGCTGAGTGGAAGCACGTCAATGAAGATTCTCAGGAGAAGAAAATCCTGCTGAGTCCTGAGCGTGTGCATGAGATCTTCAAGCGCATTTCAGATGAAGAGGACATCATCTTGGGCATGGACCCAAAGTTTGCCCGACCAGAGTGGATGATAGTAACTGTATTACCTGTGCCTCCGCTGGCTGTAAGGCCAGCTGTCGTCATGCAGGGCTCTGCACGTAACCAGGTAAGACGATGTGACCCCACACTTAATTTTAAGCTATGTTCACATGTTAAAAGTGTCCACATATGTACTAAATGTTGGTTGTCTTTCGAAGGACGACTTAACCCACAAGCTGGCAGACATTGTCAAGATCAACAACCAGCTGCGGAGAAATGAACAGAGTGGTGCTGCAGCTCACGTCATAGCTGAGGATGTCAAGCTGCTTCAGTTTCACGTGGCCACCATGGTTGACAATGAACTGCCAGGCCTGCCAAGGGTTTGTTTATTTCCATGCAACATAATGA
Source organism: Fistularia commersonii (assembly GCF_037954325.1). Lineage (NCBI taxonomy): Eukaryota > Metazoa > Chordata > Actinopteri > Syngnathiformes > Fistulariidae > Fistularia > Fistularia commersonii. Next base: position 6,385,808 of record NC_141302.1, read on the forward strand.
CTAGTTATCAAGAAATAGAGTTGTGCGATCTTTCTTTTTGTGTTGGTCTAGTCATATTCTTTGAATTCCCTTGAACCTGGTTGGTGTCATTGCCCTCTGAAATACATACTTTTGTTGTTGTTTTTAGGCAATGCAAAAATCTGGCCGCCCTCTCAAGTCCATCAAGCAGCGTCTAAAAGGGAAGGAGGGGCGGGTCCGAGGTAACTTGATGGGCAAGCGTGTAGACTTTTCTGCACGTACTGTCATCACCCCAGACCCAAACCTACAAATTGACCAAGTGGGTGTGCCACGATCCATCGCAGCCAATATGACCTTCCCAGAAATCGTCACACCGTTTAACATTGACAGGTACGACTGTTTAACTGCCTTTGGAAAGTAATATTGAATCCTTTCATATTTCATTCATGCTAAGATAACTCCTTTTGATTTATTAGACTGCTTGAGCTTGTTCGAAGAGGCAACAGCCAATACCCCGGGGCCAAATACATCATTCGTGACGGCGGAGACAGAATCGATCTACGATTCCACCCTAAACCAAGTGACCTTCATTTGCAGATTGGCTACAAGGCAAGATTAAAAAACAAGTAGCTTCTATGCTAAATGTTTTAAAGAAGATCTTGTTGAATTTTGATTGACAAGCACATGCTTTTCTTGTTTTAGGTGGAAAGACACATGTGTGATGGAGACATTGTCATCTTTAACCGACAGCCCACACTACATAAAATGTCCATGATGGGGCACAGGGTTCGAATTCTGCCCTGGTCCACATTTCGACTAAACCTCAGGTAACGGACGTAGCGATTATTCAACAGTAACGTGATTTCAGCGCCAGATATTTTCAATAACACACGACATAAAATGTCCTTGATGGGGCACAGTGTTTGAATTCTGCCCTGGTCCACATTTCAACTAAACCTCAGGTAACGAACTTAGGGATTATTCAATAGTAACATGATTTCAGTTCCAGATATTTTCAATAACAAAATGAATTCATGATAATGTAGGTTATCAGTGTAGTTTTAGCATCTTGTTTTACTTTCTCCTTCAGTGTCACCACACCATACAATGCTGACTTCGATGGAGATGAGATGAACCTCCACCTGCCTCAGTCCCTTGAAACCAGGGCAGAGATTCAGGAGTTGGCAATGGTGCCCAGAATGATCGTCACACCTCAGTCTAACAGGCCCGTCATGGGTATTGTGCAGGACACCCTCACAGCTGTGCGAAAATTCACCAAAAGAGACGTCTTCTTAGAACGGGTGAGCAATTTAAAAGAATGAGCAGAAGACATTGGTGCTTTGTCAAGTAGCACAGCTTCTTCTCACCATATCTGTCCTCCACAGGGTGAAGTGATGAACCTCCTCATGTTCCTCTCTACCTGGGACGGGAAAATGCCTCAGCCTGCCATCCTCAAGCCCCGTCCCCTGTGGACAGGCAAGCAGATTTTCAGCCTCATCATTCCTGGACACATCAACGTCATCCGAACACACAGCACCCACCCGGACGACGAAGACAGCGGCCCATACAAGCACATCTCACCAGGAGACACCAAGGTACCATGGTAGAGTGGAGTTGTTTTTAGAACAGGGGCTGAAACTGTAACACAAGTGAGCTCACATATGTGTTTCTCATAGGTCATTGTGGAGAACGGTGAGTTGATTATGGGGATCCTGTGTAAAAAGTCCCTGGGGACCTCTGCTGGCTCGCTCGTCCACATTTCCTACCTGGAAATGGGACATGACATCACCAGACTCTTCTACTCCAACATTCAAACTGTGGTCAACAACTGGCTGTTGATTGAAGGTGCAGCAATCAGAGTCTGTTCTCGTAACAGGAGATAACATTAATAGTGTTACAGCTTAATTGACCACTTTTTGTTGCTTTTTGTATATTCGTTCAGGTCATTCCATCGGTATTGGCGACTCCATTGCTGATGCTAAGACCTACCTCGACATTCAGAATACCATCAAGAAAGCCAAGCAAGATGTGATAGAAGTAAGCATACTTTTTTTTTTTTTTAAATTCAGTGCTAAAATCTGAAGCCTTTGAAAACTGTGACGAAGAGGTCGTATTTTCACTCCCACTCATCAGGTCATCGAAAAAGCCCACAATAATGAACTGGAGCCAACCCCCGGTAACACTCTGAGGCAGACCTTCGAGAACCAGGTCAACCGCATCCTCAACGACGCCCGTGATAAGACTGGCTCCTCTGCTCAGAAATCTCTGTCTGAGTACAACAACTTTAAGTCCATGGTGGTGGCTGGTTCCAAGGGCTCAAAGATTAACATCTCACAGGTAGGAGTCACACAGACATCCTCGTGGTAACCTAAAGGGCATTGTGAAATCGAACTATCTTGACCAAAGCTGCCGGTTTTGGTGCTTACAGGTTATTGCTGTGGTGGGGCAGCAGAATGTGGAGGGTAAACGAATCCCCTTTGGCTTTAAACACCGAACACTGCCACACTTCATTAAAGATGATTATGGCCCTGAGAGCAGAGGGTTTGTGGAGAACTCTTACCTTGCCGGGCTGACCCCGACCGAGTTCTTCTTCCACGCCATGGGAGGCAGAGAGGGTCTTATCGACACAGCTGTGAAGACTGCTGAGACTGGTGAGCTCCAGAAGCCCGGTGTTCTATTTAGAATCTAGACAGAGGCTTTCGGTGGAATCGGACACGATTTATCATTTGAAAGCAAAGCCGCCTTGCTTATTAAATCAGACAATACTAGTATAGAAACAGAGTCTCCCCAAACACGCCAGGTTACATTCAGCGGCGTCTCATCAAGTCTATGGAGTCTGTGATGGTGAAGTACGACGGCACGGTGCGTAACTCCATCAACCAGGTGGTCCAGCTGCGTTACGGAGAAGACGGTCTGGCCGGAGAGAACGTTGAATTCCAAAACTTGGCAACAGTCAAGCCATCACACAAGGCCTTTGAGAAGAAGTAAGATACACGTTTATGTATACAATGCGCATACACAGAAAATGTATTCTGTTGGTGTTTTTTGATCATCTCAAAGCTTTACAATGTTTAACAGCACAGTGAATCCAAAATTAACGCAGTTTATTGTTGTAAGTTGAGGTGTTGTTAAACATTTATGCATGATACACTTTGCAGTACTTATTATCATTATGTGATTGCTGAGAGTTCATGTCCTAGTGCTGCAACCTGTCTAAACTGCATGCATAGACCTATCCTCTTAATCAAACAACCTCTCCAGATTTAAGTTTGATTGTACCAATGAACGAGCACTGAGGAGGACACTACAGGAAGATGTGGTAAAAGAGGTGCTTACCAACGCCCACGTACAGAGCACCCTGGAGAGGGAGTTTGACAAAATGAAGGAAGACAGGGAAATCCTGAGAGCCATTTTCCCCACTGGGGACAGTAAGGTGAGTGTGTACAATTACCCCTGAGCACTCCTCTGCTCTCAGAGGATAATTCAGATTTCCCTTGGTCAATTTTGCTGTTTCTACATTAGTAAGATTGGAGCGTGTCCATATAGAAGAGAAAACATATCACCCCGGCACAGCAATTGTGCCATTTTCTGCGTTCTTGATTAATTTTCTAAAATATAGACATGTCTGTAACCGGTGCCCCTATCAAACATCTAAATGGAAAAGAAAGTGAAAGAGAGACCCATTTATGGAAACTTTCGTGAAATGTTGGCTCTTTTCTCTCCACATCCTAATCGGTCATGTGATGCAATGTCCCTCCACACCTACAGGTGGTGCTGCCTTGCAATTTAGCCAGAATGATCTGGAACGCTCAGAAGATCTTCCGCATCAACACGCGAACTCCAACCGACCTCAACCCTCTAAGGGTTGTTGAAGGTGAGCCACAAAACAAACCTCGGAGGCATCCTTCTTGGTTCATGTCGGACCAGTTCAGTCAGAGCAATAGCTATGTTGAAAGCTTGAATGAGTCATGATCATTGTGTTATCATAAATAATTAAAGCTTAATAACATAATGCTTATGTTAATATGGAAATTGAGAAAGGGAGACACAGTTATGCTATAGTTGTGATGTTACTGTGTGTGTGTGTGTGTGTGTGTGTGTGTGTGTGTGTGTGTGGACAGTTGTGGTAATACAGGTTTATGAATGCGCCTGAAGAGAATTCTCATATACTTCTGTGTTTATTTACTTTTTAAAAGTCAAAAGGGAAGTGCTCCAACACTACTCATGTAGCTAACACTACTTTGTAGACCAACCATTGGTGTTTCAAAAGAAAAAGTGTGAATCCTGTGTCACAACAGTCAGCTTTTCCTGCACTTTAATGCCGGGGTGTTTGTTTTTTAACCTTTCAAACACAGTGCGCGATAGGGGAGGTCATGGCCTGACCTTTGGCACCCTTTTAAATTACATAAAGCCCATTACATAACAACATTAAAGTATTAGGAGGTCCTAAATAACAACAGACTTGATCACTTGCAGTATCTGTGACATGATTCAAACTTTCTTGCCGTATTGAAATTATCATTTTATTTCAATTGTGAGGAATTTGTCACTATCGGAGCCACAGTAAGAGATATATATGCTATGGCTTTGTTGCACTAAACAAAATTTTTGCGTGTGTTCAAACATATAAGTATAATTATTTAACACAAGTAGTTTCCCCTTGTTTACAGTTCAGTGGGAATTGTGATCATAGCAAATGAGGTCACATGTCAAAGAAATGAATATTTTTTTGTTTTTCTGTGCAGGTGTTCAGGAATTGAGCAAGAAGCTGGTGATTGTCAATGGTGATGACCCTCTGAGTAGACAGGCACAGCAGAACGCCACTCTGCTCTTCAACATCCACTTGCGCTCCACCCTTTGCTCCAAACGCATGACTGAAGAGTTCCGCCTTACCACTGAAGCTTTCGACTGGCTGCTGGGGGAGATCGAGACCAAGTTCAACCAGTCCATTGTATGTTAAGCCGCTTTCTGAGCTGGCTTGAAGTAATGAGGAAGAAAAGGACTTTCCATTAATCCTGCCTCTTCTTCCTCTCAGGCCCATCCAGGTGAAATGGTTGGCGCTTTAGCTGCACAGTCGCTGGGAGAACCAGCCACTCAGATGACACTGAACACCTTCCACTACGCTGGTGTCTCGGCCAAGAACGTAACACTCGGCGTGCCCCGTCTGAAGGAGTTGATCAACATCTCCAAGAGGCCCAAAACACCCTCGCTGACAGTTTTTCTGCTGGGCCAGGCAGCACGCGACGCTGAGAGAGCCAAAGACATCCTTTGTCGACTGGAACACACTACTCTGAGAAAGGTGAACAAATTTTATATTGCCGCTAAGAGCAAGTGTCAGAGTCTTTAATAACATTCCTCCACAGTATGCAACAGACAGATAACCGTAACACAATCTTGCCTTTCAGGTGACTGCCAACACTGCCATCTACTATGACCCCAACCCTCAGAACACAGTGGTGTCTGAGGACCAAGAGTGGGTCAATGTTTACTACGAGATGCCGGACTTTGACGTGACACGCATCTCCCCCTGGCTGCTGCGCATCGAGCTCGATCGCAAGCATATGACCGATCGCAAGCTGACCATGGAGCAGATTGCAGAAAAAATCAATGCAGGTTTGTTGGTCGCACATACACTCAAAGTCTGACAAACAAAAAAAAAATCACTATAATTCATGTCATAATTGGTCACTCTCCAAAGGCTTCGGAGATGACCTGAACTGCATCTTCAATGACGATAACGCTGAGAAGCTCGTCTTGCGAATCAGGATCATGAACAGTGACGAAAACAAGTTCCAAGAGGTAAGAAATAATGGAAACAATATCATAAAGAACACTGAAGTTAGTTAAGGCAAGAATCTTGAGGGTGTGTTTTTTTTTTTTTTTTTTTTTTTTTTTTTAGGATGAAGAGGTGGTGGACAAAATGGACGATGATGTTTTCTTAAGGTGCATAGAGTCCAACATGCTGACAGACATGACCCTGCAGGGGATTGAACAGATCAGTAAGGTAAGGGACTGGACTTATGACCGATGCCGTGTTGACAAAACTTGCCCGTGGCTGTACATTGATCTAAACACAACTTTCTCCCCTCAGGTCTACATGCACTTGCCTCAAACTGACAACAAGAAGAAAATCATCATCACAGAGGATGGAGAGTTCAAGGCCTTACAGGAGTGGATCCTTGAGACGGACGGAGTGAGCCTCATGAGGGTTCTCAGCGAAAAAGACGTCGATCCCGTCAGGACCACCTCCAACGACATTGTGGAGATCTTTACGGTACAAGATAATTCCACTGTCTTACACTGGCTAATTTTGATAGCATCAATACATTGGCATCTTTCTTTTGTTTGTTTCTTTCTAGGTGTTGGGTATTGAAGCCGTGCGAAAGGCCCTGGAGAGGGAGTTGTATCATGTCATCTCCTTCGACGGCTCTTACGTCAATTACCGCCACTTGGCTCTGCTCTGTGACACAATGACCTGCCGTGGCCACCTGATGGCCATCACACGTCACGGCATCAACCGTCAAGACACTGGACCTCTCATGAAGTGTTCCTTTGAGGAGACTGTGCGAGAACATCTCTTTATCCAACTACATCCTTTTCATAACTCCTAACAACAATGCTCATGAAATAACCGCTATTGTCGACTGCTCTCCGTAGGTGGATGTGCTGATGGAGGCGTCGTCACATGGTGAAAGCGACCCGATGAAGGGCGTGTCTGAGAACATCATGCTTGGCCAGCTTGCACCGGCCGGGACAGGCTGCTTTGACCTGCTGCTGGATGCGGAGAAGTGTAAATACGGCATGGAGATCCCCACAAACATCCCCGGCATCAGTGTGGCTGGACGTAAGAGAACATTTTTATCATTAGATATTCTTGAAACTCACAGTGGGTCGTCACATCAGGTCCACTGGAACTGTGATATTTCTGATCCTCTTCTCGGTCCTCTCTCCAGCCACCGGAATGTTCTTTGGCACGGTGCCGAGTCCCATGAGTGGCATGTCCCCTGCCATGACCCCGTGGAACACAGGAGCTACGCCAGCTTACGGCGCGTGGTCTCCCAGTGTCGGTGAGTACAAGGCTGGCTTTCTTTGACTCATCATCTGTGCCTTTTATTAGATGTTATCACTCCAATACACCCCCCCCCCCCTTTTTTTTTTTTTTTTTTTTTAAATAACCCTTGTAGGGAGTGGCATGACTCCTGGGGCGGCAGGCTTCTCCCCAAGTGCGGCATCTGATGCAAGTGGCTTCTCACCAGGCTACTCTCCAGCCTGGTCACCCACTCCAGGTTCTCCTGGGTCTCCTGGACCTGCCAGCCCATACATCCCATCTCCAGGTTAGACACAATCGGAAAACATTAATTGGTTGCAGTTTATTGAAATCATTTCAGTAGCTGAACCTGTACAAAGACCATGCAGAGAGAGTTAATATGAAGTCTTGGGGGACTCAGTTCACACAAGCTGTTATGGAAGGGCGGAGGGTCCATCAGGGTGGAGAATTTCATAGCCTCTCTGTTTTCCTGACGTCTCAAATGAATGTTTACTTCCTCAGGTGGAGCCATGTCACCTAATTACTCACCCACATCCCCTGCCTATGAGCCTCGCTCACCCGGCGGCTACACTCCACAGAGCCCAGGCTACTCCCCGACCTCACCCTCCTACTCCCCCACCTCTCCCTCTTACTCTCCCACCAGCCCCAACTACAGCCCGACGTCTCCCTCCTACTCCCCCACCTCGCCGAGTTACTCCCCGACTTCCCCGTCCTACTCCCCAACGTCTCCATCTTACTCCCCAACGTCCCCGTCCTACTCCCCAACTTCCCCGTCCTACTCCCCCACCTCTCCCTCCTACTCCCCCACGTCTCCAAGCTATAGCCCCACGTCTCCAAGCTATAGCCCTACGTCACCTAGCTACAGCCCCACGTCACCCAGCTACTCTCCTACCTCCCCCTCTTACTCCCCCACCTCCCCCTCCTACTCTCCGACGTCCCCGTCCTACTCCCCCACCTCTCCCTCATACTCGCCGACAAGCCCAAGTTACAGCCCAACGTCCCCGAACTACACACCCACCTCGCCCAGTTACTCTCCCACTTCTCCCTCATACTCTCCTACATCACCCTCTTACTCCCCGACTTCACCCAATTACACCCCAACAAGTCCCAATTACTCACCCACCTCTCCCTCTTACTCCCCCACCTCTCCGTCCTACTCTCCCTCCAGTCCCCGCTATACCCCACAGTCACCCACCTACACCCCCAGCTCGCCATCATACAGCCCCAGCTCCCCCTCCTACTCCCCCACCTCGCCCAAATATACCCCGACTTCACCATCCTACAGCCCGAGCTCCCCGGAGTACACCCCGACCTCTCCCAAATACTCCCCGACATCTCCGAAGTACTCCCCGACATCGCCGAAGTACTCACCCACCTCCCCCACCTACTCCCCGACAACCCCCAAATACAGCCCCACCTCTCCCACATACTCCCCAACCTCCCCCACCTACACCCCCACGAGCCCCAAATACTCTCCCACCTCCCCGACATACTCCCCCACCTCGCCAAAGTATTCGCCCACGTCCCCCACATACTCGCCGACTAGCCCCAAAGGCTCCACATACAGCCCCACATCCCCCGGGTACAGCCCCACCTCGCCCACCTACAGTCCGGCCATCAGTCCTGATGACAGCGACGAGGAGAACAACTGAGGGCCCGTGGAGGAGGAGGGGAGGCAGCTGAGGAGACGCACGTGGAGACTTCATCACCGCCCGGTGGACAACTGAAGGACAGCACCAGTGCGTGGCAGCGTTTCTAGCCACAGGTGTCCCACTCATGATTTTTTTTTTTTCTTTTTCTCTTTCGGGGGGGGAAAAATATCTCCTTTGGGACCCCTGTTAACCTCCCCAGTCTTGACCACCATCTGAGGAGTTGCCCCCTTTACCCCCCCTCTCCGAAAATAGTTAAAACTATTATTTGAAAGACATGAACTGCTTTGGCTGAAGGAGGGAAAAAAAAGGCTGCCTTTTGAAATAGTTTTTTAATTTGTTCATGGGGTGTTGAAGAAAAACTGCAGTTCCCAAGAGGGAATGAAAAGGAGAGGACGATGTGGTGAATCAAAGAAGGGAGAACGTGCCCCCTTTTTAACTTTCTAGTTTACTGCATCCAGTCTCTCTCTTATTCTCACGCTAAACGTCAGTTGTAAAGAACCTGTTTTGGAGAAGCCTACATTTTTGCCAAAAGCCTTTTTGAAATGTGGATTGTAAATCAATAAAGAATGAGCTCTAAAGGAAATGGAGGAGGCGAGGTTTAGATTTTGTTTACTGCATATTTCACCACGGGTGTATACTCTTAAGGCCTCTCGCCGCTTCTGTAGAAGTCCACTCGCCACCAGTTTTCAGGTGTAATTGAATGAGAGGAAGGAAGTGTTTGACCTATCGAGGAGTTTATATCACATCATCCGCACCGACACGGCGGAAGGAAGCTGAATCCTCAACAGAAACAACCTGAAGGAGAGAGAAACTGGCTTGCAGAGGGAATATAACTCACAACTGTCATTACATGAGCGCACACATCACCCTCCTCTTTTCCTCCTCCACTCACACCCCAGAGACAAACCTGAAAGATGTCTTGAAAAATACCCACCAGCACCCTCTTGTCCTCTACCATTTTGGAGACTTGTGCATCAAACGTAATTTAAGGAAAAAAAAAAAAAGGCAAAATACTTTTCAAGGTAATTCCCTCACTGCTGGGAATTTAAACATTTATATGAAGAATTGATTATTCTGTCTTTTGATTTAGGAGAAATGGGTCGCCCGTTGACGAGGGATTTTAGTTCGGTGTTGCTGCTTTTGTCATAATTTGCACGAGTAGCACATGTTAATACATTATAATTCAGCTTTAGGTTGAAATGTGTTCAAATCCCTCGCTCTTACTACGAATATTCGTCCCATTTCTGGTAGTTGATGTGCACAGCTTTTCAATTGATTTGGACAATTCCATTTATTTAAGGTTAGCTAGTAGCTAAGATTTTGTGTCAATATGAATAGAGGAAAATTAAGATTTTTTTTTTTTTTTTTTGCTTATTTTTCCTGTTTGCTTTTTGGTGACATTGTAAACCTGTTTGCAGGAGGCTCATTTTGATATTCTGTGGATGAAAGAGCAGGGGGTCGGTGATTAATATTTTATTTCCGCCCTTGGTCTTCCCACAATAAGACATTTTCTCGGCAGCACAAACTTTTGACACAGTTTTACAAATCATTCTGTGCTGTTTCCACATCGCGGTGCCGATCAGTTTCAAAGCCAAAAGGGCAAAAAGTTCAGTTGAAAGGTTCCACTTCCCAGACAGACGGCAACATTTGTCCTCATGTCAAACTTTTTTTTAATTCAATTGTCTTTTAAGAAGAGAGATTGCAAAATTAAACAGCCCTTTTGGCCCTTGTTCATAAAATCTTACCCACTACATTAGTGTGAACTTTGTTTTGAATAATAGTGTTTTCTCACGACTCATCCTAGTTGGACTGTTTTCGGGAAATGTCCGATGGCAATGGAAATATGTTCCATTCCTTCTTCCATTCGATGATTTCAGCGCAGTTTTTCAAAATTCACAGACATGCTGGGTCCCCCCCGCCCCCCTTCATCCACAAATATAATTTCTTAAATGTTTTTGTTTTCTACTTGTGTATGTACCTGTGACTAGAGGGAAACGGGGGTCGTGGGATCGTATTGGATGTGACTGGGAGTCCTGAGGTTACGTACAAACAGTAATCCCCGGGTCATTTAGTGCATGGATGTCAATACTATTCAATTCTATGATGGATGTGAATGAAAGGACTGCAGCTTCTGGCCTTTTGAGATGAAGTGGATTTGGCGTATGCACTTAGTAAATTTTGTGGACTTGAGCGTTCAGTTTTGTCCACTCTACTTGCATCCAATCCTGTTGTCTTCACTGTGCAGTCTGGTCCTTCCTGGACATGGACTCCCAGGTTGTATGGATGTGTGTGCGTGCGTGCGTGTGCGTGCGTTTGGGTGAGACAGGGTTTCAAACTGAGGAAAGACTTGTCTGGGCAAAGGAAGGTTTAACCCAAATTTGCCACTGTATAGAAATAAATTCATTATCTCATTCTCTGTATCTTTGTTCTGTTTGTTTTTTGACTTGGAGAAAATAATAAAAATTTTACTACACTTCTCTTGTCTTTTATTCCAGCCTTGAGGATAAAATGTTTGTTCTGGGGTCTTTCCTGTTTTTTTCTTTGATTCAAACCTAAAAACAATATAAAATGACAGGAAATTGCTCTTAAGATATGAGAATGCTGTATTGATCCCCATTGCGAAAATTTGTTTGTTACAGCAGCGCTACAATAACTAAACATAAATAAAACACAATTAAATAGACGAAGAAACAAGGATAAAAATAGACAAGATGAGAATGGAATGACAAAAACAGATAAAAATAGATAACAGAATGAGGACATAACGTGTGAATGAGTGAGGTAGTGTAATAGTGATAGTACAGATGCAAAAAAAGGATTTTGAGAAAGTGTACAAGGCAATTGTCCAAATGATATAAGATATTCAAAATGCATTGAATTATATTGAACAGGCACCTAGAAGATAATTTTACTTGATCAAAAGTGACTTCCTTCACATTAGGTATCCATTGAACACATTATTTAGTCGAAAAAGAAAAAGTTTAAAATATCGTGATCATAATTGAACCTCATACTTAGTTACTAAGAAAATTAAATAAATTAAAAAAAAAAACATCAGTAGGCGGTGACATTTTGTAGACGCAGCGACTCCTTTTCCCAGGATGCTTATCGCGTGTCTCGGCCATTGTGATTGTAATACCACTAGCACCCACAAGGGGGCGCTGTTGTGCCGCTGTCAACTATTGATCGTCGAGACGAAAATTATGGGTCGATTTTGAAACTGGGATTTGCTTCCCCCCCATTTCATTGTTTTCCGTCCATTTTCATGAGCCGAAACTTCGAATAATACACAATTAGGTAATACTATATATATTTTTAACCTGGGAATATATTCATAAATGACTTGTGTATGTCCATTTAATACCGAGTTCTCGCAAACATGCACAACCAATCAACGTCATTTCATGTCATGAAGAAAAGCTTTCAGTTAAGAATTTTCAACTTTAATTTTACCCGGATTGGACCTGCCAATTTTCCAAATTGAGTCTATTCAGACAACATTAAAATCACGACCAGACGTTAAAGACATAAATACATACTAATTCGGTAGAAATAATTGATAATCACACATTCATATGAAGTCAACGGAAGGAGAATTGAGTTTCCATTAACACGCAACTGACCTAGCAAACACAATTTACTGAATACCACTAAAGGAATAAGACACGTATTTGAAAGAAAAGTATGTGGAAAGTACTGCATACGTGAAAAAGAAAAACAATTAGAACATTAATTTGATAAATTTAACAATATATTGTGATTGTTTAACTAGATATGATTAAATATACTTACAGGACTCATATACTGTACCTTTATCTGTGTTCTCTGGTTACTTCCCTTCATTTGTACGGTCTTGTCAATAAAACTCAAGTAATTTAAATAGATAGTGTGACTTGATCAGATCAGACTGGTATTTTGGGATTTTTCAGGAAAGGTTTAACAGTTTGTAATGTGTACATTCAGTGCTGTCTTTTCTCCAAAAACCACACCCGTCACTCAGATACTGTTTCGTAACTAAACATTTTAGGGTCAACTTGTGGAGCTTGTTGGGACTTGTTCTCCCATAACGCTCACAGTAATACCTGTGAACATGGTGTGTTGTGACAGAGAATCCATGTGATGACTATAATTTCTGTTTGTGTCTGTTGTCGTGGCAACAGTTTCATGTCAACCATCGAAATTGAGTCACATGGGGTTTTGAAAAAAACACACGTTGTCCTGAAACAGAAATGTTGGATTTATAGTTACAAAGAACATCCCATTGTGGATCGTCATCATAAATTCCGATCATTTTTTTTAATTCTTTAATTCTGGTGTTGATGGAGTTGAATGTTTTGATTTTCTCTCTTGTGTATTTTCCTCCCAATTCCTGATCCACATCTGGGTAATTTATCCTCCGCTTCATCTGAAGGAACATTCAGTGAGTCACACTCAAAGAATTACTATTTGGGTCTGATAATGCTTGTTTTATAAAGATATAATTCAGTTTTTTCCACTTCTGACTTAATCCACAGTAATAACCATCTCCACCAGCTTTAATTTAGGCCTTTGCAGCAGTTGATGATGCCTTATAACTATTCTTACGGCCACGTTTTCTTGATTTTTTTTTTAGGTTTCCGTCCACTCTATTTCCTATATGAGTCAGAGGGCCGGGCTCAGACAAGGGAAGGAAATATTTTGTCTGTGTATGTGTGTATGTGTGTGTGTGTGTGTATGTATGTGAGAGTGAGTGAGAGAGAGAGAGAGAGAGAGAGAGAGATAGAGAGAAAGGGGAATCAGTGTGTTTTGTTCGAGCCTCTTCTTGCACAACCACTTCTCTCTTCTCTTCACTTCACTCCTGCATCTCACCTCACGACTCCCTTCTTCAGTAAGGTAAGACTTTTCAAACCAGACCGAGTCCCTTAAACTTATCTTTGCTAACTAATACGACTCCCCCCTTCCTCCCGCGTGCCCATGCTTTCTTTTGTATTTCCCTCCTACACCCCTCTTTCTGTTTGCTCATCACATTCCTCCTGGGGTCAGCTGAGAAATACCACAGTCAGACAATGAACTGCGCTCTCTCTGAAATCGAAGCCTTCTCTTCAAGGCCTCTCGACCCTTCTGCTCCCTCCCCGTCTGCTCCCAGGGCGCTCTCCTCCTCACAACAACCAGCTTTTCTTCTGCCACTTCCTAAAAGGTTAGGGTGTGGCAGGTAAGCGGTGCAGCTTAGCAGGCGGAAAAGCGGAGTACAGTCTTGGTTTGGATCAGCATCAGTCTTCCGTCCATATCGGTCTCTTACTTTCAGTCTTTTTATTGCACGGCATAGTTTGCACTCACTGTATTATTACCAGATCATTCAAATCTCTGGTTTCCCGCATATCTTTTAATCTCAGTTCTCTGTCATGACATGACATTGAACTGAGATGTGGAACCGATGTGAGCAGAAGAACACCAGCTTAAAACTGTTAAGTTCTGTCCATCTCCAGGTCCCCTGAAGCTCATAAGTCTATTTTTATTTTTATATCTATTTTTTTGCCTTTCTTTATATTTTTCTTTTTTTTCCAAAAATTTATTTATTTATTTCAAATTTTAATTTTCTTTCAGCCGCATGAGCGCAACTAATCACATTTTTAATAACTCAAATGGAAAACCAACAAAATAGCCTTTATAAATGAAATATGCGGCCTTTAAATATTTGTGGATTTGTTTGATGTGGTTTGGGAGTTTTTGTTCTGGTTCATACATTTTCTTTTGAAAGCAGATGATTTAATTAGGAGAGACTGATCATCATACCTGATAGAAAACATCTTGAAAAAATAAAAACTTCTTTGTTACCAGGAACACCACACACTTCACTACTTTACTAAGCTTTTAACAACTACATTTTTCAGAACTTGTATATTTTGGTATGAAATGTCATATTTCCTGATCTGATTTTTTGATATGGCGTTTATATCAGCAATTTTTCCTCCAATTCCTCCTCTTGTTTTTTTCTGGGCCAAACTTAGTCATTAGGTTTTTAATTATGCGCTTGGTCTTTAGCTTTAGCCAGGAACTAAGGAACCTGACTCTGTCCACGCGCACACACACACACACACACACACACACACACACACACACACACACGCACACGCGCAGAGCGTCATACCCACAGGGCAGAGGTAGGCTTTCATCACATCGGCTTCAGTTACCCCCCATATATAAGTTAACCAGGCCAGGTGAGCGCATACGCTCCTTTGCTGCCAGGCCTCTCGATACCTTACAACCTCACACACGCACACACACACACACACCGGTTCACACCTTCTCCAGTGGACGCGCAGAATGGAGCCGGAGTCAGACAGCATGCTGGACGTACCGGGGGAGATCATACAGTTAAGTGGGTCTATTCTCCCCTTACTCTTGGAGCAGCAGTCCAAGAGTGGTAACCCTAACCTGGGGCCCCTCCGTGCACTGCCTCTTCTCATCCTCTCGGCTACCTCTTTGCGTTCAGATATTCTCTCTGATGCACAGCCGTCCTCGCTGCTGACCTTGTTTTGATCCGTAAAAACGGGTTATTGATCGTGAGAGGGCTCGGAACTGAAGCTAAAAGTCCTGCACAACACCCTGTATCTAAAATTTCACGTTTAGCCGACCGTCGTGCTCTGAGCTTTGGTCGGTTTCACCAGGAGTAATTTTAACAAACAGAATGCGATGGTTGCCTCAGGGTTCTCTCTCCTATCAGTGTCATCAATAAAGTGTCCTCCAGCCCTCCGTTATCAGTTAAGAATCCCGCCCGGCGCCCACGATGACGCTTCAAGGATTAAAACGATGACACCGATAAACACCCAACCCATAACCTATTATAATATTCAAATTAATCTGTACAACCCTGCCCAGAGGTCACATAAAAATATTCAGGGCTTTTTCAGGCATTTGTGTTTTATCAGATTGGGAAACTGAGGCTTGTCAGGACTTTATCTCTTTTGTTATGTAATAATATAATATCATGTTGAGTGGTGTATATCTATTTTTCTTCAATTGCTGTTATCTTCCTCTGAGTTGGGCCACAGGGTATGAGCTTGTGTGACGTGTACCTAAAAGACTGACAACATCCAGCTTGCAGAGCTATGCATTTTCCTAAATACTGTTAATTTTTTTTTTTCACATTAGTCATGCAGAATCACTTGATCGTGACGCACTGTGCACTTCCTTCTCTTTGCTGGTAACTGTGAAGAGTTAGTTTCTTCTTTAACCGCTTCCTCTTTCTTTATCCAGCCTCTTCCTTTTTGAAATCAGACTTTATGAGGTCATGAATCAAATTAAAATCCCGTAAAATGCAATATATATTTATATCTATGAAATCACAATCACAAAACGTCGCACTTTGACGTGACCAAATAAGAGTGCTTTGACAGTGTTGTCAAAGTTCACATAAAAAATGATCAGATGGTTACAAACAAGCGATTCCTCAATATCAAGACCAAAACTGTTAAGTGATAACAATCAGCTGCAATGTTCATATTTATATTATATCCATACATTGTCCAGGACACTGATTTATTATCATTCCATTTTAACTACCCACCTTTCCTACTGTGCAACAGTTATTTGTGTAACTATTCCCTGTACAAGGTTTTTCTCTTTTACATTTTTATAGTTTTCATTCTACTGTATTCTATTGTACATCGTCTTCGTTAATTTGTACCCATATCTTGTTTCTTTCTGTTACTATAAGCACACCTTTCCACCCTGTAATGCTTCTGTGACAATTGGATGTTCCCATTCTGGGATCAATAAAGTCTGTCTTATCTTTTTTTATCTTATCTTATCTTGTTTCGCCCCCTCCCCCCTCGCAGCATGCTTCCCTTCCAAGCAGCCCCTGGTCAGTTCGGCCCAGAGGTCCGGCAGCCGGGCCTCCGTGTGTGGAGGGTGGAGAAGATGAAGGCGGTGCTGCTCGACCCCTCCGAGGTGGGAGCATTTTACAACGGGGATTCCTACCTGGTGCTGGAGAATCGCGGCGAACAGGGCGCCGACCTCCACATGTGGATTGGTGAGTTGAGACACATCTGGATTCTGAAGCTTTTTTTTTTGTTAGCTCCTGTGACATTGAGAGATCGATCACAACCGGTATTCTTCATCCTTCAAGAGGTCTAGGGGAACTAACTAAACCAAACTAAACCAAAACACAGAGTGTTAAACTCTATTGTTGAAATGGCTTCAACAAAATGAGCTATGTAGATTAACAGATGATATTAGTGTATTTTCATATAAATTTGACTAAAATCCAATCTTCTTCACTGAGAACAGCCATATTTTATCCTGCTTAATTTAAAAAAAAAAAAAAAAAAAAAAAAAAAAATTCCGTAGCTCACCACACCTGGATACACACATTGCAAACACACCCTCTGACATCCTCTTTAGTCAAAATAGCAGCAACCTTTAATTCTGTGTTGTCACGGCATTACCTGAAGGGACAAATAAAACACCCCTTTTTGTGTGTGTGTGTGTGTGTGTGTGTGTGTGTGTGTGTGTGTGTGTGTCACAGCCAGGGAGCGAGCGAATGACTAATAATCCTAATGACTGAGGCGGCCGTGCCTGCGTGTTGGGCTGAAAAGTAATAACCCTGGCATTGGTGGCAATGACACATGAGACAAAGCGCTGACCCGCTGCACGTTTATGAGGGGAGAGGCGGGATCGGGACGGATGGAGGGACGATGAGACGGGCGTCCCGAGGGAAAGGGGGGGATGTTGTTGTTGCCGGGGTCATAAAAAATGCAGGGGGGCAGTTACAGTACTCAAATGTGGCTATTGTTTCCAGCATGTATCTGGTGCTTCGTTGACACTAAGCCGATTGTCACAGGCTTATTATTTCCCTCCACCACTTGTTCACATCCAGTGGTCGCCCGATTCATCGCGTCACCTCCGTCCATAGCATCTCCAGCTTCAGTGCCTTCAGTCCCCTGATTTTTGTTTTTAATAATTTTGTTTGTCCGTCTCATCTCGAGGTCCTCATATTGGCAGGCTGAAGGACACAACATATGCGCTTGTTTTTAATCGCCATCTGTTAACATTCCAGCAAAATAGTTATTTAATTTATACCACTACTAGACTAGATTAGTTGGTGCTCAGAAGTTGAGAACTGTGTTTTCCCTGGTAGTTCCGGAGCACTTAAATATTTCACCAAGCCCTCATCATTTGATTATTTTTCTTTCATTTTTTTCTTATTATTGATTTTTTTGGTTAACTTTGATGAGACGGTTGAAACCTACAACACTTCATCACTTCATTAAATATCTGTTTTATTTTTCAGCTGTCATTCACTGAGTTCTCTGTTCTAACATCGCAGGGTGATAAGTTAATAAGTCTGTCAAAATGTCCTCTTTTTAAAGTCGTAAAGGAGATCAATGTGCAAATAATGACTTTTTAAAAAAATGTTGAAATCCGAAACGGGAATAATGTATAAAGATTTTAAAATTTAAAAAAATGCAACAGAGTGATGATTATTCCCTGTCCAACAGGTGAGAAGTCGTCCCGGGATGAGCAGGTGGCCTGCGCCATGCTGGCCACGCAGCTGGACAACTTCCTGGGCGGAGAGCCGGTTCAGCACAGGCACGTTCAGGGCTACGAGTCTGCCGAATTCATGTCGCTCTTCCCCAGAGGGGTGAGCTACAAGGTGAGGGTTGCCATAGTGACGACTGAAAACAGTATTGAGACATACATCTGTTAGAGACATTCATGATACATTCAATTTAAGGCCCTTTATTAAATACTCAAGGACACGAGGAATTTCTCAATATACTTGTGAGTTAAACATTAAATGCGTCATTGTGTGAATCAGGTGGATTTATTGCCAGGAAATTAGTTGAAATTGAAATGAGTTCCAGTGAAGGGCGGCGCTTGTTTGTATTTTTAGATTGTCTTTCCGATCTGCGGTCGGTGTGAGAGTGCATTTGTAGACGGTGATCGACCTCCGGGTAAATAAGATGACATTGTTGAGGACACGCATGGGGGCTTGCTTGCATTGTCACGTTAATATTGTTTCAGGAATTTGTGATTGAATTTGTGTTCAGTAAAAAACGCTCAAAACATGACGACATTATTAGTTTTGTTCTTGTTCCCGTGGCATTAAAGAGGGCTGAGTAACAACAAGAACAAACAAGATAAATTACTTGTAACAACTGCATTCAAAGTACCACTCTAACATAATGATAAATGATAATGATAATAAATGTATTACAGGGCCGTACTAGTAGTGAGAAGGGCCAGGATGTGGTGAAAAGTTAAAAGAGGCATTTCCTCCCTGTTTTGTTCCAAAGCAGCCAATTCAGCTCAAGACCAAATACGACTTCCATTTTCTCAACCAATAAGGCATCTTCTTCTTCTTCTTCTCACCAGGATGGTGGTGTGGAGTCCGGCTTCAGGAGGCCCAAGGGCTCAGGGACGGTGCAGCGGTTGTACCAGATCAAGGGGAAACGCAACATCCGTGCCAGGGAGGTGGAGCTGTCTTGGAAGAGCTTCAACAACGGCGACTGCTTCATCCTGGATCTGGGCGAGGTGAGACACACACACACACACACACACACACACACACACACACACACACACAGTTGCTTTTTCTATCTCTGTCTTTCTCTCTCGCTTTTTCTTTTTCTACCCCGAACGGTTGAGACAGAAGGCTTCCCCTGAGGACCTGAGATTTGTACAAGGTTTCGCACAGGGAGGATTTTTTTTCCCCTGCCACTGTCGCAAAGCGCTGAGAAACGGGGGATTGTTGTGTTTCTGTGTGGGGTCCAGACCTGATCTACGGCAAAAGACAACTGTGTTGTGATCGTGACACTCCATAAATAAAAATCAGACTTGATTTGACATTTCCAAGTGCACATATTTTTACTGTGTTTAGACCTATCAACACATCCAACCAGTGTAAAGTTAATTTTATTTGTTATAAATTTTCATTTTACCTGTGTTTTTCACTAATGTTTGATTTGATTTGGATTTAGAATTCAATTTAAATGTATTTTTATTTCTAATATTTTTTTTAAATTATTTCTCTTGCCGATCATGTCAGATCATCGTGTCATGGATCGGGTCAAAGGCCAACATCTTCGAGAAGCAGAAGGTGCGTGAGATCGCCTCGCTGATCCGTGACACGGAGAGACACGGGAAAGCCCGAATCGTGGACACCAGTGAGGGGGAGGAACCCGAGGAAATGCTCAAAGTAAGCTTCACCTCCACAGGCATATTTCTTTAGATCTTTGCACGTAAAGAGAGAAAGTAAGTGTGTGTTGCCTGCAGGTCCTGGGCCCACTGCCCGAGCTGGCCGACAGCACGCCTGAAGAGGACAGCAGGGCGGACGCCTCCAACTCCGCCTCCCTTTATAAGGTAGGAAAACCACGCCCTCATGCATTTTGCAGGGAAAGTCCCAAAATAATGTGATCCCCCCCTCAGGTTTCCGATGCAACGGGGAGCATGACGATGACCAAGGTGCTGGACAAGATCCCGTTCGCCAAGGAGCTGCTAGTTCGGGACGACTGCTTCATCCTGGACAACGGAGCCAACGGAAAGATCTTTGTCTGGAAAGGTGGGGATATGGCACTGTATGAGGAAGTCTGGAGTGGCAGAGAAGTTGTATGCCAGCTGTGAGACAGTAGTGAGGTGTGCTGTTGGAGTGACGGAGAAGTTCAAGGTGGAGGTGGGACTACAACAGGGGTCAGCTATGAGCCCCTTCTAGTTTGCAGTGGTGATGGACAGGAATCTCCATGGACCATGATGTTTGCAGATGACATTGTGATCTGTACTGAGAGCAGAGAACAGGTGGGGGAGAATCTAAAGAGGTGAGGATATACTCTGGAAAGGAGCGGAATGAAAGTAAGCTGCACGGTCAAGACAGAAAATATGTGTGTGAATGAGAGGGACCCAAGTGGAATGATGAGGCCACAGGGAGTGGAGATAAAGGTGGAGGATTTTAAGTACCTGGGATCAACAGTCCTGAGCATCGGAAGGTGTGGAAAAGAGGCCAAGAAATGCGTTCAAGCAGGTTGGACCGGCAGTAGAAATGTGTCAGGGGTGATGCGTGACAAAAGCATATCAGCCAGAAGGAAAGAGAAGGTGTACAAGACAGTTGTGAGACCAGCCATGCTGTTTAGTTTGGAGACAGTGGCATTGAAGAGAAGACAGGAAGCAGAGCTGGAGGTTGCGGAGATGAAGATGTTGAGGTTCTCTTTGGGAGTGACAATGATGGATAGGAGCAGGAATGAGTCTATCAGATGGACAGCACACGTTAGATGTTTTGGAGATAATGTCAGAGAAGTCAGACTGACATGGTTCAGTCATGTTGAGAGGAGGGATAGTAAATATATTGATAGAAGGATGACGAGGTTTGAACTGCTAGAGGAAGACCAAAGAGTAGATTTATGGATGGAGTGAAAGAGGGCATGGTGTTCGGTGGTGTTGGAAAAGAGGACACAGAGAATACGGTTAGATGGAGTTGGCTGATGCACTGTGGCGACATCTAAGGGAAAGAGGAATGGAAGAAATTAGACATCACCATCTTGTATTAGTTTGAGGTGTTATATAACTGGAAAATAGCATCAATTGAAACTGAGTTTTGAATTAAAAATCCACAAAAAATACCAATGACTGAAAATATGGAAAACATTAGCTTGAAAGTCAAAGAATAACGTATTAAGGAACATATAAGGCTTTTAATTTCGGTTATATAATTCCTTGATATCAGGTTAAAGCACCCATATTCTCTTGGCATATTTGCCTTTAAAATTTGTTGACTTTTAGCTCGCCTTCCATATTTTTCTCCCTGTTATCCCGAGTTGTTGGTTCTAACTCGTCCACTCGTGACCATCAGGTAATGGAGCCAACGCTGCGGAGAAGCAGATGGCCCTGCAGATAGCCGATAACTTCATCGAACAAATGCAGTACCCACGAATGAAAACACAGGTATTTGCCCTTTGGAAACAATAACTTGCTTTGCTAACATCTAAATAGAGGACAGGGGTCAGAGCCATAATCCATATCCTCAGCTCTGAAACCTCCTGTGACCTTTTATGATGTTTATATAAGTGTCCTCCATATGAAAATCAGCGGCGGTAAACGTTTGCGTTGCTTTGCAGGTGGAGATTTTGCCTCAGGGGAAGGAGACCATCATTTTCAAGCAGTTTTTCAAGAGCTGGAATTAAAAACAATTTCAAATGTTCAGATTAACCCACCACCACCACCTCTGCACCACAGAAGGGGGTTCCCCCAACGGTGGTACCTTCGCTTTTATATGCGTTTACTAATGTGTTGGTATTTGAGAGGTACGGCTCAGTAAGAGCAGGAATGTAAAGCCACTTTTATAAAGAAAACAATATTTCTCTGGTGAGAATATTAATATTTAGAAAAAATATCACAACATGCTTTAGTCTGTTACATTTTTTTTTTTACAATTGTTCTAGTGTCACAGATTTGCTTTATTTGAAAATGATAATAAAAAATGGCTGAAACTCACCCATCACAACGTCTTCTTTGCCTCCACCCATGACAGTTGTCCAAAGGTATCAACGGGCGTTTTATATACATGCACATACACATATATAATATTTGAGTTTTCCCCTGTTCCCATGGTTACGGAAACCTTATCTGCACATAATCAGCAAAAAGAGTCACAAGATACTACAAGACCATGCCGTGTTTACAGGAGCCTTCATTCTATTATACATTCAAAAACTTATTTATCAATAACATCAGTTTTTGAGACGTTTGACTTTTAGATTCAACTAGAAAAAGACTGAGAAAAATGTTCATTTATTCATTCATATCATTCACACATATTTGGGTGAAGGACCAACTTTGTGTGTGTGTGTGTG
Organism: Fistularia commersonii; assembly: GCF_037954325.1. Taxonomy (NCBI): domain Eukaryota; kingdom Metazoa; phylum Chordata; class Actinopteri; order Syngnathiformes; family Fistulariidae; genus Fistularia; species Fistularia commersonii. The sequence goes on from NC_141302.1 coordinate 6,408,289, forward strand.
TGTGTGAGTACCAAATGGGAGGGGAGTTATCAGTATCAATAAAGGATGAAGATATGAAAAGTCTGTTGGAGGAATAATATAATGCAGATATCAGTTACTGTTGACTGCATTATGTAATGTATTCCCGAAAGCATGAGAGCTGACACTGGAAAAGTTGTGACGTCAAGTTTTCTCACATTCAGGAATACCCCTAAGTATTACATTTGATTAAACTCCACTGGTAAAAGGAAGTTAGGAACTTGAGATAAAACATCACTTAATTCCAATGCGGATATTTCATCAAGAATAAAAACCAAGATTGTCCCTGTATCGCCCTGTAACCGGCGATAAAATATTTCACACTTTGACCCCGCGGCGCCAGCCATTGCCGAGAAAACGGTAGGCGTTTCGTGTCAAGCATTCACTGCCGTCACACAGGGGCCATAAAGCGAGGTCCAAAGATCGAGGATGTGCAGAGACGAACAAAAAGATTGAGACGTCAGCGGCAGCCGTCCAGTCCTCTCCAGCTGGAAAGCTGCATCGACCCTCCATCAGACCACAGGTGAGTGATGATCTACATCTCCGGGACATTTGTGTGATATGAAACTGCATTCATATTTATATTACAAAAGGAGATAACTATTGAGCATTTGAATTTTGGCGATTTTGTAAAATCAGACAAATCCCTCTTTCTTTTTTTTTAATTTCTTGATTAGTTGACTTTTCTTATTTGAATTTCTATAGATCTGAGAATGTTATTGAGCCCTTTTATATCGTACAGGTCCCCTCGGAGGACTTCTGATAGTTTTTTATCGACTCTAAATTTAGCAGATGTGACGTCATTTTCACTAAGAGTTCCACATCTCTTATTTTCCCAGTTGATATTGATGATTTTTTATTCACATATTTCCAAGTTTTTAAAGATTTATCTCAAGACTTTAACGTTTGTTTTAATTTCACCGTGTTTGAAAACTTCACGAGAGCTACAGCGAAACTGAAACGGTGTCTTTTTACAGCATTACAAACCTTTTTGAAGCAGCAACTAAATTTTTAGCCCCGTCTTATTCCAACTTTTTCTTTTTCTCCCCTCCTTCCATCTGCCTCCCCCTTGCAGGAGTGAGGACATCACCATGGAGATGAAGAGTATTTTGAAGAGTGACAGGAGTGAGTGTTTTATGATCTAACCATATGATTATACGTGTGTTGTGAATTTAAAATCTGTGAGGAAACAAAAGAAATTGATGAGTTCAACCACCACCCTCTCAGAGCTTAGCATCCTGCGTCAGATGGAGGAAAGCAGCACCAACCAGAGCAGCTCCATCGGTGCGGTGCGCTGGACTCTACCGGAGGACAAGGTCCAGCCCCACAGCTCAGCCCCAAGCATACCCGGCGCCACCAGCAGCCTCACCAACACTCAGGTACCCGAGCCATCACTGCCACAAAATAGGAATACCTGTAAAATAATCAAAAAAAATTAAAAAAAAAAACAAAAAACAAACACAATCATTCCAATTGACAGTGGAATAATTTACACATTTTTATGGCAGCAAAAATTAATAACCAATGTGGTAAGAGACACATAAGATATTTATCTCATTTTATTGTATTAGAGAAATGACACAAAAGTGACAGCGATATTTGGGGTGAAAAAAGCAGCAGAAAAAGAAATTTAGATGAAAGTATTGAGAACATGGCCTGTGAAAATGATTTTCCCAATACAAAACTGTAACAAGTTAGACACACACAAACACACATATATATGTATGTGTGTGTATATATATATATATGTATATATATATACTCACACATATAGATATATACATACACACACACACACAAACACACACATAGGACTATATACATATATGTGTGTGTCTAACTTGTTACAATTTTATGTTAGGGAAGTCATTTTCATAGTCCATGTGTGCATATATACATATATATGTGAGCATATACATATATATGTGTACATATATATATATATATGTGCATGTGTGTGTATATATATATATATATACACACATACATATATAAGTGTGTCTAACTTGTTACAGTTTTATGTTGGTAAAGTCATTTTATATGTATGTATGTATGTATGTATGTATAGATAGATAGATAGATAGATAGATAGATAGATAGATGTGAGAGTGTACACTGTGGGAAAAAATGGGGGAATAAATATATAGTCATAAAGCAATGAGATGTTTACTGGCTCGAGCACTGAATCTCTGCATGCTTCCCTCAGCAACACCCCCGACAAAGCAGCCTGAGGGATCTGCGCAGCCTGCAGGAGTGCGTGCAGTTCATCCACCACTGGAAGGAGCAGGTGGACCAGGTTTGCAAGGTAGGACTGGACCTGAGGAGGAGAGCGGAGCGAAGTATTGGTGAATATTAGCACGGCCAGAGAGACGGTCTTATATCTGTGCTGTAGTTGATGCGAGTTTGCAGGACATGGACTGAAATGATTTTCATTTGTTATAGGGAATCTCAAATCCTGCGGTTGATCTTGTAAAATTGTTGTCCTGTTCAGTAAAACATTAAACCTGGTGGACGTGCAGATTAACTGTGACATCCTGAGTCAATTGGTATAATTTATGAAAGCACAGATTTGATAAGCGTTTCTCACAATGGTGGGGGTTTATGTAATTGTGCCCTTTTGCCCCCAACCATATTACTAGATATTCATTTGAAGATCAAGCAATGTTTTGCTCTTGATAAATGTATTCAAAATAAAATCTCAATATAAACTTTGGATTTTTTGTTTTTGAGATGGCTATTTGGTAGAGTGGTGACTTCTGAATAAAGACTACTGGTACTTTGGATTTTCGGTTAGTGAATCGCAATTTTTGTAAGTCGCTTTGGATAAAAGCGTCTGCTAAATGACTGCAATGTAATGTAGATTTTTTTTATACTCAAATGCACATTACACATGTTATTCAATGCGGGTAAAATTCTGTACTGGTACATTCAATCTTTTTCTAATCGCCCAATGTTGTTGAGATTTAAGCATTTCTCGGAGACTCAAAATCGTATATTGGTAAAAAAAATGATCAAACGTGCTTCTGCGGCGTTTGTGATAAAAAAGTTCTATCACCAATGTAATAAAATGTCAATCTCACATTCCCAGAAACACCGGTGCGTGCGATATAATCGCAGTTTCTCCGTTTTGACGTCAAATGTTATGTAACCCTCCAGGAGGCCAACAATACGAAGGTCGGCAGCAGTCAGACACTTGAGCAAAGTTCAGACCGGCGTGTCGAGCGAAGCCTGGAGGAGAGCAGGAAACTGATCTTGGAGTGGGCCAATGAACTCCACAATCTTGACAAAGTAAGTTACACGGTAATTACCGTGTTCAGAGGTGGCGTTCCGCAGGTCCCTGCATTTTACCGACTGATGTTTTGCCCATAGGTACTGATAAAAATCCCCTGCGTGTCTGAGAGCCCAAAAGATGAGAAAAAAGATAAGGCGGATGCAAAAGAGGAAGCACAGCTGAGGATCATGGAGTGGGCCAAGGAGCTGCAAAAGGCTTGTCAGGTAAGGAAGTCTGAAATGGACGTTTGTACCGGATTGCCTACATATGGTTTATATTGTTTGATAGTCCAAAAATAACAGGTAGCTAAAAAAAAATGAGGAAAATCAAAGCTCAGGTCCGGCTGGTTTCTGGGAGGCTTCCGGATGCTGTATCTGTTTCCAGGCCGATAGAATTATTCATTTTCGTGCAAAGTTGCAGCGAACACCCACCTGAGGAATGACACGCTGAACGTCCGTGTGTTCACAGAACTGTGGCGTGCAAAACGACGAGCTGGGGAAAATATTGCGTCTGTTGGGCCTGAAGAAGAAACGCCTCTTCAACCTGCTGCCGCTGCTGGAGTTCATCACCTGGTCTCTGCTCAAAGAAGACAGCATGGTGAGGACTTGAGAGAAAAGACTTCTTCAGTTTTCTTATAGCTGGATTTAACAGGCCGTAGTTTGCAAATCGCCAAGTATTTGGAAGCCATCTGTACATCTGTTACAAGGCTGACATAAGAGTGAGGTTTTTCTTCACCTTATAGTGAAGGAGTAAAATTCTCCTGTGTTCACCAGTATTTTCAAATTGATAAATTACATTAATAAAAAAAACGGTTAGCATTATGTATTTATATTATATACATATTTTATAATATTTATTATTATTATCAGGTCTCAGGAAATCAGCCGGCAAAATAAGCAAAACTACACAAACTGCATTTATGTATTCAGTTCAAGCAATGTTATTTTTGAATTTTATTAGTTCACAATTTAAGTTTTTTTATGCAGTAGTTTTCAGTCAGTGGGCAGGGTCCACCTCTCTGAGGGAAGGAACTTGATCAATAAATGGAAAAAAAAAAACGAGAGGCAGAACAGTAAAGTATGTAAGGTGAACAAACCAGGAAGAGGATACTTGACTCTGTAAATATTTAATTTCTCATAAAGCAAACGAAAACACTCAGCAGGGAATCAGAAAATGAAGTCAAGCGTCACCACGTGTCGGAATTCGATTCCACGAATGCATTCGATGACGGTCCTGCTCATAAACTGGCCAGAACCGCGAGGATTCTGTTACAACGGTTCTGAAGAAAAGCAAACATTATACTGTCAGAAGTATCTGTTTGACTCTGTAACTCCGGTAAAAACACGCTGAGTTTTTACCGGTAACGTTTCCCCCCATTTGACCGTTATCTTGTCTATTAGACGACAGTTCCGCAGCTGTGGTTGCTGGCAAAGCAAAGCACCTGGACAGTGGGGGTCCCCAGATACATCCCGAATTCAGGTGCGAATTATTTTAACATCAAGTCACCCGGATGAGGTCAAAAGTTCAAACGACGCCGTCTGATGTTCCGTCAATCTGACGTTTTTTTTTCCTCTTCTTTCAGTGTGGAGTTGGATTGTGAGCGCGGCAGGTGAGATCCCGTCTTCTAACCTCGCACGAATGCTCCCGGCGTGGCAGGACCGGCCCGCTTATACCACCTGTGTCTCTTTGCGCCAACAGCCGACGTGGTCCTGGACCCGAACACCAACCACCCCTGGCTGCAGCTGTCGGACGACCAGCGCCAGGTCCAGGAAGCCATCTCCGAGCGGGACCTTCCTTACAGCTCGCAGCGCTTCGACGGCTGGCCCTGCGTGCTGGGCTGGGAAGGCTACGGCAGGGGCCGCCGCTACTGGGAGGTGGAAATCGCCAACAACGGCTACTGGCGCGTGGGGCTGACGACCACCAACTCGGCACGTCACGGACGCTTCCCCATGACCCCGAAGGCGGGCTACTGGGTCCTGTGGCGCAGCACGCATCAGTTCTACGCTTGCACCAAGCCCGAGACGCCACTGCCCATCACCTCTGTGCCGAAGAGGATTGGGATTTATTTGGACTATGAGGAAGGTCAGATTTCTTTCTACAACGCAGAAACAAAGTTCCACATCTACACTTTCAAAGCTCATTTCAAGGGGAAGCTTTACCCACTGTTCGCCCCGCTGGACGGACGCACCCTCATGAAAATCATTCCCCTGCAGAAGAATTAAACGGAAGAATTTCGCTGGACGCTCGTCGTTATGTTGGACTTACGGTTCGATATTTATCTTCACCCAGAACCACACAAATCAACAGAAACTTGATTTTTTTTTTAAGAAACGGCAACACTTGTGGTTTAAAAGTACAAGTGCCATTTTCTCCATTTTAAATATTCATTTTTATTTATAAAAATTAAACTTAATTGGAGGTCTATTCAATATCAGTTGTAAACTGAAACTGAAGGTGAGGATAAAGGATGAACCATATCAATATGTAAAGTGCTAATGGTGTAGCTCTGAGAAATGTTTTTGATCCTGGCACTCTAAAAATTAATGTCCTCCTTTTCTCAAGCAAGGAAGTGTAGAAAATAAAACCCAACAAAGAATTCAGAAATAGGAACAAAAAAATAGCAACAGCAAGATTTTTAGAACCTTGAAGAAAACAAGCAATAAACAAAAGCTGTGTTTTAAAATGAATCAAACATAATTGATGACATTTTAAATTATCTTTACTCAATAGGTCATTCGTGATCTTCCTGCCTTAAATTAGTTCAAAATTGATGAGAGAATAATACGATCTGTGTTACAAGATTCATTTCTCATTTCACCATTTTGCTCATGGATCTTCTGCATTGGAGGTGCAGTATATTTATCATTTATTTGACTGCCGACTGACTGACACGCACTTTACAATACTCTGTACACATTTAATAAATATTTAATATAATGATTTTGACTTTGCCCTTTTTTCACGACTTCTTGTTACACACAAACACACACACATTCCGTGATATGAAAGTAAAATCAGCCCGTGCATCTGCAAACCCCCCGTTGTGTCAGAAATCCTGCACAAACTCCATAAAACATCGCTTTACAAATGGTTGATTAGCCGCCACCTCTAAGGGGCGGATGCTGAAAACAGCTGGGCAGTAAAAAAATGCAAAATAAAAATCATTTTAGCTGAATGGGGATTGTTATTGGAACTGTTTACATGAATATTTGTGTGTGCATGTGTGATAAAATGTATTTAAATTTAACTAATGTATTTTTATTCACATAAGAATTTAGTCAAGTTTGAATAAAACAAAATAAAATCCACTACATGGTTTTGGTTTCCTGGTGAACAGTCATGGGAGGAAATTATTGCTTTTTCACTTAAAAGTCGGCCATGCCCTTGAATATGCAGGCCTTACTGAACGTCATATTTTACGACGTATGCCAAGCAGATAAGGGGAACTTTATGAAAGTGCAGAGAGGACAATCTGGAGTTATTGGCTCATATTCCTTACTGTACAGGCTGCGGCAGCCGGATCGACCCGGCCTCTGACCTCGAAAGATAAAACTGAGGGCTAAGAGAGGAAAAAGAAAAATTGCGGACTTTGCTTTGCCAGTAAAAGTCGGTTAGAGCAGCACCCTGTGATGAATTGATGCAGGTTAAAATATTGTGAATGACAGCTTTTAAATGGACTACTAGTGTCAGAAGTTGTTGCTTTAAACTTCATTGAGTTGAGGATTTTTTTAATTCTCAGACTGTCAGGTTGTATAAAACTGTAGTTTAGCTGTTAGACGAAAATATGCATGATACTTCACAAAGGATTTTTGTGTGAAATAAAATATCAAATAGAATTATTTGAATGTTTCTGATCTGAGGTTGTTTCTGTTTGAACTTTGACCCTTAAGTACGTCATATTTTCGATGTCAATCAGGGGTGGGCAATTATTTTGGCTGGCTGACCACATTTTGTATTTAATTTTTATTTGCGGGCCAACTAGGTATCATGTAAATTGAAGAAAATGAAAAGTGCAATATAGATATTTAACATTTTTGGCATTTTATTTCAACTTTAAAATCATTAATGACCATATAAATGTACTGAAATTATTTTGTATGTAATCATCGCTACAAAATTAAACAATAGGAAAAAATAGGGAGTTTCTAAATTCAATATTGATTGAAAATAGTAAAAGAAAATTAAAATATTCGAAGAAAATTGTTTGATGGGCCAGAACTAGACGCCGCAGAATTGTTGGTGTTTTCCTGTGAATTATAGACTTTTTATCTGCTGACCTGGACTCTTCCACCCGCTCCTTATCTTCTTATCAAACCGAGCCAGTGGGTGAAAGTCAATCTTTCAACTGTAATAAAAAAAAAGCTCATCTCCAAAGAAATAGCCAAGCAGTATCTGTTGTTAGAATGTATTTTCTAAGCACAGTCTATTTGACAAGCTGTTGCAAATGATAAAACACACACACACACACACACACACACACACACACACACACACACACACACACTTAAACTGATTTGCAAGAAGGTGCAATCAAAGCAGAGGTGTGGAAAATGCAAAATGGAACAAAATGGAACAAAATGGGAAAAAAACATTTAACCTGACTTTTGGTTTTCAGCCCCTCTCATGGTTCTTTAGGATCACAAACACACACACACACACACACGCACGCACACACAAACACACACACACACACACACACACACACAAAGTATTGACACTTTGCTGTTTTATTTATTTGATCTATTATCTACAGCCTTTGATCTGTTTTTAAGAATATCCTGACTTTCAGCATGTTTTTACATTGTCTGTGTTGTGTAATGTAATAAAAAGTGTGATTATTTTAGCAGAGATTTAAGTCTTATCTTGATTTCTTGTGTCATAACGGTAAATGCACAGACGCGATAAAATTATCAACAGAGAAAAATATATGAAACGGAAATCGTTAATATATATCATCTTTCAATCTCTCTTTTTTAGCGGTACCGTCAAATTATCTGTCGTATATTTATCTTGAGAGAAATGCGAAGTCAACATTTAAAAGGGAAGATAAAGAAAAGGAAACTGATATGAATGGCAGTTTCAAAAATGTTTAAAATTAGAAATTACATCCCATTGAGTGACAGGAAAACAGCCCATACAAAGAAAGGTGACATATCATTAGAATATCAAATGAAACTTTTTTTCCCACCAAAGTACCTTTGATTAAAACTTGTATTTTCATTTCAAGCTGCTGTTTCTGGTTTCCAGTTCCCAAAAAACACCTTCCCCCAGGACGTCTTCGAAATAAGAGCGTAACTGAAACAAAACACACGAGAAGAAAACAAATGTGACGGTGACAGTGGTAAAATAAAAAAAAAATAAAAATAAAAAATAGAAAAAAAAAAACATCAACTAAGATCACTTAAGTTTGCAGCCACAAAGCAATCATAATCATAACTCCTTTTCGCCCGCCGCTTTTCCCAGAGTGTCGAGTGACGTACCTTGTCGAACACCTTTGTCCTGGTTGCCTCTCTGTCGCACAAGCAAGGCTGGTGCGAGGAGCACACCAGGGACAGACTCATCTCACGTTTGTCCGCCACTGAGAGGAAGAGGAGCAGCAGTGATCAGTGACTGGGTCGTCTTCCGCCGAGTCTTTATCTAATATATTGGAATTTCATTATCTTATGACCCTTTTCATACTTTTCCCATATTTGAACCTCTCACAATTTTTTCTCGTTGTCAAGCACATTTCATATATAGTGACAACGGTGCCTGTATGATTTTTGGGGATTTATGTCCATTAATTTCATGTATCTTGATGAAACGTCTAGCGGCCTTGCTCCGTCAGTCGTGTGAAGTTTGTAATTGATTGAAAATGATTGATTGAGGTATATAAATGATACGTTTCAGCAGATAATGATCCCCGACATCCCATTTACATAAGTGAATCCCGTCCATATTGGACATATCAATAAATTGCACTTAATGCAAGTTTCCATTCTCTATATTATTATTCTTATTGTTCTTTTATTTAACATCACTCATTTACCAGTAGTTTTTAAGATTTGAGGGTCTCACCTGTGAAATGGGACTTGATCTTTGGGGTACTCCACAACTTAGGCCCCGCTTTTGTTTTGACTTTCAACTCGTACTTTGTCCCGGATTGTAAGTTTCTGAACGTGTGGCTGGTGTTGGTCGTCTCTAACTCAAAAGAGCTGTTGAAAGGAGGGCTGATATTAACCAAGAATACGGGCGCCGTGATGTTTGGAGGTCCTTCCCATCGCCAGGTCATCTCACTGGCAGTAACCATGGTAACTGCTGCATCGGTCGGCTCCTTTGGTTCTGATTAAACACAAGACCGGACAGCAAGACCAGCAATCTGAAAAATCTGTTTACACATTTAAAAAGACTTATTATTAATTACTTTATCCCCTCAAGCAACTACACTCATATGTATTTACAGTCTGTGAATATCCAGAATAATTAGCTTAAAATTTGCAATTTTAGATTGGGATTGTAAATGGTCTCAGAGGCATTAGAGGGAAACCATAAGGGGAGCGAAATCCATTTTTATATGATCACTTTTGTGGAACGTCCCGAACACAAGCTACATTTATTGTGAAGTAGAAACAAGGTAATTGCTTGGCTATTTTGGAGTTTGTTTGATTAAGTGTGTGGACAGGTGGGTTTTATTGAGGTGAGGAGTTCAAATTGGTGCAGTTAATACAGGTAATGGGTGGAGAACAGGTGGGCTTCTTAAAGAAGAACTAATAGAGCTGTGAGAGCAACAATTCTTAATGCTTGGTTGGTGATCAAATACATATGTCATGCAATAAAATGCTAATTGATTACTTAAAAATCATACAATGTGTTTTTCTGGATTTTTGTTTTGTTTCAGCAGTTGTTTTGTTTCAGCAGTGTATCAAATACTTGTTCTACCCCCTGTATGGGACCAGTAAAATGCTTCTCAATGGCTCACGATTTTATTTTTTTTAATGTTAATCTCATTTGAATATTGCCTAAGTTGATCGAATACCTGGTGTTCCTTTGTTGTTGCTGGATAAATTGACTGTGATTAAAGTTAAATCATTTCTTTGGGTTTACTGTAAACAAATATTGCACGAACTCATACTTCTTGTACCCAGGTGTGACATGAAATTATTGGACTGAATTAAAAAGGATTTAAAAAAAGGAAATTAATTCAATGATGTTAAATAACTCACGGGTGAATTCAGATCTCTCCTCTGGTGGGCTCTCTAAGTATCCGCTGACAGTGATGACTGTCACAGAGTAGTTGGCAGCCGTAAACAGACCATAAAATTCCGTCTGATATCCTGTCACATTTTTGGTTTGTGCCAGGGAGCCATTAAGCTGGAGTTTGACACTGAAAAATGAATAATTTCCTTTGGGGGGTTCCCAAATGGCACATAGGCTGTAACATGCTGTTGTCAAACTCAGGTTTGAGACATGTCCAGGATCTGCGGGGGGAAAATACAATTAAAACAAATATTAGATTACTGACAGTTATCGGTTTCCTTGAACAAGCAGCTCTCAGACAAGTGTCAAAGCTCAAGTGGTTACAGGTGGCGGCGGTCTTGGTCACTGCCTCTCCCTCCAGGGTGTTGCAGCCCAGGGCCGTCACCTGCAGCGTCACCTGGGTTCCCATCGGCAGCAACCCCACTGTCACGTGTGTCTTGCCGGAATCCAGAGTTTTATTGTAAAGAGTTCTGTCGGGAAGAGAAACACCGTCTCCATTCTGATTCTGACCGCTACAGTCGGGCGTCATCGTCATCACAAAGTAAAACTGTCCATTCCGAATAGTGTCTGATATATCGATCATTTCAGATACGCGGAATTTAAATGTCATAGTGTCATATCAAGAGATCAGCTGTGCAGGATTGTATTTAATCATCTTCTCTAACCAGTAATTCATGTATTTATTTATATTTGGACATGCGATTCTGGTGACCTGAGGGAACATCCAAAGCCCTGATCTTAACACAGATCACATTTTGAGTTCATTTTTGAAACACCTGAATGCAGCATCAATAAAATAATAAATATTGTTTTTAATTGAAATAAATATCAATTTTAGTCATGATCGTAGTTAAGGGAATAACATCTGCTTCAGACAAACGCATACACATTTTGGTCATCCATAGCCTTAACCATGAAGCCGGTGGTGTTTCCTGCAGGTGGGTCCCAGTGAAGCATCAGCGAGGTGTTGGTTTCCATGGAGACCCTCAGGTTGGTCACGTTCCCGGGCTCTGAAACCAAAAAAAATCAAACAGGCAGATGATCTCTCCGCCTCTGAGCCGTTGTCACTGATGTTGTGTTTCCTGTTTAAATATCTTTGACATTAACTGAGTGGAAATGTATTTGGCCGAATCTGTCCGGTCCAGGGCGTTATGGGATGTATTTGCGTAGATGCGATGTGAACCCACTGGTGAACACGGTGGTGATGAACTGCTCGCTGAGTTTGTCCATCACTCCTGCGGTGATGCTCAGATTGTATTGATTTCCAGGTGTCAAGTCCTTGAGCTCTGCAAACTCGCCGCTGACTGTAAAGCTGCGATTCTTATCTGGCACATCAATACGATAGAAATCTACGTTCCCGTCTGGTTTTCGCCAGCTCAGGGTGACAGAGGTTTCACTCTCGTTGGTGCCGGTGAGGTTACTGACTTTGTTGGGCTCTGTGTAAAAGAAAATACACAACTTGCACATTAGTTTATTTTTGTTTTGGTGATGTTTGACATTTTGACTTTCAGAAATAGGAGGAGAATTGCTGAATCGTTGCGGACAGGATTAACCCACCTGTGCAAAAATCCACCTGTAGCGGGATGAGGTCTCTTCCACACTTGATGGGGTACACATGCACTGAGTAGTGGGAGCCCTCTGTCAGGTTGTCCAAGGCAAGCATTGTGTCAAAGAGCTGGTCAACCTCAGTTACGTTATTGACCAAGACACGGTAGTGACTGATGTTACCCGGCCCAGAAGGCCATGTGAGGAAGGCCCAGGTGGAGTTTATGTTGGTGACGTTGATTTCTCCGCCGCCGTGGTCTGTGTGTGGGGAAACAGGCGGTGAGTGGGGATGGAGGAAGTTACATAAGAGATAATTAAAAGGAAATTATATATAATCATATATAAGTGAAATGGGAAAATGTCTCATTTTTAAGAGTCTAGCTGTCATTAGTTGTCTCGGAAAACTCACCTGAAGTTATATTGGAACAATCCAGCTAAGGTTTAAGTACTGTAAATATATTTCAAATGAAAGAAAGCCTTTGGCTCATAATTATGATGATCAAGGTGTGTATAGATACTCAGTTACAGCACAATAAGACATAGTGATAATTGCAGAAGTAGTCAACACTATATAGGACATGAAAAGCAGCTATCAGTAACATTATTTTAATTATAATGTTTTCATGGTCACTTTTGAAAAATCTCTTGTAGCATTTGATCACCTATGGCTGGCAATAAATAAATGAACTTCCAGGTGAATTTTAATTTGTGGGCACACATTGGTAATTTCTTCCAAGTTTAAAACTTTGCTCTACAGTATTCCATACATTTGTAACTTTTGCATGTCAATACATTGTTAATTTACTCATGACATTTTCCTGTGATTCTGAAATCAGTTGAATTATATGACAGGTAGGTATAAAACGGGGCTTACCTTCATAACAAATATAAGGCAGGAGGTCTGAGCAGTTCTTCTCCACCCAAGCCCCTAAGCTGAGCATGGCAACACAGGAGTCCTCTGTCCTGGTCTCCATGTCTCCACTGTACTCTTCTTCAGATGATGGACTGATGAAGCTCATGGTTTTGTTCATTTCAATGAAACATGTATCGTTTTGGCAGGTGCAGTTACAGATAATAGGATTGACGGGGGAGTGTTCCAACAGAGGCCAGCCAGGATACCAGTTTTGGAAGATCAAGCGGTCCCCATTGGCCCAGCTAGACCAGGGTTGGCTGCTGTTGGAGTTCTTACGGAGACCCACCCAGGAGTCGGAGAAGAGCTTCTGAGCAACAGTCTGGATGTTGTCCGGCGTCAAAGCCACCAGGTCTTTGAAACATTCCTAGACACATATACTGTCAAGTCTCATACCATCGGTATTATATCAATGTCCTATTCCTAAGGGTTTCTACTTTACTTTGACCTAACCAGAAGTTGGAATAGCATAATAAATTAAAAATTAAAAATGTTCACTTTTGATATTCAGCTTCTCACACACGAGTCTTACGTAAATGAAGGAAGTATTTCAGCTGCATCTTTCAACCATATCGTGCAAATAATTCCTGGATTACCTGGCACTGTTGCCTGGCTGTGTCCCAGCTGAGACGTTTTTGCTGAGGTACGTACTCTCTGACTGCAGCACCACTCATCACTATCAAAACTGGTGTGGGACAAAAAAAAAAGGTAAAAATCTGTATTTCTGCAGTGTTTACAAGGATAGTAAAACAACATAACAGATTCTTTATCTATTTCGGCTTCATTAGTTTTAACCAATCTCTTTTTGCACTTTTAATCAAAGAAAACCCCTCTGCTGTTGCTGATGGCTGCAGTAATTCATCCATTCTGACCCACTGACCTATTACAGGATTTAAGGAAAAACACAGAACAGATTTATCAGAAAATCTCCCAAGAGCAAACTCACCCAAACAGTCTAAAATACAGACTGCCTTCATGTTGATTTCCACTAGAGAAAAAAAAAACCTAAACATTAAAATTAAAGAATAATTTTCTGACAGCCGTGATATTACTATCCTGTTCTTCTCCTTGCAGGAGAGTGGACAATTGTACCGTTGATATTCAATAAAATTTGACTGGAAATACAAACCTCCATTCACTCTGATAAATGATTAGCTCTTTATGCTCCTGTTTTGCATTCAACCTTACAACATGCAAAGATTCAAAATGAGAAATGACATTAAAAAAAATAAATGGAACAGTTCAAATTTGTCAAACAATGACATATCACGAAAAAATACATTTTTGATGGTTTATTTTTTTGGCCAAAGCGGCAAGCAATGATTAGTACAAAATACATGGAAAAAATAGAACATACTCTTATACAAAAGCAATTCCAAGAAAAAAAAAAAGTTTACCAAAGAAAACAAATGCCAGGGGTATAATTTTGAGCAGACTTTACTGCTAAGACAGTGATTGGTCAAGTGACTCCAAGAACTGACTGGAAAAAAAAAAAAAATGCAATTATCAATCGCGCAATAAATCCCATAACAGAAGAAAGCTACCACCACGAAGCTGGACAGATAGGCATGTACTGGAATAACAACAATAAAAAAAGAACAAGTACAGTATGAAGGCTTTATAAAATGGTCCCATCAATAGAACAGCTCATCATGATTGCAGATTGCTCTAATGCACTGCTCTCAGTCCTCATCCTCCTCCTGCACTCACTTGGTGGCAAAACGTGCACATACTAGCAGACAAGTAAGTTTTCTAGTGAGCCAACCAGTGACTCGGCTATCAAATCTATATGACAAAAGCAAAGAAAAAAACATAAGAAATATGAAAAACAAAAAAAAATACAAAGCCTTATTCAATGAGTCTAACGGGGTCAAAACCTGTGAAGACTTGTTTTTAACTGCAAATCTGAAGATATCTGGGCAAAAATACAAGGCTATGAATTCTCATGCCTTGTTCTTATGTATAGTATGACATAGAACAGTATCACCCATTGCAAAAATCATTTGGTTGAACAAAAAAAGAGCCAATGTTGAAGAATAGCTGTTCTGTAGAGACAGATTTGACTTCATTGCTGTTGAACTCAAAGGGCACAGAGCTGTGACCCATGTTATTTTCAGCCCAATTACTATTTTCACAAAATAAAAATAAATGTAAAAACAGTATATAGGGGGTGGGGGTTACTGTCCATTTTAGTAAGAAACTGGCAACTTTTTAAAAGGATAGCCATTTAAAAAGAAATCCTACAAGACTGTTTCAAAACACTGATCAAAACTCCCTCTACTTTCATACAAAAACATTGAGACCAGAGGAAAAGAGCAGGATCTCAGTTGTTTGACATGATGAACATGACATGAATGATGAACACTTTTGAGGAGGAAACACCTGATAGGCCAATGAACTGCTCTCCTCTTCATCAGCTTTGCAATATATGTTAATTTGCAATGAAGGAAAGCTGAAGGAACTACATTACTTTAGCAGCAGTCAACCCCATGGAATGGGGGCTCATGCAAACACAGGTGGTGATAGCAGTTCTAATATCGTATAAGAATACTGAAAGATGCGACAGTTGGGGATAATACATGATTCATAATTGAGATGGGATTCAGTCGCTATCACTCTTCTCTTCTTTCAGCATCAGTCTCTTCCCGCTGGACGGTTGGGGAACCCCATTTTTAGCGGACGCGCTACTCTTCAATTTGCTGTGGAGGCCAGAGATGGGCAGTTTGTTCATAAAACGTGTTTCAAATGCAAAAGAGAAACATTGAAAACCCAAGAGATGCATCAAAAACAGTTATGCAAATATGAAACAGATACATTTAAGAAGGCAAGACACATTTAACAAGCAAAAGAAAAGTGCAAGAAGAGATGAGTGGAAATATGGGAAATACAGCTAACACAAGCCAAAGAGATGGAGGATCGATCGGCATAGATACAAAAGCAGTATAAAGATCAGCAGACAGTGTGAAAATGCTGAGTAAAATTTAACAATATCTTACGAAAGAAAAACTTTTGAAGAAATCATATCACATTCAACACCTTGGCAGTGATCAGTCTTAAATATTCTAATTAGAGATTCATATTTATATTTTTTATTATCTCATTTAACAGACATAAAAGCATTCTTTTCGCAAAACCATTGGAAAAAACAATTACATATTAAAAATCTGTACATAAGATGGGAGCAATGCTAAAACACATTAATAAGAAGCTGCTGGTTACATCTGCAGCAGAATGAATCAGACAAACCAACTCGGCTATAGAAAAGGCATAATGAATGAATGATTCTTCTTCTGGCACTTGTGCTTAAATCAAATAATTTTAGTTGACATTACTCTACGTCTCAAAAGCCAAACCTCACCTCCATGTGAACATTTACCAATCCTTGCAGTGACCTCTAGTGGGAGTGTTGTAACAAGACACGGGAATCAAGTTTAGAGCTGCCGTTGGAAAGGCTCTGTGACAACACTATCAGGACGGCAACTGCCTAACACTTTTGGAGGAACAAATCACACCTATTGACAGTTGAACTATTTCTTATGCAGTTCTTACCTTTGCTTTTCAAGGGCCTCCTGGCCATCATTAATTTTCTTTAACATTTCATAGCGCTCACGCCCACGAATCTGCAAGACAGAATGTAAAATTGCCATTGAGACTTCTTTCTGAGGCCTGTGGAATCATGCTGCGTGTGTAGTCACATACTTTCAAGTAAAACACTTCCTTGTCCTCTTCCTCTACACAAGAGGAGATTAGAATCTTTTTCAGCGAGGTTGTATCGGTACTCGGACCACTCTCTGAAAAAAAAAAAGTTTAAATCAGCACGGAGGGAATGGCATTGGAATCTGCAGAAATCAAGCAAGAACCTACTTCTTTTTTTGGTTTGTTTGGTGCCGTTCTGGGCCTTGGTATGATTATCCTCTTCACCTCTGCGGTCTCTGCCCGGGCATGCACAGATGCGCACCTCAAAACACCTCCGACCCAAAACCAGCCCGCTAAAAGGTCAAACACAGACAACTGAGGGTCTTTGGGGTGTCTTTAAAAAAAATAAAATAAAAAAAAAAGTGAACATTTCCCTCTCAGTCAGGTTAGCTCCTCAGCCATTACAGCGAGTTAGTCAGCTGCTCTGATAAAAATGTTACAACTCACTAATTTTGGGAAATAAATTACTTTACGTAACCCACAAAAATTGATGTAATTATTTTGTAATCATGTTGTTTCCCTTCACACCTTTAATCAAGATCCCCACTGGGCACCGAACTGCCTAGCGAGAAGTAGAGGGCAAAAGAACCAACCAAAACCAAACCTACTTCGGGGTCTCTAGGGTCAGAATGGTGAGGATGGGCCTGCGGTTCATGCCTCCCATGCATGAGCTGTTGCACATGTAGCTGAGAAGGATGGTTGTTGCCTCGGAGCCCAGCTGACAGAAGAAACATTTTACACATCAATATGTAATTTCCAACTAAATGCAATTGTGCAGTTCCTGTATTTCAAAATAGCTTTGTAATTGATGAGTATTCCTTAAGGACTCTCATTGTATACATTGTTCAAGTACAGAAGATGCTTGTTCTTGTGTCACTGGTCATTTTAGTAATAGCTAAAAATAACAAACAAAAAATAAACAAATGGTTTGTGTGAATGTTGTACTTGTGGACGCTCGTAGGGGACAGTCACGCTCTGCCTCTTTGTGTGTTCATCTTCAAAATACTGAGCCCTCTCACCACCTTCCATCCTTATCAGGTGGCTACGATGTGTCACAGCTAGAGAGAGAAGATGTATAAATGCAATGTTTCACGTCCTATTAAACGCAATAAAGTGTTTCACCCAGTGTTTTCCTATGTTGTTGAAACAAACGGGTGATTTTTTTTTTTATTACCAAGTAAAACTATTGTGATAAATTAAATTTACCAGTGAACTCTGTTGATTAGTTATATGTATTAATTGAACAGCCTTGGGACTCAATTACACTTACTGTCCTCAAGCTGGTGGTGGGGACATCTGCGAACCACATCGGCCACATGCTCAGTCTTCTTGTAGACAGCTGTGGCCCTGAGCACAGCTCCCTCAGGAGGCTCCTTGCTCACCAGAACTTCAATGGGGCTGGTCTTTGCAAGCTGGCAAAAGAGCTTGTTGAGCATCTCAGAAAACTAAAAGAAGCACAAAGACAAGACACATGCTTATGAAATAAGTCAGTTGTGGGGACCATCTGCAAAGTTAAATTAGTGACAACCTCTTTTTACAAAACAACTGAGAAAAAAAAAAACAAAAAACAAAACATTTACTCAAATGATTGTCGCATTCATCACATCTTTAAATTTTAAAGTGCTCACATTTAACCCCTTCAGTGCTGAGGGAGACAGT
This sequence comes from Fistularia commersonii, assembly GCF_037954325.1. Taxonomy (NCBI): domain Eukaryota; kingdom Metazoa; phylum Chordata; class Actinopteri; order Syngnathiformes; family Fistulariidae; genus Fistularia; species Fistularia commersonii. The sequence continues at coordinate 6,426,624 of NC_141302.1, forward strand.
GCAGGAACATGTCCTGTCATGTCAGAGCTGTGCTTTACAACAAGGCTGTGCCTCTCACAGACTGGAGCACAAGTCGCAGGGGGCGGGAGTTTCAGGGAAGACCACCCTAACCCCAACTGAACTGGCCAACTGCGGCGTGTTGCTGGTTGGATCACTGAAGAAGCATTAATGCCATTGGATCCTGAAAGGAAGTGTCTGACTATGGATCTTAAAATTTAAGAAAACGGCGGAATGAAAACGATTTCAAATGAATGCCACCATGATTTGGAGCAGATTTTTTTTTCCTCTCATCAACTATGGTAAGATAACCCTTATTGAATTTCATTTAGACATTTATTTGTGTAAATATACTTTCGAAACCAGACAACAAAGGTTTTGAAGGAGATTCTTTTCTACACCCATGTTTTGCTAAATGAGTTTTATTGGCAAAGGTCAAATTGGAAAATGTTTTTTGGTTGAGTATCATTCTAGTTTTATTTGTATTTCTTATTCTCCCCCCTTTTTATACTGTTTATACAATTTCCGACTATTATTTATAATTGTTATGTTTTATTTGAAACTCTGTCACAACAATTTCCTTCGGAATAAATAAAGTTGTTCTTATTCTTATTCTATCAGTTTCAAATGGACCAACCAGAGGAATGTTTCTGTTAAATGGCAACAAGAGGAGGAACCTGAGCTAAAAAAAATGATAGGTGTCGAAAGAAACAGCCTCTCCAGTTCTTTTGTCCTGGGCTGGTGGATCGCAACTTTGGGCCATGTTTGGTTGCCTGATCCCCTTCCAGTCTAAAATGATTTTTAATATGCTAATCTTATATGCCTATAGCTCAAATTCTACCCCCCCACCCCCCTAGAGATCAGAGATTGACTCAAACAGGTAAAGAATTAGAGATATCAAAGTGCAAAAGTGCATTTAAAAAGCAAGTAAGCTTGACAAATTAGTAGAAAAGTTCACATTTCTGAGAGCTCATTAGAGATTTCTTACAGTAGTGGTGACAGATTTGGCTGTGCCAGTCTTCTGAAAACGAAGCTGGAAATCATACTCTCCTGGATGGTCAGTGGTAACTGGGACAGTGGAGGATGGAGGAATGACACCATCTTTGATAGTTGTTTCTGTGTTCATGCCAAACATGTTGTCACCAAACTCTGCAAACTCCTGGGCATCAAGGATCGGTAAAGGCTAGGAAACAAGTCGATAGTTTTAAGCAATGGTTAATGAGTATATGTTTATTTACAATTTATCAGTCTTGTTTTGCATTTTTGGTTTAAATATAAAAATAAAAGACAATTAGGGCTTACCAGCCCAATCATCGACTCATCTGTCCATCCTTCATTAGGAGCAGGTTCCACCATGAAAATGGGGCTGGCAACCGAATCTAACCTATAAAAGGGACAACAAAAACTGAGGACACATTACACAACTTTCACTGACATTGTGGACTTTGAAGACTTGGAGTATACACTAAGCCAGTGGTTTCTGCTGATTTCTTATGAGGACTGAAAGACTGGGATCACACTTTTAATGACTGCCCATGAAGAGGGATCATAGACTACATAATTTGACAAACCAACTCAACGTGTCAAATTCTCACCACAACACCCATGTCAACAAGACAACAATTCAGAGTGTAAGTGAACAAGAATGACAGACGGTTTGATGTCATTGTTGTTTACAAAAAAAACAACAATTTAGTTTTGTCCAATTTCCCTTTTTTTGACCCTCACCCTACTTTGATGTTCACTGTTGCTGCTCTTATATTCCCACTAATTCTTGTAGCATTATTTCCTGTGTCATTCCCCCTCTTTTCCAACTCTCTTTTTCTCAACTCTTTCTCTCAATGCTTCAAGCCCATAATTGGTCATTAAAACACACTTTCAGATTTCTGTGCCATTTAGCAAAGCCAACTGTCCATAGCTAGTGTTGACAGGTGCAAACGCTGCCTGACTCTGACTCCTAGGTAAAATCAGGCAAAAATTATTAGCAGTGTGCCCTCAGCCGAACATTTTTATTATATAACTGGGAAACATAAATTAACTTACATATTGTTCCACAACTCGCTGAAGGAGCCTTGGCTGAGAGGCAAGGATTGACTAGGCTGCAGATTATCAAAAACTTGCTCATCCATGATCAGTTTCCCCCCTTTTGCTGCTGACAGAAAAACAGGAGGAGCAAAGACGCAGGAATACCCTGGTCCAAGAACAGGAAGTGAACACTCAGGACTATCAGATCATTCTTAGTGTCTGTGTATATCTATATATGTATATATAGATATATGCAAACACACACCTTAAAACGAGTGAGAAAACAACAATGCACTTGCATAAATGGAGCATTTCAGCATTTCAATAGCGAACTTGACCATTGTTTGACGGATTCCATTTTTTTTAATCGTCAACCATTTTAAGTCCTTATGTAAAAAACTAATTGGGATTCAGAAATACTCAAAGTCAATCTGAGTGAATGCTGCTCAACGCTGGTTTAGAACATTGTGAGAGGGGGAGCATTGTGCGAGGGGAAGTGATTTGAGAGCATAACCGCACAAACATGCGACCCGCTAACTTTTGCCGCTTAACATTTTCTCTCCCACGTGATTTGGCACAAAAAATATACTTTTCCTATTTAAGAACCACAAAAACTCATGTAGTATCGATGTAAACCGAGAATATGTCTAGCAATAAAATCCAATTTGAGGTTGCTGAAGTGTGCTAGCAGACTAGCGTTAGCTTAGCTTACGTTTGCTCTACGTTTCGATTCAGGCTAGAGTAGTTAGCTAAAGTGGCCTAAAACTTGATATGGCAAACTTTCCTCTCATGACAAGTTTTAGCGTGACCGCGCACGATCACGAAGCCAACTAACCTGGCGTGGATTGTCGCGTCGCGAATATGTGTTGAACTGAGTCACCGGTGAAGGGTCTCGACGATTCCAAAATATTTTTAAGTGAAGAAGGAGCACGTTGTTTAGGAACCTTCACTGAAGGGGGAGGGGAACTGTTCAACGAATCACAGCGACCAATCACATTCGGCTCTCGGCCTGTCTCCAGCTGACGATAGGAAATCTGATAACTGTCCTTTATCGACGTGCGAAACACACTAGAAAAACACAATTGGTATTGTAATAATGTAAAAATCTTGTTTTATTATTTGATTATTAGAAATCCCCAAATCGACTGTCTTTCTGTATCACAGCGATAATAGTGCAAAACGGCATTATTTTAGTAATGCAGAAACACATGATTGAAAGAATTACAAGATTGAAAGTATTCTGAACCGCTCTGTCAGGCTTGTCAGAACATGGAATAATCAGATTTCTGATACGCCTTGAACGTAACATGATGACATCATCACGGCGCAAACGTCGGCGTCCAATATTGCGTTATCCCTTTTCTGTTGCAATAAATTGGGGGTGTCAAACTCCTTTTCGTCACATATTAGAGGTCACATATGACCGTCATGAGGTCACATATGACCTTAAGAATAAGAATAAGATTAAGAATAAGAATAAGAATAAGAATAAGAATAAGAATAAGAATAAGAATAAGAATAAGAATAAGAATAAGAAAAAGAATAAGAATAAGAATAACTTTATTTATCTCGAAGGAAATTGTTGTGCCAGAGTTTCAAGTAAAATACAACAATAATAAATAATAGTTGGAAATTGTATAAATAGAATGCAAAAAGGGGGGAGAATAAGAAATGCAAATAAAACTATAAAGTGTCTAAGTCAAGTGGTAAAACCATTACCTAGAAGTTACACTAAGTCCAAGTTTTTCCTTTGTTTTAGTGTAAAGGAGGTAAACTGGTAGATTATAAGAAACATTCATATGTTATGAGCTGTTCCTCTAAAAAAGACATGATGACTTAATATGAAAAATTAATATTAAAAAGGAATTGATGAAATTACACCCTAAAAATATTGTTGATCTTGTCACTGTGGGAAAATTGACCACAAGAATTTATTAGGAAATTGAATGGTAGCATGTATAAGAGGAGGTATAATGTTTACAAAGCCAATGGCAGCTATTCTGGCTATTAAATCAATCTTTTTAATTTTGCCCATTTGTTTTGCTATTGTTTTTGTGTTTTTTTTATAGAAATAAGAAAAGAAAAGATCGTTTTAGCAATGTCACCAGATGTTTTTTTTATCAAAAAATCCTTTTGTTTTCACATTTTGAAGCAAAAAAATACATTTCAAAGTTACTTTTTCATTTTTTCCTTTTGCCTGTGTTTCTTTCGAAACCCACAAAATATTGTTCCGAGGGCCGCAGTTGGCCCACGGGCCGCGACTCTGAGACCCCTGCAATAAATCAACTTTCCATTGACATGAAGCTTTTTACAATCCTGGCCGGCCTTGACTTTAGATGACAACAAATATAACTTGATTACTTAACAAATCTTATGAACTAACTTAAAGATATTTTTGTTCAGGTTTCTGTTTTATTTTCAATCTATTTGATCCTATTCTATTATTTATGCCCTTAAAAATCCTTTAAAACTGTTTTTCATCAATGCTCAGTATGCCTCTGGGAGATTATAATAAACATCTGATATGAAAGTGCAACCGAGCAACAGATTTATACCTTAAAGTTGCTCATTTTTGCACAAAAAATGTACAATATTTTCCGTGTTTTAAAATGGACATAAACTGCCTGTGAGACAAAGGTGTGCACCTCTGAGTGAGCTCTCAGCAAACTCACTGCTACACACCTGAGCAGTGTCTGATCCAGAGTGTCCGCTGAATGTTTGAATATTGGTGCCACTATGGGGCCATTAAATTTGACCTTTGACTGGACATGTCGATGGTGCCACTGAGTCCACTGTGAACTTGATACCAATGGCTTTGCATTGAAAATAGCAAAGTGCCAAGCTATGTATCATAATGTGACATTTCTGATGTTGTGCAGAGAATTGACATGAGACAAATTTGTTCAATACTAGCAATAATTAACATATAAATGCGGGGGCAAGCAAAGCACAAACACCAAAATTGCCAAAGTAATAAGATTATCAAAAAACTCGGCACGGAAAATCGATACATCAAGTGATAGGTTTGAGGGTCAGATGATGGATGCTGTTTTATACAAATATTTAATTTTCAATTCATTTACTGTGGTGACACTGGACATTGAAATTGAAAAGCAGCATTGTATGAATGTCCTGCACTTATCTGAGGTCACATGGATGGAGTCCCAAGTTTTCACACTTACTGTCCTGCTATATGTGTGTAGATGCTCTTATTTTACTTGGATGTAGCCAAGTTTTGCTGTTGGATTGAAAAAATGTTCATGTTTGACCAGCTGTTCTGCTTCCTTGTGTTGGCTACGTCACTTTCAGGCTCTTGTGTTAGCTGGGATGTTATGGCCTTTACTAGGATTGACAACTGTCTGTGGTTTACAGTACTTCCGTTTTTTTTAAAGGAGTTATTGCAAGTACTCCAAGCAGCAAATCAATTTCCAAGATTATTTCTAAATTCATGTATTATCTGCTGCATTAGATTTTTCTGATGTTGACATAATAGTGAAAAAACCGCTGACATAATAGAGTAGATCTAAGAGGTTTGCCGATTGCAGTCATGGAGAATTAATAACTAGTCAAGAAAGATGCAAATGCTCCCCATGGTGTTAATATTAACTTATATAGGTTAATCCCCGGTGCTTCACTTACAGTCATGCTACATTTCTGGATGGTACAAGAGTAGAAGAACAGGATCACGAAGAAGCTGGACAAATCACAATTGTCAAAAATGAGCATATCCAGGCCAGGAGAAAATTTGGAACATTTCCATCGAAATTCCTGAGGGGTTCATGTCTATCAATCCATTTGGCTCTGTGAAAACAAATGTGTTAGAAAGTGTAGTCATCAAGATGGGAAATATTTCTAAACCCTGACAATATTAGGTATATTAATTTATGATCTCACTGACACTAATACATTTGTGACAAAAATTTCAAACTTGCAACCATGTACAATTGTGTGTTAAAAAATATGACACAGTTTGTTGCACAGTGTTTCATTTTTCATTCTGCATCATCTAAGAATGGTCCATTCACATGATTATTGCAGAAACGGTTGAATTTGACTATACACGCGTTCATAGTATCATCCAGCATCAGCTTGTATTTGATCAGAAACCATCGCCTGCTGTCCATGAGGAAGTGCCTTTGTCAACCTGTCTCTCCACAAACTTTCAGGTGTTTCCTTTTATTCATCTTTATAGATTGAGAAAATATACAATATATCTGGGAAATGGTTCAGCGAATGAGATATGTAAAATGTTTGTTTTGTTTGCCTGTTGTTTTTTTTTTATACACTCCCTTCTATAGCTGGGTGGAAGTATTCAACTGTATATTAAATTTGACCTTCAGTGACGACAACAGCATCCGCCTACCATGATCTGTAAAGGTATGATTTGTTGTATCTGTACACAAACAAAAGTGCCGAATTGACGTTTTCTGCTATGTTTTGTGCAGGATTTTTAGCTGGTTGGGTTTATTTACTCACCTTTACATGCTCTTGTCAACTCCTGGCTGTTGATCCATATTTAACCAAATATCAGGGGTATAGTTTTCATCTTCGCCATCGTCACAACCTGCCATCGTCATGCGACTCAATTTAGGATGGCATGATTTTGAACCAGTTCACCCCTCACACACACACACACACATACACACGCACACAACCAGGGTCATGAGAAGGTGGAATGGTATTTACACGGGCTCTTTGGCTCGTCACATGGTGTGTGTCCAGGAGGGGGTGTGACTTTGTTTCGGATAACAATAAGACTGACTCATGTCTCCAGTTTAGAGCCAACACAGGTGACATTTTCTGCAGAGGGATAATCCTGAACAAAAGCTTTCTAAATCATGGTTATTATTGAGAGAGACTGTGAGAATCTCCTTGATGTGTTCTTGGCTTTAAATGAATTCACTTTCTGTGGATGATGTTCTCTCTCTATCCCTGGTGTCCGCACCAACCTGCAAACTATGCTGGAGGGGGCTCTACACCACTGTTCAGAGGGTGTCGGTTTCCCCCATGTGGTCTCAAACACACACACACACATAGATATGACTGTACCAGGGCCCCACAGCGTTGCTCCTGTGGTGTCAGGTTGTACCCGTCTTTCTCAGTGTGTGTAAGGAAAAGGCAAAGGTGACAAGCTCCAAGAAGAGAGTGGTGTGAGTTGGGGGTGTGTCTTCGAAAGCTGGGAGAGAATGATTTTATCAAGAGCGAATAGTAGGCAGCTTCTCACAGGGCTTCTTGGCAGGTCTTTCATTTTCTCCCACCCCGCCCATTTTGGCCCTCCCACATCACACACCCCCAGCCACTGACATAACATCATTTCATATCCAAGCGTCTTAGGCCAAACACTGCTAACTGCTGACAGTTAAATTTAGGGTCCACCTGTTGCCTGGCGGACGGGGAATAAGTTCTGTTGTGTGCAACTGCAGCGGAGGGTGTGTGGAACAGGTTGCGACCTGGTGCGTGACCCTCTTGGCATTCGCTCTGAAATAGAAAGGGATTTATGGATGTCGGGAGACGGACAATGGCAACCATGGGACGAGCCCCTCTTCGCTGCACACGAGAAATGATGAGTCACAGACGGGTGTTGGCAGACGCAACTTGGGTTCATCCGAGGTCCAGCACCTGTGAAACGATGTAACCTCCATGCATCAGAGAGTTTGTAGCTGCAAGCGTTGAATTATTTTCCTGCAACCTGTAAGGAAAGGAGAAACTATTTTCAAATCAGCACATTTTAGTTTTACATGAGGCTCTGGTCTGTATACTGTAACAGAGCTTGGAAAACGCCACATTTATATTTCTTTGTTGAATCAATGTCTTTGGCGTAGTTTTTCATCCACGTGACCAATCCTAGAGGAGCACACTGCAGCAGTGTAACACTGCATGTCTATGTTTTGAATATTATGGTCTGGTGGATTGACGGTTTGACCAAAATTCAAGTGTAACACCCGCACTATTAATACCCAAGATCAAATCTGAAGTGACGTTTGAAATGTATTCATTGAATCTGATTGAGAAGATGGGCATTAGATGGACTACATCAGCGTTACCTCTTTGACTGGTGTTGACTTGGTTAGAAAATAGACAACTGTAGGTGTTTCACTTTATCATATTTTCCACTAAAAATCACAGTTCTAGGCAAATTCGCAGATTTTATTTGCTGAAATTAAAAAAAAAAAAAAAAAAAAATAGAAAAGCATCTCTGAGAGTCAGATGTTTGGAGAGGTGCTACCATGGCATTATTCTGTGTGATTGTGATTTTTCTTGGACGGTCTGAGTTCAAAAACCTTTTCACGGCTGTAACCCAAATATCTGGTGGTAGACTGAAGGCACAAAAGTAACATTACTCCATGCCTCAATGTCTTTGCCCCCAAAATAACCCCCCCCAACAACCCCCAACACAAGGTTTGTTCCAACACAAATGATCTGTCCTCACGCTTTCAGCCAATAGTAGTTAAGGTCAGGAGAGCTCTTCCTGCTCATCGTAGAAACCTCAAACTCAGCCAAGCCCCCACCCACCCACCCCCAACCCCACCACCACCACCCCTCCCCACACTCCCATCCACTCCACCCCCACCCACGTGCACATGAGTGTGCTGGTGTCACTCTATCCCGGACGAACGGACTCACTGACTTCAAAAAAAGGGAGGACGCCCTGCAGCGCAGGACTCAGCGCCTCGACCCCTTTTGGATTGTATCTACATTTTCTTTTTTTTGTTTGTTTGTTTGGTTTTTGGATTTGTTCGTTTGTTTGTTTGTTTTTTCCCGATTAATCTCAGAGTGAACGTAGGGGCTGGTTGGCCTCCAGGGGGGAGTTTCCAGTGTCTCCATTTGGCACCGGACGCATCTGTCACTGACTGCGACTGGAGTTGCCAAAGTCATGCCGGCTGGGTTTCAGCAACTCGGCGGGGAGGTCAGTCTGTTTTCTATGGCAATTTGACAGTTTCCACAAATTTCTTTACTATTTCCAACAACTTTGGATGATTTCTTATTGGTCCTGAGTTGGAAGGGCCCACAGGAGAAAAACAAAGGAGAGGCTGTCAATAGATAACTGTTCATGGAATTATTAATTTATGTGAAATATCCCAAACCCTTCAATGTGAGATCTACAAAATAATACTTTGGACAATGAATATAATCCAGTTTGACTATAGTGAACAAATAATTAAGTCAGTTTGAGCAAACATCAGCCCTGATCCCAGTGACCTTGAGCTAAATGGCTGAGCAGAGTACTGCAGGTAGGTGAGGCCACCCAGTCTGACCGGTTCTTTCTCAGCGCCCTCAGCAACAATCCCCGCTTGTGTTGCAAATGATCTCAAGGCTATTTGGATTTTGAAAACATAGGGTTGTTTTCCAACCAGGAATGGCTTGCTGTCATCATCACAAGTCAGAGATTTTTTTTTCGAGGAAGTAAGTCGGCAGAAAGCATCAAAGTTGAAGGTGATAACATGTCCCCTGCCTTCTGATACAGAGCGGGTGCAGATTAATTTGTAGTTTCCAAGCTTTCTCAATGACTGTGATATACAGGTAACCTGAAGTTTTAATGGAGCAGAACTAAGTGCTTCTGATGTTCTATCTTTTCTGCAAGGACACACACACACTTCCCAGCACACACACCTCCTTGATGTGAATGCTAAACAGCTCTTATCTTGCTACTTAAACGCAGCAAGGTCAAAGGAATAGCCTTACCTACGCAAACTTTCCGTTTAACAGATGGTGGGGGTGAGAAAAGCAGAATAAAAAGAAAAAAATCAAAAGTGTAACTATCTCAGACTGGGGCTCCCTCATTTTTATCATGATGTCAAATGATAAGTCGTAAACAAAGGTTGAGGAGACATAAGTGTATGAACATTTCCAAATCCTAAAAAAATTAGAAAGCCATGTATAAAGATTACTTCTCTATGCAGCAGGTTTTGAAAGAGTTTCCGAGTTTAAAAAATGCGGTCCACTCTCCAAAGGCCAACAGAATATTCCTGAACATCTCAACCAAAAGTCAACTTTCTGCATTTTGATGCTAATTACTAACCTAGCATCTACAAGATGAACCTTCAGCCCCCAGAAAGGGGTGGGCGGGGGTCCCTAGTTCCCCAAGGCCCTCTTGTCTGTCACCGTGGAGACAGGTGCCACGGCCCCGATGGCCACCGAGGGTGGGGGAGGGGGCCTAAAGATCAGCCGTCAAAGCAAAGAGATGCCACTGAAGTCAATGTGAGGAGATTGTCTAGCTTAATGATCACGTTTATAAATAGATGATTTTAAAGGAGAGGCACTTGAAATATGTCTACACCTAATTAATCCCACTTTTGAATTCACCGCCATCTTTTCAAAAGCAAGCTTCAGCATTACTAGCTGATTTGAAAATAATAATATGATGTGTGTGTGTGTGTGTGTTTCACTGCAGATAGTGACTGGAACCCTTGCCCTCTCCGTCTTCACCGCTGTGCTGGGATCCCTGGAGTTTGGCTACAACATTGGCGTCATCAACGCACCCCAGAAAGTAAGACTCACAAATGGACTGATCAGGTTTAAAAGAAACAGAAGTGCTGACATGATCGAACGGGGCGTCAGGCTTTTTTTCATAACTTCCCAGATTCACAAGACGTGGCGTGATCCGATGAAGAAAAGAGGAAATTCTCAAATAATGACGTGTGTAGATTTAATTGTGCAATAAAATTACCAGGGATCAGAGAGAGAGAGAAAGGTCTCAAGACGACAAAATGAAAATGTGTTCATAAGAGTCGTTAAAGTTTGACGGGTAAATCCAAAGTTGTATGAAAAATGCAGATGTATTCAAGGATTCAAAGGATTGTTTATTGTCATTTGCCTGATCTTGCAAATGACAATACAATGAATTTCTTATTTTGCTGTCCACAGGGAAGCCAGATTGTTTGACTGGGTGTTCATATTAGAGAAATACATATATTAGTAAGGACAAAAAATAAATAATATGAATAATAAGGATACTATTGGATGTTGGATGTGCAAATCGAAAAAATAGTGCAGATTGAAATGTAAACAACTTTTTTTTTTGCATTATGAGCAAATGCATTGTCTGCAAATGCTTGCTCTTGAGCTCAGTCTGAATTGTCTCTATTTTCAAGTCTTGAGTCGGGCCGAGTGAACATTTTCTGTCACTCCAGATTTTCTCTTTTGTATCATGTGATTGTGATATGATTTTAGGAAATAACGTCCTTTAATCACAGATACTGAAGTATGAGATTTATAATGGTTTGAAATTGTGCCCATGTCAAACGGCCACTAGTGGGGTTATAACCTTCTGTCAGCTCACATGATAATGCAGATAAAATAAACATTTTCAATTTCAAAAAACAAAGAGGTAGCGAGCGGGTCTCTGCCCAATCAACATCAAGTTTGTGGCAACACGGTTAAACAATCATCCTGGAAGTAAAGTTATGCCGCAACCATCAGTCGGCCTCCTGTATGTTTGGATCCAGACGTCAGAAAGGAGGTTTCTGTGACATCCGGTTTAGAACCTGCCGTTGCAGCAGGCGGATCTGTAGATGATTCAAGGCAGACATTGCGATTTGCGTCCTGTACATAAATCCCCGGCTCGGCCATTTTTAGGTGGTGGACAGTATTTGGAAATCTGCAGATGAAAATGCTTCAAACATGACTCAACTGGCGTGTTGCTGATACACACACGTCAGAATAGAGGCAGAGCAGCCTGTCGGTTCTCACACAAACAGATTCCCATTAACCTGACTGCCTATTAGCTGTACATTATCAATTTGTTTTTAACTTATAATAACAACTCAAACTTATATGATAATATATATGATAAGTACAGATTCCTTTCAATTCAAGTCTATTTTGTTTGGATAGCCGACATTTACAAAGCCTTTGGTAAGGATTTTAGCTCTTTTTCTTTTTCTTTTTTTTTTTTTTTCAAATTGCAAGTAAAATAAAGTTTTATGTTATGGAATTCTATTGGAGCCTAAGTCTCAACAGGACAAACATGCTGAAAGGATATTGGATTCACAAAAGAAGAATTACCGTATTCATAGCTTTCAGAGTTTGCACATCACCCTTCAGCAATTGAATTTGAAATCTTAAATAACTGACATTGTTGGAACCAACATTTAAAACCAAAAAATTCATAGAAATGCAAACTTAGTATGGTATTAACATTAGACTAGAGATTTTGAACATTTTGAACACCACATGAACATTTCATTAAATATGCATTAATGTGCTTGTGTGTTTTCAGTATCAAATATTTCTAAGACTACAGATGTACAACTAATGTCTCAGAAATTTTTTTTTTTTTTTAAACTTTCCTTCTTGCTGAGAGACTTTTGCATCCTTAAAAGGTAAAAGATAAAGTCTGGAGTAATGGTTTGTCATTTTTTCTCTTTTCAAGACCTTTTACTGAATGATAAATAAAATCTTGCATGTTTAAAACCATTAAATGAAAATTCACGGATTTATGAGCTTTTAAAAATAATTTCACTCTTCTCAATGTTCTCATGCAAAAATTAGCTCATCCTAACTGCATCTTTCAGGTATAAACAATTTAAAGAATGATAAATAACTAAGTTTTACTTAAATGTACACAAGCACATACTCTTTATAAATACAGTATAAAAGATTGTCAACTTCTCTGAAGTCTCTCATCTCTGAAGTCTTTCGCTCTGTTGTTGTTTCGTCTTGTACTCTTTCCGTTCCTCCCTGCACAGATCATCGAGGCCGAATATAACTCGACATGGATCCATCGATATGGAAAGCCCATCCCTGCAGGGACCCTCACCTCCCTCTGGTCACTGTCTGTGGCCATCTTCTCCATCGGAGGCATGCTCTCCTCCTTCTGTGTTGGCTTTGTCTCGGAGTGGCTGGGCAGGTAGGGGAACACACAGCATGGCCGGGAAATACCGGGATTAGAGATCAGGATCACAAGGCGTCGCCTTCTATGTTTTGAGTCAAAGAACAGAACGACAGAAACAACATTTTTCCTTTGAATTCATGAATCGACTTTTTACTCGTTTGGGAACTGGTGTTCTAATGATATCGGCCAGGAAGAGCCTGGAAAAGTGGCCTGGATTGCTCACACAAATGACTTTGCACACCCGGCAGTGGTTCAGGAGTCTCCCTCCTGTGGTCACAGCCAGGAACCATGGAAACACACATTTGAGCCCTGACTAATGTGTGATTTATACTTCCAAATAACAAATACATGATTGTAACACCTGCTATTAAACTTTTTAACACAGTTAGAATTATGTCAATAAAAATGCAGATGAAGATTTTTCTGAGAATTTGTGCTAACATTGCTGGAAAAGTCAATTTTGTTACATTAAATGACCAAGAATTAAAAAAGAGGAAGCTGCACAAGGAGAACAAAATGATAACTATCAAGGTATATTAAGAAAACCAAGAAGGAAGAAACAATTATGTAGAAATTACACTTTTTTTAAATTAATTTTCAGAATTTGATGTATGCCTCTTGCCTCTTAGGGCAAACAGAAACTTCATATCCATCAGCTGAGGACAAATTAAGCGAGAGAACGATAGTTGAATCCGGTTGAAACTTTAAGTTTAGTTGCAATGTATTACATTGACACACACACCCCACCGCCACCACCACCACCGAAACCTGAGCCAGATGCAAATGCAAACTGGACTGGCGCCCACAGCTCCCTTTTACAGAGATGACAGCAGTGGGTCGGGGGAGGGAAAGGGGGCACATTTAGAGGCGGGGGTGGGTGGCCTTGGTGTTCATCTTAGGTGCGCTCAGGACAAGGTCTTTTTAAAAAAAAACACAGCCATCCCTTGGCTGGGAAAGGATCTGATGTCTCACACGTGAACAGTTTGGATGCAGGTTCATTATCCTGTCCATCAAAGCTGCATAATTAGTGGTTCTCTTCAGCGACATTGTAACGTCTGACACAAGGTTAAGCTTCAAAGAACAACTCGAAATATCAGTTGCTTTCTAAGAAATGCAGCTGTGAGTGCTCAATATATGCTCAACTGGAGTGTTTCTGTCCTGTTCAAATCCAGCAGTCACTGTCATGTTGTTTTAATTTACGATCTGTACAAACTAAATCAGCTTATGTTTGAGCTGCCTCATTCTCCTCTATGTTCACCCCTGTGGAGCAAAACTGGGTTTTTAACAACTCATCTTGTTAAATGGACAAAGAATGTTTCAGATGCTCAGGAAACTGAAACTGTTAAGTAGATGTAGATGTTTTGTAAGATGCTGCACACCTGGTGGCAGAAGGTGTCATTACATGTGTAATACACAACTGGGCAATCATGAACTATCAAGAGGTAGTTGAATGGTGCATTCCTATATTAAAGCAAAAAGCATCAGACAGACATTCTTCCACAGTATGTTTTTATATTCACATTTTTGTTTTTCGATTGGTTCCCCTCCAGGAGGAAAGCCATGCTGATAAACAACCTGTTGGCCTTCATCGGAGGGAGTCTGATGGGCTTTTCCAAGCTCTGCCGCTCCTTCGAAATGATGATCCTCGGACGCTTTACAATCGGTGCCTACTGTGGTAGGACATATACATTTCTAATTTGATAATTTAAGACTTAGATTCAGTTTATTTTTTTTCATTTCTCAATCAAGAATTATTTTCTTACGGTCACTTACCACTGACACTGCAGGACTGGCATCGGGCCTGACTCCCATGTACGTCGGTGAGATTTCTCCGACAAGTCTTCGCGGGGCGTTGGGCACTCTGCACCAGCTGGCTATAGTCATTGGCATTCTCATAGCTCAGGTATTACCATAAAAAAAGAAAAAAGAGATACTTGATAGAATCAAATAGACATGTCAACATTTGCAATGTAGACATAGTGATGCATAAAGTCATGGCTCAGGGATGTCAAACACGTGACTTATTCAAGAGCAAATCATCATATGGTAATCCAGGGTTTTAAGAATACGGTGTGAAATGGTTATTCAAAGTAGCCCAGTTTATACATAGCCCATGAAAATAAATCAACAGTTGTTTAATTTATCCATTTTCTTTTTTGGATTTTGGGCACAGTTCCCACTGTTACGCATGCATTTGCAAGAAATGACCTAAAACTGATTTAGAACGCAACCCAATTTTGAATTAATTTGTCAAAATTTGCAAACGCATGTTTATAAATCATCCAGGTATATTGACTGAGACATTGAAAGGGGGTCAGAAATTACATTTCACATGTGATACACCCTACATGTTATTATTAGCAAATTAGCAACATTTTTAGTCTGGATTTAAATCTCTTTGATGTTATTGTTAATTATTTTTCATTTTTCAGTTTGCTTGTTTTTTTCTGATTTTGTTTCCTGTCATCGGGCAGGTCCTCGGCCTGGAGTCACTGCTGGGCAGTGAGGACTTGTGGCCCGTCTTGTTGGGTTTCACCATCATCCCAACTGTTCTCCAGATGTCACTTCTGCCTTTCTGCCCCGAGAGCCCGCGATTTCTCTACATCATCCGCTGTCAGGAGCGTCACGCCAAGAGTGGTGGGTCGATAATCTTGGATAGATTTGGGTTTCGATCTTGAAATAAGCAATATTTCAAATCATTCATTCCAGAGCCATTCATTTTCTTACAAAATCTGGTTTAACCTCGTTCTGTTCAGCTGGTTTGAAAGACATCAGGGCGACACAGTAAGATTTTAGTTCTAGTTTCAGGTGACTAATTATGAATCCCTGCTTTTTCATGTCATTACAAGTTTGAAAATGTTTCTTTTCCTTTGTTCTGTTTGCTCTCAGTCGGTCAAGTGTGAATTGTGGTCTCACATCTGTTTTGCAGGCCTGAGAAGGCTTACTGGTAGGCAGGAAGTGGGGGACATGCTGGCAGAAATGAAGGAAGAGAAGAGGAGGATGGACATGGAGAGGAAGGTGTCCATCCTGGAGCTTTTCCGCTCAGCAGTTTACCGACAGCCTATTATAATTTCCATCCTCCTGCAGCTTTCGCAGCAGCTGTCTGGGATCAATGCTGTGAGTAGTGGACTCCTCTTATGAATAGTTTCCTGCTTTGGTGTGAAGGCAAACCTTTATTTAAAGTGGAAATCAGTGCGGTACAATATTGACATGACCTAATTCTGTTTACCCCCCTGGACAGATTTTTTACTACTCCACCAGTATCTTCATGAAGGCAGGAGTCCAGAGTCCAGTCTACGCCACCATCGGAGCAGGCGTAGTTAACTGTGCCTTCACCGTGGTGTCGGTCAGTAATCAAATCAGTTCAATTTAAATTATCTCCTTTCATGGGATCCTCCTTCGATCCCCCAGGAATCCAAATGTTCATGCGAAGTTTAGATCCTTAAAAAACCATGCCAGTGCTTTCATTTACCTACATGTTCGACTACTGCTGTTTAACATTGTTATCAGTGTGCAAATAAGATAACAGAGGAGACCCGTCACAATATTTTATCAAACCTGCAGTGAAACAGGCCGTGTAAGGGTTTGCAGGTCAAGCCTCTAACTGGAATCATAAACACGAAACTTGTGTTGTTTTTTTTTACATTGCCAAAACTGTTTCATAAACGAGTGTTCATATGCTAGTTCCATTTTCCCAGCGTGTCTCTGTTCACAGCTCTTCCTGGTTGAGCGGATGGGACGGCGGACGCTTCACATGCTGGGTTTGGGTGGGATGTGCATCTGCGCCATCATCATGACCATGGCTCTCGCCCTATTGGTCAGTCTTCTAAAAGATGGAAATGTTCTGAATCCGTTCTGATGTATCATGGCCTGTTCCTGAGCTCTGCAAAACTTTTGTTGCCTGTCCTCCTCCAACCGACAGGACAGCGTGCCTTGGATGAGCTACATCAGCATGCTAGCCATCTTCGGGTTTGTGGCCTTCTTTGAGGTGGGTCCAGGCCCCATCCCATGGTTTTTTGTTGCTGAGCTCTTCTCTCAGGGGCCCAGGCCAGCAGCCATGGCCGTGGCCGGCTGCTCCAACTGGACCGCCAACTTTATCATCGGCATGTGCTTCCAATATGTTGCTGTGAGTATTATTTTTTCCACAACATGACAACTTGGATGAAATCCTCTCCTCCTTTGTGTGGACTGGATGTAATTTCATTTTTATAATCAAAAATCAGAAAAAACAGTTTGTGTACTCTGCATGATATTATCATAAAACTCATCAAAATATCAAAGTGTGTCATTCTAGCATGCTAAGCAAAAAAAACAGCAGTTTGTCCATTATGGAAACTAAAGAGCAAATTGTCTGACTCTCCATCCCTTCCTTTCCTAGGACCTTTGTGGGCCATATGTCTTCCTGATCTTCGCAGCACTCCTACTCGTCTTCCTCATCTTTACATTTTTCCAGGTCCCTGAGACACAAGGCAAGAGTTTCGACCAGATTGCAGCAAACTTCCACCAGCGCTCTATGGGTGGAATGATGGACATGGATATGGACATGGACATGGACATGGATAAGCCCTGCACAGAGCTGGACAATTTGGGGGAGGAAAGCATGAACTGAGAGTCACAGCTGGTGAAAGAGAGGGACTGAGTACAGCTTGGGGCAAACTTGGTTTTATAGCTTGACTCAACACATTTATTATCTGACATGTATGTATATGACATGTATATTATGGTCTGTTATCATAGTCATAGAGATAGTTGTGCCAAAACAGTGTTAAATGGGTATGACAAGGTTGGGTGGATGGTCATTTTTTTCACTTGCTCTCAGATAGTGGTGCTGCAATACGTGGCTTATAATTATGAATTTATTTGTGACTAAGGGAAACCTATGTATGAAAACACTTTACTTGCATGTGGACTGAGGCATTAACTACCCATGTGGTAGAATATTCTTTTTTTCATGTTGATGTACCAGACCGCAGTACAGACACATGGAGTGACTATAGAATTCCTGCACTTTATCTACAAAAATATATCTACTTATTTTTAGTCTTCTGCTTTCATGGATTTAACACAGCCATGTACAAACAAATGTAACTCTTGAGGAGGCCTACATTCTGTTGATTATACTCTAATTTGCAAAACACAAGAATTATTGTTAATTTGAAATGCTGGAAGCAAGCAAGCACAGGCTCATCAACACTCAAAGCACAATACACATACCACTTGAAGAGTCTCTGCAGCTTGAAGAAGCAGCATCTGTAATAGTCCAAGTTCCTCTCCTAATGACTAAAGCTGGATTTATGCCTTAGCATTTAATCGGCACCTTAAAGTACAGGGTCTTAGCAGCTGCTCATCCTATGACAGGAGGTGTACCTGCTTTTCAAATGTAAGTGTAAGTAAACAAACAGATGACCTTAAACACGGTTGTTAATATATTGTAAAATGTATGATGACTGTTACTACAGGCACATCAGAGATCCTACACTTTGTAGTGCTAGCAGATTTGTGTGGTGTAAACAATAAACATTGTGAGGGGGCTAATGATTGGAATTGATTTGCTCCCTACTATTTTCAGTGTGTTGGTTACTGTGTGAGTGGTCATGACATACAACAAAAAAGGTGCTCCCTACTAACTTTGTTGATGATGTCATCTGTGGAGGTTCTCAGTCATCCAGGACATGGTTCACTCTTGTCAAAAAAATTCTTCTCGTTGCAACTGCGAGAAGAAAATCAAATCTGGTTGCCACAAGAAGATCTTGACAAGAATTTGACTGTGACTTTCCCTGGACTGACACAGGCAGGAACAACAGGCTACTGTTGCACTGATGCAGGTGGTACAGTAGTACTGTGGTCACTGCCCTTCGCAGGAAGGATACAGATTTTGCATGTTCTCTCAATACACATTTGGATTATCTCCAAAAGTGCACGGTTCCTATTGTCCAAAATCATGCAATAGTTTGACTGAAGGCTAAATTCTTCACAGGTGTAAATGAGTGTCACTACCTGTGGCCCCGTAATCAGAGGGTCCAAGGTGTGTTCCACATTGCTCCCAACATCAGCTGGAAGAGGCTGCCCCCTGTGAGCAGAGAATGAGGTAATTGACTGGAGTGATGTACTAACAGTCCACATCAGCTGTCAGTGATGTTCCTCATCCCATGCATTTCCATACCGCCCTCCCAGTTACAACATCTATCATATTATCTCGGTTTGAAAATGAAACACTTTCATTGACACATCAGCGCTGACTAGTTTTGATAATTTCTCAGTGATACAATGTATCAGTTTGGGATCAAGCTTAGCAACTGCTCTTTGGTTTTAGACTGAGAACTTCCCATAAGCTGGCACCATGTGAGACCATATTTTCAACTCCACAACGAAAAGGAAACTCACGAATTCAGTGTCTGAAGTGCAGCGCAATAGAGGACCATTGGAACATTAAACGACTGTTTTAGCTTATTCTAAGGAAACAAGCTTTGGCTTTCTGTTTGGCTGTTGACACCGCAAGTTTCAGGTAATAAAAATAAAATATAGTAAGTAAAAATAAAAAATAAAAAGTTTCAGGTAATAAGCTACTTGATGTAGGTTTTGGTGAAGAGTGAATTTCAAGTTTCTCTTCAAGGTTTCAAATTGCATTTTTATTTTGATCAGGGTAGAATCATCACCTTTTTAGAAGTATCAGACAACACTAAGACTGCCTTTTTCCTAGTTTGTTGAAATTTTAGTTTTGTAGCATGTTGCAGGCAAAGGTCATTAAAAGTCCTTCTCCAGCCATTCATTGTAATAAGACAGCCCACAGAAGGAATAATTACATGTCTGCATGTTTTCAGTCACTCAATGGATAAGGGTCTTACTAAACATTTCAAAAAGAAAAAAAAAATGAGGGCTATAAAGGGCTCTAGGAAAATGACCAAATCTACTTGACTAATTTGCACCACCATGAAGCTATGATGCAAGTTTCCCCATATTCTGTTGCATTTGCTAAATTATCTACATGGTCAATATTCACTGCCCTCTAAAAGGCCATTAAATCATGTCTTCTCTGATGTGATGGTAATGAGAGTAATTGCTGCTTTGTGCATATCTAAACATCAGCTTCCCAATGGAATATGGTTCTACCTCATAAAAAGGTAGGCAATGAGTTCAAACAAATATATTGAATCCTGAGATTTGCAAACATGGTTTATTCACACTTCAGTAATGACATTGCACATAATCCCCTCCAAAAGGAAAAAAAACAAAATCAGCGTCAATCCAAACTCAACTGAAGAAAATAGAGTAGATTAAGAATTTAATGAGGTGGCAACGGAAATAGACTGGACCCCCAATGCACAACCATCATACTTGCTTTTTTACCCCGACTAACTAAATTAAGAAGTTAAATAAAAATCAAGGCTAGTTCCTCTAGTAACTGCTTGATTTGTCCCATCTCATCAATTAAAGAAAATTAGTGTGGAACAGTTGGGCAACCAAGCGGATCATCCGCTCTTTCCCATTTCTTTTACAGATGTAATTCCATTTCTAAACATGTACCCACCACTCTCACTTCCAAATTACACTCCCCATGTCTGGGCCCAAAAGGACTACACAAGACAACCGGGGGGGTTAGATGGATAGCAACAGGACAGTGGGCTGTAGGATGGGGGGAATGCAAGGAGGGGGTAGCCATGCATTTGTTATCAACTAGGTCCAGTCTGCCAGCCCTTGAACCTAAGGAAAGATGTAAGTTAAAATGAATAGCATTCTAAGGGGAAAGAAACACACAGTATAGGCATTACACCTCAAATTTCATCAAGAAGCCTTGGCTTCAAATCTCGCTACTCCATCCCGTGGAGAATGCCGTGATTGCAGTAGCTGTCATTTCTCTGCCTCACTCTTGAACACTGTGTAACATATGTCTGCATTACTTTAATGTGAGGTCCCACCTCTAGCCAGGGGTGACATGAATGTCCTCCTCTGTCACTCAGTCTGTGCTGGAACTGTTGTGGCAGCTTCCTGCTGCTGGCGGTGAAATAAGGATTTGTGAGCTACAGAACCAGGTAGAAACTATCTCAGAATAAACGGCTTACCTCCGGCGATTTGGGCATCTTGGGAGAAGATTTCGGGGATGCCTTTGGTGATTTTATTGGTGATTTCATGTCAGCTGACTTTGACGTAGGAGGTGGAGTACCGGGTTCCGATGTCGACTTCTCTGTACCATCCTGGGCACATTTATACATTTCAGAATGGAGTCTTTTAATATTGTTTATTGACGGACTAATTATACAATAGTATCGAATTCATATATGACTATTGTCCTACCTAAATTATGTAATTTATCACAGTTAGTGTGACAAACCTTCACTCACTTTAGAGGCAGAGGACTCTGAATTTCTTTGTCTGCGGCGTCTAGGCTGGCGGAGTTTTTGGCCCTCAGATGCCTCTCCATTGGTCAGAGGTGCTTCAGAGGGCTCAGACACCTCTGATTGCTCTTGGGTGTCACTTGGAGCAGTGGGCTGCTGGGCCTCTTTTGACTGATCAGCAGCAAGACGCGGGCGGAACGGTCTGCAGAACATTGTCAGCTTTGCCTTTGTTGCAATAGCAAAAATATAACAAAAGAGCAGCCAAACGCTAGAAAATAAGGTCACACACCTTCTATATGGGCGCCAGAATCTACGCCTTGGTGGACGCTGTGTGTCATCGCTGTCTAAAGGCTCCTTTTGCTCTTCCCCCTGACACAATAAAAGCCAGCAAAATATAATGACCAATGCAAAACAAGGAACTGGTTTCCATTATTACTTAGAAAATATATAACCTCTGTTTTTGTAGATAGTATACTTCTGGGTGCCTCCAATTAAGGGTTTTTACATAGCTGTTTTCTGCTGTAGATGTAACCTGTAAGCCTTACTCTTGTTTTGTACAAGCTGAGCGTCTGCATAAATTAAGGTTCATAAACCATGAGAACAGATATTAAAATAAACTAGGACAAATAAGTCCAACTAGGAAGCCCGAATATGACCTAAGTACAAAGCTTCTAAAAAAAGGCTCATAAGCTTCCAGACTGATCATTTGATTGCATAGGTTAGTACTAATACAAATTTATCCAGGCATAAATTAGAGTACAAGTAACAGCCCTTTCCAAATACTTATCCTGGTGCTTCAGCCTACATCTTGTGCTTCCTGCTGTGGTCTGCGAGGCCTACGACGGGGCTGCTGTGGTCTCGTATTATCATTTTCCAATGATTCCTCTACTTCGACAGCAGGAGCTTGATCATTAGCCGGCTTGCTCTGGTCACCAGAACGAGGGCTGCGTGGGTAGAATCTGCGGCGGAAGCGACGTTTATTTGGCGCGTAACGGCTGCCTTTGACAGGAACACCGCCAGGACCAGTCACATTGGCCGCCTCAGAGCCCTGTGCAGCATCAAGAGAAGGAACTTAAGTAGGTGATTTGCTAATATTTGTTGGCAACACATGACCATATTACAGGGCTCTTACTTTGGCTGCTTCAATCACGTCAAATTCTACAACCTCCCCATCTCCTACACTGCGGAGGAATTTTCTGGGATTGTTCTTCTTGATAGCAGTCTGAGGAGGCAAATTAAGCACTAAAATATAAAACAAATCCATTACAGTGTATGGAATTTCATTTGCCTTACCTGATGGACAAAAACATCTTCTTTGGTATCATTCCTGTGAGAAATACAATGAATCAGTCTACCTCACTGAGCTATATAGCATTCACTTACTTCACGGTCACCTGATAGGTCACTCAAACATCACGAAAAGTTTTTTTTTTTACCTGTTTATGAAGCCGTATCCATTGCGTACATTGAACCATTTCACTGTGCCTTGTACCAGAGTGGCTGCAACATCAAGTAGCACATGTTGAACTATATACTACTTTTCTCCCACACACAAAA
Organism: Fistularia commersonii; assembly: GCF_037954325.1. Taxonomy (NCBI): domain Eukaryota; kingdom Metazoa; phylum Chordata; class Actinopteri; order Syngnathiformes; family Fistulariidae; genus Fistularia; species Fistularia commersonii. The sequence continues at coordinate 6,449,370 of NC_141302.1, forward strand.
AAAAGCTACAATGACAACAGTACAGGCTTATCTCCAGTGTAAGTGGCAAATCTGCTCACAACAGGAAAGGGGAGCTGTGTGTGTGTGTGTGTATGTATCAATCATTAACAGAAAGACTTTGAAATCAGGTCTAACCTACAGGAGGTCACAAGGAGGGGCTGCTGCTGCTGCTGCTGCTAAACTTGTACAACGTCCAAAAATCTGGTTTTAAAAATCCCATGCAAACACCGGTCAAGGGTTTGAATGGTGTCCTGTCCTCCCGCCCCTCCCTCCTCTCCCCCGCCCCCTCCAGAAACCTAATTGATACATGAGTTGCACCTGTGGGGGCGCGTGCACTCGCTCCGCTGGGACACGCGCGGAAGCTAATAGAAAAATGGGTCATGTGTGAACACTAAATCGGTATTTCGAAGAAATATGGATTTTACTCGGTTTTCCTTCCTTCAAAGAGCAACGTTTCTTACCAGCCAACTGTGAAACACGGAAACCAAAACCCACCCAAAGGCTCAATTAAGAATTAAAGAAAAACAAGGACATGTTTAATGCTAAACTGGTCCTCTATGAAATAAACTAGCTTAACTTTGTGTTAAAGCATCAGACCCAATGGCACCCCCCCCCCCCCAAAAAAAACACATGTCGTCCTAAATAATATAACTACTAATAACGTAGTAAAATTAAACCAAATCTCACGCCGGGATTAAACAGCAAGTCTCAGAGCAGAGCCGCTAATCAGCGACACCCACCTATGACTTTCCTCTCAGGTTTGTCTTCCTCCGGTGCCGCCGATGGTGGAGCGCTCTGCGCCTCGGCGTCGGTCATACTCGCCTTTTTTTTCTCCCGCCCCCCTCTATTTATTTATTTTCTTTAATTCTCTTGTTGCGCTTTGACTTGGTCGTCCCCTCCCTCCTGCGCTCCCCAAAAACTTCGCCGCGATACGGCAAAGTTTTTATCCCGACGTCCCCTGAGGCCGCCGGCCGGAAGCCGCGCCGTCATTGGTTTGACGCGCCGCCGGGGCGGAGTTTGACGGCGAGGGGAAATTGACAGGTGACAGGCAGGTGGCAGGAGAGGACAGCAGTGATACACCGTCAATAAAGACTGACAACTGCCACTACACTCCCATAGTATGTGTCATATACGTCTCATTTAATTTTCAAAAAAATCTTGTTTTAGAAGACAATACTTGGCGAAATGGACAAATTTTGTACCTTTTTCGTAATGCAATATCACATTCGGTTATATATTATTATTCTGTCGTCTCCTATGTTATTCTATGCCTTTATCTAATTTCAATTCAAACATCCATGAACTATATTCAGTGTAAAGTATCCAAAATCCTGAAATTGGGTACATTTTGAGCTTTTAAAAATATGATTGAAACTTAAAATAATACCAGCCCCAGTGTGAAAAGTGAAAACCCAGCAATTGGAAATTGTGGCATGGAAACTATTCACGTATTTCCAAGAATTTTGAACAATGAGTAAGTGTCGTTTCAAATATTGAATGAAAATAAATGATATTTCCCAGAAAAATGTCAAACGCACTAGATAACTTATGTTAATGAATTTGTTTTTATGTCTTGAGAACATTTTTTCCTATTAGACGGGGGAAAAAATAAAAATGAAGTATGAAAGTAGTCAGACCATGACAGAAGTGCGACAAATCAAGTTATCTTGAGTTCAAATACGTTTTTAAGCCACTAGGTGGCAGAAAACTGTTTTTGACCAGGAACACGGTCAAACTCCTTAGACTACAACTTGGAATTAAACAGATTTTTATGGTATTATGACGAAAAATATTTCCAGGACACGTGAGGGCATGTTGCTATGAGAGATGACTGTGTCCTTAAAATATACTTTTTTTTCTTGATGCACCCTTTTTATGACTTATCTTTCACGCTGCCTTGATGAAAAGGTTAATTGATTGAATGTGTACTTTACTTGTCTTGCTGAAAGAGCTTGTGGGGTCAAATGGGCGTTATTTAAGCTAGTTCAATAATCAATAAAATGTCAGATGAAACTTTAAGAAGTGCTCTGTTCTGATGTTGAGCATTTATGAATATTAGTCAAGCGTCACCTATCACAGGATTTAGAAGGTAACTACTGTACCTTCATTTTGGGCTTAACCATGCCTTTAACTGCAAGTCTGAGAACATAGGTCATAGGACTCCAGTTTCATGGGACTAAATTTAACCAGGCATCTCTAAGAACTGCCAAGTTTAGTGAGATCATTCACTGTGCTCAGAGGACTGGTTCTCTAAATAGAAAAAAACCCATATAATTAGAAGTCTATCATTAAGAGAAAATTGCTGTCTGCATAGCTATGAAGTAAAAATGTGAGGGCAGGTTTTACACAGAACAAAATATACTTCAATATACTTCCCATTTAATGGAAAGTATAACTCAACTCGTCATACATTACACCTGAAATGCACGTTTTTTAAGTTGCAAATAAAGACACACGACGGTAGTCGCGTCAGAACTTTGATACATTTTTAGACTCAAATAATGAATAAAAAGTAAATTGTACATTTATTTTCTGCTATGTAAATAGCGCGGCCAATGTCAGCAAGTTCACCCGCCTAATTCATCGCTCCATGATGTACGAGAACGAAAAGATGCGTCTGCACATGCGCAGAGTGCAGCAGATGCTCACTGTTTGCCATTGGACGAGTGCATTGTGAAGTTGGCCAGTTTACCCGAAAAAAAGACGGATAAGTAGAAAACTCGTTTTCAGAATATACTTAATTTATCGTGTCAACAGGAAAAAACAAACAAACGTCGTAACGTTATATTTTGATGATATTCTTGTCTTAGATAATGTCATTAATAAGTTATACAAATTATTTTAAAAATAATAATGGGGAGTTGAAACGAATGCTCCAAGTCAGCATGATTGCAGAATAACAGCCATCACAACAGAAATAATAACTGATGATGATAATTACTAATTATCATTAGTTATCAATTATCAGCCCATATTGCTTATTGAAAATGTGACAACTTATACTGTAGAAAGGATGCCAATGTTCTCTTTGATGTCATGTTTCTCCAGAGATGAGCTTTCACTATCTTGTAAGAATATGATCAAGTGACAAGTTGACACCTTAGATACTGATTTAGAGGCTCAAAGTGGCAATTGAGTTGAAATATTGGAATGCATAAAACTCTTTTGTAAAAGCCCGTTTTTTTCACACTATAACCCTGAATGGAATTTTAACATGTTGATTTAGTGTATCATTTGATTGGGTAAATATCTGCACTGTAGTGTTTTTCTAGAGATGAGATGAGAACAACTAGATTAGTATTCATTAGATATATTACATTGTTTTTTGCAAACAAATCACCTTTATGAAAACATTGATCAATGTGTCATATATAAAAGAGCTGAGCGGTCTGTAGTGCCTTCATTCCCAACAGGAAACCAACAATGTCATGAGGCTGGTCAAAGGTTGTGATGTTGCTATAAGTCATCAGACTTAAGAGACATAATACAGCTGATGTAGTGGGTATTTTTTTCAAGCAATTCTTGTATCCAACCAAAGCCAGCCTTGTCCATACCACCACATAGAACATCCTCAGAATGTGTTTAACTCTAAATGTGGACATTTTTCCAGTCCCAAATGACAGTAATGACATACAATGCACTACAATCAACAATGCATAGTTGCTCCACTTATGGAAATTAGTGAGTTGAGAGCATTGAGCTCTATTCGCCTTGGCTTTAGCAAACCGTTACATCAAGCAGACTGGCATCACGGCATAATGAATATAAAACGAAGTGTCGTTTTTATTCTGACAGGACGAGGGGAAGTCGTGCGTTCATGTTTGGCCTCTAGCTTGATGCTCAGACGACGGTGACGAGTTGGATGAGAGGGAGCAGGGAGAAGGTGGAGTGCAGGCTGAGGCTACAGACGCGGCACATACAGCGGAGTTTGGGGCTGCGTCTCTCCTCGGCCGGGCAACTCGTCTTGATGGTCGTGCGCCTCGGGTTCGGGTCAGCCGCAGTCAGGTTCTCAATCTTGGGAGGGGGCGAGAGGAGAGCGGATAGGACTGCGATGAACGCGAAATAGGGAGAGAAAACGGGTATCTGAAATAAAAAGGGAGCGACATCGCAAACGAGCCGCCCAGGAGGAGACAGACTCCGGCCAGACGACCCGTTAGCTCGAAGGAGGCGAACGAGGGGAGGCCAAATTTAAAAGAAGAATAAAACAAAAAATTAAAGAAGAGAGGAGACCTTTATCACCAGGGTAAGTTTGCTATCAAAACATCGAATGGACGGGGCGTGTTTGCGCCTGAGCAGACGGGTCATCCAATGCACATGCCTGGTTTAAAACCCGATCCAGCGATAATATCCGCCGGCTTTGGCACAGAATCCTCCGGCAAATCTGAGCTCATGTTAGGGCCATTATTCTCCAAATACGTAGAGAAAGAGAGAGAGAAAACCTTGTTATATGATTATCAGAAGTTTTTCGTATCTTAGCTAAATTTGACATTTGCCGTGACTTCTTATCCCTCGCCTACGCTGTTAGCAAGAAACTTAGACGTAAATCAGCTGGACTGTCGTTAAACGGTCTCCGCCGGGGCCAGCACTATTAGCTTAGTCATTACTGTTAAGTTACACAACCGGGCTAAAATTCACACAACTTCCAAATGTTGTGAGCATAATACGCAGCCAATGACATTTTGTCGTTTTTTGCGCTCACGGTGAAATGTCTCTAAAAATCGGTCATTTTGGCATGTGGAATCGATCGTCGTTACCCGAAGGGCCTCGGCCTGCGAGCGGTCAGTGCGCATGGATGCGGCGACATGGACCATCCGTTAGACGTTACCGACGACGGGCCGTGTCACGTCTTTGACGTACTAGGCCGCAGACTCCCCCAACACTGCGGGCAAATGGTTCTTACGGGGAGAAAAAAAAGGAAATAAACAAACACACGAAAAGAAATAAAGCTTCACCTCGCTGAGGTGTTCTGTTGAGTTCACGTCACGCAGGCGTGAGTAAGTGACGGCCGCCCTCGCACCGTTATACAAGTCTTATCGGGTTGGTAGACCCGCCGTTTAACGTTTTACTCGGTAACCGGTCGACTTAAACCCGAAACCGAAGAGCGGAGCAACTCACAAATGGGACTTAAAAGTTGCTGTTTCTTAAGGGTCAATTAAAGGGGGTGTAGCTTCAACCGTCCCCGTTAACTTCCCGTCGGAAGGCTCGCTTGTACTCGTGGCAGGTCGCTGCTCCGCGCGGAACTTTAACCGTTAGCTTATCGCGGTGATGCTAACGGCATCAAGAAGCCGTTCAATTGCATGCTCCCCCTCCCCGTGGCCCCGGGCTTGTTTTGGCCGACAGTTGCCGCTTGTTTATCCGCGTTGCTCAGCGTGGCCCCCGTTCGCTCCTTCCCCGTGGGTGGAGACCACCCGGCGGCGCTTTGAATCGAGGCTGTGGTTTCCACTGACTGCTCCCATCCCCGTTCCCACAGCTGGCGCCCACGGGCCACGCTTACATTTCCGCCAGCTAACAAAATAAAGCAGAGCATCTTCCGAAAGCAGGTCAGATCAAAACAATCCCATTAGAAACCTGTTGGAAGAGGAGGGATAGAACGACATGAGGATAGAACACGTTCAGTCAATAGTCCTGCGTAGGTCATTACTAGTGTGGGTATGACAACACACCACACTCAGATGTCCTATTGACTGAATGTTTTGAGTTTTAAAAAATATGTTGTAAAAAATAACTTGCATTCGATTGGGTTGTACTTAGTGATGTGTGCCCTTGGTACGGCGTTTCAGCATTTACATCTATTCTCTTTTGCAGAATAAATATAATGTTTGGGTTACACGTTGCGTGTCCCCTTGCAGCAAGAATGTCCCTGGTTTGATTCCCACATGTGGCCTCTCTGTGCAGTTTGCATGTTCTTCCCGTGTCTGCGTGGGTTTCGTCCGGGTTCTACGGTTTCATCCCACAGCCCAAAACATGCATTAGGTTGTTGGCAAATGCGTGAGTGAGAGAGTGAATGATAGTTTGTCTCTCTGTGATGTACGAATAAGAGAGTTAATGTTTGTATGCGTCTATATGTGGCCTTGTGATCGACTTGCAACCAGTCCAGGGTGAACCCTGCCTCTCACTCAAGGACAGTCGGTAATAGGCTCCAGCACCCCTGCAACCCTGAGTGCTGGACAAGCATTACAGATAATAACTGAATAACACATTGTGGCACTTCTTCTAGCCATACTACAATGATTTGCCCTGACCAGCACAGCATTTTGACAATTTGTTGATAGTCAGTACACTAAAGAGACATGCAGTAAGATTTTGCTGTTTTCTGTAAACAGTTACATTCCAGGTATCATGTGTAGCTCACGTGACACTGGATTGAATAAATACACGCTCTGGGGTGATAATCACAGTCTCGCTGCATCCTGGTAAAGGTGATGTTTTTTTGTGATATTGTAATTGGTCATGCAAGGACAGATAAGGCTGTTTGAATGTGTGTGTGTAATGACTGTCTGTGTGTGTGTGTGTGTGTGCTCCTCCACAGCAGCAATGGCAGATGCAGAGCTGGACTTCCAAACAGGTGATGCTGGGGCTTCTGCCACCTACCCCATGCAGTGCTCTGCTTTGCGCAAAAATGGCTTTGTTGTGCTGAAAGGCCGACCATGCAAGATAGTCGAGATGTCCACCTCCAAGACTGGCAAGCACGGACATGCTAAGGTCTGTAAAAAGCTGCGCAGTGACGGAGAGCTGCACTATTAATTGAAAGACAAGTTTTTAAGAAAGCAGGAATATCAGAGGAGATGCCAGCGAGTTACTTATGACTGCTACATGAAAATATGGTCACATCATACTTTTGCCTAACTTACACAGCATCCCTCTCTAAGGTACTTTGTAGACAGGATACTAAATATTTAATCTTGCAAATCAATAGAATAAAGATTTTGTTTTAACTCCAGTCAAATGGATTATTTATTAATTCGTCTTCTGTTTTAGCCATGAACACTTAAAGAACTGACTGTTCTTCCTCTCTCTGTTGCGTGCGTGTAGGTGCACTTGGTTGGTATCGACATCTTTTCTGGTAAGAAGTATGAAGATATTTGTCCCTCCACCCATAACATGGATGTCCCTAACATCAAGAGAATGGATTACCAGGTGAAAACCTTTGGATTACTTATTCAGTGATGGGTTTTGTTGAGCTCTTACAAGTGTGTGTGTGATATACTCAGGATGCAGAGCTTCACAATAAGATGCTCGTTTCAACATAAAAACAATTTGTTTGTCACTGAACAAAACCACCTCAAAAAATGAGGGATGTTGTTATGTGATGTGATGTGGCGGTAGAAAGTTAGAGCCACATTTCTTTGTAAGGAAATTATCTTTTCTCAAGATCACTCCAAAATTCAGGAATTCTGTATTTCGCTCTCAAAAGCACTTCTGTTGAGTCTTGTTACTACTAATCATTCAACAGAACCAACATTGTTCTGTCTGTTTCGAAACGTGAACTGTTCCAGAATATCTCTTCATGGATGCTTTCAGCAGGTTGGAAGTCACATTAAGAAGATTGTTATTGAGAATTAGCTGACAAATCATTGTATGAATGAGATGGCAGCTTCCACTGCAGCTAAGTTTCAGTAAATTTTTCATTTTAATTGCCAAAAGCATACAGGATGTGTAACTGTTTAGTTCGCAGAGAGCATTCTGGTTTTAACACTTCTTTGATTTTTTTAAAATTGAAATTATCGAGTTAAGAAGACCATAATTTCAATGAAAAATAACATGCATGAACAGTCCCGAGTCGTGATTTGATTGTCTGTAGAGTCAACTTACCGTGCCGATTTTCTAAAGGTTTGCATTATGCGAACATAGAAACCTGCAGTATCAGCGTGTCAGGATGGCAAGGCGATGCAAATTTATTTATAGCACCCCATCCTTCACAAATTGACTCAGTGCTTTTGCAGAAACACAATTAATCGAGAAACATAAAATATTTACTATAAAGGTGCCCAAGAGCTACGAATGGAAACACTAACATCACAAGTCTAGCTGTAACTATTACTTATTATTCAGCCTAAAAAAACATGCTTGAGGGAAACAGTTGAACTCCAGCTTAGATTTGAATATTTATTCAAGGTTCTTTTTCATGTATTATTTGCCTATGGTAATAAGATAACAGATTTTATCACAGTAATTATTGCGACAGCTTCAAAACATAATCAGACATGTGTCCTTGGTGTTTGAGTGTGTTGCTGACGGATCACATACTTACTATCCTTCGGCTTCCCAAGTGCTTATTGATTGTTTGCATTTGTTCTATGGCAAACAATAAATCACTCCTTTTTTTGATTCAAGGTGCTTCATATTTTGATCAATTTTGTAATTATTGTATGGCCACTTGGAAACCTGTACCTTACCCCTGCCCCCCAGTGGTCCTAAAAGAGACAAATTAACCTTTGAATCATAAAACGTTCACCCCGGCAATTGTACTGGGATATATAAATGGTTCTGTGTGTAAGGGAGACACATTTTAAATGATGAATATACGCCTGATAGAAGACAGCTAATAGAATACCTTGTCCTGTTGTAATTCTTCGGCTCATATAGATTTACAGTAGCTCTGCTTGTCCTCGCTGACTCTCAGTCTGTCATGAAAACTGAAATGGGATTTGTTGCCTCCTCTGCTCATGCCGGTCTTGGAAAATGCCAATATTTATGTGGATTGACGTGCATGTTTTCTTAGTTAACAACAGTTTCATGCATTCATACTTCTCAACTGGCCTTGTGACTTTCCTTCTTTGTGAGTCAGTGTTCCGTTATAAACCCTACCTTCTTTTATTTCTCATATCACATCCATGACATTCCCACCTCTGTCGCTCTACTTTCAGCTCATTGGGATCCAGGATGGCTACCTGTCCCTACTCCAAGATAGTGGGGAGGTTAGAGAGGACCTGAAAATCCCAGATGGAGACCTGGGGAAAGAGATAGAGAGCAAGCATGATGCTGGAGAAGAGATCCTGGTCTGTACTGTCACATTGTCTCACTTTCTCTGAAAAACTGGAGGAGATAAGAAGTTTGTGATGCGATTAAATCTCAGTCATTCATGAGAAAATGATTATATCATCCTTGATTCATTGGGTTTTGGCCTTGTGATGCACAAAAAAAAAGTGTACAGCTCCAGTCATCAAGTTTGCTTAGTTGGCGGCATCTGAATTCATCTTAAGTGATTGATAGCCTTTTTAAGCAATTAGAATCTAAAAACAGAAGATTGAATTTTTAGGTAACACTAGATCAAAACATTGTCAAGTGTTGTGTGATACATGTAATAAGAATATTTTAGTGCAGCCCGCACACTAAATTTTATTAATTGCTTTGAAAATAAAAATTTTGAGGAACTTTTAACCAATTTTTTTCTAAACATGCCACAATAAAAGACCTTTTGCCACTGGTTAATAGGAAACTGCAGGTCCTGGACTTAAGGGGAAAAAAAACGTTAACACGAGGCACATGAATAAATCTGGTTTTATTTGACTCTTTCAGATCACTGTTCTAAATGCAATGGATGAAGAAGCAGCAATTGGCATTAAAGCCTTGGGTAAATAAGCCACTGCAGGTAAATACAGAGCTACAGCTGTATCATCACCCCCAACTACCGCCTGACCTAAGCCTGCCTGAGGAGGAGCGTGCACGCACAGGCGTGTGAGCGAGTGTGCATGTGTGTGTGTTGCAGCACAAACCACCATCATGTGCCGTGCCAATGCTGTGTGTGCGTGCGCGTGTAATGTCATGTACAGTTTGTCGTTCATCAGTGGAGCAAGGGGGAGGCAACTCCATTCAACAAGATCTTGAGGCTCTCACTGAAGTTTGATGTTTCAATTCTACCTTGGGTATTCAGTAGAATTTTAAGAGATGCCATTTTAAACATGTCAAGTATATTTACCACCATGCTTACACATTATACTGGAAATATATGTGCTTTTTCATATTATTGCATTGCACAATCATGTTATATGTGTATATTTGTTTGAACTGGACATATTAGAAATGAACTTGTATTTAGAAGCGGATGAAATGTAGCTAATTTAATGAGTATTTCGAAATTTGTACGAAGTGATGGATACTGAGCTGTGTGCTTATGTGGATTTGCCTACCCCTTAATGTACCCTAATGTACATTTTGATAACACTATAATGAGCATGTGTATCATTTCTATGTAGCATCATCAAGTATAAATGAGAGCTGGTGGCTCATATTGTATTTTGAGCACATGTATTTTTTTTTCCTCTTGTGGGTTGCACTTCAATTTATAGCCTGATATAATATTACAGTGTGCATGAGTTGTACTTATAAAAAAAAAAAAAACAACAACAAAAAAACAATTCTGCTCGTAGTATCAATGTAAACCATTTTATGCACTTTCTTACCTTCTCATTGTGGGCTGTAGAATGAAGTGTCCACAATATAATCATGTTCCAAGTGGTCTGTTGTGCACTGTTTCCTCTTAGGAGGCTGAGCAGTTAGGTCAAAACAGTAATTGTCATATTAAAATATCTTGCCCTCGTGTCTCTTTCTAATCTTTCCTTTCTGCCTTCTGATTTTTCTTCCCTCCTTTTCTTCTCACTCCTCCCCCCTTTTGTTTCAGGGGCAAACAAGATGCACTGGACCTGGGGGAAAAGGAGGGGATGTTGCCTCGTTAATGCTATCCACTCTCTTTTTCTTTCTTTTTGTCTTTTTCATACTGTCTCCCTCACTGTCTTCTGGCACTCCTTTGGGTTCAATTAGAGAAGATCTTTGTTCAGTAAATTGGAATCTGTAAACATTCTCTATGTACATGCACACTATACTCCCATGTTTGGGAACTGATGAACAGATATTAAAAAAATGGTCAAAGTGAAGAGGAAGGTCTCTAGTGATGGAGTAGGTCTAACTACCTACACCAGCAGAAAGGTGGTGAAATGTCACATCTGTTTGTCAATGTTCCCCATTTTGATCAAGGGCTTCAACTCTAAAATCTGCATTGGTCCGTTGAGGCTTGTTCACTGTATGTGCCACGCAGGACTGGTACTGGATATGAGACAAGGGATTGTCTTCTCTGTATGGCACATTTCTTTTTTGTGGTTCATCTGAACAAGAACCTCCCCTTGATATTTTATTTACTGGAGCATCCATCACATGAAACTTCCATTAAACAAACTACCAACATAGCATCCCAAGATTCAGTTTCTTTCTGTTTGAAGGGTTAAAATGTGTTCCTATGGGTGTTAAGAGACTCTTAAAACTCGTGTGTACAAGTTGTATGTCTCTAAGACGTCCAGCGTTACAGGCCTCTACACAGGCATTGTGGAGAAATGACTGGAGGGGAGTGTTACTTGGGCTTCTCTTAGCAGACAGGCTGTGGCAGACCGGTAGCTTTACTCTGTTCTTTGAGCAAGTCAAAACTGTGCAGATTGTCTCCTAAAAATAAAGACTCAAACTCTCAGGCGTGGTGTTTGCTTATCGTTTTATTAGGCAACATCAATGCTTTAAAATGTCAGATTTTTGCCGCTAACTGTATCGGAGAGATGTGTCATCTCAGGACCCCAGGGAGTCGAACGTGATTAGCTAGAAACTCAGACACATAGCTCTTTATATGAAGTCAGTTATTAGTTCTAAAACTCTTAACAGTTCGTGAGTGTGTCTGCGTGTGTGTGTGACCTGGCGCACTCATTACTCAGTCAAGTGAACATCTCTTACATTGTTTGCTGGTTTAAAAGAAGGGCTGAGCAATATGGAGTAAGGATGGCATGATTTATATCACAATGTCTGTCTGCTTAGGTACATAAATGTGAAATATACAACATATCCTGACGTACCCAAACCTGATATTTGTCGGTTACACTTTTTTTTTCTTTTAAATGCACATATAAAAGCCTATGAAAACAAGATATCTTACAGTGTCACTGATCCCTCCTTTGCATTTCAAAAAATTTTTGAAAGAGTATTTAATCTTCTACTTCTTTCCTGGTTATTAATGTGTAACATATTTCCTATTTACTCAATTTGAGGCCAATCATTTCAAATAATTTCTAAACAAACTCACTACTGGCGTATCTGATGTTGACGACCTATAAATGAATTTAATGAGTAGCAAACAGTGGAGAGTTTCTGTTTGATGATTTTCAAAAAATTCACAAGCCCAATTGCTGCTCATATTAGTTATCTATGATATATTGCCCAGCACAATTTTAATCCCTCTTGGCCAAGAAAAAATACACAACTGAGACTCCCAGTGTGATAGTGAATGCGGGTATTTAAAGACTTTATACAACATATGAACAGTTTACTGCACATCACCTTCAGAGTCATTTTACAGTTTATTTTACAAATTCTTGTGTAAAGTTATGTAAAATCCAAAGCTAGATGTTTAAAGGAGCACACAATTTCAAAGACTGCTGTACAGGAAATATTATCCTTAGGGTGAAACCGATCTTCATGCCTGGGACCTTTAATGTAGCATTTGATCCACTACTGTTATGTTTATTAGCACGATGAGTTCCCAGTGGCAGTGAAGGCAGCTGTTGCCTTGAGTTACTTGCCGTGATGGTAGAACCTTTGACTGCTCTGGGTGTGGGGGAGGAAGCCATGGCGGGGAGCCCCCTGAGGAGAACTCTGGAATGGGGCCTGGCAATAGAAATATCCATTGTGTGTCAAGAAATAAAGTGCTTGGTAATAAAAGTTATCCCATCTGGCAACAGAATTAAGAATAATTTTTGAAGCCAACAGGAAGTGTAGGTCATGCTTCAAACCACATGGTGGCAGTATAAAGCTGTTAAGTAAATGAAGACTTCAGGCCTGTAAGTGAAGCAGGGAAGCAGCTGTGTATCAGCTGTAAATGTCTAAACCATGATATCCATTATTACATAGTCTTGTTTTTAGACAATGCAGTTTGAAGTAAGGTCACCATCAGCCACTACAGTTCCATCTGATAATTTTCAAGTATTAAGAGCCAACATCCAGAAGAGTGTCATGTCAAATTGATATGCATGTGTGTGTATAGAGGTTCACCTTTGCTGTGGGAATTTGGACTGCCATCGATGGTGTTGGCAGCAAACCTGGAGCAGAAGGATGCATGGCAGGGGGGTGCATTGGCCTCAAAGCACCCTGGGAAATTTACAAAGTGAGACACAGCATGAAAATTGTGTAATGAGATATGTAGGTGATTAAGGGCAACTTTTCACATTTAATTACTGTATTTTCTGCACTATAAGGCGCACCTGAAAGCCTTTGATTTTCTTAAAAACCAACAATGAGGCTTATAATGCGGTGCGCCTTATATGTGGAACAATATTGAGCCACAAGAGATCTCGTAACTATGGAAAGCAGCTGCAACTCCATTTTCTCCTGTAGAAGAAGTAGCGCATGGTGCGTGCTGGGATATATGACTGCGCGAAGCAGGCACTTTCATTTCCATTGTGTGTGTGTGTGTGTGTGTGTGTGTGTGTGTGTGTGTGTGTGTGTGTGTGTGTGTGTGTGTGTGTGTGTGTGTGCGCGCGCGCACACGCGTTGCCGAAGTAGCAGCGGTAAAAACGGTAAAGGGGAATTCCAGTCCCACACCTGTCAGTTGTTAAATTGGGATCTCAGCTCTCAATGACAGAGACACAAGAATGGACTTTGACATACTACATTTGTTCTTACAGCATCAGTGAATCCTGATTGTTGGTTAGCATGTTCCAGCTGCTTCTGGAGCGGTATTCCAGCACCAGGGATATAGCCTGCATGCAAGAAAAAAAAATGCAGGTTTCATAAGAGACAGCTGCAACTCGTAGTCCTAACACATGCACAAATGCCTGTGAGGGTGTGTCAAATTATTTCATTTAAACAATTAATATTCTGGTCTGCGCAGTCCTGAGTTTCTGGAGTAAATCTGCAAACTCGTCTCTTGAGTGGGAGACATAAAATGTTTTCTGCAAAATATGATCGCAGGTATTGGACCTGAATCTAAGCAAATAAACCATCTGAAAGCAGCAAGACTCCGAGTTCCCTGAAGGGAAACAGGTGTAATTAATACAATAATGTTCATGGGGTCTCTTTTTCAAAGCATAAATGCTGACTGAATCTGTTTTACACACCCGCCTGTCTGAATGTCCTTCTGTCTGAAAAAATGCCCTTCATATAGAGGAAAGTATACTGGAACGAAAAAAATAAATAAAAGACCCACAATCTATGAATAAACAACATCTATCAACAGGCCCCGTAATAGGCTATTCTACGATTACACAGTAACTTGTACCTAACACTTACTAACACAGAAAACCAAACAGCAACATGAACACTGGACTGACCAGGCTGAGAGGTGAAATGACTGTGAACCGGGTAGCCAGGCTGCTGGTGAGGAAGATACTGCATCGCCTGAAAGGCAGACGCACCTGAGGGAGCAAGAACACACCTGGTTAGGAATTTCAGGGAAGCTATTATAACATTGATTAACACACAATTGAAAATCACAAACCAATCATTTTGTATTCTTCGGAAGACGTGTTATCCCTACTCTGTAAACTCAAAGCCTTTGTACCTCTGATCTGGGAGCTGCTTGCGAAACTGACTGGTACAGATGGTCCAGGAGCGTAGGAGGAGGGATGCTGGGCCTGGGCAACCCCGTATGGTTCATGTACTCCTTGGCCCCCACTGAACTGCCCATGCTCTGCCGAGCCTGAGCTGAATCCAGGTGTCTGATAGTGTCGTGTCTGCAACCAGAGGTGGACAGGGAGGAGGAAGAAATATTAAAGAAAAGAGAAAAAAAGGAGACATAACCAAAAATACTAAAGAAAAAATTACCCACAGAATTTTTAAATCTAAACATGTCCATACTCACAGGAATCACAGCAGCAGAGAACAGCTGTTTGCTCCGTTCTCCAAGCAGAGCACCGGGTCGACTGTGACTGACTGGACTGCCTAAGAGATGTCAAAGAGATATGCTGGGTGTTAATTCATTACGAAAAACAATAAAAAGCCTTTGTGGATGAAAAACAAGTTATCCTAATTAAGGGGACCTACCTTGAATGCTCAGGAGGTGCTGCCCTGCATGCATAGGAAGACTGGGCTGGTAGCTGGCTGATGTCAATGTTGTAATGTCACTAAGAGACAAAAAGAAAACGCGACTGAATTTCAGGAAAAGTGTTGATATATTCTCAAATAAGTCTGAAATGTATGCTGAGAAATGATATGATTCCATGCTTACCTCTGCTCTTTTCTCCGTCTCTTTTCCTCTTCATGGAGAACTTTCTTCAGTTGTAAAAACAGCTGGTGTTTCTCTTCCTGGAGTCCTTGAAGTTTTTCCCCCATTTTCATTACCTGATTATATTGGGATTAGAATGCACCACATTCAGTTACTGACTGTGAAATATATCGTAAAGGTCAAAGGTGTGTTTCTTTCTAATTATTTTCTCACCTGTTCTTTGGTTTCCTCCAAGGACATTCTCTCTTCTATTTCCTTAGTCCTCTTTCTCTCTTCCTCCTCCTTCATCTTCTGCTCCATCATTTTGTCCACTTCTTCCTCCTCTGAAAAATTATATTTTTGATAATAGTTACTTAGCAATGACACACATCAAATAAATCATTATCATACAGCTTGCTACGTTCCTTGCAATGGGCCATCAATCTGAAAAAAAAAAATAATACCACAGCCTGGCAATAAAATATTTATATAGCTTTTTTAATCTTTGTATTTTGATAAATAGAGCTTCAAGTTTATTTGTATTTGTCTTAATATAATGATTGAAAATATTACATTGTTTTTCAGGGTTGTGTTGTTTTGTGCTGGACAGTACAAAACAAAGGTGTCTGATGCACTACGCATCAAAATATCTGCTATTTTTGACATACATCACGGAGGAAAATCATTTGATATTAAATATATTTTCACAGCCCATGCAAATGTTTTAAGTAAAAGAAAGTAGCTTATTCAATTTGAACTTGATTCAGAATTTTGCTTTGTATGTATGTTATCAGTCCTCATAATATATTAACCTTCTTGATAAACAGAACATTTTCGATCACACGTCACGTGTTGTCATGGTGGCCTGATTGTTTTCTCATTTCCAGTTGATTTCTTTTTTACACTTTTAACAATGTTAAAGGCTGTCCCCATCTCCCAGTTCCAGTGAGTGGCTTGCATTGTTAATGCTGGACGGGTGATTTTGTTTTTGCCCCGCTGAAATCGTGGTGAGGCCGAAGAAAAACATGCTGCGCATCCGCTTCTGTGTGTAGATGTTCAGCTAGACCAGGGGATTGAAATCAACTGCCTACGTGGCTTTCACTACTTCCACTTTGTAACAGTCACAGCTCAAGAATAACGCAGTCGCCCCGCACCTTGTCTCTTGCGCTCCCTCTCCCGCATGATGTGTTTATGGAGGGCTCTCGCCATCGCGTTGGACAGCTTCGGTCTCTCCAACAGGGCGGGCATGGTGACAGGCAGTGGAGGGGCCAGCTGTTGGATATAAAAAAATCAGATCGGTTGGAAACTCGTGTCACGTTATTACGGCTTCCGCGAACTTCCAGGAACGCTGATAAACTTTAGCTGTAAGTTCACTCCATGGGGAAAAGGGCCCACATACAAGTAAGCTAGTTGCTACGTTAGCATCATTAACTTTACCTGTGATTAATAGATAACATGATGCGTCGTGACTCAAATAAATCTGAATGGGATTCAATTTTAATTCGTTTTTACTTCAGAGGGAGATATTAAAATGATAGGTTCCTTAATTTGATGTTTTCTTTCGGAAATGTTGGTAACGCTAGCTGGCTACTTCGCTAACTGCTACTACGCAGTTAGACAGCTGTTGTAACGCTACTAGTGTTGCAGAAAGGTGAAATGAAAGAAGTCTTACTTTTATTGTTTAGTTTGTCCTTTAATATGAAACGAACCGTCCAGCGGTCTAAATTTAAGGCCACGTAGATGTGTCTTGAGCAATTTAATAAAAATGAGCAAAGCCTCTTCCGCCAACATAAACAGAGGCGGTTTTCTGCCCGGGTGATAATGATGAACTTCCGGTGCTTGGTCGACTCTATAAAATTGCATCCTGGGAATCGTAGTATTTTTGTGTAGTCCTTTTTAAACGTTTCATTGCATTTTTATGTCTTAAAATGTCAAAGTGGTACGGTTAGACTTGAAATTCTTTGATATTGGATTGTCCTTAAAATAATGTAAATCCGATATTGCTAGTCATGTAACAATTCAATAAGCAATCATTTGGGTGTTGCAAGCAACAAGAATTGAAAAAGTATTAGTCAAATCTTGAATATCTGTATCAATTGACCCTGTGTATATATTCACGAATTCAGTCAAAATTAATCCAGCATAGCTAAAATAAGTCTCATGCTGTGTACCATACACCTTTGGATCCAATAAATAAAATGTACTTGATTTTTATGTGTCAGTTTGACTTCGTGTCTAGACTAGATTATTTCAGAACAGGCCTTTTATGAGTAAGACACAAGGAAATGTAGCATTTAAAATCCCCCCAATTCACCCCTCAATAAAGACAAGAAACACAGAGCTTTTCAACACATTTTATCATGTATGGTCATGAGTGGAGAGAAAGAGCCAGTAATGAAGCTGTAGAATTCAAATCATTTTTTTAAAAAAAGAAGACAAAACTTAAAAAAAGAAATTGCACTCAGCTTTACAATACCTTTAGTGATCAAGCCATCTAAAATTAACAATAACAACAATACCCAAAGTAGCAGTCAACATATGAGTCCTACCACTACAAGCAGAGGATGATTGCAAGTTTTACCATCTTCAGATGGAGAAAATGTTCAATTAACTTTCAAGGCCCAGTGAATTACCTTGCTGCATGACTTTTACCAAGAAAGGAACTAATACCAACCAGTCATCCTCCATATTTTCATATGCCATTAGAATTCTACTCTTAACACAATATTCCTTCAAGCCAACAAAACAGAACCACCAGTACTGTGGCTGTCTTGAATGCAAATCTGAGCGTACGTACGATGCTTTCTTTTTTTCCCCTTAACCCTTAAGTAATTTATAATTATGTCTTTTCTAACTTTTCAATTAATGTTTTTTTTTTTTCCCAGTAAAGCATTAGCAATTATGTCACAAGAAAAAATAACTGGCCATGAGACCACTTAACCAAATTAGTTACTAAGAAGAAAAGTGTAGGCAAAAACAGTTCAGAATAATAAAGACATAAATTGATGGGAGAAGAGTAAATGCATGGGTGATGAAAGTGCATTTGACATGTTTACGCTGATAACTCTAGGCTGCTGAGCTGGATTCAATATTTAAATGAATGAATGGCTGAGGTCTCAGAAAGGTGGGTAGTGGTTGGGTGGGGGTTGGGATGTTGGTGGGATCAGATTTCCCTTTGGCTGTTTCCGTACACACTCTCATCACTGTAGGCAATGTAGAGGAAAAAGTCCTCTTCGTGATGCTCCTGAGAATTAGAGAGGGAGAAAATAATATATACCATTAGAAGACTTACGAGTCTGCAACAAAAAGATAATACACTGATACCTGCAGCCGAAAAACAAATTTGTATCTTACCTGGTACAACAGTCCCATGGTAGCTGAGGTGGGTGGAATGACGTTGTTTACAAAGAAGAAGAGAGCATCCTCAGCCCGCAAGTGGATTCTTTTCCGGATGAGGAAGTAAAACTGGCCCACTGGAAAAAAAAAATCATCATAAAGATGATAATACTATGTGAATGGTATGGTTAGGTTTTAACTGATACCATAACAACATTTTGCATTACTTTACAAAATTACTTTCCAAAAAAGCGACAGTAAATTAAGTTTAATGTTGATGTATTTCAAAAGTCATGATTAGATGAGAATCTGCTGAACATGGAGAATTATGATAGACAATAACATTCAAATTTTTGTGAAAGCTCTAATTTCAGCAATTGCAAATATGATGACTTTGGATATTCTTTATTTTTTGATAATTTCTTTGTAACTTACAGGGTATTTACCAGTAATTGCTCATCAGTTTCTTGTGTTCTGAATTAAAAGTATCTGATAAATACTAATTATGAAAAGAAGCATGTGCGTGAACAAGACGAGCGCCTCTGTTGAAAGCAGTCTACCCTGAAGCACTGTTGAGAAACAAGGCACTTTAGATATTTGCCATCAGTAACATGGCTGATTTAGGGAGGTTTTTGAACACTCAGGGACATAATGTCGACCACAGAAAGATCAATTGGACTAACAACCTCAATATGGTCTTCCGATCAACCATGTACCTTAACACGTTCAAACTGACACTGCTAGTTTGACTGTATAGAGTATGACTAAATAGTCATCCTGTCCTTTGTTCCACTTTTCTTGTTCCCCACATCTCAAACTATTGAGTTTTATACTTTTTGAAATTGAATTTTTCTTCAGGGAAATTTTACCATAGTTAGCATCCACAAAGTCGCATTACTACAATAATCAGATTCTGAACTCCCTTGGTGTTTATTGCTTTCTACCTCAAATAAAGGCGTCAGTAGAAAAGTATAATTTTATCCCCTAAATGCTGTCTCCATGCTCTAATAGTTTAAACTTTCTTTACAAGCTGGACTCAGTGCAACAGTGTCGTTACAGTCCAACTCCGACATATAAATTCCCTCACATGTTAAAAGAATAGGCTCAACTACTTCAGTTTCACAGCAGTAATCACAGACCAGATGATGATGATGTATGATTTTTTTTCTGCTTTATTTATTTATTTTTTTAATCAAATCTGATTATCCATTAAAACAAACAAATAAATAAAGGTTGAGAATTAAATTATATCAATGTTGTAGCACATTGTGAGTTCCACTCCTGATTGTCAAAAGGGAACCGTGACATAAGAAAGTAGGATGACATGTAGGGAAACCAAGGTTTTAAGTCAAGGTGTGATGAGATTAAATACTGTGTGATGCCACAAGATATTTGTGTGCTAGAAAAAATTTGTGTACGGGACAAGGGTCGTTAATGTAAGATGGGTGGAGGGGCGCAAAAGGATGATTCAATATGATAATCATGATTTAAGTAGTATCAAATTATTCATGCACTTTTCTGTCAGTTATGAGGAAAAGAAATATATTCTGATGACAGAATGTTTTAAAGTTAGGCCAATAACTGTCAGCAACTCAATTAATCTGAAAAAAAAAATACTCTGTTTAAAATTAACTGTTTGTGATAAGTTCTAACTTGGATACAAGTGTTTGTTTCAATAACTGTTTGTTTCATTGTGTTTCGTTTATCAATGCTTTTCATTAAATTTACCTGTCAGATCGGAGGGAACAAGGTATTTCTTCTTGTCCAGGTCACCTATTCTGGCTTTGGGGGCTTTCTCCACAATAACCTGAACAACGAAAAAAAAAAAAGGTTGAAATATCTATCTATTTATACACACCCACCAAGAAAAATAAATATATTCAACCAAATCAAAGAGCTATTCTCAGAGCTTTCTCAGAAACAGGATCTGACACATTCAATGAATCATGGCAGATGCATTTAACACTAATGGGGCTTTCCATTACAACAAATATAAGGAGCCCCAGACCCACACCTTGTTTCTGATATAGAAAAAAAAAGTACCATAAATGGTACATACGTTCAACTTAATAAATGTTTAAACTATCCATCATCAGTTATATCTTAAGATCAAGCATACATATACTTTTAGATTGAACCTCATAGTTTTGGTTATCTCTTGTTCTAGTCAACATTTATATTGTTGCATAGCATTAAAAAACAAATACATGTTTTGTCTATTACATGAATAAGTAATAGACCAACCATTAATAGAGAAATTGTTTACTCAAGCAGCAGGTAATTATCAGACAGTCTCTCAAAGGAGCTGAACAATAATAAGTGGCGAGACTGGGCCACTGTTGTAGAGACGATCATGTTGAGAAAACAACTAGACACACAGAAAAATAAACGCTGAGCACATTATATTTCGGAAGGCTTCAAACCTGACGGTCCAGCTCGGTCAGTTTAAGGGCCAAAGGGCTTACATCGACCGTGAAGACCGTGAATACATCCATATCAAGCGAAGTAAACAAGCGTCTTCGTCTATTTATAGTTAAAGGTGCACCGCACTTCGCATTTCAGAATTCCGTTATTGCCTTCACCTACAACGAGCCATCTTCAGTCTGAACTGTAGACAGGTTGGGATTCAGCGTCATGTTTATATTCACAGAAATTACTACATTTAGCTCATACCTCTGTGATTTACCGCGTATCTCGCAATACAAAAACAAACATTATATGATGCTAAATTGCTAACATTAGCTGGCCTTTCAAGTGAGGCCGGAATTCATGGTGGTTAACCTCTACTAAGCGTTTGCTGTTTGCGAACGTGGCAAGCAACAAGAAGCATATGAACAAGTACATTTAGAACTGAAACACACAGCTGTGATCCTAAACCGTGTGTATCGACAGCCAACACGAGCAAAGGACCGTGAACGCCAGCAATGTAGTTAGCCGCGAATGGCAAACATTGACAGAACCTCCAAGCTAACGTTAGCTACTTACGGGTACTCTGTCCGGATACTTCTTTCTTATTTTCTCGCCTTCGGACCGCCTTTTCTCAAAGGGGTGCTCTTCTTTGTACTGAAACTTCATCGTTGAGAGAGATGACAGACAACACGTCGGTCACTCCGGAGTTCTTGCGATAATAGTTCTCTCACTGTCGAAATCGCTGACACACACGACGATAACAAACGTTGCTAACTAGCGCTAGCTCAACACAGCTGTTTTCCGAGTGCGACTGAGGCGGAGTGATACAATAACAATATGACGTATGCATCTAGCGTAGTCCGGCAGATGAGGTTCGTACTTTTCGGTACAGCGTTTACCTCTAGACTGTGATATAAAAACAAACTAGATATACATTCAAGCAAAAACGACTGAATTTCACCCAGTCTTTGCGATTGTGTATGGTAGACGATTATTTTTTTGCGGAACTACTTTATTTTGATCAACCTTTGCGCGTAGATGAGAGTGAGAAGGCAGTGAGTGGGCATCTGTCCTTGTCATATGACCGAGGCCCAGCAGGTAGCTGCGGAAGGGAGTTATCAGTCTGCGATTCTTCGGCTTCGTAGGTTGACGTGGCTTCAACTATAGCCTTCGCGAAACCCAGAACTACTAACTCCTAATAAATTTGTAATTTAACATTCTAAGTGACCTTGTACATCGCTATCCGAACACAGTGTTTCATCAAGACTCAATTGCCACAGGTTTCGCAATATAGGGTGTTCCTCCCATAGCAGACAAATACAGGCCAGTCCCATTTTCATCGTTCGGTTATGGATCTGAACGAATATATCCCTTAAACGACAGAATAAGTAATAGTAACAGTTAAAAAATATCATAACAGGATCTGCCCTCTTTTCAAATAACGACATAAAGGGAAACATTACCTTTAAGTGACACTTTAGACAGCGTTCTTTACCATACATTAAAACATTGAGCTTATTCACAAAAAAGGCATTATATATTCATGAAAAGCCATTTGGATGAATGGAAATGTCACTAGATTGAAATACAATTTAATATAATTTTCCTTGCTTTGTTTTAGAACTAATTGTGTCTTTTTACTCATTGTTTTGCTAGTTCCTTGGGAGCGGCAAATGAAAAGATGCAGGCCTCTAAAAGTATGACGATGTAAGTGAGACGTCTATTTAATTCTGAAGTGAATATTTCCAAATAGAAAGCAAGACTGGACAAGATGTCTGTGAAGGTTCTCTGTCATTCAGATCATGGTGAATTCTTATTTAAATCTTCTTGTCTTGCCAAGTGGACTTGAATTTCTTCACTTAGAGACGTTTCACCCCTCATCCAAGAGGCTTCTTCAGAAACGGATGGGGGTGAAATGTCTTCAAGTGAAGAACTTCGAGTCCAGTTGCCATGACAAGAAGATTTCAACAAGAATTAAGCACGGACAAGTTTGCGGTGTACATTCTTAAAAACACCACTGGGAAATCCAGAAATATATAATGCACAAGAGAAGTAAGGCTGCATGATTCACTGCTCATGTGCTATTGAACAAACTGCCCTGTATACCTCACTATCAGGAATGTTTATTGTGTGCAAGGTGACAGCCTCAAAATGTCATTACATATGCTGCATAGATTTGTCAAAGATCTGTGAGACTAGGACATTATAATGTAGGGCATTCGTAGTTTTAAATATACTTGGTCCAGTCCCATAGCAATCTTACAATTTTGTACCCTTTATCACAGTGACATTTTCAGAGACAGTTTGTGTACGTTCAAGTACACTTACTGACACTGTTCCCAGTGACAAACAGAATGCAACCTTTGTTCAAATATTTTCCATCCATGTCTTTTTCTGCTCTGATTACTTGAGGTGGCTGCCAAGATGAGGGTCTGTTCTGTGCCCAGAGGTGGCTCCAAATATCTGTGCATAAGATACATTTATTGGATACATAACAGATTTGATAAATGTCTAATTTAAAACTTGACAAAGCAAGAATAATATCCAAGTCAAGCTTTTTTTTTCTGATTACTAGCATCCTTTTTGTTTCACATCAGAATATGATCATGGTATCACACATGAAATTACGTGTTGCTGAAATGAGGGATATTCACTTTGTTTTATTCAAGGTTGAACCATTTAATACCACTAACTTGATACTCCTGTTTTAAAACCCTGCTTTTGTTAAATAAATGTCACAGCACCAAAGGATTCATTTCAGATTGCATTTTGTGCCCTGCAATTTCTACTGTGATGGGTTTGAAAGCAGCAAGGGAGCAAGCACATAAATGGACAGTGTGACTGAAAACTACTAGTTTGATATAACTATCTTCAGGAAGTAAATGTTGAGAAAGCTGTCTTACATAATCATGCACCCATGACATGCCTAAAATTAGTTTCAGTATGAGGCTTGTTTGCCAGTTCACCTAGATGTCCAAAAACAGGGGGTTGTAAAACAGAACTAATAAATCAACGGGTTTTCTTTTAAAGAAGGCAAAAATTTACCTACTTAAGTTGTTGATACAACAAACGATGTGTTCAGAAAAATTATGCTTTCAAGGTTTTTTCTTCAGCTGTATTAAAATTGATAACAGTTACTAAGGAAGAGAAAAACACTGGACTTTGGTTTCTCATTTTGAGAAGCCTTAATTGAAATAAAACTCATTGTTCTTGACCGAGTACCCTGATGCAGTTTTCCATTATGCCACATGGTGGCAGCTCACTTGATATAAATTAAAAGCAGGAAATAAATTCACCTGCTTAGCTCTGACTCCAGTGCAGTTAGATGACAAACTCCAACATCTTATGCCTCAAACAAAAATTAAAACAGTTGTGTTGTTTTGTAGTAAAAGAAAACGAGCTTGGCTGTAACTGGTCGATACTGACAAGTGTTTTTATTAGTAACACAGACCTGGAGACAGAGCCAATGAGAAGCCGCTGTGAGCCTTGACAAGACTGACATTGTTCAGAAGGCATTCAAAGATGGAGGGTTGTAAAGTTGACCCATAAGAGTCAGGAGGAGCAGAAGAAAATTTAAAGGGGGAAGACTGGAAATTTAAATCAAATACAAAACCAACTGCAACAAAAACAGAGGAGAAAAAAAAAAACAATTATAATTCCTATCAGATGAAATCAGGATGGCATCAGATGACAAAGAGGGAGAGTGAAATGTCATGGTATGCATAAGTTATATTATCAGATATTATGATACTAGAGAAACAATCAGATATGGGAAGGCAGCACAGCAGTCCAGATACTGTCACAAGCCTCTTTTTTTTCCTCATAACTTTTCAGTCAAGTCTTCTTTATTCCCATTATGAGACTTGGGGAAAGAATGGTTGCTGACTTTTTTTCCCCATAAAATCTTAGGCTGCTTGGCTGTATTTCCGAAAAGAGAAGAAAAAAAGCCTGTGGAGGATAAGTTGCGAGTCAAAATCCATCATTTACATAATTAAATTTACTCCATTTTACTGAGAGGACAAAAAGAGTACCTCAATAATAAATCAATCACCTGCGAGGTATATGTAGTTATCTAAAAAGTGTCGATTTTTCTCCTTTCCAGCACACAGTTGCTCCTGGAGGTTAAGACCGTAAACTGAAGAGTTACCATTTGAAGTGCAATGGTGGGTGATGCAGAAGAAGAAATAATAATGTAGAATTGTCTGTTGCTTTGCTGATCCTTCTCCCCTCCTCTCTCTCCCAATCATCAAAAAAGTTTAAAAAAGGACAAACCCAGCAAGCATACCCCGACTCACGTACACAGAAGCGCAACTCCATATGCACACAGTCAGTATCAGGAGCAATAAGGCAGATTGGCTCCCCTTTGTTTTGGAAAAAAAAAACGAAAAAAGAACTAAGAAGAAAAAAGCTGGTTCCCCTTCCCTCCCCAGTAGTTTGTGGGCTCTTGTGATCCCATAGTGTTCATCCCGTTGAGGCGATTACCCCAACCCTCCTCTCCTCTGGACGGGCCTGAGAAGCTCAGAGGGGGCTGGTGGGTCGTCTGAGTGGGAACTGAGGGCAGGATGGAAGCCGGCAGAGAGGAAGAGACTCCTCCTCTTGATACAGCCAATCACCAGAGCCGGTGCTGGTGGAGGTTTCGACTGAGGACGGAGCGAACATCAGCAGTGAACCTAAGAGTGAAGCGAAATAGAAAGGATTAGTTCAAGTGATATGGTGTGCCTCATTTTGTAAAAAAAAAAAAAAAAGGATGGATCACTATTTTTGAACAAATCTGTTTTTCAAGGCAAGAGAAATGAGGCTGATACACTTCAAGGAAGATGCTGCAGTAAGAACCATCTCTAGCTTAGCTTGGTAAGGTCAAACATCTAGTCCGATTTAGGAGAAATAGAAAATTGTGCATTGAAGTCGATTGAAACCTGCAAACCACTAGTATTTCATTCTGTAAGAAATGCATACAAACAGTTGGATTTTAAACAGATGTGTGTTGGAACCATTTATTCAAATGGGATGCCTAAAATAGTGGATGGATAGCTTTTTTTTAGGATATAAATCATGCAGTAATTCAGAATGTTCACAATTTCAGAAAAGAACAATGTGAAAGTTTTACACAATCTTATAAACCCTTTAGGTATGGGTACAAAATATGCAATGTTTTCCCCGCTGTTCCAGCTATGCCCTTGGGGATATACCATTTTGACTCCAGCTTTGATTATGTCGTGATACCCAAGGGGTATCAATAATTTCAGGCTTGACTGTATGAAATTATAGACACACACTCGATCTCTTCTTCTTGTTCTTCTTCTCCTCCTTTCGGCTTTTCCCTTCAGGGGTCACCACAACAAATCAACCTTCTCCATCAAACCCTATTCTCTGTATCCTCCTCTCTAACACATCCATAAATCTTCTCTTTGGTCTTCCTCGATACCCCCTGCCTGGCAGCTCCAATTCCAGCATCCATCTACAAATATATTCACTATCCCTCATCTGTACATGATCAAACCATCTCAGTCTGGCTTCTCTGACCTTCTCTCCAAAACATCTAACATGTACTGTTCCTCTGATAAGACTCATTCCTGATCCTATCCATCCTTGTCACTCCCAAAGAGAACTTTAGCATCTTCATCTCTGCGACCTCTAGCTCTGCCTCCTGTCTTATCGTCATCGTAACTGTTTCTAGGCCATACAGACACGATGGTCTCACCACAGTCTTGTACACCTTTCCTTTTATTCTGGCAGACACACACTTGATAAAAGAGCAAAATAATGCAGAGAATTAAAGCAATTTAGTTGTTGATTAAATATGAATTTAATACTATAAATCACAGCTATAGGCCTGATTATTCAGGAGGGCATTTTTACTTGTCACAATGTAGACGTTCTTCCTGCTAGGAGTGGCTGACAAAAAGTTTGTCGGCCAGACAAAACACACTTCTGGCTATCACTACTTTTCATCTTACAGCTTGACAGAAAGGAATCAATTCTAAACTGTACAAAAGAACATCTTTGCCCAATGAGAGCTAGGTGTTACTTTTTCTAATATGTTCTCAGCTCAGCTGACCTTGGTTTTACACTGTCTAGTACCAAAACTAATTTTTCCACTGCATCTGGAAAGTACTGCTGTTAACAGTGTTAACAAAAGGACCTTAAAGAAACTGGAATTAAATAGTGGGGGAGGGGGAGGGCAGATACTGAACCAAACCAGGTGGATAGCATGTTAAGAACATCAGCTTGCGGTAATGGTGTTGTAACCTAACAGATGAAACTTCGGGGTGAAATTGCCGGTAGTTTGTGCAAGGGTAATATCATTCAATGCACATTGTAATACACTTTTTAAAATTCGCTGCATGCAAACAATTTTTATATTCATTTTCATATAATATGAAAGAACATATACAACATTAACATTATGCTCAATTCCCAAATGCAATTAAATCCAGACAGTACATCTCTTACCTAAGTGCATCCAGCATAGGCAGCAAGTTAAGAAGTGCTGTGTCACTAGGGTCGCTGAACCAAGACTTGATGGGTATTGCATTGTCTGGAGGGCAGAGAGCATTCAGTCAGTGATGTTGAGGTAGCAGACATGGTTGTGATTTCATGCTGCTCTCTTAACAAGGACACCAAGTGAGAGGAGGAGCAGATTAAATTGACTGTTACAGGATTAACAATATACTCATTGTACTGAAAAAAAACTGCTTGTTTTTTTTCTATCTTGTTCTTGGTTTGTCACAAGGTTAGTCAGTGGTATGAAGACGTCTCATCGGGTTTTGTTTATTCAAGACTTCTTCCACTGCAACGTCTTTACTGAAAGAAGCAAGGGTGTTGCTCATGACAATTCAATCGTGATTTCGTTCCATTGAATCCTTCCAAAAGATACAAGTGCATAAATTGCACTTCCACACAGTTGTTTCATGTGCATTTTCACTTAACATATAACTCAATCGTGAAGGCCTAAAAAGTAATGACAAAAAACACTTTATTGATCATTATTCAAGTCTTTACTTAAGACAGATCAAAACATTAGATCTCAGTGAACTGGTTGTCAAATTCAAGTATTGCGCCACACATTTTGATCATTTTAACCTTCATTGAAAAGTTTTCAGCATTAGTTCAGTGTTAATTGAGCTTCAGAAGATATTTGTAGTTTCAGAAATATCAATACACACATATCTGTCTGTCTGTCTGTCTGCCTGTCTATATAAGATAATTAAAATGGTATATCAAAAATAGTATATACACCAAAAAGCAACACAAATCTTTGAAACTGGGCTTTGGCTATTAATGCCAAAAAACAAATGAACGAAAACAGATTTGGAAGTTATTAGTGATGCTTTCATTTTACTATAGATACATACTTTAATAGGACTGTTCCCCAGCTTCACCATTTTGGAAAACAAGTTATTTATGGCGTCCAAAAAACAAAAAGCATTTACGATGACTCTGTGACAACTGAAAGTGATCCAACCATATTTTCGTCAGAGGGGCTATAAATTATTATTACTTATAGAGTGTCTTACCTGGATGGCTTCGATAAGCACCAGGCGAGTTGTCCAGGATGACAATGCTGGACATGTCGTTGTGTACTACAGACAGGTCTTTAATATAACTACCTAGATCCAATGTACAATGCTGTTGGATGAAATAGATAAAAATGTTTCAATCAATGAGGCAATCAGAAAAGATGAAACAGACATTTAATAGAAAAAGGGCTTCTACAAATTAAAAAATATATAAGAGCTAAACTGCCTCAGAATTGGCAAGCCTTCATATTACAAGTAATTATACAGTAAATAAAATTTGTTACTTTGACATACTCTTAGGTTGATCTATAAAAGTGTATTCAAAAGCAAACAGGGCTAAAATACAGCAAAAAAACTCACAAGAGGGACAGAAAAATACTAAATTTCATCCATATTTATTGGTTATATACTGCACTCCACTGATTGGGTGTGGGGAAAAAGGGGAAGGCACTGACTCCATGGGATATGCTTAACATTTCAACTTTCATTTCAATTAAGAACCTCAAGGATATGAGAGTTAAACCAAAGAGGCAAAAATAAGCATTCAGCCACTCTATATTACAGAAATACAGGTAAGAGCTGACAAGCTAATCCAGTTCGGAGCTTTACCTGTCTGTAGTATCTGCGTTTTAGGATGTTCCTGTTGTTGTCCAACTTGTCTGCCACTGCTGACCCGTAGATCTCCATACTTGCAGTGAAAACCACCAGCTCATACCACTGGCTCACCTGTGTACATAAATGGGAGCACAGTGCAAATAATACCAATAATACAGAAATTCAAGGATTCACAATGAGACAACATTTTTTTCCAATTGAATGGTTGAATGTCATCATGCATTGCATAATAAAGGCAAACACAGTTGGTTGACAGGAACGATTTTACTAATGCTTCTTCTTTGCTGTACACTTAGAATTTTTATGGTCTACTAATTACAATCTCAGAATTGTTAAAGGGATCACAACACTTACCACTTCTAAAAAGAAATCAACATGTGGCCTTTTATGTACAAAGAATCTCACTGGGTGCTTATCAATAACGACCTGCATCAAAAAGAAACAAAAGAAGATCCTTCATTTAGTAAAAACAGTGATGAAACTTTAATGTACTTGTATTTTAGCATGTGGTGGTTAATGCCCCTACTTTGAGGATAAAGTCAGGTGGCGTCCCAGGCCTCACTGTAGGCCTGAGGACCCCATCATGGTGAGAATGAATTAGTGTTTCATCCAGATCAAGAACCAGAATCTTCCTCTTTACTGCATCTGGAGTTGGTGAGAAAATAAAAAAACAAAAACAAATGTTAAGTACAGCAAGTTTGAATACAGGGAAGATTACCACAAAAATAACATTGACATAAGAAACATGAGAATACATGTTTACTTGAACTGTAGTAACCTGATTGATATCACATACACTACTTCAGTGATTTCTTCCAGCATACATTCATTTCTTGGAGGAAGAGCAACAGGAAGATCAGCAATGTTTAATATATGCCTGTAATTACCATGAATCTCTGAGGAAGACAGTATCATCATACCGAGCAAAACTGCATGCGTTAAGGCATCCTTGTTTCAGTTATGCCAAAGGTCCATCTATGCCAGCGACCTGACTTGCCAGTCAAGTAGTTTGACCTTTTATTTCACTAGCACAGAGCCTTGCCTTGCTTACAGCATGGCTTGGTGCTCTGTGTGCAACTCAGCGACTTGCTCACTATTTCTTATCGCTAAAGGGTTTCAGCTAAAAGTTGCCCTGCCTTATATGTAGGGTTGCTCCCTAGGTGAGCAGGTGATGCCTCGTTTGATCCAAATTCATTCTCCCGCTGTTTTCACCTCTTCATCCGGCACTGTGGGCATAGTCACAGCCGAGCCGAGTAATTCATTCTCCTGACTCAGCTGCATGGTTGCATGTTTTGTTTTCTTGTGAGGTTTTACAACAGTTGGTATCCATGGATTTGCATTACTGCCACTCTCAGACTCCGCTTTCCCTAAAATTCAAGCCAGGTCACCTTTCAAATCCAGTTTTCCTTAAAAAAATAAACAAATTTGAACACCTCAGTTCTGTCTCCATACTTTGATTTATTTTCAAAAATTTCATCAATCTGTCATTGTGCACATGGGGGGAAATCTCAATCCCTTTTAAATACAAACATGCGTTTACTGTGTGAAATCATGGCTACCCTGCCCTCCCTTTGTGATGTCAGAACTTTCTCTATCACCAGGGAGACATTATATACATACCGCAAACTTAACCCACTCATATATTTATTACTTGATTCTCCTTTAAATCCACAGACAGCAGTAATGCAACTGTCAACTCCCAAAAAACATACCTCACTACCTCCCTAACAGAAGAAAGCAAAAAAGAATTAAAACGAAGAAGCTGGAGTTTTAGCTCACTGGTGTCTTCAACATAGAAGCTTATTCCTCTGTCTCCATGTTGCTTCTACAGCTCCCACTTTTACACATACAGGAAAATTCCTAATTCCTGTGCTGCACTTACTCTTAGGTGTCAAACCGACTTTTTTGGATTCAAAAATAGATGAGACACATAAAGAAACTGCATCTGGGTAGAAAATTGGAATTAAGACAAACAACATGAAAAAAGAAAACATGATCATATACTCACTGAGTCTGTTTCTGGAGATGGGTGACAAAGGCAAAGTGTCATATCGCACCGTCTGATACTGGATTATCTGTAAATGAAAGACAACTTGAGAAATTCTATAAACAGTTTTTATATGAATTGGACTGACACCTCAGATAATACAATTTTGAACTATTAGAATATTAGATGTGCCCATTCTCAATCCAAATGCAACGTCTGTCTTTGATAAATCAGTATTTGTTTGTTGGAATTACAACTCTTTGTGAAATAATTAGTTTAACTGAGTAATAAGAGAGGCATTGACCAGCTAAAATTTGATTCATATCATCGCTTCACAGTCTTTTTTCTTTTGAAAGCAATGTTTCCACTTCATATTCACATTTAGAGATTAGAGGGCAACATTCAGAAATTAACTAGTTTATGCCCAATGCATTGTGCCCCTTGCTCCCTCTCCTCTAGCGATAGCAACTACATAGAAGAGCCTTTCTAGTGTCACTCTTGCTCAGCGGCTGTGTGCTTTTCTTCACAGGGCTATTTTAGCCCCCCCAGCTGTCAGAGGGTGTCAGAGGACCACTGGGTACACACAGAAAGGGAGACTTCCAGGGTGACTTTGACTGAGCCTGGGCTGCTTGGTGCCTAAGCCTAACAGGGCCTTCTTCACTTTACTGCAGAACAGGCAGTGCAATGTTGCGAGAAGTCTACTGCTAGAGGTGACAACCATGGGGCACAATACGAGGACATCACCGAACTCTCATCCCACCTTGATCCATCTGGACCGAAGTCCAACAAACTCAGGACTAATTCTTGGCCTCCTGACGAGAGCTACACCTAACATTTCAAAGAAGTTTGCCTCTCTTACAATAACCGATAATCCGATATCTATCTTGAGAGGCAGTTAATTTTTGGATGTTGTTCATCAGTCAGCAGAATTACACAAGAGTGCTGCGAGTGCCTTAAAATTGGGCAAGATATATTAGTATGGTTAAAATAAAAACTAATATTTTTGTAAACATGGTTTTGTGATCGTATGCATTGGCATTTTGCAAGTGTCATTCAGGTTTGCAAATTGAAATTAGGACACCCCTTTCCATTTGCATAGTTATTCAGGTGAAAAAAATGCCAATACAGATTAAATTTAAAAAAATGCAAACAACAACTTCATCACATCACTTTGGCCACAATAATTAATTAATGTTGACACAAAATTGTCAAACACTAAGAGTTTAAAGAGTAGCAATCAAGACATATATGCTACATTCATATTGGACTCTAAGTAGTTTCACTAAAGTTGGATTATGGCTCCTAATTGTGTCAGCACCAACTCAACTGGTCCACAAGGCCACCTCAAACACTGTGATGCAATAGAGGATGTGTGAAAACATTGTGTGACATTGTGAGCAACCATCTCATCCTCTGTTTACAAACAGTACCATGCATAGGATTAAGAACTGATCCTAATATTCATAATCTGTGAGAGCTTTTCATAAAAAAAATGATTCAGGTGTGATATGCACAAGAGCGCATAGACACACATGCGCGCACACACATACAACAGTAGATGTAGTTCAACAAGGATTACTAAGATTTACTGTAAAGGGGTTTTTAGCGGTCAAGAAAGTAGAACAATGGAGTCCACTACTTAAAATGTTACATCATAACACCCCAGCCATAGTTTACCTGATTGTTGTGTCCACTGTCACCTACAATATATTACTTGCAATATAGGCACTATTACTGGAGGATTTTAACAGTGTTCCAGCGCATCACACACTTAACAACACAGCTAAACTGTGAGTGAGAGCACGACAGAATGAACAGTGTGCTCTCTGTGCTGACATAATCCCTCTCACTTCAGCCACAACATGACTGGACTACTCACTCTAAGGGCCTGTTGACAACACACAAGTGTTACTGCCACACAATAAACATCAAACCTCAAACGTTGCAATGATTACAACACACCAGGCACTCCCTCAGGCTTTGGAGGCTTGATACAGAGTTACAGTCGAAGTCCACTCATATTACATCACATATGCATGTCTATTAAGAGTTCAATTCCACCTGTGCAAGTTGCTGTCAGGTCAAGTCTGATACCTCAAATGCCGTGTTTATTGTAGAGGCATTAGGGAGCAATTGAAGGTGACCTGCAGGATTGTGCTTGAAACTCCTCATTGCTTGATTTGAGAGGGTTTTACTTATTGAATAACTGATAAATTTATATATTGGTGCTGAAACAGTCAACTGAGCAACAGAAAAAAAATCATCTGCTACAACCATGATAATTGATACACTTGGGAGTCAGTCACGCAATTCCAAATTGACTTTGGCTACAGTGCAAGATTCCAACTCCTCAAATGGGAATATTAACATATTTTATGGAATTATAGATTCATTCAATTACACGGGTTTGAAAATGAACTTGAGTCTATGGAAAATTATGACACAAATCTCAAGACACGGGGGAGTCATTCAAAAAATAGACTGAAACATTATGTAATGAAAAACTGAATCAGTTGTATGTGTGTATTATTTGGCATGCAAACCAATGATAAATTAAAGCCCATTCAGTATAACACACTGTAGGAGATATACACTGTAGGAGATATACACTATTCTTATTTAAACCAATGATATGATCTCTGGGAACCTAAGTAGAGGAGAGCAAGGTGAGCATCCTTATTGTTATACGAGATGTGGAAAAACAATGACGATCTTCATGTCTACGTCGTCACTTCACTCTCTCCCCCCAAAATATATAGAAACCAAGTGCCATTAACCCTCAAAGCTCTCTCACCGTTCGTAGGTGCTTCCTGAGGATGTACATGATGAAGCCCCATATTCTGGACGTTACGCCGAGAAAAGTGCGAATGCCAAGTAAACACTGCCGGGTCTTCAGCATGTTGACGAGCACGCAAAGACCCCAACACTAACCAGCTTCAATTCTAGGTCGATATCCGAATTTTGCGAAGACTTGAGAGCTGTTCGCCTCTGTCCGTTATAGCCCGAGCCGCCAAACTAGCAACTTTAAAATAACCAAGAGGCCAAGCAAACGTGTGAGTACCTTGCTCTGCACACTTGTGGCACAATGAACATTAAACGACGTGCATTCGCATCGTAGCTATGATAGACAAACGGGGACGTGGTCAAAAGAAAGGCTGCTGCACGACGGCTGCTGCTGTATGGACCTTAGCACGCAGCTCGTTGACAAGCTAGCTCAGAAGCTAGCTGTGTACCAAATAACATTAGCTAGCAGCCACCGAGCTACCGCTAGCTCGACGGGGTGACCACCTTAAGCCTGGCTCAAAAATACCCCTAAACCCTCTGGGGCGCTTCGTTGCCAATGAACAGTTCCGTGCGTTTACGCTGTGCGACAGGTCCGAAGCAAGTACGTTTAAAAAGTTTCAGGGACTCCAACCGGCCCGGATAAAATCAGTTTGTAGTCCAGTGGAAATCCGGAATGAAACTGCGAGCCGCCATCGCCGCTTTGCCGTCACTTCCGCGAGAGAGGGCTCCTGTGTATGCGCACAGCACGTCCACGTGGAAGGAAAATAAACAGACGTGGACGAGATGAAGCGCGTTTGTTGAGATTTTAACCTCCCCCATCTACTTTTCCGTTGCTTTCTCTGTAACTTTGATTTTTTTTTCAATTGAATGTTATACAAAAAAACACGAATTTCATATCGTACGTCTGTGCATGTTAATTCATTGTACGATTGTACTAGATTTAGCCGTGGTTGCTGACAAATGAAATAATTCAAGATGTAAATCGGCCGGTGTGATCTTCATCTATATCTATATACATATATATATATATATATATATATATATATATTAGTATGTGTGAATCTTTATGATTTCATCAGGACTTCGAAAGGTCAATCCAGAAAAAAACTGGCTCATCATTCATTTAAACTTACACTGTTATTTAATAGAAGCATTATCAACACTAGCTATAGAATACTTTTTTTTTTAAGTTTGATTTCTAACATTGCAAACAAACGAAATCCTTTGGAAATGTTTCAAATAGCTGTTCATTTCGCACGCATATCCTGGCGGATAATTTACCCTTTATAGGAACTTAAAAAGTATACAAAGGAAAAATAAATGTATATCTGCAAAGATAATGATGTTTAAGTGCTGTTATGGTGCTAAATTTGGCTGATGGTTTTGGCCACTAACCCAGAATCATATCTGGATGGTCAAGCCAGGTAATTCAGACAGCAAAAACACTGATGAAGAATAATTGTGAAATTCAAATATTACTTTCAATAATATGTGGAGCAGACTGCAGTCAACCACAGTTCATGCATTAGATGTTCACTTGCAGCACTAAGCTAAACCTTATATGGCCATATTTTACTTATTTGGTGTGATTAGTTGAGAGAAGCTGTGTTTCATATGTTCAAGGACTTCAAAATTGAAAAATGTCTAGTATTCTTGTCTTGAAAGGTTGTGAATATTTTGTGTGACGCATTCCCTAAGGACTGACTTAGTTTCTTCAATCATTAGCAGGGCATTTTTTGGTGCAAAGCATACAACCCTGGACCAGTGTGGTGAAATAATGGTTGCTTATTGCATGTTTCTATTTTAAAAAAGAAACAGAAAAACGTTTGAAGGGTGCCATACACATTTGTGATGAGCCATAGCACCACCTAGCATCTGTTTTGTGCTGTAACAGGTACTGGCCTCTGACCCACCATATAAAACATGACTATCTAGTAGTATAGACACACATAAATAAAAATCCTGCCTTCCCATTCAATTTGAAGTTTGACAAAAAAACGAACTAAATAAATAAGAGATTTGAATGTCTTTGCTGAGAACATATCAGGTGGTATAAGGCACTGATTTGGCCACAGGATACATCAAGTGACATTTACAGATATATGAGACCTTAAAATAGTTTTATGGTAATCAGTTTGCTTTTGTGAAATGAACTACATAACTTGGATGACAAAGAGGATATGCTAATCTATCCACACTGAAGTCTGTCTAAGTTTCATGCCAAGAAACTAAACATCAAGGTCATCATCAGGATCCTCTTGGTCGTAGTCATCATTGGCATCAGGCTCATATAGAATCCGTCCTGATCCAGGGCCGGAGCGAAGCAGGGCTGATTTCCTGTTGGAGTGTACACATACTAGTTTGTGAAAATATCAAACCCAGCAATTGAATTACAAAATGCACAAAAGCTGAGAAAATATTTCTCACTTCTCTTTACTAAAGA
The DNA here is from genome assembly GCF_037954325.1 of Fistularia commersonii. Classification (NCBI taxonomy): domain Eukaryota; kingdom Metazoa; phylum Chordata; class Actinopteri; order Syngnathiformes; family Fistulariidae; genus Fistularia; species Fistularia commersonii. The sequence goes on from NC_141302.1 coordinate 6,485,636, forward strand.
CGAAGGGAAGAGCCAGTTTATCCCTCGCGTCACGCTCAGCATCAGATAAACGCAGGTTAAAGGTTAGGTTTGCTGCTGGGTCCACCTATTGGAAATCGGAAAAAAAACCTTTGTGACTTCTTGCTTCATGACTTTATTTTTCTTTGAATCTTGTTAGGATATGATGTGCTAGTTTAAGTATGCTTTTCAGTTGCACCTCTTGTTCATCCGGGTCAGGCAGTTTGGACCCTGCATGGCTGGTTTTACTCTGCGTTATAACAGAGAGGTCTTCTTTGATGCAGAAAATATCCTCCTTTTGACAAAAAAAGAGACAATCTAATGTATTATTTACGACACTTCAGAATCAATAAAAAGTCATCCCACTAGAAACTATTCTTACATCTTGTAGAACCTTCCCTGATTTTAAGCGCTTTGTTGTCTTTGCCAAAGCTTCATCCCCCTTCTTTCCAGGGGTTACAGTGATGACTGATGTGGTCAAGTGGCACAAACTTCCCACTGTGCCCCACTGGTGCAGATCTGTGTGAAGCAGACCTATTATAGTTCTCACAGCTCCCCCTAATGAAAACAGCAGAGAAATGTTATGTGGTGTACTTAATAATGATAATAATGTGGTCTATCAGTGCTGGTGCGAAATATGGGTACCAAATATTTACTTTGATACTTTATGGCAGATTTTTTTGTTTAATAATTGAAAAAGGCAACACAGAATTATGCTGTATCCATCCAAACATCAGTGTTTGCTCAAAGAAAACCTTGAGTTTGCTTTTTGATATTAATAATTAATTGTTTTGTAATTGACTAAAACAATGGAAATTCTATAATCACTTTTTAGATTAAGTGCCTTGATCTATTTCAGCACTGACATAGAATTCCTACATTCCTAGAGCAATTTGTCACAATCCAACACATAACAATGGGGCCTGCATTTTTTTTTTAAGAAAATTGTTTAAAATTAAGATATAAATACTGGCAAGAAAACTACCTTAAAAAATTTAAAAATGGGAAATCATTTAACTTCAGGCTCCTCCATACTCAGGATATCCTGAGTGTATGTGTTACATTTGATTTTAGGGGCAAATATTCTGATATACATTCAAAAGACTCTTCAGCATAGTGACATTTTTTTCGTCAAATCTTTTTTTCTCATTCTGAATAGAGTGTGTCCAGTACCAGATTATGCAAAACTAATCACCAGCTCAAGTATTTTGAAACAGATATACAATAGAGGATAAATGATCACCTTTTTTAAGTTGCTGCAGAGTCTCACAGACAGAGGGAGTGGTTAAATGTCTTAGTATCCATGACAGTGAGTCGATAACTAAAGTAGCGGGTTTGGATTGTGATATTTGCTTGATGAGAGGAGCAAGTTTATCCAAACAGAACTGTTGAACTGTGAAAGTTGGATGATCTGTCCATCCAAGGGGGTCGATGTAAGCATTGTGAAAGTGAAGCCTGAAATTATAAACAAATTGATTGATTAGTTTCAGAAAAACTTGAGAGTTTAATCTAAAAGCTGGTATGGAAGGGGTTTTTTGTTTTCATTTTTTGTTTGGTCCGGCTAAATGCTAAATTTTGAGGTAATGCCACTGCTGGCAGTTAGTTTATTTTTTTCACTACCACTTTAAAAATGTCCCTTTAAGTTTATAAAACCATAGTAATTTTAGTAAATTAATTAAAGTACAATGATTTAAGCGAGCAATCTTCTTCTTCTTCTTCTTTCGGCTTTTCCCATTAGGGGTCGCCACAGCGAGTCAACTTTCTCCATCTAACCCTATTCTCTGTATCTTCCTCTCTCACACCAACTACCTTCATATCCTCTCTCACTACATCCATAAATCTTCTCTTTGGTCTTCCTCGAGACCTCTTGCCTGGCAGCTCCAATTCCAGCATCCGTCTACCAATATATTCACTATCCCTCCTCTGTACATGACAGAACCATCTCAGTCTGGCTTCTCTGACCTTCTCTCCAAAACATCGAACATGTGCCGTCCCTCTGATAGACTCATTCCTGATCCTATCCATCCTGGTCACTCCCAAAGTGAACCTCAACATCTTCATCTCTGCAACCTCTAGTTCTGCCTGCTGTCTTTTGGTCATTGTAACAGTTTCTAGTCCAAACATCATCGCTGGTCTCACCACTGTCTTGTACACCTTTCCTTTTATTCTGGCTGATAGTCTTCTATCACATAGTACCCCTGACACTTTTCTCCACCCATTCCAACCTGCTTGGACCCGTCTCTTCACCTCTTTTCTGCACTCTCCGTTGCTCTGGACTGTTGACCCTAAGTACCTGAAATCCTCCAGCTTCTTGATCTCCACTCCCTGTAGCCTCACCGCTCCACCCGAGTTCCTCTCGTTCACACACATATATTCTGTCTTGCTGCGGCTAACTTTCATTCCTCTCCTTTCCAGAGCATACCTCCACCTCTCTAGATTTTCCTCTACCTGTTGTCTGCTCTCACTACAGATCACAATGTCATCTGCAAACATCATGGTCCATGGGGATTCCTGTCTAACCGCATCTGTCAGCCTATCCATCACCATTGCGAACAAGAAGGGGCTCAGAGCTGATCCCTGATGGAGTCCCACCTCCACCTTGAACTTCTCTGTTACCCCTACAGCACACCGTACCAGTGTCTCACAGCTAGCATACATGTCCTGCACCAGTCTAACATACTTCTCTGCCACTCCAGACTTCCTCATGCAATACCAGAGCTCCTCTCTTGGCACCCTGTCATATGCTTTTTCTAGGTCTACAAAAACGCAATGTAACTCCCTCTGGCCTTCTCTGTACTTTTCTATTAGCATTCTCAACGCAAATACTGCATCTGTAGTACTCTTCCTAGGCATGAAGCCATACTGCTGTTCACAAATGCTGACTTCTGCTCTCAGTCTAGTTTCCACTACTCTTTCCCATAACTTCATTGTATGGCTCATCAACTTTATCCCTCTGTAGTTGCCACAATTCTGCACATCCCCTTTATTCTTAAAAATAGGCACCATCACACTTTGTCTCCATTCTTCAGGCATCTTCTCACTCTCTAAGATCCTGTTGAATAATCTAGTCAGAAAATCTACCGCTGCCTCTCCTTGACACTTCCACACCTCCATAGGTATATCATCAGGACCAACTGCTTTTCCACTCTTCATCCTCTTCAATGCCTTCCTCACTTCACTTTTACTAATTTTTGCTACTTTGTGGTCTACAATAATCACCTCTTCTACCCTTGCCTCTCTTTCATTTTCCACATTCATCAGTTCTTCAAAGTACTCTTTCCATCTTCCCATCACTCTTCTACATCTGTCAATACATTTCCCTCTCTGTCCTTTATCACCCGGACCTGTTGTACATCCTTTCCATCTTTATCTCTCTGTTTCGCCAACCTGTATAGATCATTCTCACCCTCCTTACTATCCAACCGAGCATACAAGTCATCATAAGCCCTTTGTTTTGCCTTTGCTACCTCTATCTTTACCTTTCGCCACATCTCCCTGAACTCCTGTCTGTTCTCTTCCGTCCTCTCAGTATCCCACTTCTTTTTCGCTAACCGCTTTCTCTGTATACACTCCTGCACTTCCTCATTCCACCACCAAGTCTCCTTATCTACTTTCCTTCCAGATGACACACCAAGTACTCTTCTACCTGTCTCCCTGATAACACTAGCTGTTGTTGTCCAATCATCTGGAAGCTCACCCTGACCACCCAGACCCTTTCTCAATTCCTCCCTGAAAACCATGCAACACTCCTCCCTTTTCAGCTTCCACCATTTTGTCCTCTGCTCTGCCTTTGTCCTCTTCATCTTCCTTGTCACCAGAGTCATCCTACAAACCACCATCCTATGCTGTCTGGCTACACTCTCACCTACAACTACTTTGCAGTCACTGATCTCTTTCAGGTTACCTCGTCTATACAAGATGTAGTCTACCTGCGTGCTCCTACCTCCGCTCTTATAAGTTACCCTATGTTCCTGTTTTTTCTGGAAAAAGGTGTTCACTACAGCCATTTCCATCCTTTTTGCAAAATCTACCACCATCTGTCCCTCGGCATTCCTATCCTGGATACCAAATCTGCCCATCACTTCCTCATCCCCTCTATTGCCTTCACCGACATGTCCATTGAAGTCTGCACCAATGACCACTCTCTCATTTCTGGGAATATTCTGCATCACTTCATCTAACTCATTCCAGAACTTCTCCTTCTCTTCAGATTCACATCCCACCTGCGGGGCATAGCCGCTAACAACATTGAGCATCACACCTTCGATTTCCAATTTCAGACTCATAAGTCTATCTGATATTCTTTTCACCTCTAGGACGTTCCTAACAAACTCCTCCTTCAAGATAACTCCTACTCCATTTCTCTTCTTGTCAGTACCATAATAGTACAACTTAAAGCCTGCTCCTAAGCTTCTAGCCTTACTACCTTTCCACCTGGTCTCCTGGACACACAGTATATCCACCTTCCTTCTCTGCATCATGTCCACCAACTCTCTACCTTTTCCTGTCATAGTCCCAACATTCAAAGTCCCTACTCTCAGTCCCAGACTCTTTCCTTTCCTCCTCTCTCTCTGCTTCCGAACACGCACTCCTCCTCTTCTTCTGGTTCTTGTGCACTCCTCCTCTTCTTCTTGTTCTTAATGATTTAAGCGAGCAATGCTTTACAGAAAGAAAGCATCCTGAAATATTATTGAGGACACTTTTAGTTTTTTCAGTAGTGATCTTGGTTACCTTGGAGTAAGTGCATCGTTCAATCCAGCCCGTAGTTCGTCTTCACTAACCTCAAAACTGAGCACATGAACTTCTTCCTCCCTGTATTCACAACACAAGTTCAAGTAGGTATGGATATTTTCCAGCCAACAAAACCTACATACATACATAATAGCTGTTATAAGCATATTCTGACTACCTGTTCAATGTAGCCTTGATGAAACTCCACAGGAGGTGTCGGCCAGAATAATTAGCAGAATCTTGGAATAATGATAATAACAACCAACACACACACAAATCACATTTCAGTTAATTTGGCATAACAAGCAAGCTAGCGAGATGCTTTTCAAGTAAAAAAAAAATGCGGGTGCTACATTCATTGTAATTATAATGCAAGCGCAGCAATATGACAAGATATTTACCTTGTATTATAAGAAACCCTCCTGCGTCGTTTCCTTGTAATAGTTCAAGCAACATGGTATACAGGGGCAGTGAATAGATAGAGGGTCTAAGTAGCTTGAGCTAGTTAGCATACCTTTGAATTACCACCTACTTAGATGGCCATGCTATGTCTATAAACTATAAACTCGAGATAATGGCCGGCGGCTGAAAGCTCGGCTTCTGTAAAATGCCAAAACAGCGAACAATCAAGTATATTTAACAACGAAGCTCTCAAGCGGTGTTGACATCCAACATGTTCTGGTGTATATTGTCCGAGCGCTTTCAACTCGTAAACTTCATATCCCAAGGTTGCCGTCGACGCGTTTCGAAACTGGACTCTGGAGGGAAATGTAGTTTTTTGAACGTGGAACTTTGTCCCCGTTATTGCTCGGTAAACTACGTTATCCGACTTCCTCCCTGGGAAACCGCTGCGCTGCCAGACTCAAGAGGCTTCTACCGCGCGTAGAGAAGCTGTGTGGAATCCAAGTCAATACACCAGTCGTACTGTGTGACTACAGCGAAAGATAGGGAAAAAAAACTTCATCCGAGAAGTTCCTACCATGGACCTATGTTTAACTAGAACTGGCGTCGACTCAACCAGGATTGATTTACTTTGATGGTACAACATTTATATCTTGTTACATGTCGTAAAGAAGAAAATTAGCTTTACGTGCTGAACGTTAAGTGATAAGCAAAGTAGTATTTTGAGTGGCGACAGCTTAGAGACACTTTCGGAGCGTTAGCAGACCTAACGGATCCCCGGCGAGGGAAAACGGCGATTTCAACCCAGAGTGCAGTCTTTTTGAGGAAGATATTCTTTGGTCTTTTTTGCACTTGGCTAGCAGTTTCTACAGTTCTGCAGCGTTGAGGTGCAGCCACGCCGGGAAAAGGCACAGTGCGACGGCCGCTTTACTCCCGGCTAGCTCGCCTGCTGCTTCTGTTACTCGGATCGAGGCCTTGTCGATGAGGCGACAATGCTTGACATAATGTCTGAGCACCAAGGTATGTTATAAATGTTAAAAAGATGAGTTCATTTGAAAAAAATGTCTCCATGCGCCGTTGAAAGTGTTGTTGTTTAAATGTGACTGCCGCGTTTTTCAGACACAAGAATGGCTAACTTGTCCCAAGTTAGTGCTAACGTGAGCGTTACGTTTGGTTGCGTATGCCATAATAAATACTTAAGACGGTCTCTGAACACCCAGGTTTTGTCATGCAAGTTACCGCAACATTAAAAGTCAAGATAATTCTGAATGCTGTTCCTGTAACCGAAAGAAGAATGCAGTCAACTGAAAAAATCTAGGGTACTGTTCGGTCGACTTGCTAATCTTTATCGCGCCGACCGACCCCTCTTTTAAATAGCTGCAAGCTAATGCAACTACTGGGAAATCAGTTGTACCACGTCAGTTCTAAACATAAAAGTGAATATAGCAACTTGTTGAGTGACAATGTATTGTTCCAAATCAACAACCACCGGTTGTCAAAGTCGTCGGTTATACGCACGGCTTTGCTAACGTCAAGCTAAACTTGACGAGGGCTGTTGAGCAGCCACTTCCATTTCTTAACGAGCCAGCGTGATGGGAAGCTAGCTGGTCGTTAGCACTAGTCAACTCTCAGAGAATCCAATTTAGCCGTTTGTTTCGCGCACAAGCCTACTGTTCGCTAGAATTGGACTCTTCGATTCAACGACACATCTTAAACTCAAGATAACACTTGTACAAACTGTGTTATTGTGGATCCGTAGTAAGAAATTAGTTGTTGCCAATCCTCCGATATCAGCTAATGCGAATCGGTGGCACTGAGACAATACACATTGACAAGTTAAACACTAAGCGCCCCCAAAAACCCACCTTGACAGCCAATATTTCAATTCTACATGTGAATTCAATTAACATTCAAATCCCGATCTTTCTATCGTCCTGACAAGATTCGATGGGACACCGGTTGCAGACAGCAGTAGTGGCTAAGTCGAAGGTAGCAAAGGGATACGTGATATGTCCTTTTTTTATTTTTTTATTTTCATTACGTGTTGTTGTGGAGCATAATGTAATTGATGGAACACGGCTCTTGAGTAAGGGCACCATGCATATCACCATTAATCCCGATTAAGGTATTGAGCCGTTTAGCATGCTAATGCTAGCAGTTCAGTTGTGTCTCATACAGCAACCCGGTGGTTGCCTCCACAGTCTTTCAGGCTGTCTTTATGAAAATTTTGTAAACGTTAAGATTTACCGTGTTATTTTGTTTTTTCTCCGCCAGATTCATTGTTGACGTGTAAAACTGAACCTCTGGTGAGTACCTTGAACATAATTATAAGTCTGAGTAGGTGCTCATAGATCCTTTTTGTTTGTGCTCATATAGATTGGTGTGCATTTCTTTTAAGAATATGTGTTTTCTGTAGCCCCCAGAGAGGAAAAAGAGGACTGTTGAGGACTTCAACAAGTTCTGCAGCTTTGTCTTGGCTTATGCGGGTTACATCCCTAGCCCCAAAGAGGTAAGCTGCTGAGAATAATAATTTGGAAACCAGAAATTGGCTTTACCTGTGGGAATTATGAAGAATCACCATGATGGTGTTTTTTTGTTGTTGTGGTAGGAAAGCTCCTGGTCCCCAACATCATCTAGCTCTGCACACAGTTCTGGATTGTCAGCTGATGGTGGAGGTGGTGGTGGTGGTGGTGGTGGAGGCAGCAGTTCTATGGGAAGCGCTTGGGCAGACGGGAGCTCCGACATCCACACCATCCATACATTCGTCCGCAAAGCTCGGGCAAACAAAGGCAAAAATATTCGTCGCATGCACTCTGATAGCACTCTGCTGGACAAGATGCGCCTTAAAGACTCCCTCTATGAGAGCCAGATCAGCACTAAAGCAGAGCGGAAAAAGGACAAAAAACTGAAAAAGCTGTCACTGGGCTCTGCCATGAGCGCAGCAGACAGTGGCAGCAGTGAGGGCGAGAAGAGAGCTCGCATCAAGCGCAGCAAAAACTCAAAACAGCCAAAAGCTAAGAAACTCAAGAATTCAACTGTTCAAAGTGAGACAGACTCTGAGGCACGGCATCCACACACAGAGGTACAACCTAACAGACAGGATATGACAGCGCACGGGGACTCCACCCCAAGCACAGAAGTAACGGGTAAGATCCAACCGGAGGAGTCCAACAGAGAAGCAGAGATGAGCTCCAGTGAGGGTGAGACCTGGATTGCTGATGAAGACATTATGGTGGAGTCAGGTATGTGATTGCACTTTTTGTCCGTCTTGAAATAACTGCCAGTAGAATTTTTCCTGAACCCTCATTATGCACCTAAGAAATAAAGAGCTAAAATTTCCTATTTTTCTCCTTGTCACGACAGGTGATGATTCATGGGACTTGATCACCTGTTACTGTGGGAAACCGTTTGCGGGACGGCCAATGATCGAGTGCAACCAATGCAGTATATGGGTGCACTTGTCCTGTGCAAAGATCAAGAAGTCCAATGTTCCTGACATCTTTTACTGCCACAAGTGCAGGGACTTGCGGCGGTCAGGACACAAAAAAGACACTTAGAGGAGTCAGGTGGCACTGAGCTGTCCTCCAACACGTCTTTTTCTTTGATGCCTACAGCCAAAACAGCCTAAATTATCAACTGGATGGCAACTGTATTGTCAGTTTGTAGGATTTATGTTGACAATCACAACCATTCTTATTTATCCCTCACAGTTTTTTTTTTTTTGGCTAGATAGAGGTCAGCTTTGACAGCGGAGAATCATTTATTAATAAATTCCTCTGATTGGCTTTGATTAGAGTGTCCTTGAAAGGTTCACACGTTTACAAACCTTTTCTCATGTCCAATAAAAGTGCATTTTGGCTTGTCAATTATTTCCTTTCATACTGATAAATCATTTAGACAATTTTTGGGGGGTCTGAAAGAACACTGTTTCTCCATAATAGCCATTTCTGATCTTAAATCAATGCAAGTTTTACATTTAGAAAAAAATGGTGAAATGTTAGTACTGTCCTTTTTCTTTTTTCTTTTTCATTAGAAGTATGTATTCATACTAGATGGGCAGCTCTTTCTTCTTGACTGTATTTTGGCTCTTCTTTTCCCTTTTGTGTCAGTGGTAATCACTGATCTTTACAACGGAGAGATCTCTCACAGAAACACAAAAGTAAACTTGAATTCATTTCAAATTCAACATAGGCAGTTTTTGCAGCGGTGCACTTTTTAATACAGACCCGAGTGAGATCTCTGCTGCATACATGGCAGGTAATTTGGAATCATGACAAACAGTTGGTACAATCTGTACTTATGGTGCAACAAAGTATATTTGTGATCAAGCACTTAATGTTTCTCCCTGCTGGGCTTGTTAATCTATCACTGATAGCCATTTACCATAACAGCATTTACATTTAAAGCTGTTTGTTAAATTTTGATATTTCATGTGTGGGTTTTGGTTTCACATGTCTAAAACCTCATCCTTACATGAGGATGGGGGGAATGGAGAGGGTCAAGGGTCGGCTGTAAGACGAATGGTTTGGGAGTGCTTTACTATGTCAAAGTGGTTTCAAGACTTGTTTATGAATGGTTGTAAAATGTTTTCTATTTCATGTAATTGTTTATTTCCTACCTTTCTTAGAAGCAGGACTTAGTACGCACCTGCATCAGAGAATGGACATAAGATTGTCTCACATCGAGAACAAAGTTGTAGTGTACAGAAAATAAGTTGACCACGTAGGTTGTGGCATTTGTTTATGTTGTTTGGTTTTACCATGTGCTTTTTCTTTTGATGATGAGAGAGACTTGGTAAGTCCGTTAGCAGTTGCACTCTCTCTACTTCAATTCTGTACATATCCTGTTCTTTGACAACTGTACATATGTGAAAGTGAAGAGAAAATACCCAAGCAAAAATCTATATTTTCTGCAGTCTGATGTTTTCTTTAATTGTAGCTTGAAAAATAAAAGTCTTTGGGAACATGCGAATGATGCTTTAAATCACTCGACTGAGAAGAAACAATTTTTTTGGATGGTTTTATTATGTGCACACAGAGAAGTGTTTGTCTTGTACCACTAGAGGGAGATAGTGGGCTCATTAAAGTGAATTAAATAGGAAAAAATGAATAAATATCGACGATAAATGACATTCCCACAGGATTTGAACTGAAGTACAGAATCAGTTGTCAGTCACTCCACTTCAGTCTTACACACTGTCAGGTTCATCCTATGAAATAAAATGTAAGTTCAGAAATTGAGATTTTGGACAATGCAAAAATGTAACAAGTCATTCTTTAAACTAGACATTTGATAATTTACAGATAAGACTTCACTTAATTCACCTTTCGGTTTCTGAAGCTGGACATCTGGAAGCTGCCAATGGAATCCAGAGGAGCGACTTTCCTCCTGAAGACGGAGTGACGGAGTAAGGAGTAAGAGATCAGCTCAGTCCCTAAGCCCCCAGATATTTGATGCGTTAAAAATATCCATATGGAGATTATCAGTTGTCACCTTCTCATGAAGGGGTAACCACAGTAGAACTCAAAATATATTTTACTGTTAAAAGTGGAAACAAAGCACCCCTTACAATAATTGAATGGTTGTTGAAAAAAATAATGTTTTGTTTTATTTAGAGGATTCTGATAATAAGTAACATACAAATTAAGGAATTGCAATAAGAGAAGTGACACATTTTGCAAATCATTCTCCTCAGTGCAGGTGAAACTGCATCTGACATAAATTACTGGAGTTCAAGGTGTCTTTGCTCACCGCTTTTCGTTTGTCTTGCGGTGAAAGTGATGATGGTTCTGGTGTTGGCGGTGAAGATGAAGGGGCTCTGCAGACACAAGGAGAGTCTCGGGATGAGGCGGGTGACCGCCCACATCCTTTCCTATGTCCCCTGTGTCGCCCACGGAGAGGTCGCCGTGGTGGAGGCCGTCAGGATGATGCTGGAAAATCTCCTGGTCTGGCCAGTTTATTTCCTGATGACAGGAACAGTATTAAAAAAAAAAAACACACACAAATAATTGAAAACAGTTACTTTATCTGAGGAGGTACTGTTTACTCTCATTTAGTTACCCTTTTTAAAGAAATAATGTAATTTTTACTCCACTGCATTTGTCCTACAGCCTTACTTTTTTCTAAAATGGTGCGACATAGAAAAATGTATTTTATTGCTTTGTCTTTAAGGGACACATTGTGCGCTCAAGTTAAAAGGTGGAATATAAAGTTATCAAATAATAATTATACCCCTATCAATGCAGTGGAAATACTGTATATTTTCTATGAATTTATAGTTTTTCACACATTCCTTTAGTGACAGAAAAATTATGCAATAAAATTCATAAAAAACAGTCTGTATAAAGAATGATGTTATACTTCATTTTTACATTTAGCTGATAATACACTTGTACATTTACTTAGACAAAGGAGCTTAGTACTTCATCCACTGCTGAAAGACGAACAGAGAATAAAATGCTGATTGCCAAAGATTTTGACCGTATGAAAAACTATGATGTGTTGTCATGACTTTCAGTTTACATCTCCTCTATATCTCATATGTCACAAGCATCAAAAAAAGACCTACCCTTTTGCTTCTCAAGCTGCTGGGTAAGACGGCGGCAGATATCTGCTCCAGCATCAAGTACGCCAGGAAAGGTATCAAACATCTGAAGCACAGCATCTGATCGGGGCAAGAATAGCGGTCAGTTTTCAAGTCCCGTGGTGAAACACAAGCATATTTAAAAAGTAACCGCACTCACATTCAATCCTCTTTTCTCTCCGTCTTTGTGTCCTCAAAGATGTCGGTTGCAACTCTGCCTCAGCCGTGCTGACTGGAGGGTATTTGTAGCCCTGCTTCATGGGTGGGTTTATATTATGGGAGACTCTTCAGGGGCTGTTTAGGCTAAGTGAGGAACTGTGTGACTTCAGACAGGCCAATTACATCTGCCGCCTCACCGCCTGGCATTGTGTTCATCAGTGTCGAACCTCAGCAGGCAGTTGTTAGAGATTCTACGTGCTGACAACATGGCTCAACCAAATGTAGACACACACACGAATCGTCCCACACCCTCTTCCACTTTCCTTGCTGCCAATATGAGGAAAGATAGCAACATGATAAAGTCATTGTTGGGTTGTTTACAAGCTTTCCTGGGTCACACTGCAGCTAGCTGCAGATGGTTTGGCCTTATCCCCAAGTCAGCATCTCATCACAGGGACCTGGCCGGAGAAGAAAAAAAAAAGGTGAAATCGATATGGAGATTCTAACCACAGATACTTTGTAAATCCACATGCAACTTTATGAATGCATTCCAGGATTTCTGTGTGTGTAAACTGCTTTCCTTTTGACAGCTGCATTGCATTACATGAAAAGCCAAAAACACCTGTGCAATAAGGTGAAATATGAAACTTCTTGCACAGATTGTGAAGTTGAGCTGTATTGTGAATAAAAAATTGAACCCAACCTGCAACCTTAAAATCATGAAAAATGCAGGGTGGAGCAGTATATTTTGAAATGTAAAATGTGTTTCAAAGTACCATTTTTAATTGAGAAACAAAGTGAAAAAGACAGAAAAAAATGCAAGACACGTCAGGAAGTCATCGAAAAAGGAATCCTTTGATAGCAAGGAGCCTCCCCTCTGGTTGATAAACCTTTCCGCCACATGCAGATGCTTTTAGATCAGAAAATAATAAAATCAGAATCAGCTTTAATGGTCAAGTCTGTTTACACGCGCCAGGAATTCGGATGCGATCAACAGTTACACCTGGTAGTCGTTGTTTACCATGAATGTAACAACGACTGGATGAAAGCATTGTAAATAATACAACATACGAAATACGCAGTGTAAATTCTGAAATAAGTAAATAATCCACCTTAGTAAAGAAGTTGTGCAAAATGACTTAAATACTAAAAAAAAAAATTTAAAGAAAATAATTTTGACAAATTGAACCGACTGACTATCAAACCTGGTGGTAACTAGTACAAGAAATACATTTTATGTTTCTCTTTGGCCTGATTTGACAAGCGGTTGTTTTTTAGAGCCAAAGAAACACACTGGGCGAAAGATCAGCGATACTATCTGGACATCAGTGTGTGTGGTAATCTGGAGGACTCCATCACTGCTTCGCCCAACTTCACCGCTGATTGCCACCCAAACCAGAACACACACACACACACACACACACACACACACACACACACACACACACACGCAGAGGCCTCTCCACCCGTCTCTGGTGGGCCGGCTGCCACTGTCTCCACAAAACCAAACAGAGCGGAGACGGTGCTGCAGGATGGATCGAGAGATTGGCAGAGGATGGGTTGGGCTGGGGGGCTCAGATCCAAACATATGTGTGCTCGAACACGTTTTCACTTTTCCTCCTTTCCCGCCCTTTCCTAATTATTGCTATTTTGAGTTTGAGACGCTCACCAAACATAGAGCTGGTGTTGATAGATCAGGCGTATATAAATAAACGGAGAGAAGCCTGGCAGCATGTCAGCAAAGGCAGAGGCCAAATGCTACACTGATTGCCTCCGTTATCAGAGACCCGAGTCATTAGGGAGCTCTGTCTGGGTGGGTTTGTGAGTCAGTGTGTGTGTTTAATCTTAATAAAAGACACAACTGATGCTGTATCATCAACGTAAGTAAGATTAAAAAAAAATCTTCTAAAAGTTGCTGTCTTATGCATCAATCATTTCTAGTTCAGGGTTCAGAATCAGATGATTTTCAGAGGTCAGTGGGTTTAAAAAAATGTTTGATCAAAAAATGGTTTAAAAGTAAAAGAAACAGTGAAATATTCTATTAATTTTTTCATGTGACGTTAACCCACTTCTTTTCAAAAATCTGAATTAATTTAATGAATCAATAAATACAAGCAAAGTAAGCAAAGCTCTAGTTTCCAAAAATTAACAACACATTTGCCTTTAATCGCATTTCTACTGATTTTTTTCAAATTTCAGATATTGTTGCAAATTGTGAGGGTCATAGGCTTCAGCCAAATTCATGGAAGGGGCAGGGACCTGGAAAGTTTGAAGAAAACTGTATTGAAAGGACTTAAATATTCATCTTTGATGACATTCAAGACAGACACACATTTTGTCCTCTCAACTCTCATTTGACACCTAAACCACTAATGTTGACAGTTCAAGAACTATATAGTAAAAATCTAAACAAAAAAACTTTATCATTTTTATGCCTCACCAGTATATTAAATGGGCAGTGTTGTCTTCCAAAATGTATTTTGATGATAAAAAAAGCCCATCAAATTGTTAACCTGCAGTGAAATATTGACTGTGTAAAAGGACACAAGAGGTTTATTCAACAATTTGTTTATCTTTTATTAAACAGTCATGTGGTTAAATGCCATATGTTGATAAATCAAAATTATGCTATCCATTCATTGTACAATACAGCGCAGGAAAAATTAACCTTTTATCCTTTGTGTGTGTTTGCGTGCATGTGTGCATGTGCATGTATGTGTGTGTGTGTGTGTGTGTGTGTGTGTGTGTGTGTGTGTGTGTGTGTGTGTGTGTGTGTGCTTACACCCCGCCCCAGTCCAGTGCACTATAAGTATCAGGCATTGCTGTAAGGGCCAAATATAGACTCAGCATAGACGACCCCACAACCCTACACACACACACACACACACACACACGCACACACACACACACACACACACACACACACACACACACACACACACACGCACACACACACACACACACAGAAATCCTTGAAGACTTTGAAAAAGATCAACAGGAAAAAATACAAGCAAAACAAAACATTTACCAGAGTGGACAAACTCTGTCACTAGGGAGACACAAGTTGAAAAATATTTGGAAGTTTGAGCAGACACTGCATGTCAAAGCAGTGTCAAATGTGTTTTACTTGTGTATTTAAATAAGAATAAGAATAAGAATAAGAATAAGAACAACTTTATTAATCCCGAAGGAAATTGCAGTGCCAGAGTTACAGAATATAAAACAGTAATAAATAATAAAAGAAAGGCAGAATTAGAAATAAAAATAAACTATAAACTATAAAGTGTTTCAGTGAAACTATAAAGTGTCTTAGTAAGCAGTGATAAAACTATAAGTGTCTTAGTAACAAGTGAGGTAAGGAGTGCACAATAGTATGATAGGAGGGAACATTATAGTGTAGCAGTTATGAGATGAGATGAAATATTGCACAGTTTCTGAATATTGCACAGAAATGAGATATTGCACATTTTTGTTTGTTTTTAAGTTAAAGATAGGTTGTTATGGTTGCCGGCGGCTGAATGGAGAGGAATTAAAAAGTCTGATCGCCTCGGGGAGGAAAGACCTCCTGTGGCGTTCAGTGGAGCTCCTTGGTGGTATCAGTCTACGGCTGAAAGAGCTCTTACAGGACGTCAGTGTGGCATGCAGGGGGTGATGGATGTTGTCCATGATGCTGAGGAGCTTCTTCAGCATCCTCCTCTCTGACACCTGCACCACAGACTCCAGCTCCACGCCCAGGACAGACCCAGCTCTCCTGATGAGCTTGTTGAGTCTGTTCGCATCAGCTGTCTTGAGCCTGCTGCCCCAGAACACAACAGCGTAGAAGATGACGCTGGACACCACCGAGTGGTAGAACATCTGCAGCACGGTCCTGCAGACGTTGAAAGATCTGAGCCTCCTGAGGAAGAACAGGCGGCTCTGGCCCTTCTTGAAGCTGGCGTTGGTGTTAATAGTCCAGTCCAGTTTATTGTCCAAGTGGACACCCAGGTACTTATAACTGTCCACAATGTCCACCTCTGTACCCCTGATGGTGACTGGGGTCGGATGGGTCCTCTGTTTCCTGAAATCCACCACCAGCTCCTTTGTCTTTGTGACATTGAGCTGGAGGTGGTTCAGTCCACACCACTCCACAAACCTGTCCACCACGCTCCTGTACTCCTCCTCCTGGCCTCCGTTGATGCAGCCCACGATGGCAGAGTCATCTGAGAATTTCTGCAGGTGGCAGGACTGCGAGGAGAACCTGAAGTCTGAGGTGTAGAGCGTGAACAGGAAGGGAGACAGGACTGTCCCCTGTGGCGCCCCCGTGCTGCTCACAATGGTGTCCGACGTGATGTTCCCCAGCCTCACGTACTGCGGCCGGCCTGTGAGGTAGTTGTTGATCCAGGCCGCGAGTGGAGCATCTACCTGCATGTCCAGAAGCTAATCAAGTATAAGTTTGCATATACATCTTAAAAAATTAGAATATTATGAAATTCATTTCAGAAAGTGAAACTGACCTATTACTTAGATTTATTACAGAGAGTGAAATAATTCAAGCCTTTATTTCTTGAAATTTTGGTAATTTTGGCTCACGGATAATGAAATACCTTGATTCACTGTCTCAAAAAAATTTGAATATTTCATAAGATCAATGAAAGAGGACTTTAAAAAAAAGAAATGTCAAGCTTCTGTATTGAATGTCTATTTCTATGCATTCAACATTTGGTCGGCCCTCCTTTTGCATGAATTGCTGCATCGATGTGGCATGGGATGGAGGCGATCAGCCTGTGGCACTGCTCATGTGGAGTGGAAGCCCAGGTTGCAATAATCACGGCCTGCAGGTCATTTGCAGTGCTGGGTCTGGTGTATCTCATCTTCCTCTTCATGATACCACATAGCCCTCTATAGGGCTCAGGTCAGGTGACTTTGCTGGTCAATCAAGCACAATAAAACCAAGGTCAATGAACCAGCTTTTGACACCTTTGGCAGTGTGAGCAGGTGCCAAGTCCTGCTGGAAAATGAAATCTGCATCTCCATAAAGCTTGTCAGCAGAAGGATGCATGAAGTGTTCTAAAATTTCCGTCAGCTGTGGAGTCAAATCATCACAGTGGGTCAAATCATCAATGACTGTGGAAAGTTCACATTACAAGCAACGTGGGTTCTGTGCCTCTCTACTCCTCCTCCAGACTCCGGGGCCTTGGTTTCCAAATTATGTTTAAAGTAGACTTTTTTATGAAAAGAGAACTTCGGACCACTGAGCAACAGTCTAGTTTTTTTTTTCTCCACAGCTGACGTAAAGCACTTCTGAAGTTGTCTTTTGTTCAAGAGTGTCTCAGCATAAGGAATGCAAGATTTGTATAGGATTTGTGTGTGCCTAGTGGCTCTTGATGCGCTGACTCCTCTTTGCCGGTGTGCATTTTTCTGTCACAGTTTTTCCTTCTATTCAACTTTAAATGAATATTCTTGGCTACAATACTCTGTGAATAACCAGCTTCTTTAGCAATGACCTTTGTGGCTCACCCTCAGTGTGGAGGGTATCAATGACTGCCTTCTGGACCTCTGTCCAGTCAGCAGTCTCCCCCATGATCACGTAGCACACACACAATGAATTTTGTCTTTTCATTATCTGTAAGCAATTATCATTATATTTTCAAGGAATAAAGGCTAAAAATGTTTCAATCTATGTGAAATGAATCTATGTAATGTATGGCTTTGTATTTTTTTTTCTGTTGAGCTTTTCAAAGTCTTCATTGGTTTCTCTGTATGTTTGTGTGAGTGTGTGTGTATGTGTGTGTAAGTCAGAAATGTGATTTTCTTTGAAAATCAGACTGTCCTTATTTACTATCTAATGCATACTCCCTTTATTACACTTGTGGGTTGAGATCCATCTGAAGAGTGAGTTACAGCGGAGATTCTAAGTAGTAGTACTTCAGTGGAAATACAAAACATAAGTCTTTAGTGGTTGCCATAGGGATTCACCCTTTATCTGTCGTTTGTTTATCCATGGACATCAAAATGAATTATCCATAGTTATATCGTCAGTCATTAGCTGTCAAAAATCTTTAAATGAGCTGTCCAGCTCATAATGTACATTTTCATAGTGTGAATTTCCTATAGCTTAAATTATCATACTTTGATAATATCTACGCTCATATTCTGCCTGTGATTGACAGGTCAATAGGTTAAGGCCGGCCTCTGGCCTAGTGACAGCCTGGATTGGCTACAGCAGCACCACAAACCTGCGTGCAGGATAAGCCATATAGATACTGAATAAGAAACCGAGATTGGAGAAAACGCCAGTCGATGACATCACACATCAGATGGATGACAGGAGGAGAATGTCAGTGTTATGAGGGCTTCTGTGTTGCGAGTGATGTCAAAGAAAATGGGTTTTGTATTATGAAATAAAGCTGAGGCAGTGGGAAGGTCTTGTTTGTAAAGGAGTGAGATGATTAAGTGGTGTCGATTCTGTCCCATAATACTTGGCAGTCAAGGAATAACAAAAAGCACCATCTACAAATCCAAATATCTTGTTCTTTAGGTACTGCAATTTTACACAAATGTTCAATTTCTAAATCATTTCCTGTTTGTTTTATTTATATGAGGTGAAAAGCTTAAATAAGTGCGGACCCCTCTCCCCCCCTTTGTTACATCACAGTTCACTTACGACATCACAATAACCAATTCTTAAAAACAACCCCATGGTGACTCATGGTGACTAACAACAATTGAGCCCCTTTCAGAAGAAGAAAAGAACTTTTCAACTTTTTCCTGATTTTTTTTTTTCTTTATCCCCCAATATATTTCAGATTCAAGCTCAAATACCATTCTTATTGTGTCATCTAGTGTCAAGACACCAGGAAAATGTAAGCATGATTAAGTTTTTCTATACAAACACTGCTCTGAAGCCAGTTCAATTGTAGAGCGGTAAGATTTATTCACAAATATGAAGAGTTTGATATGGTCTGCCTCTGCTGTGCTGTGGGTTTGCCAACTGGTGGAAATGTTATACTAAATGTTAAATGGATGTAACCTTAATAGACAGAGGTAATGATTCAAAAAAGCTGAGAATTAAATGAAAGTTTTGTCTTTTGGACAAAGGGCAAGAGAATAAACACTATTTCACCTTTCCCATTTATTACATAAATGCGGAACTAAGAGTTCTTATTTAGTTATGAATGATTTCATGCATTTTTGTTGAATTTGCTCCCCTGTCATCTGGTCTGCAATGGAATGTACAACTATGTTAATACATCATGATATAATGCTAATCTGATGATATTACGTCATCAGGTTATTGTTCAGTTCGAATCTGATGAATTTAATCGAATTTCTGCCCATTTTCTTCAAACATTTGTGTGTGCATGTGTGTGTGTATGTTTGTAATATCTCACACTTGTACTTTATGTGATTTCTCATATGAGGTTGTTGTGGAAATGAGCACTGTAGTGAGACTACAACGTATGCGTTACGGCCTTAGTTCCTAATAACTTTGCAAACTTGAGGAAGTTGACAAAACAAAGAGCTGATTTATAAAAAAACACAGATGCATCATAGTTAAGGTTACCCAAATGGACAAAAGGGCAGTTTCAACAGTCTCCTAATGCTTCAACTGTGAACCAATCTTGTTGGCTCCTTCAAGTGCGGTATAATCCAGTCATCGTCACCACACTGGGGAAGTCACTGCTGTTAACATTATGAAATAAAGTTTGATTAAAAGTTGAATTTAAGTACCTGATGCTACTGAAGTTTAAGTCAACTGCTTTAGTTAGTCATGCCAGAGTTGAGTAATCTATCCAGCCTGTGATTCCTTATATAGGCATGTTTACATTGATGTGGACGCTCACTGCTGTATCTGTGGGTTTGTCGCCCCCTAGTGGCCATTAGCATTATAGCACCACGGGTGGACTCGTCTAAAGGACCCTCCTGTCGATGAATGACACTAACGTGTTGCCATTTTAAGACACCGCGAAAGAAAAAAAACACTTTCATCGGAAAAAAAAACAAGTTTTGAAGACTCATAAAACAAAATGTAGACTACAATCCCTATGAATTATTTTAACGTTTAGCTATTTTGGGGCTGGTTTACAGTCGACATGCCTATCTCATGGAAACACACGGAACTCATGACGTCATTGCAGCCTCGAAAGGGAGGAGATTGCTTTGGGGAAAAAAAAACGAAAAAAAAAGAAGGGAAGAGAGCACTGAGAGAGGAGTGGCGGCGACAGAACAGCAACAAACAGGTTGGGAAGGTTGAAAATCCGCGGACTCGGCCGTTTCCACACTTCCTTTGAATTGTCTTCCCCTTTCTCTGGAGCTGAGGAGAAGCTCGGAGAGGTGAGACTCCAGCCTCGTCTCCGCTCAGCCGGATTCTTGTTACTGTTTGTGTTATTTATTTATTTTTACACCGGGATTTGTTGTTTTTGAGAATGTGAAGTGACAACAAAGGGTAGAGATTTCTTTTTCTCCCTGCCCTGACTTTCAGATGGTCAGGATTTTCCTACAGAAGAAATGCCGCCATGCTTGTAATTGAATTCGACGGTTACATAAGATCCCAATTGACTTTTAAGTGATTGATCTGAAGGGGAGGGGTTACATGTCCCACCCAACACACACACACACACACACACTGGCCATTATGTGCAGAACATCATCTTAGGGTTGTGAACTTAACAATGTGTGATTGATTGAAATAAATTGGGCTTTTTGTCTGCATCACTCATAATTATTGTTGTTTTTGTTGTCTCCACAGACTTTTGCTGCCAGAATCTTAAGGATCCTTTTCTCAGAGCGCTCCTTGCATTTCTCTAGACATGTCTGGTAAGTCGTTCTCTAAATTTGAATTTCATCCCCCCTCAGTTTCAGTTAGAGTTGTTTATGTTGCAAACTGAGGCCCACCATGTGTCGATGGACACCCTACCTCACCCCACCACTTCCTTGAGAAAAGTGTGTGTGTGGCATTATCATGCCTTGTGGTTTTGCTTGCAAGGCATGATAATTACAAGAAAACATTTGATTCTGCCTCGTTTGTCAGCTTATGTGGCTGAAGGGTCTCTTTGTGTGTGTGTGTGTGTGTGTGTCCTGGTGCTTTGGGGTTGCAGGCATGCCCGCAGTTGATAGAGGCTTGATAGTAATCTAACTGGTACCATATTTTGGGGAAGGAGTGTGAGAAGCAGGGTGGAGGACTGGTCTCTTGAAAATTACCAATGATTGGAGGGCCCGTGTGAGGGATTTACTGTTTTCTAACGCAAACCTATGTTTGTTTTGATATTCTTGATGTTACATGTGTGTGTTTAAGCGCTTCTGCGGCCCCAGGATAGGAAATGATGAGTTGTAACGACACATGGCTCCCACGTTCACTGGGACTAAAGGAGAAGTGACTCATTTTTCTTGTCATAGAAAACTGATGGAAAAGTACACAAACAAAAGTTAGCGGTCCTGGAAAACACTCTCTTTGTTTTGTACTGTAACATTACTCAACTATGACTGACATTTAACATTAGATTTATGGCAAGGAGAATATCATCTAAAAGGTCATCAATGTTTTCAACTGCATTTTGAGTGTTTACTTCTTCATGAAGCACAATATTTTTGTAAATGCAATCAAAACCTTGACTGACCCCAGACTTTGTGTGAATGAATTAAAATGCACTAAAAGTCCTGGAGGATGATGTCCGAGAAAGATCGGTCGCGTCCAGATGTGAAACAGCTGTTGCTCAGCTGAAAATGACAGTCGCAGTCTTGATGTCATTGCCCGGGCAAAGCTTGCCCTTCATACTCAGTTCCTCCCCCTGTTGCAATGCATGGTATGCAGAGAAAGGGAAAAATCCCAGCTCATTCAGAGTGGAGTCATTCTGAATGTAAAAAGTTTACAGTTCTCTCTTGTAGCACGACAGGGCTGTCTTGAGAGGGTAACAGAAACAGCTTGGTCCGCTGCCAGGCTTACTTGAAAACTGTTATGGGGCTCAGATTAAAAACAGAGTGACAACATATGGTATTTTCATTACTTTGCACTTGTAAACTGACTTTTAGTGTCCAGAAATAATTGTAACAAGTAATTATTGTAAATTCTGCTACAATATCCTGCTGGTTTATTGTTCAACGAAATTCATACTTATTTAATTTGCCTTTACCACATTAAGGATGTCTATTTCTCAAATGTATTCTTAGACATATGAAACAAAGTGTCACTGGACAAGCAGATAAGCTTGACTCAGCTTATGATCGACATGATGTTGAAACATATTATTATTATGCATGACCGGCATTGACCTGAAATATCACGCAGCAGTGGAGCACCTGTTTGCTTGTGTAGAATTCATACTTTTTATTTCAAGCCAAAGGCTGTTTCTGCACACTCCTTGTTAAGTAACATGGTGAGTATTTTGAAGAAATATCATCGATATTTTTTCACTCAGGGTTAAATAGAAAATTAAATTATCCTTTGTCCAGCAAATCTGTGTGGTTCCACATACTGCAGGAAACAATCAATTAGCATTACCACATTTAGCAAGACAGTCAGCACTCGGGTTAAGTATTCACACCTCGCTCTTACACCTTCCTATTATCCAATTGCCACATAAAGGCTTTTTATTTCCTCCGACATGTTTTATTTATGTCTCTTGTGTAACACCCTCAAGATCCCTGAGTGGCTGAGCGGACTTGAGAGCGTAGCTGAAACCAATGATCGTCTCTCAATATAGACCTATCAAAAGTCAATCTATAACCATGACGTGGTGATGACGGGCTGAAATGACGTGTCATTTTTGTAAGGCGGCATGCCACGTTTTCTGGCTATTCACTCTCCTGATAGTCTTTTCAGTTGACGCCGTGGCTTCGGGCAAGTAAGTAGCTTAGTGGATTTGCCGTCCATGTGGCAAAAAGCGGGATAATCCTCAGTAAACACATATGCTCTGTGACTGTAGAATTTGCCTCTCTATCTATGCATTTTGATATAATTTCTATACTGTATAACCTAAAAATCATGTGTGACCTCTGCCTTCGATTTATTTATGTGAAATGTCAAGTAAGTCGAATTTTGCAAACATTTCAAGAATCGCATTTGCAGTAAGTGTTTTTTTTCTTTTTCTCACCAGGCTATCCAAACCAGGCTCCTTACCCTATATCCCAGCCAGGGGGCCACTCTGTCGCCCCATATCCCATTCCTCAGGGGGGATACGGAGAACCGGGTCAAGCTCCCCCGCCAGGATTCAACATGGGCTACAGTTCGGGCCAACCCGTAGTCACGTACCAGCCTGGGTCGCTGGGCCCAGGGCCCGTGTATGGCGGGCCTCAAGGAGCCGTCGCACCAGCTCCGGCAGCACCTCCAGCTGTGGTTCCTGTTGGGGTCCCACCTGGCCTGGAATATCTGACACAGGTGGGCCAGATGTTTCTGAATATACAGATCTTCCTGTCCCAATAATCTTTCAGATCAAGGAATCCCTTGCTGGGCTTTCATGTAACTTCATTTTACATCAACCCATTTTTTTTTTTATTTGCATCAAAAGCGGTGAATCATTAACTTGTTACTGCTGCGCTTTTTATTATCTCCCTGCTTTTCCGCCTTCATGGTGAGGATAATGCTTTAACATGCATGACCCATTTGTCGTATCCGCTGAGTAAAATGTCTAAGAGTGTGTCGGGATGCATTGTGGATGGAAAATTAAAAATGTTACTGTACAGGGAAACACGTTTCTAGGCTGTACATATGACAATAAACACTTTAAACACAAGATACTCGGTTTTGGACAGCATGCAGTCACCCCATGTAGGACACTTGGAAGTTCACCGTATTTTCACTTAGAATACAGTATTCTCACTCAAATTTCTGATACTGATTGGTTTAGATAAGGACTGGTGGCTGGCTAAGACGTTCGCTCATCAGGCAACAGTATCATTTTCCACGTAGTTGGTTAACAATGGTTAGTTCAGTAAATATCAGTTCTTCATATTTATTTGCATTTTTCTTTTGCTGCTGATCCATGGCAATGTCCTTGAAAGTAACACGTGGGGGAGCCTCTTATTATAGGAGCTGGCTATACTAAGCTTGTAAATGTCGCTTTCTTATCTTATTGACCTAACACACCTTATTGAGTGTGCGTGACAACAAGTGGATGTTGTCTTTAAAAGCAAGCACTTTTCCATCCAGAAGTTCCGATTTGCGCCCATTTCACAATGATTTTTACAGCCTCTGTCTTCTTCCTTTTGATTGAGAGTAGGATCTTTGCCCTGCCCCCAAAGTGTTATCGTTCTACTGCTTTTGATTTCATATCGTCACAGTTCCTCATACATTTCTTTTCTCTTTCTGTTCTAGATTGACCAGATTCTTATTCATCAAAAAGTGGAACTCCTTGAAGGTAGAACATAAGTATTTCTGCTTGTATTTTCTCAGGCCACAAAACTTTTCTGTAACAACCACTGCTCTGAACTTAAACCCCGTCAGGAATAAATCAAGATTCAGTGACAGCTGCCGCTGGACTTCTGTACTAAAGTCATTCACCCTTAACTCCCTGTTTCCATTCTTTCCAACCCCACCCAGCATTCATTGGGTTTGAAACCAACAACCAGTATGAGATAAAGAACAGTCTTGGCCAAAAGATTTATAAAGCCAAAGAGAAGAATGACTGCTGCACCAGAAACTGCTGCGGCTCGCTGCGCAGTTTCGACATGAAGATCAAGGACAACATGGACCGAGAGGTTATCCGCCTCATACGACCTTTCCGCTGTGTTTCCTGCTGGTGTCCCTGCTGCCTGCAAGAGGTGCGTGTGTATCTGCACGTGCGGCAAAAAAATTGGTTCTCAGTACACTCTTCGGGAATGAAAGAATCAAAGACACTGAGAAGTAACCATTTACTTAAGTGCGGTGTGATAATACCTTCATTAGATCTGTTAATATTCAACTGTGCCGATTCCTTGAAAGTTTATGGTTTTATGTCAACGTGTGCAAATATAGTGGGGTCAGTGAAGTTAGTTTGAATATGCTGGCTTTAAATAACATTTAGCAAGCAAAATGTTTAACAAAAAGCACAAAACTAACAAATAGGGTGAGGAAATGTGATCTAGTTAAAGTTCAATATGTCAAAGGGAGTGAAAGAAAACATGACTCCAGATAGGAATTTATTTTCTCAAACTGACTGGTGATGTCTGATTTCTTTCCAGCAGAAGCATTCTAACAGAGTGGACTGCTTAACCTACTTCTGTCTGACACATTATATCAAAATAGCACAAAAATGACTCCTGAGTGAGCGGCTTGTTTTCGTAGGCATTTGTTGTTTCTTTGTCCTCCTGTCTATGTGGCACGGAACTGAGTGGCATTTTGATGTCTGTGCGCTAGGGTGTGCGGGAAGGGTTTGTCAAGATGATGAATGTCCCTTTTGTCTCTCCGAATCATCCAAATTGCCCCACCCCACTTCCAATTCAACTCCCCCCCCCCCCCTCCCTTAATCCCCGTCTCTGTTTAAATTCATTATTGGCGGTTTAACTTTCCCATGGAGCTGGACCCAAGCTTCTACACTGAGATTCTCTGTTAACTGAGCAGACAAGAGCCATGTGAGATCCATTACTTTTGTTATGTGGTGTCACAATGGTGCAGTCAGAAGCTTCCTCTTTCCTGACATCCAGCATGTGTAAATTCATGACATTTTATTAGTAGCTGTCAAGAGTCCAGGGTCGAGGGCAATGAGGTAACTCGTCTTGATTTTGTTGTTGTCGCCAACAGATGGAAGTCCAAGCGCCACCAGGTACCACCATAGGCTACGTCAAACAGGACTGGCACCCTTTTGTACCAAAGTTTTCCATCCAGGGAGCTGACAAAGAAACACTGATGAAATTGGAAGGGCCCTGCTTTGCCTGCAACTGCTGTGGTGACGTCAACTTTGAGGTAAGCTTGGAGAGCCAGAGTGATGCTACAGAAGTATTGGTGTGATATTAAGATATCTTTATGCACCAAGTGTGTGTGTATATTTCTATGAAGTACTATTTATTGTTAAACTTAACCAGGGGTACATCAACCATATCTTTGCCAAACTAAAATCGGCCTGTGGCCACGTCTCTTAGGGTGGGACTGATAAGTACAAGAACATGTAATGTTGAATGCAGTGCAGTGCTTTAGACCAGTGGTCCCCAACCCCCGGGCTGCGGACCGGTACTGGCCCTGGATCAATTGGTACCGGGCCGCACAAGAAATAATCAATTATTTCCGTTGGATTTATTATCTGAGTCTGAACAATCTTTATTTTGAAAAATCTTTTTATTTTGCAAAATGACCGCAATCTCTCTGTTACATCTCGGTCACTTGAGCGCCAAAAATGTAACCACAAGCAAGCAAAATGTGTAAAAAACATGTCAGATGGAAAGTTTCTTTTCGAAGGGGAAAAGGTGGATCCACACAGTGGATTCACGTTTATTATTATAGTCGCAATTTTAACAATCTACGTGTACCTCAACCCCCCCCCTCCAGTCAGCAGTAAAATTGTCAAGCATTGACCGGTCCGCGGTGATAAAAAGGTTGGGGACCACTGCTTTAGACAATCCCTGCCTGGCAGGTTACATTAATGCTGTTGCTATTTCAATTTTTTCGGTGCTATTGGAGAGGAAAAGTTAAGCTGTTATATAACCATATAAAAATTGATGTTATTTGTGAAGTGAGTTGAACTTTATTTTTGACATCATGCTTCAGAAGGTTAGGCATATCTGGAGACACCTGCCCTGAATGTCAGCCACCTCTATCGTTGACAATTCTGACTTCACAATGCAAATCCTGTTGTTAATTTTGCTCTTCAGCTGAAGGGGAAAGATGGCGGTAAGCCCATCGGTCGCATCAGCAAACAGTGGAGCGGCCTTCTGAAAGAGGTGTTCACCGACACGGATAACTTCGGCATCCAGTTCCCTCTGGACATGGATGTGAAGATGAAAGCTGTGCTCATGGGAGCTTGTTTTCTTATTGTAAGTCCCATTTGTTTGTTCTTTTTAATTGATTTTGCTTTCCAGCGCTCTGTCTCAGAAGCAGGTTCTGTTGAGTTTCAGAGTAACACACCTGACTGATGCTTGATCCTACACCTCACCGATATCAATTATACACTGATTGGTTTCAGTAGGCTACTATAGAGGGCTTGGCCACCCTGGTCTCTGTAAATGCGTGTATTACTCAACAGGCCATTACTATTGCAAACCCATGACAGGCTCCCTCAACCCTAGCATCTTTTTCAGGTCCTTAAACAATTTCCCTCAGTGGACTCAAACTCAGGTCAGAGAGGCGTAAAAGCCCTGGCCTTCGAAACCAAGTTTAGCCAAGACCTCACTGGTGTTTTAATTGGTAGCTCATGAACCAGTTAGCACTGACGCTTTGAGATACCTTTCTACCCATTGCTTCTACTACCTTACTGTAAAACTCAATTCGAGACTCTTTCAATTTTAAAATACAATTTCTTTGAAGCTAAATAATATAGATAGCCACAGACTAGTTGACTTGAAAGTCAGCAGGACAGCCAATGCTTTGGACTTTCACAACTCTGCTACTGTTTGTTAATTCAGAGCATTTCCGTCTTTTTTTTTTTTTTCTCTCGACAGGATTTCATGTTCTTTGAGAAGGTGGGGGAGGCCAACCAGCGCAGCACTGTGTTTTCATAACACAGGAAAAGGAAGAGACCAACGGGTTGAGAATGTATACTCCAAGAAGTTTTTCATTGTTTTTCCAAACAACTTGTTAATGTTAATTTTTGTTATTCTTTCTAAATGAAGGCTCCTGCCTCTATGTTGCCAATACAAGAGCTCTTAAATCCACATAGCAGTAGGTGCCAGTCAGATCATATTCCATGCATGCCATGGATGCTTCATAATCTACCCTAACTCAGTGAGCGATTGGTTGCAATGTTGCCAGTGTTTCCAGCAAATCATAACCCCATGAGGTCTATTCACTGTTTTTTTGGTTGTTGTATTTTTTTAAACACTGCTTTTTGTCTGAGTGAACATAGCTTTTACTGAAATGCACTCCAAACTAAGAAGCCTTCTTTATCATTCGCAGTGCCTTCAAGAGACGTAAGTTAGGCATTCGCTTCACATTACACTGACGTTTATCTTTAATATTGATGCACTACGCTCATATAATAGTATGTTAGAATAGAGAATACATTATATTGCTGTATTCATGTTTAGATGAATAATGTCGGACTTTAAATGAAAAACCAAGACGCTAGTCACAGTGAGAGGATGCCTAAGAGGAAGTTGCTGTGTAAAATAGTTGAATGTTTTGTGTCTTGACTCAACAGCAAGTTGTGACAGGCTGACATGATGTCCCAAAGTACTTTTTCTCTACCTCTCAGCCACCCTCTCCTTTCAGCTTTGTGCACACAAGCTGACGACATTTCACCTGTGTTTTAAATACCGCCTCCCTTGAGCGGGCGCCATGGAGACTATGCCAGCAGTCCTTTTTCTCTAGATACCACTGATACAAGAGAGAGGGAGAATAGGTTTGTGGAGATGGAGGGGGCGTTAAAATAGAAGAAGTTGAGGTTGGCAATGGTTACAGCAGAAAGATATCAAAATGTGAACTTTTCAGGCCATTTGATTAATTTGCCTTAGAATCAGCCAAGTTGTTGCTCTCTTAATCTTGATAGCATCCCTTTTATAGCCTTTATAACTTTTTACACCTACTTCAAGACCATTGATCTGGATCATACTATTTACAGGAATTTCATGTTCTTTTTATAGCCACTCTAGCAGCCTCTATGCAAAAAGTATCACACTCATTTGATGCTTGGGACTATTTGATGTTCATGTGCCGCATATGTTCATTTCTCATCCAGTTTTGTACCAGTTAATTTTTCTACTATGTGAATCATACTTTTTAAAAAATCATTTCAAACTCTTTCCAAAATGGAAGAGAAAAAAAGCCATATTAAATCATTGTTAAAATTCTGTAAGTGAATGTACTCGTCTTGCTTGCATTGGGTGTCCAGTTTAAAAAGAAACAAAAAAAAAACCTTAGTAACCGGTTCCAAAAGTGGAACATCTGGTTTTGCTGGAAACAGAGTCCGCCCTCAGAGGGATATCCTCTCTGAAATTCTGATTATGGAAAAAAGGAGAGCCTACTAAACTCCATTGTCCATTGTAAATTGTGCCAAATCTTGAATGATGTTGGACTGACACAATCTCTGTCAAAATGCATTTCTCCCACATTTTTCAATCTTCAAATAACTTCTGCATATTTTTATCACAACATGCAACCTGGGAGCGCATACACACACACACACACACACGCACATTAATGCTTCTTAATTCGACATCCTGGTCTTGTCTTTCTGCTCGAGTTGTTCCCCTTTTCTTCTCAGCCCAGTCATAACTAAAATCAATCACGAAGGACTTCATCTAAATGTTCTTGATGATTTAGAACTTTCAATTCCTTGATGGGGGGTGTGGTACAGTAGCTCTTCGGCCTCACAGCACGAAAGACACTGGTTCGATTCTCAGACAATGGATGGATGGATGGACGGACCCCCTTAATGGGGTCTTAATGGGGTCTTCATCAGTCTGCAAAGTCTCTCAACTATCTGTGGTTTAGGTGGGGAAAAAAATGACATCATTCGCTTGAATAATGTAAATAGAATGCAGATGAACACACCCAAGCTGTCTAAACAACAAACACTGTTACTGAGCACCAGAGCCCATAGCGTGATTTATTTAAGAGAATCTGACAATATTTATCCAGTTTTCTTGAAGCTTGATTTAGCAGCAGGTTTCTCGCAGTGTGACGTGGACGGCTATTCCTAGTAACCAGTATTGTACCAGCGAGGTCCCTTGGTTATTGACATTTGAAATGCATACAGAAAACAAAACCAGATCGTCTCTTTTCATAGAATTTGTAAGTTCATTAAATTATGCGTTTTATGTTATAAAACTACAGTCATCACCGCACCCGACCTCTGAAAAGATCAATTTATTTAACATTACGATCATGAAGGAGACATATATACACGGTCATAGTTTACAAAAACAATTGGCAAAGACCACTTACTTTTGTCAATAGTATAAAAAGTCACAGAACAATCGGTTTGTCATAAATGTTTTTCTGTTTAAAGTGTATTTTTAAATACATGAAATATACAGTATAGAACCATCACTTAACTTATTTCTAGCTTTGTCGAGATGATAACGCCACATGACATATCAACACGTGAGTTTACGAATAAGATGGAAGAGTCTAGCGTCCCGGCCTTGCGGAAGATCCCGCCCATCAATTTAGACCCGTCTTCCGGCGCTGATCTGAGGTCGGTCCCGGTCCCCGGGGCCGGTTCTGTCGTCCCGTGACCAGCGGATCAGGTATTGACTGGCTAACTGCAGGTTCCACTGGTACCGGGAGAGAATTCGCAGGCAGTCCTCTTTGGAGCAGAGGCTCAGCAAGTACAACTGCTCCAACTGAGAGGATGAGAGAGGCAGGGCTTAGAATCTGTCGGCAGATCTTGAATCCCAGCACGTGTCTTCGTTTCAAATGAAACCGCTTGCTCTGATATTTTCATGGGTTATATGATGAACAAAACAAATGACACAATACTTGTGGATGTCACAAAGTTCATTCAGGAGCTTTGATGGATCGAAGTTAATAATTACACAAGCACCTCAAGTGAGACGCGAGGATATAGAAAAGTTCACGACTGTATTTGATCACATGATCGATTGCTCATGTCCTAACCCTGAGCCACAGGTGTTAGATATTTTGCAATTTAATTTTTATTTATAAATGAAAGTCAGCATACTTTTAAATGCTTCCCTTAACCAAGATATTAAAATCATGACTCATCTAATCACCGGGAAAAAAACACATTTAAAACATTAATACTAGATTACTATACCGCCCTATATTTTTTATCACTGCCAAATTGAACCAACCGATCTTAAAATGCGATAACTAAAATATTAAAATAATCCAAGAATATTAGTTGGTTCATAATTGTAATATTTTAAAATAATTTAAATATTTAACAGTAAAGTATTTTTGTCTCATTCATTCTCTTACTCACAGCTTCACTGAGTCGTGTTGTATGTAATCTTAAATGACATTTTGACAAACCAGCAATGTTGCCGTGCAACAACAGATGGATATGCGGCTACTGATATCTGCCTCTGACCTCTATCGTAGTCTGACCTTGAGTTGCTGCTCTGCTCGCACCGGATTCCAGTCACTGCGTTGAAGTGCCATCCGAACCTCATCGATGGTTGCTCCGTGTACGGCCTCCATAACCTGAGCGAAACAATCCAAGCTTGAGTTTCAAGCAGAACAAAACTCTCCGGAGGTTAAAAAGCAGTCCGGTACCTGTGAGACGAGGGTGTCTTTTGTGTGCGCTACATGAGGCGACTTTTCCCGGTCCCGATCTCGGAGTCGTTCTTTTTCCCTGATATCTGATGGCTCATCCAGCTGCGGGGTAGAGCGCGCCATGTGAGACATCTTGACCAGGTTTGTGCCTCCGACGCCTTGCTGATTTTGGGGCGGAGGCTGAGGTTGCTGCTGTGCTGGAGGGGCATAGTGGGGGGGCCAGGTGGGGCCGAGGGCGGGGTGGACTGTTGGCCTCCTCTGGGGTTTCAAATTTAATCGCTTTATATTTGGGGGTGGCGGCCGGGGCGGGGGGTTGATGCTGGCCTCACTGAACCTACGGGGGTCCTGCTGTATCACCACACTATGAGCTGAAGTCACCATGGGTATTACTCTCCCCTGGTTGTCCACTTTGGCCAGAGGTACTGTGTGCTCCCGTGGCTTTTGCCCACTCAACACCGATTCCAGGCTCTGGGACAAACCTGGAGAAATCATTTGGTGAACATTATACCGCTGTGGGAATGATATTGTTTGAGCTCAGTCGATTATTAAATACTCGAATCATTTCCGAATAAGTTTTTTGACTACTTAGCAAAATCATATTTCAAATAAACCACCATTGATGCTGAAAGTACTTTGTGTGTTAGATGCCAGTAATGGTGAAGAATGAATCGAAACAGTAGAAGCACTAAACATTAGACACATTAATACAATTATTGAATCCATTTTTTTTTTTTTTTTTTGTAAAGACAACCAATTTTATGAGGAACTAAGTGATATGTTGATTATATATAGATGAAGCTGATTTCAGTCTGAAGGAACTTGGATTATAAAATTTCCCACAAATTAATATCTGATTTGGTAAGTTTGACCTCTTAATTGAGACCAGCAGACTGTTTTATGCAGTTTCAGGGGCATGACATCTGTTTTAGAGGTATTTTGTACAATTGCCGTTATTAGATATAAGCAACCCTACTTTTCACAGTAAATGCATAGAAGTCTGTCTTGCACTCCTACAGAGAGCATTGTGAACATCCAAAGCAGCTGGCTCTACATGAGCCATTAGTCTTACCTGACAGCTTTCGTAGGTTGGAGAACTCTTTCTCCCTGACAGGCCCCGACCTCCAGTTACTGCTTCTGTAAATATCACAGTATTTACAACTCATCCTTCCACACGCATTAATAACTGTCAGCAGCCATGAGTTCATTGTAGCATAACTGACTCAGACTGGAGCAGACAATAGCCATCTGAGACACATGTGAAAACAAAATCAAACAGTTTGGTTTGTAGTTTTGTGCAGAAATATCTAACAAAAATAAAGCACCAAAGACCTTAAGGGCATAAGATGCTATCGCATTGATGAAAATGAATCGATAGAAATTAGAACTAGATATTACGTTTCACTTCAACTTAAAGGAATCCCCTGTGAGGGAGGCCAGACTGCTGTAGGACTTTTAGCTGAACTTGTAGAGTTAAGTATAATTCCCTAGTCATTTCACTTCAGAGCAGCTTCTTTGCAATCCCTGCAGATAACATGTAGAATGTGCTTCACAGAAAGATCACTGACTCGTCCAATCTCTCGGGTGTTCCCCAGCAGCGATCAGGATGGAGGTCTCCGTGCGCCGTGTGTTGCAAACTCCCTTTCAGGGGTCCTGAGATGTGAGCACCGCTCGGAGCAGTGTTGGGTCCATAGTTGTTTGAAGTATTTACCGCAGCCGCGGCAGCAGAGGTTGACGGTGCGATGATGCTGGCGGGAAACCAACCGACTGTCAGGGTCCTCTGGTTCTGCCCTCGCCACTCACTCATCTCCAGGCTGCAAATGGGAGACCAGGACATTGCAGTCAGTTTCAGTGTTTGAACCGGTCACTGTCAGAACAAGCCATGGCCTTCTTATATTAGCTATTTTAATTTTGAACTGAATATAACGCTGCGTGTATTATATCCGAATGAATGATGAAAACATCCCATCTTGTCCAACGAGATTCTTTAACATGGTACCTTGCCGGTTACAACCTGCTATATGCTGCGGACCTAAGGTGAACAGGCATTTGCAGTTATTCAAATTATGTCACTCTCTTCATGTAAACGTAGTCATTTGAATATTTTACCTTTTTAATTGTTTATAGCAATTTTTTTTTTGTGGGCGCCTTACGAAAAAAAATTACACCTTACAAAAAGTTAAAATGATTTCAACAAATTAATAAGTAATTGAATCTATTATTTGTTTTTAACTCGATCTTACTGCCTGATTGATCCTGTTTATTTCTTTTGTCTGTGCATACATTTTAAACCTGTAAGCAACTGATGCATCTGTTGTGTAAAGCCAACTGAAGACAGCTTCCCGACTGCTGAATTTAGCTCAATCCAACAGACAAAAGCAACAAGGAGCATGCCGACTTAAACCAGGCTTCTCAACAAAGCCCTTTTGTCTCGGTCTGAGGTTTTCCTTTACGCTTTTTGTCCCACCCTTCTATCTCTTAGTACCCGTGGTCTACGACGGTCACAAGGTCGTTGGCAGCGAGTTCAAGTTTTCTGGGTTCAGAAAACTCCCTTGTTGCTTGGACTTCCATTGGTTTTGCCTGTGGAGAATGGGTGAGAAATGAGCAAAAGGTTTACTTAAAGCTTATCAAAAAAATGAAAATATTTACAAAAAAAAAATTGAATCCGAGAATGGAGTGCAAAAAGGATATGCAAATAAATGAGTTCAGAGAAAGTTAGGAATCATCATGTTACGGACCTCCGACACCATTGTGGTGAGCTGGCCAAAGCTGGGCCTGTCACTGGGGTTAAAAGTCCAGCACTTCCTCATGATGGCATACAGTTCTTGGGGACAATCTGGTGGCTTTTCCAAACGCTCACCCTCCCGTTCCACACGCCAGAGAATCTAAGAACGATAGAATAAACTTACATAATTTTGCTTGCGATTGGAACAAATACATAGAGTACACAGATCACTGAACAGGCGTACCTGTCTGCCTGTCAGACCGAACCATGGCTCTTCACAGTAGGTGAACATCTCCCATAAAGTAATGCCGAACATCCAAACGTCCGAGGAGTGGGAGAAGGAGCCGATTCGGAGACTCTCCGGTGCACACCTAGCGGAAAAGCATGTATTAATGAAAAAAAAACAAAAAAAAAACCCAGGGGAAATAAGAATTAGCGCGGTCATCCGACAATTAACTCTTGAAATACAGCATGCACAGATGGGAATACAATGAACAGTAGCGTTTGGTGTCAAGGGTTCATACTTCTATCAAGATATTTTGAATGCTTGCTCCAAAGATTCCAAAGCACAGTGAATGTGCTGAGTCATGCATTCACCACATTGCACCATAACAAAAAAGGAAATCATGAGACATTGGAATTTTTTATTAAAACAAATTAAAGGAACTACTCATGACAACAGTTTGTTGCAGTGAGTGCTTTGCCAAATTATACTACCTTGGAATTTAACATTATACTTTAACGTGGTGAATACATGAGGTACTATATGTACATAAAAGCATAGTAGGATGTGCATCAAATGATATTTGAAGTAAACCATCGACTCTTCCCCTTTGCTCAGCTAATGAAAGGGAGATGAGTGTTTATGTTAATACTGCACACACACACAAAGGGTATTTTTCATTGTATGACCAAGAAGATGTAATTGAGCAGTCAGATGGAGACAGTTTTTCTTGAATTACTTTTGTTAGCCTGGAGAAAGATCGTCTGAGGGAGTTGGTTCAGAATAGAGAACAGACAGTTTACGGCGCTAATGATCAGGAAGTAAACTTTGTTTTATAGCAAATAAGCCTTCAGCTAATTCAGAACAACGCAGACAGCATCCTTTAAAAACACGTCAGGCAAATTACGCCCTGCCAAAAATGCATGAAAAAGGTTCGCATTCTTGATAATGATTATGGCAACAATTTCAAATAAAGAAAGTATGTTCCTAAATCAGACCTCCCATCCTTACCAAGCAAAGGGGATCCTCCTGTGCGCTGACATGATGTAGTGATCCGTTTCTTGGGTCAGGCCTCTCATCAGGCCAAAGTCCCCGATCTTCACAAACTCTCTGGAGGCCAGCAGGACATTTCTGGCAGCCAGGTCCCTGTGGATAAACCTCCTGGTCTCCAGGTAATCCATACCTGCCACGATCTGAGTGGCGAAGAGCCAGAGGCGCACCAGAGGGTACTCGTACTGACGTGAGCGCAGCATGTCGTACAGCGAGCCCAAAGTGGCCAGCTCTGTCACCTACAGAAAGGATAAAAGGAATAAGTGAGTATTAGCACTTAAACGGTTGCATTACGTAAAAGAATAGGCTTTTTTTACCATCTTGAGGGGCTGAGTAAGCACCACGCCGTAGAGCCGTATGATGTTGGGATGGTCTAATGACTGCATGGTGGTCACTTCTTGGAGAAAGTCTGTCAGAGTATCTGTATGCTTGGCCATGCTGCTCCTCAGCGATTTCACCGCTACAGGCAGCTAAGAGTTAAAATAAAGACTTTCAATTCCGGCTTGATCTAAGGTTGGACAACACATATATCTATACTTAACATGGTCTCAATAATAGTTTTTTTGGTTTAATTTTCCAGTACTTTTCAGTAAATCATGGTCAAAATTTCATAGGCAAACAGAAAACTAGTCCCACCACTCTGCTTTGACACTTGAGGAATAAGCAATCTCCTCTGCAACCAATGAAACATTGCTTTATTGACTTCACGTGAAATTTTGATTCCAAAAGTATGTCCTCGCACACGTGAAGAGGCCAAAACCCAAAATTGGAACAGGTAAAAATCCTGTCTCCCCAAATAAAAACATACAGACAGTAAAGTGGCCTAGTTTTTCTGACTGACATGTTATTTAGCCCCAGGGATGCCAAAGGTTCGTCTGTGACCTTCAATTAAAGCAGAATATCAGAAGATGTCGGTGTCTCTTACCACTCTCCCGGTGGGTGTGTGCCACTCTCCCCTCCTCACCACCCCAAAGGATCCAGAACCCAGTTTCTCTCCTAGAATCAGCTCACTGTCCTGGATCAGCGATGGTAGTGCCCTGCTGCTGCCATCGGAGCTCTGAGCCACACTGCTTCCACTGTTCTGCTCGCTGTTGTCCGGACCTCGACTGTTTAACACCTGCATAAATCAATAACTTGCCCTGTCAGAGTGATGGCGCTCAATGCTCTGCACCACAAAACAACACCATGGATTAATTTGATGCCTCACACCTTTGGCATCCATGACCGCACCCGTGAATTTGTCTTCTGCCGTTTCAGAGCCTCCATTAACCTCCTTTGTGCTAGAGGATAAAATGAAAAAAACAGCCTTAACCACAGGAAAACTTTTTGAGTATGTTTGAAAGCAAAACTGAAAGAACAATTAAATTCAATATGTCCGTCTGCACGACATGTTATATTTCTTTAGCAAACTGCAAGTGTGGGCAGGAATAATTTTTGAAATGTTTGTCTGCAGCGGCAGTGTAACCACCCCCAAAATAAGAGACATCCTCAATCGATTCAAGACCCGCTTTGTGTTGTGCTGAACCAAACATCGGAGATCGAATTCAGAGAAAATCTTCATCCGCCTAAAGAAGACGAACATTGATTTTTACTCGACACGGGTCAAAACTGAGACAATGGAGCTCACCGGGTTTGCTGACCCCTATATGTTCCAGGTCAGACTCCTTCACGTAGGCAAAGTGCTCAATGCGAGTGATATTGAGACCATCTCGGATGCGCAGGTAGAACTTCTCCAGCTGGACTTCGGCCAGGAGACTGTACAGCCACTGAGTGTCCTGGTCCATCACCATGACCTGGCCAGGCTACCTTCAGGACAATAATGTTTGAGAAATGGGGAGTGTTTTATTTTATGCAACATTTCAGAGTTTCCAATAACATGAAATAGTGGAATTCTTTTATTGTCACTATGATCATTTTCTGGAGGAGATAACGTTTGCCTCTGACGAAGCATGGCGGAACAACAATATTCCGGGGAACTCGCTCTTCCACCTCCCATTAAGCGGTATCTTTGTTCCCGCTCATGCTTGGCTGAGTTTGCACAGAAACCTTACGAAGAACTTCTAAATGAAGAGGGTGTTCAGCTTTTACTTCTTTGGAAGTGTTCAGTAAGAAGGGATTTCAAACCAGCAGCTACTTGACTGTCAGTCGGGAATGTTTATGGTGTTAATGGCAGAGCACTAAAGTTTAAAAAAAAAAAAAAGAAAGAAAAACATGGAGGCAAGAAACGCAAAGTTGATCTGTTCTCAGAACAGTGAAAGGAGTTATGACGCAAATTTAACCTGTGGTGAAACGAGAACCGGAAATATTATCTTGTCAGTGGGTTTGGGGGCCACCAGTTGGACCAGATCTTGCTCACACAGAACATTAGACAACTTAAGTCATTATGTAAGCTCAAATAACTCCATAAACAGAAGACTTTAGCATGGAGTCTGCTCACATTGAGGAATGAAAAAAATAAAATAAAAATGATTATATATTATTATATAATATAATATATATATGTGTGTGTGTGTGTGTGTGTGTGTGTGTGTGTATGTGTGTCCTTTTTTTCTAAATATACTTTAAAGAAGAGCTTCCTTACTTTAGTGAAGCTTATCAAAATAAAACAGCTGCTGCTGCTGTTGAACTGGTCTGGAAAACCTCCAAAGACTGTCTTTGCTGCAGGCTTGGATTTCACATTTGTAAAGAGCTTCTGGATGCAGAATTCACTTAATAACAATTAAGATGTTTATTGCCATGGTGTTTCTTGCTGATGTTTACTTTCATTTCCTCCAAGACGGAAATACTCCCAAAATTCTCATCATCTTTTTTTTTTTTTTCCCTAACACAATATATTGCTTGATTTTTGTAATATTTGATGACTTTTTAAAGGTGACTTAAATATCACTTTACTCAGGGTTCTTTCTCATGTGAAGTAAGAAAAAAAAAACAATGACAAAATGTGACCAGCAAGTTTAAACTACATTGATGGCTGTCAGCAATGATGTGATGAATCCCAATTTTCAATGTAAAAAAACACATCAATATTTACCAGTTTTGTTGTGCAAGGCATAGACAAGGCATAGAGCAAAAAGGATTTTACACATATCTCGTAAATACAGTTGAAGGCTTTCACTGCCATTAATCATTGTCTTATCAGAGGAGACAAGCAACATTCATGTTATCCACCAAGGGAAAAATTAACATCTACACTCAAACATCTTACTCAGCACTAAGGTCTGTCTTTATAGCAAATGAAATTTAAGAATCATACCTGAGGGGGGCCTGTCAGGACTTGATCCCTTTCGATCACTTTCTAGCAACGTTTCAGAGCACAGATACCTATCACTGGTTTAATTGAAGGCTAAAATGTGGTAAACAAACTGGCCTCTATGATCATTCTGTTGTATGTACAGAGAGATCAATTTTTAACCCACTGCACTGTTATGATTGTCTCAGTGTGATGGCATGTGCTTCTTATTGAACGCCAGGACAGGGTTTTGGCATTTTCCAGTGATTCCTTCCCAGCTCTATAGCGTTTCTGTTGGATGAGGAATAAACAGAGGTAAAACGTGATTGCTAATGTTTCCATTTGACCTTTTTATTGACTTAAACATAATCCGAAGAGGGGTCAGATGCTTTGCCAGATGTAATACATTTAGAATTTTTTTTTTTTTAACTGTTTAACTACTCCTTACCATCCTAGACAAACCCAGACTATTTGTTGTGTGTGTCACAACAAATAGACATGTATTTGACATGTCTTTTCCACACCCGGGCAGGTATCCTAGTTCATTTTGACACAATATACATAACCGTTCTGTCCTGGAATTCAAAAATGTCTCCATTTTTGCAGGTTCATCCACATATTTCATTGGCTCAGTGGTATTCAGATGTAAATATTTCAGACTAATGCATCAGAGATGACAGAAGCAACTATCATTAGACTGGATTAAATATCCCAGCTCAACGCCAAACACCGAGGTTGAAAACTGGGCCATCAAGGTGCCCCTCTGAGAAGCAGGTTGAGGATTAATCCGCAAAGCAGCTCAAACCATTTCAAAAAAGTGAAATCCGAGAAATAACACCGAGCAAGCCACCGATCCCTACCGTTCGAGACAATATCCTTCTTCTGCGTTCTTCGGGTGGGGTTTATTAACCACACACGCCCAGGGACCCTTGATCCATACCGGCCTCGAACCACAACACAGCTTCGGCTCCCGAATTTGCGCCCCCGAAAAAACAATCGCGGTGCGAGAAATCCAGTTTATAGGTTATATGTCCTTATTCCTGTCGGGGATCGCCAAAAGCGCGCTACAGTCCTGGTCTACCTGCGTGACTTCCGCCCCACCAATCACCGCTCGTCATCAAGCCACGCCCCCTTGTGACCTGCCTCACCTGGCCTGCAAACACCTTTCCGGATTATAAAAATAAAATAAAATCATTACAATGTGGCAATTTTCTTTCATAGTAAGTCAGTTAAGTTTGATACCTTCTCCTAAACATGACATAGTTCCTATCGTATTTGTATGTTTTTTTTTGGGGGGGGGGGGCGGGGGGGGGTGTACTAATCATTTACTAATGTCAGTAACCTAATACACAGTATGCATGTGCACATTTTAAAATTATTAATTGAAATTAATTGAACTTAACTGATTCCGATATGTAACTGTTCTGCATTTTTTCATCAATAGGTCTAAACTGTATTTAGTATGTCCAATCATTTTAATATATTTGAATCATCTCCAAAAAGGGTGCAACAAAACTAGAGGTTATTACTGTATTAGACTTCAAAATTGCAGTGAGACTCATGTAAGAAACTGAATTTTAAGCAATGACTCGGTTTGATAATGTGT
Source organism: Fistularia commersonii (assembly GCF_037954325.1). Lineage (NCBI taxonomy): Eukaryota > Metazoa > Chordata > Actinopteri > Syngnathiformes > Fistulariidae > Fistularia > Fistularia commersonii. The sequence continues at coordinate 6,525,620 of NC_141302.1, forward strand.
TGTTTTCCTTCACACGACCACTTTCTCGTTAACTGTTTTCCTTAGTCACAGTGGGAAGGCTCCTTCTCCCCATTGTTTGATTTTCACATCTGAACTCGGGCGAAACCAGCTATCATTTGTGAGTCAGAAGGACTGATATTTTTTTTCTTGACTCGCTGCTGCTGCAAGGCTAGTTTAGTAGCATTCCTTCCTCCCACGTGGCTGTAAATTTAAATGCAAACAAAACAGCACAGTGAAGGAACTGTCTGCACTTTGCACTCTATGGTACTGTATCACTCACTGGTTTGTCACCAACCTCCTAGATTACTTACAACACACTCATTCTATTTCACTCCAGCCGCTGTTTATAGGCATAGACTGGCAGAAGGGCTGTTCTTGGTGCCTTCAGGCACTTCTAACAGCAAGATGATGAGCCATGTGATGTGTTTTTCTGATTTTAGTTCTAGATTCTCCCCCTGTAAAAATACACTGACCTGATTAAGCTTTTTGATAATGTGATGAGCAATATGACGCACGCACATTGCTAGTAAATCCTTTAAGGTTCACAATAAATGACTATTGCAAAACTTCACTTAGTCATCCTCCTTCAACCCTACCACACTCATGACAAGTGTCATCTCCAGGATTCAATGAGCGGTGAGTTTCCAGAGCTGACTCGGAGAAACGCCCCCCGGCTCCTTAAATCTTATCGCCGCTTTACCTTTTGACTTGAATTTTGGAGCGTCAGCTTACAGTATGAGAGGCTCTCTCTGTCTTCTTTGAGAAACAGGCCTTGCAGGAGCGGAAGGGAACACAACCTGTGAATAACAGCTGAGAAAACCAGCTTTGTGTGTTGATAGTGAGCAGAGGATACACTGAAATATGATAGTCTTTAGATAGATTCTCTCACTACTAGAAGACCAAATTGCGTTCATTTTGTAACAGTTTATATAGCTGGGTAATTTATCATCTTTACACAAATTGAGAAATGACCATTAAACAAAGGTAATGTAGTCATTAAACATTCATGTTTAACTTATTTCATCATTAAATTAATTATTTGAGTACATGTAGGAAAAATAATCTGATTTATACCTCTAGCTATTATGGCTATTTTTTATGGTATTTATAGTTTTCCCTGGTGAATTTAAAAGAGGAAATTAAAAAAAAAAAGACTTGTTCGTGGGGAACAACAGCGCCCTCCTCCTCCTATCAGAACTGTTGACTTTGTACACGTCATAATAAAGCGACAACACAGCTTTCGTCAACAAAACAGTCATTTCATTATGAATAACGACTGTAAAACCCACAATAATTAGCTTTGCTCAATCTGCTGTTTTGTTTGATTTTTTTTATATTTTTTATTTCTTACAAGCAGTGTAAAATAACCTACGGCTTTTATTACATTTAACCTTTGCGTACAAGATAAGAGTCCGGGCGTCATCTGACGGAGCGTGGGGACATGGTTCCTACTTGTCTCTGAAGCTAAGCTATGCTCAAACTTCTGGATATAAAGTGCCCGGGAGAATCCAAGAGTCTCCCGGAAGGGTTCTGGTCCGCCGTGGACGTGTGGATTAAAAAACCCCACGTCGTCAATAAGCGTCTCTGTGGAGTGAAAGAGACGGTGAGCGAACTCGCCGCCGATGAGGAGCTACGATGGCTACTGGATGACTCTGTTTCAGACTTCTCTCGGGATGTGGCGACTTTTGTGGACTGTGCGACCTCATCTCATTCAGCGCATACAAACCGAAGAACCATCTTCACAGTGAGAACTTTCATACCCAAAGTAAACAACTACGGGACGACCGTGTGTAAAGAACTTGTGTTAAAAGGCAAGTACTTTCCTCCATATGGCGAATTTAACAGGAAGTAGATTACATCCACCGGAAATTGATCCCATCAGACTGACGTTTGCTTGATAACAATAGTAACAACAACACTAATAAGTTTCTGTCATTGCAGGGTGAAAACAAGATGTGTAAAATATTGTCTTGAAAAGTTTTTTTATAATTTATATATATATATATATATATATATATATGGATGACATATGTATACATTCAAAAGCGATGATTTTTGATTTAGGAGAGAATATTAGAGCGATATGCGTTGTGTCGAAGTGATGTTCTATTTTTAGAATATCTTTGTATGTAAAAAAAAATGCTTATTAGAATCATAATTCTTATTTATTATTTTTTTGGATACAAAACGCCATATGCATAACAGAACAGGAAATCCATTATTTCCTTAATTGTTTTTTTCTTGGATGACCATGTATCATATATCATATATATCATACATATCATATATTCATTAGCTATCTAAACCAGGGGTGTCAAACTCATTTTGGTCCGGGGGCCACATACAGGGCCACATAAAATCATGGAATAATTACCTAGAAGAAACACTAAGTCCAAATTTTTCCTTTGGAGAACAGGTAAATGATAAAAATCTTTATATGTAATGAACTGTTCCTTTAAAAAAATACATCATGAACGGCCTGAGATTCTTTAAGAAAAGAAATCACCATGCGTCAGTTTAACATGTATTTGTGTGCACTGTGCATTACAACTTATCACAGTGATTGTACAATGGCACAAAATATTTAGTAACAGGTATGTGAAACTTAAAGACATACTCCTGGAAAAAAATCAAACTCATAAGAAAAAAAAAAAACATATCTGGAAAGCAATTCTGAAAACCTAAATGAAGTCTGCACACCTTTAAATCTTAAGTAGCACCTATTTTTACAGACAATTAAGAAAGTAAACCTGTCACCCGCCCTGTTTATGAAAAAATGTAAATAATATAAATAAAGCACTTCATGGATGGCATGCATTACGAATTTGTATTCCACTCAACCAAACTCTTTTGCAGTGAATCTATTGACTAACACCTAGTTATACAGTATTCAGTACAGCAAATTTTCACAAGCACCAACTCAAGCAACTCCTCTGTGATATTCAAAGTCTCATCCACACCACAAACGAAAATGGCCAGTTGAGCGACATCCATAATAACAGCGCTCTCATCGATTGTAACAGAAAATGCTACAAATGACTGCACTTTGTTGGTTGTCCAAATCCGTCTGAAATTCTGTCTGCCACGGTATTCCTCGTCAGGCTAGTGTTGGCAAAAACTTGTCGTTTCTCAGGACATGATTTCTGCAGCCTTTTAGCATTCAACTTTTTACGATTGTTTAGATTCTAAACAATAGTTGAAACATATTACTGTATAAAGTTCTTTAGCACACGTAATAACTTACGCCATTTATTTTGCAAATTTTAACATTTCTACCTACCAGTCATTTAGTCAACTGAATTTGCCTCGAATAATAAAACAGCCATCATAAACTCCAAACCTTTTTTTTTGTTTTAACCAGACTTCTTTTTGACTTTTTTGTCTTCTCTAGACTTTGACAGACAACAAGTGACATTTCTTCCTTTTGAAGAGGATGCAGGTGGACAGTTGACTGTGAAGAAGAGCAATATTTACCAGCTTCAGCTGGTCCTATTGGATTGCGAAGAATGGTCAGTGTCCATGTTTTGTTTGACACACACCAAATACAAGGCACACGGAGAGCAATGTAGCTACATGGGCCAGTCAAGTAAGACCAGGCGTTTTAGAAAAATGAACATAATGATATTCAAATGCTCCTTTTCTTGATTAGCATATGTGGCTCTATATTTGACTATTGCATAAGGAAAATGACACGTCTGATACACAATGAGTGGTTACCCAGAAAAAAACACAACCTTACACATTCAGTAAATGCACAAAACCTGTTGAATAAGATGTAGACTTAAATGCAGACTTTTTAAAAAATCCATATGTAAGTCTTTAAATAACTGTTGCTTTTGTTTGCAGGGTCCTGGAGCTGCATGTATTGAACCCAGATGCATGGTTTTCCGATGGGGTGGCCTACCCTAAGCTGTCCTGGCTGTCCTCAGATCTGATGCCTAAACTGGTGCGCTGGGCCACCGAGTGCAAGAGCAGCGAGTTCAGGAGCACTTTGTCTCTGCTGCCTGTGGAGAAGTACAGCCTTGTGTACCAGCAGCTGAAAGAGAAGTACAAGATCATGGTCAAGGTGGGGAAAAAGGATAGCCTGGAGGCTCATCTGTGTTCTTTAACAGATTTATTGATGCATGTATGAATGATTTGTTTTTCTCATATCCTCAAAAGGTTTGGCCTGAAGTCACGGATCCGGAGAAATTTGTCTATGAAGATGTTGCCATTGCTACATATCTCCTGGTCGGTGCACACTTGGCCACTGTCAACTGTTTTCCACAATTGATCAATTAAGCAGAGGATTGTTAAATTATGTGTCTGTACAGTAGCTTTTTTTAAAAAAAAAACTTACTGTACTCTATTCCTTTTTCCTGAATAATTTATGGAAAAAAAGGTAGAGTAGCAATACAGCGCCTTTATAATGAATAAAAGCAGCAGCAGGATACACCATTACCAAGTTTGCAAGAATTTAAATAGCAGTTACAACATGCTCTTTCTCATTATTCTTGAAAAATGCTGTGTTTATGTGTATGCACCTGAACACACTGCCTTTAAGTCCTTGTATTATCTCCCAGTTGATACTTTTACTTTTTCCTGGCATTTACTGAAACCGGGCCAAAGTTACACCTGTCATCATTAGCATGAGGGACTAATTATTTATTAGTTTTATTAATTATAACTTTACCCCAGTGAATCATTTAATGTGTCAAGCCCGAGGAGGGTGACTGGATGCTAGCTATAGCGTGGTGGTAATCCGAGATTTGTTCGAATGACTGAAAGCTGTTATTCGCTTGTAAATGCTGTGTGCAGGTGCTGTGGTCAGAGGAGCGAGCAGAGAAAGGTTTGACAGCCAGGCAGTCTTTTGTTGACCTTGGCTGTGGAAACGGACTCCTGGTCCACATACTCACCAATGAAGGGGTGAGTTTAATCTTCTGAAGTGGGGTCTTGTCTTTGTAATCTATCTCACTATCTGCTTGAAAAATCACAGAGAGCAAAAAACACCTGCATCAATGTGCTTGTTTTTAGACATGACATCATTTCTCGATTTTTAATCAGTTATTTAAACAGAACGGCATCAGTCAGATAGTCAGTAATAATAACAACCAAACAAACAGCTGTACATTAAACTGAACACATCATTTTTTTCTGAAATAGCAACTTACAAGCAACCTTTATAATGCATCTTTGCTGTGATCCCATTTAAAGTCAGAAGACATATTTTGAAACAATCTTAACATACAATTACTGCTGACCATTTATTTTTGAATTGCCTTTTATAATTTACCCATGGCATCAGTCGGACAACGTTGAGTGGAATATATGACCTGCATGTCCATCCACCACAGGGGGAAGATTAAGATCCTCTGGCCTCATTTTTGAAGGGCTCTCATGTCTGCCATTTCTATGCAGTTTGTGCCAACAACAACACATGTCAATTACAAGTCAGACTGGATCATTTAGACAATTGCTTAAATCATTATCCACAATGGAATAAGTTAATAAATGTAATTTAAGCTGTCGCTGAATAATGCGTTTTCCTTTAAGGCCCTCTTAGCTTATTAATTCAGTTGTATAGCCGGCAGCAACTTCAGTTTTTCCGTCCACTGCAGGCAGCTCAGAGAAAAAGGCACAGCAGGAAGCATCTATACAAATAAAGTGACAATGCAGAGAACAGAACTGAGCATCCAGTGGTTAAGGAGCCATTTCCCTCCGGAGTTGGCAGCTCAACAGCCACTCTCTGTTACAGCCACCGCTAAAGCCAGGAATCGTTCAATCAACCAAATCCTGCCAGGTTGCTTAATCAATGACATGGAACTGGTCTGAGCCAGGAGCGAGAGGATCCACGGACCCGAAAGTGTCCAATTCACAGTGCCATGTGGCAGAAACAGGAATAATTGAAATGACACACTGGGGTAGAGAGTGTGTCGTTGCATGATTTAACACTGACCGTCATGGCATCTCGTGTTGCAGCATCCAGGAAAGGGCATCGATGTTCGAAAGAGGAAGATCTGGGACATGTACGGCCCCCAGACTCTGCTAGAGGTGAGAACTTAATAGTCTCCTTTACGCATTAAATTACTGTGATCATCATTTCACTCGAAGCAGATTCAAGATCACGAGCTGTAGGTCATCTATTCAGCGGGGCTCACCCCCTCAACTAGTGACGCTGCATTGATTTTGCACTTTAAAAGTGATTAAATGAATGTAACTTGAATAATAGGGAATCAATTTAAACAAGACCAAGGAGTTTGCAGCTTTTACTTCAGATAATTTACTATTGATGATTTCCATCAACTCATTCATATAATCGATTGATGTAGCCGGCCCTGTCTGAGCCTCAGCTGCAGCGGAAGCTCTCTCACCCTCAGGCCTCCGTTTGAGAAAGAGCCAAAATATGGAAGCAGGAAGCGCACAGTTGTGATAATATAAAAAGGGTGTCTCTGTCAGGAAAAAGCTGGTTCTGAGATTTATCAAATGAGGAAAAAAAGGTGGAACCAACAGACAGGAATACCAAATGATAAATATTACCCTGACATGTGTTCTGCTACCAAAGTTTAATGAAGTAAAGTTTTTCTGAGACAATCTCCAATAAGAGACTCAGAATCAAATCACAGAGGCGTGCGTCTTCCTCCCTCTAAGGGGCTCTTGTGCTTTTTGTGTCTTTGCTATTTCAGGAAAAAGCAATTACTCCTAGCGAGAGCTTCTTATTCCATGGTACAGACTGGCTGATTGGGAACCACTCGGACGAGCTCACACCATGGATCCCCGTTATGGCAGCCAGGCGAGTCATCAGCAGACAATCTCGTTGAGCAGCACAAGTGCCAGCTGATCTCTCCAATTTGAAATAACATTATAGTCTGGGAGTAGATGTGTGTGTGTGTGTGTGCGTGTGTGTACTTGTTCTCTTGCTTTTTAAGCTTGTATTTTCTTAAACTGCCACCCGATGGCGCCGTCGAGCCTTTGTACGACAGTTCTTTCCCTCCGATTCGGCCGCAAATTATTCTCTTTAGTCAAGAATTCTTGCTCTCCCCGTTTTTCTTTTTTTACATGTAATCCAGAAATCCGAAATCACGAATGATTCATTTGATTTGATTCAAATCCAATAAGGTCACCATTTTCAGCGCGCACACACAGACACACACGAACGTGTGCGCGGCAATTATGATTTTCACTGGAAAGAATTTATCCTCGCTCTTTCTGCAGGTCGTCTTTCTCCTGCCGCTACTTTGTCCTCCCCTGCTGCTTCTTTGACTTCTATGGAAAGTACCAGAGACGGCACTGTAAAAAGTCTCAGTACAAGGAATACATTGACTTCATCACCGAGGTGAGCCAAGTCAGTGGCTTCGACACGGAGGAGGACTGCCTGAGGATACCATCCACCAAACGAGTAGGCTTCAGAGTGAAAAGTCCTTTTTCTCCAGGCATCTGATTATGAAGTCTCATCAAATTCCAGTGCAAATGAATGGTGCTGATTTCCCCGCGTGCTGATTTGATCGTTAAGATGTTTCCAGCAAAAACAGGAAGCAGAAGCTCCTGGAAAATCATAGTTCTCTCTCTCTCTCCCCCTTTTTTTTTCTCTTTCCACTCTCGGGACCAGTAAGTACCGCAAAAAAAAACAACAAACTTCCAACAGCTATGTTGGATGTTTTCATAGAACTTTGATTTTTATTATAAATGGGTCATGGGGTTCATAAACTAAAGCTCTTTTCCCGACATGTCTCCAGGTACCTTTAGTTTTTTCCCTCAGTCCCCAAAAAAAAGCTGGCTTTGGTTATGTAAACTCTGTGGCCCTGACATCCATGTCTTTCCCTTTTTCAGGTGTGTTTGGTTGGAATGTCGAGAAACTACCAGGCGTCTGATGAGGACCAAACAGAGCAAAGGAGAGCTCATTACATCCAAAGCCGCCAGTCCCATTCCCGGGTCAAAGATCAACGGTCAGAAGTCGGGGTTGATAGTGCCTGTTGTCATGACAACGTAGGTGCAGTCATAAACCCCAGGAGCAGCTGGGGTGCTGGTTTCAGACCTCGAGAACGGCTCGAAGTGGTGCGAAATTGCGCCGCTCTCCCCCGGGACTTTGTTGGCAGCGTTGTCCTCCGAGTCGCTAATACCCTTCTGGGAATGACTGCGAACGGTGGCGGGGGGTCCTCCAGTGTCTGGAACCTAGGAGGTAAACAACAACAGTCACGACTCACCTGAGATAAACAAATCACATGGGCTGTTACTGAAGTGAGGATTTAAATGAGGAGTCGCAGTAACCAAATGATTCTTTCTAAATGACTGCACTCAGCAAATCAGAAATTGCTGGTTTGTAATGAGATTAGTGACAATTCAACCACAGTGTGGGGAGTTTCACATCAAAATAAGGGGAGCATCGCAATCAACGCTGTCTTGTTTTTAGAGTCTTTCTAAATAATTGTAATGTTCATTATATTTTTGGAAAACCCCATATCATGATATCCTAAAACCATTGTTCTTTTTTAATAGAATACCATCATGATACAGCCATTTTGTCATCGTAAAAGTCAGAACAGTTGGTTTAGTATTTAGTTGCGAGCATGTGTCATGATGGTATATCGATTTTTCATCTCGGAGTAATGCATTTATCCGTACGTGGTAAATCGGTGCGCTTCAGATTTGCTTTGGATATTCCTCGCAAGCAGGCTTCATAGATCCCTGTTCCCTCTATTGGTTCTATGCCACGTCAACCTTCGATTTGTTGCAGCTTATATTTTTCATGCAAAACTTCTAAATTGTGTATATTTTCATTTGAAGGGCAGTTGCTTAAAATAGCATGGATGACTCACTTCTCGCAGTCTCATATACTCTCCTAATAAGTATATTGAGATATACTTCAAGGTGCTTTGAGATTTACATGGCCTGTAGCTACATGTAATACTAAAGAAGATCTTGTTTGTTCTAATCTCCTCCATCGTATCCCTCCCGTCCCCCAACCTGCCTCCTCTCACCACCCTGTCCCTCAACGTCATCCGGCAGGGCCTTCATGACAGGGAGATGCCACTTTGATCTCTATATTTTCCCTCTCCCATGGCCATTTCCTGCTCTGTGGGAGCACCCACATACGCACTATTTTTTTAGCGGCAAGTCATCCACGCTTCACCTTTGCCACCCCCTTTGGCGCCCGTATTGCACCGCAGATACACACAATATGATTGAGATAAGAAGATGAGGACGACCATGATTAAAACAGAAAATTCACTGTTGGGATGTCGGTGCTGAAATTAGACTTAGAAAATATGACGGAGCAGCAATAAAAGGAGACTGTAACTCTGTACAGAGAGATGAGAGGATGAATAATGCACTACCGTCTATGATTTATGCATGAGTATGCTTTTGTATGGAGGCATCCCTACCAGTTATCTGCTGTGTGGAACAAAGGGTAAATTCAGGCGGAGACAGTTTATATTGAATAGATCTCAGAATAGGTACTCAGTTTCATTTGGTTTTAAACAGCCATTTAAAGGCTTTGATGGTAGCCAGACTCACATGATGCAAATATGAAAATGCCAAATCGAATATCGGACCTCCTCTTCCTTTATTTTTGATAATTTCAAAATATGTACATGATCGAGCTTTTTTTTTTCATCTTGTTTGCCTGAGGGACCCCCGCCCAACACGCGCACATACACACATACACATACACATACACATACACATACATGAATTTTTGCTGAATTATAACTGTCTACCTTTAAAAAAAATACTAGATAGGACAAGAAAGGACTTGATTTTTCAAAACAAAGATGCAAATTTTTAATTAATTTTGCATTTAATGTTTTCATACCAAACAAGTGATAATTGATATTACCACTATAAATTAATTTCTTAGTCCTACTATTGTGAAATTAAAATACTACATTCTCACCTCTTAAAATAATTAAGTCATTTTTTTTGTCAAAAATATTGTCCTGCCTGAATTAACTCTTTACTCAATATATGGTTAAGTTTTTGTGTTGTCTGAAAAACTTGAAAAAATGACTTCGGCATATATTTTACAAGGTTGACATGGATTATTTGCATATACAGCCAAAAAATTAATCTGGTATCAGTAGCTAGCATAGATTGTGGCATATGGGTTTTGAGGTTATATGAAAACTTGGAAGATTGATATTATATATATATAAAGTAACAGGCTTGTTTATTGATTCTCAGCTGGGCAGCCCATCACTGTTGATGAATGTATGCTTGGAGATCAGCATCAGGGTGTCCAAACAAACATGAAACAAACAGTGACATCGAGGACATTTAATCATTTTTTTTATTTATTTTTTTTTTTTTTACATTAAACTGAGATCTTTATGGCTGGTGCACTTGTTTGTGCTCCCACCTCACAGCAAGAAAATCTCTTAGTTCGACTCCCACTGCAACCTTTCTGTGTGAAGTTTGCATGTTCTCCCTATATTTGAGTTGTTGTTCTCCGGTTTCCTCCCACAATCCAAAAATATGTATTTGGTTGTTTGAAGACTTGCAATTGCCCAGATATGTGGATTAATTATTGAAGAAATGAATCAAATCTCGATGTTAAATTGGCAGTGTTTCCAGCTGTCACAACTCAAAGGTAAAAGGTATTAAATGAACCATAATTTGACACACTGAGCTGCTACATAAATAGCACATATATATAAAACGCTATGCCAGGTTGGACAGTAATGAGGGAGAGAATGATTTTTATAGGTTGACAAAACAGAGATAGAGATGAAATGGATGTACAGCAGGATAGGGAAATGTATTGCTACATGCTTGATGCTTCAAAAGTAATGGGTAAATGGAAAGAGTGCTTGGAAGAACTGATGAATGAGAGAGAAGGGTAGAAGAGGTGACCACAAAGTACCACAGACTAGTCAAGTTGAAGTGAGGAGGGAATTGAAGAGGTTGAATAGTGAAAAGGTAGTTGGTCCTGATGATATACCTGTGGAGATATGGAAGTTTCTGGTCAGATTATTCAACAGGATCTTATAGTGAGAAGATGCCTGAGGAATGGAGTGGAAGTGTGAAGGTGCCCATTTTTAAGAATAAGGGAGATGTGCAGAATTGTGTTAACTGTAGAAGGATAAAGTTGATGAGCCATACAATTAAGTAATGGGAAAGAGTAGTGGAAACTAGACTTAGAGCAGAAGTCTGCATTTGTGAACAGCACTGTGGTTTTATGCTTAGAAAGAGCAGTATTTGCTCAAAGAATGCTGGTAGAAAAATACGCAGAAGGTCAAAGGGTTAGGGTGCCTTTGTAGACCTAGAATAAGCACAAAGCTGTGTGGCGAGAGCTGAAGTGTGGTATTGTATGTGGAAGTATGGAGTGGCAGAGAAGAATGTTTGACTGGTGCAGGACATGTATGCAAGCCGTGAGACAGTGGTGAGGTGGGCTGTAGGTGTGACAGAGTAGTTCAAGATGGCGGTGGGACAACATCAGGGATCAACCCTGAAACCCTTCTTGTTCGCTGTGGTGATGGACAGGCTGACAGATGAAGTTAGATAGGAATCTCCATGGACCATGATGTTTGCAGATGACATTGTGATCTATACTGAGAGCAAAGAACAGTTGGGGGAGAATCTAAAGAGGTGCAGATATATTCTGGAAAGGAGAGGAATGAAAGTAAGCTGCACGGTCATGACAGAATATATTTGTGTGAATGAGAGGGACCCAAGTGGAATGATGAGGCTACAGGGAGTGGAGATAAAGGTGGAGGATTTTAAGTACCCGGGGTCAACAGTCCAGAGCATCGGAAGGTGTGGAAAAGAGGTCAAGAAATGCGTTCAAGCAGGTTGGACCGGCAGTAGAAAAGTATCAGGGGTGATGTGTGACAAAAGCATATCAGCCAGAAGGAAAGGGAAGGTGTACAAGACAGTTGTGAGACCAGCGATGTAGTTTGGTTTGGAGACAGTGGCATTGTAGAGAAGACAGGAAGCAGAGTTGGAGGTTGCGGGGATGAAGATGTTGAGGTTCTCTTTGGGAGTGACAATGATGGATAGGATCAGGAATGAGTCTATCAGACGAACATTTCATATTGATATTTTGGAGATAAGGTCAGAGAAACCAGACTGAGATGGTTTGGTAATGTGCAGAGGATGGATTTAGAATATATTGGTTGGAGGATGCTGGGATTGTAAGTGCCAAGCAGGAGGTCTAGAGGATCAAAGAGAAGATTTATAGATGGCATGAAGGAGGGCATGAAGTTGGTTGGTGTGAAAGAAGATGATACAGAGAATAGATGGGGAGATTGATTTGCTTTAGCGACCCCTGAAGGGAAAAGCTGAAAGGAAATAAGAAGAAGTAACTGTAATTGGTAAATTTTGCCACATATTGTATATCATTTCAGCAGTCATATTGGCTTTTTTGCTCCTTGAGCACCTTGCTGACCTCTGGGTTTATTCAATTTGAATTCCCACATTGTTTCAGGAGAAGCACAAGAGTAATACGGCCTCACTTTTCACAACTGGAAATGGTCTTAATATTCTTGACATATTTGTTGGCCACTTCAAAGGAAATATTTCTGCAGCCAGACAAATTCTGAAGTGACCTAAACAATTCGCAACGACAAGCAATCAATGGCCATTCATGGTTTGTATGAGAGACATTTAGCCTTAGACATAGTTTGACTGTATGTCAACCTGAGCTGTTAAAAATAGTCTATACCTGGCCTTCGTCCAGGCACAAGACTCTCCGTCAATACTCCCGTTCTTCCATTCATCCCCATTAACATTTTGTGCAGTAAAGGGCAGCCCTGAGCTGAGTATTGATATTATATTAAAGCCTAGAGCTCCCTGGCGTCGGGGATTCGGGAAGATGGTCTGCCCAGTTTCACACTTGCCGGCTCAACCGTGTTTGGATGTGCGAGTGTCTGCGAGTGTGGGAGTGTCGTGCATAGTTTAGAGATTAGCTCAGTATTTTTTCAACATCTAAAAATCAGAGCTTTTGGGTGGACAATATGTTCTTAATGATTTTAAGCGGATGAAAAGCAGGCAAGAGAAAAGCATTGTAGTTCTAAATTAAGTTTTGGTATGACAAAATATTAGTTCCACAAGTAGCCCTGGGGCGGTGAGGGGGTTGCCTTGAAGGAAGCTGAGGCTGCAACAAAACAGTCATATATTAACATGTAAATTAGGGAGGACATTAATGTGGCTAGACAGATGAAAATCCCTTGCAGTTCCATTCACTGAGAGCATATTTGATACAAAAATCCTTATTTCTTACAGTTTTGTCCTCCTCCTTCGGTCCAGGTGGTTAACCCACAGATATACAGAGTGTGCGAGTGTGCGTGTGTGTGTGTATTTACACCTATATATGTAGGCATGTATAGATACACATATTTATATATATGTATGTATGTATGTATGTATGTATGTATGTGTACATATATGTGTGTGTGTATACACAGATATATGTATGTATAAATGTATATATACGTATATATGCATATATGTGTGTGTATATATATTTATATGTATGTGAATGTATGTATTGTATGTATATATGTAAATGCATGTATAAATATGTAAATATTTCATAATTTAGGTAATTTTTTTTCTCCTTTTCGGGAATGTCCTGTATTTTAATGTTTGGGTAATAGTCATATTTAAATAAGTTATCTCCTCAGCTTCTGGAAAATATGCAATATCATGTATTTTAAAACAGTATGTGGTGTGACCACAATGCACCATTGCACCTTTTATCTAAATGGGGGGGAAGAAAATATTATCAGTTACTGGAAATCTGTCTGGTCAGATGCTTAAATATATTGGTGAAATAGGCTGAAAAGCATCAGAAATCCTGCGGTGTGGCCTCTTCCCATATGTCAGAGAAAGAAAGAGGATGATTGTCATTTGTGCAAACCAAAGGTCAACCATGATTGAATTCCCCTCGCAGGGAAAAAAGGGCAAGGCAGAAATACTGCAAATCTCTCTGAAAATCAGCCGGAGGGTGGGGGTACTGCGAACGTCAAGGGGTGCGTCATTTATTTGCCAACAGTTTCTTTTGATGGAGCTGTTTCTTATGCAGAGTCTCAGCAGGGACTTTCTGTCTCTTTATTTTTTTTCACCTTGCTAAAATTACTGTCCCAGTGAGGGTGCGGATGGGGGTGATAGGGTGACGACTGTTTCCCTAACATCCAGCACGAGATGCGATGGCAAAATCCGCTGACAGGCTGGAGGAGCAGCGTCACAACCCTGGCTAAAATTGAAACACAGTGGCTGTTTGTTTTCTCTCCCTAACTGTGAAATTCTCCTTTACGACGCAGATGGTTTGCATTGAGACGACACGTTGCCATCACTCGCTGGATGAATTTCATATGTTCTCTCCTCAGGCAGCTTGCCTGTCTGCGATGTCGCCGCCCTGTTGGGGCCTGAAACTCTGCGGTTCCTGAAGAAAGAGTGCGGGGGCCTTCAGACTCTCCTCAAAAACAACCATCAGGTCTTCAGAGGTACTGCTTCCAGGAATGTAGTAACCCAGATTTAGATTTTTTAAATTCAGCGCATTGAATTCAACATTATCTGTTTCTAATAATCCCATGATGTTTTCCTGCCGGGAATGTGCTCAGTGTTCTACAAAACACAGATGAGAAAGCATAGACTTGGGATGGTAAATGAATGCGAACACTACACTACCCATCAGCCACTCTGACTTTCCCCTAAAGTGAAGAAGCTTTCAGCCATAATAAGGCAAATTCTGCAGTTATTCCAGGTGGAAATTAGAATGTTGTGTTTTAAAAAGCCATCTACTCTGAGACATTTTAAATATTGATGTGTTTTTTGTTTGTTGTCTTTTGTATTTTTAATCCAAACCTTTAACCGCAGCTTTGGCCCAATGAGCACATGTTCCACCTTAAAATACCCCAGCAGTCTTTATCTTTCACATATTTGCAACACTGCAAAAATCAGCATTTTTATGTATCTCATTGACGTATCAGCATTCTATTTTTCTCTTATTAAACATTTTTTTCTTTTAATTAAATGCTTTTAATATACCATATTGTTGCTGTTTAATAGCAGTTGCTTATATAAAAAATGTGTAAAATGTTTTCAGTCACACAGGTTTAGATTATTAAAATCCGATTGGAGTCATTCGACTAAATCAAAACTGAAAATATTATATGAAGCTCCGCATCAAATCTGTTGACAGAGTTTTGTGGCGAAATTTTTCTGCAATTTTCAAGAGGTATTTTATTCCGAAGACTTTGTGTATCTCCCCTGTTTTTGTTTATGTTTCAGTGGAGGGAGGGAGGGTGCACATACGAGATTGGCGGGACGGGAAATCCTCCGGGACAGAAGCCAGGAGGAAGCCGGTCGCGCCCGGTGCACTGAAAACCCGTCCCTGCTGGTTCCATGAGCACCACGCTCAGGGCTGCCCCCTGCAGGCCGAACACTGCGCCTTTGCTCACGGAGCAGAAGAACTCCGACCCTCGACCGGACCACTGAGGCAGAAAAACAAAAGATGAGATTTGACCTTACTCATTTTTAATCCTCTCCCTGAGACATTTTGACATGCGGTTTGGTCAATAAGTTGAAACAACATGGTCCGCACGCGCGCCATGTTGTTTGAATTTGATTTCACTCTCCGTAAATGGGTGAATCCGCTATGAATCGGGGAAGATGTTCAAGTTCTAGAAGTTATTGATGTGATGTTACATCATTTCTGGGAACCGAGGTCTTCTAAATTCACAGTGTGCTCCTGCTCGTGTGTGCAGCTGCTCAGATGTGATACTTCCTGCAGCTCCCCACATGGAGTTCAGTGACTCCTCTGGCTTCTGAGATATTTGCTTCATTCTTTTATTTTACAGTCTATTTTTTTTTTTTTTTTTTTTAAGACAGACATTTATTCCACTCTACAAATAAAAATACTTGTCTTTTATTTACCCTGACTTATTTTTCATCTTCTGCTGCAAAAAACGAAACATGTTTTAGTACACTAGCAGTACTTTTTACTTCTGCACTCAGGTAATTCACGCCAGACAAGCACTTTGAGGTTTTACCGCCTTAGTGGTGCGCAGAGACCAGACAGCATCCAAACAAAGTAAATGTTACCACTATGAATTATTTGTTTGCAGGAGTCGCGGGGGGAGCTGCATGTGTCCCCTCTGGACCGGCGCTGGCTGTTGTGTCTCTATAACACGGTTCGCTGTCACCCTGTAGCTCAAATGTCAAAGACAGTAGCGCCCACCCGCTGACTGAAGCGGGCGATGAGTTGAGCAACTGCTGAGGGGAGGCAGGGGGGGATACCTGCTTTTGTGGCAGCACTGGTAATGCTTGCAAAATGTGTCTGCTAATTCTCATTGATAAATTACTGAAAAATATACAAAACGTCCCCTTAAAACTCAGTTGAAAGCATTAACATGTTTTATAGTATATTCGTATTGGGGAAACGTGTCGGTTTGTTTACCTCTGCTAACACGATTCACACTGGTGATATTTAAGACAACTGTGATTTCGGCTTTTTCAGCTGAGTTATCCAAACTCCCTTCAAACAAGATGAAGTAACCTTAAAAAAAAATCTATAATCTATATTGCATTTGAAAGTGACGTCCAAGGGTTAGTTACATATTAGCGGACTGGATTTCCTTCACTTCCCCAGGAGCTTAGTGCCGTGACATTGAATATTGATGAAGACACACTCGATTCACTCCTGTTTACTATCCGGCTACCTGGTTCTGTTTTGGGGAGAGAAACAAAGCGACAAAGGAAGCCCTGTTACTTTTTGGAATGATTTTAAATTAAAAAAAGACAACGAGAGACAATTTACACGTTATTGAGCCATAAAATGGATCTGCATGCATGATGGAACAAGAATACGGTGGAGCGAGGAGGGCGCTTGGTTGTGTTTTGACAGTCATATTATGCGCTGCTATGTGTGTGGGCTTTAATGACCTGTTTAAACCAGACACTTCTACCCACATCCACTCCCTCAGCTGTCATCAAAGCGTCCAGGCAGAAATCAATTCATGTTGCTTCGAGTCCGCAAAGATCACCCAAACCAATCGACCCGCTGCCCTACTTTCCAATGCTGAGGAGCGAGAGGTGGATGCACGTCCACCCGCTCTCATGCTTTTTCATAACCTTATGACCTCAGCTGCGTTCTGATTGCTATCCAATAAGTGCTCCTTCGAACCCTGTTTATGTTGGGCCGTGCACTGCTGCCATGGCGACAAGTGAGGACATCCAGAGCAGGATGTCCTCACACACACACACACACACGCACAAACACACAGTGACTTCACTTGAGCAGAGCGAGTCTTTGCTCTCTGCCCTCGAATCAAATCATATCCAGAATGCATCATCTCACCAAGCACAGTAAATAAGGAACTGTTTTTCATTGCACTGTCCGTGGGAGTCACATCGCAGTTGATACGTGTCAGCGTGATGAAAAGTTGGCTATATGTCCCGTTTCCTTATTTCAAGCGTTATTTATCACCGTCATCGTGATCATGGCAACAATCCCCAAGCCTGCATGACCTTTAAGTGTATATTTAGAAATGTCTTTACCATTATGCTCAGTAATTTCGGGGGTAATTTTCTCCCACAACTGCTCACAGATTAGTGACTTTGTTTGCCTTACAGAGTTACAGATGCTTATTTTACTGCTTTTCTTCAGTTATTAATCTTCAGTATCAAGAACAAGACAGGGAGACACTCGATGGCGTCGTCTGTAAGCTGTCAAAACAGTGTGGCCTTCTAATGGCAGTCTTACGTAGTGACACAACTATATTGGAATGATAGTATCGAAACAAATCAAAATTTTGCGACAGATAACGCTATGTGTCAGTGAACCAATATGCAGTTGCTATGAAGTTTTTTCCTTTAAAAACACATTACTGAAAAACTTACCGTAGTTCACACTGCTAATAAGTCTTGAGGTTTGTGTATCGATGCACTGTCCCATCCAAACATGTGCTTGTAGAGTCTAGATAAACAAGAATGACAGATGCTGAAAACAAAATAAAGGAGCGAGAACACAGAAAGAGACAGACAAAATGACTTCCCATGCCTGAAAACTAGGTCAGGGAGAACCGTCTGCATCTTTCCACAACTTTCCCTCGTGCTTCACTCATGCTTTATTCATCCTGGCACCACGGGGCTCCATGGATTGCAAACGTCTCTTCGACATTATTTAGGATGTACAGAAATCTCTCTCAGCAGAAGGAGCCGTGTAGGACTCAGGGATGACAGCTGTCATGGCGGCGTATTCTTTTGTATGACTGTCGCCTCCTAAAAAAAAAAATCACATTTGTGCTTGGTTTCTCTTTGTAGCAGAATGTGACACATGCTTTTTGTTTTGGGCTTCTGCTTTATTTATTGTGTAATTTCCAACCAACTTTATTTTTGATTCCCTATGAGTGCTGTAAAGTGTGCATTGTATTTGCTTGTTTGATCGTCTTGTTGTTTCTGTGAATTAATTTCATTATATATTGCATATTTTGTCCTCTTGTAAAACACTTTGGAGCCCTCCATTTTATATTTAAAGGAATATTTTACACATTTTTGATCATTATTTGAAGCTAAAGCAGGACTTCTCCAGGATTCTCAGCCTTTCAGATTTTTATTTCTTTTTTTGCGCTACAAGATGTTTTTATTGCTCCGCCCGTTATTATTTAGTATCAACCTATAAAACCTGAACGCCTCGCGGGAGAAGAGCTCACTCATTCTGGACTTGGAATAGCAATTATAAATTAAAAAAAAAGCTTGTAACTGAGTCAAGGGGTGTTTTCTTGTAGTGATGCCATTAACATCACTATACCAGAGGGTGTGTGTGGTGAGTATTAAATGTGTTGACATGGAGATGTTGTCTCAGAGTCCCCCCATGAATACTGGGGTTAAATCATCACTTTGTGTTGTTGTTGAACGTGGAAAGTTCTAGCATCAGCCCAAGAGAACAAAACACAAGTCTGGAGATGTACTTGTTGCGGATCTTGATTTACTGCAGTCATAACACCATCAAACAAATTGACCCCTCTCAAAGCCACAAATATGGAACCTGGTAAAACAATACAATTGGTTGCAGAGTTTGTAACTTTGAGATCCTCTCGTCTGTGACGTAGCTATCGGAGAAAATCATAGTTTGGCCATTCTTACTCGGAAAACAAAGCTTCTCTGTTGTGATTGTATGTTTTGAGAAATTACCATAAAAACACTTGAGTCTGTTTGAGCTTCACCCTGCAGAGTGAACTGGTTTGTGAAACCAAAATCAAACTAACAACGCTTTCATGTTCATGCTGAAAGAGAAAAGTCTCTGTGCAGCAGTAACATCAGAGTTTTAAATGTGGATGTGCATTATTCCAGAATTTGCGATGGAGCAGTGGTGAGCGATTCAGCCTCACAGCACAGAGGACCTCGTTTCGATTCCGACAACGGGACCTTTCCGTGTCGCACTTGCATGTTCTCCCTGTGTCCAAAACAATCCAAAAACATCCAGCAGGTTAATTGAGAAAAAAAAAAAAAAAGTGGGAAAAATTGCCTGAGGGAATGATTGTTTGTATATGTGGCCCTGAGCTTGAGTGCAGGATAAGCGGCGGAAAATGGATGGATATTCAGGCTTGTCATTTAGTTCTTGAAATACAAGCCTCGACACATTCAAACCTGTATAATGCGAGTGAAGGGAAGAACGCAACTGATTCTGAGATTTGGCCGGTAACAGGAGCACCTGGAGGTTACTTTGTCAAAGTCAGCCTTCTTGTCAATTTTCCACATGTACGAGACATACAGGGGAATCGAGAAGAGGTTTCTCACTTTTCTACAGTGACATGAGATTAAGAAAGTAATAATAGAATTCACATTAAGAGTGAAGTGCTCAATAGACAAACAAACATTAAGCTATACCGTATAAAGTTCATGTAGAAAGTATTCAAGAGAGGCCAGCACAGAACTTTCAAAATAAGGCAAGAAATAGAAATTAGGTGAGAAACACCATCAGATCTGAATTGTGTGCATGTGTGTGTGCTATAGATCTTAACAGCAACTGTAACTTTTAGGAACTGACAATAATAACCCTTCATAGACTTTCGTTAACTTTATCTTTCCCCAAGAGCGGAGAAGTTTGCAACAAGTTTAATCCTCTCACACTCAACCGTCGATAGGATTTTATTGATTGTTACTGCTTTTCTAAGCTGAAAAGTTGTGGATGCACCACAGCGGATAACGCACCTCTGGTCTTCCTCTGTGCGCCAACAAATCCCAGGCTGTCGTGATGTATCCAGGTGATTCATCCTCAGCCACATCACCTCCTCCAGCTTTTCTCCTTTGGCCACGGTGACACTCAGAGATAAGGGTTAGTTTCTTCACCCATAAAGCTGGATACCCACGCACGGTTTGCATTGGACCAGAGAGTTCCCTGAACCCCCTGTTGGGCCGAGCCCGAAGCACATGTAAGGATAAGATCCCGTATTTAATAATGCGGAACTCACAGCATCTCTGTGAGATCGCTTGAACAAAGCAAATGAAATCAAATGTAAAATATCGCTGAACAATAACGGCTCTGTTACCCGTCTATACAAAGTGGTAATATATTTAAATGACCAGATTTATTTGGTATGTTGAAAGATGTCCTCAGCTATCTGAATTAGCTTATTCTGTGCCAAACTACACAATTTCTCGCAAGACTTCAATGCCTGAGACTTAACAACAGCTGAATCAGATTATCCGTGTTGGTTTTTCCCGATTCCTTTTACAGATGTATAGGTTTCTTAAGGACAGTGCACTCTCGATTGAGCCAAATACCATGTACTCAGCAGGGCTTCGGTCCCTTTAAGTTTTTTCCCATCCAGAAATGAGCCGTTCGTAATCCACCAATAATGAAAGAACATCTTATCTGTACACGTTCAAGCTCCCGACATGATGTATCCATAATATTATGTTTTTATTTCTGTTAAACGCACCACCGGCATCTCGCTAACTTCTAAAGCACCGCTGACTTTGACAGATGCAATCACATGACCTGTAAATTTCAAATTCCTCAATGTTCCCTTAGCGGAGAGGAAATTTAACTTTCACTTTTCTCAAGAAAGTTAACAAGTGATTTCTTTATAATTGGTCGCTTGGAATAGGACCACAAAAACACAAAAAGCAGCCACTCTCATTTGCTAAATTTTTCTTTAAATAAAATGGTAAATAGTGTATATTTAAATGTTTTGGTAAATTTTAATGTTTCTAAACTTTGGAATGGTTTGATAAAAAAAAAAAAAAAAGTTAAAATAACATTGTTTATTTTCAATGAATTTGGCTGATTGGATTTTTTTTTTTTTTTTTTTTTTTGTCCCAGCTTTATGTTCTAACGGCAGCCATGAACTCCCCCTCAGAGCTGGAGAGATGGGAGGCTGTGGGCCTGAAAGGCTTTCCATTAGACATTTTTACCGTTTCAACACATACTCGATCTGAAATTCTAAAAGTTCAGCGTCAGCACTGCCATCAGCAGTGGAGAGCAGCCAAGTGTGGATGGCGCCTTTCCTCAATGCCCAACACAGAGCATGAAACACGACACACGACACACACACACACACACGCACACATACACGTGGACTGTGCTGCGGCATCCACTTATACATTTAGTTAAAGTTAAAATTGGATCATATTTGCTGCCAGGAAAGAAATGTTTTGTTTATGCATGTATTTACTCTTCTGTGCAATTATTATCAAACCCCAATGTAGAGAATGATTTGGATCCTGATTAAGAGGAAGCCAGTTTCAACAACAACATTTAACTTCTGCTTGTTGACACTGGATGTTAAGGAGCAAAATACTTGATGATTGATGTGAATTTAATCAATTCTTTGTCCAGCACCCCTCACCATGCTAATCTTTTTAAAAAAAAATGCATGTGAAGATTAAAAGCTAAAAAAAATGTATAACTGTATATATGTTTATATTTATATTTTTAGCCCTTGAAAAAAATGCTAAACTTAAAGACCATTATTCCTTATATTTGCCCACATATGATTGTATAAGAATAGCCTCAACCTGTGATAAAATCCCTTTCAGAATGTTTTGTGATTTTTTTTTTTCTTGCTGCTTGCCCTATGCTTAGAATTAAAATGAATTAATTAAAGGTTCATTAATATGTGTAGATACCATGATGAGGGAAGACACTGCCCATCTCCTCAAAGCATTCTCCAGTACTGGCAGCATCTCTGCACTTCAGTTGGTAGGTGGGTGTGCTTTCACGTCTGAACCATAAGAAGGTCCATATTGATTGCAACAGACTGATGCTGGTTGTATTTTGTAAATGTCAATATTCGTATCTTTTGTGCTCTTTGTTCCCATGTCTTTAAATGCTCATGTTAATTAATGCTTGCAATGTTGTGTGGGCAAGTAGTCTTCCAACACATAGATGGACAATATATGTGTCATAGCATTGTTTTCCAACTTGACGTACCAGTTTTGCTACTTTTTCCTTTTTAAATTATATTGAAATGGCAGAATCACAACATAGTTTTATATGTATTTAACTCTGAAATGAATGTTGTCAAAAATCTCAATCTTCCATTCTCTAAGGTATCTCTCGGTCAGGTTACCAACACCAAAATAATATTTTGTAGTTATATTGTACAATGTGTTGGATTGAATGCCAGTTACTGTGAGGAAATATAAAAGGAAAATATAAAATGTCCTGCTGGCAAAGGTACTGTATTTGGGCTAATATTAAAGGAAAGGCGTTTTTTTCCCAATTTAAATGGAACAATATGAAACTTATTAGTAAATTCTTACTTTACTATTTACATTTGAAATGAGATTTTAGAATACGTGTTTCCAGGCTTCAGCCAAGCAAACACACACTTATGTTTTTCACATGTGCTTCGTACCTCCGTGTGGAAAACAAATAACCAATTCAACAAAAATCATGCTCACAACTGGATCATTTTTTTTTTCTCTCCTTGTGCATCTGTTGTCAAGGTTTCAGGTCCCAACCCCTAAATTCTGGTCATTTCCTTAGCGTTGGCTTTCAAAAAGAATGTCAAACTTTCACATGAATATTATTTCTAAAAGCCTGATTAATTTTGATATTAATAATTTTCTATTTGAAATTATTAGATGAACCCGATGTGGGTGGCTGATATGATCAGAAATACAGGAAGAAGATACAGCATGACTCAGTTACCTAACACTGCTCCTTATTTACCTATAAATGTTTTAAACACACATTTGGCAGCCCTCTGATTATTTGGCACCATGCAGATATTGCATTACTATTTAATGAATAACAAAGTAATTGTAATTCCAGTGTAGTTGCATCGCATTGAATATCTTTTTTTTTTTCCCTAAATCTAAATCGTGTGATTGTGGACTTTTCAGACGGTATGTCCCGTCTTCTTTTACGGAAAACACCTCGCGGAAAAGTGAGTGATTGTTGCATAAGCGGGCCGATTGTCTTGTTACATAGTCAGCCTGCGTGATTTGTGGCAGCTTAACACATGTCCTGTTCAAGATGTTTGGGACGGCGCTGACACATTATTTTATTTTTTTTTCAGACAAACATCATGTAACACTTCGTAGGTAGCTGCTCTTTGGCTTCACCAATACAAGATGAATTTCTGATCTGGGAGCTTCCTGGTCCCACACGGGGTAAACAATATGCCTTCACAAACTTCCTTGTGCAGAGAAAAAAAAAAAAGAAAATGCCCCTTACCGACATGAGAGCAGCTTGGCAGGCCCGAAGGGGAGGTGAAGATGGGCGTCACTGGAGAGTGAGGGTGGGTGTTGTTTCCAAGGGCAACAAGCCGAGGTGACCCACATGGCATGGGAGCAGCTAATGACAACCAGGAAAACTTACTTTACTTGAAAGCATCAAGAAAAAGCCTTTGACAGTGAAATCATTGCCAAACCCATGATTGAACAATACTTTACAAGTGTGGTAATACATATCGCTTAATACTGGCTGGTCTGTCAGAGGAATGTATAAAACATACTTTTATGAAATGGTCAAAATGACAAACTGCAAAAAATAGTGATAATGTGATAGACTTGCTTCTTAAGTATGAGCTAAGGGTCTAAGAGATGCCTCATAGACCACATGTGAAATGTTCAAAATCTCAGGTGAAAATGTGTTGATTAATTAATTAATTGATTAATTAATTAATTAATTAATTAAACTCAGTGGCATCACATTCAACAGTTCATTAATTCATTAATTCGTTCATTGTCTATTCATTATCATTATCAGGGGTGTGGAGAGGCTTAGGCCTTTCCTGGCTGTCTCTGGGTGAGAGCCGGAGTTCACCTTTGACCTTGGGAGGAAACCAATTCAGACATGGAGAGTAAACACAAACTCCACAGACGAAGGCCGAATCCGGGACCCCAATAACATTGCACATTAGACAAAATTCAGCACAAAGTTAAACATTAGCGCCAGTGACAAAGAACTTTCAATCACAAATATTTTCATCAGGAGAACAAACACCAAATGCAAAAACGTATATATGTAAAAATGCATATACACATACAGTGACACACACACACACACACACACACATATATAGAATACGTATATATATATATATATATATATATATATATATACACACACACACACACACACAAATATATATATATAAATATATATATATTACTTATTATGTTGTTCACACACTGTTCACAAAATCATCATGAGATCATTTACCTGAGTCCACCAGTCTCATGAAGATTTAATTTGTTCCTGTGTGCCTCCGCATGTAGGATTAATGTGGAAAATGTTTTTTTTTTGTGTCAGGGTTAAAAATCCCATCTTTACATCTGTGCTTGATGAACTAAAAAAAAATGATGTTTACCTTTCATCAAGAATAGCTTCTCCAAATACAGCCTGTGAGTTGAATTGATAAAGCATGTGGGTATGATTGTGTGTATTTTTGCTTGCTTGCAGGTGGGCACTGCCGTCGGTTAATATAAGACAAACAGCTCCGCATATACACGTCGCCACGCAGTGGAGGCAAAGCAATATCTGACAGTTTTATTTATCTATGTATTATAATTATTTAAACAAAATATCTCACACCGGAGCTTGTGTTCATGTAGATTTTATAAACTTGATTCCCTAACTGTTATCGTGACTCTAGAAGGCAACCATCTCCTTTAATGGCATCATTTGACATTTCAGGAAATATTTGTCTGGATTGAATCAGATGCCAGCGGTCAAGCGTGTCTCTGTTTGGAAGAGAATTACAGCCAGCAGGCAAATCAGCAAAGTATGCAAGCCACGTAGGAGAAACAGCTCCGTGCCCCCCCCTCCCCTCACAACCTTCCAATTTTGGGTTCTTCAGATAATGTCGATTAACTTCTACACTTTTGAAAAAAATTAAAAATCTAGCTCAAATTAATTTGTATGATGAAAGGATGCGGGTGACAGGGTTGCACAGGGGTTACCGCTTCCGCCCAACAGGAAGATGGACTCTGGTTTCCATTCCACAGGGGGGGCTTTTCCGCTGTGTCTGCTTGGGTTTTTTTTTCGTGTTCTCAAATTTCCTTGCTCATAATTGGAAAAAAATTGGAAAAATTGCCCAAATGACCCAATGGTTGTTTGTCTCTATCCAGTCCAGGGTGAACCTCGTCTCTTACCTAAAGAGCACTGGGAAAGGCCCCGGCATCCTCGCGACTGTAAGTGCAGGATAGGAGATAGGTACTATATGAATATTGAAAGGGGCCAAAATAGACGGAGTTCCAAACCGTCTTCCCGATTCAGTTTGTCTGAGGTTTAATTGCCCCACATTCAAAAAATGAAGGTTTCCAAAAATATATCCTAAAATCAGCCCACTTTACTGCAAACAAAAGCGGCATGAGCTATAAACTGTTTGATTGCACTTTGACAGGAATGTTTGGAGGTGTCTTGCTTTTAAAGACTCCCCCCTGCCTCCCCGGGGAGCGTGAGAGTGGGCGATGCGGCTGAAAATAGCACTTGTTGAGGAAGGATGAATCAACGCTGCACCTTATGCTTAATTAAAGATTAACGAGAAATTGCTCGGCGGTGTGGAGGGTTCGCAAAGCCTCGCTTTACCTCTCAGATTAGGGTTATGTAACGCTTGTTAATACTGAATGGGTCGTACTGAAAAAGTAATGACATCTGCCCGTGTGGCAGAATCAATTCTGTCGTGACAGGCTGCAAAATCTGAAGCTGGTGAATTGTCAACATATTGATGAATCGGCCTCTCGTAGCCACTAAGTCACGTAAATCATTCTGATTTGTGGGAAATGTATCTGAATTAATTATGACCCCCCGCCCCCCCTTTCTCCCCCGCTGCCCCTCGCACCCATGAAAAGGTCCAAGCGGTAGACCTTCATTTGTCATCTCTGTTTCAAGTAGTGGTGGCCGTTCTACAATGTAATAATGTTACCTGAGTTGAGAATGGGTATCACTGCTTTGCAAAATGCATTTACATGGAAATTATTTGTTTATACTAAATAAAAAAATAAGAGAAAAATAAATCAAATATTTTTTCAGTTTAAGGCTTCATTAAGGCTACATTAAGGCTTCATTGCATGAATTAATGCAATATGTAAACTTGTGGGATCATGTCTCTTTTCAAAAAGTATTAATTATTTGGTGGCTTTAAGTGAGGATTACTTCTACACTTAACATTGTTCATTGTTTGGACAGGATCCTCAAACATTTCAGGTGTGAAAGGTGCCTTAGACGATAATCCTAACCGAAAGACTTAAATTTGTTTGAAAATAGTGTGTGTGTGTGTGTGTGTGTGTGTGTGTGTGTGTGTGTGTGTGTGTGTGTTTCCAGATGAGACTGGCAGTGGTGATTGAAAAAAGGAGGATGAGCCACAAATGGAAAAATGACAATGAGCACGAGAAATGAAGAAACTTGAAATCCTATCTAATGTTTTACTTAGGATTTCAATAGAGAGACAGGATATTAATATCTTATGTTTTGTTGACATCATCTGAATATTTTTTTTTTCGTTAACGGGGGGGATGCCTGCAGCTCAGTTGTCAGAGCGGGTGCTTCGTTCCCTGGCTCCTCACTCTGAAAGTGGAAGTGACTCCCGATGGCCTGGTTAGCGCTTTGCATGGAAGTTCTGTCGCAGAGTGAATGGGTGAATGCCATCCAGTGTAGCCGCAAGGTGATTAAAGATTGTATACCATTTGTCACCTGGAATATTGGCCAACTGATACGTCTCTACCGAAATATCAATCACAGAACTGATCGTTCAGATATATTGACTGCCTTCATGCATTTCTTTAAGAGTTAAAGAGAAGGACTGATTGGTTGAGATTGGCTAATAAAAGAATGCTTCAATCAATTCCTTCCTTGTTGATGGATGAAACTATTGGCTACCTATTTGCTACTGTCACTATACACTAAAAATACAGTCTTATTTATTGACACAGCGGGGGTAGAAATAGAACAGGAAAAGTACGCTCACACAAACAGCAAACACAAAATTCACACGGACACGCTTGGGAACTGTCAAATACAAATACAGTCTTGTACTTCTTCAGGAGAGGAGGAGCGCGTGTCTCCTGACATCTACGATCTTCTCGTTGCTGCTGTCCGACCCTGTTGTTTGTCTCCCACAAGGATCTCACCGACCGCCATGCAGCCTTTAGAGCCTTATAAATATCCAATGCCTGTGTGGCTTTGCTGTGTCAGAAAGTGTAAGCTGGCTGTCCTGACCCAGAGTGGAGGTTGTAGTGACTTGTCTGCTTGGCCATCCGTGACTCATGCAACTTATTTAGCATGAGTCCCTACACTCTTGTCCACACCTTTGAGAGCAACCAAGGTTCGGAAAAACACTTCAACAGATAGTTGAAGTAGACGATTTAGGACACAGAGAGAGATCCTTAATGCTGGGCATTGTGGTTACACTTAGAGAGGGATGAGTAAGAGAGGAGGAACTCTGCAGCACAGGCAGACTTGCTGCCACTTGGGGGGGTTTCTCACTGATATATATGTGTGTGTGTGTGTGTGTGTGTGTGTGTGAGAAGAGAATGGAAGACATGTCCTGTCCAGGGCGTCGGTGGAAGTTTATAAATAAATGAAAATGTCTGGTTTTCATTGTCTCCCACGGGACCATAAAGCAAGTAGTTAAATTGTTAAATTGATGTGCGCTTTGCACAGAATACTATGGTACTTGCATAATACCCTTCCATAACGATGACTTTATTCGTGCAATACGATTTCAAAGGTCCTTCTTGCAAAGACTTTCATACTTATTTATTGAGCAACCGAATGCTGCTGGGTGAGATGATGATCCGCTCTGCAGAAGAGCATGGACAGGCAGCACAGGGGGAGATAAGGAAGATAATTGGGGGAAAAGATTTTTCCATTATTTTTCATCTTTAATTAAATCCTCATAATTAAATCTTTTAATTTTTTAATTATGCAGCTACTCTTTTTCACAACATTTATATAATTACACTGTAAAGATATGAGGATGTAATTTATTAAGAAAAAAAATTTCTAATACAGAAAGTGGTATCGTATATTACATTATTTTTTTATTTTTCAAGGACTACCAAAATAGCCATTCATTTGCATCATTATTTCATTCCAGAGATTTTTATTCTAATTTTTATAATGAGATGTGTAAAGGGAGATTTTTTTAAATAATAAGACATATTGAATCATCTCTTAGAATCTCAATTGTGTTGCATAACTGAAATCTTCATCCATTCAGAGGAGGCACGGTTTCAATGCATTAGTTTTAAGGCATTTCAGATTAGACTTCAAGTATCATTTAGCTATAGCATTCTCGAGGCACAGCCGATTGTCCATTTTTATGGAAATCAGAATACAGTCACCATAGAATAAGCACAGAAAGTTTAAATATATCAATTCTCTGTCCCTGGGCACATACCATTGTCAAGATTTTGCTTGCAGTGAGGTCCCTGAAGAAATTATGAGTGCGTAATAAATTCAGTGGCACCGTGGAAAGTGTTAAATAACCAAAGTAGCTTTGTGTCTCAGGAGCTGTTCGTTTTCACAAACTGTGAAAGCTGTGACATACAACAATAAATGTCCTTCCCCTTACAACCGATGAAAACCGACGGTGTGTTATTAGAAAACTGAGAAACCATTCTCAGTAAGAGGAAAACAATAGTTAAAGGTGAGGAAACTGTGGTTGTGCTGCATTTCTCTTCCTGTCTGAATATTTGCGCCTTGTATCAGGAACTCTCTTTTGACTGATGAAGATATCAGAAATTGCACTGAAGATCATAGGAACTGCTCCCCTCTGTTTATGTGTACTGATTGTCATTACAGATATCATCAATTCAGCCGCACAATTCTTCTTGTGATATCTTTTGTGGACATTAACATTTACGCAGTGATAAGGCAAAATGATCGGTCACATATCTGCAGTTATTATTGTTATCAGACTCAGCCTTGCACTGTGAGGCCTTGAACCCCCTTCGGTTTCAGAGTGCAATGTTCCAAACTTAGAGAGAGAACATCTGTTTCTCGAGTATTGTACGATGTCTGAGACTCAAACATACCTCATATAATACATTTTTCAATTTTATCAGGTCTCAATTGAAATTGCTATTGTAAGTGTGGAATTCATGCTCATGTTCACAGGGGTGCGGTTAATGTTAGTTGAAGGGCCTTTTCCCTGGGTTGGGCCCTGGTAATAAAAAATATAAAAAAACAACAGCAGAATAATGTTACTGAACTGCCTCATGGTGGATTCTATTGAGTTTCATAATTTTGAAATGCTCAAGTCTAACATGTATTTGGAGGTTCTCAGTCATCCAGTGCTCAAGTCTAAATTCTTGAAATGCTTTTTTTTTTGATTGATATGGCAATCATATTACCAGTTAATGACTGTCACCATTGTGGGACTTGGGTACTCAAAATCAACCAAACAAAGACCCCCCCCCAAAAAAGAAATCAGATTGTAACTTTTTTTGTGAAGTATGAATTTTCTTCACGAATTTTCCAGGCTAAAAGCTGCTATGTATTTCACACGCTGTGTGTTTAAGCAGCACTGTGGCTTAAACAATGATACGGCTAATTTATGGATATTTTTTGGCGCTAAAGCATTTAGCCTTTTTACATTTGACCAATGACATTAACATGAAATTCTGAGGCAAATGCCACTCTCATGTCATTTTCAAGTCTTTCCCCTTTCTTCGTTTTAAACTATAAAGAACAATTGTTCTTCTAAAGCGCAGCCTAGGACCATAGATTGTAGATATACAGTCTATATGAAAACACACACAAACACGCACACAGTATATTATGTTTTTATTCATGCAAAGACACTTTTAATTAGTTGTGAACACAGTTTATATTTTCCACGGATTGGTGAGTAATTACAAGATGTGTATACGTGATGATAGTAATGCGATAATTAAATTTAGGAGGCCTCACAGGCAAAGATCATGTGATCACAGTTACTTTGTAATGTGTTACGCCAACCATTGACAGACGTGCCATTTAACTGATTCCACTCATTTTGAGAAACAAAGATCTCAATATCGGCCCACTCAGTAAATGCAGTTTCTCTTGCGCTCCCTTTTGCTCTCTATCTACCCGCATTACCGTAGGGAAAAATTAAAACCTCCATAGGCCACCTTTGACCACAGCTACAGGTGCATCAGGATTTGTTCTACTTTAACTCCTGCTCCCTTCTTACCTGGGCTTTTTATATGTGCTCTTTTATGGTCTGGCATTGAACTACATTGGGTAATGCATGTGAGGTGCGTTTGCCAAACGAGTTTCACAATGACTTATGAGGGCTTTTGAAACCCGACATTTAGTTTTGAATTTTGACCAAGAAACCATTACTTGCAGAAAAGTGGATTTCATAGTGTAGCAATGAATAATGATGCCCATTAATTAAGGAAAATGAACGCCATGAAATCCATCTATGTCACTATGTAACGGTTTAATGGTTTAATTGCAGAGGGTCATTGGACAGTGATGGGCTCATTATTAGACAAAGACAAGGATTAATGTATAAAAGTTAAATGTACATGGAACACATTGCTCTCACTGCTCGGCTCCACAAAGTCACAGTCTGCTCATGGTAAAGCTGAGGGATACAGTATGTACCTAACATTTAGTTTTTATTTTTAACGGATAATTCAATCAAACAGTTCTTTTCAATTGAAATTAAGGTTGGCTCTGAGTTTACACTGCTGTTGTTCTGAGTTTACACTGCTGTTGTCATGTTTTTATTATTTTGTAGATGACGCTAAGGGTCAACTTCCTGTTTACTCATGGCAACAACATGGAGACTCAGGAGAGCACAATTCACCCTGTTGTGTGAAATTGTAGGTGCATATTTATATATCTTGTAAAATATCACACAAAGAAAGTGCACAAAAAGTGCACAAAAAAGCATGGGATAGATTCAGACTTTCCATCATTAGCATGTCATGCTAATGTTGGCACGTTGGCATCGAACATCGCTATTGTCAGTTAATGTGATAAAAAGTCCTCCAGTTTTAACTTTTGTTTTGTATTGTTCTCTTTGTAGGTTAAAGACTGTGGTGAGATGTACGGACAAAGTTTTCCGGTGTCACAGTGAAACTTTGTGAGTGTAAGTACTTTTAATTTGTACTTCATTGTGACTAGCTTCGTGGCTAAAGGTTGCTGGACTTACCTTTTTAATGTTTATCTATTAATGGCCACAGCCTGCTACTTTATTTCACTGTCATAGTTTATATTTCTTTATAGGATTTTGGCATATTCATAATATTTAATGGTTTTTATTTTGTTGTGATTTTCTTTTCTCCTGTTATTTCTAAGCTTTGTAAAGGCTTGTCACAAATATGCTCCAAAATAGATTAGAAAAGCCGCAAGAGTCCTGGAACTTAAAATGTTTTCTGCTTGTTCACATCTTAACATATTTAAATTTTTATGATAGTTGTGCGGTTGTTGCAATGTTGCACGGAAATGGCCAGCAATTTTAGCAAAAAAATACTTTTTAATTCAGTTTTACACCAGGACTAAGTTAAATATTTTTTCCTTTTCAGACCAATGACGTTTTTTTTTTGCATGAAGTGTCATCTTCAAACATGAAACTACCCCTGTTGATTTAAGTCCCTGCAGGAAAACCTCAGCTGTGTTTTATCTGAAATCCATTTCTTAATGGCTGTTCATCCCACCCTCCCTATAAGGAGCCCGGCTCATTCTTCATCAATGCGCCTGCACATTTTAGGAAGCTCTTTTCATAGTTTCCTGCAGATGCTATAATGCGCCATCACGTGCCTGCTGGCCTGCTCTGTCTGCCGACTTCAAAGCGCTCCTGTCGCATAATGATAATGAATGCAGTGTGTCTGCTCAACATGCTTAGTGGCTCGCTGTCAATCTGTTCCACTCAGACTCAGGTTACAGTCCGTTGTTGCCCTGCTCTCCCTGCGAGGGCGGCCACTGCCAAGGCAGGCGCTTTCTTGGTTTGTTTGTCCCCGGACATGAACCCTTAACAGTTACAATGTGTTTGCGAGCGAAGGTTCAAATCAAAGGAATGCTCTTTCAGTCCAGCGCAAATACTGCAGTCAGCAGTTTGACACAATAGCGAACGCCTGTACTACAGCATCTGTTCTTCCTTGTGGTTTTTCAAAGGCAGTCAGGGGGCCCTTTTCATCTCATCAATGCCTCATAGAGAAAGCCTTTGACTGTACGAAAGGATTGATAAAGAAATCAATAAATAGGCAGGACATAACCCACTGGGTCATTAATAATAAACTAAAGGAGTTCTTTCAAATGGGACTCTGTGGTCTGTCCTCACAGGGTCAAAGCAATCCATTTCTGCCTTTTCCTCTCCCCCTGCTATCTCAGTGTCCACTCTTTTAGGTCTGCGGATAAAAGAGGGCTCATTGGGAACAAAGAAAGGGTTTGACAGAGCTTTGGACACCTGCAGAGGACCAAATCACCATGTCAGCACAGGTTCGATCAAAATAGTAGGAGAAATACTCAACTGAGAAAAAAATACACAAGAATTTTCTTAATGAGGGCATGACATTTTATCCTCCCGATGCTCTACAATATTCCCGCCATTGAAAGAAAAATATTTAGGTGTGTCATGATATGTCATTTTTAGAAAGCAGCACATCCATGGGATTCATAGTATCCTCAGGTGACAATAATAACCTCCATGTAAATGATATTTACATCCACATTTACCGTCTGCTCTGCCAGAGATGGTCTGATAACTTCCCAGACTAGGGGGTTGCTATGGGAACATGACTCATCACAAGTCTTCCTGCTTTACCTGTAGCAGCTGCTCGGTACTCATGAAAGCTATTTCATGCTCCCTTTGTTTGCCAACCAGTAGTGGTGAGCCTCAATTTTCAATAACATGTTATATCAAATGTCTGGGAAAACACATGTGCTGTAAAACAGGTTTTGCTACGCTTGCTCGTACACACAACACAGATTCTCAGAGCACTTTTACAGTTTTGTGTTCAGTGAAACTGACTGTATTAATAATCAACTGCTCAGTTACATTGATCTCTGAAATACTGAGGTTAAAAGGGATCGCCCTTTGCGCTTCTTGTGTGAGATTCTCAGATGACAAGATAATCATGAACACTCATCTTAACGTACTGCTTGAGCTACAGTTGCAGTGGGATTTGTTAAGAGCTGATTAGACTTTAATGGACTGTAATGTAAGTCATGTTTATACATAAGCTTGCAGTTGGTGTGCAATGAGTTTGTATCGTACAAAGCAGTAAAATACATACATTTTACTTTCCGTCTAATTCAAACTTGGCAAATTAAACAAATATGTTCAGAAAAAACATATGTAAACGTATCCTCGTGTAAAAGTTTCCTTGTTAAGAATGCGGGGTGCAGCGAAACCTTAATCCAAACCTACTCGTCTCACTCTTCGAAGACACCGCTAATCTTATGCACAGGTTGGCAGGGGGGCAATTTAGTCTTCATTTAAAGTAGGAGGAAGATGGAGAATCCTGGAGGAAACCCACACAGACACAGAGAGAACACACTAGCCCCCCTGTGCGCCCATGGATCTGGCTGGCAACCTCCTCGCTGTGAGGAGAGACTGCTTAACCCTGAACCACTGTGACGTTCATGAAAATCCTGATATAACTGGGTATAAACATCCTAATGGCTGTTTGACTGAACAATAAGTGCTCTTTAAGTCAGGGGATTTCTTTCTCCTGCATGTATGATGCTCATTATGAAAATACAGTTGAAAAAAGAAAAAGGAAGGGAAACAGACCTCACCTCCTAAAATAAACCTGTGCAGCAGATGCTTGAATTCAGTTTCCGTCTGTGTGGTGTTTCAGGTATGCTGATATTCATTGAGAGGTGTGGAGGAGGCCCATCTGCCACACCACCACTGAGCCTGTAAACAAAATCCTCAGCTGTCCTTCTTGTTGTTACTGGCAACTTCCTGCCTCCACCGGGAACGCGACAGTAGTGATTGCAAAATGCAAAACAAACTGATGTGTGTCTCTCATCTCAAGGAAATGCCACTACCTAGTGTTATATTACGTCTTCTTCTTCTTCTCCTTTCGGCTTTTCCCTTTAGGGGTCACCATAGCAAATCAACCATCTCCATCTAACCCTATTCTCTGTATTCCTCTCTCCTACAGCGACTACCTTCATATCCTCTCTCACTTCGTCCATAAATCTTCTCTTTGGTCTTGACCTCCCTCCTCTGTACATGACCGAACCATTTCAGTCTGGCTTCTCTGACCTTCTCTCCAAAATATCTGTCATGTGCTGTTCCTCTGATAGACTCATTCCTGATCCTATCCATCCTGGTCACTCCCAAAGAGAACCTCAGCATCTTCATCTCTGTGACCTCAAGCTCTGCCTCCTGTCTTTTCGTCATTGTAACTGTTTCTAGGCTGTACAGCATCGCTGGTCTCACCACTTTCTTTTACACCTTTCCTTTTATTCTGGCTGATAGTCTTCTATGTCATAGTACCCCTGACACTTTTCTCCACTCATCCCAACCTGCTTGAACCCGTCTCTTCACCAGAGATCCTCCAACTTCTTGATTTCCACTCCCTGTAGCATCATTGTTCTACCCAGGTTCCTCTCATTCACACACATATGTTATGTTTTGCTGCGATATGATAAAAAAAGCAAACATCCGAGTTGGAGTGTCTTCCAAGACATCGCTGACCTTAGGATCAATTATTGATTCATGCATGATGGATGAGTGGAGCATAAGTATAAACGCAGCAAACTTTAAGGTTATTGACCTCTGAGCTTGTACCGAGCCCTTTCAAACTGCCACATTTTTTGGCTGATTCAATATTATCTGGCCTGTGATCATCACATTCAAACAAATTCTTCCTAACATCATTTGAATAAAATTAAATACAATTAAATGATGATGTGATATGAAAAATATAGAAAATTTAAACAAATATTTTTAGAATAAAATATCATTTGATCATGGCTAGTGTTGACTTGTTAGAATAATTTTCTCGAAGTCATGTCAGATTTGAGGCGGTTGTGGCTCATTTGGTCGATGGGCGTCCCTCCAAACCAGAGGCTGGCACTTCGATTCACGGCTACTCCTGTTCACATGCTGAAGTGTTCTTGAGCAAGACACTGAAAGCCACAAACACGCTTGTGATGGCCTGGTCAGTGCCTTCTATGGCACTTCTGCCACCATCGGTGTGTCTGTGAATTTATGAATGCTATCTAGTTTAATGGAGACAATTTACCAAACATTGTTGACGTGAACGGCATCCTACAGAAAAGCCTACAATTGGATTTTCTTACTTGAACAATGTTAGATCTCTTCGATAACATCACACATCGCTGTGCCAAAATTAAGATAAGTTATTGCCTTGATGGTGTTGGTTCATATCTCACGTAGATTATGCTGTTGATAAATCCATTTAAAATAAGCAAAACAATCAACCATTCCTTATTTACAGGAGTTAATTAGTGAATAATAGTTTCATATTCATTCCAATCAGTTTTCTCTCAGTATCGCTGTCTACAACCTGCTGCATGTGATGAGTTACTTATTCCCCACAGATGTTAATTAACTCTGCAGCATCACTGTTTACTGTATCTGCTTTACTTGCCTTGTTAAGATGGCAGTTTTTTTTGCTACGCTGAATGTAGTCATATTCGGTAAATGTTTACAAATGTGATTGTAGTTAAAATATGAAGAATTGAATATAGTTGTTTAAATGGTCACTTGATAAATTATGGATCAGAAGGAATGCAGAACACACATGGTGCATTTTATTGCTCATTAGTTTATCTTGTATAGTGACTCAGACAGCTAAACCATCTTTTTTTTTTTTGAACATGTGATCAACCCCCCCCCCCCCCAGCTACAATCACAGACACACACACCTATGGGCACTGGCGGCACTTTGTGCCCTCGGACTACCGCAAAGGCAGTCAATTTAAAAAAAAAAAAAAAAGAGAGAGAAGTGCAGCGCGGGTACAAGCTCCAAATGGCATCCAGGTACTTGAAGGGCTTTTCTGAATATCTGAGGCACTTCTTTTACAGCATAGAGGTGATCAAGTTGTTGGTTTGCGTGAAGGTCAGATGCTGTTATGTAAGGTCCTGGGCTTGAATGGGAAGATGAAAGCTTTCTCTTTCCGAGCAGTCTTTGTTGCAACGCTGAGGTCGAAAAGGTGCTCACTGAGATCCAGCTCGCTCTTAGTCTCCACTGTTCCAGTCTGTCTTTCTTTCAACTGAGTGACTTCATTGTGTTTCTCTATTTACACATCGACAGCTTAGCATACGGAAAGTAACATACGTGTGCCACACTCACACACACACATAGTTATTCAATAATATAAAATAGGATTGTAGTTAATTAGCTCTTCGTTTTGTCTACATAATACCATGAACTATTTCTGAAAAATGCAAATCCCTACTTCAAAGACTGTGGGGTAGAACTTCCCTATATGTTTTTCATTTGGAAATTAACAGCTCAGTGGGATTCTGCTCACAATAAGGGCGTGTGGATAGCAATGTTTACCATAATGATTTTTTATCGATTGGTTACCGCTGAAATGGATGATCTGTATTTCAGCCTTACTTTGTTTATGTGATTTATTCTAGAACTTTTTGGCAACAAAGAGCAAGATATATCCCATGATCCCTCTCTTCAATTTTTGAGCTGAAATAAAAATAGAAAAGGTCTATTAAGTCTTGCCAAAATCAAAATCTGGCCCTGCGATTGACTGGTGACCAGTCCAGGGTGATCCCTGCCTCTCGCCCAATGAAGGCTCCAGCATCCCCCACAACCCTGAGTGCAGGATAAGTGGCAGAAGATGGATGGATGGAAAATATAAATCTTGAAAAGCAGTCCCCGCCCTTTGTGAAGTCTTATTCTCACCAGGCTGGTGCCGCTTGTCAATTTCTACTTGCAGGACTGCCTCTCATTTCTCGGCCATCATTTCTTGTCTGAGGGCTTCTCTGTGCTTTTCTTTCTCTGACAGGATGGTTAATCTCCAAATACAGAAACACACCTTTTGTTTTTGCCTGTGGTGAGCTGCTGAATTGAGAAAAGTCCTCTGCCATCTAATCCTTTGGGAAAAACCTTTGCACAAAACCAAAGAATCTCCACCTGGACTGACTAAGGAATCGTGTTATATTACGTCTAAGTTCTAGACTATTTTAGAGATGCTGCGCATGCTTCGTCAAATCAAAGAGGATTTTTCTTTCACGGTTTTCTCCGAGTCGTCTCTTCATATGCGTTTTGAAGTTCCTCAGAAACATCAGCACGTTAGGAAAACACAAAAGCCTCTATTCCACTGACCTTGCTTTCAGCAATTTAATGAAGACAGGTGGGCTTGTAGAAATAAGTTCCCACTTGTTCACGTCAAGATTTATGGATTGTACTCAGTAACTGGGCCATGATTTGTGGTAAGAGGCGTTGCTGTCTATTTTTGAGCACCTCAAGAGAGGGAGAGAGACAGTACTGTATTTTGAAATTGGCTGACATTTCCAAATCCTGACTAAAACCAGATCTGGACGGATAAAACGTTGTACTCTTAACTTGCATCAGTGAGATATAAACCAAGTAAGCCACTGACTGAACTCACATGAAAGTGTGCCATAAAAGCGATCGCATTTGCTGCTATAAAGCCTTGTTCTGCAGTTTGCTCTGATACCTGGTTAGGTAATACCGTGTTGCCGGGAGTTTTATTGGAGGTGACACCCCATCAGGCCTATAAATAGCTTTGCACTTTCCCCCAGGAGCCCAGCTGTAGCTTTCTACCAGGCATTTGATCACTTGTTTGTAGGGGGACTGACATCCCCCTGTCTCTACCTAGTCTATCTGCCTTTTTGACTTGTGCTCTCATGCACTTACAGAAGAGAAACACACCTGAGAGAAAAAAAAAAACTAGCATTCACACACACCTTGTGCCCCTTGGCATCATCACCGCCGGAATACACGATGTGAGAAATCATCGACTCTTGTGATTGCGCTTTTTTAGAGGAATCCATAGATGGTTCGCCGAGGGATTTCCCTAAACTACACTTGATGATGACTCACCAAATCACTGCAGACAGTCATCTGATTGCGGAGAGTAAGGTGCGAAATGAAATTCTCTGATATCGTTTTCGCTTTCGAATGACGAAATAATTAAATCGCTACTAAGTCCGAGGGGGGGTGAGGGGGCGGGATTATGATGCAGATAAGTCTGAAAACAGGTGGGATGTTAAAATGTAGGGGAGCGACAAAAAAAAAAAAAAAAAAAACAAACTCCTGCAGGCTGTGTCTGACCCCCAGTGAGTCACTGTCTACACAAGCTTCTATAATGACTCTGTAACCAGCACTGACATTTATAAAGTGCAATTCACAGGAATCAGGACCGTATCAGTGGCCAGAAAAAATTGACACCCTTAATTGAACAAATGTAATCATTAACTCCACGGCCTCGTGCTCAACGAAGGCTGTTCATCCACCCAATGCTGGAGGAATGTCATTGTTGAAAAACACCAG
Organism: Fistularia commersonii; assembly: GCF_037954325.1. Taxonomy (NCBI): domain Eukaryota; kingdom Metazoa; phylum Chordata; class Actinopteri; order Syngnathiformes; family Fistulariidae; genus Fistularia; species Fistularia commersonii. The sequence goes on from NC_141302.1 coordinate 6,564,452, forward strand.
GGTGAATTCTGACCGGATAATCACAATAAAAAGGTCGCTCTCTGAAGAGGGTCACCAGGTCGTACTGTGAGGACGGAGGCGCCCGGAGCAGAGTCTGCTGTGTACATTACTGCAAAAGACAAGTTATAAATAATAGATTGTTAAGTAAACATGTGTGTTTAGGGACCCCTTGATTACGTCAGACGAGCAGGTGGAGGCAATCCATGGGGTTTTTATATTATCCTTTTATATATGAGAAGCGGTTACAGTTTCCTCTTGTGCAGAAGAAGAGATTTATTGATTCTGAATGATTTGTCGTTACACCGCTTCCGTTTTCCAGCTCCATTCATAGCCTTGATCAGTCTCACTGTTTTGAGTCAATGTCATGGGGGAATTTGTTTTTGATTATCTGTATTTAAAAGAAATGAGAGGAAGCTTATATCGATTTCAGTTTAGTTGTGCAAAACTGCACCAAGTTGCAAAAATAGATATAGGTGTTGTGCGTATGTACACGTGCTTGGATGTAAAACAGTAAAAATGTGTTTTACATTTTTAATGTGGAGAAATGAACAGCAAGCTAAATTCTATATTCCAAAAAGAAAAGGAAGCAACTGATGTTGAAAGCCAGCCATTTTCAATATTTTTTTCAGATATTTGATATTTGGTCAAACATTTGATGAGGGAAAGATGTGGGTGGAGGTGGTGGTGGTGGTGGTGGTGGGGGGGGGGGCAGAGGTCAGAGGTCAGAGTCTACCTGCAGCAAGGATCCAATGATGATGCAAGCCAGTGAATCTACAGTGACCGGGGAGGGGTGGGGGCATAAATTATTCATTTCGGGGAAAAGGATCTATTTGCTCCCGTGTCAGTCCGCACCTGCTGCCATTCCGCTCCACGACAGCAACGTCCCCGGACCCACTCGCCCCCACCCCCCCTGCATCCCCGCCGGTGGAAGAGGAGGAGGAGGAAGAGGAGGAGAAGAAGAGCTCCGCGTCCGGAGTGCAAGCGCACCCCAGTCAACTCGGCGCGCACTTTTGGTGCGTTTGCGCGCAAGTCCCCCCCTCCGCCCCCCCGGGATATGTTGGACAGACGGCGTGGGTTGGGGGTTGTAAGGGGGATTCCGCTGCATGGATTTTAACTCGCACAAGCTGGAACCCACGGACGCGCACCGCCAGTGACCGGGGAGGGGAGGGGAGGGGGGGGTAGGGCACCACCGGCGCGTCTGAGAGCGAGAAGAGGAGGAGGAGGAGGGGGCGTTCAGCACGCTGGACAGCGCTCCTGGAAGTTGGCGCTGGAGGATCTGGGGGGGTTCGGAAGGGGTGAAGGGGGGGATCGATGGAAATGAACGCCGGGTTCCGCCGGCGGGACTTGCGGGCGGTGAAGATGGTCGGGTTCCGCCGCTGGGGCGCAGGTGAACCGAGAGCGGACTCTCTGGAGTGAGACATGGACTTCGCTGACGTCCTTTTCGCCTCCTTCATCGTCGTGGTCGCGGTCGTGTCGCTGCTGTCCAACTTGCTGGTGCTGCTATGTTTCGTCCACAGCACCGAGATCCGCCGCCAGGTGCCCGGCGTGTTCACCATGAACTTGTCCTTCTGCAACATCCTCATCACCGTCCTCAACATGCCCGCCACGCTGGTGGGCATCGTCCGGAAGCAGCAGCCGTTCGGGGATTGCGTGTGCCACGCGGTGAGCTTCCTGGAGACCTTCCTGACCGCGAACACCATGCTGAGCATGGCCGCGCTCAGCATCGACCGCTGGATCGCGGTGGTTTTCCCGCTCAGTTACTCCACCAAAATGCGCTACAAGGACGCGCTGATCATGGTGTGCTACTCCTGGCTCCACTCCTTCACCTTCTCCCTCACCGCGCTGCTCTTCTCCTGGCTCGACTACAGCGACGTGTACGCGTCGTGCACCCTGCAGCCGAGCCACGGGCCCGGCGACGGGATTAAGTTTACAGTTTTCACCGTGGTCTTTCACGCCACCAGCTTCATCCTGTCCCTACTCATCCTGTGCTTCACCTATCTGAAGGTGCTGAAAGTCGCCAGGTTCCACTGCAAGAGGATCGACATCATCACCATGCAGACACTTTTCCTACTGGTAGACATTCACCCCAGGTATTTCAAGCACGTTTTTCTTTCCTGTTCTCACTTATGCGCGCACTTATGCGTTGTGCAGAGAATGAAAAGCCACTTTGTTGTCCCCAGCGTGAAGCAGAGGTGTTTAGCCGAGCAAAAGAGGAGAAAGCAGAGAGCCACTAAGAAGATAAGCATCTTCATCGGCTCTTTCATCATCTGCTTTGCTCCTTATGTAATTACAAGGTAAGGCATACTGATGGCAACCTATAAATGATTGAGCGCGCCGCAAAAAGCTTGTACACCTCTTAAAAAATAAATGGCCTGAGAGCGCGGTCCTTTTTTGATAACCCGATATGTCCCGTGTGAGTAACTTACCCGTGCATCACGTAGGACAAACACGAGATACAGATGTGTCTCCATATTGCATCGGAACAATCGGCACCTGGTTACGTGACCTCTGATATTTCAAAGAACTGCGGTGACTCACGGCGGGCCCTCGACGTAATGAGCCGTAAACAAGCGTCTAACGAACGCACACGAGTGGCTCGAGACGCAGGCAACAAAAAGGGCCGCTGCCAGAGGAAGAGAAGGAGAACCACGAGGGCCCGAGGAACGGTAGTCACCCAGATGTGGTACCGGTCATCCATCAGTTTGACAGTTTTCGGTGCGAGTACGTGGGAGGTTGGAAGGAGGATCGCCTTAACAAGGAAAAGTGTCTGGGTAATTGGAGAACCCGCCTGACCACACCTCCGCACCGCCAGCTGGCCCCTCTGGGCGCCGACAGCTAATTCTGACCCTGCTGCTTTTTGTACTTTTAAATGAGAACGTCAAACATTTGTCTATAATATAGCATTCGGTTATTTCCCTCTCCCCCCTTTTTTTTATGTTAATCAGCAGATGGAACATGATTTTAAAACACAACCGTGCACCGTGAAGCTGAAATGATACTGATTAATTCAAATTTCTTTTTTTTTTTTTATAAACATTTTTAAAAAAGTTTCGTGACTTTGGCGCAGGTGGTTAGCGCTTCCTCACAGCGTGAAGCACCCCGGTTTGATTCCCACAGGGAGCCTTTCTGTGTGGAGGTGGCGTGTTCTCCCTGTGTCTGCGTGGGTTTCCTCCCACAGTCTCAAACATGCAGAAGGTTAATTGAAAAAAAATTGGGAAAATTGTCCTATTTATTGAATAGTTGTTCGTCTATATTTGGCCCTGCGAGCGACTGGCAAGGTTCAGTCCAACGGCAGCTTGGATAGACTCACGCATCCCCACGATTCTAATAAGCAGAAGATAATGGACGGGTGGATTTTTCGTGATTTTGGGTTCTGTTCTGGTAACCTGATTCAGCCTTGTTTTTGCCGTTGTTCCTTCAGGTTGGCCGAGCTCCTGCCCTTTGTGGACGTCAACCGCCACTGGGGAATCATAAGTAAGTGCCTGACGTATAGCAAGGCTGCGTCTGACCCCTTTGCCTACTCCCTCCTACGTCAGCAGTACAAGAAGGTCCTGGTAACTGTCATCAATAGGCTGCTTCGCCGTGACCTGTACCCCTCATCCGGCCATAACAGCTCCTTAGATACAGAGAACGACTACTGTCTCCAGAGGATTAGCTAGTAGCGCTGGAGCGGACGCGACAGACTCACGATCCGGGCCGAAAATAAAGGTTGCCTCTTGGAATAATTTGGTCGGGGGGCGGGGGGGGAGGAATGAGGGGCGGCGAGGACGGAGTATTGTCAGGGACGGAAGAGATAGCACATCGAGGGGGACAGATTGTGGGTGTGAGGGGGCAAAGAGAGCAAAAATAAGGAAGCGAGGAGGTGGAGAGGAATGAACTGACAGTTGTGAGGGGGAGGATGAATTGGAGAAGAGTCGACGAGGAAAAGCAGGGTGAGGGAAGACAGATAGGGAGTGACAGGGACAATGTGTGTAGACGCCGGCCGGAGACAGTTTTGGTAAACAAGGGATCTGTGAATCACCGGTGACAAGTCAACACAAAGACACAAACACACACACACAGATCAAATGAACCAATTCCACTGAGTAAGTCACCCATTTGGATTAATCTCAAAAAACGAAGGACCACGCCACTGGAGATCAGACAGCACGGACGTCCTCTCAGCTTTGACGGACCTGTCGAAAGTGGCCTTTTGCGCTGTACCCCGACCGCCCCGTTGTGGAATCGCTAAATGGGAGACCGAGGACCGACGCTGCAGATGGATGATGACGGGCTGAAGATGTGAAAAGGCAATGGGGGACTTCGCTGTTCTCAGTTCTGGAACTTACGCTCAGCGACAGGACGGAGGCTCAACAGCTGCCCATTGTTGCTATTGTCATTATTAACTGTGTTAGACTACTTTGCAGTGTCATGTCACCCACTGAATATTGATGCACTTTGTCTAATTCTCTCAGAGCTATTAGTTACAGGAGCCAAAGGCAAAACACCATTTACACTGCAATGTTATAATGATACTCTGTGGAATTTGATAGCGTTGGTTTTTTTTGTCAACTAATCCCAAAAATGAAACCGACAGCGCGCTAGTCACTTTTGTTTTACTTTCCCAGCATGTCTCTTATTCCCAGCCTTAACCATTTTTTCCATCCACAACAGTACAATGTTCACATGACTGTAGCTGTTACTGCTGTTGTCTGAGAGTGACAGGAGATCTAGAAAAATGGGACCGTCAGAGATGGAAGTGAAGTGCGCTGAATATTGTGATTATCTATCTTCTTCAACCAAATGTCTGTTATTCAGAGCAGTAACCAGTATTTTTTAATTTAGTGGCGTCTAATTGTACGGGGACCGTCGATAGGGCCAAAGTGATCAGAAGCGATTAATTTAAATGAGCTCATTAAATCTTACTCCAAACTGTGAGGCTAAAAAAATTAAATGAGCATCTGAAATCTTACCATGATGACTTTTTGACTCATCTGTATAATTCCGCTGCTCATTAAGATGCGGGGCAAGGTTTATTTCAGGTGGGGAGCTGGAGGATTTTTAACCCAAAAAATGTTTTTATTTTACTAATTTTTCATGGTTAATAACAAATGTGGATATGTTCTTTCCGTTATTTCTTCATTGTTATAAATAGTAGGGGAGTCAGCTGATATATCTGATGCAAACAAACTACGTGGTTGAGTTTTTTTTTTTTTTTTTTTTTTGCTCTTCATTGTTCCACAATGAACATGAGAAGAGCCGCGTCAGTATTCACCTGTTTTTTTCTGCAACTGCCTTTTCTAACTTGCACCTGTGAGTTTTGGCACTCCCTTATATTAACTTAGGCTAAATTCACATGACCGTTGAACGAAGGACGACACAACGTGGTGAACCGTGACCGGCAAGCACTTCTGCCACACTGGTATTCTGTCACATTCAAGCTGCTGATTCTTGAAAAGGTGAATGTGCTTGGTTTGTCCATTCCAGGCTCCTCTAGAAACAGGGTCGCCCTCCATGACAGAGAGAAGTAGATATGAAGGGGCCTTGGGGATGATTGGGAACACACATTTTTTAAATTTTGCTGAGCTTATATTCATGAGAACGTTTCTGTATAACATTGGACCTCGGCAGGAAGATCCCAGTTGATCCTTTGCTTCCAGCAGGATCAGCGGATGATTACTGAGCCTCAATCGGAGGTTCAAGTGGGGATCGATGATATCGGGTGGTGAGGCGGTGGGAAACCCACAGAGTGAGTCCCAGCTGGGGGCCAAAAGGTTTACAGTGTGATGATCGCAAGGCCATCCTGACAGCGGAAGGGTTACAAACACAAAAGTCCTGCAAGATTATATTAGGCAGCATCGCAAAATTGTTTACTTCATTGAAAAAGATGGAAATGCACAGCCTGTGTACGAGTCTGTGTTGAAGAGCTTGTCTTCGAGACATGTAATCCAACATCAAATCTAATGATCCAGACCAGGAGTCAATAGATTTGTCACTGCAGGTGAGCAGCGGACTTGCTGAGCATCCGTCAAGGTTTTTTTTGTATGTTTCGGTAAAAAACATTGACCCAGTTTGATCCAAATTTCTGCAAATTTTATAGCGCCTCTTTTCATAAGTCATATAAACCGTTCATAGGAAAGCCATTCATCATTATTGCTGTGGATTGTCATGAACTGTTGACAGAGAGAAAGTATTGAATAGCACCAGATGTATGCATTTAAGTATGAGTTTGTTACTGAATGTACTAGATGATAGGCCACTTTTGAAGCAAATGCATATGTACAACTGTGCTTTGTTTTGCCAGTTGACTGTAAAACTATTTCTAGAAGTATTTACATGATGTTGTTTATTTTGCACTGTAGGGGAACAACTTTTTTTGTCTCTATTGGTTTTCCTCGAAGGGTGATGTAGCACACAAATGCTTTCGAGTGCTTTAAACACACTGTTTTGTGTTTGTGCCAGGTATGAATATGTGACTTTTTCAGCTGTTCCACTCTTAAATCAGAATAGCTGCTTAACTATTAGAAACCAGTTTATCTGGATGTATTTGGTGCACATTTTTTTATTTTCTCCTCCTGTGAGCCACTTGCTGTTCCTTGGCAGTGTGATTTACTACTCGTGGAAAATGTGCAATAAATGCTGTACTTTAGGAGTTAAGTATTGATTTTTAATGCTCTTGCTATAATATCATTGCATTTGAATGACTGGTATGATATCATTTGCCAAGAGCATTTAGATTGTGTTAATTGTAGCAGAGCACAAACAATTAACACGTGCAGTTCTTGGTACCACCACGCTCCAGTTTTGATCCATGTGTCAAAATCAAGGACATTTGGCAAAGAATTTCACAACTATGTAAAATAGACAGCTGACATGATGATGGTGAAATGCCTCTCTGTTGTAGCTAGTGATCATGATAGGAGTAACATTGAGACGAAAGGAAACAACAGAGTTTCCATCACTCTCGTATTTAATTTAAATTTACTAAGATTTCAAAAAAGGGGAAACTGAATGCAGGCATTTTGGAGAACTACACTGACATGTTAACCGCCGGGTGGCCGTGTCATTTAAATAGTCATTCTTGAAACAATGAAAGTTGGGCCCCAAATATACCTAACACCTGTGCTGTAATTGTGTCATGTGCAGAGGGGTGCTTTGGGTGTCAATTTAGAAAATGTTTGGCACTATAACTTGTACACCCAAAGCACAGATGTTTAATTTGTGTAATTCTTAAATACCAGCTCTGAATTCTATGGTTGTTTTATTGTCCGACATTGAAAGCGGCGGTCATTAAGCACTTTAATCACTTGTGTAACATTGACTGTGTGAGTGTAGTGGTTTAGTTAAAGATCGGGTGTACCAGAGCAAAGCGTACACAAATCTTCTCCAGTGTTTTTGCACCTAAAGGTACATTTGCAAGAGGGACCGTCAGGAAACAATTGTACATTAATCTTAACTTGTCCCACTTCCTTTACTTCATTTGGCCCATCTGATCCTGGGGCTCTGCCAGCCGGTCACTCTACAATGATTTACGTTCATACACCAGTTAATAAATTGGGTCTATACAAACACTAAATCTAAAAAACAAATGATTCAGCAAGGGTTACATACTTTTACAATTATTCAGCTTTTAAAATTTTTAACTTTTTTTAAATTTCAAGCGGAAGATAAATGGACGTTAAAAAATCTGATTAAAAATGCAAAAGTTTAATTTGACCTTTCACTAATAGTCACATGTCAAGGGATTACATTGTTATGCATTGATTTACATTGCAGTAATTGTTCTGGAGATGATATGCCACATGAGAAATGACCATCGTGTCACATGAAGTCACATTAACTGTAACACCAGCGGTGTTATTGCAAAGTGTAATTAAAAAGGTGGGTCAAAGATCAGTAATAACAATTAGGGATTCCGATTTCTCATGACTTTGTAATGACTCTGGTTCATTTTATTGCAGGCAGACTGATGAATCGTAATTACTTGCTGCTTCAAATGAGAAAATAATCTTTTTTTTTTAGGGGTAAGTGAACCACCAATGTCATTCAAGAGGTTCTTGACATGCGAAAAGAAAGTCAAGGCTGGGTTGGAGTTGGACCTTAGCTTTTATCAACACATCCTTCTAATTAACCTCAGTCACCACACATTGATAAAGGGCAAACTGGTCATTGAAACGATTTTAATGAAAACATGCATGCACTGCAAACAATTTATTTCAACATTTTAACATACAAGGGTGCCAACTTAGATGCACAATTAAAGTTTATTTATTGACTCCTTTTCTGTCATGAACTTTATTAATAGAGACAATTTAGTTAAAAGAGAAAATTCTTTCTAACTCCCAGGGACTTTTTAAGGGAATGGGGATGGCAAACATCGCAGAAATTAAGGAATTGATTCAGGAAGCGGTTGAAGGTAGATATCTAAAAAAAGAGGTCCAAACAGAATGTTATGAATAAAGTGATTGATGAGGTTATTTTCAACAGATGGAGGAGATATGATTCAAACCACTCCTGTAATGAGATTGTTATAAAATAGAGACAAAGTGACACCTTTGCATCTACCACCTTTCCTGTTCAACTCTGTATTTGCTGGATTTGGACAAAACCTCAGTGTAAAGATGATATGGTGTGATTTCACATTCGATTCTAGTCCCAGCCCTCCTCTCTACAGGTTGCTTGGTAACCTGAGCTGATGACAAACCTCCGATTAGGTTCTTGTAATAATTCAAATACAATTGGATATGATTAAACACCACCATTGATATATTTAATAGAAGTGCTTGTGGGTAGATTTTTCCATCTGTGTGCAGTCTGGGTTTTTTCTGGGTTTGTTCTTAGCGTTTACAGTCCAAGCAAAGGAAAACCTGTCTTGTCCGTAGCTTTTTTTAAAAAACTGCACCGATAGATGAGTGGTATGAATCACCCCACTCAAAAAGAAAACAACAAAATATATCTTCCCTAAACTGCAAACCAGCTCAAGCAGTGCGGGTAGCTGCTGCTCTGGCTTCAGATGAAACCGTCAGACTGCATGTAATGAAATATTGCAGGGAGAGAAAGAAAAGGAGGTTTTGTCTTTCAGGCAACCTGTCAGCTGGACCTTGAAACTGGGACAAGTAAATCATTTTCACAAACATGCTCTTCATCAACAAGTCGTCTGTTGTAGAAAAAGCCCTGAATGAAAAATGTGATTTTTTTAGTGAATTTGGAGGGTTTTTTTCTTATACTCCCATTAGCCTGACAGTATAAAATTATTTCCATCACTTCTTTTGAAAAACACCAAAAGGGGACATGAGGTTGTTTTTTTCCTCTCAATTGCAAAGATGCTTGAAGAGAAAACATTCCATCTTTTAAACACTTTTTCCTGACTGTTGGAACCATAATGGTCAAGCTGATGGGACATTGGGTTCACACTAAGAACACATCTTGTCAAAAGAAGGATATTAGAGAATATTTTGCAAATTCCTTGTAAAGCATAGGTATATGCTTCCATGCATAAGATGATAAAAACAAACAAACAAACAAACAAACAAACAAATAAATAAATAAACAAATAAATAAATCTATACTGTATAAATGAATACAAATGGGGGCGCCATGGTAAAGGAGGTAGAGCAATCGTCTTTGGAACTGAACATTTCTGATTCAATTCCCGGCTCCTCCTAGTGTGTCGAAGTGTTGTTGAGCAAGACACTGAACCCCTAACTGCTCCCCTGGTGCTGGCTGATGGCAGCCTACTCCTCATGGTTCATCCATGATGGGTTAATTGCAGAGAATGAATTTCCCGATGGGGATTAATTATTATAATAGAATATGTATGACAGGAACATGATACAGTTCCCCTGTCTCTTGGGAATTTTGTGTATTTTGATTTTAACTGTCTAAAGCACACGGATTTACACACTTACAAACATAGTACACTAACTGGATTGTACAAATCCAAGATGGACAAGTTTTTGTTTCATCTTATGAGATGCTGAAGCAACTCACTTGTGCCTAATATTAAATCTACTTACTTAATTCAATGCCATATTCATCATCACAAAGGCAAATACTGTAGTGAGAAAAATTTTGTTTTTGAATCATCGTATAGGTGTTTTTATCATCATATTTGAGGAAATTAAGTCCCTTTGTGTGTTATTTTGATTGAGTGTGCTTCACTGTACCCCGGTGATGTATGAGCAGACTGCGATGTCGGAAGTGTAATGTTGATACGCGAAGCCTCCAGGTCACAAACCCTGAGAGTAGACTTCAGAGCGAAATAATAAAAAATGTGGCTCAAAGACAGGAATACAAAAAAACTGCATAATTCATACGCTATAAAATCCAAAATGTGGGAGTAGACTTCGACACTGTAGGAGTATTTATTCAACTGTTTCTGTGTTTGTGTACTGTCGAAATACAAAGATGGACTATTTTAAATTTTTTTGCAGAAATGTAAATGTCTTTTATTCTAGTCCATCCATTCTGCTCTGGTCATACACTTCCATCAGCCTAGGATCTCCACCTGACCTTTACAAATGCCGCCCCTCTGTGCAGGTGTCTTTCAGAATTGAACCCAGGATGTGATAACCATCAATTAAACAATCTGTTCCCAATCAGGCTCAGCGATATTTAATCACTGATTAAAAAGACCTTTTTTCAAACTATTAAATCCATCTATAATAAATGACTGCTGATTTGCACAATCACACTGATTGCCCATTCAGCTTCAATTCAGTGCAACAAAAAAGGAAAAATAATAAATGCTTAAAAAAAAACAAAAAAACATCATCCTTCACTCGGTAGATTAATATGATCGTTTATTCCTTCCCACCACTTTGCACCGCCCCTGGGGTCGCCCTGGCTCCCAGACACTCGGCACAGCGGTGCTCACAGGGGTCCTTCGCCCGCCTGCCCGCCCGCCTGCCTGATGAATAATTATGCCCCCATTATGCTAATTCGGTTCATTTCAGCTTAAGGAAAAGAAGACCTTATTATCAATTGAACCAGTAATATACACGCTTACTTCGAAAAGGTTGCCACAGCCAAGTATTTACGTATTTGAATACTTTCGTCTTCAAGAAAAAAAATAACCAGGACTGCTAATTGAGGCTAAATAAAGTTAAATGGCTAAACATATATTGCTACTTGTACATGAAAGGAAAATGAAGCGTCTCCTTCGTGAGTTGGACTTTAATTTTTTAATCCCCGGTGATAATTTCGTCCACTTTTTTTTAGTTTTTCACATTTTTTTGATGACTCCTACTGTTTATTGTTTATATTTAAACGTGTGAGCGGGTTTGTAAAATGTGTCGTAATGTACGAATTGACCCCACATCACCTCGAAACCGTTTCCTCTGTAATTCGATATTTGACCGTAATACGTCTAGTAGAGTCGCATTCAGGGGAAACTTCTGCGAAGTCAGGAAACTCACACTTACTTTGAAACACACACACACATACACACACCCTGGTCTGGAGTGAGAGGTGCCACATCGTTATGGAATTTAAACAACGGAAAACATGCATCTTCCTGTTTATCCTTTTGCAGTTAATTGTTGTTTCCTTTTCATCTCCACGGTGTGACCCGGGATTCCGAGGTAAGACTCGGTTTTATTTGATCCGTTTCACGGTGGAACCGGGACCTGCCCCGAAATTAGACTTCATTAAAAATATTTCCTAGAATCTAGAATCTGCCCTAGAAATGCATATTTGCAACTTTTAATTTTGGAGAAGAGAAGAAAATGTGATCATGAAAAGTATTTATATTGTAATAGTGGCATACAGAGCTATACTATTCAGAGCATTTTTATTTCAGCAATCTTGTCAAAATTGTTGCATTTTTTTCTGTCTGTTCTGACATTTAATAGGTGCTTCTGCAAGGTCTGAGTCGATTCTTTTCAGTAGGCCACAGTGAGACATCTGTAGAAACCCTTCTGCCATCTAGTGTTAACACACACTTCAATGTTTTCCAGGACACTGCAGGCCAATAACAGTGGAAGAAAAACGTAAGTATCCCTTGGAGGCTTTGTGAGGAAGAGGGGCGTCATGCCTGACCTGTTTGCCATCCAGGTCTCCTTCATGTTGTTGCAGCTGATTACCTCTCTGAGCTGTTTATCGCGGTAGCACTTGTGAACAGCACAAATCAGGGTTTTTTTGTGTCTGTAAGGACAGAAGATCGGACTCCGAGGCAAACCTACACGATTCAAGATTTTTACTGTCACTCCAGTTGTGTAACCACTGCATTTAACATGTGGGCTGGCAAGAAAGCTCTTCACAGACGAGATAGGATCAGATATAAGATGTGTAAAAGATATAATATAAGGTATCAACGTCACATCCTCATCTATCATAGGTGTTTGGAAAAATGCTAATTTATCTTCTAAGAGAAAAGATGTCTGTCCAAGGTGGCTGAGTTGGACAATAACGATTATCTTTTGATTCTCGGTGGATTTTAATGAGTATGATTTTAACAACAAAAGGGACCAGATCATAAGTCACACTTTGCAAATTCCTAATGGAATCCGGCCCCCAAAGCCATAAAACCATCATGTGTATTTTTAGATGATCAATGGCAGCATGAATTATTTAAATTCTAATTTCCAGAGATAATAGAAGCATTTGGGACTAGATGATGGAAGAGAGCGCAGCGAGGCTGGACAGATGGAGATGCATGTCTCCATCCTATTTAATGAGAAAGATAAAGTTATGATTAATGCTGGCTGTTGTTCAGCGCAGGCCTGGATTAACATGGTGTGATGCCACACTCAAAGACCCCCCTCACCCCACACCTCCGCCCACCACCAAAGCCACCGCTTTGCATGTAAAACCCAACTTTTCCTTTGGATATAAGGAATCTATATGAATATGGGAAGGCTCTCATAGCTGCAATGTTCAGTCGCCTTGATGTCACACTGAAAATATATTTACAGTTTTTCCAATGTTTTCATTTATCTAATTTCTGACGTTCCCTACTTGTTTTCCATTTCTTAAAACTATGTTATTAGTTTAATGTTTAATTTGTTATTTTTTCATTATTTTCCTCCTTTTTTTCAGCCAAATGTAAAGATGTGGTTCTGTCATACTGTGAAGACATGCCTTATGTTCAGACCATGTTCCCAAACCTCGTCGGCCACAAGACCCGAGACGAGGTTGAGAGCGGTGCTGAGTATCTCCTCATCAGTGTGATTGAATCCCTGCTCGGCGGAGAGTGTAACCCAGACATCCGTATGCTCGGCTGCTCCGTGCTGGCCCCGCGCTGCGAGAATAGCAAAGTGCTGAAGCCCTGCCGCTCTACCTGCGAGGCAGTGCAGAAAAGATGCAGCCACGCTTTCGAGGCGATACAGATGGCGTGGCCCTATTTCCTTGACTGTGACCGTTTCTTCGTTGGTGAACAAGAAGGCTGCTATGACCCCCTGGATGGCCTCAGAGGTGAGAACAGTTTCCTCAACAATTAATTAGTGACTCGGTATTACAGAGTAGCAATAAGTTTAGTATCAGTGTGCATTTCCCTCGAACATGTTTTTTCTGCAGGCATCTGGTCTGCATGCACAGCCGTGGCTCACCTCAAAATAAAGCCCATCTGGAACGCCTTTTCCCCACATAAACCCTCACTTAGGCTCAGTCCTGTGGCTGTTTTCATATGCTTTTATTAGTCGCCTGTTTTTGTTAACAGCACATTAATGTGGTATAGACAAGCAGACATTGTCAGTGTTTACAGAATGCGGTGGAATACTTTTCTGAAGACAAAAGAAAGATGTGCTGCTGGCCCTCACAAGTGCATTTGTATGGCAGCCATGTGAAAGTATGAGTAGCAGGCAGGAGGAACTCATTTGAGCATTTAGTCATATCATTTCAGCCATTGCCTAATGGAAGATGTTAACATTGTCGCATACCACTTTCAGTAAACTGAAGAAATGAGGCACATACATTGGTTTATGCTGACTGATTGTATGAAAGTCTTTTTTTTTTTTTTGCTTTTTTTTTCCCCCACCAAGTGCAATTCTGTTCAGATGTCTGGCAGCACGTTTATAATGACTCCCATATTTGTATTCATTTCAAACATTTCATATCCTGTTTTGATATCATGTGAACTACAGTCACGTCTTAAAGCGACAAAAGAGCTTAAAAAGAAAAAACACACGCACATCCGCTACCCAAGTTAGAGATGGGTGCTGGATCAAAAAACTCACCTGAGTAGAGTTTGAAAACATCCTTACACCAAAAGTGGTCCAAAAAGAAAGAGGATTTATTTTACATATAACACACACAAATAAGAATTATTCCCGCATGATTGTGCATATGTGAAAAAAGTATCGGTTTCTTGGGTCGGCTCTTGACAAATTGTGAAGGTAACGTTATAATGTTAATATGACATGATATATCTAAAAATAGGCGCATGCAAAAAAAAGGAGGCAATCAATCACATGATCATTCGCTTTAAAAAGGGCGCTTCAGTAACAATCTCGGGGGCTTTATGTCACTCAAGGCAAACAGGTCCCAGGTGAGGGACCAGACAAAGTGTGGCTCAGAAGACCCTCATGAGGGACACAATCATTTGACCCAGTTTTTCTTTGCTTGGACATGGAGCCAGGCCTGAGGGCGGGGGGCTTGGTTGCGACCACCTGGTGATCGGGCCTTCACCCTCAAGGGCTCGGGCAGGCACAGCTCAAAGAAACGGCATGGGTCCCTCTTCCCCTGGGCTCACCACTCACAGGAAGGGGCCAAGGGGGTTGGGCACAGTGTGAGCTGGGCAGTAACCAGAGTGGGGCACGTTGGCAGTCAGATCCTTGGCTGAAGAAGCTGGCTCTTTGAACATGTAATGTCACCTCTCTGGTGGGGAAGGGGCCCGAGCTAGTGCACGAGGCACTAGCCTCACCTCTGTCACTCTCTAGTGAGAGAGGTGGGTCTGACTATATCTAATCGGACTTACCTCGACGCATGGCGTGGGGTCTGGAACCAGGGCTCTCAAGAGGGGCTGGACTCCTTTTTTTTTAAATTTTTTCTTTTATTCTGGAGTTGCCCCCAGTTCGAAGCCGAGTGTGAAGCGACTGGGATGAGGAATAGGACCTCCAAATCCATGGTGCTGAACCGGAAACGGGTGGAATGCCCACTCTGGGCCGGGGAAGAGGTCCTGCCCCAAGTGGAGGAGTTCAAGTATCTTGGGGCCTTGTTCACAAGTGAGGGAAGGATGGAGCGGGAGATCGACAAGTGGATTGGTGCGGCGTCTGCAGCGATGCGGACTCTTTCCCTGTCTGCCATGGGGAAGAGGGAGCTGAGCCAAAGACGAAGATTGTGTCTCCAGGCTTGCCTGGGAGCGCCTTGGGGTTCCCCCCAGAGGAACTATCATGATTTGTTAAAGACGGAAAACTGAGGGTCAAAAATCAGACTGTTTTAAATCACAAATGAACATTTTATTTTAAATTTTCACTACTTACCTTTGCCTGAAGGATATTGCTATTTTGGTTGAAAGAACATGCCTCAGCTAAATGCATTTATGAAAGTATAACTTGAATTATAATTATAACTGTGACTTCTTGAATATTGCAATCTCAATAACAGTTGGATGACTCTGTAGAGTCTCGTGTGGATATGTGCATTCTGATCGATCAGAGAAGTGTCTCCCTAAGGTGGTTGTGATAATAGAGAATCGATCCTCTGAGGTAGCTAAGGCAAGGGTTACCTGAAGCTCTTTGGAAAGGAGATTCTGATTTCAGGGAAATCGTCTTCTCTTGGGTACCTGATTGCAGTAGGATAAATGTGTTGCTTTTGTGTTTTGGGGCTATTAATGGTATCTGTTCTGGTGACAAAATAAGTGTGAGGACAAAAATAATAGCAGACCTCAGATTGTTTGGAAATCTAATCTGCACTTTTGCTTCATGAGGCATCGGCTGTTATATTGGATTTCACACTCCCTATCTAATATCTATAAAGAGCCTGTGTGTGCGGCCTGGCAGCTGCACAAGATTAAAAGAGTTGAGGGAGATGTAGAGCAAAGCTATAGAGCAAATTTAGAATACTGCCAGTCAATACTGAGACTTGTACTACTAGTATTTTTTTTTTTTTTTTTCATTTTTACAGCTGATCAAGATGAAGAAATGCTAGATTTCATGGAAAACCCTCCAGAAGAGCCTGTCTCTAAACTGCAGTTCACTTACCACACAAATGCTCAGCTGGTCAGCATCTTGAAGGGAACGGAGGAGCGATGCTATGAAATCGCAAAAACCTACAGCATCGGCCCCAGCTTGGAGGGCAGGGAACTACTGGTGATCGAGTTCTCGAGTAACCCTGGGCAGCATGAATTGCGTAAGTAAAGCTTGCCAAAGTATGTGTATTACATCATATCTGAAAAAAACCCTTAGCTTTTTTTTTAGGATTTTTGAGACTAGAAACTTAAAGCTCAAAAATGTATTAGTTCAAAAAAATCAAAATTTTATCAGGTTGAAATTGATGAATATTAGTGAGTAATTATTCTGGTACTGGTGCTACTTAAATCTTTGTGAGTTTCATCTTGTAGAGCTACAGTGAAGAGTTTAAGTGTTTGATACACCCCTGATTTTCCAGCTTTTCGAGCTTTTCCCACTTGGAAAGCATGTAGAGGTCTGTAATTTTTATTATAGGTTCTCTTCAACTGTAAGTGACGGAATCTAAAACAAAAATCCAGACAAACACATTGTATGATTTTTAAGTAATTCATTTTCATTTTATTGCATGACATAAGTATTTGATCACCTACCAACCAGTAAGAATTGTTGCTCTCACAGATCTATTAGTTATTCTTTAAGAAGCCCTCCTGTTCTCCACTCATTACCTGCATTAACTGCACCAGTTTGAATTTTTTACCTGTATAACAGCCACCCGTCCACACATACAATCAAACTCCATACCCCACAATAGCCAAGACCAGAGAGTTGTGTAAGGACATCAGGGATTCTTCTCACCAAGCAGCTTGGTGAGAAGGCAACAACTGTTGGCACAATTATTGGAAAATTGAAGAAGTTCAAGATGGCGATCAAACGCCCTCAGTCTGGGGCCCCATGCAAGATCTCACCTCGTTCAGCCCAGAACTACATGGCTGAACCTGGTCAACGACCTGAAGAGAGCTTGGACCACAGTCTCAAAAAAAACATTAGTCACACACTACGCTGTCATGGATTAAAATCCTGCAGTGCATGCAAGGTCCCCCTGCTCAAGCCAGCATATGTCCAGGCCTATCTGAAGCTTGCCAATGACCATCTGGATGATCCAGAAGAAGAATGGAAGAAGGTCATGTGATCTGACGATTCAAAAATAGAACTTTTTGGTCTAAAATCCACTCGCCGTGTTTGGAGAAAGAAGGATGAGTACAACTCGAAGAGCACAATCTCAGATACGAAGCATGGAGGTGGAAACATCATTCTTTGGGGATGCTTTTCTGCAAAGGGGACAGGATGATTGCACCGTATTGAGGGGAGGATGGATGGGTCCATGTATCGCAAGATCTTGGCCAACAACCTCCTTCCCTCAGTAAGATCCTCGAAGACGGGTCGTTGCTGGGTCTTCCAGCATGACATTGACCCGAAACACACAGTCAGGGCAACTAAGGAGGGGCTCCTTAAGAAGCATCTCAAGGTCCTGGAGTGGCCGAGCTAGTCTCCAGACCTGAAGCCAAAGAAAATCTTTGGAGAGAGCTCAGAGTCCATATTGTCCTGCGTCTGCCCTGAAATCTGAAGGATCTGGAGAAGATCTATATGGAGGAGTGGACTAAAATCTCAGTATGGTCAAGAACTACAGGAAATGTCCGATCTTTGTATTTGCCAACAAAGGTTTCCTTATTAAATATTAAGTTCTGTTTTTGTGATGTATCGAAGACTTATGTCATGCAATCGTCGTCTTCTTCACCTTTTGGCTTTTCCCTTCAGGGGTTGCTACAGCAAATCAACCTTCTCCATCTAACCCTATTCTCTGTATCCTTCTCTCACACCAACTACCTTCATTTCCTTATGTCATGCAATAAAAAGCAAATGAATTACTTAAAAGTCATACAATGCGTTTGTCTTGATTTTTGTTTTAGATTCCGTCACTTACAGTTGAAGAGTACCTATGATAGAAATTACAGACCTCTATATGCTTTGCTAGTGGGAAAAGCTGAAAAATCAGCAGTGTATCAAATACTTGTTCTCCACAGTGCATGATTTTTATAATCTCAGAGAATGTCCAACTTGCAAAAGCATGATTTCATTCCCACATCATCTGAGTTTCCCCACTTATGTCAGTGCTGCGCAGGTAATTTTTTAAAATATAATTAAATGTTTTGCTATATTATGTAATTGTAGAATCCTTATCACCACTAACAAATTTAAAACCTTTGAGCATGTTGTTCTGCAGTGGAGCCAGAGATGAAGTACATTGGTAACATGCATGGAAATGAAGTGATGGGCCGCCAGCTCCTCATCTACCTGGCCCAGTACCTGTGCTCTGAGTATCTTGCCGGGAACCAACGCATTCAGAAGCTCATCAACACAACCCGCATACACATCCTGCCCTCCATGAACCCCGACGGGTATGAGCTCGCTGTCACTGGTCTGCAGGACAGCGGCTACAGCGATGATGATGAGGTCAGTTCTGCTCTCAAACATACGCGCACGCACATTGCGCTAATTTAACCAACCCATCTGCTATTGTAATCACCGTGTCTTTTGTGAATGTTTCGGAAATACCGGAGTTTTCAATTACTTTTATAATCCAGCACATGTGCTGCGAGCAGTGCTTGCTCTGAAACATAAAGAGGAAAAAAATAATTTGACCAAAAGCCTTGTAGTCAAGTTAAAATGTATTTTTGCAGTGAATCTGTGATAGAAGGAAGTTTATTTTTTCATTTCGCTTGAATTGACTGAAACATATACAAATGTCTGTGTCAGGCTTCTGTGGGTCAGCAATATGGCTCTGGGAACATCGGACGAAACAATGCGCAGAATATCAACCTAAACAGAAACTTTCCAGATTTGACGTCAGTCGTTTATAGCCGGCGTAGACACAAGGGTTACCGTACCGACCACATCCCAATCCCAGACTTTTACTGGTTTGGTAAGGTACAGTATGAATCCTTATCCATACATGTCATATGTTAACTCACATGTTTTGGTATATCAGGCATTATTTTTGTTTTTGCTATTTTAAATGGATTCATTTTGATCGATTTGAATTTTATGGCTGGATTAAGTTTTAATGCTGCAATTCAGATTGCACCAGAGACGTATGCCGTCATGAAGTGGCTCCGCTCCGTCCCGTTTGTGCTCTCTGCAAACTTCCAAGGGGGAGATCTAGTGGTTTCATACCCGTACGATCTCTCCAAACACCTGACAGAACGCAACATGTTCTCCCCGACACCAGATGATCAGGTGAGCAGGGCCAGGGTTCGCCACTCAAGTCACTTTACCAATAAAACCCCATTAATGGCATCCGTTTTCAATACAAAACAGTTGAATATCATGTCGAAATTCTAGTCATATACATATATCACACACTTTTGGTATAATGTGCAAATCATTTTGTTGACGTCGTTATTGACTTTTCTTCTGAAATGTCAAAGTTATGTTAGCTGCATAATTTTGAAAACATAATTTAATGAACAACAGGAAGAGTTAAAAATAATGGTACTAAATAATAAATACATTTTATATTTAATATTATTCGTATATATGTTAATATACATATATAAATTAAAGTTTATCATAACGATTATAATAATAAAATGGCTACCACATCCATAGTACCTGTAATTTTTAATAAAGAATATAATAACATGAAACATAAATCTAAATCATACTCAAAAATAACAAACAATCATAATTAAAGAATATACTGAAGTTAATCTATTATCTTCTAGCCTAATGCTCATAAAGCAGTTTCTCTATTTTACTTCAAGTGGTTTACACGGTTTTGTAAAAAAAAAAAAAACATTGGAGGAACACAACATTCCTGTGAATCAAATCAGAAGAAATTAAACCCTGATTACAACTTTTGTACTAAGAGTTGGATTGACCCATTTAACACAGAGGTTTTTATCTTCCAGGTTTTTAAGCTTCTCGCTGGAATCTATGCAGACACTCATGAGAGCATGGCCACTGGCAGCTCACCGTGTGGATCTTCTCGAGCTCAGAGAGGAATCATCAATGGTGCTCAGTTGTCCAGCTCTGCTGGAGGTACAGTATATCCCATTGAATGGGGGTTTTCCCAACTGTTGTTAGGCTGGCAGTTTTTGGTCCTTAGCAGGAAATATCCTATCCGGCCACTAGAGAGTGCTGCTGGATAACATTCAAAGTAAGAGAAGCATTTTTTTTTTAAACATTTTTTTTATTTGTTGTTTTCTGCCAGGGATGCAAGACTTCAATTATCTTCACACCAACTGTTTTGAGTTGACGGTTCAGCTGGGCTGTGATAAATTCCCCCCTGAAGAAGAACTATTTCTTTACTGGCATGAAAACCAAGAGGCTTTGATCACCTTCATGGAAGCAGTAAGATTGCCTGACTTTGCCCAATGTTGTTATTTTTTAATGGTACTTG
This sequence comes from Fistularia commersonii, assembly GCF_037954325.1. Lineage (NCBI taxonomy): Eukaryota > Metazoa > Chordata > Actinopteri > Syngnathiformes > Fistulariidae > Fistularia > Fistularia commersonii. Next base: position 6,584,957 of record NC_141302.1, read on the forward strand.
GTAATTCGCCGCTAACTTTCCTATGAGTGCCAGCCAATTTCATTGTAATTTTCTGGTCTTTTTTTTTCTCAATTCCAGCAAATTTTCTTCCAAATTTTAGGCTGTCCTATATTTAGTCATTTGTAAGTATTTCTAGTTTCCAGCTGGTGAGCATCAGTGATCTGACATGACATATGCAATATTATAAAAAAAAGTTATATTCCACCCCTTTGGCTCATTTTTCATCCATGCAATTAAAGTCTGTTAGCATGGGTTCGTTTACATTTATGTTCAAACTATGACTTATATAAGATATCTAGAACCACATTTCTGATCATTTCATAACCGGTGAGAAGTAACTATATCTCAGTCTTATCTGGCCACTAATATTGTCATTTGGTATCAGCATGTCCTTGATGACATATCTAATAAATTTGTAATAAACATGCTCTGAACTGGATGTTCTAAGGGCTAGTTATGTTTAGGTTAAAGGATTTAAGTAAACTCAGGTTGACTCTTGAAATCCCAAGTAACTTTTCATCACCAATTCTCAGCCCCGTGCATCTCTGTTACGCAGGTCCATCGTGGAATCAAGGGCGTGGTGAAAGACGAGGCAGGAAATGTAATAAAAGGTGCAAGGATATCAGTCAGTGGGATAAGGCACGACGTAACCTCAGGTAATCTTCATCAACTGCTACAGATATGCACTGTTTTCCACAAACAAATGTTTGTTTTAGATGTGTGACATTATGCTGATTTTTGACTCAATTTGAGAAATCTAATCCCATCCAGAAAGATGTACTATGATTTCATTTAGTTGAAAAAGGAAATCAAAGGTGATAAATACTTTTCCATAATGCGGTTTGTAAAGTTAATGTAGTACATAATTCATCCAATTGCCTGTGAGTGTTTTATAGTAAGCAAAACATTCCAGTGGGTCATTACAAAGTAATAAAAATCCAACCATCCCTTCTTGTGTAGCTGAAAATGGAGACTATTGGCGCCTTCTCACCCCTGGCATCCACATTGTGTCGGCCTGGGCCCCCGGTTACAACCGAAGCCGGAAGAAAATTCACCTGCCACAAAGAATGGAAACAGCCGGACGAGTGGACTTTGTGTTAAAGAGAGCCGCTGACGACTCTGACACGCAGGCGGAGGAAGACGCCATCATATCCGAGATCAGCTATGAACGCTTTGACCCCTTCCACCAGTACGAGCGCTACACCTCCATGAATACTGTGATACAAATGAGTGAGCCAAGAGTAGAGAAGCCCTGGTGGTGGAACTACTTTGTCCGTCCAGGTGAGCCCGCCCCAACCTGGCTGTTGAAGATGTGAGGCTCCTCTTCAAGAAAGCGCCGCTTTTTTATTAATTTTCACCGCAGTGAAATGTAAAAGTCGGATGACCGGTCATTACATTTTTTGCTTTGTTCATTGAGCCATAAACCCATAATCCGTTCACAGTAAGAGCACACTAATGTTTTATCTACAAGGCTTTGTCTCCCAAACTGTTGCAATTCATACTATAATTAAATAAAATGTTCCGAGGCGTCATAATTACATGTATGAAGAATTCATTAATGCTTTTTACCATTCCCTTGAACCGCTCACTTATTTTTTTTTCCTCATCACATTTTGAAAAGTAATGAAAAGGGTCAGCCACTAGAGAGCAGGCTGGGTAAACGTCTGAAACGGGTTCCTGCTGGTGGTTATTTATAGCAGACAGAGTGCATTATTGGTGAAATGAGAAGAAATCTAACTGCTGATGAGTAATCTGGAAATAATTACTCCTCCCGCCCTCCTCAAAATAATGATGAATACAATATTAAGAGTGTTGTAATAGGTTACAATTGGACATACATCAAACTCAGTGTGCCACGCAGGGTGAAAGTTGAATCAGACTTGATGACCTAAACGAGACAAAGTAGTAAATCATTCCTCCTAAACCTTTTCATAGAAAAACACCAACTGAAAGCCTCATCAATGAGGAGTGACTTTCCCATCCATCCTCCATTCCTATCATTTTCAGGCTCTCATGAGATAAAAAAAGAAAAGCAGCCTTTTTCCATATATAATGTCGCCCTATTAATGTCCAATGACTTCTTGGCTGTGACTTGTGAATCCTTTGTGGGGGCTGGAATTCTATTTTTGGAATGGCTGCTCTAAACTACAAAAGCAGGAAATATCACAGCGATTCCAATGATTTATTTTGACCACGTGAATCCGGGGGCTGTCACTAAAACTACAGGGAGCATTAAAAATTCAAGCCGCTGAAAAACAAATGGTGTCATCCAAATATTTGACACCAACTTTCAGTATGAATCAGTTATTCTTGAAAAAGAAATCTATGTTGAATTCATTCATACACTAAGCCAACTTCTCAATTTCACGTGATGGGACGTTTCAAATTATATTTCAGTGAATATTTTACATAGCTAGTCGAAGCACACAGGTCAAAGCTTGAAATTCCGAATTAAACCCAATTTCTTTACATTATAACTGTGTAGCGCAGCATGGCCTGGATGTGCCACTAAACCAATCAGTGACTTAGAATCCTGATGCTGAATTATTGAACTGTAATATCAAGTCAGTTGGATACATGACTTTAAGGTTAACTGGACTGCATAATAGAAATAATAATTACTATTATATAATTATAATAATAATGAAAAATGGTTAGAGATCATTATAATTATGAATAGCACGTTTTGCAATGACATTTATGTTTTGCTTGTTTTGCTTAACAGATGAAGAAGAAAAACAAATTAAAAACAATGTAAACATATCTGTCAAATCAATAAGGTAATCGCCAGTCAATACATGCAGGCACACAATCATAAAGAATAGTGTATTCGTTTAAGTTCTGGGCTAAAAAGACCAAGGTCTTGAGCTCGGTTTAAAAGAGGACACTGTTGGCAGGTCCAAAAGCAGAACTATTCACAAGGTTAATATTGGAGCTTTATATAGATTTCTGTGATGTTGACTATTGCACAGGATCCAGTCACACGGCAACCAGAAGAAAATGCATCTGAACATCGAAGTGCACAGAGATGTAGAACCAAGCTGGGGCTGTTTGAAGCTGGAACCAAGTGAGAATCAACACTTGGTGGGGCCAAGGAAAAACAAGACTCCGTACTTCAAAATTCGACTTTAATAAATAAATAAACAAATGAATAAATAAATAACGTTGAGAAATAACCACAATACCACAACATTTTTTAAATGACACCGATGGAGAAGTAGTGCAAAATAGCATGCAGGAGGAACGTTGCCAAGCCCCAGGGTCCAGCGAAGACCCAAATCTTATAAACAAAACAGCTCTCAAGAATTTTTATGGAAGGTCATGAAAGCAGCATGGGAAAAGCTAATTACCCCCAGATAGAGATGGAGGAATAGTATTCCAGAAAAACAAAACAAAAGAGAAGTCTGCTTTGTGAAAGACTTGACCCTTTACAAGTCTGTGAAAAAGACCAGGCTTCTCAAAGGATTTACAAAACACTAACACATGATTTGGCACCAGGCTTGGTCAGTCAAACTCCAGCGGAGGAGCCTCTGTGTAGGCGTGGAAACAAAGCAAGGGACACGCTCCTCTGGAGGCCCTAAGGAGAGCATCAGGTGGAAGCCTCTGCTTTCTTCCTATCCAAACAGTGGAACTCCTTCAGGAACCTACAAACCATCCCTATCCTGGTGAGAAGGATGATGTATTTTGCACAATTCCAGTGAGGTTGATATGACAGTGGTATCAGCGTCTTCCCAAAACGGCTGCATTCTGTAATTGTGTTAACTTTGTCGGTGCTTTAGGTTATTCTTATCATCTTGGTCGTGATAATTCACATGGCGTAAGCTTGGTTTCAGCCTGGGCTTACAATTGTAATGGTGAAATGGAATTACACAATGCAATAATTGTCCATAATGCACATTACAGTGCAGAAACACTCACATAAAACCCATTACATCAGCTCTTATTAAAATTACTATTATTATTTTAGACATTCATTCTGGATTCTTGACCTCGGGAAAAGCTCACAATTGCACACATTTTTTTGATGCTCGAGGAGGTCCAAACAGGCAGTGTTTTGAAATGGCGAATGCACTGCTTCAAACAAGTGTATGTGGAGTGTGTGCGTGTTGTCGTAAAGTTGTGCATAACATGGGCTCAAATTGAATTTAAATGATGATTGCTAATAATAGACACTTCCCTCTCCTCAAAATTCACCTTTTAGTTATGAGTAAATGAAAACAAGCATTTTTATATTATGGAATTGCAAATACAAGTAACACACCCGGTAATAATAATAATATTAATATAAATAAAGTGATATTTAGGACATTTCAACAATGTGAAGGACCAAACCTATGTTCCTTCAGTCATGAAAGCTGTTTGACCAGCTGAAGCTCTGTATAAGGCATCACACCTTGTAAAGATTATAAACCCCTCAGAGAAAAACAGTTTTCTGAGATTTCGGTCGATATCGATAATATTTGACTTGACATGTTCCATAAAGCGGGAAGCGCCTGCGATGAATGTTCACAGAACACGCACGCTGAGCTTAGAGGATTTCTTTGGCCAGCCATTGTTGAGGTGCGGAGCGGAGCTGCAGGTGGAAGTGCGGGGCAGTTCCACCAGGCCAGACTGGAAAATGCAAGCTGGCGAAAAGCGATATGGCGGCGACCGACAGGATATTAAATGGGTCTTCTCTAGATTTGAAATATACTGCAGGGGTATGAAAATATTCTCAAAGATCTCATTCTGTACATTATTGGCTTTTGGGTTCGAGAGCAGACATCTGGCTGGCGGGAGGGCAGGGTTTTCTCAGGTTTCATCCAAACAAAATAATGTAAATATTGTATTTATGTTAAGTAGTACTTAACGTCCGAATGGCTTAAAGCACTTGTAGCGCGGTTAGTGAAAATCACTCGCTTAAAATAAATATAATTTAGCATATGTCAGGAATGTTGAACCTTCAGAGGGGTTCCACTTGTCACTTCACATGCTCTTTAGTCGACGCACAACAACCCAGTGTAGGATTGACCCTATTTGCTTTTCTGGGACCGGTTCCTCCGGCTGCCCATGTCAGGTGGGGTGTTGGGTCACCAATTACTTGGTGAGGCTGAGAAAGTAGCAGAGAGCTGCCCTGAGCTGCCAAGTTGTATTAGCGTCAAGCAGCTGGCAAGTAGGTACGTAACGCCTAGTTTCACTTCAGTGATCCGGCCCTGTTCTCCAAGGATCTCTAATATGCTTCCATCCCTCCTTCCACATAGGCTTGTAACTATGACTATTTATAAGCACAGCATAGGTGTGTGGACACGGTGCCATCAGGGGCTCACACCTGAATAGTCTCATAGGGGATTCAGTATGCTTCTGAAATTCAAAAATTGTAATTAGAATGGAGAGAAATATCAAGATGAGCGAACGCTTATGGGTATATCGTTACAAAGGCGTCCATACCTTCTGTTGTCCCTTCAGTTGGCTGATTCACTTGCAAACCACGACTAGCGGTTAAGGATTTACGTTTAAAAACTTTGGACTCTCACATTTTGAGGAGAAGCTAAATCAAACTTCCCCATTCAGTTTGATTTTCAATCCTGTTTCCCATCGAGATCCGAAAACGGCTTGACATTACAAGCGCTTTCAGGGTTTCATTGATGCCAGATTCGCACCCTGTTAAGTTCCTGCTATCATTTATAGCTTGTCTCATCAATTCAGTTAATGTTTGTTGTTAGGTCAAGAAGAGCAACAAGTCCCAAATATATTAGCGTGTGTGTGTGTGTATGCGTGTGCGATGGTGTTGTTGAGTCTCATCCCAGCCACAAACAGCCATCGTAAAAATACAATTGCAAATATAGCACTGACAACAGAACATGCAGCGACGCCGTGTTCCTGCTCGTACCAGGGAAAAAGCAATTTATCCACGAGGGATTGGCCACAACAGAGCCTTTCAGAGCCTTCCTGATGATTCATTTGGTGAATTACACCATGATCATGTTGCTAGTTTTAGATTGCAGCACATTTTGTGACATCCAAAATCTGAAATGAAGAAGTACGAAGAAGACAGAAGTTGCATGTGTTTCCCAGTGTCCCCTGTTGCTCGGGAGGCTGAAGCACTGTCCCACTTCTCCCATTCAAATGAATGTGATTTATGTATTTTTTCCCTCAAGCTACATTTGAACCACAGAATAACATGAAGCTCTACCTTTCCAGAACAAACAGAAGAAAGAAATGTTTCAACACTGGTGATCATTTTGATTAAGATCTAATCAAAGACAATCTTTGGATATCAATTTTTATTCTAACCCTAATAAGGTTGCAAATGTAATGATCCTTTACGAGGGAGATTCACTGGGCCCTGTCAAACTCAAGTAATTGCAAAAACAGCAATTCATTTCCTAATAATGGCTCAATGTCAAGTCCAATTGAGTCTGCTTGTTAAGCTGCAGCAATTACTGAATTGTACATGTGCAGACAACTCCTCCAGTGGGTGATAATAAGCCACTTTCTTTGTTACAGACCCTGAACAAACTCTGCGGAACACGTGAAGCAAAGATAATGCAACCAGTCGAGTGTGGGTGTATACAAAACCCCAGCAAACATTCTTGCAAAAAAGCCCTCAGCTATGACAAAAGCAGGTCCGACTAGGTTAAAGTGATTCCACATTACTAGTGTTGGGATCCTGAACCACAACAGAATGAAACAATAGAAGATACAGCTGCCAGTTTGTGGAAGTTACAAGGTTGTGTCTGGGTTGCCAGTGTTTATAAACCTGGGAGGTGCTTCTGCAGTGTTTTTTTTCTGTTGCTTTGTTTTGGGTTGCTTCTTCAGCGTGACGGTCAGGGGTCACTGTGCCACACAGGCTTCAGTCTGACCCGCCGTCTCATAGAAGGACTGGTGTTTGTTGACATGTTCCTCCTTGGTTTGATTGTGGTGGTTCATTCTGATTTAGTTCTGCAGGCCCTGATACTCTGCAGAAGACTGGAATCAGATGGGAGGTCTGAATGGTTGCGGTGTCTACACTTTTGATTTGAAGACCCATCTCTTACTTTTTCATTGTAATGATTATTACTGAAGTAGAAAAGAATGTCTGTTTTCTTAAGCCCTCTCTTAAATATAGGCAGCTGAATTAATGAATTATCTATAACAACATATGGTGTCATGTAGACATCACCATGAGACATCAGGTGTCTCTTAGGAGTCAGAAACATTTTGAATTCTCATTGTGTTCATTGTATGTGTTCAGAAAAGAATATCAGACCAGCATTTTTTGCACGCGTGACCAGGAAAACTAAAAAATGCATCAAATGAAATTGCATTAATGAGAATGAACATGTTGATTCAGATGCGACTAAGTAAATATGTTGAAAAAAACTGGCACATGCATTGATATGAATTGTGTTAATGAGTGTTTGTTTTCTTTAATTTTGAAGAATCCATTGTGTTTAAGTAGGTCTTTATATGACTGAGCAGGGTTGAGCTGGTTTGGATGTGCAAGAGGGAAACAGGAAGGAGAACTTTGGTGTGTGAAGGTGAACCGACTGACTGATTAAGTCACAAAGGCGAGGAGGGCAGGGAAAATAAGTTTGCAGGTGTTAAAATGATCTGCAGCGGCCAGAATGTCAATTTTATAGTTTGTAAGCAGTTGGAGCTATTTTCAGCTCCGGGTCGGTTTTACTGTAACCTCATGTGACCGTCCAGGTTTTACACAATCAGCTTGGATGAGGAGATATAAGATTTTTAGAACTCTCCCTCCTACCTTACGCCACATGCACCAGTTACAAAAACAACCAATCTGAAGACGTGGTTCCCTGCTTTTTCAAAATTCGTCCAAAACCAACATTACGTCACCCTCTTAAAATAATCATCTAAGTCATTTTTCTGACAATTTTTTTTTTTTTTTGCCTAAATCATCTCCTCATGATGCTGACCACCTCTGGCAAAATTGCCTACATCATCAGTTAAACAGATTGTGCCATTCTACCCTTTTAGTAGAAATTGCCTATGTCAAGACTGTGCCAAATGGTTCAGTTTTTGTGTTTTCTGAAAAATCTGAAAAAAAAATGACTTAGGCGATTATTTTAAGAGGGTGACGTTAGTTGTTTTGAAGCTAATGTAGCCTCCTCCGGTTCATATTGGTACCGCACTTTGGAGGTATCTTCGGAAATTACAGGTATGAATCTCCAGTCCCTGTTTCTTTTTTTTGCTTGTTTGTTTTGTTTTGTTTTTTATAAAGAAAAACAATTTGATACGCATATTTTAAATAATGTGTATTTTTTCTACAATTATAAAAGATGGATTTCAAGTTAATAAAAGAACTTCTGCTGGCGCGCTAGGAGGGGCCGGCGTTGTGACGCACTTAAACCCGAGATCAGACGGCCGACGCCCCCTTCAGACGTTTGTGACGCTGCCGGGTCAGAAAACCCTTTTACTCCAGAAAGTACCATCTAAAGGACTTTAAGAACCCCCGGTCGTCACCCACGCAACGTGGCTCATTTTACGGCAATTATATAAGGCGTTGAGTCTCCTGTCGGTGTTTACCTGCCGTGTCACGTGACGCAGCTTGTCCAGGTGTTGGGTGTTTTTTTCACGACAGCTGAAGAAGTCAAACCCCGCCGCTGACACCGCAGACATCCAACATGGGAACCCCCCCCTCTTCCTCCTCCATCCCTTCCCCCCCGGATTTACCGGACAGCGCTGTTGAAACAACGGTGTCACGTTAACGGTTAAAGCTGCAAGCCTGCGGGCCCGTTGGTTGCGGGGCCTCGGATCTCGTCCCGGATCCTGCAACAAAGGTACCGCACTCCTGTTTCAGGCTCTTTTCGGGTGTAAAGTGACAACCGGGGATTTGTTTTCACTGAGAGAAAGTAAAAAGTCACATCAATTATTCAAAGCAAAAACAGGGAAAATCTAAAAGTTGAATTATTTACACTCACACAGGTGCCCAATAAAGAACTAGGTCATTCTGGTACAATGAGTGGAGGACTTGTGTTGTCCTGTTGGCAGAAACATAGCTAATGTAAATAAACACCTTATTTTGAATGGAACCTTGATTGTCACATGAATATTTAGTTGTCTGGTGGTAGTTAGAAGTAGTATGGTAAATATGTTGTTTTGGTGGGCCACTTTTGGATCGTCAGAATTGGTCACAGTGCTCATTTTCAGGCAATGAAGAGTGTGGTAGTCAAAAACTCCAAGCAGGGCCTCATCCATTTTTTTGAAAAAACTCTCAAGTATCAAATCATAACACATTGTCTTGGTAGGTTTTTTTTTTACATGACTTAAAAGCACCAAAAAACCCATGCATAAAGAGGAAGAAAAAAAAACATCCCAATGTTGGCTGTTTAAGACGCGTGGGAAAACTGGCTTCCTTGGTTGACACTTCTGCGTTCTTCTTCCAAGGGTCCAGATACCTTCAAGAAAATCGCGTCCACAGCATGACACTGGACCAGGATCCGAGGTCCAGGTCCAGGTAGGCACCGGCTCATTTCTAGTGTTCCTACAGTCTGACGTATACTCAGCATTGTGACCACTTCCAGCTGTGGGGCCACAAATAAATCCGTTCTCTCCAGCAGTGACCAAAGTGCTGCTCTGGCCTCCTTTGGCTAAAATACAGACTTGACATTCAGCAGAAACAAATGTGGAACCCTGAATCCATTGTTTCCTCACACTTTACAATGACCCTATATGTGTGTCAACCGACTTTATTTGGAAAAAAGATGCACTCCCATCCCAAAGCTTTGCGCTTTAAATCATGAGTGTTTTTCCATGGAGTGGATCCACGTTTCTTTTGTGTCAACATGTCAACACGTCTGCGGTAAACGGTCCGAGCGAGTCAAAGTTTTCTTCCCTTGCGGATCCGATCGGCGCTGAAAGGCGGTGTAAGTCAAATGATGAAGACAGTTTCTTGCTCAGCAGTGCATGAGAAGTTTTTGTTTTTTTTCAGTCTAAACAGGATGATTTATTATTTGTGGGGAAAGAAGCCAATGCAATGATTCAGTGATTCATTGTGAGGTCTGAATTCAACATCCTGCCAAAATCGAATTCCCTCAGAGTGAACGGCGCCAGACCAGGTTGACGTTTATTCTGACGCCTGGGGAAATATTAGAACCATCTGATTCTAGACCAGATATGGGAATCCAGGATAGGAAGTGTTATTTTTAACCACGATATATGTATGAACCTAAACAAGAACTTTATATGATCACCTGCCTTCCCAGTTGTAAAGAGCCATGTCCTCATTAATGTTAAATTAAAACAAAATTACATTTCAAAACACAAAAAATGGTGCATATTGACTGTTCACATCCATTTTGTGTAAAATAAAGGCTGGAATAGGAATTTATTTTAAAGACAGATGAATGGTTTGAGTTGTCGAGGCAGGGAGGGCAATGGGTTGGGCGTTAAGTCTCCAAATGTGGGAATGGAAATAATAATTTGGCATCAACTTGATAGGGTTAGTTTCCCTCTATATATTCTATATTCACCTGTATTCAAATCTTCTGTCATTCACGAAAAAAGTTGTTGTTGTTTTTTCCAAGTCTTTGCCTTAGTTGTCATGTTTGCTTATATTGCAACATTGGGAATAGTCTGGGATTTTAACCTGATAGTAAACGTGTGGTCTGATTTATTTATTTTTTTTTCCCCATGACTGTGGCAAAAACAAATCTGCATTACTTTTCTTGATACCTCTGTAAAGGAAGCATCTTCCAATATGTTGATCTGAATAGAGATGAAATCCCGGGGTCATGTTCTTGCCTCAGAACGTAAGGTATTACATGCTCTTCCAGCCCGTGAGACCGGCTCGGCCAGTGTAATGACATTAATGGGATCTCTTTCACAGTATTTATATTAATACATGCAGTCCCTGTCTCTGGAGTTAAATTCATTGTGACGGAGACTAAGAATATTTTGGCACGTCATCAGGTGTTATGTTACACTCTACTCCTATTCTCTGTTATTTTGGGCCGCGGGCTCTGAAGGAGGAAGGAATGCTTTGTACGTTCTCAAGTGTTCTTTGTGGTGATGCTGCAAAGGCAAATATCATCGCCTGTAAGGACAGAAAACTTTGCTGTATGGCAGGACTATTGGTTACCTTAGGCTGACATGATAGTGCAGTCATTAGTGTTTCATCCTCTATGCAAAAAGGTCCATGGTTCAATTCCATCAGGGAGCCTTTCTGTGTCTTTTCATGCTTGGGTTTCCTCCATGTTTTCCTGTTTCTCCCACAGTCCAATAACGTGCCTTATGGAAACCGGAGACCTTGAATTGGCCAGATATGTGAATAAGAGAGCGATTGCATGTGTGTATGTCTCTTTATGTGAGCGTGTGATGGACTGGTGACCGGTCCAGGATGAACCCCCCCCCCTATTGCCCAATGACAGCGGGGCTAGACTCCGGCACCTCCGCGACCCTGAGTCCGGGATGAGCGATATCGATAAGGAATGAATGGTCATGATGTTCATAATCCACGTAGAAAAAAGGATAGACTCCGTCTCCAGTTCTTCACTTTGGCAGCAACGGGAAACAAAGTCATTCACCCTAAAGTTCACACATCCCTCCTGCACATATTCTGCATTTCTGCCTTAATTTCCATTAAGGGCGCAGTTCTGCTGAGTGCAGCTGAGCTCGAAACTCTGATCCATCATGGGCTCCGTTCTCGCTTTCATTTGCCCCTCAATCAAATTAACTTGTAATTTTGCTCGCTGATCCTTTTCCATTATACACCCGATTTGCACAACGATCTCAGACATACGTTCTGCAAGAGGAGTTCTTTACTCCTTACCAGTTAGTTAACTTTATTGGGGGGAGAGGTAAAACAGTTTGCCTGTCCTGTATAATTCTGCCTGATTTCTCTGTGACTGGTTAAGTCAGACATGAAAAACGCATATTACCCATTCTTAAATTGAAAGAGGAATATTAAATGAGTGATTTGAAATGCTGGTTATGAGGAATAAAAATAAAGAAAGCAAATCAGTATTCACAATGGTCCACATCTTTGCCACCTGCCATAATATCTCTGCTCACTACAGCTGAGCTGTGTTGAAGTTTTCAAGATTAGTTTTTGGGCGAGACCTCAAATTTGATAAAATGCCCTGCTAGTACTATGCAGGGCTTTTATTATTTTAATAATATGAATTTATTAGTCAGTGAGTACTATTTCAGTTGAACGGTAGAAGTAAATATTGTGTCTGTGGTCATTATTTTGCTTTAGAAATTTGTCTTGTTTTTTGCTGGACTGGATGAAGGCATTAGTGTGTTTGTGTTGAAATGTAAATAGGTGTGTGTAATGTTTGATGCTGCTCTGGGTCTGGACAATGCAGCCGGGATTCCTGTCTCTCAGCTGTTTGTGTTACACCTTCTGTGTTTTAGTCACAGCAGTGGGATCAGTGTTCTCTGTATTTGTTTTTCCTTTAAATGAGGAGTCAAGTTAAACTACTTTATATTTTTTTACCTCCCACATTATATCGATATATAGTAACTTGTTGACTACTTTTTTGGTCACTCTGAATTCAAGCAAAGGTATTCATTACATTATAACTGGCTTAAAAAAATGATTCTGTTATAATAATAACCTTTTCTGCAGGATCAAGAATGAAGTTGCACTCACATACTTTAGATCATAGAAAAGGCAGTCCCGGCAGCGCTTAGACTCTGTACTTTTGAATTGCGTTATAATGAACCAAGTCTGCAATAGAATAATATCGCCGGGAAAAATTGTTGCTTATACTAAGATGCTCCCATGCGAGCTGTGCTCAGGAAAGCACAGTCTAGACACGGCTGACTTTAAGGCCCGAATAAAACATAAAGCACAATTGAAATAAGTGTTCTTGATCTTAATGCACATTATCACCGTGTCCCTGGGATAAAACACTTAAAAGTCAGTCATGAAGAAGGGAAAGCCCGAGGGCACTTTCGGCTGGGTCCATGTCTGTGATGCGGCCAGCTACTTAAGCTGTCATGCAGCAATATCTCGGAGCCTTTGCTGGGTGCACTGATGCTTGGCTCGCACCATTTAGCAGCGGCCCGCTTAACTGAAACTGACAAAACTTCTGATTCCAGCCGGATCTTAGAATTACACCCCTGGCGATTGTGAAGCTGTCCGTGCCCATTTCATCCTGCGCTGTCCCACAACTGCATTTGTGGCTGTCAGAAATTCAGAAGAAGATACTTTGTGATGTTACAACTGTTGCCCTGAGAATTAACTGGAAAACATAATATCTATTAAAAAAAAGAGTAGAAGTCATATCTGACTGACAGGGTATAAGAGGGTATAAGACTCATACCATTGCAAGAAGAGAGTGCCAGACCGTTGGGTGAGAGAGAGCGCCAGACTTTTGGGTGCAACGGTGTGCCACAACATAAATAAAGCAAGATGGCATTTGGCTTTCCAAAGCCAGTGGTTGCTCTGAAGGGCCGAATGATTTTGGGCTAATGTTTGGCAAGAGTGGTTCTTTACACATAGCAGCTAATCAGAGTCTTGCAGGGCAACAATACTCAGTGATGCAAGACATTTTTAGTGGTGCAGAAATGCCAACGTTGCGTGTGAGGGGTTCAATTCGCACTTGACACGGGGCAAATTTTTACTCGACGCAGCGAGCGTAATTGTATAATCCTTTAAAACTGCAACCGCTTCAATGCCTCATCTTGAACCGACAGGCGCGATATGCAGGGTTCTTCAGCAGTCAATAACCTTCGACAACAAGTTCACGACTGGGGACAAATTCATTTTTATAAAAAGTCATTTGTTAGCATTAGAACCACTCAAAAACTTTTAGCACAAATAGCAATTCTTTTTATTGCAAAATCCATAAAAAAGTGATAGTTTTTCCGACTGTAATCCAACCCTTTTGCAATGACCCATTCATATTTCACGTGAATATTTGTCCAACTGCAACGAACGCAATCGCTCACAGGGAGGGGGGCTGGTAGACGGGAGTTATAACAGGCCTTATGATGGATAATTCGCTTATCAAAAACTTCTATCTCCCTTTAAGTGGTCTCTCTGAGTTTATTTCTTAAGTCATAGGAATCTGTGGTCTTAAGAGCTTGTAACTGCATGAACACACACGGGGGAAAAAAGTAGACCAATGAAGGCAAACTCATGGTTCTCGAAAAGAAATATATTTTCAGGGACCCAATGTACTAGTGGGTGGTGAACATCTGATTGCAGCTCTGGTCCAAAAACTCCTGAACAGATTTTATTTTATTATTATGATCTATCTATCTATCTAGCTCCCTGCAAATTCTGTGGTTTTGGATGTGTAGTTTCTGGAGCTATTCCCTGGTAATACTGAGTTAATGGACAAGACAATTACTGTAAAACCCCTCCAACTGTCCACCTGAACATGTGTTTCAAAGCCAGTAGATCCCCACCCTGGGAAACATTCGGTCATTTTGTCTTGCGCGTATTCCCCAGAGCGCGTTAACAGGTTCATCAATCCCATGATCTTTAATCTCGTATTAGTCGTCGAAAAGGTGAAGCAAGCTAATTACGTGCTGATAAATCTGCTATGGCATGAGGTAATTTCGCTGTGCTCTTTAAAGATAGTAGAGAATATGGCAGATAACTGCTTGAAGCCTTTGGGAGTCAGCAGCAGCTAAGCTAAATGTGGCAGCAAGTGTCAGGCCAAATCAATACACGCTTCTCAGGATTCCTTTGGTGCCATAATCCGGGCTGTGGTGGGCACTGAGCCTGGGGAGGCCTGGCCTCTTGTTTTCTTGCCCCGTTTTTTCAAAAGCAGCTGCACTTACAGATATGACAGCTTTGAGCACAAGCTAATTACCTCCGAAAAGGACCAGAATTTGTTCTCTAAACAGCCTCACTTACAATAGTGAAACATTATTATCACTTTTTTCGGGCAGCTAAGTAGCCTTTGGGAGATGGGGTGTGCTGAAATTACACGAAGGTGTCACACATGACCTCAAATGCAGTTTTTGGTTCACAAAGGCTGGAATTTTCCTTTAGAACCACTCATATGTGGCACATTGATTATTTTTTGTGTTAAACATCCCCCGAGGACAGGCTTTTTGGTCAACGGTATCGTCTTAGCAGTTTCCAGCGTGAATAGTATGAACTGCTATTTGCAAATAGTTCCCAAATAGAGGCCTCTGCTATCTTCCATCTGATTTCACAGATCTCATTAAGTCATTATCTGCCTTAAAATAACAAGTGATAATCCCGGCATCAAGCTAATCAGCCATGAAATTGAGGAGTCTCCTTGACTAACTGGATAACAAAGCAAAACAAAAGTGTAATCTTTAAACATTTGAATTCAAAAGTATTCATTCATTTGCTTGTTTGTATCGTTTTTTTTTTTTTTTTGAATGATGTGTGTGTGTTCAACAGTTCCTGGTCACAAACAAAACCGCATTGCTCCCCCTTCACTCACCAGAACAGATCATCCAAGATGAGGAATTTGAGGTTTTGCTCAGTGTTTTTTTTTTTTTTCCCCAGAACATTGCATATCCTCTTGTACTCATTTACTTAAGCCATCAGCCAGCCATTAAAAATGTAAAATTAACGTTTTTAAAAGGGGAGCATGATTCAGTTCTGTGCTCAGGAGGCAGTAGAGCGTGATGCTTGCATATGAAATGCATTTGGTCATCCCCCTGGCAACAGAGGGAAAAGGTGCAGTGAGTGAAATGAGAGCAGATTGTTTTTATTCTTTATTTAGAGAGTTATTCTAGACAGTGAGTCACAGATGCCCTGCCACTGTAAGATCTTTCCTGCTCAATTGAGGCTGTTAGAAGAAAACATGGGGGGCTTGTGTCTCTGCGGGAATGTCCAAGGAGCATCTATAACATATTTTGTATTTCTAGATCTGTCGCCGGGCTGGAATGCCAACACGAGACAGCTAGATGGATGAAGTTAATGCCGTAACACGAATGGAAAGATTTGAATTTGAGATTATGACTTTTGCTCGGTGTAACATAGAAAATTTAGAGCGCGGCCCATCGGGGTGTTATGGTTTAATCCTTTTATCATGTGTCTGAATCCCTTATGAAATGTTCTCTGAACTAGTGTTCTGCCAGGGGCCCCGACCATAAAGCTAAATGTAGTTGTATTAATGTGGTCCGGATGTGTTGAGAATAATGTCTTCCATATTGTCAATTTCCTGCACAAACAGCATGTCCAGTTCCCTTGGGATTTTGTTTATTTCGGTTCCTATTTGTATGCCAGAGCCTGGACAGTATTATTGGCCACTAAAAGCTGGATTTAGACACATGCGTGACACAACATAGGTGCGTTTAGGAAATGTTCTGACAAAAGCGTCACACAGACGTTGAGTATTTAGAGACCGTTCTCTCCACAGCCCTTCCCCAAGGACTCCCCAGCAGGATCTGACATCAGTGTTGCATTTAAAGACGGCCAAAATAAAATGCCGTAGACACTTAATGTGCCATGTGATTATATTGATTTACGAAACCACTAATTATCAATTTTGGAAGTTAATACTTGACATTGGATACTTAACATTGGAGTCTTGACTGGTGGCTTTTAATGTTACCTCGTGTGATAATTGGACAAGCGTGTAAACTCTGTGAGACCTTCAAGGTGCGACTAAAAGCTCAGTGAAATGGGTTTCGAGTGAATAGTTAATTTAGACATTTTAGGTCTTTCTGTGTTTAAAAAATAATTGTTAAAATCCCTGAAGCCCACATTTGTTTTGGCATCATAATTTCCGTTTAAACTTTTTCTAAAGTTACATGGCACTTTTAACTCAAAGGATTGAATCAACCAGAAATATCTCCCTTCATTGAAAAAAATCTACTTTGGTAACTAAAAGCTTTGTTTCATGGAGAAATGTTAATGCGGTTGCTGTAATCTCTTGGGTTTAGCCGTTCATCAACTGAATCTTCGCACTTGATTACAGCTTCCTGACACTCCCCGAGTGGGGCTCTAAATAAAGGGCTGCTTTCTCACTGAGAATTTAAAGGCACAAATAATTTCCCCTTCTTGTCATCATCAATCATAATTACCAACAATTTCTTCACCTTGGATCAATTTGTGCCACCAAGATCAAACACCGGTGTTAATGGGCGCCCAGATCTCCCTACAGGTAATCTATATCATGTGGTGCGGGCGGCGGCCTTTCAAGCCTCAACTGGCCTCATGCACTATATTGTTTGTCACTGGAGGAGTTTTCCCCTCCGGACAAAATGTAAATATATTCACCAGTTCAATGTTTTGGGGTCCTGTCCGTGCATTATGGTAACTGTTTGAAGAATGAGCAACTAGTTAAACTGTTCTATGCATTTATATATTTTAACGTGATCTGTTTTTACCATTTTGTTTTGCTGGGCCGCTTTTGTGTTTTTATTGACAAGTGAATCGTCATTGTCGGAGTCGCAACATAAACTGGTTATCCAAAGGTTTCACCCACGCCGTAATTACACCAAATTACACTCGCCAGTGGCGTCGGCATGGAGCTGCATTTTCCAACACTTCTGCCTGCAAAAGGGATGTTTCAAAATGTTGGAGATGCATTTAAATAAAAAGCTTGCGGTTATGACTAAGAAGAGCAACAAGATACTAGTCCGACTCGACAGCCGCTAGAATAGAGCTTGTTAAAAGACAACAATGGCGCTTTGTGACGTGTGAGCGCATTGGGTTAGGTTTGGTTCAGTATAGAATAACAAAACAAAACAAAATGGGAAAACAAAACACTCAGATTTAGGTTAAACTTGTGGCTAAGGTTAAATTTGTAGAATTGCAGCTAAAAACAGGAAACAATAGATTCGGAAATTACCCTGGTGTACTTGGAAAATCTGTCTGTACGTTGGTCTGATCCACCATCCTAATGTATCCGCTAACACAGACTCAGGGTTGATGAATAACTGTTTTGAAAATGAAACATTGAACTTATTGAATGGGTCATGCTAAAGATTTGGCTCTTGCTTCCCTGACTGCATCAGTTCCAGAACTATCTGTGACAGTTCATTCATGATATAGAATCTGGTGATGTGAGGAAACACAATCGATGCAAATCATTTGGTCTCTTTAATGTGCCGTTAGCGAGCTTCATATCCATTCCCATTTTACCAGATGGCGGAGTTGGCTGAAACCAATATTTTAAAACGTTTCTAGTGGGTAACCATTATCTGGTGTTCATATAAACTGGAACATTGATCAAAATGTTGCGGCATCAACTCAAGTTGCGACCCAGTTACGAAACTGAGTTATATTGTTGAACATTTTCAAACCCTGGACTATATCTGGACTATATTATAGTTTAGCAACTCTGCTTTTTAAACTGAAATAGCTCTGTATTATTGTAATTTGAGAGCCAAACTGGTTTGGCCCATTCTGACACCGGTATATGTTTTGTATTGGATTGTGGAACATGCAAAAGAATTCGCCTCCAACACCCAACAGTGTTTTTGGGACGTTTAACAAGCGTGTTAATCACTGCCGGACGATAAAAAGGAGAATACTTGGACTGCACGTTAAAAAGATCAAATGTTCAAGTCCAGAGACAGCGTTGTCACATGACTCCAGCTGTAGAGAAACCACATCATAAAATTGCAGAGCTTAAATAGCATTAGCACATCCATACCCAGGGTGTGTAACATTATAGTGTTGGGAAATACCGTGAAATGAAAGGGCATGAGCCCATCACAGTTCCTAATATGTTTGTAGTTAAAGGGGGCCGTTGTTTCTTACCCCCATGTACTGTAGTTTAAGCGCCCTGTCACTTTAAACTAGCGTGATCTGAAATTTTGCCGGGTGACTGCTCAGAATGCTAATGCCGTGGAAGTCTTGTCCTGTGGCTACATCGGCTCAAATCAAACCCAGAGAGGCACAAGAAGGAGCCAAGTGGCAGCCATGCCCACTTGAGAGAAGCCGGTAATGTGATCCTTCAACGACTTCTTGTAGGGCGAGAGCGCGAGACGAACATACGCACACGTACGCACTATATTTCCAACACAAACTTTAATCATTTGTTCTTTCTGAAGGGGGCAATATCAGAGATCGTTGCTGTTTCGGGGTAGAAACAAGTTTGAGTTGTCACTGCAAGTTCTTTTTTTTTTCTTTTCCATGAATTCTTGGTTAATACCGAGCTCCTGCAGCCAACTGCCTCCTTCAGGATTCTGGCTTATCAGGGGGACAACTGATCCCAATCCTCAGAATGTACATTACTGGCGGCGCAATGTTTTGACAGCATAATTGCACAACAGCTGTAATTTCAAGTTTATTTATTTGCGATACATTCGCATTTTTTGGGAGACATCTCGCTTCAACTTTCCGGACAGAAAGTTTTTGTATTAAATATGGTTGTTTTTAATGCTCAGGGGGAGTCACAATAGTGGCACCGGCAATGGAAGCTTTGTGAAATTAGCGCTTGTGGCCACAAAACTTGCAAGAAAACAGGAAGCAACCTGTCTGAAGCCTGTGCTTCTGCTGCCAGCAGCGTCAGTGTAAACACAATGAGGAGATGGCCGCATGTGGAGGGACCCTCTACCAAACTCTTTGCTGGATAACAGCCCCTGTTTGAGTGAAAGATTGCTCCACCATTTGCACAACCTCACATTAAACCGTAATTAATGTTCCCAGCCATTTTATGATTTAAAAAGAAAAAGGAAATGAATTAAATTGATAATAGAATCCTTCAGCTTTTTGATGGTCCCAGACCTCCTGTGACATCCTGTGAGTTTAGTAAAAAAGACACTGTTGAGGAAGTTGTCCAACACAAAGCTCATCACACACCTTGCTAATAGAGTGCCAGTATGTATGACACTGCCTTGACCCTGTTGAAAAGGTTTCATCATTTCAGTGTCAGGTCGCCACTAGTGTGTGGGTTTCAGATGTGGCCGACAGCAGTGCTAAAATTCTCCGGAAAAGTCGATAGATGACGCGAATTATAAAGATCTAATGCTGAGTGACACATGTTTGTTCTGTTCTGAATAACAAGAGTATGCTGAGGTGAGTTTAGGCGAAATGACGCACAGTTTATCTAGTTTCTTCTTGGTCATAGAGTGTTGTGGCATTTAAAAGGCTTTTCTTTTTGCAACACGTAATTCTTTTTTAAATTTTGCTGCTCTGCTATGTTTGTGCGTACACTATAGGCTTCAATGCCTTTGTGTCAACAAGCGGCAGAAATACAAGTTCATGACAACAAAAAAACGTCCACTTTTATTCTCAGAGGACGTTGCTATCAACGCAGTGATGGCCTATCAGACATGTTTGGCTTCTCAAAGTGTTTACATCCCACGCAGCAAAGATTTCCACGACATTTCAACGGCTTATAAACGTATTTGCAGAAACGTGCAAGTCCATAGCAACTGGCTAGTGATGGTGGAAATCGACCATCATGTCATTGCATCGAGATCAGTTCAGTACATATTACCTCTGCATAAACAGCTCATCGGCTAATGAGTTGCTTGACCTTTTTGCTGTGTCAGGCTTGATACATGGCACGACAACTTTTGCTGTGGGGCTTTTTTTTTCTCTCTATACACCGTCTTAGCTTACTCCCTGCAAACACCAAAGATTGTAGGTATAAATGTATTTATCTAGGATGGTGTTTATGCACCTTTGTGTGTGTGTGTGTGTGTGTCATCATAACAGCAAAAATCGGGGCCCATCATAACTTACCTATGCTGCTGTCTGCCGCTGCTCCAATCACATAAAACTCAAACTAATACTAGGTGGAGGAGAGGAAGATATGCCAGAGAAGAGCCCATTACATTTCAGTCCAGCTGTGGACATTTTCATTAATTTCTCAGGAAATATCAGAAGGCCCTCAGTGGAGGTCTGCGCTTTCAGAGTGCTCTTCCAATTATCAGGGGGAAGTGAACACAGCTGCTCAAACAGGAGCTGAGATCATGCCATTTTTTTTTTTTGAAAACATTTCTGATGTTTGTAAATACCTGTGTTACATTCTGAAAACAGTTTTGCTGACGAACGAAGAATAGGTAAAATGGCAACACATGTTATGCACTCGGACAAACCTGGATTGTTGACAGTGAAGAAAATATGAGAGCAAAAAGATATATGAAATGCAGCTATGAGCTACAAATGAATAATTTCTTCCTGTCTCAATTCATGGAAAATGAAAACCCAAGTCCAGTGATTTCAAGCATTAGCCTGAATAATTTGTGACCCAAAAATGTACAAATAGACAATGAATTTACGTTTTTATTTGTCCATTTTTCATGAGCCATCAGTGAATTATTCATGAAAAGCCGAGCTAATTTTGGGAGCGCACACAGTCAGAATACCATTTTAAAAAATGGGAACAGCATTAACGTGACAGCATGCTCTTTCATAGCACGTCCAGATCCAGCGCAAACAGTGTTATTGTTCTGTTTGCATTGGCTGCTGGCGAAAGATGTCCAAACAACTTTGGCGTTTTGCAGCTCAGAGCAAGCAGGATGAATTTCATGCATTTAATTGTCGCTGCTTATAACAATCTCTGTCATTTGCACTCTTGTCTGTGACAATTGCCTGCAAATATGAATTTTTGCCACCAAGGAGCAATACAAAAATGACATGTTCTTCAGCTGCTAGTTACCTCCATGCAGGCACAGACGCCACAGTTTGAACCCGATTAACATCATGTTGAGTGACTGCATCCTGGCATTTAACCTTAGTCAGGACATGCGGTTATCAGTTTAATCAGCCAGTTAGTCTTCAGCGAGTTATAAAAGGCTTGGTTTTTTTTTTCTTTTTTTTTTTTTACTCCGTTTTCGGTGATGAATAACTTCTTTCTAACTTACAAATTTGTGGGCGTTTAATGAGGCTTAGGACATTTTATTCTCTTGCTATAATGCTGTCTACAAAATTGCGCGCTGCAGAGTGTAATCATGCAATGCTATCTGGCACAGACACTCTTTGGCGGCAGTGAGGCAAAACCTGCAGCCCAGAACTGCTCCACTTAAGGGAGGCTGATGTGAAAGGACCAGACAGGCGAGAGTGGAAGGCCCTCCAGTCATGCAAAATGCAAAGGAAATATGACTTTATTACACATCCCTAATGGTGACATAACAATCTGTTCAGCCACTTTCCTTTAAATCTCAAAGCATTTTTTTTTTCGGTGAGTGCCTCTGTCGGTCCTGCAGAAGAGGTAGGGTTTGAAAATCTCCATCTTTGACCGAATTTAAAACAGCAGATTTAATGAATGCTTGTTAATTTTGAAGTTATTTGGGATGCGTGTATATTTAATTGTGTAATCTACCACACTCAGCAATTGTCCAGCTGAGGGGTTTTATAACAGTGTCACTACTAAACTAACATGATTCCTTTGCCATTCAACTGATTTAAATCCTAATAGTTAGGTAAGTGTGAAGATGATATGAAGAATGTTGAACTTTTGATTACTAGAGCACTAAAACATGATATTTTATGGCTTCATGGCTTTGCTCAAAATTTTCTCGCAATACAAACTCAAGCAATTTTATAACAGCATGGGATGCGGTTATCTCGTTGTCAGGACTTGTGCCGCTTTTAAATGTAACAATCCTGATTATAGACAAAAGTGTTTCTACCAAACCTGACCAGCTGGTTATGTAGCCTGAGAATCATATCATTTTAGTTGTCCCAGTCCCAGGTCTGTGGACCTGACACTTCTATCTCTAGACTTTCATTTATAATTTTTTTACGACATACCTTAATAGAGTTGAATTGCTGAACTGGTCTTTCTTTGTTCTTCAGGGTGCAGTCCCATATGATCCAGTTAAGATCCTCATACAAAATCAAGACCTCTAAACTACACGGAGATACAAATGTGAATGCCAGTGCCTTGTGTGTGTCGTGTATCCTTTTCGGTAGAGATAAAGGAAAAAAAAATATATAATAATAATAATACTACATATATATATATATATATGTATAAAAAACACAAAAGCAATCAAACAAGTTAGGCGTAAGAAAAGGGTCTCATAAATGGAAAGACAACAGACTGTAGGCTTCGATCAGCTCAGTCATTTCAATAGAAAAGTCAAAAAGGTGTTATCAGGTGTTCATACAGTGCAGGGCTGTGGCCTTTTATTCGCCAGAAACACAGATGCTGGTTCTAATCCCTTTAGAGCAACTATGCCAAACACAGCAATTGGTGTCTTCACCATGTATTTTTAATGAAGAACATTTTGCCGCTTCTTATTTGTGTATTTGTGGGATAAATAAACACAAACTTCGTGTTCACTTATGTAGGTTCGTGGAATTGCGGTTGTAAATAAAACATGGCTGAAAGCCTCCGTCTCTCCGAGCTGCATCTTTTCTCGAACACCGGGGAATTTGAAGACAAGACAGTGCAGATATTTCTGAAGTGGAGTTGGTTTTAAGAACAAACAAAAGATGCAATCAAGTAACCACAGTGCTCTCAGTTTAGGATGGTTGTGTACCGCGGACAAAGTTTTACATGCAATCAGTTCTTGGACATGTTATTCAGATCAGTGTCTGATATTAGATGGAAAAAATTCAGAGAGGTTTATGTTCCACTAAGATGTAACCGTCTACTTCCTGACCACATGGTCCTTTTACTAAATCTGCAGAGTTGTTGCGACCTGTTTCCTGGGGATCTATTTCCTCTCCCTCAAACCATACCCAAGTCACAAAAATGCAAATTAAAATAAAAATAAATTGCCATTTATTGATGCATTAAGATAAGAGCCTGGTTTTTGGTTGTTTGGAAATCTTCCATTAGGTTGTTGCAGACCCCGGGGGAGCTGCTTTAGGACCGCAGTTCAAGCTACTTCAGCCTCCTCTAGTGAATTGAATGACCGTCAAGGGACTTAATTTTGCAAAAAAAAACCATGGGAAATGCAGTCCCTCAACTGTAACACTTACTATTCCTTTTGTAGGTTTGGAACAACATGCTACTCGGTGGACTACCTTGAAATGTTACGAAAATGGCTGCTGATGCTCCAAGCAGGACTGATGTTTTGTTATCAGTAGTTTTTCAGAGAGGATAGGAACTTTTTTTTAGTCACCTGGCCCCCCCCCTTCCCGCCCTTTTTTGTTCATTAAATAAGGCAACTTTGAGAAACAGCTGATTTGACATGGACATTTGTTGGCAGTCAGAAGTGGCCGTTAAATGTGACCTTTGTAGCTCATCAGTCATCTCGACTCATGACTAATGCTGACAGCCTCGCTAATAGTGGCTTGGATTTTCTTGACATGTTGAAGGGGAGTCTTTTGAACGTTTCCAAGTCACATTGGTGATGAGAATTGGGCTCCGGGCCGCTGTCGCACTGGATCTGCACGTCAACCCACATGCTGCGAGGATCTTTTGCTACTATTATGTTGAAAAATTTGGTAGATCTCAATTATTTCACGTCTGATTTATTGATACTTTCATGGTGAGGATGTTTGGGGTCCCCTGTGTGACAATAGGTGTGTACCCTTTGTGCAATAACAGACAGAACGCTTCATTCTTTTGCACCATCTGTATCTGCATATCGCTCACAGCCAATGGATTTGTGTCAGATGAGTGCTTCAAACAAAAATAGCTGGACTGTTTCAAATTGTGTTTCACTTGGGATTTCAGTGAGGGCCAAAGAGCTGGTCAACCGATTAGAGCTCTGGCCCAGAGGCGGCGTAACTGTTCCTTCCATGTTGTGTCTAGCAGGAGCGTCATATTGCTGCTGTGGTAAAAATATCACGGTCATTGCTGGCTGTTAATACACTGTCTAGTATTTCTTGCCCTCCACAATGAGCAGGTATGAGGGAACTTTTGCACACAGACGTAATTTCATAATAAGGTTTTCACCCATAGATGACATATTGTATTGCATGGACAAAAATAAAAATAAAACAAAACCTTAAATGGTACTTTAATAACAATGTAAACTGTATGTGGGTGCAGTTTTTGGCCCCTGGTATCCTCTACAGAATTAGAACCAGTTCGAGAGTTGATGTTATGTTTTACCACTAATTATACTGTATTTGCGTTTGGCTCGATGGCATGCGTTGCATGTGCGCCTCTATTTTTTCACCCCTTCAGTGTTGGAGCTTAAACTGTGAGCAATATCCTTATTTTACTCCTTGAAAGGCCAAATGGGTTTAATTTGTTTGAGCGTTGTCATCGGTCATTATGTTTCGAGACTCGGTGAATTTAATGAGCGCACACCAGAATTTATATTACTGTTGGGGGAGCAAGCAGATTCAGTATCTTTGGATACATGCAGTGATCTATCCGTGTCTGAGCTGCACCTCCTGTCCAGTGTTAAACCCTGCAGTCACTAGAGGGCATCAGCCACTTGAACTGCATGTGGTGGCTAATTTGTAGGATAGCTGATCCTAATCGACATTAATGAAGGCGAATCTGGAATGGGCTGCTGCCCAAATATGTTAAAAAGTGACAAATTGTGTATTGTTAAGAAAAACGTGAACGTAACAATGCGTATACATCCTTCAGGTAGGAAGGCTAATGTTGCTTAATGTCTGTTAAATCCCTTTCCCATTGCACAAACAAATCTTCTCATAATGGAGAATATGCCATATCCTTAACTTGGTCATTTTGTTATTTTCTAGGCTGTCATTGTAATACTAATCGACTGCAAATATTTCTTGAAATGACTTTCAATGCTGGAAAATAATGTGAATGACATGTCACTACGCTTAATATCTGGATTGGTTTATACACTAATAGAACTTGATTATGGTTCGGAAAACATTCTGGTTTGCATTATGGCAATGGGTTGAAATGATTGCGGCCAAGGGTGATGTTATAAAATGTGGTGAGCAGGAACGGGGTTTAGTTGAGTCTGGTTTTCGTCTATACCAGCGTCCATCTTTGAAACTGTCCTGCCGCAGACACTACTCGCGTTTTTACAAGAGTTGTTAAAAAAGCTTGTGGTCGTTTTAGACGTTGTTTATTGACTGTCCTGTGAGGATTTTGCCAATAATGGGTTTGCGTTCAAAGGCGCAAACAAAACCGAACTTGAATCCATGCGGTCTACGTATGATTTTAGAGACTCTGAGGAGATTCATTGGCTTTTTTTTGTGCTGTTTAAAGTAAAACTTGTTTCTCAGCATCTGTTGGGAAATGCTACTCCTTGTTGTCTGAAGCCATATGTAATTGTTTAACTGCTGTGAAAGCAGGGCCTGTTAAAGAGCCGCAGGTGCATCTACCTGGCAGCCTGCCACTCAGGCTATTAGCGCACAATCCGATGATCCCTATTTGGGTAGTAGTTGTCATTTTTCACTGCGTAGGCCCACAGCCTGACTTGTATTCCACTCAGTTGCTGATTGCTCAGTGACATGGGTGTTTACTGATAATAAATTCCCATGACTGGGCTGTTGCACTTGTGATTCGGGGGCTTTCACACTGGATGAGCCGAGCGCTACGCAGCTGCCCGGCCCCGAGGGACGCCCGATCCGGGAGCACATGTCGCCAATCCAGAAGGAGGCAAGATGGTTGTGGCGTAGATTATTTCATTTTTGTGGTAAGAAATATAGGTCAGGTTACCGTGCTTTTGCCAATTGCCTGGAAGAGGAGGGTAAATCAGCAGGAAACACACCAGCTGTCTATTAACTGTCAATTTCACACTGCGTGTCACACTGAGTCAGCGACACATGCACACAACAGGACATTTAAAGGTATTTGTTGCAAACACAAGCACATATTAGCTCTTCAAACCGCTTAGAGTTGACATAGTGAGTAGTCGTACTGCAAGACGGAGTTTAAAAACTGTGGAATCACAACATTCAGTCCTTCGGCCTCACAGCACGCAGGACCCTGGTTCGCTTCCGACAAGGGGACCTATCTATGTGGAGTTTGCATGTTCCTTCCGCATTCAAAAAACATGCTGCGGGTTAAATGGAAAAAAAAGAAAAAAAGATGAGAAAAATTGCCATGAATGAGTGAATGGATGTTTGCCTGTGATTGAGTGGACCGATGGATGGAGTTCCACAAAGGAAATACCCAGATGGGTAGAATGAAAGTGAAAGTGAAACAGGAGGAAGAAAAACATTGGTTCAGTGAGAGGAAGGTCGCTTTGGAAAGAGGCAGTGAATCAGTACATTTTAACAATCCTCAATTTTCAACTGCTTCATTTCTACAGTTTGTGTTGGTCGCACAGATACCCAAAATTATCTTTGCACTGCATCGTCAGCAGACAAAGTAAAACTAACCATTGGGCTTGATGTGACTGAGCATTGAGGAGAAAACGACGGATGTGTTATGCAAAAATCTCTGTAATGATTAATTCTACAGTGCTGTCTGGAGAGTCTCTCCAATCTCTCAGGGACCAAAACAAGCTCTATTAGTGGACAAACTTTGTACAATTTCCCCACTCGCCCCCATATTATGTTTCAGTGGTTTCACATTATAAAATCAGCATTCTGACTAAATATGGCACACATCATCATAATTGTACGTGGAGGAATAAACCTCAGAGTTGAAATATAGTTGAAATTCCCTTAAACTTAGGTGAATCCTTTATCATTCAATTCAATACTATTTAATTTATTAAAACAAGGTCTTTTTTGTTGGCTCTTTGTGTCTCGGCACTCTCACAAAGACATCCTAAATTGAGAGAGAGAAACTTTTTACGTGAAAAGTTCAGTTCATTAAATTGCATGTCCATAAATTGATTTGCTTTCTTTAAAACTGAAGTACCTACTTTTTAATGAGCTTAATGTTCTTAATGTTGAAATTGTCAAAGCCAGTATAGAATATTTGAAATAAAGTGACCAGTGGGTGAAAAGAAAGGAATTTGTAGCTTTCCTTTTACAAAATGCTTTTTCAAAAAAAAAAAAAAAAAAAAAATTGTCATTAAAATTAAACAGTGCGTGTGTGCATCCGTGCTTGCGTGCGGAAGACTCTTGGATACATGTAACCGGAGAGTAAGGAGATATTATGTCTAAACCCAGAGACCACTTATTTTAAGATTCAAGATTCAAAGTTTTTATTGTAACGTACAGCATAGAAACGTGCTTCCCTGTACAGTGAAATTCCTACTTTGCTGTCCGCAGTGCATTTGGATATGTGCTCAACATTTATCTACTAATGTTCAACTCCTGTTTGCTCGATATTTTGTTAACTTTTTCTCCAAAATACTAATCTGAATTTTTTTCAATATTTGTCAGGTGTGACCAACTTGTCCTTACTGTTTTTTTTTCCCCAAAGACTTTGCATTAAGGTCATCCTTATTTTATGTAATTAAATTTCAATCTGGCCGATCATCACATGAGTCACATGGTCAAGGCAGAAACAGACTAGGGGTGTGTGTGTGTACATGTGTGTGCGCATGTGGTTGAAGCCAGCATCTGGTCCCATGTCATTTGTGAGTTGAGGCCTGAGTCATGTAACTTTTCAAGACAAACTTTTACAACCTTTGGACCCTTATGTTTTTGTATTATAACTAATTAATAGGTCAGGAGAAGTTTCTGTTGATTCTATGTATATCAGCATTTTTTTTTACATTGAAAATGGAGAAAGAAAATGAATATTTAATCTACTGTAGGTTTTTCATATTTTGAAAATAAATATATTTAGTTGCAGAGGGGGGGTAGACATTGCGCCTCCATGTCACATTTCAGTCACAACAGCCCCTTCACAGTTCAGTCAATAAGCTTCCATTAAGAGCGGGTTGGCTGTCAAAGCAACTTGTGACCCCTTCTCGGTCCTTGGAGCCCCCTGGCCCGTGATGTCCGTATCAATATGAATTTCAGCCTTTTCACCCATCATCTGCAATTCCCTGTGTCCATTAGTCTCAAGTATCTGTTTCCTCCCGTGTACCTATTGATTTCTCTGTGTTTTCGTACAGATTATATACACCGGGCATTAAAAAACAGGAACAGATTCATTGCCTGGATTTTGACACACAGGCATTAAAGTCCACTTTTTTTTTTCTACTTAAATGTTTTTTTCCGCCGCCTGTGTCTGTCCGGATGGCAGAGCCACTCGCACCACTGCACATAACTGCCTTACAGTCATGCAGAAGTGCAAAGCAACATGATATCTGATCACAGCTCGCAGATCAGATGACATGTAGCTTGAAGTTGGCTAGACTGCTGCCCTCGAAGGTCAGGGCTTTTCATCTGCGCGCTCACAATCCAATGACCTGTTGTCGTCATAAACAGGCAGACAATGCTGCAAATACAGAAGCTCGATTACGGTGATTCTGCACAGTCTTTTTTTATCCACATGCCTAAATCAACCTCGTCCTGTGTCACGCCGATGAGGAAAAATGACTAACCTGATGACCTCATAAGTCAAAGATGGCATTGTGCATAAACGAATACATTGTGCCCCTAAAGTTAGGTCACAAGGCTGTGTGCAAAAGACAGTGAAAAGAGGAGGAAACGAGAAAAACATTGGAATTAGTGAAGAGACAAAAATACAAAAACTGAAACAAAGAAAAAAAAATCCAATATGATTTTCAAGCTTTGAGAGCTTTGAAAATGCCCCATTTAGATTTCATATCCCCATGCAGATGAAAAGGTTGATCTGAAGAGCAAGTAGACTTTTCCTCCCAATCTCCACCCTCTTAAGTCTACCTCCATCACCGTCCACCTGGCAGGAGTCCTAGCAGTTGCACCAGCAGATGCACCAATGGATCACTTAGGTTACACACACACACATACACACACACACACACACACACACACACACACACACACACACACACACACACACACAAAATGTCATCAGAGATTTCCTTCCTGCCACACGAAGTCAATGTCGCATGCCCTCTTGAGCCAGCGGGGGCTTGACCGTCCAGCGGGGGCTCCTAGTCATTGTTTTCCAAAGCCTCTCTGACAATCATCAAGTTTAAAAGTCTGGAATCTCACCCGGGACCATTTTGCCCGGGGAGACCCTATGAGGGGCCATTACTCTTGACAGCACATGTCCAGGGGAGTTCATTCAGTTCAATTAAAATGACTTTATTTGTTACCAGAAGTGCAACTTGTATACTAACATATCAATTTACTCACAATTTCCAGCACCTTAAAAGTTGAAATATAAATACAAAAAGCGTACAGATGCGTTAAAAAAGTAGAATACAGATGAGTACAGCAGATATGTATAGGAAATGCAGATGTACAGAAATAGCAGATATGGATTGCGGCTCTCTATTACTTCCCCCCAATTTGCATCCGCCACAGCTTAAGTGAGCATATGCTCACATTTGGCCACTCGTCACTGTCGAGTCATAGTTACCGCTAGGGGGCCTTCTGGGCTGAGCGTAGGTGGTTCTCAACCCAGTAGACCACTTCCCGAGGGAAGAAGATGGATGACCTTTGGCTTTATTTATGTCGTCGCCAGTCAAGCAGGACCTTTTCATCAGATACGGTCATTGTAATCCCTCAGCCCCCATTCAATTTACAGGGGCACTCTGTCTATGCAGACCACTGAAGTCGACAAAATGAATGGATCAATAAACTCCCTGAAAGCCTGGCGAGAGGGCCGAGATCCCCCCCGGTCGCTATCAAGTTTCGCATCATAATGAATGGGGTGTTGTTTATGTTGTAAAGTGTGAGTCCTCTGAACAAGCCACTGTCTTGGAACCGAGCCTTGTATGTCGCCGCAGATGGATTTAAACGACATGATGAAGACAAAGGTGGCGAAAAATGATGCTCCAATTTTTTTTTAATCAAAGCAGTTTATAAATGGCTAATGACAGTGTTAGTAATTAGTTTGTGGTAACTGAAGAGGACATAATAGCAGAGTTAAAGAAGGAGAATTATGATTGTGGGTGGAATTTCAATCAGACGATGATTTATAAACCACTTTCTGTGAAATGGTGGGACTCTTTATTGACAAATCATGATTTAATCATGTTTAATTCTGTTTGTTTTATTGTAAACTAATTCCTTGATTAGAAGTTAACAGCAAATCTAATGACTTTTAGTAATTGGGTGATGGATGAATAATGCCATTATTATGGAGTCAAGCATTCAAAAGAATAAAGTACAGGAAGCGACCCTTCTCCCCCAAAACTGGCTCCCAGAGGCGGATCTCCAAACTAATTGGCCTGTCCGAAACCATCACGGTTTAAATCTGTTTCAATTTCTGCTCTGCATTGCACCTTTGCCACTTTATGTTACCGCTAAGATGTGTCATTTCTTATAATTAATTTATTTTGTTTTGATTTATGTAAACCACCTTACAGCTGTTCCCTCTGAGTCTCGTGACCCCACTTCGGGAACCCCTGTGTGGATACCCTTTCTTTCTTTCAATTATTTATAACCCGTTCGTAAAAAAAAAAAAAAAAATCATAAAAACGTTGTGCAGATGGCTTTTTAACTAGAACGAAGGATTCACATATTGACACCTTGTAAACCGTTATGAAATCGTAGCCATTATATATCTTCTATCTTTATCATTTCACCCACTTGTGTGTTTTTAAATTCTTTGTTTAGCTTTGCTATGATCTCTCAACAACTTTAGAAACTTATTGGTGACGTTGATTTTTGCCTCAATAGTTCTGCCTTTCTCGCTCTACAACTGTAATTTAGTAGACATCTTTTGCCTAATTCCATTTCCTGCATCTGTATCTGAGACAGAACAGTATCATAACAGTACGATAGTGACTGTGTTCAGTGATTTCACATTATTCCTGATGTTTTGTTTTTGTGTACAATGAATGAGCAGAAAAGGCCGAGCTCAGATTCTAACAGCTACTGAGTAAGTGAGAGACGAAGCTCCGATAACTCAATTAATTCTAAGAAATTGCTCTCTGCGTGTTGTAGTTTTAACCCCCAAATGACTTTATTTACTGACAAACTAATCCAATGACGTGGATTGTTCTATTATTTTGGCGGCTCACCCCGTTTTCTATTGGAGTCAGCTGTTACAGTTCAGGTTTGATTCGCAAGCTACGCTTTGACGTCCCATTTAATGGGGACTTCTGTTGAATCCAGCGTATCTGGAGGCAGGTTCAAGCAGTAATTGCTCGTAATTATATATTTAAAAAAAAAAAAAAAAAAAAAAAGCTTGGGGCAAAGAGAGCCCGTTTGTCAGAGTGTGATGCGCCGAGCTGCGTTAATGTAGATTAATGGCTTAATGTGAAAGTGATTAAAAAAACTTGTCACATATTCACCAGTTTTCCAGTTTTCAGCAGCAGGAATGAGCGACGAGGGAATAACCATTACGTATGGAATTTTAATTAAGAGAACTGTGACATTATCGTCTTTTACCTTGAAAAAATGGATCACACAACAGAACTCTGAACTTTCTCTTTAAATTCCATTATTTGGATGCAGTTACAGGAATGCAGATGATCAGCGGGGCCCATGGTACGTACATCTGCGTCCTACTGCTATGAGAGAGAGCGAACTTCCCCCGTGAAATTTATGCAGCGGGGACAACATTATCACTCGCAATACAGGATCAATGATTTCAAACAATAGCACTCGGAATTCATGCATTTAATTCGGAATCAAAACCATGTGTTGTGCAGGGCAATGATGGTCGGACTGAGGAGAAGTGACGACAGCTCTGGATGGCCTTGGGGGCGCACATCCGCCCTGAATACCAGCCAAACTCACAGCGCCATTTCTTTGTAGAAAAACCGTCTTTGTTGCCACTGTTGGCAATAAGTCAGTTGCATGTATTAAAGTGCGCCGCAGTGTACGGCAGTCATTGATTGCCCTAAATGAGCGCATATGGTGCCTTGACTTTTGGCGCCTTTTTGATCAAGTTGAGATTTTAATGGATTTTTCTTCACCTCTGACAGACGAGGCTCGGGGTTTCAGCGCGGCCCGGGGCAGACGGCGGGCTGCTGCCGGGGTCATTTGAACCTTGTGGTTGCGGCGCAGAGTGCCGAGATGCAAAGAGCCAACAAGGCCTCACAAGTGTCCGACAGCAGGAGAGTCAGGAAGTCTGGCGACTGTAAACCCCACCCGATTCCACCCCCCTCCATCCCCTTCTCCCCCATCTTGAACGCACTCCAAGACACGTCAAGCGGGAACGTCTTTGCACAATAACCTGCACTACTACACTTGCGAGGACATTTGTATTCAATTATAATGAGTCTTGACGTGCTACTCACTTAAGTCACAACCTACCTTCCTTACCCTCATACATTCATCCACATTTTTAATCACCACCTTCATTTTTAAGTTCACTGGACCTTTTGAATGTGTAATAACGGAATAAACTTTTAGCTTTTATTTCTAAAATGTGTTGTATTAATTATTGTACATGGTTAAAATCAGTGTAAATTTTATTCCTAATGCGATTTGAAAATTTAGGTAATTGCGTAAATGATGCAAACTGTTGAAAGCCAACAAACTGCAACCAGGGTGGTTAAGAAATGTTATTTTTTTTAAAACAGGAACATAAGTATTAATACTGGATATCAGTCAGTGTGGAGGGTTTTGGGTAAAGGCATTTAAGATTGAAATGTCACTGCTTCCATTTTGTTCCTACCACTTCTAAAGCTTGGCTTTTGAATTCACACACACACACACACACACACACACACACACACACACACACACACACACACACACACACACACACACACACACACACAGAAACAATTCCAAGTACCCAAATTTGACAAGAAATTGTTGAAAAATTAGTCACATTTCTGACCTATTGAAAATTCATTTTAGATAACAGGCCACCCGATTTACTTCTGTATTATCTTTGCATTTTATCTTGTGGTTTTAGCCTCCCAAACGGATTGCACATAATTTAAGTGCACATTGGATGCAGTTTTGGTAAATAATAATCTATTTATGAACACTTTTCAATTATATAGCTATATTTAATGCTCTGGCATATTCAGCAAACTTTTAATTAACCATTTGTTATAATCATCAGCTAATGTTTTTCTGCAAAATGAATGTATTCTGTATTTTCTCAATCATACAACTGAAATTTACACCAATCGGGTCAAATTAAAATACACTTAATGAACAACTAATAGCCTCTGGTGGAAAAGCAATGTCTGTTGTTGTCATTTAGTAAAGGTTTACAACTTAATGCAGTGTACATTTGGTGTTATGTTAATACATGCAAATTAAGATAAAAGTGAGCCTTGCCACTGGTATGTTAATTAAGAACCAAATTTAAATTTACAATTTCAGTAACAAAGATCACAACTGTAATCAGTGTTCAATAATGGAGAAGTAATGCTTGCTTAAATTTCCTGATCCTTTCTAGACTGAGCTTTATGATTAGAAGGAAAAAGAACAATCAAACATCTGACTTAGACTTTTATTGTGTTATTTTGAAAAATATTATTGTCTTTCATGCATGGAAAACTCTTCAAAACTAAAGAGATAAAACTAACAGGTTATCAATCTAAACTTAATGCTTATTGTAGATAACAGTGCACATATGTTTTCAAATAATAAACTGACTAAAGCTTATTCTTAATATTTACAAATTTACATAAACATAACTGATACAATTAATATTATCAAAATACTGCATGTATCACTACATTGACCGATGTTGATTATTATCCCCTTATTGTCAATTTATTAGACCCTAATACTCTAAGCCATCCCGAAAATATCATGTCATTACCATTGTGAGTGATAATAACATTCCTAACGGCATACTTGAGCTACAGTTTAAAAACAATTTACAGCAAAGCCACAGGATTTATGTGATACAGTTCTGGACTGTGTGTGTGTGTGTGTGTGTGTGTGTGTGTGTGTGTGTGTGTGTGTGTGTGTGTGTGTGTGTGTGTGTGTGTGTGTGTGTGTGTGCGCGCGTGCACATGCATGCATGCATGCAATCACAGTACTGGTAATAATATATATTTATTTACATTTTTTTCTTGTTTGCAATCAATCTTTGACAACTTAGTGTAATATCATAATTATGAATTTCCCGCTGTGGGAATAATGATAATGAGGATTTTTTTGCTGTCATTCATATCCAACATACAGCCCCTGCAACAACTTCTAATTCCCCTGGGGTGTGAGATTGTGGGAATGATGCGTTACAGTACAATGACACATCTATAGCAAGGTTTGAAAAGAATTCAGTGGAGAAAACAACTGATTTGCAGGCAGACTAAGTGGTTGAGTGAACAGGTTAACAGTGATGAGGCCTTGAATGGCTGTGACAGGGAGAAAGCAGCGAGAGGCTCCAGCACTGAAGGGGGAAGTGACCCAGAAACGGTGCGTAAGTGCAGCTCGCTTGGCCCTTTAGGAAGAATCTCTGCAGAGGAACTGATGCAGGTCCAACGGCGCTTCTCTCTCTCCTTCTCCCTCTTTCCGCAGAGATGCATTACTCAGCTATAAACTCATACACTCAGACCGAGGGAAAAGATGAGGCGAGTGTGTTTATCAGTTACTATCCTGCAGCAAAAAGATGAAAACCTTTAAACTGGAAAGGTCTCCGGTTCATTGGAATACGATTTCTGTGAATGTGAATGTAAATGCAAATATGCTGAATTTCATTCTTTTCTCTTTTTTTTTCCCCTTGATATTCTGAACTTGCGTTTTCACTTCCTGTTACATTATTCATTGCTCCAAGTTTTAAACTTAGCCACATTGATTTTAATACAATTTAGCACAATTAAGGTGATGCTGTTTTTTTTTTTTTTTTTTTTTTTTTTAATTTCACATCAAACTGTTTACTTCATACTTTGCTTCAAAGCACACTCAGAAAGTAGCTGTTTATTACAGCTTTATAATAATATAATATCCGTAAAATTCTTAAAACAAGTAAATCAAGGATTGGACGTCACCTCAGTTCCAAACCTCTATTCCTATCTTATTGGCTTTTAATAATTTCTGTTCATAAGAATAATTAACATTGCAGATTCCCTGCTGTTACATGTCTTAATTTATGTTTTAATTCCCCTGAACCTCTGAGTCTGCTATACAAAACGTTTCTTTTTTCACCTCTCTTTAACAGTTTGAATGTCACTGTTGAGTTTTTTTTTGCAAAACTTTTCCGCCTGTTAAAACTGTGGTGAGTAAAGGATCCTGACAAGTAGCAACGTGAGGCTAGATTTATGGTAAAATAACATTATTTACATTTTACTTACATGTATGTATATTTAAAAAAAATGACCCATGTGACATAGCTATTGACAAATTATAAATGGCTTTAACAACTTTTTCAATCTGAAATTATGCATTTTAAAAAAAAAAACAAGACCTGTTGAATCAAAAAAACATTTTTAGACCAAAACCTTTTTCTTCAAAGTAGTTTAAAAGTACACATACAAACGCACTCCATAAATTCCTGAGGGACTAAGACAATCCTCTTTTTCCCCCTGATGAGAAAAACTTTTGAACTGCATTTGAAGGCCTTTAGAAAGAAACAACTGCCTGACTGTCAGTAGCAAAAAAAGCAACATAAACAGAATAGAGACTTCGTCCTGGGAGGCATTTAATGCTCGGCTTATTCTGTTTAAGCAGTAATAACGTGATAAGAAATGTGTTACTCTTGCGATTAAAAATAATTATCAAGTATTCAGCAGTTACAAACGGAAGTGTATTTTGCATTTGTATTTTGAAATAACTTACTCACAAATACAGAATTTTAAAGGAAGAATATTTGGAAAATAGATACATATATAAATTCTATCCACCTGTAAAAAGTCACTAAGCGTTGAGCCAACACACTTCGGCCAAGTAGCAAACGTTACACGTTTTATTGCAAAACTTCATCGTCATGAGTAACTGCGTTCAGTTTCACAATCTGCTATATGAAAGGTCACGTGTCCAGAGAACAAAAATATGTGTTTTTAAATGAATAATAACTATAATAATAAAGTATAAATATACATAATGAAATTACTCCACGAAAATAACGAATTGACAGGTAGTTATTGTCACGGAACGGAGTGGACGCAGCATTTTACTCTGGAGGACCAGGTTAACCTACATTCATCCAATAAGACTGCGCGGAGAAAGAGAGAATCCACGCGTGTGCACGACAGACGTCCCACTCAGAAACATCATCCGGGTTTTGCAACAATAAATGAATAATGATAAAAAATAATAATAATAACGGGGGGCGAGGAGGAGGAGGAAAGTGGCACATGCTTGTCTGTTGATATGTCTGCGAAGTTACATTTGAACACTTTATCTGGTCGAATGGAATAAAAACAAAGAGAGAGGGAGAAAATGAAGAATCGAGGCTCTGCACGTCCACGCTTCCCACGAGAGGAGCCGTCTTCAGTCCGTGTCAAACAGTCCATAATATTTGCCAGTGTTGGAGAAGTAAATGTAAGGCGCCGCGCTGGCCGGCGGGTAGAGCACCGGGAAAGACACGGGCAGCAGGCAGCCGCCCAGCAGGCTGCTGTCCTTGTAAAAAGTCGGTAGCGGCAGGTTTTTTCCGGCGGTGTCCGCGAAGTGCTCGGCGGCCAGCGGGCCCTCCGCGTCCGTGGACAGCTGCCTCTTCAGCTTGTTCCTGCGGTTCTGGAACCAGATCTTCACCTGGGTCTCGGTGAGCTGCAGAGAACTTGCCAGACACGCCCGCTCCGAGCTGCTCAGGTAGCGCTTCACGTCGAACGTCGCCTCCAACTGGAAGATCTGTCTCTTGGAGAAAATGGTGCGCGTCTTCTTCTTCACCGCGGCTTTTGGGTCCGCCGCTCCGGCTGCCACCGCGGCCCGCGGCTCCGTCGCGTCGCCGCCCTGCGCGCTATGCGCTCCGGACTCCGAGTCCGGCGCCGGCGCGTCCGCTACCTGGTCGCAGCTTCCGCGTTCAGCTGCGGACGTGGGGAGAAATCAATCAAAAAAATAATAATTTGAAAGCATCTTGTAATTATTTCAAATCTACACATTTAGCTTGTGTTTGACTCTGATGTCCGGACTGGAGCGCGAACACGGTGAAAACGAAACAAAATCAACAAACAAAAAGTTACTGATGGTCAGTGAACGCCTCATTATGTCCGCCGTACCTGCGCCCGGTGCGGCCCCGTCGTTTCTGGTCCCCCGGACGTCCCACAGCTCATCGAGCCCGGTTTGACAACCTCCATCACTCCGCGACCCGTTCGCGTCTCCGCCGCCGCCGCCTCCGTCCCGCCGCTTCAGGTTCAGTATGTTGTCGATGGTAAACTTGAGCGACGCGCTCCGACCCGCCGCGTCCTCCTTGCTCATGTTCCCCGGCATGTCCTCCGCTCCGCCGCGACTCCCGGAACACCTGCTCGGACACCTCCGGACGCTGCGAGCCTCATGGCTCCTCGGCCGCGACTAGCCGGCGGCGGAGCCGGTCGGCGAGCGCGGCTCTTCGGCGACCCGGAAGAGCGCGGTTTGGCGGCTTTTGATTGGTGAGGTTTCGGGCGACGCGAGGGCGGGATTCTCGTCCGCGCCGCGACCGCCTGCCGCGGGAACTCTTTAAATAGTCGTGTAGTGCAGGAGATCACGCCTGTTTTGCTCAGCGCGCCGCGATGCCGAGCGGACAGAAGGCGCCGCGCAGCCGCTCCTCCGCCCGGGGAGGGAGGCGCGGAGGCCGGGGGTCCCGAGGCGCGGATCACATGAGATGAGCCGGAGGTGACGCGTTCAGGAGCCTCGATATTCCTCTAATTGCTTGGGGTCATGGGAATCGGGGGTCCCCTGAAAATCCGCCTGCAAGGGGAGCGGGGGACCGAGGGTTTACAAACCTGAGTTCTGACGATTTCCGGGGGTTGAAGCCCTTGCTCCGACGCTAATTGTAAACTATGGGGATGGTTTCCTTGGACTCGGATAAAACCCAATCCGATGTTAGACTGCTTTTAAAAACATAAAGTTCACTGTTGTGTAATCCCTATCATGATTCCGCATCACTTATTTAATCACCCCTAATTTAAATTTCTACTAACTAATTTGTAAATTACTTATCTTATACAATTTTATCCCCATTATTCTTATCAGAAAAAAAAACGTAAATTCCCGAAATACACTCTCGGTATAAATAAATCAGTACAAACAAACGCCAAGAAATCACAAAATAAATAAATCATTGAATATACTTTATTCACATGTGAATGTGCCCGTGTACAAAAGTTTGTATGAAATCTGTTTTTAAATAGAAAAGTGTTTTATCAAAGTATGTCATGAAATAAATCACCGGGACCAATGAAAAGACACATGGGGGAGGGGGGGGGGGGGGCAACAAAAAATAAACTATTTTTTAAAATAAATTATTATACTTCTGCACTGTAGAGAAGCTCTGTGTGTGTGTGTGTGTGTGTGTGTGTGTGTGTGTGTGTGTGTGTGTGTGTGTGTGTGTGTGTGTGTGTGTGTGTGTGTGTGTGTGTTAAGCAGATAAATAATTTCAAAGCCTTTTTTTCTGGTGCCTCTCAATTTAAACTTGGAACAAAATTCAAGTTCGATTTTTGGTCTGACATTTCATTTTCTTTTCTTTTTCTCAGACATTAACTTTTTATACAGAGAAAATTACTCAGAACTCAAATAAACCAGTTAAATCCCCAAGTTCCCTCAAAATCACACACAAGTTTCAGAGTTGTGTTTGGAATGTTTACATCGTTTCTGCATCTTTTTATTCTGAAAAATTAACTGATCTTCCACTGACATTTCTTCCCCAATATGTGACTACCTTTACTTTGAAATATCAGGGATTTTGAGCCGGTGAACTGATGTGAAACCTCTAAAATGCATTCAAAACTGGAAACCTTCAAATCCAAAATGGGATTTAAGTGAGTCGAATGTTTTCTGACTGACACTAAAAACTAAATCTGTGACTTAAATGGATTCCAATACTCTGCTTATTCATTTAGTTTTGTATAGGTGCTCGGTCCAAAGCACAGTCCTGGACTTCCCTCTGTGTTTTTTTCAGGATAAAAGTTTTTATTCCTGACTGGAGTTGAGGGTCTCGGGGGAAAAACCTGGTAAAGAGTGCAAAACCTTCAAGGACATACAGTACAATGGCTGGGGGATTTAAAAATTACAGATTTGACTTGACTTTGCAAGTTTGTAAGTTTGCTATTGGCTGGTCTCAATGTAATTGAACCAATAGAAATGTTTCAATTCTTTTGTCAGTGTCCAACCTGTCAACCAGACAGCAAAAACAATGCGCTGGTAAAAAAAAGTTCGAGATTTATGATTTCCCACTAAATGAAGACAAATGTGTCATTTGGATTGCAGAGTTTTGCTTTCAAACCAACCTGTAATTACATTCGGGCTCTGTTTCTTCAATTGAACGCTATGTCGGGAAGGTTATCGAAAGAAAACATTTGGGGGGGGCAGAAGTACAGCTAAGGAAGAGAAACCGACAGCTTTGTATTTCTAGTGTCCGAGTTCAGAGTCTCAAAGCTGCTGGCGTCAGACCAGCCCAGTCATCTGTGGTGTCAGGAAAGACACCGGGTTGGTGAAGTGAGGAGTCAATGGGTAGTTCATAGAACTGGAGAAGCTGACCAGCGGCGGTGACACCGGATGCAGGCTGGTCAGTGTAACGGGCACCACGCCGCTCTCGCGATACAGCACCGGAACCCGGATCACCCTCTGGCTCGCGTAGGCCATGCCGGCGCTGCTGGCCTCCATGTCGGCGGCGATCTGCCTCTTCCACTTGTTCCTGCGGTTCTGGAACCAGATCTTGACCTGGGTCTCGGTGAGCTGCAGGGAGGCGGCCAGTCCCGCTCGCTCCGAGCTGCTCAGGTAGCGTTTGAGGTCGAAGGTGGACTCCAGCTGGAAGACCTGGCTGCGGCTGAAAACTGTGCGGGTCTTCTTCTTTCGGACCAGTTTGCTATCACCTGATGGGAAGTGGAGGGGGGGGGGGGGGTTACTGCCAGGGTGCAGATAAAGGCTAAGAGCGGTTGTTTGAGTGACAGGACCTCAAACTGTCACCGTAAGCCAGTCAGCTGGTCCTGAGGTTTTTTTTTTTTTTACTGTGCTTGTTGCTCCATTTTTCCAAAACTAGATGGAAATAAACAATGCTTCTGCCGTTTTTTCTGTTTTAAAGCCAAATATACAAAAACCTCAATATCTCCTATTTTAGCTTTATCCTTAGCCTGTCCACCAAACCAGTGTTGCGGTTTGATTTGGATTTCTTTATTTTTATTTCTTTTTTTTTTGCCACTTTTGGCTTTTTTTCATTTTATAGGAAATTTAAACGGAAGGGGAAAAAACTTTCATACCTTTATTCGATCTTGTTTGCACATTATTTCCCCTCCACAGATTTCCCCTTAAAGGGAAACAAAGAAATTTCTTTTCAAAAGCAAGTGTGTTGGACTTCAAGAAAAAAAAAAAAAAACATAAACCCCCCTGCTTTCTGTCCTTTTTATTTTTCCACGCTTCACTTGTACATCTCCAGTAATAGAGTTAGTGTCTCGTGGCTTCAATAATAGATGGACACTTAAACCATCATCTTAGTTTTACATCACGCGCGTTATTTGTGCCAGTCTTTCCTGTAATCCTCTAAAATATTCATCACCTATGTCTGCAGCCTAGAAAGGCAACAGAGTTTTCCCTTTTTATTTTTGTTATTTAGGCATCCCCTCCTCTTCACCACTGAATCGTGCATAAACTGCAGGCTGGCATTTTGATGTTGACTGAGCTTATTGAATAAAAGATACATAAAAAAAGATACTAGTATTTTATATTGTTGAAGGAAACACACGTGTGTGTGTGTATATATACGCTCCTAAATCAAGGGATATTTAAAGACATGACCCTTTGAACCCTGGAACTTCCGGGAACTCCAAGAGCTGCTGGATGATGCGGGCAGTGTCGCTGTGTCCTCACCCTGGTTACTGCTAGCCTCCCGGTGGAAGAAGGTTATGCAGGACTCGTCCTGCTTCCCGTCGTCTGTCTCGCTGTCGTCGTCCCCCTCTTCCTCGTCCTTCTCCCGCCCCTTGAACACCGGCGAGCCCGGCGTGTTGTCGGGTGGTCGGTCACTGCGCCGCGCCGGCGAACCGGCCTCGCATTTTGGACCTGCGGGGAATTTAGGGGGGAGGGGGGGTTGACATCAATCGTGGTAGTTTTTTTCTTTATCATTATGTGCCCCCTCCCACAAAAAAAAAACAAACAAAAAACAACAAAAATCTAATTCTACTTTCTCACACTTTCTAAAATCTAACTCTGTTTCCATCGAGTCTATTTGAAACGGCCGAGTGACATTGTTGTGCCGGTGCCAAATCCCGTCGGGCTCCAGTGGGCGGATAATTGGGGACTTTGGGGGCCGTTTTACGCACGGAGCGTGACACGGCCCTCGCGCGTGTGTGTGCGTGTGTCAGGTCCACTTTTTTGCCCAGTTTGAGCTTTAACCGGAGACGGTTATTATAAATAGAACATTTCGGAGGGAAAGGAAAGGGAGCATTGCGAGTCAATTTTCTTGTCCTTGTGTTTTCACTTTTACGCACAGGCGGTTTCATTATTTACGGGTGAAATAGTTCGCGGGGCCTGACCGGGATTAAGAGCAATAATATAAAAAGACAGTTTCGGGGGAGGGCACTTCTATCGATCTGATATCTGAAACAGAGCCGATAATCGCCTCCCGGTTCGATAGACTCACTCTCCGAGCCGCTGCGCACCGTGTCCGGCGAGACCCCGCTCCAGTTCCGTGCGTTCTTATCGGTCGACTTCCCGTTCTGCGGCCCCGGGCTGGCTACTCCGGGGCCCGGCGCGGCCCCCCGCTCCCCGGCCGGATCTCCGT
Organism: Fistularia commersonii; assembly: GCF_037954325.1. Lineage (NCBI taxonomy): Eukaryota > Metazoa > Chordata > Actinopteri > Syngnathiformes > Fistulariidae > Fistularia > Fistularia commersonii. The sequence continues at coordinate 6,627,391 of NC_141302.1, forward strand.
CCGCGGACCTGAGCAGGTTTTCGATGAAAAAGGACGTCGCCCTCGACGTCGCCCCGTCAAGTTTGGACCGGGGCACTTTCCCGTCCAGCATGTCTATATTGGGAAAAAAAGGGGGGGTCACCCTTTTTTGTCTTTTAATCCCCCCCAGAGTCTCTGGCTCTCCGCAGAATCATCCGGCGAGAATGCTCCGCTCCAGGTGGAGGACTTGTCCATCCATGGGAGAGGAAACCCCGGATGGGGAGCCTGACGGCGGTTTCGGATCCGGATACAAAAATAAGAATGCGCGCCCGGTTCGATCCTGTGCGGCGGAGGAAAAAGTAGTCCGGAGGAGGGGGAGCGGGTCCACGGGAGGAGGCTCCCCGGCGGGCTGTGTGAGGGTCTGGCGGCCGGGAGAGCAGGGATGCTGTATTTAGGTCATTTCTGGAGCAGAGACACCGATGTCCTCCGGGCTGGAGGGTGGAGTGGAGTGGATTTTAGTGGAGTGGATTGGTTTGGAGTGGAGTGGAGTGGATTGGAGTAGAGTGGAGTGGAGTGGAGAGTCATCCACTCACGCAGACGGTGGCACAGTACCGCCTATTGGTTAGGCGCGTCCATGCACACTTCCCACTCACCGTGACCGTAGGCACCACCGTGACAGCCTTATTGTTATGACATCACTATTTAGTTTAATAACATTATCGCCAGTAAAACAACCCGCAGGTGAAATTCTAAGAATTAAAAAGAGCCTCTTCTGATGAAGGCAATACTCTGTCTTATGTTGTTATATATATGTGTGTGTGTTTTAAACAAATTTGTTTGTTTTGATTTCAAACCCTATAACACTGAGAGATCAGACACATTTATAATTATCTGATTATTAATAGACTTTAAAAAATGCTATTCTTAAATCTGCAATGTCAAAGTGCAATCGAGTTTCATCTGGGTGAAACAACAAATAAAAAAAGGTTTTGAGGAGGATGGGCTTGTTTTATATTCCCGGAAGACATTTCCCCTTTAAAATAATTTATGCCCCCCCCCCCCCCCGCCTTTTTTTTTCCAATGCATTTTTATTTGTATTTTTATTTTCTGAATGAGGCTTCAGCTGCTCAGGCCTCACTCCCATCGTTCTCGGAGAGAGAAAAATCCCGTCACCTTCCCCGGCAGCAGGGCGGGCGTTTTCCTCCCCGGCACCGGGTAATGAATGCCGGGGGGCGCAAAATGTTTAGTCAGCTCCAGACCCGTGAAGGCTGGAGTAAAACGTTTGGAGTTTCTAATAGGATTTGAAACACCATGAAAAGCTTACTTTCATCCATAAGAGGCCTCGAAACAAATGCGGAACATTCCGGGCTGCGCTCGGATCAATCTTATTCAACTCCCCTCTCCCGCCTTTGTGACAGAGGATACAGTGAAACGCTGCGATTACAAATATAGATCAGGAGGCGAAGGTGAACAGAGGGATTTGTGCCAGGCAGCCATCAGGGGCCCAGAACAAACTGTGTTCTCAGTGGAATTCCTCACAATTGTTCTCTATTGTGCCACTAAATTGACTTTATTAAAGCCTCTTGGCAACTAATAGCATATCACCTAATGCTGCAGATTGTGTGTGTGTGTGTGTGTGTTGCAGTGAATAGACTCATTAATCAGCAAAATGTGCATTTAGTTCTGTCGCTGTGACACAGAGGCTACACTGTTATTACTGGATATTAGATTGAGCAAATTTTAAACTCATGAAAATTTTGGTCAGAAGGTTAATTTGATCCGAAGCCGATGCTTGTGGATTAATTTTTGCATTTTAGAAATGCTTCAACACCACAAAAAGTGAAGTTTAAAAAAGTGTGAATTGTTTGAAAAGAACATTTGCATGAATGAGCTGATGCTCAAATCCACAGACCCCTTAATATTTGTATTTTTGTGATAACATTTATATGTTTCATCAGACGTCAGTACGATGTGGTCACATGAACAGTGTTTGTCAGCACAGCTTTCCGTCAGGGTCGGCTTTGCAGGGGCTGTTGAGAGACCGAGTGGAAAGTTAATTGTTTTGAATGGGACATTAAGTCTTAGCCATTTTAGAAGCCACAAAAAGAACCTGGGTCTGCACCCTCCCAAAATGATTTATTTTAAAGAAAAAATATACTCAATGTATGAAGAAAGAGAGTTTCTACCAACCATGGTAAACTGTTGCATATCTATCTATCTATCTATCTATCTATCTATCTATCTATCTATCTATCTATCTATCTATCTATCTATCTATCTATCTATCTATCTATCTATCTATCTATCTATCTATCTATCTATCTATCTATCTATCTATCTATCTATCTATCTATCTATCTATCTATCTATCTATCTATCTATCTATCTATCTATCTATCTATCATGAAAAGTTAGGTCACAATTTGGGGCGATGCAGGAAAAAAATAGATCCTTTATATAATTTGAACACAGACATCAAATTTATCATCAAAAGCGAACTTTTTTTTTTTTTCATTAGATATCTTATAATTTTGTGCAATTTCTTCCCAAAGCGTTTGAGTTAAGCATTGATTTAGATAGTTTTGGGCAGAATTTTACGATGATTACGATGAAGTATCTTAACGTAACAATGCGTAGTGGAATTTAAATCACTTGCGCATTCCAGTGTTACTCACTGTCCTTCCACCTCTGACTGTGTTTCTTTTCCCTGAGCAAGATGAAGTAACTGATCAAATTTAGGTTCTCGTCACATAAATCCCATTTAATAACCTCCCTAGAAAAATGTGAGGGACGAGTCACGGTTCATCCCGCTGATTAGTTTGATTTCCCGCTGACAGCTCATCCATAACAAAAAACATTATGAGTCTTAATACAGATGAGATTCTAATCCAGGATGGTTAGTGATGTAAATGTTTGCAGTCCCTAAAGCAGAATGGGGAATATTAATAGTGTGCCGGGGGGATCCTGCATCATTACTACCAATATAATGGGCTGCTGTGGCAATGCAAGCTGTTCAGGTCAAAGCTGTAGCCCGAAATGCTGTAGTGTATTCGAGGTCGTCGAGGTCCAGACATCTTAGGTCAGCCTGAACGGAGGCAGTCATCCAGAACGCCCCTTTATGCCACATCGAGTGTGGAGCCATCGATGAATCGGTGCGACTCAAGTTTCCCCCCGCAGTTGCGGAGTCTCGCTGCTGGGCTCTCCCTGTTTTCTTATTTAGAATGTAAGATCTGTCGGACGAGACTTTTAAACACGCCGTTTCTGTGACACTCCGTGTCAAATGGGTCGGAGTCGGACGCCGCGTGAAAACAGACCTTTAGGCTCCCGCCGACGTGTACCCGGCGCTTCATTTTCTACCTGGTCGCAAACTCCAAAAAGACCACGCCAGATTACGACCATCGAAACTGACACATACTTCTCCTGCTTAATCCCCATTAGTCCTCAGCTCAGTGCACCCACAAGCTCAATTCATCGAGGGAAAAAACCCAAAAGGCATTCTGGGAGCTGTTTAGTATATTGCGAAAATCCTACGCAGCCTGAAAGCCTGTTAGCGAAAATAACCTTGTTGTTTTTTTTTTTTTTTTTTTTTTTTTTTTTGGTGAGTCCGATTTTTATCTCTGGAGCTTGGACACAAAGGCCATTTTCCCCCGGAATAAACTATTAATGCCTGTTTGTTTAACCCTTGAACGGCAAATTAACCCCTGTTAGAGCCAGCTTGTCAGTTCAGTACAAAGAGGGGAAAAAAAGCTTATGGCGCTAATACCTCACATCCATCTCCCACCCCCTGTGTCCCGAGGAATAAAGCAAACATTTAGACTCGGGAGCAGAAAAGAAAACTAACGGTCATAAAAATTTCAAGTCTAATTCCCTTCCGTTTGTTTTCCCAGTCTTTTTGAAAATGCGCACGGCTCGTACATTTGCGGTCGTCTCTCCCTGTGGATGCATGTTAAAGCAATCAAGGTTCATCACGTGGGTTAAGTGCAATATACAGGAAATATGTTGTCTCCCTGGAGAAGGCGGGGGTCGTGGTGGGGATGAAGGTAAGCAGGCCCAACTGCAAACACAAAATGGTTCCAGGGCATCTGATCAATAAGAAAACATCAACTTATACTCCCAACATCGCTAATGTCTTCTGGAAATGTAGCAGGAACCGAAGGGTCAAAGGTCATCCTGGCACTTGATGAAGACGATGCTCCTAAATCCAAAAATTCCAGGGAAATAAACACTGAGAGGAAACTTCTTTATGTTCCTGAGAAATTAACAACCCCCCCCTCCCCATACGCCGCCCTCCCTCTGGGCTCCTTCCTGCTCCACCTGACCCGGGACGTCCAGGTTCATATCACTTTAACAAATGGCTGGAAAACGAAAGGGGGACAATGACCCGGAGACGCTCAGACAAGAGGAATCGCGTGAGAAAGAAGCGGCGAGGACTGAAGGTAGCAGCTGACTGCATGGAGAGCGTCCTGCCCCCGGGGTCAAAGCACTTCTGTCATATTAGCTTATACACAGGGTCCATACTTTTCAATAAATCATGGTCCTGAAGGGGAGCTGGGAGGCTGTTAATGCTGCAGCCACTCCGGCAAAGGGGCTTCGTCCTCTTTCTGAGAAATACCCACGTGAGTTTCTCTCTTTCATATACAATCGTGTCGTTACTGTCTAAAACTAGCAACGTATTAACTCACAAGTGCAACTGTTTTAGATGCAGAATAATTCTGATTATGAAAGCAATCCAACTGGCTGTACATAATCTAGGTTTTGATTGAAAAGTTATTCCCCGTCCGACACGTTTGACTTACACCGGGTGCTAATAAGGCTGAAACAACATCTTCGGATAAAATTGACCTTTTTGCCGATAAATCTGTGGCTAAAGTTTATTATTTTGTTCCCAATTATTATTATTACAATAATTTTTTTTCGGTGTGAAAATGTCCTACTGAGAAAAAGGGGTAATTGTGGCTTCCTCTTTGATTGAACTCGGGTTCTCTGTCCCGTCTTGGGGTCTGAGGAACATCTCATGTGATTAAAGATAAATGGCAGGAGAACCAGAAGCGCCATGAAAGATGAAACAGTCCAGAGATCTTTTCCCTCCAGGACTCTTTTCCAACTCAAATCCCTGATTTCCCCACCTCTTGTCACGCAAGTCCTCCGATCTGGGAATCAGACTCGCAACCCCATCCCCCTCCTCTCATCTTATGCACTTTGATTCAAGGAATCAAATGCAAAACTTTGCATTTAATGAAGTAGTCGGAATGTTAATTGGTCAAATCTGCTCACCCGTGGATCTTTAACCCTTTATATGACGAGAGTGACGCTCGTGGAAAAGATTTAAACACGAATATGCTTTTTAAAAGAGGCGTTTCCGCGGCAGTCTGCTGTGTAATAACGCGGTCATTCACTGCGTAACGGTTTCTTTGTAGGTCACGGGTTCAAACGTTCAGCTCGTCGTGGCGGCTGTTTCTTAAAACAGACAAAAAAGTACCGACAGAGAAAACAAAAGTAAAATTAGTTTGAATTAAATCGAATGGAATTTTTTTTTTCAATGTTTTTTTTTTTTAAATCATTTGTAATGATTGATTGATCTTTTGTGGAAAGATGATAATGTTGATCCGCTTTTGTACATCAACATGTCAATATTCTGGATTCACTAAATCCGTCGATTTAAACGACTGAATGCGGGATTGACTATATTTATAAATAGATTTTTAAATACCCGTTTTGATCAAAAAGTAGAGTGTTATTATAGTGCGCTCACCTGACAGACGGCATATAACTCACAATCAAACCGATAATTAAGATAAAACTTGTAAGTTTTTTTTTATTTTTATTTCATATTGTTTTTTTCCGCTCACTTCTTTAAGATACTTTTTTTATTTACATTCAACAGTGATGTTTTAATTTCTGTCGAACACGACGTCGCCCCAATTTCGGAAACGCGGAAATCCCGGGAAAAAAAAACAGCTTTTGGAAAAAATAAAAAATTGAAAGAAGAGATGAAGAACATGAAGATATCAGAAGGGAAGGTTCTCCACGCACTTTTACTTCAGGAGAAAAAACTAAATCATCAAACCGCCTTGGCTGTAGTTTGAAATTACATTTCTATATATTCTGTTTTATTTTGAAAATGAAATCCTGTGGCAAAATGACATGTTAGTCTTTTTTCCCGTCGCGTTTGATCGCGTCAGAAAACGCCGCTTCTACAACTATCGAGAATAATTCAAAGTAAAAAAAAAATGTATTTTTCATGATGTGCTTCCCTGAATCACTTGTTTGACCAACGACGACCACCCACTAAATCTCCAACATTTACCTGCAAATAAAATATTAATAACAAGATACTTATCTGACCGAATTATTATTTTTAGAGCACAAACTCGTTTTAAAAACACACAGTCTATGCGTGAAGAACTTGCCGTCTCTCAACGAATGTTTGTGGTTTTGACAGAATATATATATAATGGTCATGTCAAATATTTGAAATGATTGCAGGCCCATCCGGATGACAAGAGTGGTAAAATAGTATTTTGCACTGCTGATCGTGATTTCAGAGATTTAGTTCCTGAATGATTTGTGCTCTAACGTGCTGCTGAAGATCAGAGTGGAAAGGGAAAAAAAAATAAAAAAGGGGGAGAAAGAAAAAAAGTCTCGAAAACAAAGAGGCTCTTTTATGTGCTGGCTTTTCGTGATGAAGGCTATTCTGTCTTAATCCGTGCGATGAGGAGAAACAGCAGAAGCCCTGACGTGTTTTGACGTGTGTTGGTAATCTGACGTGAGTCACACAAACATCTTGCAGCTGAAAAGCATTAACACAAAAAAAACCAACAATCGGTTCTGTGGAGCCAGTTGTTGTGGAAACTTCGAGACTGGAAACTATTTTTAATTTGTTTCCTTCCCTCGGAAAAAAAGTTGGGGACTGCAATGCCGTTATTGACCGATAGAGGGCAGTAATGTGCCGTTTCAAAGTGGGAGGACTCGGCTCTTAAAGTGATTGGATGACTATTCATATTTGTGTTCCTATCAGTATTTAATCTTAATCATTCTAAATGGAATGTAACTTCACTTTTTTCAAAATAATATACTCGAGACTGCAGTCGATTGCAACGTGAAACGTGATCGCAAGGCGAAACTGACGAGAGCTTGTAACACGCATGGTCGCTCGCTAGATGGAAGTGTTGGCAAGCGGTGTGAGAGGAGACAGGGATACGTCCTCAGACGGAGAGCACATACACACACACACACACACACACACACACACACACACACACACACACAGCAAATTCTGAAAAAGTAAATTCACAAAACTGAAGGGCCTCAGTCATCCAGATCCTGGCCTGTCATTGTCAAATCTTGTTTGTCAATAATCAGTCATGCAATGTGAAATTAACAGTTTTGTTTCAGCGAGTCACAAATGTTGGGGTTTATGTTGATGCTTGTTTTCTGTGTGATTTTGGGGTTGCTGGGAATTTTGTGGGTATGGTTTTGGGTGCAAGGAATTCAGATTTATTGAGGTATTGCGGGTTTGTGGATGAAACTGACGTTTTACCGTCAACCACAACGTTTTTCCTGACTAAAACGCTACAAAATGTTTGGAATAGGAACGTTGTTACTTTTTCTAATCCAGTTCAGGTGATTTCCCACGGATATCGATATTTGGATATTTGGATTTTAATGGAGATTATTCAAGTCCAATTATCTTTGCAAAACAATATAATTGCAAGTCTTGAATCAGATGGGTTGACCAAGCAAGTAGCATCTCTGGAAGAAAATTAAGACAAAATGGTCTTATTTTTAGAAAACTTGGAATAATCTAATTTGTTTATGGTTTGGAAAATTTCCTTACTCTTAATAAGCCAAATAAATACACAAAAATCATAATTCCTAATTGAGATTATTCATGCATCTAAAAAGTGAAAATATCTACCTGTTACAATCTAGAGATAAGCTCATATTGACTTTTTTTTGTTGCTAAATCTAAAAGAAATGCTACTTATTGAGTGAGTCAGTCTCATCTAATGGCAAGTGGAAAGGCAAACACGTCGGTATGACTTTGTGTTGGTGTAGCGCTTTATTTATTCATATAGTCATTGATATATATTTTATTCCTTTAAAGAAATTATGAGGTTTCAAAGAAGCAACCCCCTGGGGTTACTGTGATGTCTCAGCCTGAGAGCTGTTTGCACTCATGCATAAAACACTGCCCATCAACTGCTCCACTGTTTGGAAACACAGCTTGTCAAGAGATTTAACTAAATTAATGAGAGTTAGGAATATTATATGGACAGAGTTCATTAGCGAGACTGATGAGGGAAGTTTTCCGCAGTTTGCAACGCTTCACTGGTCGCACGGACACAGCGCCCCCTAGTGGCCGCGACCAGAAGTACACGAAGGATTTTGAGCACCATCTGCTGTGGAGTTTATACTATTATAGAAAGAACCAATGGATAAGTAAATGAAATAAGTATTTTGGGGAGGGGGTGTAAATGTATAAATATACTTTTGAGATGAAAATATATATTAAAAAAAAAAAATGTATATATATATTAAAAAAAATACAAAATATGATTCCTAAAAGCTGGTAAATATTACACAAGGTGAATTCTCACATTGCAGTTTGCGTACCAGCCACATGACGGTGTGGGAGATACAATAATACATCTGCTGCGGAGCACATGCTCCTCCCTGGACAGACCCAACCCTGCAGTCCGTGTCAAGTTCTTCTACTTTTGAAGTGCTACTTTTCAATTACTTCCAACCCAGGCTGATGAGGGCAAAATTCAAGGATATGCATGTGGACGCATCCCTCATCACGTGGATCAACATCTACCTTACAGAAAGATCTCAAAGATAAAGAGCTTTGTGTCTGAACATTTGACCAGTCACATTGGAGCCCCCCAGGGAACGGTCCTAAACATCTATACTGCAGACTTCAGGTACCCCACTGAGCACTGAGTCGTATTACCTACAGAAATTCTCTGATTAAAAACAAACAAAAAAAAAAACACAGTTGGTTCTGTGGTCACTGGACTGAATGATGAGTTGGTTTGTGGAAAAAAATCACCTACAGCTGAACTTGGCTAAGACAAAGCTCCAGTGTCTAATAAAGGGATCAATACGCATCTGGGTATTATGCTGGAAAATAAGCTGTACTTGTACTATTAGCATAGAGGCTGTGTAGCGCTGGAGCCGGCTCCACTTTCTTTGGAGGCTTGGGTCATTCAACATGTGCAACAGGATGGTCCACATGTTCTACCAGTCTGTTGTTGAGAGCCTCATCTTCTTTGTTGTGGTGTGCTAGTGCGCAGGCATCAACGCAAAGGACACCAACAGAACTAACTCTTCAAAAAGGCTTTTGTTGGATCAAAGCTTGCCACCCTGGAGGAGGTGATTGAAGACAGAATGCTGGCAAAACTGCAGGATGTTGGGGCAAATGTCTCCCATCTCCTCTAGAAAACACTGGACAACCTCAAGAGCAGCTTCAGCAATAGACTCATACAATATTTGAAGCAATGATACAGTAAGTGATTCCTGCCTGGTACCATCAGACTGTACAGCTCATCTGCGCTGGTTAAATCTGCCAGCAGAGACCTGCACTGAGGCTCTGCTCCCCCTGCAAACATATTCAAATATCACCGTCATGTATATTTGTCATGCACATATTTCAAATTTGTCAGTATATTCTAAGTAATGTATTCAGCACTCTGTGTGCATATATTATTTCTAGTCTGTAAGTTAATCACCCATCTCATTTTGTATATATACACCCCATTCTAATTCTGTAAGTACATTTTTATCGATCTCATTCTGTATGTATATTTTATATGCATCTCATTCTGTATGTATAATTCATACCCATGTTCATACCACTCTGGCTGTTTTGGGTTATGATCTCTCTTCTGATTCTGTTCATAACTTTTATGGACAGAATTTCTAGGCCTAGCTAGAGTGTTGAGGGGATCCTCCGCTTTTTGCATATGATGCGGTTCTGTTTGCTTCATGGCAATGTGATCTCCAGTGAAGTGGTCGAGAAAAGGATCAGCACCTCCAAATCCTAGACCATGGTTTTTACTCGGAAACAGATGAAGTCAGGGAGGGAAGGGTGGACAGGCAGACCAGTGCGGCGTCAGCGCTGATGTGGATTCTGCAGTGATGCAGACTCTACACCGGTCTGCATTGGTGAGAAAGGAGCTGACTTAAAAGGTGAAGCTCTAAATTTTCTGGTTGATCTATGTTCCTCCACACACCTATGGTCACATGCTGTGGGTCATGACTGAAAGAACAGGGTCGTGGATCCAAGATGCTGAAATGAGCTTTTTCCACAGGATGTCCGGGCTCTCGCTGAGAGATAAGATGAGGAGTCGGCCATCTGGTAGGGGCTCAGAGTAGAGTTGCTGTTCCAAAACATGGAGAGGAGTCAGATGAAGTAGCTCAGGCATGTGGTTAGGATGACCCCTGGTGAGGTGTGGGAGGGGGCCTCGGGTAGACACAAGGACGCGCTGGTAGGCTGGCCTGGGAGCGCCTCGGGATTCCCCCCCGGAGGAGCTGAACCAAGTGGCTGGGGAGAGGAAGCTCTGGGCCTCTTGCCACTGCCTCTGCAATCTGATCCCGCATAAGCGGTGATGGATGGATGGATGGATGGATCTCTCTTACCCAATACTTTGACAATGTACCTGGTAGCTAAGACAGATGTATTCTTTCTGGGTTCAATAAAATTTCCTCTGAAAATTATGTCCCCGAAAATTACAGAAATTTAGTTTATTCCTCATCATGGCGAATGGATTAAATTGATGATATTGAAATTGTATCTTTCATTGTCACATTTGTTTTCCTTTTACATGCTGTTGAAAAGCCACATTTAGAAATTGTTCTCACTCTTCAAGTGAATAAAAGATCCCTAAATTACTGTTTGTTTGTTTGTTTTTTTAAAGCCATAAACTGTCAGTTCAAGCTGAAACTTTGGACATATGAGTATTACACCATATAACTGATGGAGACAATGTAATATGTTGCATGTTTGATTTTTTTAGAGACAGTAGAGTGCAGGGGGTGCTAAAATGCGCATAGTAATGTGACATCTGCATTAAAGTGGTACAGGTTTTACTTTGTCAGTAAATATTGACATGAGTTAGTAAGGTTTGCATGACAAACAACACAAATTGTATCAGAAGCTCAGTGAAAAGTAATAATACAGTCAAGGAATGATTTGTTGAAGGGCTGGGGAGTCGAAGCACTTTGACATTTATTGCCTTCGGTATTCAGATACAGTGAGTATTCGTGCAGTACAGTTGGTTCTGTTTGGAAACCCCCACTGGTTGTTTCATTTCTTTCAGGACCCCAGAGAGGTTACAAAGCACCGGCACAGAACAGCCAATCAATTGGAGGCCTATTAATACATAATTTACTTGTGGGATGTGAAAAAATAAGCTTCAAGTATCACAAGATTGTGCAAACACCATTGTGAAACAAAGCCGTATTTTTTTCTGAGATGGTGATTTTGAGCAGCAAAAGTTGTTCCTACCGCAGGGATAGAGTACTGTGATGATGACGGAGAGAAGCGGGTAAAGGAGTGGAGAAGCAGATGCTTCTCTCCAGGTGTCTTGCATGCCACAGTTGACGTGCAGTGATGCTCTGTGGTGGTGTCAGACAGCTTGGCAACCAAGATCGTGTTGCGGGAGGTAAAATAAAGACTTCATTTTCTATAGCTGTGCGATGTTCCCGGCTTGTTTTTCCAGGTTTTAGGATTGAAAAAAAAGTCTCGAGAGATCCAGGACATGATCGCTTTAATTTATAAGAAAAGGCCTCTGGAATTAGCATTGTAATGGTCAGACATGTTGTAGTAAGAATTTTTATAACAATAATTTTAAGTAGTTGTTAGACACTTTTCTGCAATGATTCAAAATATTGTCTGATGTCTTTTTTTATTTTGAGAATGTCTCTACTAATTGAAAGACAGGTTAAGCTTTGACGCTGTAGCCTGAGGTTCATCGGTGATCCCCCTCAATCAGCTCAACCTGCCCTCAAGCGCAATATCGACCTCACATTTTTTTTATCAGCGAGCCAACTAGACATGCTCAATTGATTTAATTTGAGTATTTTTGTGTGTATTTTTAAAATGGACAAATATTCTCTCACTTTCAATCGGAAACGGGGTTCCTGGGTCATCCATCACATGAGGTCTGTGTTTTCCACCGGTGTTGTGACGTGATGTAAGGGCTGCCCGTCAAAACAGGTATTACGGGAACCAATTATATAGTTATAAGTGAACCAAGACCCTGATGTGCCACTCATGCTGAGACAGGAGGACAATGAGTGAACCTGCATTTTACTCTGTGGAATTAATAAGTGCATGAAGACACATGGGGAGACGTTTTAAGCTATGGCTGCCCCTTAGCCCTTTAATATATGGCTCAATTCATCACAAGCGGTGCTCGCCATGTCCCTTCCCTCCTCAGTCCATCAAACAAATTTAGTCCTCCTCAGAGACTCGGGAGGACAACATATCCTCTCCTCAGAGAGTAACAAAGGCAAAATGAATAAATAATCACATGACACCTTCCCAGAAAAATCCACGTCTCTTACAATGTAAATCCGTGTTGCCGAGCCCTAATCAGCAGCAAATTAAAAAAAAAAAAAAGAGTGTGCGGGTGGCAGAGCTGTTCCTTGGAGTCCACTTCCACTCAGTCATTTGCATTGCCTTCAGCTGTTTTTCATCTCTGCAAGACTAGACACCTTCATGCATAAAGAAAATGGCTTAATCCTCCCGCTAAAGGTATCATTTAAGACCACGGCAGCCTCTAAAGAGCTGCCAGCCCTGGATTTCGTGAAGTCAAATATCTGAAGGGGGGACCAGTGCGCGCTCTATGATCCAGGTCAGGATTAACACCTTGCCGTGCCCTTTTTCTTCAACCCAAATTCAAAATCCGACCTTTGAGACAAAATTTCATCAAAATGTCTTTATTTGTTCTTTTTTTATTTTGCTTGTTTATTTTCTTTTAGCTGCATATTAGTTCCTTGAAATGTATAAGGGCATTGTTACAGATTTCAGGATTTTTTTTTTCATTTTTAATTAGTCTGTTGCTTCACTATTCATTGATTTATTTATTTTTTTACTTTGCAGTTTTTCTTCATTTTAATTAGGTGGCTGCTTCTGTATTTCTTTTTTTTAATGATCAAATCACATTTTTGGTTGTTTTGTTTTTTATTTATTACAATAGTTGTACATATTTCATCTACACATTTCTATAGTTTTATTTAGGAAGTTGTTAATTAGTCACTGACTGTTCAACATGCAACTCTGTGCTGAGCCAAAGCCTTAGACCAGCAGTCGAGAACCTATGGCTCTTCCGATGACGGCATATGGCTCCCAGACAATTGAGTTGAAGAAGAAAAAATCAGTTTAGAACTGATTTTGAAATACTTGTGACATTTCTTCATAATACTGTGTCATTTTAAACTAAAGAGAAATTAGTTTTGAAGATAAATTTCACGGGTCACCCGTCGTCAGGTCGCGAACCATTGGCTTCCGAGCACGTCCGGGTCATCGTAAAGTTTAAGAAATTAATTTTATCCGATAGCCAACTAGTTTATCCGCTTCAACCCTTGTAATGGAAAAGATGGCGAAAAGAAAAAAAGACGATGATTACCGTGGATTACGGGCTGCGTGGACAGAGGAATTTGCATTTGGATCTGCGGTATGTCTAATGCTGTGCTAAAATTGCATTGATGAAACGGTCAAATATAAAGTGACACTTTGAACAAATCCATGCATCACCAGGGGTCGCATTAAAAATGAGACATATTTAATTTATTATACGTTAAAAATACTTGATGAAATATATTTAGAAATATTTGGCTTTTAGGGCTCTCCCAGTCAAAAAGGTTCCCGAACCCTGCCTTCGACGGTAGCTCAGCCTCATAGCACTTTATAAAATAAGGCCGAAAAAGACCAAATCTCACAATATTTCCTTAAAGTTTGTAACAACGCAGCAGGAACCCTCATTCCTGGTCTCCTCTTGCAGCATCCATTTTGACGTGTCACCGCAGCGTAAACACTGGCGTAATTAATCACACTAATTACAGCCCTGTTCCATTTCGGCCTGCATTGTGTCGCTGGCTCATCACAAACGAGGCGGCCAAAATTGATTAAATCCATTACACCTGTATTTACCCTGGTATGACATGGAGACACAGCAGCTGCGAAAAAAGGATAAAGTAAAACTAAAACAACGGATAAAAAAAAAGTTATGTGATGTGATACTTATGCTAATACGACCTATGATAAATAGCTCCATAGAGCACCATCACGGTCAGCTGATGTTTGGGTTGTACTTCATTTTCGAGCTTATTAGTAATTATGCCATATAGTTTTTGATAAGAGTCGCCCAACTCCGAGCGTACCCCTCTGTCATCCTCACCTTTATTGAACAAACTGCTCCGGTATGCTGTGCTCCTTCACAGATGCGTTTTCTCCAAATCAAAAGCCAACCTGGCCGCCGAGCACCACAGGAAGGAGTAACTAAACGTATCCAAAGGGCTTTAGCTGTTTGAGTCAATTCTAATTAAGAAAGAAAAAAAAAGCTTTCGCATTTGTGTCTGTCCTTACATATGAGGGGTCTGTTAGTTAAACGACAAATGTTTTGAGTCGAGTATCTTGGCACTTTTATCGGATTGGCTTAAAAATGTAGTCATGTAAGGTATACTTATTGGAGGCTCAGGGCAAGTTAAAGTTTATATCTTGTTTATCTTAAGAAACTTGTCTTGCTACGCTGCACAGCTATACATGCATGTAAGAAATCTCTTTGACTTGTCACTTTATGTCTCGTCAGCCCACAAGCCTCTCCGACCACATTAAACCCTTCAACGTCAATATGCAGGCAGGCAATAAAAATAATGGAGCAGAGGAAGTCACGATGGCACCGTTTTAATGGTTTGGGTAAACAGAACTGTATTTTTTTATAATGACATTTTGCAATCTCAGATTGTCTTTCAGTGTTTGTGTGGTCTCGTCTTTGTTTTCCGGATTGATTGTTAGAAGCCAGGACTCTAACAAAGCAGCTACAGGGAATTCAGTGGATCACTAGAGAATCTAATGTCTTCCATTCATCTATCTACCTTTCTATCAGTACCTCTGTATTCCTTGGTCCCAAAATACATGTTTTTATTTTCACCCCTTGCAAACAGTCCATCCTAGAGCCTACAGGATCATGTCGGCACGTCGGAGTCCTCCACCTCTTTATCGGCAGCCCAGATGGTGCCGCGGCTCCCGGACCACCTCTGCCCCGTCCCCTCGTCCCCTCCTGCTAAACGGGGGAGCAGCGCCGCCAGCTGCACATGGTCGTCCCCCTCCAACCGGCTGTGACGGCGCAGCGTAGCCGCAGGTGGCCGACCAACCCGCCACAGAGTGAAAACTTAATCACAGGCCTTCACAAATTCCACACCGGTTTTCCATTTCCTCTTTGTATCTTTGTAGAGGATTGTGGTGTAAGAATGCAAAGCAACTTTCAGAACAAAGACTGGGAAAAACAAGCAAACATTGATACACTTAGATCAACAACTTCCAGTCCAGAAAAAGACTTTATCGCCCTCTCAAGTGACTTTAGGGTAACAGTCAAAATAGCATTAACAGTAGAATGTGAAGGTTTACTGAACCGCTTCGATATCTGATTATCGCAACACAAGCAGTAATTAACTGTTTTTGATTTAGGATACATGACTTCACTTTCTTCAGTACAGTTCGCTTGCACATGAAGGAGAATTATTTCCTATTTAGTTTCTGCTTAAATAAGCTTTAATAGAAGCTACAGTCACGCTGCAATTTCAGATAACAACAATTTCCCATTTGAAATTTAAATATACCGCAAATTAAATTTGCACATCTAAGCCGCAGTAGTTGAATTCGATGCATAATCGCAGTGTTCTAAACTGATTTCTTAGCACAAAGGTCTCTTTCAATCTGTTTATTTCTACCAAGACCTTGACCTGTTCTTTTTTCACACTGCTGAATTATTTACCTGCTCCCTCCCATCCTGATGCAAACTATTTGAGTGTGGACACTATATTATGCATGAGATACAAAGAAATACATGAGGCTTCTCGAGAAACGATGATTTTATGGATTAAAAGATGGCACCAAAGCCAAATCAAACTGCTGAGTAGTAAAGAAAGTGGAGGCTAAAATGCGGTTTTGAGAATTTCTCCTTTAAAATCTGTTTCATTTAGTTAACCCTAGTAACAAGCACTCAGTGAAGAACCAGGATTTTCGTGCAAACCACGGCTGAGGCCAGACCAGAAATAATAGCTGCTCTCTGAGGGATTTGTAACACTGAACAGCTACAAGGCTTTTAAAATGAGGTAATACTCTCACTTAAAGGTTCTTGTGGAAAACACGTCTACAGAGCGAATGAAGTTGATTCATTTACTTCTTTTACTAATCCTCCGCCACAGTTTTGGCTGCTGCCGATCATTTTTTTTAAGCGCCGATCTCAACAGAAAGGTTTATCAGCTGCATGATAAACCCTCACACTAACTTCTCCAGGGGAATTAGCCGGAGGCCAGAATAAAATGACATTAAGGACTCATAATGCAATACAATAACCTGCCGATGTCGATAACCGCATCCAACAGACCCGTTGATCATTTTGATGAATAAAACTCACTGAAGCTGGAAGAGTTAACAGTAAGTCCTCAAAGAAGTGGGGAAGAGCAAGGTGTAAGTTGTTTAAAACATTTTGATTTTATTTGACAATTAAAGAAACCGGTCCGCTCATAAATTAGTTTCAGGGAATTTCCATGTCACACTAAGTATGAATGTCTCACCCAAAAATTTCAGTCAATTTATAAATACATGTAATATAAAAATGGGAAAACTTGCCGCAGGACCAAAATTCCCATAACTGAGGCTACAAATGAAGCTGCATGAAACTTGTAATGTAACACAATAAATCTAGACTAAAAGGTTCGAGTTATCATTAAATGTTTCTTGGGGTTTAATTCCATTAAGTTTGTGTAAGTGAGATGAGTCATGTGGAAAATAAGTTTTTCTTATAAATAGCTTAAAATACAGATTCATTTACGAGAAAAATCTTTGTGGTTGCAGTTATTTGGGCAATCAACTTCTTATAATGTCATCATTTTTCAGAATAACGTTTTCTTTTATCAAGATTAAATTGCAAATACACATTAAAAACCAAACAACAGCGAAAACAACTTAGATGGCATTTTTTTTTTGCTCTTTTTACAACACTTAAAGAGAGGCAGGAAATTCTTTTGTGTGGCTTTGTCAGTTTTAGACAACACCGTTTGAATAAATAAGCATGCAATGCAACTAATGACGGAAAGAAAAGAACGGGAAAAAGTTTACAATAACTATATGTGTGACTTTGTCTCAACCTGACCTGTTGCTGTTACATTCACTGTATTAAGTATATCGAGCTCTTTGGTAACGGGGCGATTAAACATATACTTACATCCAGGGTCGTCGTGTTAGGGGCCGAAACACGAGCACGAAGGTGACTTGCACGACGGTTAACCCCCGAACCTTCAAACAAGCCAGGAAAATCAACGGAGGAAACTCTTCCTTCTGCTCGGCTATCAGGCCTAACTATTTTCAAGATAGAAACTGCTGATCTCAACGTGCTGTCAGATTTAATGGCTCTGCTTGCAGCGCCTGAACACATTCACCAGGTGATGAACAGAGCCTTGCAGGTCGTGATTAAAGGACCAATTTGTTTCACCCCGTTCATCTGTTGAATTTCATCCTCCCAAGTAATTAAGAAGCTGTGCAAAACCGAGAGCTGGATAGCCTTGGGAGTTCTTACTCTTACTTTCATGCATCCATTAACATCCTGTTCAATGCCTTCCATATGTAATCTACTGCTCGGGGATTTCTTGTTTTCTTTGTGGGTGTTCACATACAAGTTGCAATTCTGGTGATAATTATTCTTTAAGATCATTCCATTCTTTCATCAGAACACCTACAAAAGACCGGTGGTGTTTTAATCCTCTTCATACATTGTTGCGAGCGACAGTGTGAAGCAAAGTATCAGCCCCAGGCCTTTCAGATGCAATGAGACTCATCACATTACAGTTAAATTCGGCAGCTAAATATTGGTTATATTGCAATATGTACTGTATTTCAACATGTGCAAGTTTGGCACTAATTCTCTGTTAATGAATAAATATCTGGTCTGGCAGTTCACCGGTGTGTGGTCTCATCAAGAAGGAGGATTCGGTTCAGCAGTGAACCAGATGTAATAAATGTGGCTTGATTTGGGTAAGATGCGGTTCACAAGGCGGAAAACATCTAAGATGAGTTTTTGCAAGATCAACCACCAAGAGATAACATCGCCATGTAGGGTGATGGGAGAACTGGGAGGCCAGATTTGGTTAAAGCATTCATTGCTCTGGGTCTCCTCAGCCCTCCCGCTTTCTCGTCTCTCTTCTTTGGGCTTTTCTAAACCCAACCAGTCTTTTGCAATGATTTCCCACTCTTATTCCTCTGTATTGCAGTTTTCTGCTTATTCTTCTAGACCAGCCTCAACAGCTGAGGGTGCTTTTCGCTATAACGTTGACATTTTCTTTCTGGTTTCTACCGGTGTAGCCAGATCAATTCGCCAATAACAACAGGTTTTGAGTTAGACAGTGGGTTTATCTCACACCTACCTTTTATTTGTTAGCCATTTGCGAGCTTCCCACTCTAAAATACTTCCTAATGCAGCTGCTCGGAGAAATCATTGATAATTACCCTAAATTCTTTGTGAATCTTGGAGGGTCTATGGTAACTGCTGGGTTTTTACCCCAAACCGTGCTGTACCACCATTGAGATGCCAGCCAAGGTTAAAAAAAAAAAGCATTTCAGTTAATGACGAACTTATCGTTTTCCAGAATGCGGTGACAATGCTGCTCTCCGTCTTCAAGCTAGACAGACTGCAAGTTTCTAACTTGAATATTCATTCTATCGTACTTCTTCAAACCAAAAAGCTTGCAGAATGCTGCTTTGTTAAAGCCAGCTGGAAATCTGGCACAAACTGATCATCAGACCATTTCGCCTCGGTGATTTGGCCCTCTGATCCCGGCTGCTCTCTCAAGTGCCTAAACTGCCTGGAGTTTTGGACACATTGCTGAGCACTTTCAAATCCAACATTTTCAAAAGTTTTCACTTCTGAGATTTTCTCTGTTTACATTGTCAGTGCATAAAATTGGAATCAGCCGAACTTGTAAAACTAAACATACGGGATCCCCAGTTATTTCTACACGTTATATGTCTATTAAGTCAGTATTTATTATCCTTGTGGGGACAATCGGCCCACCGTTCATGGGTTCAGGGCTGTGGGTGCTTTACTGTTGTTGAGAATGAAACATAGATTAAAAACACTGACCTCGCTTTAGGGTGATAGGGAGTTTTGCTTTAAATGCCCTGGCCCTAAAACAAAATCTTGAAATCTTTAGTTTCTTAATGGATTCATTGGATGTGAAGCTTAACGCAATTTGTTTAGTTTTTTATGAATTACATTGTTGTTTTTGGCCCTCTCATAAGAGTGGGGGAGGTGAGGCTGCGAATGGGGAAAAATATGATCACAGAGCTCACGATTACCTATTACTTAAGGGCATCTGTCACATTTTTAACAATGTGTGTAGGGATAGAGATATTAAAGAAAACAATATTATTCACCCGGGGCTTATTAAATCACACAAAACATAATTCACAGGAATATTAAGACAAGGCTGTTTTAATCTCATTCCCCTCTACCCCAAATGCCCCTTTTGTCATTTTGGTTTCAAAACTAAGCCTCATGCATCAAAAGCCTCTGGCAATAAACACCAATGTCATAAGATTCAAGATTCAAAGCATTTATTGTCATATGCTCAGCGTGAAAATGTATTTCCCCGTACGATGAAATTTGTCCTTCGCCGTCCGCAGCGTATGAACATGGGAATTTGGCCTTTCATTCTTTGATTGTTCGTAGTTACTATGTGAAGCCTGCAGTCTCAACGCGCAAGCGCTCATAAGGCGAATTTTTTTTCGGAATCATCAACGATATCCTTGCATCACTGAAATATCGGAACGTCAGCCTTTATGATTTGTATTCATTAATCTTCGTCGAATCGTCGTCATCTGAACAATCTTAATATTGTCGCGTTAGGTCGTAAACTTTCGTCGCATGACAAAGTTTTTTAATGTAAAAATAATCTTTTCAAGATGCTCTTTTACGTAAACTAACATCGTTTCCTGAAAGCTGTAGACGTTTTTGTTTGAGCGCATCTTTTTATAACTACAGTCCTCCTGACTTCCATCGGCTGCAGGTACGACCGAGCCTCTCTTTTCTGTGACGAACTTGAACATCAGCGTGACTTAAGCATGATGCTTTGACAGCCTTCTTCTTCACCTTTCATCTAACTTCAGTCTCTTGCGAGCGCTGAGGGGGAGCCGTCTTCATTGCACATTAGTTCACCCCCTCTACCCCTCTCCATCAAGAAACATGAAAAGGCTGAACACTGGGGACAAAAAAGCTCATCCAAACACCCGCAGCGTTCCATGAAAAACATCAAAATTTCTTTTGTTATTTTGGGAGCTCGTATTCACCAACATCACACCTTCACAAACACACACTGTTAGATTAGGTCTGTGTTTTGACTTTTGCTCTGTAGGAGAATTCCCTGTCAAGTTGTCTTAAAACCTTTGTTTCACTATTTTGAGATACAAATCCCCCCCTTTTGATGTTATCACTGGTGGTAAAAGCCGTCTGTGGTGTAGGTGAAAATAAAATTGCTCAGATGTTACACTGTTTACAGTGTTGTGTTTCTGTTGAAAACACAGCAACAACAAACAGGCATATGTGGTTGTAGTTGTTTTTTTCCTTCTTTCTTTTTTAATTTATTTTCACCTTCATAAATATTTGTTCTTTTATTTAAGCATATAATCCTTTTCATCTTTTTTTATATCCATTCCATTGATCCATTTAAAAAACAATCCCTCCTTTAATGGGGTACATTGATTTATGAGTTCATAAAACAAACAACAAGGGGGAAACACAACAGAGAGCAAAAATAGGACATGTATGTCTATTTTCCCACTTTGGTCCTAAATTAAGCCCAGGGGAACTGTGAGTGTCTCCCGAGAACGCACAAAGCCTTGTCTTTTTTTTGACATCAGCGTCACGTATGTGTCACAGGTGATGTGTACGGTTTCAGATTCAAAGTAAAGACATTGGGGGGGAAAAAACAAACAAACTGTACTCTTACATCTTTCCCTTTGGCTAAAAGCAGGATAGCAGCAGAAAATGAAATAACCATATCTATTTCGTGGAACAAAATATAATTGGATTTTGTGAGACTTCAGAAACTAGACACCACTGATTTCCCGGTTGGCCTGGTCTCTAATAGACATCATGATATCCAAATTAGGTGGAGAAGTTGTTTGAATTTCAATAATTCTCAATGGATGATGTTGCCCGTGTGGTGCTGGACAAGATATGAGGCCCTTCATTAAATGGCACATCTGCCCAGACCCCAGCTCCCATTAATGCAAAAGCAGTGAAATGAAATGGAAAAAAAATGACTTTATCAATGCTCCCCGAACTGATTTTCTAACCTTGTTTATCACGTACACTCATTAGCTGTTAATTTTAATGATTACATGTGAAAGTTAAAATTAAAGTCCAAAGCGTGCCTTATTTGTGCCCCAAATAATCTTAGATTATAATGATGAAATTCAAAAAAGAAAGACAGGTAAAAAGGGAATGATGCGCATTTGTGTAATCGGTTTCTCGGCTTGATAATGAGAACATGGCTTTTAGTGAAATTCACACATTTTTTGGGGTGACAGATAACAGTTAATGGTTAGTTTTCAAAGAAGTGTATTTTAAAATGCATGATGCTACTTAGTAAGGAAAAAAAAATGAAAATTTTGGAAAGGTTCCTTATTTGACCACTCAATGATAGCATTGGCACCAGCAAATCCTCCAAAAATGTAGATTAATCTACCAAAAGAACCTTAAATCTACAGGTAAAACAGATTATTAATACAAATCAGTCAAAATAAATGTATATGCCCTCTTCTCCCCCTGGAAATAATGACTTAAAATTCTGAAAAATACAAGAAAAAAATTAGTTTTCTTACAGAAAATTTTTAAAATATAGAGAGCCTTCTATGCGAATCATAAATATCATATGTGGTAGGTTGGATTGTCAGTTTAGTGATGCAGTCTGCTACCCTATGTTTGAACGAGCAATAGAATACTTTTTACACACAAAGCCAGCAGGGGAGCTACTTTGGTGCCCTCAGAGGACCAAACTTTGTTCATTATAGGATGGCTTTGTGCTCTTCATAAGTACTGCTGTCTCATACTTCTGTGGTGGTTCTGTGGCGCCAAAACCCGTTCGGTGATAAAATTGCGAGCTCGGCTTGCCAGCTTGACTTGGTCAGCTGGAGCAGCTAAGACTCGGCACTGTGTGGGTGAAAGCATGAGAGGAGCCTGGCAGGCACGGCCGCGATTGCACATGAATGCTGTTCAAACAATTTGTGCAGCAATGACGCGTGTGGTTTAGGCCACTGCGGCTCGTCTCTCGAAGCTATGTTTGCGTGTAGAAAGACAGCATGTTAAGCTTTTGCAATGTTGTTACGACGCTGTTAAAAATCAGAAATGGGGCTCTTTTCACATTAAAGATCACTGTTGTGTGGCAGGCTTCTGACTGATATTTTGCGAAAACAAAAAAACAAAGAAAGAGAGAAAAACAAGCGAGAATGTTGTTTTTTCTCCTTTTTTTTTGCAATTTAGGTTTAACCAACACCTGCAATGGCCTTCTTTAATCCCACAGGATGATGAATGGCTGTCAGGTGTTGATTAAACAAATAATGTTGGTGTTTCTAATCAGTTCGTGATGTCACAACAGTGTGGGACCACTTTGGTGTTCTGCGTTTCCCTGTTATAAATTGCATGTTAGGAACATCAGTCCCAAGTTCCTTGGTCTCTACATTGCCTTGTCCTTCATGCACGACCCCCAACTTTAACTGAGGCTAATGTTTGTAACCCTGGAAACAGTGGAATGAGCGTGTGTGGCAGATCATCATTTGCATGATGGGATTGTTTGCATGTTTTTTTTTCAGTAGGGTCTTGACTCAATTATGTAAGTGATTTCCAATCTTTTCTCCGTGGCAGTTCATCCTCTTGTGTGATCCTTGAAGTGACGTCATCCAACCGCTTGTAAGATAATTAGTTGACTCTCATGTAAAAGAGAATACCTTAGCAAGTATTCACTCCTGAGAACCAAAGGAAATCAATCGTTGGACAAATTTATTTTATGTTGACCTTAAGAAATTCAGCAGAGGAGCTGATTGTGCATCTTGTTTAAAGGTTGTTAATCTCGACAGGTAAATTGTCAGACCTGCTTTTATCAATACCCTTGTCTGCGCTGCAAGTGCCAGCCGAAGGGAAGAGTTCTGCACTAAAACGCACAGTAGACTCTTTCTTTCTTTCATTCTGTCTTGATTTTTCTTGAGCTTTGGTTCAATCTCAATTTCCTCTTGATTTTAATTCAAGACCAATTTCTCAACCAATCAGCTTTTAAAAAAAAGACTAATTTCTGAAAGTGTTCTGTCAATCATTTCCTGGATTTCCAGGAAAAAAAAGAAGTAAAAAGTACTTGATTATTTATTTTTCCCTGCACACAATCTGAATAGTAGTGCACAGATTGGATGTACCCCCCCCCACACACACAAACACCACCTGACACTCAGTGTTTTACTCTCTCCATCTATGCTGAAGTCTCTGTGTTGCACTTGTTTGTGAGGAAACACATTAAACCCTTCACTGTGTCAGATATTTGAACACAAGACTTTATGGGGGATGGGACCTTGGGTACTTTATGGCTTGTGATGCGCTAGTGCAAGACGCTATCCAACTGGCTTGCTACCCTCTAATATGGGAAAAAAAAAACTCTTCCCTGCCATTACCTACACCTGTAATTAGCCAGTGACCTCCATCTCCGAGGAGATAGCGCTCACATAAAACTAAACTGCCAGTGTTTCATTGCACTTTTTACCTTCAGCTATTCAGTTGATGGATTTGCTTCTATTTCAACAAATAAAAAAATATGTTGTTGAAGAAAATGACACTGGATTTGACATGTTTTGATGAAATCATATTTGTAATATAAAATAGACATAAATATTTATTCTGGAATCAAAAGCATA
This sequence comes from Fistularia commersonii, assembly GCF_037954325.1. Lineage (NCBI taxonomy): Eukaryota > Metazoa > Chordata > Actinopteri > Syngnathiformes > Fistulariidae > Fistularia > Fistularia commersonii. The sequence goes on from NC_141302.1 coordinate 6,651,533, forward strand.
ATATAAGGGCATGAAATGCAATGCTATAAAAAAAAAAACCAACAACTTTATAGTAACCAAACTATTAAAAAACAAATTTATGTGCCTTTACAGTGCCTTTCAAAATCAAATTAATATGAAAAATACGAACAAGTAAGTGAATGTTTTAATGTCAGAATAACATTAGAATATGGAATGAAACCTAACAATTAAAAAAATGTTGTAATATTTATAATTATAATATAATAATATATATGGTCACTCTTGGACTGTGCTTCCACTGAACATAAGGCTATTTTGAATTGATAACAATTAAACATGTTCAGGAATCGATTTGAAAGATGCCTCTGATTTTTCAGCTCAGAATCCCTATCTACAAACACATATCACGCCATCAAATCACACACTGAGTGAGCAGACAATGCATTTGAACGCCCGATTTGATGAACCGATTTTGGATTACGAAAATTACCGTATTTAATAAGCAGTATGATAAGTTCAGGGGAGTAACATTTGAGTAAAGCGTTTCTTTTTTTGCACATGAGATGTTAATAGAGGCAGTGTGCTCATTTGCAGGTTAATTCATGCCATCCATAAGTTTTTCCTGTGGAAAAAGCACCAAAGCCAAAAGCACCAGATAAAAAAGACTTAGATTATGAGACAATAATTGACATCTTGCCCCCAGCACAAGTAATTATCATCAAATGCAAAGTGTGCCTCGGGCTTTGAGTTCCAGGCTGTAATTATAATTATGAATTTGATTTGACAAAGAAGCCCTGCCACCTTGTTGGACACCGTTACCATGGAAAACGAGTCGCTATTTGTAGATTTCCTTCATGCCCTCCTTGAGGCAGGATGAGCCCACACAGGCAAACAAAAGAGTACAAGTGACTTGAGAGTTTGCTTGTTCCTCTGACTCCCGGCAAGACTTTCTGTTCCCAAACACAGGATGATTTAAGCAGCTCACATACCATCGAAGACAAATAATCTTTTGTTAATTTAGTTTGAGTCTTAAAACTTCAAAACCCAGACAGGTCAATGGAAGGTACGTTTGTGCAATAAAAAGTGAAATAAAAAAAAGTTTTGTATACTTTATTACGGTATTTCCATTTAATGTTACTTTTTGACAAACTGCATTTCTGAGGAAACCAACAACAATAAAAATAATATATATTTGTGATAAAGAGTATGTCTTACTCTTCACATTTATGAAACAGCCACAGTAATGTAAGATTTAGGAACAAGGCAATTTGACATCAGAGATTTTATTAGGTATCTTCCACCATTTGTGTGTTTGTGTTTGTGTGCACATACTCATATTTGCCTGCTGCTTTGTGTGTATTTTTTGCTGTTCTCTTTAACACAGGTGTAGACAAATACACAAATTAACACACAAAAAAGTAAGGTTGAAGCGATCCTGTACCTTGAGCATTATGTGTTATTATGTGACGTAGAAAACCATCGTGTCATCCATCCATCCATCTTCTTCCGCTTATCCTGCACTCAGGGTTGCCAGTCAATCGCAGGGACGCATATATAAACAAACAACCATTCACTCACTCGCTCAATTGGGCATTTTTTTTCCCAATTTTTTCCAATTAACCTGCATGTTTTTGGACTGTGGGGGGGGGAAACCGGAGAACCCGCAGGAAAGTCACGCAGACACGGGGAGAGCATGCAAACTCCACAGAAAGGTCCCCCTCCTCACAACCAGGGTCCATCCTGATGTGAGGGTGAAGTGCCGACCACTGCACCACATCATTGAATCATAGTGTACAATCATTCATCAAACATTGTTCACATAATACAATTAATTAAATATAAAATAAAGATGTAAAATATGCCAGTACTTTGTTCTCATGGTATTTTCATAGCATACACAGAGCCTGATTTACATAGTTTTATATGATGATGAATGTGATTTTCACAAGGGGAGTGGCTGTTTTTTCTGGCTTTAAAATGGTCTCGTTTTATAAAAGGAATATTTCATTATTGAGTGGCGATACATACTTACTTATGTAAACGCATCTTAACGCTAAAGATGAAAACAACTGATTCAAAGATGTATTTATAAATCAGGTTTAACACTTTTATGAGTTTTGCATAAGCTACGGTGCCAACATGTTTGAGAATATGACGTAATAACACAAGCTTTTTAAAGAAATGCATATAGATATTCATTTTTAAATTAAAGGCAGCTTCTTTTGTGTTATTTCATTTATTGATTTACTTATCTATTGACTCATATTTCAAATAGTTTTGTGTATATTTCAGTTTGGGATTTTCTAAGCAGAGACTGCCTGTCATGGTGGTGGTCTGCTTCAAATAAGAGCCCCTCCACTGTTAATGAATTACTTCCTGAATGTAATTTTTTTTCCAGCTCAACAGACCCAGCGGTGGGATTTAAATGTGAACTTTTGCTTAGTATTCATTCCCAAGATGTGAGCCAATTGATTTATTTGTCGGAATATTTGGAAATCATCCACGTACAAGATACTGAGACTTTACCATCTCTGTCCAAGTTAGTAATTTAAGGCTGAAAACTACTCAAAGCCTGGATTTCAGACGGACGTGACTGCAAAGTTTGAGAATCCGAAATAGCCAAATTGTTTGAGGATCAGGTGTTCAGTCTGTTTTCACTTGATTCATTGACACTTTCTAAGCTGCTTTGTCATGGCGGCCATCCAGCTCTCTGCTCAGGCAGCTCATTTTGAGCTCAGGTATGAGAGTTTGTGAAGTCCTCCAATAGTTCTCTCTTCATCATCACACATGTCAGCTAGAGTCTGAGTTATGATGAGATTGTCCAAGGTAATCTCGAGTTATTGTCTCACAGACTATTAAAGAAGCCTATATGCCTATTTTTAGTAATGATCAGTGATTCAGAACCTTCAGTTATCCAGGCCATATTTTGAAGAACATGTAGACTCCATACAGAAAGATCCCAGAACACCATCGGGTCAGAACCTGGAACCTTCCTGTCATGAGGGGAATGCGAACTAATGAACCATCACCGCACTCTTTGCAGATAGACCGATTAATTGCTTTTCCAAATATTTTTAGAAGGGTTTCAGACGCTCAAACCAGTTGTTCTATTTATCACTAATACAGGATGATGTCCATTGTAATGGAAGCCCCCTCTGTGGCTTGGGCTTAAAGCAGTTAATTGCTAATTAATTGCAATTAATTTCTATTAATCACTTCAAATTATTTTTTAAAAAAAGCATCTAAATCAAATTAATTGAAAAATCCAGACAGATTTATTTGCATTGCAGAGGACCTGAAAAAGAGCTGACAGATTGTGTTGATCTGAAGTTCTACCAAATCGGAGCACCTGCCTAAGTGAGAGGCGTGATTCCTGCACCTTGCTAAATTGTTTGTTTTGAAGTCTTGGAAAATCCAGTCTGCTCTTGTCTCATAAAGTAAAAACTCCTGGTCGGGAAAAAAAAAAAAATTCAAAGGTAAACACACATAAATTCAGATTTGACTCAGCCATCAAATAGACCCATTTGGAGGGAATTGCTGTTGCAATCTTAGGACAGCCGGTCCATTTTTCCTTCCCTGCCAAGGTCCGATGTCTACGGTAGAAAATTGAAGCCATTCAGGTGTTGCTGCATCGCAGACACAAGCGCGTTTCATCTTTTTTATGAAAATTAACAGGATCATTGATGACAGGAGGAATTCTGTTTTTTGGGGGTAAAGTACCGAGTACCAAGGAGAGCGGCGTAGTGCACTTCACCATCAAAGTAAAAGATTGAAAATCACCTTCAAACTACCTGTAATATCTGTGTTCAGACATCTTCACATCTTCAATTAACCCGTGAAAATGAAAACATTTTTTATCCCAACTTATCCTTTACACTCTATACTTTGGTTCTTGCACCATCCGAATGAACCAGTAATACCTCTCTGAAAAAGCACGAGGTCATAGCAGCAGAAAAGCAAGGCGTCAAAGATTTAAAGTGACCAAAACCTTATAAAATATCTTATTAAATTTAAGCCACACATTTATCCACTTGTTTTTATTGAAAGGATTTGATAAAAATAACAACTTTTGTTTTTTCTGAGCCCATAAGACATGTTGTGATGTAAAGAATCGCTTGTTAACGTTCTTGAGAAAAGTGAAAGTTAAATTTACTCTCCGCTGAGGGAACATGGAGCAATTTGAAATTTACATGTGAGGTCATGTGAGTTTTTAAGTGCATCTGTCAAAGTCAGCTGCCTTAGAAGTTAGCGAGATGCCGGTGATGCGTTTAACAGAATTAAAAACATACCATTATGGATACTTTATGTTGGGAGCTTGAATGTGTACAGATAAGATGTTCTTACATTATTGGTGGATTACAAATGTCTCTTTTCTGGCCGGGAAAAAACTTAAAGGGGCCGAAGCGCTGCTGAGTACATGGTATTTGGCTCAATCAAGAGTGCACTGTCCTCAAGAAACCTATAAATCTGTAAAGGAATTGGGAAAAACCAACACAGATAATCTGATTCAGCTGTTGTTAAGTCTCAGGCATTGAAGTCTTGGGAGAAATTGTGTAGTTTGGCACAGAATAAGCTAAATCATATAGCTGAGGATATATTTCAACATACCTAATAAATCTGGACATTTAAATATATTACCGCTTTGTACAGACGGGTAACAGAGCCGTTACTGTTCAGTGATATTTGACATTTGATTTCAATCGCTTTGTTCAAGCGATCTCACAGAGATGGTGTTTTCTCTGGCATTTTGGGATATAATTCTCTGGTGGCAGCAGGCGCAACAACAGCAGATGGGCCAGTAAACCATTACAAATGGCTTATGGCTCCGCAGACTCGGGCACATCAGGAAGTAGGAGGTAAAGAGTAAGAGTTTGGTTTGAGGATTTCAGTTTCACCTCACTCCTGCCCACGGGGAGAAGGGATTATTAGATTATATGCCAGACAGGCCAGCCATCAAACTTATTCTGCTCAAAGGTCAGTAGTACCTGCAAACCTGTTTGTTTTTTTTGACCCTCCCACCCTCTCGTCGATTTGAAATGTGAATCTAAATGACTGTGTCAAATTCTATAAAGCCCGTTCTTGTCTAATACTGATCACTTTCGGCGTTACTAATTTATTCATGATTGTTTTGTGTGGGTTGTTTTTTTTCCCCAAATTGAACAACGCAAGTCTTTCCGCCCCGCTTGTACAATGTTTGGGATACAGAATGTCAGATCTCACTGGCTTTGCATTAATTGAGCTTTCGGCTTTCATCTGAAAAATAAACTACAGAGTTGGATTTAATTAACATCTGTCAGGCAAATCTGATGACAACTTCTGTATGTACATTAGCGAAACAGTCAAACACAGTTATCTGAAGGCTGTCAACGATGAAATTTTATCGTAAATTACCAGATGACGATCGGAGTCCTGCTTGTGATTAAAACCATAAAGAGTACGTGGTCTCTCTGCAACAATATAATAACTTTGGATTAGCTTGAACATTTGATGGCTGTGTGGATCATCATAAATAACACAGGAGAAGCTAATTTAAGACTTCTTTATCTTTTATTTTGGCATGACGGCAGACAGCTCAAGCAGAGGACAAGATGTGCGCGGCATTCGCAAAATAGAAATCCCAAAACAGAAATACAAAAAATAAAAAACGAAAAACAAAAAACAGAGGTAGTTCCTGAGAAAAAAAAACAAACAAAAACAAAACAATTTTTAACATTTTATAGCTACAGTGAAAAGTAACAACCTCTTTGCACGTCATAGAAAAATAGTTTATAATTTGGAGCATCAGCCCTTCTCAGCATACATCAACACAGTTGAACTGCGGTAAATGTCGCCTGCCGTATTGGCCTCCCCGCTCTCCCGGCGACATTATGAATCAACATAATGGCACCCAAAGTATCCCGCAACACGGCTAATTTTTGTTGTACCTTTTTGTTCTCGATGTTCAAAAAGGTCCGTTTACAGCCCACACGCTCTAAGAAGCTGTAAAAAACAATTGACATGGCAGCAAAATGGCAAGCAGACAAGAGAAGTTTTAAATCCTATCTGCCAGTGCCGGGTGATTCCAAACCTGAGGTGGAAGATCCCAAAGAGGTCCGAAACTGGTTCTGAGAGAAGATCGAAAACATTTCCCTGCAACATCCCCGCCCCCAGTATTCTTTTCATCCTTGTGAAATATGATATTGTTGTAATCTGTCAGGCAAAATAGATCATATCGGCCGACTGAAATGGTGAAACTTAAGGTGCTAATGTGATGCGAGTTCACGCATAGAATTATTTATTTATTTATTTATTCTTTTTTTTTTTTTTTTTTTTTTTTAAATGGTTGAAAGGATCGCTTCGGTCCTGTGAAAAATTAGGATGACCGAGCAGCTGCCTTGCGAGGGGGGTCAGACAGCTGTGCGCCCGCTGTGTTTGCACTAGATTGTGCAAATTTAATCGCAAAAGCATTTGCAAATATGCAGCTGCACAATACTGACATCATCTGGGGCCGATGACGCTCTCCCGCCATGTCACTGCCTTCCGGAAGTGTCAAACTCCAACTTCAATTCTGTCGTCGGCATTTCATCGGTTTTGCGCCTGGCTCATCATGTCAGTCAGATAACGATACGAGACGGAAGTGTTTGAACACAAAAGGAGTTTAAAAAAAAACAAAAAACTGTACACTGCAGAGAGTGAGTGGGGAGAATTCTGGGTGGAGAGAAGCTCCTCTTTGTGTTGGTAAAAGGCTAAACCGTCGCAGGACACATCAGTATTAAAGGAGCTTGCGTGCAGCTTGCAATTGAAAATACCGCTGAAGCACAAGGGCCGGGTGGGTTGGGGACCCAGTAGGTGCACAGTGGACGGAGTTTGTGGGTGAATCTGGTGAGTCACAGGAAGAGTCACGGTAACAGAAGAAACGCGGTTCCTTTTTTTTTGTAACTGACATAATCATTTGTCAAAGATTGTCACGGTTTGTAGCTTAAAATGATTTTTTCCATGACTTGCAGAGGATCTTCTGGAAGGCCCGTCTGAAGTCTCGGTTAAAGATGGTGTAGATGGCGGGATTGAGGGAGCTGTTGCAATAACCAATCCAGAAGAAGAATTTAAAGAGGGGGTCCGGGATTTTACAGGGGTCTCTGCACACGCCGTAGAGGCTGTAGCTAAAGAAAAAGGGAAACCAGCACACGACAAACACACCCATGACCACAGCCAGGACAAAGGTAAATCTCTTCTCCCTGGCCTGGGAGACCTTTTTGCGAGCCAGCGTGTTCCTGCGGCGTTTCCTCCTGGAGGCAAAGAGGTCCATGGATTTGTTACTAACTCGTGAGATGCGCGCCGATTGTTTGGAAAGCGAGTTTTTCTTTTGGCTGGCCCTCTTCGCTCGGCGGGAGTCCTGCTGTTTGGGGTCCTGACATTTCCCCCCCGAGGAGGAGCTCTCCTCCAAGTCGGCGTCCTCGGTCGGTTGCCCGGCAGTGACGGTGCGGTGGCTGGGCGTAGGCGGGCACTGACAGTGACCGTTCTCTTTCTCACCGTGGAAGGGGGACGTGGCGTTGCTCAGTCCGTTCTCGGTCTGCGTGACCCTGTCCGGCCCGGGCTCCTTCCCCGACATGCTCCTGGTTCTTGTCTTGGCCACCTGGTATATTCTTATGTACACCAGGATCATGATGAGGCAGGGGGCGAAGAAGGACGCGATGCTGGAGGAGAGAATGTACCAAGTGTCGTCGTTGAGCTGGCACTGAGGCTGGGAGCTGATATCGCTGTTGCTGTCGATGGACAGCAGTGGAGGGGACGAGATGAAGGCAGAGATGAGCCACACGATGACGATGATGCACTTGACGCGTTTAGGGGTCCGTTTCAGGTTGTACTCTACGGCCTGCGTCACGGACCAGTACCGGTCCAGGCTTATTGCGCACAAGTGCACTATGGACGAGGTGCAGAACAAAACATCCAGAGCCAGATAAATGCCGCACCAAACTTTCCCGAAATACCAGTATCCCATGAGTTCGTTCGCGAGAGAAAAGGGCATCACCAGCGTGGCGACCAGGACGTCCGCGGTGGCGAGCGACACCAGGAACAGGTTCTGGGGGGCTTTGAGCGCCCTGCTGGTTAACACGGCTATGACCACCAGGATGTTCCCCACCACCGTGAACAGAATCAGAAAACTTACAAGCGCGGCGATGCTGGCGATCGCCGCCAGCGAGTATCCGCTTTCCGGACTCCAGGAGGAATTCAGATGGATGACCGTGAACGCGTCGATCCCGGTGGCGTTTGCCGACTCCATCCCCCGCGGGTAGAGATCAATGCGCGGACGCTTTGGGTAAATCCGTGACCGATCCAGTCTGAGCGTTTAATTCACATCGCATCCAATCCCTTTTGCCTTGATAGAGGAGTCCACGGTGACGCGCGTGGATTAAAGAACGCGACGACTTGGATACGCGCAACTGTGGGGGGGGGGGGGTAAAAAAAAAAAATCCACTTTATCGGAGTCTCTTAAGGTCATTTACGGGATTTTCCTCGAGGGTCCCCACTTTAGGGGGCGTGGAGGAATCACATGCTCCCGTGGAGACCGCGCTCCTGCCTCTCAGGCTGCCGTGGAGTTTGGAGCTGCTGTCCATCCGCAGCGCTCTCCTCGCTCCCTCGTGGTGCGTTCACGGTCCCCACGATGCCTCATGTGTTACCTTGACGCGCAGCCGGCGCTGCCCCGCCCCCGCGGCGCATTCCTCTCCAGCCGTGGCGATATGACGCAGCTCGGGCCAAAATGAACATCTATCAATGTGAGAAAAGAAATTTTCTTTTCTTTTTTTTTTTTTTTCTTTAAGATGAATCCCAAAAGCGCACGCAATCGCACGCTTATTTATTTATTTTTTGACCTATCGGATTTGCAAGTCTTCCCTCAAGAAGTTTTTTTAGAAGTGGTCAAACTTCTTCCCGAAGATCTTCAATCTGATCTATAGCTTTGTAGAATATTGGGGATATTTTATTAAAGATAATCTCCTCATCTATCCATTTAATTAAAAAAAACATTAATGTTGGAAAAAAAACATTTTACTTCACATCTTTTCCATTTTTCCCTTCCTAATTCCTGAAGAAATAGCAAGTGAACCACAACAAATCAACCTCCTCCATTCTCTTCTCTTCCAGTGAACAACTTCATGTCCTCTTTCACTCCATCCATTGATCTTCTCTTCGGTCTTCCTCTACACCTCCAGCCTGGCAGCTCCAATCCTGGCATCCTTCTACCAATATATTTACTATCCCTCCTCTGTGCATGACTGGACCATCTCAGTCTGGCGTCTCTGACCTTATCTCAAAAACAGCTAACATGTACTGTCCCTCTGATAGACTCATTCCTGATCCTATACAAAAACAACCTCAACAACTTCATCTCTGCTTCCTCCAGCTCTGCTTCCTCTCTTTCTTCAATGCCACTGACTCCAAACCATACAACATAGCTGGTCTCAGCCACTGTCTTGTACACTTTTCCTTTCATTCTGGCTGATACTCTTTCATCACATATCACCCCTGACACGTTACTCCACCCTTTCCAACCTGCTTGAACATGTTTCTTAACCTCTCACATCATATCCGTTTCTGTAGAAATAATCAGATATTACATCAAGCGAAGTTTCGGGAGCTATCAGATCAAATTATTGTTTATTTTTTATTAGAATTAGAAAGACTAAAAAAAAAAAAAATGACGGTAACGGCTCAGATTGTAGCTGCTCGAAGTATTGAGCACCTCCAAGTATCAGTGACAGAGCGGAGTGTATATGTGTGTGTGTGTTTGTGTGTGTGTGTGTGTGACTCACTCATTCTGGTAGATTGACCAATGGCCCTCCCACCTCCTGCTAAAGTGCTTTGTAGATTTTGTGCTCTGGCAGCAGCCCTGCAGGTGTGCATCCACTCCCACAAAGATGGCATTGTCAGATAAAGGCTTTCTTGGTGGTGTTAAAATAACACAACCTCGCTTTAGCACTCATGGCAAAGGTGCAGCTGCTGTTTTGTTTCTTGTGATTTCCACTTACTCGGGCTGTCATACTTGGCATGAATATTTCAACAGATAACCTGTGTTGTGATGCTATTCCTTAATAATTGATTCGAAGCACCTTCGAGTGTTGCCCTATTTATCTTCCCGGGGTATGAAAACAGATACCGAAAAGGCGAGTTGATAAAGCAAAAGGCGTCTTTGCATCCTGTATCTTAATAGCGTGCGATAGACGGCGTTTGGAGTGGAGTGTATGTGTGTCAGTCGTGTGATATCCGGAATCTCCGAGGGGTTCGAGATGTGAAGGGTACACGGGAGAGGAGAGGGTTTGACAGACGTCACAGATAATTCATGTTTGTTTAAAGAGCCTGGCGATGATGAGAAACGATGCCTGTACTCTCAGTCATAACTTCTTCAGTCTTAATGGTTTGACCTTTCGTGTGTGTCACCGTTAGGAAATGATTGGATGTGATGATCTTCCCTTTGGATTTTCATGTCTCTCCACATGGTTTGTTTCAAAGGTTTTATTTGTACGTGTGCTGCATTTCTGTTCCGGTCAGACACTCGAGCTGTGCGGTGGAACTTGCTAATCTCAAGTGTGTGTTGAGTTCTATGGGTTGATTATAAGGAGTATTTAATGCCTAATCAGATTATCAACAAGGGTTCAATCAATGAATATTTTGGAATATACATGGAGTAAACTCACACTTCTGCAAAATTGAAAGTTTGAAAGTAAAAAGCCAAAGCTTTGTTTTAAAGTCATAGAATCCTGGAAAGTGTCATGCAATGCGTGACCTGGATAGCTATGGTGAAATATCAAATTACATAGAACACTTAGTTGGTGCTGGACATATTTTTATTTTATCAATACTACTAAGTAAAAATTTCAGTCATTGAGTTCACCAATTTGGTTGCACAACCTGCCTGTACCTGTACCAGCTTGGTCCTGAGCACCAGGTGACAGACTGGTGGGCATGTGCCAGCCTGATGAGGGGGCTGGAGGTGTGTGTGTTAGGGGGAAAAAAAAAAAAAAAAGAAAGATTGCAATTCTTGCCTTTCTTTCTATCACATCCAATCCAGCAGGTCACAATCCCTTTCAACTTATTAAAAGATAAAAACTCCCCGCTGCCGTGAGTGAAATGCAAATTTTTATTTCAACAAAGGGGCAGAGAATAACACTTCTGGCGGCCCCGTTGCCTCTACAGCAGGGGTCGCGGTATTAACTGGAAGTCACAGCTGCACAGTCAGTCAAGAAGAACTGACGTAACAATCTCCGCAGAGAACACTGCCGAACTTGCAGTTTATTGTTAAATGAGCTTTTATTAAAAGCGGATTTGTGTGGCACGACAAGATTAGAGCTGGTTGATTGACAGCCCAGCAGGAAAATATATATTGGGCCGCACTTCTGTAGAGCGTGCCTTATAATCTTAAAATAGATTCCTCTATAGTTGTTACATGTGTGGTTTTTAGGTGTAATTTGCATGTTTAATTTTAGAAACAATTCGGCAATTAATAACTTGTAATTTTTACCAATAAAAGCCCATCAGCGGTGAGAGTTATATTAATTACATCACAGCAGTTACTTAAGCATTTTGTTCTTTTGGAGGAACGTCCCGAATAAGCCTGCCTCATTTCATTTTTAAGCATCAAATCACAGGTTCTCATTAGCCGAGACACAAGCAGCTGGTCTTCCATCTCTGCTTTGGGGCTTCGTCACTTCAGCTTCCCGAGTTGCCAGGTTGACTCTCCGCACAATTACCTCCGAAATAATGCCGTAATTGTTTACAGCACATTAAATTCAAGCGATTGTAGGACGATGAACCGGGCACCAGCTACATGATCGTCATGAACGTTCATCATCCAGACTCCCGAATCTGACAAGAAGTCAGTGACCTGTTGCTGCTGGTTGGTGATGCCGCACACATCCTCAAACACTGTAGTACCTCAGCCCCGAAATAATATCAAAAAATCTCGTGACCCTCGCCTTCCCCCCCGAGATGGCTGAAATGATTCGTTGGACACACATTCCGCCTCAACACCTCAAAATTTGCATTTATTTTCATTCCAACGATTATTTTTATCCTTTGGAGAAGCTACTATGGAGGCCCCTGTCAGAGACCACCTGTCCTGCTAAATGATGTCCCTCCCTGATGTGCAAGTATGGAAATTTGTGCTTGTATCAGGGGCAGCTGCACGCACTTGTTTATTAAAAAATCAGTTGATGATTGCAACACGTAATGAGAACCTCACACCTCGTTGGCCAAAACTTCATTTGGCAGATAAAATATATGCTTGTGATGCTGTGTCACACACAAAATTTGCTCCTTCCAACATAATATCATGTTCTGTTATGCCTCAATATATATTGTTCTGAATGAGCATGTATTGGAAAACCAAGTTTACTCTTAAAATAAGACCATTTCAATGCCACCACATCTCTATTCATAACGAGAATGTACCCTATCCTGCTTCGCTGTACCAGATTTTTTTTTTTCCTCAATGCTAGATTTCATGGCAACAATGCCGTAAAAATCCCGCAGAGAGGAGATAATGGCAGACAGAATTCTTCTTGTTCTAAATCTTCGAGACCCGCATTCTATGGGTGCCGGTGAGTAATTCAGTACTTCACTTTTTTGTGTTACTCATGTACTCACTCCAGTCCAGTCTATTCTTAGGTCTGACGTGAAGATACCTCCTTTATTTTTGTATTCCCATGTATGCTGTGGATTCACATGTCAACACAAAGGACATCTCATATCGATTTATACCCAGAAGATAATTGCATAACAGCTTTTTGGGTTTAAAACACCGATCCGCCTGTCGATCTCCTGCTCCTGCCCTCCCTCACTCGTGAACAAGACCCTGAGATACTTGAACTCCTCCACTTGGGGCAGGACTTATTTGCCGACACGGAGTGGCCACTCCATTCAATTCCGACTGAGAACCGTGATCCTGGATTTGGAGGTGCCTCTCACTTGGCTGCGAACCGTTCCAGTGAGAGCAAGAGATCATGGCCCGATGAAGCCAACAGAACCACATCTGCAAAAAGCAGAGACTCGATCCTGTGGCCACCAAACGAGATTACCTCGATGCCCTGGCCGTGGCCAGATATTTTGTCTGAAAAATATTCTGTAAAAGCTATGAACAGAATGGGTGACAAAGGGCAGCCTGTAGAACAGGGTTCAGTACCCCATATTCCCGGAGCAAACCGACAAGATTGCCGGTGAAACATGTTCTAATGCTTTCTCCAGATCAACAGATCGGTCTCAATGGACTCTCTGAACTCCTCCCATGCCTTAGTTTTTACCTCAGCAGCCACTGAAGCCAGATACCGCTTAGCCTGCCCTTACCTGTCAGCTGCCTTCGGAGCCCGTAGACCAGAGAGGCCAGATTAGGACTCCTTCTTCAGTTTTACAGCCTCCCTCACCGCTGGGGTCCACTAGCGGGCAGGAGAATTGCCGCCCCGGCAGGCGCCGACTGCCTTACCGTCGTAGCTCCTGCCTGCCACCTCAACAATGGAAACTTGGAACATGACCGATTCGGACTCAATGTCCCCAATGGACATGCTTGTAGCTCTGCCAGATGTGGGAGTTGAAACTCCCTCTGACTGGGGACTCTGTAAGAAGAAGTGGTGATCAGTTGACAGCTCCACCCCTTTCTTCACCTGAGTGTCCAGGACTTTCGGCTACAAGTCCGACGACACAACCAAAAGGTTAATCAAAGAAAAGAGGCCTGAGGTGCGCTGGTGCCCAGAGCACATATGGAAACCTTTATACCTGAACATGGTGTTTGTTATGGACAATCCGTAACATGCACAGAAGTACAATAACAAAACACAGCTCAGATTCAGATTGGGGGGGGTCGTTCCTCCCAATCATGCCATTCCGAGTCACACTGTCGTTGCTCACATAATTGTTAAGGTCTCCCAGTAGAAATAGTTCAGTTTTTTCAACAAGGTGCTTTAGACCAACACATTTGTTGGTTTAAGCACCATGGCCAAACTCTTGTTTGGATATTCAAATAAAGTCCTGCATGTTTTTGGTTATTCATAAAAAATCAGATTTAGATAAGAATACCTCAAAGAAAAATGAAAAAGAGAGAAGGACAGAGTGATGGTGATTTGAAAAAGAAAATGATAGAAGTTATGGCAGAGAATTACATTTAAATGGTGAAATGTGTGATTTAACCTTTAACACTTGTTGATAACAATCTAATCACAAAAACAATCCTGTAACAGTGATTTGAGATTGCTCATTGTTTTATTTTCCTCTCAACTCAAACAAAAATAGCCTTTCAGTTTGACAATGAACTGACGTCAGACTCCAGCAGGCAACAAAACGAAGGCTACATAGGTGTTGGTGTACGGATGTTGGCATGACACAGAAAACTCCTTTTTTGTGACCCTACATATTTGTGATGGGAAACAAAAATACTGACCTTGGTCTGAACTCTGTGTTGTATGTGTGTCCAGTTGTCAAGGCAGATGAGCCTCAACCTTAGTATTTTTCTCAGATTAAAAAATACAAGGTTGTTATTCCTCTTGAAATAGGCACAGAAGGAATTTCATTCACATGTGAATATATCAGGCTTCATATTGGATCATTTTCAAATCAAACAGTGTCACTGAAGTGAAGGATCGGTGCTGATAGCGCACAAAAGACACACTGAAACAAACAAGCAAAAAACCTTCTGACCATGTTTCTAGTCTGCAGTGAAAAGCGTGATGTTGCCAGGTAACATCGGAGGTTGTTATTCTCTTTCTTATGCACCTGCAGCTGAGGTGTTTACACCCGATAGTGTGTGATACCGTAATACACTTTGAAAGACAGCCTCGCTTTGAAATCTTTATATAATGCAGTGAATTAGCACTGCTCTTTGAGGGAACTTTGTTTCCCCACACACAACCTCTGCGCTGGAGCAAGTCTTAATGGGAGACACAACATAGCTCAGCAAGGCTTCTGTCTGTAAAACCCACCTAGTAATTGAAACAAGTGGTGAAGTGTGGAAAGTCTTGTCTGAGATTAGTTCCGGTGCAGAGGGCATTGGCTCCTGCCAGTCGGTTCATCCAGCATATCAATGTCTTGAACAACACTTGTAAGGTTAGGCCACGAGTGATGTTTATTTTGATTGGGTAGTGTTGCGATATAAAAACAAGGCATCATGTGATGGACTGCTGTCTATATGGACTTTTTTACTGGAAATATGTAGGTGAGTGAAAATAAAAGGATGCCTGAATTCCTTTCCACTTGGCTTTTAATGGAGAAGATCAAATGAGAAAGAAGATATGTTCATCTGTCTGAGTCAGAGCACTATTTTACATTAAATAAAGGGAGGCAGTGTGATTTGAGTGGTGGGTAAGTTAGAGCTACTGCAGCAGCTGCTCACTCACAGCAGTGCAAGAGAATTAGTGAAAAGTAGTAGGATCTGTGTAAGGTTCACCCTGGAAATGCAGTTTTCACTTTTCCATTAGTAATTCTTCGCAATATTTTGTTGTTTTGGATGGGGACACATCAAAATGGTGGGCAGCTTTCACAATCCAAGCACTTCATGCTCTGTTAAATAGTGATTCATCATTCGTATTCCTCATAAATCCACATATGACCCCTGTCAGATGTCCAAGTGTCAAAATAAAAAATTCTCAGGGTTGGTCATAATAAGTCTTTGCACCAAAAACCATTGATGGAGTTACACACGCTACAATAAAATGTAGCTCCACCTGACCAACTCATCTCAGTCTGGCATGAATGATGTTCCATTGAATGTTGAAATTTACTGATTCAATTAGGTGTCAGCCACAGACTACCATCATTCACAGTAAGTGCGCTACAGTTCTTCTGCATTGACTTCCAAGTAGCAGTGTGACAAAAGGGGCTTCCCCTGAGTGGCTTTCACTGGTCACATTTGTATTTTCTTTTTGCCTTCATGGCCTTAGGAGAAGCATGAAATATGGATTGAATGATATCGTGAAGACACTGCTGTAACTCACAGTGGTCACAATGTGGTGTCGGTGTCAAGTTAAAGTCACGATATTGTTAAAGCGTTTGTCAGCACTTCCACATTTTGACAATTACAATTGGTTGAGAACGGACTACTAACTGACACTAGACATGCAATCTTCCACAGAATTTTATCGGGATTTGAAAAGAGACATCTTGACAGCTAGTAGCAGGCTTTACAAGGTTGAAATCCCATTCATCGGGTGAGACTGTAATATATTCACACATTTCAAAACTTGCCAAAAAAAAAAAAAACAGATTCTGTAAAGTTGGGCTTTTGTCATTGCCCCAGCATCCCAACGTCTTCAGCCGAGTTAGGTCTAAAACTAAAATTCTAAAAACAAACTCAACAACAAACCAAACCTCACGAGTGTCACTACAACATGGCG
This sequence comes from Fistularia commersonii, assembly GCF_037954325.1. Classification (NCBI taxonomy): domain Eukaryota; kingdom Metazoa; phylum Chordata; class Actinopteri; order Syngnathiformes; family Fistulariidae; genus Fistularia; species Fistularia commersonii. The sequence continues at coordinate 6,667,843 of NC_141302.1, forward strand.
GTGATGACAGGGAGCTGTCCGGTGCTGAAGTCTTGCTTTGATAGACCTTCACAATGTTTTACAGACTTTGAAGAAGACAGGAATAAGTTCTTGATTCTAATTTTCTGTCCACTGTATTTGGTTGATTGGACAATGACCCATAGGGCTGAGTTGCTTGACTGATTGGGCTGCTTTTTTTTTTCCGTTTCAAAGAAGTTACTTTTCCTTTGACATTGCTGTGTCTTGGGACTGTAGTGAATATCTTACTTTATTTCTACCTTGGATATGCTGATTAGTGACTTGGCCAAAGCCGCCCAAGCCTCGATGTACTAAGGTGGTCTTTCCCTTTTGACTGATGGACTAATTCCTTTTTTCCCTGACAAGGTTTCCATGATCAATAGGCTTCATCCGCGTGCTAGTATTGTTCCGTTTTGCCGTCTCCATAAACAAACTGATCAATTTTCTTTGAAGAAAAAAACAATTACTTTTCGTAATAACATCCCCAGCTAAAGTCTCATTGCCGACCTTATATTGTATTTTGATATCCTTGTATGTTGTCTTCTTTATCATTAATATCTCAAAAGAACAAGGATTATTCAAAGATGTGAGACTTACACGGCTAACTCCACCGGGCCAGTTTTCAGACAAATTGCTGGGAAAATCTGTAAATACTATTCTCTGTTAGTTGGTTCTGTTATTTGGTAATTTTCTTGACAACAAAAATGAAAAAAAGGACACTGTCAGTCCTATCCACGAAGAAACTTGAATAATCGCTCAGGATAAGTGGAGGTGGCAGGATTGGAACCGCAGTAGATTGGGGGAAAAAGTGACATGCACATGCTTGTGAATGCTTATTCACACACACACACACGCACACGCACATACACACACACACACACACACACGCACACATGCACACATGCACACACGCACACACGCGCGCGCGATTACAGTGATCTTGGGTTTAGCTTAAGGAATATATTGTTGTTTCTAGAATGTATTGATTTCACTGCATGATTTATCTCATGAAAATCTTTCACTCTTTTCTCCTCATTTCAAATATGTGTGATTGTGTGTATGTGGGTACTGGAGGTTTCAAGTTACCACATCATCCTTATCAAACTGAATCCAAAAAATGAATGTCACAAACAATGCCAGTGGACTCCACATTCAATTGTATTAACAAGACAATAAATTGGTAAAGAACTTTAATGACACTGTTGTTACCAGATGCAAATAACACATCATAAGATTGGAATTTTTGGCGAGGGGAGACAAAAATGCTGTTATATGTACGTTTAACCAGGTAACTTTTTTTTTAATTAAATATATTTTGTTATAGTTTTTAGACGTTCAGCTTTTTGGCAAAACTGTACGTAAACACAATTAATAGAGTTAGTAAGAGCAAGTTTTCAGGAGGTTGTTTGGTTGAAAAATGGTTCTTTGGGTAAATATTCTGTTTAACATCCTGAAGAATGTATGGTCAAACAGGACAGTGGAACTTTTTTTGTGAAAACTTGAGGTGAAAGTGAAACTTTTTTCAATGAGCTGAAAGTAAGTGAGGCAAAACTCTGGGAGGATTAGAAGCACCGAGACGGCAAATGAGGGGCTCGACACTTGTGAGCACTGCAGGTGTTGCTTGGGTCAATAATAATGAAAAGATCTTGTATGGGAAGAGGATTCACCAGGGGAGGAAGTGCAGCTCAATCTGTCCATAGTGCACTTGGTTGATTATCCAAGCTGAAGTTTTGCAGATAATCACAGCTCAAAAGCTCCCACAATTAGAATTTGTTAAATCACCTGCCCTCTCACATAATCACGATCCTTTTCCATGGCATCACGGTCAAAATTGGGTCTGTGCTTCAATAGGATCCTTCAATAACGAAAGACAATTGCGTCCTGCTTTTTCATTTGTTTCCATAATGATAGAGGCTAGTAGTGACCAAAATTCAGCCACTTGATTCTGGCTTAGCTCCATGCCGATTTCCATTAGTGGCTCTATCGTCATCCAGTGACGTCTGACAGTTTATGTTGCGTTTGATGTTTGGGTTTTCTGCAGCTGCCAAATGGGACCAGAATGATATCTCTATGTCAGACACTCATCCATCAGACCTCAAAGCTACATCCATAGGGAGAGTCTACCTTTTATTTTGTTTAGTTTCTCTCAAGGAGAAAATATTACTTATTGTCCTCTGTTATCAAATAGTACAACCAAGCAGCAAGTCTAGACATAATAAATCAAAGTACATTCAGAGCATGAAGATTCTGTCCCTGATGCGAATAGACATGATTCTATCTACATTGTCTAAGAAGGATAAAAATGACGATGATCAAATAAGTGGTTGTTTACTATCAGTTTTACATTACAGCTGGTCAAAGAATTAAATTGCAGGGTTCACGTCAACTCTGTACATAGCTGTTTGTAAACTTCATGTGATGAAACAACCTTTTTAAAATATGCATTACCTTTTCGCTGGAGACAAAAAGTGTGTATAATCCATTTATCAAAACATGAATATGAGAGTACGGTGTATTATCACTGTTTACTTTAAATCCATTTCAATTTTGTAAAGGTAATCTGTCATTTAACCGTAATGACAGCAGCGCAAATTTGCCATTGAAAACTAAATCAACATTTTAGAATGACATTGAGTCTCTCAGTTCATATACATGTAAATCTGTCATATCTGTTTGCTTGAGATTTGCATAATAAGATTCATGAATGTTTTTTGTTTTTTAATATTTTAATACAGGCTAATGTATTTAAGCAGAACATTGAATTCCATGGTGGACATGCATATCAGATTGTTTCCACATGACCGCATGTGTGACGGCCCACTCCTTTGTTATGATAAATCCCAACCACGCTTGTTAAAAGACATGCAAATGGCCTTCTTGTTTAAATGCACAATTGCTAATGGCTGCTCTTCATTTCCTCCCAATGCCTTAGAGTAGACAGAGCTTCAGCTTTCATATGTTTTGTAGTCATTTTCTCTTACGACCCCCGTGATGATATTCAAGAGATTAAGCCAGCCGTGATTATCTGTGTATTATGCATGTCTTTCCTAATTCAATCAAACAGATAACAAACAGTCCTTTTGCAGAAGTGTGAGTCATGTCTGAGTAACACAACCAAACCATGAAGCTTTAGGGCCCTTTGGGCTCCTGTGCTCCGTCACACCAAGACACTTACCCCTTTGTCCAATTAAGTGGTCTGATATAACATGTATCTGACCCTCAGAACGTGAGATATTTGCAAATCTTTTTTGTTTGCTTGGTAAGGAAATATCTTCCACCACTTTAGTGTCCTTGAGTGAGAATGACTTGATTGCCTAAAATGATTGTCTCCTCTCTCTTATAAACACAAATACCAAAATAAACTATCATATACCCTTTAGGTTGAAGGATGGGGAATCACGTTATTATATATTATATAAGAATATATAAAAATCTACAATAAAATATGATCAGCTATGAGCTTCAGTGAGGCGTTAATGCTCCCACATCCACCTTTTTTGTGTTTCAAAGAAATTCCAAGTGAGACTCAGTGAATAATTAATCAGGCGTGGTTGTCATTTTTTTTTCATACAATTTCACAGAGGATACTTAGCATATTGCATCTTATGTGCTGGTGTGACCCTGTGAAACATCCATGGCATTCATCTTGAGCTCTGCTCAGCAGGGATGTTTGGGATAAAAAGCACTTTCTCCACAAGAGTAAGCAAAGAGAATGATAATGTGGAATTACTGCAGAAGAAATACGTCCTTTGAAAACCGTTTTACTCGTTGTTAAAATCACCCACACTTAGAGAAGCCTTGTTTTGCGACCCCAAAGACGAGCGTCTTGTGCTTCTGTGCCTCTTCCAATCTAATGTCTTTTGTATTTCTCACCATCACTTCTTGCTGAAAGACAGCATCGTCGAAAAATGCTTTGAAGCTGCAATAATCAGAGCAAGGGATTCCTCAAAGTGATGAACCCGCTGATAACTTTCTCGAGGAGGAGCATTTTCCTACCTCTCAGAACCCCATTTTTATTCTTAGTGGTTTTCTTTCTTTCCTTTGACAGGTACCTGCTCTCACTTTCGTAGTCCTTTAAGAGCTTCACCACATACGGCCAATACAGCCTTGCCATGGATGTTACTCGTACGTTTTAATGTGCTATTTGTCAGTCCTTTCCGCTCACTCAGTCACTCAGTTTCACTAATACTGGATCTTCCGTGTTACATAATGTTTCACCTTTTTTCTGCTTGAAGCCTCAAGAGACGTCATCACGTGTTTTACCACGTTGTGGTTTCTTTATGGTCAAATGTCCTTGTGTGTAAAACGTTACGTCCATTGAATGTTCTAGCGGCTTGTGAAGAGTAGTAGATTATCTAACAACAACATAATTCAGTGACTTCAAATATGACACGTCATAAGTCAGTTTGTAGTTCACTGAGAAGGCTACTCACACACACACACACACATACACACATAGACACAACGATTCTTCAAACTGTTTGGTTTTAATGCATTGTGAAGTTAAACTGGGGAAATGCACAAACATCTGTGTCCTGCGCCTCGTAATTTGAGCCAAGCCTTTCATTATTTTGTGATGATTCGGTCGACCAGGAGGAAGCAGCTCCAAGACAGATGGAAACCAGTAGATGATCATTGTAGAAAAAGAAAAAAAAAGAGCAAAAAACAAGGTTTTTCATACTTTGATCCACATTAATGACAATCTGTGTAGCATTTACCGTCTGCATTTCAACATGTGCAGCCAGGCAAATGAGTGCTTTCTAGGAAAAGGCAGGCTTTCTCTTTAGTAAAGCAGCTAGATATGTGGCTAAAAAACAGTTCCTGTTCACTCAACTTGTAATTTCACCCATCTGTGGATGTTTCAGGGGATTTAAATTAAACGTATACAATCTGACCATTTTTCCTACATATGGCAGTTAGAGAAATGTACGTAGTTTTCTTTAGTAATCCATTGTTGAGGTTGATTACATCAGGAATCCCCTCAGTCAAAATATCACTGTCTCTTTGGGTTTTTAGCCCGGAGTTGGAGAGCTATGTGTAGACCATGTGGGATGTGGGATGTCAGTCCACAATACATACGCTTTATGGCCAGATATTTGAGAACAATAGAACGGTCTAAAAATAGCGACCTTTGTTCCTTGACTTGGTTTACAGACTTAAACATCGCTGACAGCTTAACCACCGGCGTCCGTTATCATTTTGATCCACTGTGCATGAAATGAGATCTAAACCATATCAGCAGATCTTAATGTCATCTTTACGTTGTTGGCAAGTGAAGCAAAGCTAAAAAGACGGCTAGAGGTAAGGCGAGTGCAGGTCAGCGTATTGAATCAGGCAGCTTACAAGCAACAAATTTTTATTATGATTGTTATTATCATATTATCATTATTACTATTTATAAAACATCAATATTTTCAATAGTAAATTGATTATAGAAGACAAACACAAACAGTGTTATCAAGATTTTTTTGTTTGTTTTGGAGATTTGTGAGCATGCCTAGACTTCACACTATGCGTGTCCCTGGCACCAACATGCAGGCATCTCCTGCATTCAGCCCACCCATTGCACAATTCTGAAAGCAGCATTTTACATGGCTTGGAACATCAACAAAATACGTTGTAACCATCCTTGACATCTACAGAAACCCATTTCTTCAGCGTACCTATAATGCATTCTGATGGATTTTGTGCATTAGAACCACCAGTTTCACGGTTATGACTTTATGCTGTGGGTGTAAACTTCAAGGTCAATGTTTTCTTCTTTAATGACAAACATATTAGATTAATGAAATGCCTGCATGATCATTTACATGCCAAAACCTGGCCGATTATACATAAGGTTCGTACGTTTCACCAAAATGTAAAATTTTCCATGACATACATAACATACAATACATACATACATACATAATTTTGGTACATATGAATGTGGAAAATGACGGCAAATATAGCATCCAGATAACACTGCGAGATTCCACACATTACTTTTACACGTTACAGAAGCCCTGTCAACTACTCGTGCGTTACGGGAATTATCGCTTTAACTCATCATTTGTAATTTTAATTGCTCCAGTGGATCTGTCTTTAAATGCAGAGATGTTCTCCCCAAGTGAAAAAAAAGGGGAACATAAAAAGAACTGAAGATTTTGGTGTTGAGGGGCCAATCAGTGTCAAGCCATGGTATCTTTATAGGAGAAAAAAAAGAGGTTATTCCAGACAAGGCTCACTGGTTTTAAAGGGCATTTATCAGTTCATTGAGCTGTGAATGGCTCAGCAATACCGTACATCAGTGGATCTTCAGAACCATCTGTGTAAATAAGGTCTGAGCCTGCCAGAGAATGAAATAATGAATCACTGGCATCCCTCTGATGTCTCCTCAACTCGATCTACTCGGTAAGCTGCCCGTTCAAATCATCTCAGCAAACTGAGGAAAAGTACATGTGCGGGCGGACACGCTCTCCATCACGGGAACAGCGTAGCACCAAAAATGTAATTCTCGCTGCACACAATGTATGACCGTGGTAATTACAAAACCCACAAGAAAGTGGTGATGAATCAGTCGCCATGTGTCTGAATCAACATCATTCCTGAGCAGCGGCAGTTGTTTCGGTGAGACATTAACAGTGCGTGAGGCGGGGTTTGTTTTCGAGTTCTGAGGTTGTGACACCATATTATCATTGTGATGTAACAGCTTAGGATTTATGGAAGACGACCAATCCCGGAGAGTCATAAAGCATTCCAAACATTGGATAAAAAAACACTGTGTTATACAAGGAAGATCCAATAATGAGTATTTAACATTGTCTGCTCTGTATGCCTTGAATGACCCTTTGCCATGTGACTTTATATAATATACACTGTGTGCACAATTATTTAGCAAGTGATTGACCATATCATCATTTTATCCATAATTTCCAACTCCAAGCTATATAAACTTGAATGCTTATTGTATTTAGTGCATATCAGGTGACGTGTATTTGTGTAATGAGGGACGTTGTGGCCGAAGGAGATCAACGCACTATATCAAGGTGTGCATAATTATCAGGCAGATTCTTCTCCTCAGGAAGAATGGTCCAAGAGAGATTTAACGGACTCTGAAAAGTCAAAAATTGTAAAAAGTCTTTCAGAGGAATACAGCACTTTTGAAATATCTAAGATATCGGGGCATGATCACACAACCATCAAACGGTTTGTTGCAAATAGTCAACAGGGTCGAGAGGTAAGATGCAAATTAACCGCCAAATATTTGAAAAGAATCAAACACGAAGCTACCGAGAACCCATTATCCTCCAGTGCTGCCATATTCCACAACTGCAACCAAGTGCAAGGTTTTGTGCACTGATGAGAGGGACTCTTGACGTAGCAGATGGATGAGCCCGTGGTTGCATCAGTAACGGACTCAGAGCTCCACTTCGACTCAGATGCCAGCAAGGTGGAGGTGGGGCACTGGTATGGGCAGGTATTGTTAAAGATGAACTAATTGGACCTTTTTGGGTTGAAAATTGACTCAAAAACAACTCTCAGAACTACTGCCATCTTTTTAAGAAGACAATGCCTTCAAGCAGTTTTACAAGGAAAAATCCTGCATCTTTCAAGAAGACTTTGATTTTTATGAAAGACAACGCTCCATAACTTTCAACAAAGTATTCCACTGTGTGGCTGGCCAGTAAAGGCCTTAAAAATGAAAAACTAATGACATGGCTCCCCTCTTCACCTGACTTAAACTCTTATTAGAACTTTTGGGCCCTTCTTAAACAGGAAATTTACAGTGAAGGTAAACAGTACACTCTGTGTCTGGAAGGCTGTGGTTGCAGCTGCACAAAAAGTTGATTCTGACCAGATTGAGAAAGTGACTGACTCCGTGAATGGAAGGCTCGTGACTGTTATCAAAAAGAAGGGTGGCTATATTGGTCAGAAATGTTTATGTGTCACTTTTTGATGCATTATTCTCACTTTAACAGGTGAAAATAAACAAGTGAGATTGGAAAATCCTTGCTTTTCATTTAGTTACATAATAATTCTGCACACGAATAGATGCCTAATAATGGTGTAAATATAAATATTCTCTTCAGAAAGCCAAAATGTCACTTAAATGTTCAGGTTTGAGGGTTTGTTAACATTTTGGATTGACCAAGAGTGACTGTAGTTGTACAATAACAAAATTAATTCTCAAAAATACAACTTGCCTCGTAATTGTGTGCGCAGTGTATATTTAGTGTTTCATTAAGTTGATTTTGAAGAAATAGATAAACCAATGGAATATTGTGGAATCACTGGATTCTAGATGAAGACATGGTATGGGCTGGTAGTTGGTAGTGCACTAAAGGATTAAGATGTCAGATTGCTTTTTGAACCCATGCGCTGAAACAAGTGAACTGAACCCATACATTTGCCTGTCGTTATGCAAGGAATTTAAGGGAATTTTAATTGGAGATGGTTAATCGATGGTCTTATTAAAGAAAGTTGTACGTTTATTACATTACAGACATTACAGTCATTTAGCAGACGCTTTTATCCAAAGCGACTTACAAAAATTGCAATTCCATAACCGATAATCCAAAGTACCAGTAGTTGTTATTCAGAAGTCACCACTCTGCCCAATAGCCATCATAAACCATATACATACATACATTCATTTCTTTGTTTTTTTTTGTTTTTTTTTGGTCTCTCATTATGTCTCCTGGTTTTTCACTTGAGAGTTTTGAAGGAATCCTCTGCTCTCCTACATCTAATGTTCAAATAGACTCTATCTTAGGAATCCTTTTGTCCATCAACTTGCCTGTCTTTCAGTAGATTTCTGCAAGAACAACGAAGTTAATTTAAATAAAACTTTCTCAAGGGTTGTTAGACATTGATTTCATTCATTAACAATACCGCTTATCCTGAATTTTGGGTCACAGTGGGACCGGAGCTTACCCCAGCTGTTATTGGGCTATAGACAGGGTTCACCCTGGGTTGGTGACCGGTCGATCATAGGGTCACATGTAGAAACGTATAAACGTTCGGTCTCTCTACCCAATGTACCAGTGTGCCACCACATCGATTTTTCTATCACTTTTCTTTATAAGTTTGAACAGTGGGAAGGTATTGAAGTACAAACACACTTTGATTGTTACCTAAAATGTGCATTTTTCTAGACTGTTGTGGAGCACTGGAGTCCAAGAAAAGTCACTCTGAAATATCATCAGAACAAGTCTGAGGTCTAATTTAATATAGCCATTCAACATTTTTGCTCTGAATAAAATACATTTCAGCCTGTCATGATATGTAATTCATGTTGAAAAACTGCTTGTGCGCACACGTTGTGTATTACACAGGTCCGTGCATCCATACTTTTGAGCTATGGAGAGATATTTTAGTGACAGATAATTAGACTGGACCTGATCCAAGCAGGAGTGTCTGTGTGTGTGTGTGTGTGTGTGTGTGTGTGTGTGTGTGTATGTGAGGAGATAGAAAAGCGACATGGGAAAGTTAGGGATATGAAAGTGAGCAAGTTGTTTGGAAGACAGAGGGCGCCTGATGATGAAGCAAAGGGCAGAGGAAAGGTGTTTGTGTGATGTGCTTTAGATTCATAGGGAGTAAGCGTGTGTGTGTGTGTCTGTGTGTTTGCACTCTGTGTGCATGCACTCTGTTTAACACTTACTGCAGCATTGGACTGAACAGGGCGTCCCTCTGTTGCAGTACTTGGGTCCCTGGCTGGCTTCCTCAAGCTGAGGTATGAAAGAAAATGACGGTACCAAACCTATGAAGACGTTATCTTTTGGAACAATTCTTTTCAGAGACCTCAAATCGTGAGCCGTGGCTATATTTATACATTTATATTTATCTTCTTATTTCGCTAGTCTGTCTTTGTCTCCTCCAGGCTGGTCTGTACAATTAGATCTTGGCTTATTCAGAAAGGGTGATGATGTGTTTGATATGCGACCTTGATGAATATAGCAGCATTTATTATAGATGAAAAAGTCTAGATTTATTTTTTTCAATCTATTTTTTTTTCGAAAATGGGCCCCTGACATTCAAGGAGGTCTGATGATGAAATATAAGACTCTATTCATTTCTTTTCATTTCAACAGATTTATCCAGCATGCCTTGGGTGTGATGGAAAGAACAGGCTCAGTTAATTATTAGTTGATTAGGCCCGTTATCTCTCATTGCACACATTATGGTGAAAGTGTATTTCATCTTCTCTCAATTAATTTAAAATATGAAGATACCGAGCCAGTAAAATTCCTCAATTGAATTCTTGTTTTTTTATGGGTATCAACAGAAGATGTAACTCTTAAATTTAAAGTGGGAATACCAATGACTTCATCTCCCTCTTTTATCCGTATGATTCTTCTATCAAGTCCCTCATTGATTCTTTGTCCATTTTCTGTGCAGAGAACAAATTGAGCGTCTGCAGCCTGGGAGCTGCTTGCTAGATGTAGCAACGGTCCACTTGTTACTGTCTGAAACTGATAAACAAGGGATGATTTGTGCCAAGTTCAGTGCTCCTTGTCACAGAGAATATTTGAGTTTTATCTGTATTGCATGAGAAATTTTGGCAAAATATTTCCAAATATTTACATTTCCATTTAGCTCAGACATCTGTGGGAAATGAAGCTCCACGTTTGACTCTTTTTCTGTCACTATCCAATGTAACGTAGAAAAAAAGCCGGATTATCTTGATTATGATTATGTTGATATATTGATTCCAAACCCTATAGTTTAATTCTTGTGTTTTTATAGTTGCTGTTTGGTGTATTTTTCTTGCTGTATGTTTTGGTAAAACACTGACAAAATGTCGAGTCCACCAAAACAGATCACAGTTAAACTTAACCTGACTCAATGAGGCAGAAGTCCAACTATTTTTTACTTCACATGAAGATAAAAGAGGGAGGAATAAAATTCCACAGGTGTCTTTTAACAGAATTGATAAATACATGTTGTCATCCTTAACCATATTTTGACATTTGGAATCAACTGAAGCGACCCACAAATGTCTTTAACTGGAGGATAACTATTTACATGGCTGAAGTCATACATTTTTTGCCATTGCTTGTTCTGTCATTATAGCCGACTGGCTTCAGGTGCAAATTCAAATACTCTTTAAACTGTCAGGAAAAACAGCACGCTAATCAAAGTGTTACCATATTCTCCGTTTACCTCACATCCGAAAGGGTGTTTGCACGCATGTCCGTGTCAAGCAAGTCACACCTGACTTGAGTCTTTTACATGAAATTGCTTGTAAAAGTCATCTCAGGCGGATACAAATGCCAAGAATTCTAAATCTGTGTCCTTCTTAGGCAGAGCGACATGTTTTAAAGTCTCCCGAGTGTTAAGGGCAGAGTCCTTAATTGAAAGAGACAAGGAGAACAAGGAATAGGTAGGGAGTGCATGCAAGGCTTGTGTACTTCCTCTCCTTTCCGCCAGTCAAGCGCAGGATAAATGCCAAGGCATCAAAGGACCAAGCTCGAAAATGAACATTGCTGTTGACCCCCTGAAATGTCAACTAACGTTTGTGTGTTCCAATTAATAACTTTTGCTGTATCCAACATAAGGCTATTGTATCGTTTTTATGATGTTTTTCACTGAATCAAAATAAAAAAATCCCAAGTAACTTGCACAAACACGACAAAAAATAACAGCTGTAATTAATTAGGCTTGAGAGTATTCACTCATTATATACATAGAGACAATGTTTGCTGTCTGTTTTTAGAGCTTTCTGATAATGTGGAAAAGGCAAATAAAGTTTCCTATCCTTTTGTTTCAACTCAAATTACCAAAATCATAAACGCTCTTATTAAACAACACATGTGGTCACTCTGGGCGAATGTTAAAGATTGCAGATCTTATCGGGGTGGCTGCAAACACTCTGTCAGACATAAAAACAGGAAATCAGTTCTTTGTGTTTGTAGTACAGCCAAAAAGAAATATTGATCCAATTAAACCAGTCAATAACAGGTTCTTTCTAAAAAACCACAACAGACAGTGTCATGGATGATAGCCCTGGGAGATAAAAATGCATCACAAAAGAAAGACATCAACTGTTGCATTTTATTTTCTCTTTAGCTGCGAGTCATAAGACGCATCCTTTTAACGGATAGATTACCTAATTTGTTGGACATGTATGATAAGGCAACCTTCATTTACTTTCTAGTTTCTAGTGCTGTCCAGAGGCCGTAGAAAAAGAGTGATGACATCATTCTACCCCAGGAAGATCTGAGCTTCTCCACTGGTCGGGCTTGCAACGCAAAATTTCGGCCAAAGTCTTTGCAGCCCTTGCCACATGTTGGCTCCCTTCCGCCGAGATCTGAAACGTCTCCAGCCCTCTGCAAATGCTGAATGCTGAATGTGAGGCGAAGGACTTATGAGAGAGCAGCAGCAAATCACTGCAGAAGAAAACAGAGAAAAATATGTCTTCAAGACTACATAAACAAAACATTTATCTAATTTTTCAGAATTGTCATCTGACACCTGTGACTCTTCTGGATTTCATTCTGATGCCGTTCTATAACAAAACTTAAAAAAGAGTGATTTGAAAATAACCAGTGACATTATCTTAATGTGTTCATCAAGTTTCAGATTTCTTCAAGGGATAAAATCAGATTACTGCTTCCTGCTGGTCACAAGAGGTATTTCTTCTCATGATCGCTCTGAATACGCGTGCTATCACACCAATGGCAGTCCAGTGTGTTCAAGTTTCAACTCTTAGGATCTAGTGAACAAAGTTATCAGCATAAAATTACTCAAGTTATCAAGAAATTGGGCTCATTAAACATGGTTACTGTGTAATATACCTTTAAGCTGATATTGATCCTTCAGCAAATCATCGCACCGCCTCGATAACTTGTAATTCCAGATGCTTTTCCTCTTACCTCTTCTCATGTCTGTCAGGAAGGGAGTTGAGAAAAGCCGTATTTCTCTTTCATACACAGCACAGACGTATATAGACATCCAACTGTTCACTCTCTCGTTCACGTCTTGGCGCCAATAAACCTCCTGCATAATTTTAGACTGTGGGAGGAAACCAGAGAACCAGGAGGAGACCCCTGTAGAAAGAATATGAAAACTTCACATAGAAAGTCCCCTTCTTTCGGAATCAAACCAAGGAAATTCGCGCTGTGACAAACTACTGCAATGCTGCACAATCCTGGCCTGAGTTTGATTGATCTAAACCGGTGAACTCATTGAATATCACACTAAATTGTGCATTTATAGGGTGACATAACACTTGGGATTTAGAGGTAGCAACTCAGGCTGGGCTTACGCCTAACAGTTTTCAACAGTCGCAGGCTTGAAAATTGGAAGGAAATTTTAGGAATCTCACTGGAGTTGCAGCACATATATATATATATAAGTGTATATATACATACAATCAGCGATGATATTGGTGGCAGAGATGGTATTTTCTTTGCTATATGGATGATGGGGACGGCAGAGGATGTCCCGGTCAATATGGACCATCCAGAAAGAGGGCTGGATGGTGGGGCTGTTGGGAGAACAGCCCAGCTTGTGCAATGTCAACTTTCCAATGTATCACAAGCGAGTGGAGATGGAAAAGCAATGGACTGAAATAGCAGAGGTTCTGCAAATACCTTGTGATGGCTGAAAGAATCTAGTTGCAGTCTTTTAATTAATGACTCTGTAAGATTCACAGTATGCTGTATGTAAAAATCTCAGTCTCAGCCAAGTGTCAGACTAGGCAGAGACTTAAATCTCTAAAAACTAGTCTTTGGATGTGAGCAAGTGTGAGATGATAGTTTTCCATGAGTCTTTTCCAATTTTTTTTCAAAGTCTTCAGATGTATGGGTAGCATAAGCCTTTTAAAAAGTCAACTTTAAAAAGTCAACTTTAGTTTTCAAAATCTCTATGTGGTCCTTGGAGATACAAAGGATCTTTGAAAATGATGTTTCTCCATCCTGCAAAAGCTGCTCGACAAATCGCAGACCTAGTTATTTCCCAGCTTGTCGTTTTAAAACAGAGAAAAAGAAATGTGTCTCAAAGGCAGGCTACTGACGCATTGTCTGGTCATCTGAGCTGAAGGACTTTTTGCTTTGGATATGAGCAGCCTGCAGCTCTGCTGCAGGTTTCTCTCTCTACAAAAACTTACTGTACGGATATTTGCTATCACTACAGCTTCACTGACAGGAACACCATGTCCAATGGGACTTTCCCAGTAAAAGTCACTGTGTTTATCTCACCCAATACCAAATTTTAATTGTGAAGGTGTGTATGGGAGGAAATGTTGGTGTGACAGCATTCACAAGTGCATTTCCATCATGTTGAAGCTGAAACACAGTTCGTGTCGAGCTTCTACAAAGTGCCTTGAAGGTGTCTACTGATTGGGAATTACTGACGCTTCCTGTCGAGACCTGGCGTTTTGAGAACCGAAGCCGACGAGAATAAAAGTGTTACAAAAAACAGCGGCTTTTTCTGCAAAAGCTATGTGTTTTTTACAGCTGCCTCACGCCCCAAGAGGAAAGGATTGAGGTTCATGTGCTTTTTCTTCGAGGGTCATGAGTCAGTTAACCCTCCCTGTTATAAACAGCCGTTAGATATAAGTGGGAAACCATGTCTGAGAAAACATAAGTCACCCTGCAAAGCCGGTGGATCAGGATTCATCAGAGGGGACAACAATCCATCTTCTCTTCAGCGACTCGGAAGGAGTCACCTCTATATTTGTCCCTGATGTCTATTACAGACACAACAACACCTATTGACACTTTCTTTTCTTCTGTCGACCCGAATACATGACTTGAAATTCCACTTTGACACACATCACTGCGTGCTCCTGAATAAAAAAAATGAAAACAATTTTCAAATTTGATGTAGGAACAATAAATGTCACCTGACACTGCTCATCTTCATCCTGCTGTCTCTAGGTTTGTATCATGGCTCGGGTTATAGGCTTTTATTCATTCTGTTGCATCTGGCCCCAAATCCCCACGCTGAAGTGGATGGAAGTGAACCTGCCATTTGACTCTCTGCCGTACAGGGTGCATTGTTTGCAACCCACACCAGCTTCTCTGGAGTATTACTAATGAGGGGAAAGTAATAGTTTTCCTGTTTTGAAAGGTTTATGCTTCTTCACACTCCGTTTTTCCAAGTGACATCTGGCCTGGGGACACAGCCCTTGTTAAACTTCAAAACGTGTTCCTCAGCTGCTGCCTTCCAGATCTCAAGCTTTCATGAATCTTTCTTTAAAAGGTAATATTCCCCTGCGAGAATCTTAAAAAAAAAAACAGAAAAAAAACATGCACATATGCTATATTTAGACCTTTATGCTGTAAGGTCATTTTTAAGATATAGGAAACCTTTCTGAAATAGAACTTTTCACAAATAGCTCACTTACTGCTCTTGACAGGTTACTTGAATAAGTCAATACATACAGTGGGGAAAACAAGTATTTGGTACACTGCTGATTTTTCAGGTTTTCCAAAAGCATGTACAGGTCTGTAATTTTTATCATAACTACTCTTTAACTGTGAGTGACAGAATCTAAATGTCATGTTTAAGGAAGTCGTGACTGACCCAAATGCAAGGACACTCAGGTAGGGCATCTTAAGGTGTTTACTGACTAGGAAGTTGAATGGAGAGCTTCATGGGGGTCACAGGAACTAGCAAGGCCATGCAAGACAACGACTGCAGAGGGTCATGCACTACCAAGGAACAACCAACAATCTGGCACCGAAGAGCTGGTGGCCCCTTGTATCCTCCGCTTGACAAGGCCTGGTCAGCCACAGGTGTGCAGATCTTTTCCTGATCCTTCAGATTCTGGGGCAGTTGCTGGGTTATTTGGACTTTCAGCTCCTTCCAAAGATTATCTATTGGCTTCAGGTCAGGAGACTGGCTAGGCCACTCCAGGACTTTGAGATGCTTCTTACAGAGCCACTCCTTGGTTGTCCTGGCTGTGTGTTTTGGGTTGTTGTCATGCTGGAATGCCCAGCGACGACCCGTCTTCGAGGATCTTACTGAGGGAAGGAGGTTGTTGGCCAAGATCTTGCGATACATGGGCCCATCCGTCCTTCCCTCAATACGGTGCAGTCGTCCTGTCCCCTTTGCAGAAAAGCATCCCCTAAGAATAATGTTTCCACCTCCAAGCTTTACAGTTGAGATTGTGCACTTGGGGTTGTACTTCTTACTCCAAACACAGAAAGTGGAGTTTAGACCTAAAACTATATTTTTGTCTCATCAGACCACATGACCTTCTTCCATTCCTCCTCTGGATCATCCAAATGGTCATCGGCAAAGATCAGACAGGCTTGGACATGCGCTGGTTTGAGCAGGGGCACCTTGCATGCACTGCAGGATTTTAATCCATGACGGCGTAGTGTGTGACTAATGTTTTTTTTTGAGATCGTGGTCCCAGCTCTCTTCAGGTCATTGACCAGGTCCAGCCGTGTAGTTCTGGGCTGATCCCTCACCTTCCTCATGATCATTGATGCTCCATGAGGTGAGATCTTGCATGGAGCCCCAGACTGAGGAAGATTGACCGTCATATTGAACTTCTTGCATTTTCTAATGATAGTGCCAAAAGTTGTTGCCTTTGTCCTGTAGCCCGTCCCAGCCTTGTGCAGGTCTACAGTTTTATCCCTGATGTCCTCACACAGCTCTCTGGTGAGATCTGTGAGAGTGACAATTCTTACTGGTTGGTAGGTGATCAAATACCATGCAATAAAATGCAAATGAATTACTTAAAAATCATACAATGTGATTTTCTGGATTTTTCTTTTAGATTCTGTCACTCACAGTTGAAGAGTACCTATGATAAAAATTACAGACATCTACATGCTTTGCAAGTTGGACAAGCTGAAAATCAGCAATGAATTAAATAAATGTTCTCCCCACTGTGCATGCAAGTCATCCCATACAGGCTGCATCCCAGTGATGGTTTCCCAGGTGAGAGCGTGGGGACAGCCTTATCGATTCAGTCGTCCTTTTCAGTCCATTATCAGGTCCCTACCGGGTATGCCAGGAAGCCTGTGGTTATCTGATTTCCCCATTTTATAAGCAAAAACAGCCACCAAACTTTGCAATTATTAGACCGTCTTTCCTGTATCTGTGTTGTAATTCCTCATTACAAACACACACACAGACACACACACACGCACGCACGCACGCACACACACACACACACATCCACTCAGCTGGGCTATATGTATCATGTACACATACAAAAGTACACGCGCCAAGCATTGTTATTCTGTTGTTAAGCACGTGGCATAATTGCGAAGGACTCTTGCAGTCCTGGAGCCCGGTGCCTTCATTACACAGCCAAGACCGATCTTTCTTTTATAATGAATTTGCCTTCCTTTTGCAGTTTTTTTTTCCTTGACAAGGCATTTTTCATAGCTCGGGGTACTTCCCTGAGTGGAAATCAAAGTGTCTGACCAAGCTTCCTAATTGTGTCTGCTGGTCACTGATAGCTTACTTAAAATATAAATTATGTTTATTGGTCTGGAGCAGATAGTCAGAAAAATCCTGAAGCCATGTCAGCTTCAAAAACACCAAAGATGCTAGAGGGTTTCTCTTCTTTGATTTCAGTCAGAGAAACATATGAGACAGGAAACTAGGATATGAGTTCTGTCTGCCCCTGCCTTACTTGTCTTGTTGCAGCTTCTGTGGGAAACAGTGATGACCATTTCAGTAAGTTAGATGGTAATTAACTTCGGCACAACCGGAAAGTACGTTTCAGCGCAACGTGTCCATGCTGATGGCAGCAACTGCTGGTATCTTTCAGTGCCTCAGTGATTTGCAGCATGCAAGAAACTCAAATTGTGATTCGGTTGCTCGTAAGGTGTGGAGTCAATCACACCAGGAGACACTGACTTTGTCCTTTTGAAATTAAAGCTATAGCTATAGATTATTCAAAGGTTTGTGTTGAAATTAACTCAAGAATGTTCAGCTTGCAAATCAGCTTATTTAGCATTATAAGATTTTTTTTTAATGTTTCATCTTCAAAAATATATCATCGATCATGTTCCAGTATCTTGACTCTGACCAAATGCAGGTATTCAAAGATTAAAACACGGAAAGCAATATGAAAACGGTCTGAAAAGTGTCTTCCACAGAACTTGTGTCACAAAAGAACTCATCAAAACATAGTATGTGTGAGAAAACCATTAATATGCCAGTGCAATTGTAGATTTACAGTGACAACAATCAATAAACACCATAATATAAATCACAATAACATTTATTGTTAATGAATTGATCATCCACTCTAACCAGCTTGGCAATCAATACAGAATCCGTGGCGTTTATTCTCTGTTACTATCAAACCACATCAGTATGTAAATTGTATGAGCACCTCTTTGTCTTCTATCAACAGGTCATGTCTGTATCCCTTGCAAAAGATTATTTGTTCCAATAATTCACAAGAGGGTTCATTACAAACTCTTACATGCGTCATGTCACTGCGTGGGTCCATCATTCAAATCTGTTTGTTTAAGGCAATGCGTTGCAACAAACTCCCACTCAGCCACTCATGGCTGAGAGGGAAGAGAAAGATTGAAATGGCTTTTTTTATAAAAACAAAAAAACACACTGGGGTTTGAATAAAGTGAAAGTTAAACAGAGCAACACTGAGCTGATGTGAGTCACACTTGTCAGAAAAACAATTCGACATGATTAGTGACGGTCAGCTCTGACTGATATCATTAACCGTGGTTTTTACTATATATTCCTCCTTGTCCTCTTTCTATAGTATTGTTTTAATTTCGCGAACCATGCATTGTTATGTCAGTTCACTTAAATCAAACTTTATGGAAAGAAAAACAACATATCACCCTTCATTAAAATACCAGAATCCCAGAAAATGCTCCTCCGGATGCATTTCTTCTTTTGACGTCTCTAAATACAAGGGAAGAGCGAGAGTCACTACGAAGCGATGCCACCTCCACTCCATACTGTCAGAAAAAGTCAAGCAGACGTCCAGGCAAGTACAATATATGTTTTTCAGCTCTGAGCGATACGCTTCTGCTTTTGAAAGGAGCGGAGAATGTAGAAAATATTTCAATATGCATATTGTGTACTCCTAAAAAACATTTTTTTTTATAGTCAAAAGAAACAATATCACAAATTTGATGTTGCATTTGTGTCAGAGGCAAATTGAGTTATTTAATGAAAGAGTGAAAGATACATCATTTATTCACAACAGTGTGTTTCTAAAATGTTATTAATTCTGGTTTAACATTTGTTCCTCAGGATAGAACTGTTATAAGAACTCTGTTAGATTTGTGCGTTGGTCGCACAGTGTCGGCAGCAAGTCACTACCTTTACTACCTTCAGGGGGACGTTAACTTTTAACACTTTGCTTCCAGAGCTCTAATAAATAAAATCACGGTCTTAACAGAGGCGTGAAAGTGTTTATCTCTGAAATATAACACCATCATACAGAGATAGTTTGAAACAAACTAGGAGGTGGTCAAAGGGCTCAGTCGCCGTGATAGAGGGATGACGTGTGCACCGGGGATCCGGCTCAGGCTGCTGATCCCTGACATTCACTTTCTTTCAATCCATCGCATTTGTTGTGTGTGTGTGTGTGTGTGTGTGTTGGTGTTTGTGTGGGGAGGGGGGTGCTGGCCAATAAGTGACACGTGTTCCACTTTGTGGAGACAACGTATTAAAGTCACCTTTTGGGGCATGTGTTCCAGCATACGATGGACAGATTACAGGGTGGAAAATGCGTACAGTGTTAAATATATATGGAAATATTCCTCTCCTTCTGAGGGGTTGCTACAAATGACACCCGGGACACACGGAAGCCTGTAGTATTATAATAGTAATTTTCCATGAGGCAGAAACAATCTGAAAAGAAGAAAATTGGACCAAGAAGAAAAATACACAGATGTGTTTAAATAAAAATGAAGGGGATCATTTATCTTAACGGTCGGAAGGAAAACAATTTCATTTCCACTGTGTAAAATCTGACCTTGATTTGAAAGTTGGAATTGGTTTAGTATAACAAAGCTGTCAAAATGTCAAGATCCTGCTTCGACATTGTTTTCTCCCCTTGGACTCTTACATTTTTTGACATTTTAGTTTTAGAGCACTCATGTCTTGACATTGTTATTCAGTTTCTTCTATCTCTGTTTTGTGCTTTAGTTATTTTGTTCAATTTTTCTGTGTTCTCATCAGAACTGTCACTCTCCCATGTGTCCTCTCAGTCCTCCTTCCTCCATGCTCCTCTGACTCTTATTGTGTAATTAATTTAGTTGATTTTTTTTTCTCTTGAGACAGTTTATTTTTTATTTCTCTGAGCCTTATCCTTTTGTGTCATCATATCTCATGCCTTTTTTTCCCCTGTGTTGTTACATCAGTTTTTTCTTAAATTTGACAAGGAACATGTTATGAGTCTGAAGGTCTCAACAGAGACGGTGAGGTAATTATAAAAGTGGAAAAAAATGCTTAAGAAAGGAACAATAGGAGTGAAACAATGCAAGTCACACCAATTCTGAGGTTGGTCCCAGTAGTGTGTGTAACCTTCCTGCATCTCCTGTGCATGTCAAATCCATCCAATCACCCACATCGTATGTCTACACATATACATTTTTAGACAAAATGAAGTAAACTTTACTTGTTTTAAATGTGCTCCACGACAGTAAGATGCATAAAGGTACTGTTTCAACTTGGCATATGATGTCAGAAAGAAGATATGGAGATATGCAGAAGAGTAAATGTATCAGAAATCTAAAGAGAGGCTCCACTTGCTTCCCATTCTGTGAGAAAGTGCCCTAAAGTCAGTCATTTGAAGGCTCATTTAATGTCTGCGGCTCGACTCACTTGTGAGGCGGAGCGCCACTTCGATCATTAGTCTTCGCCTATAGAGCTCGCAGACGGGTGGATGATGCCAAGATCTTCCACACTGACTCTGAACACATACACCTGGAAACTGCCCTCAACACAGCCAGGCTCCTTTTTGCCGACTTCTCTTCTGCTTTTAACATCTTCAACCATACATTCTGGCGGAGAAGCTGATGACCTCTTTCCACCTCAATCACTGGCTCATCCAGAGGATCATCAGCTTCCTCACCAACCGTTCCTGGCGAACAACATCCTCACCGACACCCTCTTCACCTAAACACGAGGCTGCATCCTGTCCCCCCCGCTCTTCGTCCTCTACACCGACGACTGCAGGTCCAACCGACAAGACTGACACCCGCTGACAACACTGTCCTCTTGTCCCTACTGTCTGGTCCCGCACTCCGGCACAGCAAATCCCTCCAGGACTTTGCGCTCTGGTGTGAGCTAGACTAAGGACATGGTCATCACATTCTCCAGTAAGCAGAGGCAACCAGCAGAGGCAATCGCCACCTTACAAGGCGAGCGGTGAAGGAGTACAGGTACCTGGGCACTGTCGTCTGTCCTGAGGTTCTCCTCTTACACTTAGAAAATCATCAGGAAATGTCATCAACAGCAGTACGGGATAATATTACGCCTTCATTGAGAACGTGAATGACCTTCTCCTTCACCTGCTGATTCCACTCCATTACCCAATAAGACAAGAATCACCTGGAGCGCACCGCCTTGGTCCGCTCCAAAATAATTGGCCAACCCCTCAGACCTCTCACCTGCTTTAACAACACTCAAGAATTAAAACCAGACAAAAAGAACATTGCCGATCAGTCCCACATCCTACACCTGGCTTTCGAGCGGCTCCCCTCTGGTCGCAGACTCTGCTGCCCCGTCTGTAAAACCCAGAGGAGAGCAACCTTCATCCCCAGAGCTGTCCTACTCCTCAATGCCCAGCAACAACTCTGTAAACCCCTCATTGCCAACCCCCCCCCACCTCACTGTGTGTAATCAATACCACTCGTGTTATATTAATTCAAGTAATTTATACGTATAATTCTCTTTTTTTTTCTGTTCTTTTTTCTTTTTTTTACTTTACTCTTGATGTTTACATGTTTACAACTTTGATGCTGCTTCCCCATGTGTGCCCCTATTGCCCTTCGGGGACAAATTGAGTTTTTCTGTCCGTCTGTCTTCATTCTTCACCATTTTTTTCTTTATCTATTCTTGCAAAAGACAGCTGATCAAGGCAGAAGTCACATGACAGAGTTTAGACATGGTAAAGAAATGGTGAGAGATTGTAGACCCTGTGGTCTTGGAAAGAATGCAGGGGCGAGACCCTGTTTAGCCATGAGCAAAATACAAATTAGTACTTTGCAGAGATAAGGGAGAAAAAAGATGAAAAAAACCTAAAGAGCACAGGGGAAATATATCAATAAGTAGATTGTTGCTGCAATTGCACTCTGATCCACTTATTTGATTATTAATTTTTCTCCTGAGACGAGCTTCCCATGATCATACCGAATAAATGCCCCCCTATTCACAACTGCAAACAGATGAAGAATGGGTTCCCATTTGGCACATTACATAACCCTAAACCGAACAAAGCTCCGTGCAACAATACAGCTCACCTGATGCAGAGAGAGCCAGGGAGGTCAGGAACTGAGTGCTTTTGCAAAAAAATAAAAAATAAATAAAAATGCATGAAATGCAGCAGGAAGTAAGGGGGTTATAAAAGGACAATGGCAGTATAACCAATTGTGAGTGCCAAAATATGTTTCCCCAATTATTGTCAAAATCATATTTTTTAAAGCTTTAAATGATAAATTATCTGAAGTGATCTGGTAATTCAGCCTTCTATTTATAGGTGTTTCAAGCCCCGAACTTGAGATTAACTCTGATATGGCTACATATAAAAAAATCAAAATTGTCTCCTCTCCTTATTCTTTTTTAAATGGAAAAAGGAATAGTTATGTCTAGCACTAGGGGATCAGTATTTACACTATTTACCAATAATACGTGCAAAGTGGCCTTTTCGACTCAGGTAGAATCTTTGAACTGAGGAAAGAGGTGCCTAGCAGGATGTGTCGATGAACACACTGAAGGGACCGCTGTGCAATCAGTGATTTGCAGCTGTGTGTGCATGTGCGTGTGCGTGTGTGTGAGCGTGTTCATGTTTGTTTTCAGCCAATGCAGTAATCAGCTAGGACGTCATGTGGATAATATCTGTCTTTAAGAATCCTTAAACCATGCAGAACGTCTGAAAGAAACAAGATCAAGCAATTGGATGACTTAAAGTTGACGATTAGCAGCGTATTAGCACATTTGCAAGTGAAAGCAATTCAAATAAACAGATTAAGAATAAACAGAAAAAAATAGGCAAATGACCAGCAGCAGCCCAAAAAGAAGAACAACTGTTTTCTCGAGATGCCTTGTGGGCAATGACTGTAAGAGGCCCCGTGTGTTTGTGTGAGACATTAGAGGTCATAATTGAGTTGGGCTGAACAAGGCCAATGACCAGGTCCCAATGACCAAAGCAAAAAGGTCAGCGGCTGGAGTTTATTGGGTTGCGCTTTGAAAATGCTACTAAACCCTGGAGGCTTCGGCCATTTGCAACAAATCACTTCGGACAGATAAACCATCAGCTTCTATTTGTGGAAACATAACATTTCTTAGAAGCCAAGAGGTTGTAGGTTCAAGCATCAGCACTTAAGTTGAGTAACCACTGTTCAACACTCAGCGAGACGACATCGTTTGCGATAATGCGTGTGTGAGCCACGACAAGGTTACACACATATATTGTACTTGCCCTAAAGCGTTGTTTATTTACGTTGAAGAAAAAGGTTGTGACTGAAGAAAAGGAGAGAATCCCACACAGGCTGGAGATTTTCCATGAGGACTGGATGAACCTATCATTTTGCTCCCTCAAGACCAGGCATGTCAAGCAGTAAATTTGAATGCACAAAAATTCGATTAAAAAAAAAAAAAAAAAAAAATGTTGCTGTAATTTTTTATATTTTTTAAAATTGTCATTAGACTTAATATGTAGCTTGTGTATTTTTTTTATTCATATACTCTCTCATTATTGTTAATTTCTTTAATAATGTGCATTCTTTATTTCTGTGATCCAAGTCAACTTTGACATTGGAACACTGTAACACACACTGTAACACACACAGTGTCACACACAGTAACACACACGGTGCTCATTCACAGTCACTAAATAAGGACAGTATTTCTCATGGCAAGCAGTTAACCTACATCTGACCGATCACATCCTCCATGCTCTCCGACCCTCTGTCAGACTCCACCTGGAGAACATGCTCAGCAATAATCAAATCGAAACGCGTGGCAAGAATTGATCGAAACAAGAGGAGGAGGGTTATTTGAAAAGCCAAATCATGAAGTGTGAAAAGACAATCAGAGGATTGATAGTCAGAGGGAAACTATGTTTACCAAACAGTAAATGGATTTATGATATTATGGTAGACAGATTTCGATTTTCGCTCTTGAACGGCAGATGATACCTCGGATTGAAAGGAATAGATGTCATTGCTGCAAGTGAGACTGTGTGTGTGTGTGTGGGTGTGTGTGGGTGTGTGTGGGTGGGGGGGCATTACAGTATATTTCTTCTCTACATTTCCTGGTTCTTTCAGTCTCACTTGACTTTTCTTGCACAACTGTATACAATATAAGGCCAAAAAAAAGAGGGGGACAAGGAAATTGGATGTTCAAGTTTTCAAGTTTCAAATTTGGATTTTGGTTGCACTATGTTAGCTGGGATGTTGCAGAAAGATTAAAATTCTAACTGTGTCAATAACTAATTTATCATTTATACACAACATGCAGCAAACAAAATACCACCAAACTGTAATTCCTATTGCAGGAATAGACTGTGAAGCATTTTTTTGTTTTTATTTCACCCTTATGTTTTACATTTCACCTTAACTTAAAAACACAAGATTGACGCATACCCCAAGTTTTTCTTTGTGCATAGGAAAAGTAGTGTGCGGTGTGATTTCACAGCTAAACCTGCCGCCTCCGGGTAGAACTGACGTCAGACCCAAAGCTTTGAGCTGGAAGAGGCAAAGAGGAGTAGAAGGAAACTGCAGAATCACATGACCGTTCTCTGCTGGATCATCAGGGAAGGCTTGGACGAAGACAGTCATACAATCATATACTAATAGCCTTAATGCACAAATAATTAATGAAACTACAGGTGTTTTAACGTACTTATTTTGAATTATTATAGAACATTGGGATACAATGTATCCTTGTGCCCTGGTGTCGAGGGTGGATTATTATTCATTCTTCTTCTCAGACTAAGAAGAACTTAGAAGACGTCATTGCATTTTGAACGGACAACTGATTCATTGTCAAACTTTGAATGTAATATGTTAATACGACCTGACTTGCAATCATCCTCTATATGTGTCTCTATATTTGGCCCTTAGATCAACTGGTCCAGGGTGAATCCCGCCTATCAGCCAATGACTGCTGGATTAGGCTCCAGCCCCTTGACCATGAGAGCAGGATAAGTGGTTTAGATAATGACTGAATGAAAGTGTGATTGGGGTCATGGAGGAGATGCATTTCTTTATCGTGGTCGAGACTCATGACAACAAGAGTTGATGAGCAGGACTGGAATTTGAATGAAAAACAAACCCATTCCCACTCTTGAGTTATGATTATCGAGCTAGATCTGAATCCTGCCCCACTCCGCACTGCCACTGACTTTCAATAATTACCATCTGAGTAAGGAAGTGAATATTTAATTTTGATGCGCAGTTTGGATTTCCACATGATCAAACGTGGCCTCCTGTTAACTGTGAGAACCAAAGCGAATTTGAGACAACGCCATGTTCTTCAATTTTCTTTTTTTAACACCGTCAATTTGCATTCTCATCTGATAATGCTGTGTAAAGGATTGAAGTAAAATCTCAAGTCATATTCATTTGACACCAGAGTTACCAGGAGCTCCTCGCATTATTACATTTATCTCAACAAGTAACTATGTATTTAATGTTTGCAAAGAATTATAAAAGCGACCCATGGCTGGAAGTTCCTGACTGGACGAAAATGTGATTGCCTGAACGTAATCCTTTCTTGCAGCTTGTCTATAATATATGAAACATTTATTCCTTCTCATTGGTGCATAAGCAGCAGTGAATTGCCTGCATCACCAAAAAAAGTGAAGTAAAATGACCGTCCATTAATAACTAAACAGACTCCGCTGCTTGTTTTTTTTTTTTTTTTACTACCCCTAAGACAAAGGCAAGCAGACAGTTTGATTTGGAAATATCAATTATTTATTCAGTAGATGTAATTTTCTCTCAGGCATAGAAGGAGATTTCGGATAATTGAACCGGTACAGAGAGGAGGACTGATGTGCCTTGTGTCGGTACACAGCGTTCTAATAGAAAAGTGATTTGAATGCCTGGAGTTCTACATTTCGATGAAGAAATGAGGAGGGAAAACTGCAGGCTAGACTGATAATGTAGATAAGAGCTCTATTTTTAAATACTCTTTAGAAAGTCATACTCTAGACTTTATTCTGCCGGGGGCGAGTTTATGTCAAAGCCTGATGACTTCTTCCGTTCCACCCATGGGAACCTCTGTGCTTCTCTTCCCATTTTTCCAACTGGATCGACTACATTAAACATTTTTCGATCTGCCCTTTATTTCAGGCCCCTCCATTGTAAACTTTGCACCAGCTGGCTTCTAGTTGGCCGGCAGGTCATTTCATGAAAATAATTTGATTATGTCATGTCAAATAACATCATGGTCGCCTTGAGGAATTAAATATGATATATAAATATATATATATATATACATATATACAATGGACACCATTAAATTAGTAGGAAAAGTCAATCTCTTTTCCACAGAACTTGTCAATCCAGATCTTCATTAGACTTTCTCTCCTGTCCCTCAAGTCTTGATAAATTCAAATCACAACAGAAGTGTCCCGAGGCAAATATTACACCTTTCATGGCTGTATTTCCTGCCTCCTCAAAATGCCCAAAAGCCAAAAAAATGCAATGCAATTTATTCTGGTCGTTACCATTTCGATCCTGACAATGTCAAAAGTCATGACGTTGATGGTGCTGGTCCACCTTTTGCTCAATTGGCACCGTATGAACGCCTGAAAGCTTCATGCATAATAACTGTGGAGAAAATAAAGGGGGAGGGTTAAAACTAAATTATCACATATAAGCTACATGTGGGCTTGCATACTTCATAAAACTACAGTCACCAGATCCCAAGTGGCATCACTATTAATTTATTTGGATCAATATTTGACTGCAAAGACAGCCAATTACTGTATGCTTAGTTCTTTGCTCTCTCTGGCTTTTAATGAGTAGATTTATTTTTCCAAGGAACACACACATTGTAGCGCCATATGGTTTTGTTCCGCCTCAACGGATTTAATGTCCATAGTGTGAGTGACTGTGATAAGTCCGAGCTAATCATGTCATTGTGAGAGGCAACAATTAGTCACCATGTCTGAAAATCCATGGAACAGGAATAATCCCTATTAATAGTCCCTCCGTGTCTGCGATTTTTATCGTTCACACAACGCCATTATGGTGGCGTCCGTGTATGCCATTTTGGAAAATGACCAATCAATACCTTTCTGCCACGCTTATAACAGTAATCATGAGTTTGAAAATATTCATGAAATATTAAAACAAAAGCTGGGCTAATTTCATTAATTACTCCTATACAATGTAGCATTGTCTGTTCTTGCATCCATGATCACATTCTTTTAGCTTTAACTTGAAGAAATCAGTTTATTAATTGCTGAAAGTAATGAACTGCTCTTATTGCACTACAAGGTCCTAGCTTTAATTTAAGTTACAAATTTGCCATAAAAGAACATATAGTTCTGGATATGACATGCCACTCACATTATCAGCTGGCATTGTTATCACACTGAGTTATTTCTATATGTTATATTTTTAATATGACCATTAGCAATTGGAAATAAAAGATTTCATACTTCTTGAAAAGTCCACTCTTGATCCAGATGTTTAAGCTACCTATAGAACATTTTCTCTCCATATATTGTCTCACAAATCAATTGTGTAACTTTCTTTACAACAACAGGCTATTAGAAGGTTTTCAGTCAGGCTTCAGAATGCATCATTGCATTGGTCGAAGATAAAACTCAACTTTTGCTTGTATCATCAGTTAAAAGTCAGTTTTATTGTCAATTTCTCCGCATGTGCTGGACATAGAGAGAAATTAAGAAGACGTTTCTCACAACCCAGCAGTGTCTTGAAATTAACAATATAATAAAAGTAATCAAGTGCAAATTAGCAGTAGACAAGTATAAAGCACATGCTGACACAGACTGATGTGAAAGAGTAGCAGCAGAGTTTCTGTGTGTGTGTGTGTGTGTGTGTGTGTGTGTGTGTGTGTGTGGTGGTCCAGGATAGGTCCTCACTGATGTGCACCCCCAGGAATTTGGTGCTGCTCACTCTCTCCACGGCAGCGCCATTGATGGTCAATGGAGTGTGCTTGGTGTGGCCTCTCTGGAAGTCCACAGGAATCTCCTTGGACTTGCTGAGGTTCAGCTGGAGGCTGTCGTCCCTGCACCGTTTGGTTAGAAGGTCAACCTTGCTGTAGAGGGTCTCATTGTCCTTGGTGATGAGACCCGCCAGAGTTATGTGGTTCGCAAACTTGCTGTAGTTAGGTTTGCAGTTGTGAGTCAGCAAGGTGAAGAACATGGGACTGAGCACGCAGCCCTGGGGGCTCCTGCTCTGAGTGTGATGCTACTCAAGATGTCAAGATCTTGTCGCCGACTCGTACTGTTTGTAGCGTCTCACAGAGAAAGTTCAGCAGCCAGATGCCAAGAGAGATGTTGAGCCCCAGCTGTTGTAGTTTGCTGATCGGCTGTTGCGGGAAGTCCAGGAACAGCATTTAGCACTTAAGAGTCTTTGGTGTCCAGGTGGGCGATGGCTTGGTGGAGAGCTGAGCAGATTGTCCTCTGAGGAGGGTTTGGCAGGGCAAACTGCTACGGGTCTAGGGTAGGTGAGAGGGTGGATTTGACATGTGCCATAACTAGTCATGGGGCGATACTCATTGTAACTGGATAGGGCAGGTTTCTTTGGCACAGGTACGATGACGGTAGATTTGTAGCATGTATCATCAGATCTTTTTTAAAAAAGGCTGGAATAGTTGATTCACATTAGAGGGACCGCACTCAATTTGCACTGAACTCGATTTGTACCTGTAAACAAAGTGGCCTTTGTGAGCACCACATTAAACTACAGTGTTCTGCAAGGTTCTATGCTTGGGCCAATACTTTTCGCCCTACATATTCTTCCTTTAGATAATATTACCAGAGATCTAAGTTGTAAGCTGATTCAGAATACAACTGCATATGTTTTGAAGAAGAGCTAGTAAGAGGATCATATCTCTCCATATCTCTCCATTGGCTGTTCTGCCCTGGCTCCCTGTACAATTCAGAATAGAATTTAAAATCCTTCTCCTTGCCTATAAAGGCCTAAACGGCCAGGCGCCATCATATCAAAGAACTCTTAGAACTCTATCACCCCTTCAGATCTATACGCTCCCAGGACGCAGGGCTACTTGTGGTCCCCAAAGTCTCTAAAAGCAGAGCGGGGGCTGGGGCATTCAGTTAGCAAGCTCATCTTCTGTGGAAACATCTTCCAATCTTGATCTTGGGGCCGCACACCCTCCCTTTGTTTAAGAATAGGCTTACAAACTTTCTTTTTGAGAAAGCCTATAGTTAGGGATTGGCTAAGCCCGAGCTATCCCATGGCTTAGTCTGTTGAAGAATAACCCATGATGTACCTCTTTTATCCCTCCCAGTCTGCTAGTGCTGTCTGCACTCATGTCCCAGCATCAATGCATGATAATAACATCATATCATCTCGCAAGTCCTCAGGTTCTTTCATTTTGCAGGTTCTCAGACGACTGAACTTGTTTGACTGTAGCAGACGTCCAACTTTTCTTTTGGATATATTAAAGCTATTAATGTATCATTTCAGCTATTACCATGTAACTGTCAGCACTACTGGTATTAATTGTAATACATCATTTGTGCTTCCCAACCCTCAGACACCCCGTCCAACCCCCTGTCTCCATTCCACGCTCCCTCCCTCTCAAATCCAACCCTACAGTGAGCTCAGATCTGTCTAAGGTTTTTGCTCTAGTAAAGGCAGTTTTTCCTTGCTGCTGTTGCCAAGTGCCTGCTCATTAGGGAATGTTGGGTTCCTATTAGTCATTTTAAAAAGTGTGGTCCAGACCTCCTCATGAGACAATGTTATTTGGGGTTATATAAATAGTATCTTACTTGACCTCTGGTAAGCATGTTGTCAAACGGTAACATGATGACTATTTCAAATAAATAAAACCGAAACCGTTTATCTGATTTTTCAAATTTATACAACAAATATGGTGCCTTAATAGTTGTACACTGGACTACTACTAAAAAAAAGCCATTCATCAGAAAAAATACTGATAAAGATGGGGAACTAATTCTATTATTAAAAGTTGGTATGTAGTTGGGATGTAGCTTAGTTTGTGTGGATACTTTCGCAGCTGCAGTGAAGGGGTACAATTCTGCTGTCACATGATACCAGGAGAAAACAGCCAAAAATGGTGGAATTCTAATTTTCCAGGACATCTCTCAGTTTATTTGACTAACTCAATGGAATACATAGTTTGTCTTTTTTTTAATACACCACAAGCAATGAGGGCTTGTCAGTATTTATTAGGTATTATTTCCTCACTGTCAGTGCCTAAAGTAAAAACTTAGCATGGGATGATGAATTCACAGAGTTGGTATTGAATGAAAACAAACACATGAACTGTCAGGCTGCTTTATATGATATGGATTTCAACTGATTTACATGGTGGGAAAAGTCCCTCATAGTGTACTTCTATAATCCGAATACACACATCAAAGCAACACTGTAGTTAATTATAAATAATTTATAAGAAAAGTTGTATTACAAGAAAGACATAGGGCCTTAGCAGGCAAGCACTATCAATGGACTCGTTCCACATATCTTCACTGTACATACATTAACTCCTCACATGTATATTTTATCAGTGCCCACATCGGTTTCATGGGAATAAACTGTATTTACAGGTATCAAAATAAAATATATTTGGCTAAGAGTCAAAAGTAATGTATATTTGACTAAGACAGCTAAATCTATAAAGGTAAAAACGGTTCTTTTTTGGTTATCATTACCATCAGCACACACAAAATAAGGAATAATAGTAAGAATGCGAAGGAAATTATTTCACCGGATCATAGAAAACCATATCTTCAAATGTCTGTTCATATGTAATTTAAGTTATGGCCAGAGTAACTTCTAGAATACATTAGCGGCTGCAGAGTGATTAAAAAGTCCTGCGATTTCCACTTTGCTCTCTGCTTTGCATTATTTATGAATACTTTTTCACAGTAATTCCCATTCCATATGAAGTGTGAGGCAGAGGGAAAAAGCAGCATTGAACTGACATTATGATGTACCATACATCAATCAGTTGTTACACAAAAACACAAAGGCAGGATGAATTTAGGATAAAGGCAGAACAAAAATCTGTCCTGCAACAAAACGAAACAAAACAAAAATTGGCTTTTTATTCCTTTAACTGTAACCTAGCTTATATATTACTAGATATACCAGAAGGACAGGAAAGACAGGTGGGTATGTGGAAATATTGAAAAGCTTTTCCTCCTCCTGCCACTACACTGACTTGCTCTTCTTAGAGAGACTGAAAACAGCATATTGCACATTATTAGAAATGGCCTGAGTGAGCGATGAAATGTATTTGCTCCAGGGATTTATCAGGACCGGTGACTCAGTTCAGAACTGGCACATCTTCCTTGGAGCCAGCCTGCGGCTCCAGCACTGACATAATGCCATTTAATGAGAAGCACACATCCACAAAGGAGACCAAGATTGAAGCGTTGGCTCTGATCCAGTGCCAAAATCGCTAAAGCAACCTCATCATTGTTTGAATTTATGATAACAGAAGCTAGTGTGATCCATGAAAGTACATCATTGTGCAGAGATAATGTTCAGGGATTTGTGCACGTGCATAATTGTTGCAGGAACTTTGGACATAATCTGAGTGTGGAACAGATGAGACCCAAGGTAAACCTCAGAGGATGTTACAGGTCTCACATATAAAATAAGACCCTTAAAGCCATGTTTCTTGCAAACTTTGCTGTTCAACATATGAGGCTGGTCCATGGTGATCCCCCCCCCCTTCCGAGACCAGTGATGAGGGAGTCAATTCGGTGGCATCTTTTTTCTCGGCTCAAGAGTGTGAAGGCCCTCCTGGCGATCCAGGGCGTGTTGCGAGCCCACTTTGTGGGCCGTCTCTGTTGCCGTGATGTCAATCTGCGCATACTTGGTGGAGCTCTTTCCTGTCCAGAGACAGCACAGGATAAACTTTTAGCATGCAAAAATTTACGACCTACTCAGCTTTGTCTCCGTTGTATTTACAGGGAAGAAGTGAAATACTTATAGTAGTAGCCAGAGAGGAAGTTGTATGTCCTTTGGGGGTTTTAATTTCAAGTAAATATATCTATTAAAGGAGAGCTGCAGATGCCTATCTCAAGTTTATAAATAAATCCTGGAAATTGTTTAGCCTGCCTTTGTCTGGCCCAGCATGAATTAACAAAGACTGGTGTTCAATTTAATAAATATTATTGGATTTAATAAAAAAATACTTCGATGAAATATAATGATAATGATAATGATAGAGCATTTTGCTTTACAAAATGAGAAACTGTTAAAAGATTTTGATGTGTCAGTTTTCCCCTATTATATTTGTTTAATTTTCTGCATTACTTGAGATGACATTTACTTTAATGATCCAAAGCTTGGGAAATTGTTTCATTAGAATGTACAATAAATTTACTAACTAAGGTTTACTTAATTCATACATCACATTTTGGATCGGACAGTTCTGGTATATTATGTAAACCAATGTCACGGGTTCAAAGCCCTTACATTGCAAAACAGAGAATTTCTTTAGAAAATGAATGTTAAAATGCCGCTCAGTTCTCTTTAATGACACAGATGGTGAAATAAACATGTCAAAAATGAGCTATGAGTTCAGAGTGAAGAGGATCTCTGCCCTTTCTGCAAAAATGACTGCTAAAGGTGCATGCGTGTGTGCAACAGTGTCATCATATTGAGCACAATAATATGCAAATGATTTCAGTTTAACATTCCACTCATGCACCTAAATCTCTGCCATAAGCCCATTCCTTGAATTAACATAATTCCATGCCTTTCCTTGTGTGAAAATCAGACAAGATGTGGCAGTATATTCATAAATGCAGAATATCACTCAAGTGCACATCTTTGTATCCTTGTTGCTCGCCTTGAGGTTTGTGTGCATGCACAGTAGATTCAGTTACAACCAGCTCATCACAGCATATCAATAGTCCAGGAAGAGGTTCCCATCATCCATAACTGTGATCCAGGTGCCCTGTAACCCCTTTCCAAAGGCCAGAGGAGACACACCTCTCCCCGATGACAGTTTAATGAGCCAGCATGACGAGGTGTATCCATTTTACCAGAAACGGCTGTAACCTCCCCTGTCAAAGCTCAAACAATCCTCCCAATCCTGACGAGACGGATGCTAATTGCCGACCAGGCAATTAAAACTCCTTTCTAATTCAGCGGTCTATCAGGCTTCCATAATATCCGGGAAATCAATGACTATCGGCAAAGAGCAAAGTTCTTTGATGCACTGAAATAAATCCCAAAAAAATAACCGTCACTCAAAATCAACATCCTCGTTTATTCCAGAAGGCTCTTCCGTTTATGCCTGTAGCATTTAAAAAAAAAAAAAGGATTGCGTTTTCATAATGCAGCGTGTATCAGAACGAATCAGAGCCATAAGGAAGAGAAGCCTTACACTGACTGTCAACAAACACAAGGCTAAAGAGGAGGACAATTTCTTTAGATTTCAACCAACTTCTGTCACAAACTCCGCATTCAAAAGTTGTACCCTCTTCAGAAATTCTGGATTTTAATTAAAGTTATCAACATCTTCGATGGAGATATGAATATACATTAAACACTCCAACACTATGATTCATTGCCACCCTCAGGTATTCTTATTGAACCGTACCTCCTTTCAAAACTCAATGGAACTCGCTCTCACTGCAATTGACACCTGAGTGGAGGGCAACAGAGAGTGAGACAAACTCCTGCAGACATAGAGATATTATCTGAGGGGTTACACAAAAGAAACTGCTGAAGAAAATATGGCCAGATGAATTCATAAACTTTTCCAATTTGCTCAGCAAAAGTGGGTGAAAATGTTTAATTTCCCCTTGAAATGAATGAACTCTAAACCTTTTCACGTTAATTTGAAGAAAATCAGATCTTTCTATCTATTATTCCCTTATCGAAATCATTTTTGCTAGAAGATATTCAATGATGGGTCTTTTCCAATCATGTTTTTTTGACATACTTATATTCATATTTTTTTTTTCGCTCATAAATCTTACCCTCCAATTACAATTACCCTCCAATTACAATTACAATAACAATACAGCCGCAACACTGCATTCTGTCAGATGCTTTTTTTCCTCAAGTGATTTCTCTGACAGTGGGTGAAGGTACCAAACTACATTCAACCCATAGGATCTTTCTTTCTTGTTTAGGCAAACACCTCCACATTTGACAGGATTATTTAAACAATCTTATATTATCCGTTCACTGACAAACCACCTGATGGCATTTGGATTTCTTGACTATGTAGTTCTGAAGTTCTGACTCAGCTCGGTTCGTTTTTCCTCACAGATGGTGTTTTTCTTACTCACTGCTGCTGTCTGAATAGTAAAATATTATCATTAAATATTGACAGAGCACATGAGTGAGGTTGAACTGCTGTTCCTGCAGACGTACATTGGAGGACTTCTTTCATGTTAGTCATTCCTCATGCTTACTTACGCTGTGTTTGCAAAGCAGCCTCAGGATGGCACAGGCCATTGTCTCCCAAGCCTGGGTAAATGCAGAGGGTTATGTCGGGAAGGGCATCCAACATAAAACTTTTGCCAAAACCAAACATGCCAATCAAACCAAACAATCTCATGCCGGACTGGTCGAGGCCCGGATTAACAATGACCGCCATCGGTACCAATGACCTAAAGTGTACCACTGGAAATTGGGCTACTGTGGGTCGAAGAAGGAGAGGAAGAAGGCGTGTTCGGAAGCAGAGAGAGAAGAGGAAAGGAAAGAGCCTGGGACTGAGAGTAGGGACTTTGAATATTGGAACGATGACAGGAAAAGGTAGAGAGCTGGTAGACATGATGCAGAGAAGGGAGGTGGATATACTGTGCCCAAGACTCCAGGTAGAAAGCTAGTAAGGCTAAAAGCTTAGGAGCAGATTTTAAGTTGGGCTATCATGGTACTGACAGGAAGAGAAATTGTGGAGGAGTTCTCTTGAAGGAGGAGTTTGTTAGGAATGTTCTGGAGGTTAAAAGAATGTCAGATAGACTTAGTAGTCGGAAACTGGAAATTGAGGGTGTGATGCTCCATGTTTTTAGTGGCTATGCCCCGCAGGTGGGATGTGAGTTAAAGGAGGAGGAGAAGTTGTGGAAAGAGTTTGATGAAGTGATGCAGAATGTCCCCAGAGATGATAGAGTGATTATTGTTGCCAACTCCAATGGACATGTTGGTGCAGGCAATTGAGGGGATGAAGAAGTGATGGGAAGATTTGGTATAAAGGATAGGAATGCAGAGGGACAGATGATGGTAGACTTTGCAAAAAGGATGGAAATGGCTGTTGTGAACACTTTTTTCCAGAAAAGACAGGAGCATAGGGTAGAGTGGAGGTATGAGCATGCGGATAGACTATATCTTGTATAGACAAGGTAACCTGAAAGAGATCAGTGACTGCAAAGTAGTTGTAGGTGAGAGTGTAGCCAGACAGCATAGGATGGACAAGAGGACAAAGACAGAGCAGAGGACAAAGTGGTAGAAGCTGAAAATGGAGGAGTGTTGTATGGTTTCCCGCAGGAGTTGAGAAAGGTTCTGGGTGGTCGGGGAAAGCTTCCAGATGATTGGAGAACTACAGCTAGTGCTATCAGGGAGACAGGTAGAAGAGTACTTGGTGTGTCATCTGGAAGGAAAGTTGAAAGGAGACCTCCTTTCTAGACAGTAGAAAGGACACTTGGTGGTGGAATGAGGAAGTGCAGGAGTCTATACAGAGAAAGCGGTTAAACAAAGAAGAAGTGGGATACTGAGGGGACCGAACAGAACAGAATATAGGGCGTATAGGGCATATAGGGAGTATAGGGAGATACAGCATAAGGTAAAGCTAGAGATAGCATAGGCAAAGCAAAGGGCGTACAATGAATTGTATGCTCGGTTGGACAGTAAGGAGGGAGAGAAGGATTTATACAGGTTGGCAAAACAGAGAGATAAAGATGGAAAGGATGTATAGCAGTTCCAGGTGATGAAGGATAGAGAGGAAAATATATTGACGGATGCTAGAAGAGTGATGGGACATTGGGATGGAAAGAGTACTTTGAAGAGCTGATTGAGAAAAATGAAAGCCAGGCAAGGGGAGAAAGGGGTGACTATTGCATACCACAAAGTAGCAGAGATTAGTAAAAGTGAAGTGAGGAAGGCATTAAAGAGGTTGAAGAGTGAGAAGGCAGTTGTTCCGGATGATATATCTGTGGATATATCTGTGATATATCTGTGTATCGCAGTGTCTAGGAGAGGCAGTGGTAGAGTTTCTGTCAAGGAATGGAGAAGCAGTGTGATGGTGCCCATTTTCAAGAAAAAGGGGGATATGCAGAATTGCGGCAACTATAGAGAGATAAAAATGATGAGTAATATATTGATAGGCAGATGCTGGAATTGTACCTGCCAGGCAGGTGGTCTACAGGAAGACCAAAGAGATTATTTTTGGTGAGAGAAGATATAAAGGTAGTTGGTGTGAGAGAGGAGTATACAGAGAATAGGGTTAGATGGAGAAGGTTGGCTCGCTGTGGCGAACCCCGAGGAGAAAAGCCAAAAGGGGAAGAAGAAGAAAACTTACGCTGTGCTTGCAGAGGTGCGACGATTCCTCGGGAGCCAGGCTCTTGTAGTTCCAGCTCCATGTAGTTGAGCTGCTTCTTGGAAGTAGGGCTCACCGGAATATTCACGTATGTCGCACCTTCACTGCGAGGCCGTTCAGGAAGTTGGACCTCAGGGGGAAAAACTATTATGGCTCCTGTACCTGCAACACAAACCAATTGTTAGAGGCTCCTGTAAAGTTAGCTTCACCTATCCGCCTGGTTTTGTTTGCAGAAAAGTTGGTTTTGTCCTTAAGAGAGAACATTTCTTAGCGTAAAATTTAATCGTTTAGACCGACAACCAATTTATTTTAGAAACAACTTCTGCCTGTGCTTTATCTCCTTGCTAAATCACTCCATGGTTATCCAGAAATCATTAAAAAAACAAACAAATAGTAACGGGGGTTATGTGTGGATTCGCACTTCATTATCGCAGCGAGGATGACTTGATTTCACATTTTCTAATTTGTGTCGGGCCGTGTTTGGCTGGAGGCTGGGACTCTGTTTACATTGCAGATAGGACATCTATAGACCAGCTGTGTTCATTTTAATGAAATATGCCAGTATCATGCAAGATGAGCACTATTACTGTTTTGGGACAGTAATATAACTCTATAGCACGGAGGAAGGGAATTACATGAATTTGTGCCTGAAAATATTTTCTATTTCTATAAAGCAGAGCCTTGTCCTCTATTAGCAAATTATATTCAAGCTTTGTTGAGTTATAATATCAGCTCACAAGGCTGAGTAACTCTTGGTGCAATAATTCTCCAAGAGCCTAAAGCCAGCTAGATTCATTCAGATACAGACATCTGTAATAAAGTGACAATATGCAGTGACATTATCCACTTCCAACAGCCGAGCACAGAAACAGACAATGAATCAGCAGTTATCAACACGAGAATAAATCGTATCCCAGAGGCCAATTATGCATAATTAGCTGGGAAACCCCGGGGATAAATGATCAAATACATTACAGCAGTAAAACTTTAACTGATTTGACTTTTTTTTTTTAATTTCAGCATCCAGCTATTCCATCAGTCCTCGTGGCGCTGTAGAAAACTTTATATACAGCTCCAAAACCTGGTCCCAGGTCCAATGACAATAAAGAGGAGATGCTGCATATTCACATCTGTGTGTAAAATCGCTCAAAACTGAAAGTTAAGATCTAATGCCCAACTTGTACTAGCACGTTATGGGTTATAAAAGAGCTGGTCCTCTGAATGACTGTCACCTCACTGAAAAACTTTTTCCATCATACTCCTGCCTGCTATGTTTGTTGTGGTTACTGTTTGTATTAAGACAACAGAGACAGTTTCCCTAATATAAATCTAAAGAGGCTGCCTGGATAAAAAGGGTAACAGAAAGATTTCCAACCAACACTTCATGACTCTCTTTTCTAATGAATTTGACCATTACGCCAACATGTTTCTGACACGTCTAAACACGACATGACAGGGAACTAACTGGAACAAGCATGGGCACAGCTAGCTTGATCCAAAATAAGAAATTGATTGGAAATGCACTGACGATGAAAATTTTAGACCC
Organism: Fistularia commersonii; assembly: GCF_037954325.1. Classification (NCBI taxonomy): domain Eukaryota; kingdom Metazoa; phylum Chordata; class Actinopteri; order Syngnathiformes; family Fistulariidae; genus Fistularia; species Fistularia commersonii. Next base: position 6,706,244 of record NC_141302.1, read on the forward strand.
CTCCATCATTTTTGAAGTGGGAGAACTTGCAAAAATAACAGTGGGATCAAATATTTCTTGACCTGACTGACTGACCTTTGTGGCAACTTTTTTTAGAGCACAAAACTTTAGTCAACGACAATTAAGCTGACTGAGAACAAACAGGGTGTCAGTTTCATGTGATTTATATATGTATATATGTGTGTGTGTGTGTATATGCATATCTGTATACATACATACATACATACACACACACACACACACACACACACACACATATATATCTGTATATATATATGTATATATACGTATATATAGATATATGAAATTTCATGTTTCTTTATACTGCATTTCTGCATAATAAGATGGTTTTTATAGCCATAAAACAGTTATTGTTGGGTAGATTGATAAATGGAGCACTACTGAAGGCCAAGGTGTGAAATGCACAGCCCACCACTGAATATATATATATATATATATATATATATATATATATATATATATATATATATATATATACACTCATATATGTGTGTGTGTTCCAACCAAACATCACAGCGGCTACCTCCCTCAGATAATATGATGTTATTATGGCATGACAGTATTGCAATTTTACATACACTGCCATGTAATGTGATTTATTGGCCTCTTCAGCTGCGAATAAGGTTTTCAAAGAGTAAACTCTTGCATAGTGCTGTCAGATGAGGTTCTCGGTATATTTCCCCCACTCCCCTTAACTGCAGCAAAATTCTGTGTTGTCAAGCAGTTACTCTGTCCAGCACTGTCATAAACACCTTTCATAAACTACACCAACTGTTATATTGAGTACTGTTAAGAAACCCTGTATCCGCCACCCATCAATCACACTTTTATGAATCAGTGTTAGTCAGTGTAGGTATCCTTTAAAAAGGTGAACTATGCAAAGGCAGGTAAAGACGGAGACAAACTTAGGCAAAAATGAGAAAATTAGCCCTTGGTTGCAAGGATTTAAAAGATAGAAATACTGTGAAGCATCATTGATATAGACCTTGGGTTCTGGTGAAAGCTGGAGAGTCTTTTCCAAGGAGACATAACAAATACAATATCCTGACTAGACACACATATTAGTTCACTAATTGAGGGCTAAGATGTTTCATTGCACCCATATAAAGTTCTGAATAATTGATGGTAAGTACTGCATGACTACACACACACAGTTAACCATCAGCCATCGAACAGTTTATAAACATGAAGAGATCTGAGTCTTAAGGAGTTGGCCAAATAACGGAGTCCTGGCACTAACATGAAAACATACTCTCCACGTTATGGGGTGAACGACCATGCAAATAACTTTGCTACGTCAAAGTTGTGACGCTGGACTTCTCGAATGAATCAAACTAAACAATGTTTAGTTTGAGTTAAGCAGGTTAATAAAAGAAATGGATGCAGTCTTGGATGTAAAATAAATATACACATCAAACAACAATATGGATGCATCAACTTTCTAGTCTGCATGTTTTGTTGTGTTGAAGCAGGACAGGACAGGACAAGAGGCCTAATGAAACAAAAACGAAGGTCATCACTTGGTTACGATTGTACACACATTAACACAATTAATGTATCTAGATCTTATTGTGCCCTGAATTTATCAGAATACTTAGTGAAACATTTCCACTGCAAACCTGTACTTGTTTGCTCTTAATGTTCTGCTGAAGCAGTTGGGGACAAGAGAGACTTCACCTGCTTCTAACCCTCCCCATACGGCAAGAGTGTTGGCCATTACCAGCAACTCTAAAGCACCAAGCCCATGGGACTGCCATACAATCAGTGAGAGACCATTAGACGCCAGCAGTCTCAGTGGGCGAAGCCTTTAGCAATGTCTAAGAGGCCCGATACCTAATTGTTCAGACACCAACAAGCCCTCGCAAAAGTGTTTCATAATGGCAACAGTAGGGCTGTCTGCAGCTGGGGGACTTCATAATAACACACAGTGGAGGACATGTTGGAAGTAATACCTGCCTGACCTGAGCTTAAATTGTCAACCGCCTTCAAGGAATGAACATGGATCTGAAGAAAGGGATTCCTGTTCAACAAACTCTAAAACAACAACTTTGAACTCGACCCAGATGGGTAAACAAAGTTTTAAAGACTTTTGTAGATGAAGTGAAAATCCAGGTTCTTGTTCTCAGGGCTGCAAATCCACAAGTTGTTAAGTAAGATCAGAGGATAATAATTACTTTTGCTCTTTTGTGCTATCTGTCTATTTTATGTATGATCTCATATTCGAGACAGAAAAAGACAGATCCCTGGTTCTGAAGAAAGGGAAGGTGATTGACCCTTTCTCCTTACCCATATTCCATCAGTCACAGAGAAACACATGAGGAGCCTTGGAAAAACATTTGATTGCTCAACTGGAGAGGGAACGCACAACAGTTGACAAGTCAGGGCTTCCAGGGAAATTCAAGGCGAGGTAATACCAGCATGGCTTTTGTAATTTTGTGATCATGCTGGTATACAAATTTTCCATCTCCACTGTGGAAGGAGGGTGAGCAGCAACCTGCGATGTTGGTTAGGCTTACCGCTAGCCAGATGAAGGAATTGAGACAACTGGGCGCATCGACTACATGGGAAGAAGCCATGGATGGCAAGAGCTCATGATCTGAGCTCTGGAGGGTGGAACCCTAACGCAAGCGGTTGCAAAGTCCATCAACACCGCTATTGACAACAACAAGTGTTTGCAACCACAAAGGAGAGGAGTGTCATTTTTGCAACCTGGAGAACAATTACCCTCCAAACCAAAAGCACAAACAGGTCTCCTGGGAATAGTGAGGGCTTGGAAAACAACTTTGTTTTCCCCAAAAAATCATGGAAACCAGTCATTACCTCCCATGGAGACCAGACATTGTCCAGCTCTCAGAGTCATCCAAGCAGGTTATTTGGTTGGAGCTGACAGTGCCCTGGGAGGAGAGGATACTGGAAGCTAGTAAGAGGAAGAAATACGGGGAGCTGGTGGAGGAGTGCCGTAGATGCTGGTGGCATGCAAGGTGCTTGCCCATTGAAGTTGGAGGAAGGGGCTTTGCAAGAAAGTAATTCTGTAAGGCCTACAGCCTCTGGGCACTTACGTGAGGGGGTCAAGTTGAAATACCCAAATCCCCCATGACCCAAGATAGTATCACTGGACTCGAACAACAGAAATGTAGTTTTTGCAAATATGTCCAAAAAATGTTTAGGCTTATCCACAAAACCACAAAACAAACCCAAGTATTGCCCTGTGAACCAGTTTTTTGTCTAGGGTTTTGCTGCATTAATTAAAGCCAAAAGACTCATTCTGAGGGTTGATGTGCTATTAGAACTTCCAAAATGGCTTTATCAGACCCATTTCCATTAAAATGCTGGATCCGTCAGTCAATTTAGTACTTAAATAAATTGATAAATCATATGCTGTACATGATCCTCCATGATGGCATCTAAGGCTAAACCTTGCTGTACATGAGGCGTTACCTTCACTTGATTTTCACATGCAAATCTCGTCCCCATTTCAGTTGCCGCCGATTCAAACATAAATCTTGTCCACCAAAGGCATGTCTCCATCCATTAAGTGCCCGCTGAAGCAGGCTGATGACAATGATGACATGGGAGCAGAGCCATGTGTGTGTAGGTGCAGGAAAATGACTGATGGGTTTGGTGCCACATTTTGACAGCTGCAGGGAGTTACTAGAGCAGGTGTGCATTAGACGGAGGGCATGTTTCTGTAGGTTGGATGCTTAAGTGGCCAAATGTCCCCTGACAACTGTCCTCTCACCTCACATCAGGACAGGTATCCTCTCATGCATCACTGCATGTGCTGTTTGGTTTACATATCTGGGTTTTTTTTATTCCTCCCAGCACAATTGGTTCTTTTGTAACACCATTTTGTGGTGTTATATAAAGGTAGATGAAGAAATGGTTTCTGAAAATAAGTCCTTTATTGTCAATAATCACTTATCAATGATGACGTAAATTATCTGACTCCTTTGTGTGGCATTATCTACTTGGAGATTTTTATTTTATTCTCTACCCAGTATGTTCGAACTCCGGAGGATGATTATTTTGATAAAGGAATGCAACACAAAAAGTGCTTAACATGCGTCACTGAATTTTCATTTCTCTTAAGTAAGTCATATTTATAGAAAGATGTCTTGAAAGGCACAGTAGAAAACATTTAAGAGCACATTAGAATCTAAAATGAACCACTGAGGAGAAAATGGATCACATTTAGCCAGATGCAGAAAAATAACTAGCATACATTCAACTGGCTGAATTTTAAAAAGTCACACTCACCTTCAGTCTCTTGGGGGAATTTCTGCTGTCCACAACTGACCATTAACTCGTATTTGCTTTTTTCTTCTACCTACATGACTCAGACAAAGTAAACAGTTAAAATGATGTGCCAGCATTTCCATTGATTATATCATAAGTTTTAAAAAATGTGCAAATCTTTACATTTAATTCTCCCAGTACATATGAATGTAGTTGAACTAAACAATGGCCGTCTACCTTCAGGGAGATTCTAGTCACTTTCACTCAAAGTCTAAAGTGACTTTCACCCAAACTGAGATGACATTTGAGCAGATATGTGGACTTACATCACATGGATTTAGTTCAAGTCGAGGTAACAAATGCAATGACTCAACCCAGGAGAATAGAGACCTGGAACTCTGTATTAAATTTCAACATCATGACTTCACTTAGATATGAGCCCTATGACTTGAAAGTCTTGATGTCTTTCCCTTTGTGGTGCAAAGGTTTCCATTTGTGTGTAAAGACTTGCATGGCTCTGACTTAATAATAATTTATCCTTTATTAATCCCCGTGGGGAAATTCGTTCTCTGCAATTAACCCATCATGGATGAACCATGAGCAGTAGGCTGCCATCAACCAGCACCAGGGGAGCAGTTTGGGGTTCAGTGTCTTGCTCAACAACACCTCCACACACTAGGAGGAGCCAGGAATTGAACCAGGAATGTTTGGTTAGTGTGTACTCTCATCATGGTCACATGGTCCATCATGAATAAGTCACTGTTCTGAGAACAGTGTGTCTCACCACTCACTCTATGTTATATTCAAATATGCCATTATGCTGAAGGACTTGATGTGCAAAATAAAGTACCTTGATGTGATGTCGGCTCATCATGCAAAGTCACACATGCAATCAATACTGGAGTCACAGCTGCCTCATTTAATACGTTCATTTAAGAAAAAATAATAATAACTGAGCAAAAGCTCAAAAACGCTTCAAGAACATACTTTTCCATGTTAAGATATTAGTTGAGCAGCTTTAAAAAAAAACCCAACAAGCTTTTATTCCATTTTCTCCTCATTCTGATCACATGTTTTCCCAACAATTCAACAATGAACTCTGAGCAAAATTAGTCACAAAGTCAAAATGTGCGAGCAGTTGATAGCACAAAGCGGATTAGTTTTGGATTGGCCTACCTCTGAGTTTCTCTCTGGTGCCCCACTCTCCATGATCTCATAAGCGGGATCAGCTCTGCGTCTCTCTTCTTTACTATTAAGCCTTTTGTCTGGTGGAGAAACATATAGTGTGCTTTAAATATAAGGAGGCCAAACTGCAAATTGTGTGTCAATATGCAGCGAAGAGAAAAAAACCCCACGTTGCGCCACCTAATCCCTTCTGTTGATCGAGGCGCACAAGTGGTTATAAATGCATGAATTCCAGCAGATCAGATGATGGGAATGAAATAACAGAGGGCTGATTAATCATCTCACAATACGGCAAACTATTACACACAGACAGCTTGCTACGCTCCTACGTGCTGCAAAAAAGGGGTGAATCAATCATGATTAATATGTAAGGGAAAGACAAGAACATGCATCAGACTGTCATTTTCTATAACGTGCACAAGGAGAACCCCAATCTACAGAAGAATGAAACATTTTGATATCACTGACACTTCTGGTTTATAAAGCATCACACAATTATTTTCTCTGAATTTTAATAAAACGATGTAACGTGATGTCACAGCTACAATGACACTGGAATAAGAGAATTGAACTAATAACTTAGTTTGTATTTCAGTGTATTTCTTCCTCTATCCCTCTCTTCCTAGAGAAAGAATATATCTCATGATTATTTTTAGTGTGTGCACGTGTGCGCACATGTGTGTGAGCATGCAGGGTTGGGAGAGGGGCTAATTTTTTCTTTGACTCCAGAGCAATTAGGGTTGGGAACCACTGAGCTGCTTAAGCAAGCATAAAGCACTTTGATAATCCAAGTTTTGTATAAAGATACTGATCACATTCATACACTTTGCCCATACAGAAGATCCGAAGGGTTTTAAAATAATGTATTTTTTCAATAGTATATTAAAGCGCTTTTATCAAATGTTAGTCGCTTCTCTGAGTCATGATCAACTCTATTTAACCAGAAAGTTTTTCTTACTAGCAGATAATAATAATCCTGATTCATTTTGAACTCTGACTGACAGTTTGTGACTTCGGAGAATAAAGCAAGAGGATGTAAAAGTAAGAAAATAAAGCAGAGAGGGAAGTGTTTTTATTGATGACAAAGACACAGGACTCAAAAAAGTGAGGGCTGTTTCAAAAGAGGAAAGAGGAAAAGGACATCGGGGCTAAAGCGGAGACGTTTTCATCAGCTGAAGAGGAAAGTGCTGAAGAGGCCTCTTACCTTCCCTGCCCCCAGTCTGACCATTCATCTCCTCATACTGACACCGGCTGTCTGTGCTCTGAGATCCACAGCCGTCAGCTTCACACTGTAGCTCCCCATTAGCACCTTCAGGTTCTTGGCTCCTCTTCAGGTGCATCGCAGGAATGAAGGAAATGTTTCTGTTATGGTACATGTCAGCAGGTATGACCCGCAGGGGCGGCGGACAGTGCGATCCTTGACACTTCAAACAGTTTTCATAAATGGCAGTTCTTGCGTCTTCCTGGGAATTTTGTAACGGGACAGCCGCTTTAACATGTTTTGGCCCATTTCCAAGCGCGGGGCTCATTGATTCGTACAGTCTGCAACAGTTCCCTTCCGCCTCTTTGTCCCCTCTTGGATAGCGCAGCAGTTCAGCAAGCAGATTGGCTAATTTCACTCTTCCTTTTTTTGGCGCTGGCAATTCCTCACATATCTTTTCTGAGGTGTTGATGGATCCAGGAGTGGTCCGGGATTTTGCCAAAACACTCTTCACCGCAACACTGTAATCACTGCCAATGTTGGTTCTGCATGGTGATTTTTGAACACTTTGATCTGCTGGATTGGAAATATGATGTTCTGGAAGCGAAATCCTTGGACGCATTTTAATTCCTGCCCCGAATGCACATCTTTTATCCAATCAGCAAACTCTGGCTACATCAAACATCATGAGAGCTTTATCTAAACATGCGCTAAATGCAAAGACACGCAGGAACTGAAGCATGCAATGTGCAAATGACATTTCAGCTGATTACCTACCTGGTATGGCAGGACCGACTGCACTACTTGCAGGGATATAAGGGGTCCCCTGCAATACAATACAGTTTATGGTTTACTTAATTATCATAACAATAACAACATTTACTAATCAATTTTCTCTCATGTAAGTCATGATATATGTATGAAAAATCATGGGTGAGATACACAATCCATGAAAGTTAACTGTGTGCCTGGCAAAGTAGAGAATCTGAATGATAATTCCCCCAAAACAGTGGATGTGACCCCAAAATATAGACGTACAATGTAAATTACAACATCGTCCAGCCTTCATTTAAACTAATATAAAGAATCGTTTTTAAATACGATAATTTAAAACCAGCGGACGTATTCTAGTTAAATTGGTGTCATGCCTGTAAATGCTTTGAAAGTCAGATCACTTCTTCTCTCTTCTTCCCATTGACTCGTATGGCAGAAGCCGCGTGCCGTGAATAATTCTAAAATTAAAATCAAACCTTTGACTCCAACGGCAACAATGTGACAGCAATTACAATATAATTAAGATGAAACATTCATGCAGTCCATGATATATTTCAAAATGTGAAATACATGTAGTAATTGGAACTAGCTCTCATACAGTAAGCCAATAAACACTTGGGGGTGGATTGTGTCACTCTGGCTGTGGGTGATAAATGCCCTCTTACACAGCTCGCGCCTGATCCATCAGTTTCTGGCCAATGACTCCTGTTTAATTTACTTTGCTGGGAGCTGAACTGAAAAACAACAAATAATTTATCCAGCCAGACACTAAAAAAGCTAATCAAACACCCATTTGCATTTTCACTAAATGCACTACCAGCAGGTGGGGCTGTATGTTTAGAGTACTCCTTAAAGTAGGACAATGAGGCTTTTTTTGATTGACTCTGTGTCTCCATGTAGAATACTTTGCTAAAAAGCAGGTGAAGACACTCAAAAGTATCTGAAAAAGAACAAACAATTTGCTTTCAATATGTGCTTGTTTCAACCTATGTTCCAGTTAGAAACATCACCAACATCATTAAAATATTTCCCTTCCTCTACATTTTAGGTTGACCCAATTTTGTAGAATTCCAAAGACAAGACGATTCCTGATTCCATCTTTCAAGGTTGACAAGAGCCATACTGTTATGTAAGTCAGCAAGAAATAAAATCAACATCACACAATCACCTCATTGCTCCTTGATTTCAAATTGAACGTTTTTTACTTTTAATGATCTGAGAAATGAATTTGAATGCTGACCCTTATAAACACAGATGTTATATTGATTTTGATGAACAATCATGGTGTTTGATTATAAGTGTATACGTGACATTTTTGTGTCATTCACAAGCTCCTTGTCTACTGTAAAGGTGTCAGCCTCAATTGGAGGCTAAGATGTTAGCTTGTTAGACAGATGGGCTGTGGGAATCAGAGTTGTTGTGACACTGAATTCAGAGCGGCATTTTGCCAGCCTGCACAACATCACAAAGGTCATACTGACGGTAAACTACACAACAGATGGGGCGTTGATGAGAAGGTCTGTTCACAAAAGCTGCTACAGTACGAATGCAAGCAAGGTGAGTCTTGTTCAGGACACCGTTTAAATGTATGACTGAAAGCAGACGGCCAAGAGAAATAAAAATGTCCACTTTTCAGTTTGTTTCTGGCAAAAGAGCCCAACCCCTCCATTAGTCAGCTGATCATCCAATATCAGCTTCCACGGACATGTAAGTGCTCTTGAGGTGGGCGACGTGAAAAGGTTGCAGATCAGTTTTTTGTGACAAAATCCCAGCTGGCGTCCAGCAGGAAAAGTTTCTGTTTGGCTGAAAGTGGGTTACATATCAATATCACCCATATCAGCTTTTCAAATGAGGGGTGGACTAACCAAATTCTGAAGTCTTACAAATGTCCAAAATGCTTATGTTTAAACTTGGCAGTTTAACAAATATAATATTTTGCTTCTTTCTTCAAAGTCAACAAGATTTTATATTCCTGCAACCAATATCAAAGTATTTCTAAAGTCCATCTTAAATTTTCCTTCGATGAAACTGATGCATCTGGTTGCTACTGCCCATTCCAGGAGTAGTAGATTGAAATTAGCTCAGTGCTAACAAAATGTTACTGTTGATCAACTTTAAAATAAAATCATAGATATGCAAGGTCAAAAACAAAACCATCATTTTGACATTATAGAAAACCTGTCAGCCAATTCGAAGAAAACAATTACACTAGATATTTCACCGTAAAACATGATTTTGGACAGAACAGCTGCTAAATGCATCTTACCTTAAAACCCCCACACACTGAACAGATCATGACAATGGTTTTGGACACCGATGAGAAGGAGCTGCAGATGTGAAAGGTATCAGGATGCAGACCCTCACTAGATGGAACAGTCTTGGATTTCTTGTTCTCCTCCAAAGGGCCATGTGAAAGTTCCCTCGACGACTCTCTTTCATTAGTTTCTAGGTGACCCTTGAAGCGTGTGGTACTTTCCTTATTCCCTTTTGAAGACTCACTTTGCGCACTTGAATGTGAAGGAGTGTCCTTAGTTAAGGTGGAGTGTTCACTGTCTTGGGCATCCTCATTTGTCTCCTGTAACATGCTCCTGGGGGAGTCGTACAGGTATCTAAGTGATGTTGGAACCTGGTATTCATGTCCTGAGACGACAGCGCATGAACAAGGGCTCAGATCTTGAACCACATGCGGAGGCAAACTGAAGACAGACCCAAAATCGTCCCCGGGGGTAATATCCAAGCTGCCAGTGTAGGAGGAGAAACTCCCGGAGTAAGATGAATGGCTGCTGGTAGCGATGCCGCTGTCTGAAGAGCTCTGGCGGCCGATTTCCTGCAGCTGCCGAGGGGTCTGGGCCGCTAAACAGTTCCCCCCACCCTGGTTTGCAGAAAGCTTCTCCACACTCTGAAGAGCCACTTTAGGACCCACATGGACAATGTTCTCGCACACACTGAACACCGGTTCGCTCCAAATGGCCAGACGGCTTCCGATACTACAGTCTGACTGGCTGGTGTCTGAGGTATCAGAGGAACCAGACATGCTGCGGTCGTCACCCCCGGCAGATGGGCCGTATATAGATGAGACTGAAAAGGACAAGTCAAGGTTAAAGGTTTTAACTTCGATTGTACTTGAAGCTGTTTGGCTTGTGGTTTGTTTGCTTTTCCTTTTATTTATATTTCTCATTATTTCTGATCGTTTGATTGTTTGGTTTGGGGTTTCGCACGCACACCTTTGGATGTTGCGCACTTCCCCTGAGGCTTCTGACTCGCGGTTCAAGCTAGCAAGCCACGCGCTATTCAAAGTTTATTCGTGCAAAACCCCAACCCAAACAATCAAACAATCAAAAATATGAGGAATAGAAATGAAAGGAAAAACAAACAAACCACAAACCATTGAAATCCAAACAGCTACACTACTAATAATGCAAACCTTGCTTTCATTAGTAAAGCATTGAATTACACATTTGTTTTCCTCGTCCAAATCTGTGCATCATAATAAGAACAATAAATCAATTGAGCGAACAATGTTGAATTAAGAAAAATAATTAACAACTTAACAACATAATTTTATATTTCCTGGGGACAAAAAGGGATGATTATAGCTGTTTAGAACACTAGAAGAACCCAGGACTTGCTGTGTTTTAAAATTGTTAAACATTTCAGTGACTTGAGCTACCTTTGCTGCTCCGGTGAGAGAGCATGCTCAGTCGTTTCTCCAGCTCCTGGGTTTCGTGGTTCAATCTCTGCTCTAAGATGGCCTGACTGGCACTGGGATCTGTAGGACACAGTGTCAGATGAATTAAAAAACATGGATTTGAATCGATGGGTGTTGGACAGTCAAGCTTCCCATCCATTTGACAGGCGCAGGTGAAATCTATAAGCCGTACATCTATACATTACCTTGAAAAAATTACTTTTTGAGGGCACTTGATCAAATTAAAGAATGGAACAATGCAGGGAAAAAAAAACATTGTTGTCTCTCTGCCCTCACATACAGGTGACAATTTAATATCCATTCAACCTAAAAACAATCTTTGATCAACATAACAGATTAACAGATTCTTTTTTGTCTTCCCTGTAAAAGACTCGTATAACTTTGTATCATCATGATGATGATTCCCAGTACGACAAACCTTTAACAATGAACTCCTTCTGAACCTCTGAACTTTTAGCTTTAGCATTTAATAATTACAAAATAATTCTTCTTGTTTACTACCTGGCAAGCAGGGGACAAACTGACTATAATACATAAATTCCAAAAATCAATGCCAAAATATTTGGCCAATAAGTGACCTTAGAGTTTTCCTTCCGCTCTTGTGACGTGACCAAATGAGACGCAGCTGAGCATTTTGCGCTGTGGTGACACAAGCACAGCTGTGAAAACACATCTGAGGACTCCCGAGAAGCAAAAGGCAACCACAAGGGTCTCTGTCATCTCTCTGTGTTTTGGATCCCTATTGCCTTGTGAAACATCCAGCTGTCAGCCCAGCGTTGAAGAGAGGTCGACGTTAAGGATGAAAATTGAACCTATGAACCTGTTGGTAGAGGTTGTTATACAACTTTGTTTCTTGTATGCTTGAAAAAACCTTTGGAGAGTTAAAAAAAAAGGTCCATAAAGGGCTACACCTTGCAGTATCTGTACTACACTACTGGGATATTAATAGTGCTGCCACGTGGCCCTGTTGGTACGCATGTTGCTGCTGTTTCTGCAAGTGGATGATTGTTGGTTCTATGCAAGCATCAAATGGAGAACCACAGTCAACTTAACAAGAAGATTGATTGTTTTAACCGTATCCAAAGCCTGCAACCCTAATATTGTGCACTGACTGCAACTCTGCGATTACAAATACATACTTCAAAAGTTGTCATTGAATAACATTTTGAATTTTGGCAGTCTTTCCTTTCTTGGGATCACACTGTATGTAGAAAACCAAGTGCCCACCTAATGCTTTATCTTTGCATTCTATTTACTTCTATATCCATGTTTCAGGCTGTTTTTTCATCCTCACATTAAATGCTGATGTTTAAACTTCAGCACAGTTATCTGAGGTAACTGTTGTGAGACCCCTGTTGGTACATGTATGCACGTGTGAATGTGTGTGTGTGTGAACAAGAAAAAAACAAGTACTGGTGAAAGGGAATCATCTAAAAATAGAAATATTTGTTAAAAATACACACCAAATGATTTAACGCAGGCATGTGTATGCTTCAGACTCCACTGTGAAAAGGGGTTTTAAAAGATCTGAACCTAAAAAAAAATCTAAATTTCTCATTTATATATAGTTCTTTATCTATTTTTTTTTCCTATTTTCCTTGTTTAGTTTTATTTCTGTAATAAAAAAAAATGCTAGGCAGTTCTAATTTTAATCAAGCTGTGTAGCCCTTGATGTAAGAAAGAGAGCTCTCACATTTTGAAAAGAAGATTAAACAACTGACTTCAAATCTGTCTTTTAATTTGCTACAGTTTTATTATTTTTAATGTCTTGACTATTGAATTTAACATCATTTGAAGCCATGGTCTTGAACATTTATACTCCCAACAGCTTACTGTCAGACCTTACAAATGTGACTTGCTACGTCAACCAATTAAATTATTCTATTTTAGATGCTATGAAAATACCTCAGGATTTTCCCATTCTATGTATATTCTGATTTTAATCTGACCTCCTGTTTTTACATTACATTACATTTGGCAGACGCTTTTATCCAAAGCGACTTACAATGGAGGACATAGGGACTGCAAATACACTTGCAAATACACGATGCACAGGAAATGCACAGGTTTTCCAGTATTCCAGACAACCCAGTGATGAACATGCTGAACGGCCTCTGGTTTGTATCTTAGACACTTAATAGATGGCAGTAGAGTAAAAGGCAGAGAGACGTTACAGCACACAGGGGTGACAGATAAGTGAGCTGGGGAAGATTACAGTGATTAATCAAAAACAGTGACGACCGGCGAGGCGGGCGGATTTCAGTCAGTCAGGGGGCGTGTAGGACGGTGACACTGACAAGGACTGTGAGGTGAAAACATGTGAGAGTGAGAGACACAATCAGGGGTTGCGGAGAGCGAAGAGATAAAATGAGAGAGGCAGAAAAGGGGGGCTGTAAGAATAAGGTGAGGGAGTTGGGGGGGGGCAGTGGAATCCTGTGGATGATGTTACATACATACCCGGAGTGATTAGGAGGCTTTGGCTGCTCTGCTTGTGTGAACTCTGACTTTGACCCCCCCCCGCCACTGCCACCGACATCGTCACTGCTATTTATTCTACTATGTACAACAATAACGCGAACATGAGCTCGCTCCACTATCGGGCAGCATTGTGTGAGAACCAAGTATATCTATAAAACCCTTTTAGAGGAACTGCAGAACCGGTGAGAAATATATTTCAAAAAGTGCTAGAGGGGAAAACAGAAGGCGCTAAAGCAAACAGCAGGAGGGCAGATAATGTTCGACAGCTCCAATTACATTGGATCAAGTATGAAACGTGTTATTGGATAAAAAGAAATGGCAGAAATCCCAGTTTAAACGAAACAATTATTTGCAGTTCTTTTTTGCAGGTGCATAGTTAATTTTCAAAGGTCATCATAAAGCTGCGGGGACTGACTCAAATCACGATCCAAAGTGAAACACTCAAAGCTGCTATTCGATGCGCGATTAAAATATATCACCACACCAGATTTTCATGAAATATATTCCATTTATCTGTAGTTTCGAACACAGAAATGCATAACCCATTGAACTCTATTTGGCCTTCGCGTCAATTCAATTTAACAACTCTACAGGGAAAATAAAAAAGGTTCCAGTCCTCCACTTCACCTAGCAGGGGCTCATGTCTATACATAGACAATTTAATTTACTGCTATAATCACGGTTAGTGCAGTAGTTATCCTCTTACTGATATTTAAGGTGACCCTAAGCTTTATATTCACCGCAGTAGACTTATAGAAGGGGTTAGGAGGTTTGACTAAAATTGCCACGAAGGATTACCCAATTATGAAAAAAGCAGCTGTCCGTCATAATTTAGTCACATCAAAGCGTCTGCATTCACAAAGGAATCCTCTGACTCATTCTGCCCAAAATGGTTGGATTCCAGGAAGACAACAAACTTCCTGACTGTGATAAACCCTGCAAGCCCGAATGGGAAACATGCAGATTTTGCTATAAAATACATAGCAAGTCTTGATGTAAGCAATTGTGTGAGTTGCTTAGCAACGGTGCAATTATCCAAAAAAGGAAGACTTTTGTCTTTACCGAATAATGTTTCTCACAAAGAGTTTTACCCTTGTTGTGGAGGGTTTTGTGTGTGCATGAATGTGTGTGTTTGTGTGTGTGTGTGTTCTACTACACAGAATGGAAGCCCTCTGATACTGACCTGGCAAAACTGGACGTATTCCAAAAGGGCCTCTCGTGGGGGAGATGCCTCGGACGATGCAGTCAAATAGAAAGCTGATCTGTTCGCTCTCCGCCGATGAGAGCAGAAAAACACCAGCCCCTGTACGAAAAGTAATTAATTAAGGTTGTTTTTCTTCAGCACCACAGAGGAAATGTGACAATATTGGTGGGTCTTTTTTATTTTTCTTCTTCATTTCTTCAAAAACTTAACATTGTCATCATCACCGACTGACACACCGACATCATAACTGAAAGATTAAACCACTCAATTTTTGCAATCTTTGTCTTAAAAAAAAAAAAAAAATGACATTAGTTATCTCCATAATAATCACAAAATGAACTTTTTACAAAAACCTCTATTAAACATCAGTCTTTTCCAATGATGTCTTTAATTATCCAGCTTTTTGTACAGCTGGTTTATTTCTCGTAAGTCACATTAGTGAATTGTGAGTGTCAGCAAAGGTGATACAGTGGAGCAAAAGGTGAAAGGTCACGCTCCCAAGGGCTCTCTTTACCTCCCTCTGACCAAATAACCAGCTGTCCATTACAACATGTCACCAATAAAAGGTCATTGTGTTGCTCCAACCCTGAGACCACACAAATCACTGGTTGTCTGAATCACATTCCTCCGGTTGTGAAGTCAGGTCAAAGCTCACACACAAATATTGCTTGGATGTCCACACCAGTCGGAACTGAAGATGTACAGCTTCTGAGGTATTGTTACGATATCGATCCAAGTAGGGGCTTGAGAGGAGCTTTCTCACTTTTCATCTGCTCCAAAAAATGTCAGACTGAAACTCATTTGAACATTTTTCTCCATTAAGATTGCGGTCAAAGCTCGACAGCAGGTCACTGAACATCAGGTGTGCGGAAACTGAGGCACCAAAAAAAAGCCCAAGCAAAACAAAGAACAGGTGGCAAAACCGAAATGAGTTTACGGCAGGATGAATATTCTGTGTAGGAACAAAAAACTCAAGTGGATGCTTGTGATTTGTCTTGCAACAGTGACAAATACAGCCCTCATGCAAGGAACACCATTTTAAAATGTAAATCTGTCCAGCAAGTGGGAAGTGTGAATTAACTTCAATTTTCACAGGTTTGTTTTTTTGTTGTTTTTTTTTTTAGAATTTTTGCAACTGACACTTTAACAAGCAAGTATTGAAGCTGAAGTGCAATGCTTACCAGTTCTTCGAGATTTTGACAAAATAACTGACAACACAGGGAATATTCCATTTTGTCAACAGCTGAACACAGAAAATGAAAAGAAAGAGGCTTCTGTATTAGAAACAAAAAAATTAAAAAAAATTATCTTCAGTGGGGTAAGGATATATACATGTAAACTTTCCATGCTCAAAGATCTGTCATTGCTTAATCACTTAATCATTTCAATCATTTCAATCATTTCACCAAGCTATAAATTAGTGCTTATATTAAGCCAGTTAAGGCACCAGAAAATGTTCACATCTGTATGACGATACAATCCTAAATGCTGATTTGTTGTAATGGCTACAAAACAAATAGAACCACTAACGACACATAAAAACACATATAAACACACCACACCCACACACGTATATATATATATATATATATATATATATATATGTGTACACACATGTATTTATATAAAAAATAAATGTTACATCTACGAGCAGGAGAGTACTACATGTTAGATATATACCAAATGTATTCTTTTATCTTATAATGGATTCAGGCACTGCATAAAATTCCCTTTAAATGGGGTCTCTAGATTTGTTTGTACAAATGGCTGTCAGCTGGGGAGGAAACAAATCCATAATCAGTTTAGAAGCTACCCCTAAATCCTGTGTTGAAAATTGCCACATCTCTAGGTTGGTTATTTGAAAATTCTTGGCTTGCTTTATACATAATATTCTTAATGTCCTCCAATTAGTCTCTTTTATTGTAATTATTTAATCCGTCCCATATTTCCAACTGGAAACAGAGAAAATAGAATAAAAAAAAATAAAGAAAAAAGAAAAAAAATCAGCTGAGAGCCAACAGGAGCTTCCAGCAGAAGTGAGAAGTCCAACACCACGTCTCTTTCAGCCGTGGATAAATTGTGCAGATAACATGTCACAGGAACGCAGACACCTCAAATAACACAAACACTAAACTTTTTAAAAGTGAAACTGAAGGTGTCTGACCTTCATATTATGTGATGCATGGAGCGAGATTCAATAGAGCTAAATAAATCACATGTGACATTCTTTAGAGTCATGTTTCTAGCAGTTCGTCGGGTGACTGCAGCCCAAAGATGTTGTTCTCT
Organism: Fistularia commersonii; assembly: GCF_037954325.1. Classification (NCBI taxonomy): domain Eukaryota; kingdom Metazoa; phylum Chordata; class Actinopteri; order Syngnathiformes; family Fistulariidae; genus Fistularia; species Fistularia commersonii. Next base: position 6,723,338 of record NC_141302.1, read on the forward strand.
TCATATCCTCACCAGGTACTGACACAGACCCCTCTCTAATCTAATGGTTTCATGTCTTATTCAGAAATGTAAACTGGTTTACCTTATCACAGCAATGCGCACAAACTCAGCTACAACTGTGAGTAACTCATACCTCTCAAAAATAACTGCACTAAAGTGATGAGGAGCTCCTTATTTTGAGCACACAGCGAGAATCATTTTCACATTCGCTCCAGCGTCACATGCATGCTTTGCATTCTTCATCTACCATGTCAGAAAGGACTTTGTGCAGAAAGGGGACTGCAATTTGGGTTACATGCTCACCATTTAAGATCTGAGTAAACAAAATAAAAAGCAGTAGAGAGATTGTAGTCGGCATTACAGTAGTGAAGTCTAAAAACAAGAGGCAATACAGAAAACTCTTTCATTCTTGTATTGTTGATGGATGTGTTTTGCTCAGGCTAACACCAAATATGTAGGCTGAAAGCCAGTATGTGGGGCTGTAGTTCATTTTCACTTCAAACTATCATGTTTAATAGGAGGTTCTATTAATCACATTATTTAAAATATGTAAATATAGTATATGGTATTCAAAGCACTAGAGTACGTCCATCCATCCATCTTCTGACACTTATTCTGCATATAGGGTGGCGGGGGATGCTAGAGCCTATCCCAGCGGTTACCGGGCGAGAGGCGGGGTACACCCTGGACTGGTTGCCAGAAAAACAACTATTCACTACATTTCTAAAAGAAAAAAAAAATTAAGCAAAAGAGAAATAGAGACTCGAATGATTATTAGGATAATGACATAAGTGACACTTGCTTCAGATGTGTCATTCTTATATAGACATAGTTAGTTGTTAGTTGTGAATGTTTTTTACAGTGGATGGTTGACATGACTTTTTAAAACAGGACAAAAAAACAAACCAAAAGAAAAAAAAGATTGAAATCCAAGCCACTTTTACAGCTCAACCCCTAAACTTAGCTTCCAGTGAGTGAACGCTGGCGCAACTTGCTGCTGCTGCTCGTCTACATCTGTCAAAAGTCCTTGAGTGTCAAGAAAGGCCCCTTCAAATAAAATGTAACATTATTTTTCTTAACAATATTATTATTATAAATTGTCATGGACTTTCAAACTGAATATCCTAGTGTCCTTTCTTGTAGCATAAGTTTGTTCTTCTAGAAGCCACAGCATATCACTAATACTGGGACCAGGTTGCATCCGAAGCCATAAACAAAGGGGTTTAACAGCCCATCCAGTAATGACAGAGTTGTTTAAGCCGTTTCTCTTTCATACCTTGAGTTTAAGTCTTGGCTTATGTTTAGCCATAAGATGGAGCAAAAAGATGGAAGTTGGAGCTTTTCCATATTACACCTAAGGGCTTCCTTCTGGATTAATGGCTTCAGTCAGCAAGATTTGCTCCCATTCAAAATGAATCATTAATAATTCTACCATGACATGTCCATGACATGTTAAAGCACACATTGCCAGTTGCTTCACCGCTTACCACATCCGCCTCCAAATCACACATCTACCCTCAACATCATTCATGTTGCACGTGTGCCGGTGCAACAAGGGTGAACCACAATGCTGACGATTCTAGAAAGATGTAAAATGGGGTGGAGGTCACAGCCTTGCAAAGTTCTTTCAACATCTTTAAGCATAAGTTAAAATGCTTTAACACTGAAATACTACACTGTCTAAAAATAGTTCTCTACCACCAAGTTGTTTTTTTTTTATACTTTCATGCCATCTTTCAGCTTCTTGTCTTGTTCATTATGTAATCTTGAACTGGTAGCTGTTCAACACAAAGCACTTTGGAGATCAAGACCAGGGATTGACTAACTCACTTATCCAAATGATGATAATTGTCATAATAGTTCTTATTATCATCAATGTCTTCATCTTCATCATAGGTATTACATCTGAGACCATGCAATCACCTGCATGAGTTTTAGTTAATAAAAAATAGATAAAGGTTAAGTCCATTTAAAATCCATTTCTTCTATTGGTGGGTATCAATCCATGAATGAACTTTTAGGCAAAACCCTAAAATAATGACACATAAATACAAGACCAGACCACTCTGAAGAGACAATTCACATACTTTTGTCCATATCATTAAGAAAAAGACTATTGGAAAATAATGGAAACCGGACATAATATCTACATTGCGTACCCACATTGATTCGAACCTGCAATACGCTTCCTAGAACAAGCAAAATGAATATACATCTACTCAAAAAACGTTTTTAAAAAGCAGCAGTAGTAGGTCAGTAGTCAGTCGAGTAAATCAGTCGAGCCTTTACTATCACAAACGTTTGCATAAGAAGGTTTTAAAGAAAAACTCTCCTGATGACATTTGCACAAATAAAAGCTCCGCCTTCTGGCAATGCCAAAAACGCATCTGAAAGCTTGTTTTTTTTGTCTCATAAAACTTCATTGAGCATCATTCTTGATGTGTCTGCCTGAGGGAGGCCAGATGTATGAGCTGAGGGAATGAAAAAAAAAACAATCCACATTCAATGACTCAGTTCAACGTGCTGATCCTAACGCAGACACTGACATGATGCTGAGAGAAGCCAGTTGGAGGGGGAAGCATCACATGCAGGAACAGACTGAAAAATTTAAGATGGTATCAAAAGGGTAAAAAATGAGTCAAAAAGAATTCCATTAATTCGGCTGGAAGATGCATTACTTCACACGAAATATGAGAATGAATAGGAAAATAATCTCAACATATTGATTCATCAACCAAAATGACAAGCCATCCTGACACATCGACGTGACAAATAAATATTGACGGATGTGTGATGAATATTTTCACACCTGCATCTTTTGCGGTGTTGTAATCCATCTTGCAGGCTGTCAATCATAACTTTATTTGTCAGCTTATGGTCACACTATTAAAATTCACAATGTAATTGAAACAGACAAACAATCACAGTTTGAATTTTGGGCTTAAAGCAATATGTTGAAGAAATGGAGCAATGTAGTCATTTTTCCCCTCAACACAACTCATTTTCCCAATAACTTTGTTGTTTTCAGAATTAACTTAATGTTCGCTCCTGTTTTAATGTAATTTCTGAAATCACAAATTTGGCCATGTGAGCCTGAACCAAAGGAACAATCACATTAGTGAGGAATGACTACTTATAACCTTTCCGCAATAATATAGCCGTATGCAGCAGGCAGATCACTCCCAAAATTCAATGTACTACCATCTAAGCATTTCTCAGCCACTATTTTGAGATGATCCTAAAGACAGTATGTCAAGTAGCAAATCAGCCTCACCGGATTTAAGCTCAGTGTGTTAAGTGCTTAATTACATGTGGGTGCAAGACACAACAACACGAGATATTTCAGCAATTCACTTGTGTCATAACCACAAGAAGCCACTGTTAGACTCCTATCGTTTTCCACTACAGGAATTTTAGACACGCTAGACAGTTTGTTGCCCTTTTTATATCCAGGTGTTAAGTCTGCTGTAAAATGTGTTCCCCATCTACAGCACATGCAAGAATTGATGAAAACTACAGTTCTGCATGTACTTACATGAAATTCACATGAATTGTTTTCAAAATGATGGCAAAATGCAGCAAATTTGTCATGATAAAAAATACTAATTATACATTTTTGAAATGTTAAAAAGGGCTCATCTCTGGAGGAAAAAACATGGCTTTTTTAGCCAAAATCAATTTACAGTCATGCAGTGATGAAGCTTTGGCCATGAACAATTTTCTCATACTTGTACATTACTAAAGTAAAGAGAACCATAAATGTTGAAAAAGATAAACGTACAATGAAAATGGCAGTTGACTTACAGTAACCACACCGTGTTCCTCCCTCAAACACAAATCCGTTAGGCACGGGTCCATATCTGCGCAGGTCTGGAAGGTTCCAGTGGCCGATGATAACAGGTGGGACGTCCCTGGCCAGAGACAGCAAGTTGTTGCACAAATGAAGTGTTGCAGGTCCGCTCTCCAACTTTGTTCCTGGTAAGACTCCAACATTGAATCTGTGAACTAAACAAGCAGAGAACGAGGTGATTTAAACCCCAGCTACTCTTAATAAGTAGCGGATGACAACAGGTTGTGTGGTCTACTCCTAAGGATTAGAATTGTTAAATTAGATGTATTAAAAAAAAAAAAAAGCCAAAAAATTGCATTAAGAGAGGGGGAAAAAAAAATCAAACTGTAAGAAAAAACAAAAGATAGGCCCAAAATAATAAAAAAAAATTACACAGTAACAGAAAACGTTTTCATTGTTTTAGTGTGTAATTACTGAATTACTGAATATATACAGTGTAGTCAAACACAATGGAAAATTCAATCAAGGCTTCTGAATGCTGTGTTTCAGTCAGGGATCTTCCCCCGAACAGATATAGAAATACATTTAAACTATCATTACTGATGATACACATATGTATAGTATTACTATCGGTTAACCTTCACTTGCTGAAATATTCTCCATTGCCAAAGAGATACTACAAAATACCGCAATATTCCCAAAAAAGGGTGTTGAATATCATTAGACTTATTCTTTTCAATATTGCACACTATTAATGTATGATTTTGAACAGTCTTTCCGTACTGGAAAAATTACATCTCCAAATTAAGCCATTATACATTTCATTTATAACAAAAATGCAATGCCAGTGTAATGATATTTGCATTTTCACAGAATAGCAAGCCTGCATGTGTGCAGGTATCTCATGAAAAAATATCACAAATTCACACAGGAACATGCAAAATCTTAGCCAATCATTTTTCATTACCAAATGGTTCACTGATCATTTTCAGAAAAAGAAAAACTCTAAATAAATATCACTTTACAGGCACTGATGTCATGCTATATCTGAGCAACAGTGGTGTTCAGTTGAGGCACGTTCTAAACAGGAGCATTTGCCAATCCTCAACCAAAGAAAGTTGGCTCTTTAAACAGCTCCCAATAAATCGACTGTCTGCCAAACTTTTATTTCATAAACAGTATCTCTAACATGACCACCTTATGTGACTCACCTGTCTATTCCTGCTTGCCTTGCTTAAACTTGCACGCACACATTACAAGATCCAAACAGCTATGGGGAAGGTGTTTTCAACATCACACTCACAGCAGAATAGTGAGATGTTGCTAATCAGCGAATCAATAGAGTATTAGAGAGCACATCATTATGTTAGAGGTGACAGAGAGAATAGGTTTATTGCTGTGGAAGATGAATTACATCACAAGAGGCCGACAACGTGCACATTCCTAGATTTGGCAGGAGTCCATTCATGTGACAGGGACATAGTCCAGAGTATTATACACAGCATAGAGGACTGTGCGCTCCAACTGCGATTACTTAAGCTTCGAGCTGATTTCATTATCTAATAATAGGTGGAAAATCAGATGCATACATGGAGAGGAAATTATTCAGAAAAAGGCCAGTGTGATCAGTTAAAACTTGTCGTAAATATCTGTCAGCACGAGTCTTCGTCTTTTTTGTTATTAAAGAATCAAAGAACTGGTGTGAAACTGAAGAAAGTTGCACTGGATTACAGATGCAAACATACAGTTTTGACGACCTAATAACACTTAATCATTTTATTATCCACAAATGTGCACAGTTGGACATGGAAATTTTTCACAATATATCAAATCCGTTCTAACCATGAAGCGTATTGTGGACTTTTTTTAACGATGAAAAATTGCACGGACAATGCTGCAGAAAGTGATAGTATCGTTTATTCTGTATTCATTTAACTTCAACTTTTTATCGGTAATTTCATAGGAATTGTTTTTGAAAACTTTAGATAAAGCATATCCTCTTGAGTGTTGTTCAGTGGGCTAAATTATCTAACATGATGACAGTCACCAGTGACAAGATCCACATGCATGAATGAGAAGCATTTCTATATTAATGCTTTACTATAGCGATCATGGCAAAACGGCACATTTTTAAAAATGTTGGTGTATCCCTTATGTATGTCTATTTCAGAGTTTGCGAGGAGCTAGCTAATGTCAATAAATGTGACATTTTTGTGGGCTCATATGCACGTACACACACACATATGCATTAACAAAGTATGCACACACACATACACACAAACAAATGGGTTTCCACACATGCAAGCACAAAGGTATATTCACATGCACACACCAGGGACTGGGAAGGCATTCAGATCTTGCAACACTGCCAATACTGTAGAGCCCATGTTCTTCATGGCCCCTGTTACTTTCTTGTTTACATAACATATTCAATACCACCGTATAATAAAAAAGAAAAAAGTTAAATTGAAATCTGTTTACGGTTATTTTTGATCAGTCACTTGAATCTTGGCAGCTCAAAGTTCAGTTCAAGGGTTTATTTTGAGACAAACACTGATTAATTCACGTCTGGTAAAAATACTTTTAAGATTTATATATTGTTAGATAGAGATGCTGACATTGTTTCATCAGCTTAAAAGCAGTAAGATGATTTCTACTGATGGCAGAGGTCCATGTTTATCTGTCGATTATTTTTTAGGTGAAATTATTTGATTGTATTTTAACTTGTGCTCAAAGATTGTATGACCTCTGAAAACTTTGAGCATACCGATGCCCTAACACTGCCTGCACTAAACTAGGTCTGCAGAGGGTCAGGTGCTAACTGCACTCCCTTGTGGATGGAGTCAGAAATCCATCCTATCATAGTAAACTCCACTCAGATGGACGTTTCAATCTATCGAAAGTCGAATTTTCAAAACACCCAACATTATGAGAGAAAAAAAAAAAAAAAATCAGAAAAACTGCAAAAAATACATCATAAATCAAAGGCTGCAGGTCAATTTGAACATTTTTAAAAGACTTGCAACAAATGATTTTAACTAAAATGACCATCAAACTGATGTTTCCAGTAATAAATAGCCCAGTTGTTTCCTATTCTACCTAGGGGTGTATTGTTAATTTAAAGCTGCACCTATTCAATCACTAACTACAGAAGTTAGTCACCACGATCTCTTCCCAGATAGCAGGGAAATGTTTTTCTCCCACACGCATCTGTTGTAAAAGTGTGCGCACCTTGTACTCAGGACCTGTATCTTTGCAATTCTAATACCAGTTAGCTCCATGTTTCAAACACTGCAAGGCCTCATTAAAAAAGTTTCAGTTGCATATGGGAAACGGAAAAAAAAATCTTTGTTACGGACTCCTTTCTCCTTCAAATCTATTGTGTCAGTTAATCTTTCATAAGCTCCACGAAAACATTCAGTCTACTCATTATCAGACCTTACCTTCGGTTACCTTAGAGTCAAACATTAATGCTGCTGTTTCATCCCAACTGGATGAAGTTGGAGTGGCGTAGAACACTGCAGCGAGATTTGCATTTTGCATACCGGCCGGATTTCATTCCTTACCTGTAATACTTTCGTGAGTCAAGGTTTTGGGTACATTGATGAAGTGTCGAACCATTCTCTCTTCGGGACTTACTGACTGGCTGAAATAACAATTTCCTGCTGCAGACACGCAGGCAACAGCACTCTGGCATTTAAAAGAAAGTCTGCTCAGTCATGAGTGATGCTGATACTGATCGTATATATCAACTCGTAAACTTGCTCTGTGAAAGTTTCGATGTGTCTCTAAAAATCACTTCATTTCTTGACTTTGAATTACATGAAACTTTTATTTGACTGCAGCGATGCCGCCACCATGATGGATGACCACTCCCTTGATTGATTTTCCTACACTATACTGAGTTCAAGTCTGGACATATTCTGTATTCTCTGGCAGTTACAGAATATAGCTTTACAGCAACAACGGTATTTAACCGGGATGGCGTATGGCAGATTTAGTTTGAAAAAACCTCCTCCTCATTGTGCAGGCGATCAACTCAGTTTATTAATGTTGTCATTGTGACATGCTATCACGAATGTCGGCGGGTCCCCTCACCTTCTCCGAGACTGTATCGCAGGCGAGCTTCCCACGCCTGCAGGGCCTCCCTGGTGTCAAAGCCCAGTACGGCTACTTGATTCAAGCAGAGGATGGTCAGGGTGAAGGCAACGCCCTCGTACCACTGTCCGGTTTCCAGGCCGCAAATCTCCTCCAAGGTGACACCAGCCCTCTCCTTGTTACCCTGGGCTTTGTTGGACTTGTCTTTGAAAACCAGCAACACCAGGCAATCTGGATAAGGGAGAATTAATGTTACACTTTAGCTCATTTTACTTTCGAGAAACGAAGAAAAGTCCTGCCAGGAGTAAGTTTCTAAGGAGTGTTTTTAAATGAAAGCAGCAATAACATCATTCCGCGGCATGTTTGCTGCCTTTCACCCAACCCCAATTCATTTACAACAGTTAAGCAGTGTGTCTGCATTTAAAGAATATTGTCAGTGTGATGATATATCATGTATTTTTGATTCCAATCAAAAAATCATGATGCACAACTTAACTGCCAACATCAACACTTGTATTGATGTTTACTGAAATTTTTTGTTTTATTATTTTGTCTCGTTTACTCCAAGTATTCACTTGTATTTTCAAATTTTATATAAAAATGCGATCAATGAGCGAGTTCGGAAAAAGTCACCTTTAAATATGGCCTGGATATTTCCTAAAAAATGAGCTGTGAATTAATTAAGATTATTCCGACTCTGAGCACCAACCCCATCCCCCCCTCCAACATTGGCCAGCCTCACGGTGACTGTAATAAGACCGATAAGATGCACTCCCACACACAGAAGCTGCTTGAGTTTTTGGCACTCCTTTCAATTTACAAGAGAAGAGTACACACACACGCTGACACACACACACACACAACCATGCACACTCACACTTCTGAACACATTGCTGAGGCATGAGCACAAACAGCTGTGATAACACTGGCATCAAAGATCTGAGGAGGAGTAGCTCACGCTGACCTGTCCAGCAACAGATATCCTAAGAAACATTTCTGTGTCACAATGTAATGTAATATAGACACTTCATCACTTTAAACCGGGGTGGGAAATTATTTTGGCTGGCGGTACACATTTCTTTCTCAATTTTTATGCGCGGGGTGACTAGGTATCATGGAAATTGAACAAAATGAGAATTGAAATCTAAATGTTTACATTTTTTGGCATTTTGTTTCAACTTTAAAATCTTTAATGGTGATATAAATGTATCAACATTATTTTGTATGTAATCATCCATACCAAATTAAACAAAAGGAAAAAAAATAAGGAGTTTCTAAATTCAATATTGATTGAAAATATTTATTAAAATTTTCAAAGAAAACAGTTTGGCGGGCCGGATAAAAAAGCAAAATGCTTTAAACCAAGGTTGGTTATTCAGGAAATGCACAAAAAGGCCATGAGTAATTAATTAATACCATGGGTTTAGCCAAACCCAAAACCAGCCCCAGGCAAGTCAAAGTCTCCTTAAAAAAAATGACAAGATACAGAGTCCAAAAAAAATTGAAAGCACTCGCAAGTTACACCTAAAAATACCACAGACTATCACGCTGAAGCGCATCGAGATTGATGGCTGGGATCAAATAAGCGTCAATAAAAATGTGGTTTCACAGTTGTCACTTCACGACATACCTGCGCTAACCTGGGATGGATCTGCGGGGAAAACTCTAGTGCGTGAAGGTGTAGGAAAGAATTGTTGAGGGAAAAAAAACATAAAATTAAAGGGAATTAAATTGAGGTTATCGATGGGTTTTGGAAACATCTGAAGACAGTATGAAAGTCATAGTAACCAAGTTGACTTTTTGAACTCTTGACACAAATGAACATATTTAAAGCAAGTTTGTTTTTTGAAAGCTCTTATTTGGTTTGAACACTAATTGAGGTTTTAAGAGTCTTAGTACAGGCACATATTTTATTACACCTGCTCTCCTAAGTATTTCACTTTTTTGCTTTTATTATGTGTTTATTTCAAAGCATTTCATGTATTTTTTTTTTTACAATTAAAAATTTGTCTTCACTCTTTCCACTGGCGGTTCATTTCCTATAATACAGTTTCCTTAAATTTCCTTTTTATATCGGTGTTCTAATTTTAGTGTTTTATGTCATGTCAAAGCAAGGCTTCACATGCATTTGTGGGAAGTTATTGTTTTATTATACAAAACACTGAGTCACATTATGTTTTTATGAAAAGTTTGATTGATTGACTGCTCAGTCGTCCTTCTGTCAAAACTAATTGGGTTCATTCTGATTGTGATTTTTCTCTGACAGCTCTAACTTTTTTCATCTCCTCCATGAAGAATCTTCACGTCTCCTTCAACAGTTTTGACTGATTTTCTTCAATCTCCTACGTCTTCAGATGGAGTTCAATCATGAACTGACCTTAAAAGGAAAAACAGCTCAAATACAAGCAGCTGCCCATGCTTTCAAAAATATATTTCGTTCATAGTCACATTATTTTTACCTACATCAGCTTCTGCAAGACGCATTATTCCCAGAGACCAACTGAAAAAGCTAGTTAGAAATTCCCGAGTGGACCCACAATAATATTGCCAAAAAGTCTCTATCACTGAAGCTCCTAAATTATTCAGTACTTTGGCTCAGAATAACCAGCTGAACTTAAAGACAAGTATTTCTGACATCCAACAGCTGACTAGAAGTTAATATCTCAGGCACAACAGTGAAGAGGTAGCAGGTGAAACAAACAGAAATTTTACCTCCAGGGCGCAAAACTTACTCCAGTTTACTTAGACCAGAGCCATCTCTGATGAACCTGCTGAACTAAACTGAATAAATTCGTTTTTTTCCAATGACTGTCAGTGAAATCACTAATAACGCTTTGAACAACCACTGTGTCCGAACATGTAAACTTCCATTTTTCCAACCACGCCTCGCAGTTGTTTGTGCTGGAGGAGTGAGCCAGAATCTCTCACGCAGGATGAAGAGCGTCATCTTTGATGGGCTGCAACTATGAACCTGTCACAGGAATATCATGGGGAAACAACAATCCTGCATCATAACTTAAATGCAGCCTAATCGTCTGTTTTGATCCAAACAAGCCACTTTTTTTCTCAATCCCTTTTAACTTAGTGAGTCTCTCCTTGCAGCTTAGATGTCCAACATATTGACTGACTCAGAGCTCAGCTTCATCAAGGATGACTTGAAGTGTCTGGTTTTGTTGTTGTTTTTTTAAAGGCTACAACTTCATTTTTTTTTTTTAGTTCTGTCGCAGGACTGGCGAGGTGAAAGGTTAAACTCAACATATTATAACTTTCATGCGAAATTCTGTGCAGAAGCGCGCACACGGAGCCCCTATTAGAGCCAGTAAACGGTTATTCTTCTATGGTGGCGCCGCACAACGAACTCCGGCCTTGTTTACAGCACATTACGGAGAAAACAAAACTTTTTCCAATTTTTTCAAAACTTTTTGTTTAGTTTCTTTTTTTTTTACCTGCTACAGGAGACGGCTTGCGAAGAACGAGCCACCTAGTTTTCCACTGCAGGGAAGGGGAAACAAAAACAAAACATGAATTTAAAGACGAGTAGGTGAATGTTGGCAGGAGACTCTTAACAGCCCTTAATTTTTGACAAACTAAAAACCTTTTTCCCGTCTCGGAGTCTGGCGTATCCCTCCGCTACAACAGAATCCGTCATCTTCAGTCATGGTTCCTGACAGCTGCAGAGGCGCTGCCTGAATGAGGGGTCACTTTCAAAATAGATACTCTCTCCTTCTCTCTCTCTCTCGCTCTCTTTCTCTCTCTCTCTCTGTGGGGGGTGAAGACATGGGAAAATGGCATGAACCAGGTTCCGTGTGTGTGTGTGTGTGTGTGTGTGTGTGTGTGGGCACCGGTCGCACCATAGCCACCTGGGCGGCTACGCGCCACCTGCCGCTGCGGACAAAACTCCCTGGAACAAGCGCCCGATCCGCATTCCTTCTCCAAGGCTTTATTCTGTATATATATACACTGCTCAAAAAAATAAAGGGAACACTTAAAAAACACATCCTAGATCTAAATGAATGAAATGTTCTTATGAAATACTTTGCTCTTTACACAGTTGAATGTGCTGACAACAAAATCACACAAAAATGATCAATGGAAATCAATTGTATCAACCCATGGAGGTCTGGATTAGGAATCACACTCAAAATTAAAGTGTAAAAACAAACTCCAGGCTGATCCAACTTTGATGTAATGTCCTTAAAACGAGTCAAAATAAATCTGTGTTGCTTCCTGAGTGGACACTATGATTTCACAGAAGTGTGATTGACTTGGAGTTACATTGTGTTGTTTAAGTGTTCCCTTTATTTTTTTGAGCAGTATATATATATATATTATATAGACCATATGTAAGAAAAAGAAATCAACGCACACAGGTAGTTCAGAGTTCTGGAATAAATATTAAAAGGTTTTATTTATCAATAAGCGTGTCTGCAAACATTTTAGTAAATCATTTGCTTTCATACACATTGTAACCCCTGCGCTGCCGCTGTTGATTGATTGGATTTCTAGATTAGGAAAAAAAAATCTAAATAGAACTTCCTCTCAGACCAATAGTTGGTTCTCTCTCTGTGCTGATGTTTGTATCGGACCTTGAAGGCTGTGAAGAAACAAGTGAGGGGTCCATCCCTGGATGCAATATCCGGCATTCTGGCTCAGGGGGTCCATTGAAACTGTATCAATTGTTTAGATGCAGCCTTGTCATCGATCATCTTTTACTTAAAATTCAATATTTGCAAGATCAGGAAAAATGACAAGTTTGTATTTTCCAGGTGTGTCATTTGAACTGATGTTGTCAAATGTGCATTTAGACTGAGTTGAAAAGGCTTGTGTATTTAATTATAAAGAAATGGAATTTCTTACAAAGGAATTTTAGGAATTTAAGCTCATTTCACATTTCATTTTCTACAAATCACATGTTCTTTTCATCTGTTCCATTCAAAGGACTAGAAATGAATATGCTTTCTATAATTTGTAAGCCTTAACACATTAGAGGAAAACCCTTTTAATTTTGCCGATTATTATATGACAAACTCATAAAAACATCCATTCTACATCCATATAAATAAAAAAAAAGATACAATGAAATATGAGAAACGTACACGTTTAAGTGCATTGAAATACATCTTCATCCTTAAAGAACTTTTTCTTTCAATGAGTCGTTCTTTTATCCACGCAACCTTTCAGCTGAACTTTAGCTGTGTGCAAATGATGACAGCATTTTCTCTTTGTGCATCTATAAATACATCTCTGTAGGTCCTCCTGCGTGAGAAAGATATTTATAATCACCCGAACATGTTGACAGAATAACCTCTGAGTGACATCCGCTCACTTTCTTTCTCTGAGCTTTTGATCGCGTCACACGACCGACACAAAGCGTCAAGTTTGACAAATTGAACTAAATCGAACCTGGAAATGTTTTTGGGTGAATTTTACGATGAGAAAAAAAATGAAATTCCTCTGTCACACTCAGTCACAATGAACCTTTTGATTCAGTTGTAAAGTTCCAGACATTTTTTACATCTATATTTGAACTACAGAGGTCATATTTAAGTAAGCACCATTTTACAATTGCAAAAACTATGTTATATAATGTTGCTGTTAGGTATCTAATATATAAAACAAAACAACACATTTAAAATTCAAATAAAAATAAATGTGATTTTCCTGAGTGAAGTATAGATATGGCTATTGATATATAGATACATTACTATAAAAATATACATACATAGATATCTTCTTCTTTGATCTCTTTGCTTTCCATATTCATGTTTTTCCCTTTTTCCGTGTGATTACCTATGTGTAGGTGTCTTGTAATTGATATTCATTACTTTTGGTAATTTTTGGTGACATCTAATTACATCAAAATTGCATCATATTACTTGTTTTTCCTTTCTTGTATGTCTCATTGTTTAAAAAAAACAAAATCAGATTTGTTCAGTCAAACTCTTCACAGTTAAAGATAATAACCATTCACAATACATAGCATTAAAAAGAAAACAGTTCAAGTAGAGGATTGTACAAAAGCCCATATTTAAGCAGGAATGTCCATTCACGAATTCTTGGGTTTACGTTTGATCACCGAATGGATCCAGTCCAAATATTTAACCACGTTTGTGTAAACGCCAGGTTTTCCAGTGCGGCCGCAGCCTTCGCCCCAGCTGATTATCCCATACAGGAAACTGACGTCACCTTTCGCACAAGCCAGGGGGCCCCCTGAGTCACCCTGAGTAGAACACACACATGTAAATAAATTGTGCACATCACACGATCAAGGCAGAGCTGCACAAACAGCTACTCTCAGATCTTTTGTATCACTACAAACTGCACTTAACCTGATAGAAAAACATTTAATTGGAACATTTGGTTCAAAAGCAAAGAAGCTTAAAATAGCTTCCCGGAGTTCACTGTGGGAGAATTTCCTGATATTAACACAAAATCAGATATGTCAGTTATTATTGGTGTATAAAATCCATCAGTACTGCCAGCCAGTTGTTTTTGCACATGGCCTTTTTAAACACTGTAAATTGTTTAATTCAGTATTGACATCAGTTGAATCCATTTTTAAAAGGCGTCAGTTTTAATGTAAACAGGTCAAAAATGGAGGCCAAAACAGTGTCGGCGTGCAGCTGGACGGCTGCTGGGAATGAAAGCATAACAGATATTTTCTGTTAAAATTCACTGATTTGTAAGGTTTTAACATCGCCAACAAAAACACTGATACTGATTAACCAGCGAAAGGCTGATGTTGACGAATACAGCTGAGTAGCAGAGGAACACATTAAACCCAAATCGTATTAAATATCGGACAGGTTCTGTTGTTTTTTTTTGTGTTTCTTGCTAATGCATAACCTTCTGATAGCATTTTCTAAACAATTCATAGACGACTGTTCTTGTTGTCCTTACCTGACAGGCGTCGGTGCAGCCATTGAGCCCGGCGCAGATCATGTCAGAAGTTACATGGTTGCCAAAAACTTCTGGCTTATTGCAAACGTCCTGAGGAACCAGCCTGACTCCAGCCTCCCGCAGGTGCGAGTATCTGTTCTCTTCTGTTGATAAGAATAAACACACGTATGTAATCATATACAAATGTCGACACTTGGATTTACGATGAAATGCCTCAGACTTCCAGTTTTTAAGAGTCGATTGCTGCTCGGCAACCATATTTTTGAGATGTTTTAAGGAGCTACTGATCATGACATTTTGATAGAAGTGTGAAATCCAAGAAAAGTAGTTGGTATATTTGCAAAGCACACAGCTTAAATGACAAAATCAAAACTCAAGGGTGCTGAGCTCTGTTTTGTTTCCATTCTAACACCTCAGCACACATTTAACGGAGTAGTGATGTCCCAGAGTGCATCTAGCAACATACCATATGTAAAAAAAGGATTATATTACAGTTTATTGATTTTCTTCTATTATTTTTAATAGTATCAATAAAGTGATTTGCATATTTGATTTGCATATGTTTACGTCGGATGCCCCTCCTGACCGTGAAGCCTCTGCACCAGGAGGACACTGACTTGTGGCCCCCATTAGACTCAACAAGGTCAGGCAGGCGATTTCAGTACAAAAACCTCAATTTAATAACGGTAATAAAACAGAAGTGTCACGATTCTCCTATCGCTCACTCTCATACGTGTATCCCCAGCCACTGATAGCGCAGCAGTAGTAATCGGGGAACACCATCTTTTTGTCCGGAAGACAAATGGGCCGAATGAAGGGGCTCCTGCGCACACAGCGGCCGTCCTGCTTCTTCAGTTTCACCAGAACTGCCAAACAGAAGAAGGGTTTTACACATCCTGCAAAAATACAATTGAAAAAAAACAAACAAATGGTGGACTAAAAGATTCTTACACCCTCAAAAAGTGCCACATGCGTCACTGGAGTTGTTTGCATGAGTGTGTGTGTGTGTGTGTGTGTGTTTATGTTGGGAAGCCTGGTGACACGGCTGTTCAGTGATGCACAGCTGCACAAGCGAACCACAGTCTTACGTGAATTTGTACTTTTTAAAGAATACAGACAGCAATATTGTTAATATTAGTCATGAGTACGCGTTTGTGTGTGTGTGCATTTATTGATTACCGATGTCATGCAGAGTTGGATTATACACAGAGAACTGTTTGGGAAAGATGTATTTCTCCACCCCGAACGTTTTGCTGTAGGGACCGCTGTAGTTGAAAAACTGCTGGCCGAAAACCACGCGCACCTGAGACTCCAGAGGGCTGCGGGAGACATTTCAAGCGTTAGTGTGTGTGTTCGTCCTGACGTCAGAGAGCCCAGCTTCTATTGTCTGGACCGAATTTATACTTGTCGTTACACTCAAATGACTCAGGGAGCGTTTCTTGTCACAACACGTCTGGCTGGAAGCTACCGATGCTACGATCTGATGTTTTACCTCTGTAATTAAGAGTTAACACACAGGATTTCAAAACTTTGTCATCATGCACTGTAATTGATAATATCAAAGTGAATGCTCACCCTGGATTAAATAAAAAAAGTTCTTCTTGTCTGTTTTGCTACTTTTCTATCAAGACAGAGATATGTCTGTCTTCACTCCTGAGCAGTGGAAGTGCCATGACAAAAGATTGATTTAATTATGGGAGGAAACTTTCAATATATCAGGAAGTTCTTTGATGCATGTACTTTTATTCGATTAAAAGCAGGTTGTACTGGCTGACGAGTTATGTAAGCGTGAAACTTGGAAAAGACCATCGAGTCCAGTTTCATTGAAACCCAGCACATTCTTAAGCACAGTCTGGAACCGATTAATCGACAGGAAATTTGGTTATCAGAATAACGCCTGATTGCGATATCTTTGAAAATGAAAATTAATGGCAGATTAACAACAAGTCACAATAGGAGTGCAACGGAGAGTAACGGGGGGGAAGATATGCTAACCTCACTTTCTACATTGAAGTGCTGGATTTTTTTAATGTTAAAATTTGAATGCAGATTTAAATAAAGTTATTTTCAATATCTTTCTGTTTTTCAAGCCCAAAAATGTGCGTCACCGCGTTTTTATTTTTACACCTTTGTCATAGTTTTGGTTCCAGCACTCAAAGTCTTGCTAAAAGGGATTGGCACATTTTCTGTTATTTCTGGTCTTCACCTTAAAGCTGACTTTTTTAAAAATGTTTATTCATCCTTGTGTGTTATTCTAATGAGAATTCAATGCAGAGAGGCTTGTGGTTCAAACACAACCCTTTCTCATCACCTGGATTCAGGCGAACGTCTCACTTCTAAAATAAAGCTCTCAAAAAAGAAATAAGCCTGAGTTTTCTGACTACAGCAAGAAAAGCAGAAATTAAGAAGGATTTTTTTTTTTTTTTTTTTACCTTGCACCATAATATATTGAGGTATAAACATGCTATATCTGCTGTGACAGCTGCTTCTTTCTCTCGGCGAATCAGTCTCAATAAACATAATCCGAGATTTCTCTTGTATTTTCCCCAAAAGCATCTGTCTGTGATTTGTGATTCGCGGCTATCAGAATAAACGTGACTAGACTCAGACACTTTGTACCTTCGAGTTTAATGAACTCCTATTCTGCTCTAATTGGTTTATTCAAATTTTATCAGGTAATAAGAGCGAGGTAAGCGCATCCCTTAAGCACTTTGCGTTTAAGGGAAAACCCCGCCTGGTATCAATCTTTTTGAGGTGAATTTCGAGGAAATGTGTTTCTATGTACATTTTTAGTTGTTGTTGCACTAGTTAGTACTTTTATACACGTTGACATAAATGAACCTGTTTTTGAATTTGAACAATGACAACTATTTGTTGACAAAGCTATATAAGCATGTCATCGGTGTCCGTGGACGGGACGTTTATAGGATTTCCTCGAAGCGGGAGCTTGTCTAAATATAGCCTGGTCAAGAAGTTGTGAAGCTGGGGGGTCGGGGGTGGGAGGGCGCGGGGTCTTCAAATCACGTGATTTCGGAATCGTGATCTCCTCCTCGGTTTCAACGATCCGAAAATGACTCGGAGAGGATGAAGGCCCCGGGTTTTCTGCTTCCCAAAGTGTTCATTTACGCATTTTGAAAAGAGCTCTAAAGGGACATTGTGGGGAAAAAAAATGAAAGCTTTCGAAAGAATATCCCCGCAGTGACATGAATATATTATATTTTTTTCCCCCCTGGGGGAGTCTCCCATGGGATCAATAACGTTCTATCCTATTCCATCCTATAAATATAGATTCATGAGCGCCCGTGTCGTACTTGCGGAGGAAGCAGTGAGCAGCAGACACGATCCAGCAGGAGGAAATCAGTGTGCCGGCACAGAAATCTGACTGGCCGATGTAGATGGCTGCCATCCAGGGGTGAGCGCCAGGCAGCGCTGAGCTCCCGCCCATGATCCGTCCTCTGGGTATCGAGAACCTCTTCTTGTGCTTTTTTCCACACACTGGCTTTTTGGTTGGTTTGGTCCAGAGAGGTTTGATCATTCTGGGATGGGCCTGTACTAAGTCAGTCCTTTTGGAGGAAACTACATGAAGAGAAAAACATTATTATTTGTACAGAAGCTTAAGAGGTACATTTAGGGCTGGGGGGAGATATCGCTGCATCTATGCTCCTTCGCATTTTAAATATTTTTGATACGGAGAGAATTCTAAAATATACAATGTGCAAAAAATTAAATGAAACACTGAAACAACACAATGGATATCCAGGTGTTCCCTTTATCTTTTGAGCAGTGTAATTACACCATCAAATCCTAGATGCAAGATTGTTGCCTGACAAAATAAAATTGCTTTTATTTTAAATTAAATTAAATTAAATTAAATTAAATTAAATTAAATTAAATTAAATTAAATTTTAATTCAGATTTTTTTCCTACCTACAATACCTTCAACAGTAAGTAAATGTGGATGTTTTCCTTTCTCATCAGAGGAATAATTCTTTTGAATATATTGCATTTTAGTGCTGTCCAATTCTCCTCTATGAGAAAGCCAAAGCTGTTTAAGAATATAATAAAGCTCAGTTTGGAAAAAAAAACTTGCAGAAGGCACAGTCTTTGGGAAGATCTTTTGGATTCTGTAAATAACTTTATCTTCACTAAAGAGCCAACTGAGCCCAGTCCCACTCACAATTTAATCATGTCAGCTGGCTAGAGCTGACATGATATCATTGACAGAGCAGAGGGTGTGTTAATTCTTATTTCCTCCCTTTTCTATTCTGGCTATATTTTTTAAAGCCGCATATCAGAAGGGAGATTAGCTGTATTGCCAGACTTGCTTGTTTTAATTATACACACAGGCTTATCATATAAAGTGGAGCTGTTATTTGAACCGGTAAACCGCGCTGGGAGAATCGACCGAGGGAGGAAACCGCAGGTATTACCGTCAGTTATCATCTATAACACCGGCATTTTGTCCGATAAAATATTTCGTCTTATAAATGTTGAATATCTGGTCCGACCGCCCAAATCATGTTTACTCACTGAGGGACAACACACAGGAGGGGATGTCACAGTACTCCCAGGAGATGGCGCTGTGATTTAGTATGTAGCACCAGGGCATCTTATCTCCATCTGGGTTTCTGAAAAAAAAAAAGAAAGAAAAAACACACACATAACCAACAATGTGTGAAGACTTGATATGATGTATTTTAAAGCATACAATCAGTGAACCACAGCGGATGAGATGCTTGAGTTGATGATCAGATACTGAGTCTGACGTTCCCCCAATGGCCACAGATGGCAAATATTTTCATTTCATCCGTGCGTCGGCAAATATCTTAAAGCCGCTATTTGCGAATTCATCTAGCAATTTGGCAAAAGACGAAGGAGATGCGTCGGAGTCCGACAAACCTTCTGGCTGTGTCTTTGTGACAAAGAACCCTGTTTGACAAAATCAGCATATCCCTTCATTGGGAATATTTTAAGGCATGTAGGTTTTTTTTTCCTTTGGCATGCTGCGTGGTAGCCATAGCAACCATATCTAAGGGTAGCAATAAGAAATGGAAAAGAGTGTATCTGGAGTAGATAGTATAAGATGCAAACAATTTGCGTTCACCTTGAGCTTTTCTAAAGTGCTTTATGCGTTTTTAAGGGAAGCGGCTGAGTGGATTGGATGAAAATATGGCTACAGATCAGGTCGGGCTGCAAACGAAATATGGAATTTTAACCTGGGATAGTTAGATAGTTTATCTGATGCTACCTGCTGAGAGGAGTTGGTTATAGGATGAGTGAGCTCGCCTGCTGGTGTGTTCAGTGACACTGAGTTCAAAAACAGTTTTCAGTTGGATCTCCCATTTTAATTCGCTACTCATGGCTCAATTCGAAAGTAAGAGATGGGTAATGGAGATTATCATTACAGGACATCACATTATTGCCACTAGCTAAATATCAATTGATTAACAGTTGCCAAATTCTGACAACATAGATTTAAAGTAAGCATTGAAGGAATATTAGCTAAATTAATACATTAGCAAATCTAATTGGACTACAGGGCTTTTCCTGCCATTTATAAGAGAATAGACCCCCCCCTCCCCCGACCCCCACTCTGAAAAATGATCATCACCAGTCCAACCCAAGAAATCTTAAGTTTGACCCACTAGCAGAACACTGAGTGTTCAGTGGTATATCTGAGTGAATATCAGAGTGGTTCTGAAGGAGAAAACACAAAGATACATGTCTTGACTCCCAAACACTCAAAAACTGTTTTCTTTTATCACGAGGCGATCAGAAATATAGCCAGGTGCATAATTATCAAGATCTTTCTGCACACACCTGCAGTAGGCATGCTCCCCGAGGCCCTTGAGGGGCGAGGCATCCACGGTGCCCACATGAAACTCATCAAACATCAGCTCCGAGTTCCACGGTAGACAACGGGCACCAGACACGGTGGTTCCCACCACCCCTCGGTAGGCTGCACCTTTGCCACGATAGCACTTTGTCTCTGGTTCTGCAGGAACACAACACAAACATAGGAATACATATATACAAAATAAACAACGCGTCTAAAGAGCGTCGACAGCGATTCAGCCGGGAAACCACGATAAAACAATCATTTCGGAATTGAAGCGTGTGACGAAAGGCTTCTTTTCTTTACATCGGAATCAGCGGGAACAAGTTTTCAAAAACCCTATCTTTACATTAACAACTGTTTCAAAAGCCGAGGACTGGTTTAGCAGCCCGGTCATGTCTTTACCTGTGGTCGTCATTAAACACACTCACACACCCGCAGACGTGCACGGGACAGTAAGAACATACGCAACTCAGAAATACATGTGAGATATTGTCCAATGATGCAATATAACTATTAGTGACTCTGCAGATTATAAATCATAGTAACCCACAAAATTTCAGACACACTGGCAAACATGCTGTTACTCACCCAGGCTGCAGTCCGCTCCGCTGAAGCCACGCCTGCAGTAGCACACCTCCTTGCCAGTGGCTGTTATCATTCGACACGTCCCCTCATTCTGACAAGCGTTCACACGGCAAACTAAACACATCAAGGCAAACTGGATTTTAACACCGCTGATTTTGTGTCAGTGTTCTCTCCTACACATGCTGAGTGTCAAACTTTGACTTAATCTTGACATGTGTGTTTTTTAAGCCTTGCCGTACAAGTGCCTCAGCGACTGATGGGATGGCTAACATCATTATTTGATTTTAACAACGGCCTTCATAGATTCATCGGTTTTGTTTGGTCTCCTGCGTATTGCGAATGGAAAGACTACCTTGTTTTTCTGCTAACTAATCTTAGGATGCATCAATTTTCAATTAACTTTCTTATTTCTAGATTTTGAACCTATAGACCAAAGGTGTCAAACTCTGGCCCGCGGGCCATATTTGGCACACACTATAATTATATTTGGCCCGCAAAGCCATACCAAATGACTATTAGAGCCGGCCCGTCGGGATAGTCTACAGTGCATGTACAGCTAATTCTACAAATCCCAGAATTTTCTGCTGGTGTTTTGGCACGAAAATTACAAGAGGACTCATAAACGCCCTCGCCTCTGTGTACAGTAGTCATAGCAACCCTATGTTTATACTGGTGCCCTGCTCCTTAGGCAGAAAACAGTATTTTGCATGTGTGCAATATTAAGCTATATTTAGTATAGCATTAAGCTATGCTTGTTCCATATTTTGTTTTCAAGCAAAATTTGTTTGGCTCCATATGTAAAGGTTCATTGTTATATCTGGGGGAAGATTTTTTTTCAATAAATATCAATGTTGGCCCGTGACTTTGTCCCAGTTCTGAATTTTGACCCACGGTGTAATTGAGTTTGACACCCTTGCTATAGAGGAAACCCCTTTTTTTTTAATTTGCAAACAAATCGTCGGGTGAAATTTGCTTTTCTGCGAAGGCAAATGAGGTTTAATAAAGGAGAAATCACTGCATAAAGATTTTTTTAAATTAATTTTAAATTGCATTTGGCATTTATAATTCATTTCTTTATTTCATATCAACTCTTAACACCAAAAATTAATGTTGGAAACATGTGACAACACGTCTCCACATTTAGGTTCATTTCACCAAAGGAGTGTGCGTTCTTCAAGGCCGGTTGAAGATAAGATCTTATATCACGCCAACAGAACTGTTTCAATCACAGGAGCGTGACGCCACCTGGGTGCCTCACTCCCTTTTAATGTAGGGGAGCTTTCAATGCCCATGAACATCCCCTCTTTGAAACGAACGTTCCTTATGGACCGATGGGGTGTGTCCTAAAATACCATTCCTTAGTCACAGTGAGTCATATAATCTGTCTTTTCTTCCATAGCAAGGATACTGTGGTAACCATGGAGCTCTGATCAAAGAAAAGGTAGGGCTTGTCTTTATATCTCGGGCTGGGAGGAGCGACAAGAAAAAAAAGTTCTGCAAGTTGGGAGAAGACCCGACTCTTTGTTTTGGGTTGTTTTTTATTTTTTTTAATTTTTGTTTAATTTTTATTTTTTGTGGCAGGACAAGAGAAATATGTGAAAAGCGAGGAATACAGCAAATCGGGCCTCGGTGGTGATGATGTTCATCTGAACAAAGTACGTATATCTGAACAAAGTATATAATGAAACTAGCATTGTGTAAATTTTGTCGCCTGCATTTATTCATTGTAAATGCATGATTTCAATCTGGTCTTATATGATTTGTTTTAAAACGGTAAAAAGCAGATATCTACACGGTGCAATGTGTCTTACCCGTGTATGAGACTCTTTCACACTTGATTTCTCCTGCGATGCATGTACACTGCTCTACATTCCGCAGGTGAACTCGTCCCCAAGATTCTCCGATGTCATAAAAGCGCAGGTGTACGGTTTCGTAGCACTTTTCTGAAAAGCCGACACAACAAGTTGAAATGCGAGACGGGGAACAGGAGGGCCCCGCTGAGGTGCGGGACGCTACGTTTGGTCAGCCGACGGGAGCAGGCACTTCCACTCTGCTCGGTTCCTTTGAATATATAGTTATTTGAGCAAAGAGCAACAAAATATACTTTACATAACGTGCCATCAAATATTTCAAAACTCCCCACTGTATAAAATTGGAAAAACTTTACCCCGTCAATCTATCTACCTACGTGCTCAGAAAACATCTGGCTCATCCAACAGATGACACAGATAACTTGACTAAGGCTTTTTCAAGGGGGCACATTATACTAATTACCAGTCTTATATTTTATTCTGGGATGCCACTCGAGTAGCTTAGACAGAAATGACAGGTATTTACTTTAAACCAGGGCTTAATGCGACTCCTTTGTTTATCCTCTGACTGAGAAGTCGAGTTCAACAGCTGCGTCTTCAGCAGACCCTCTCCCTAAAAGCCTTCTCTCTTCTGAATGGCCAGTTTCTGTAAATCTCCCGGGGCGGTTATGTCCCCACATATTTTTCCCATTTCAGATACCCTTTTCCCCTCTTTCTTCCATCTCTTTCAAAAGTAGAGCTTAGCGCCCATTCATATCAGGTAAAACTACAGGACTGTCTCAGAAAATTAGAATATTATGATAAAGTTCTTATCTTCTGTAATGCAAATCACAAAAACAAAAATGTTTGGATTCATTACAAATCAATTGAAATATTGCAAGCCTTTTATCATTGTAATATTGCTGATTATAGCTTACATCTTAAGAAAACTCAAAAATCCTATCTCAAAATATTAGAATATCATGAAAAAGTCATTTTTGTTTTTTTTTTAATTGCATTACAGAAGATAAAGAACTTTATCACAATATTCTAATTTTCTGAGACAGTCCTGTAAATAACCAATATCATAATGGTACAGCTCAAATCGAAATGAAAATTAGCAGCTCACTAAGAGGAAGTCACGATAAGTTCCTGGAGGTTTTTTTTACAAAGATTGTGTTGTAAAACCCCCATTTAGGAAAGGGGTGGAGAAAAGTGTCAGGGATTATGTGCGATAAAAGAGAATCAACCGGACCGAAAGAAAACGTGTACAAGACAGCGGTGACACCAACAATGCTGTGTGGCTTGAGGAAGGAGGACGGCTCAGTCATGTAGAAAGGAGAGATAATGAATATATTAGTTTAAGGATGTTGGGGTTTGCAGGAGGAACACCAAAGAGAACATTTATGGATGGAGTGAAAGAGGACTTGGAGTTAGTTGCTGTGAGAGTTGAGGATGTAGAGAATAGAGTTAGATGGACCCTGAACCCTGAATGGAGCGTCCGTAAGGAAAAGAAGAAGAGGTGTTGTAAAAAACCCCAAGAGAAGTTAATCAGACAACAAAACCTCCACCTGACTTCTTTCAGCGTGACGGTGAGTAGTGGGCGACTGGATTTCTGATTTTCAGTCATGTGACCCAACCAGAAATGGACCCGATGCTACATGCGCATCATTTCAGACTCACTAAGGTATCAAGCCCTGTCAATTCATTGAAACAAAAAAAAAAATTCGATTAAAAAGGATGTCGGCACTTACTCTGCTCGCACAGCCTCCCGGTGAAGCTCTCAGGACAGGAGCACTGGAACCAGAAGCTGGAAGGGCTCGACGTGCACGAGCCTCCGTTCCGACAAGGATTCTGCTGGCATGGATTTGCGGTTCTTCGTGACATGTTGACAAACACTGAACGGCACCGACGGGGAAAGGTAGAGTGTAAACAACAGCAAACTTGAAACCGTCAAGGTCTTATGAGCGCATGCGTGGCAACAAACCATCTGGTTTTCTTATCTCCGGCACACAGAAGCCCCACCGCCGGTCCCGATCAAAATTCGGAGTCAGAGAGCACCTACGACAGGACACAGAGAATTTCAGTTAAATCCATCGCAAGTCTTACAGTTTGGGAAATGTCTTGACATCTTCTTTCTCCAGGATTGACCAATACATGTTCCTCACATCAAAGGGAGATGTTTCCGCTTTGGTTTTTATCTGTATGTATATAATCTGATATCAAATGAGTATACAAAAAAACGTATGAACAAAAAGAAAAAAAAAACAGTATAATCTCAGCCCTTTTGTACAACTGTTTCTGGTTTGGGAGTTTTGACAGGAAACCAGGGGAATGTTGGTGGATTTCCATGCTTTATGCCTCGTGAGTTTGCCAAGGGCGGAAATTGTTCAAGACGCTGGTAAGCATAATTTACATTTTCATACGAAATTATTGTGGCAATAACCTCAAGACATTTTGACAGAGTTGAGAAGTAACAAAACATATTAATTTACTATTTTACTGCGTACGGGAAAGATCATGAGGGTATTCAATGTCTGCTTTTCCAACTTCAGGACCCATCTGCGGGAAACCTGCACGACCGACATAACGCTGTAATAGACTTGAAACGCGAGAGGGAATCTTGATTCAGTACATGTCGGAACCTGTAACAGAGGACTTGTGAATGAGTTCAATCGATATCACTTTTACAAGACTCTTTTTACAAGTATTGATATTTAATATGGATTTTTTTTTTCCTTGATAATTGTTATTTATTTAATTCAAAGAAAGCGCCGTCAGTCGCAAAGTTAACCAAAGGAACACTCATTGCTCCTCCAAATTATGGATTTAATTCTGGAAAGTACCGCAATCATAGCTCTGCGTGATACAATCTATACTAACAGTGAGCACATCATGAAAACGAGTTTTTTAGGACTGAGCTGACTTTCTGTGTTAAAGGACAAGCAACACTGATCTACTGTAAATATATATAGATATATATAGATATATATAGATATATCTATATATATCCTGATTCTCCAACTTGCCAGCGCAAACCCCTCTTCCAGTTTGAGGCTTGCCAGGGTGAGAATAACAGTATGAAATTGAAGAAGTTCCTGTGTCGCAATCATAAGTAATAGAAAAAATGAATGACAGCTGTTTACACAACCCCACGGATAAACTGTATGAAGTAATACATCTGTCATTGACCGCAGGAATGATTAGATTTTTTGGAGGATTTTTGTTACAGTTCTCCTCACCATGGAAACACTATCTTGTGTCTGAGATTCAGACTTAAATGAGCAAACCCACCTGCAACTCCGCAACGGTCAGTTTGTGACAGCCGGCATTACATCATTCAAAATTATTTCACAACAACTCTTTTTCAGCATTATCTTCTCACTAAGGGGCGTAAAAAGGCAGACTGCACTCTGTTTACTAGCCACAACAATGCGTCAACTTCAAGTCACTGCCAGGATTATATCATGGAAATTCCACTGATAAATATGCAATAAGTTGGTGACATACCTCTGCGAGGCGGATGGTTCGTATGACTGACCAACTATGACGTGGGGTAATTTCTACCTGCGAGTTGAGTTGTCTTCTGGCCCATTGTATTTTGATGGGAACGCCATTAATATGTGTGATTAACACACAAATTTGTAGTGCATCCAAACAGTTGGCTAATAGGAAAGATTAAGACTCACCATGGCCTTGAGGATGATAAGCTGATGCACTGATGATGAATTCTGCCACCTTCACGAAATGGGAATTTACATTCCTTGCCTGATGTCGTAAGAACTGCCGACAAAAAAAAAAAAAAAAAAAAAAAAAAATTGTGACTTTTACTGAAACCAGATGGTCAGAACACAAGGTTACAGGAACAATATTGTGGTTTCAATATTCTGCATTTAAACAGCAACTGGTTTAAATCATATTTTTGTATATTACAAGGCAAATATGTTTACTCTTTCAAAGACGAATGTTGAACAGACACAGGTGGCATTGCTTAAAGGGTCCCACTAATATTTGAAAATATATAATATAGGTTTACATATAATAAATCACTTATTTGAACACCATGATTAAAAGTTATTCTTAAATTTGTATTTGAAGGTACTGTGTATGTAAAGGCACATATGCAAACACAGGAATGAAAATCAATATCTAAAATACAGCAAACCCCAGTGCAATGACTATTCATTGGTTTACAGAATATTTAGGTCATTGATCAACTTGTTTAAAACACATTTTTTTGGAAAAAAAAAAAAAAAGAAAAGTTCTCTCATCCTAGCACAGCTGCTTTATAAATTATGTTGTTTCATAAATTTTGTTTTAAGTTGCAGCAAAATTAAGGGAACTCATACTCTTCTGACATTGTGCACCTTTCTTTGCCCGTGATAATAAAATGATGTTGCATAGTTAGTGAAAGAACAGCTCTTCAAATCATATTAATTTGTGTTTATGTGTGTGTGAGTAATGAGTAAACACAGGGGGTTTAAAACAGATTAAAACCACAAGAAAATCTTTTCATGTCTACAAGGAAATAATCATTGAAGAAATAAATTGAATTTTTTTCCCCTGCATAATTTTGCATTAATTTAACAAGGTGCAAACGTTTCCTTAAGGAAACTTCATTGAGAATGTACGTTGAAATATTAAATTCAAAATACAAGTTGAAATAATACAGTAGTGAACTTTAAGTTCAAACTCCCGCCTGTAAAGTTCAACTCCTCCAGGTGCAACTTTATTAGATTTATTCCCAATTCAACGTGCACACCTTCCTCTATTTCTTAATCTCCAAAATAAAACACAAGACCTTCGGAAAGGCTCAGCAAAAACTTACCTTTCCGGCTCTCCGTGAACGGATCGTCGGAGGCGCCACCTTCAGAACCCTGGACCGGAAGGCGCTGCGTTCAGGGAACGGGAGAGCGTAACTACCAGTTCTCTGCCTGCCGTCTCTCGTGTGCAGCTTTGGGGTTAAAAAAAAACTCACCACCCGTGCGATGAAAACACACAGCAAGAAGACCCACGCCGTGCGTGTCATGGTCACAGTGCGCAGTCACGTTGTTATCCTTGTTTTGTTTTTTTTTCCCCCACCGAAGTCAGCAGGAGATCGATCCGCGCGTCACGTTGTTTCCACCGGGTTGCGCGTCCTCGGCCAGCCGCCTGTCACAGGAGCCGCATGGAGCCCTGCAAGTACAATCCTGTCTCTCGCTTTTTTGAGCCGCGTTGAGTAAATCCGTTGCGTCATGGAGTTGGTGTGTCGATGAGGCATCGACAGTGTTTCCCCCACGGCCGGAGTTCCATTCACACCTTCCCAGTCACCCCCTCCACCCCCTTACGGAGAACACCCCTGGACAAACTTTCCGGAGGGAGGCGTGCGCTTGTGTGTGTGTGTGTGTGTGGTTACAAATTTAACATAATAATAATAATAATTAAACACGTGTTGTTACCAAACATTTGGATGAATTAAATAATCCCATCTGGAAGGATGGGGTAACAGGGGTGTAAAGCCGCAGCTTGAAAAAACAAATGACGCCAATTTCCTTTTATGTGGAAAAGTACAGTCAAGTTTGGTCTCTGGTGGTGTCCTCGTGGTCTAATGGGGATTGATTGTGGCATAATGTTCCTTTATCAAATTTCCAGTGAAACAAAATCTATGAGATCATTTAGTTCAGGCTTACCCGCATCCTTTGAGTCGCCACCAGTAACTTCTTCTTCTTCTTCTTCTTCCTCATTCGGCTTTTGCGGTCAGGGGTCGCCACAGTGAGTCAACTTTCTTCATCTAACCCTATTCTCTGTATCTTCCTCTCTCACACCAACTACCTTCATATCCTCTCTCACTACGTCCATAAACCTTCTCTTTGGTCGTCCTCGAGACCTCTTGCCTGGCAGCTCCAACTCCAGCATCCGTCTACCAATATATTTACTATCCCTCCTCTGTACATGACCGAACCATCTCAGTCTGGCTTCTCTGACCTTCTCTCCAAAACATCGAACATGTGCCGTCCCTCTGATAGACTCATTCCTGATCCTATCCATCCTGGTCACTGCCAAAGAGAACCTGAACATCTTCATCTCTGCAACCTCTAGTTCTGCCTGCTGTCTTTTGGTCATTGTAACAGTTTCTAGTCCATACATCATCGCTGGTCTCACCACTGTCTTGTACACCTTTCCTTTTATTCTGGCTGAAAGTCTTCTATCACATAGTACCCCTGACACTTTTCTCCACCCATTCCAACCTGCTTGGACCCGTCTCTTCACCTCTTTTCCACGCTCTCCGTTGCTCTGGACTGTTGACCCTAAGTACCTGAAATCCTCCAGCTTCTTGATCTGCACTCCCTGTAGCCTCACCGTTCCACCGGAGTTCCTCTCATTCACACACATATATTCTGTCTTGCTGCAACTAACTTTCATTCCTCTCCTTTCCAGAGCATACCTCCACCTCTCTAGATTTTCCTCTACCTGTTGTCTGCTCTCACTACAGATCATAATGTCATCCGCAAACATCATGGTCCATGGAGATTCCTGTCTAACCTCATCTGTCAGCCTATCCATCACCATCGCGAACAAGAAGGGGCTCAGAGCTGATCCCTGATGGAGTCCCACCTCCACCTTGAACTTCTCTGTTACCCCTACAGCACACCGTACCAGTGTCTCACAGCTAGCATACATGTCCTGCACCAGTCTAACATACTTCTCTGCCACTCCAGACTTCCTCATGCAAGGAGGAAGAGTGAGTCTCCCATCCCATGGGCTCACCATCCGGAGGAGAGGTAAGGGGATTGCTTGCATTGTGACCAGAGTGGTGGATGAAGACCTAGAGACGAGGAATGTCATGTATCTGGCAGAGTTTCCTACCTAAGAGTTTCCAGCTTGAGGTAGTTTGACCTGTCTCAATGCACAGCTAGGGCTCTAGAACCAGTCTTTTTGAGAAGGGTTGGACCCTTTTAGATTATGGAGTTGCCCCCAGGGAGGGGAGCCAAACTCTATGCATTGGAGTTCAACCCAGTGGACGAGACAGTAGCCTCCCATTTTGTTTCTTGGTCCTGTCGGTTGTTTGTGCCTATGGACCAAACAGCAGCTCAAAGTACCCACTGTCTCTAGAGTCCTTAGATAGGGTGCACTCCTGCCGGGCAACTCCAATGTTCTACTTGGGGACTTTACTGTTCAAGAGGCCAACCCTTGGAGCCCTTGGAGGCTGAGATTGGGAGGAATGTCCCTTTACTGTCCATTACAGATACCGTGTTCAGGCATAAGGGTGTACATATGTCCACTTGGCACCAACATACTGTGAGGGTCTTTTGTTGGAGACTTTGACCATGTCCAAGTGGACCAAGCTCCCTGTCTCCATCGTTGAGGCGGCAGACCTGAGCTATGGGCATAAGGTGGTTGGTGCCTGTTTTGGTGGTAATTCCTGAAGCTGTTGGTAGTGAGGGATGGTGTCAAGCTGAAGAAAGAAACCTTCTGGCCATTTGGGTCTCTGGGACTCTGGAGGCCGCTGACAGGTACCGTCAGGAAGCTCATGGAGAACGACTCCCGAACGGCCTTGGGTAGATTTGGGTCCACTGTCCATTATGAGCTGTGGGTAGTGACTGACAGAGCAAGATCATAGATACAGGCGGCCAGAATGAGTTTCCTCCACTGGATGGCTCTCCCTTACAGAAGCGATGAGAAGCATTTCCATCTGAGAGAGGTAAGAGTAGAGCAGCTACCTCCGCATCCAGAGGTACCAGATGAATTGGCGAAAGGATCTGGTCAGGTTGCATCCTGATCACCTCCCTGTTGAGTTGTTCCTGGCACCTGGGTGGAGACCACCAAGAAGACCTAGGACAAGCCGGAGGCACGATGTCTCTCGGCTGGCCTCGGAAAGCTTTTGGATTCCCCGAGACAGCCGGGACAAAGTTGCCGGAGAGAGGGAGGTCTTGGTCTCTCTGCTCCACCCTAGATTTCCGACCTGAACAATTGGTCAATGGAGGGATCTGCTATTTGGATTTCTTAAGTTTAATCCATGTCAATAGATTAGGTAACCAAGTGTGTTGCTATAATAGATAGGTGTACTAAGTAAGCATGATGACACAAGATAAAATAATCACCTAAACATACAGACACTCAAAACATTCTCACATCTCTGTTTTTCTTCTCCTTGCTAATTAATTTAATTTGCTTTGCTATTATCTACCGCTTGAAATAGCAAGTGTTTTTTTTTCCCCTGGGGCAAGCAAGGTAATTGTTTTCCAAAATGCCATGACAACAAAACTTTGTTATCCAGAGGTAATGACATTTTTCTGTAACATAGAAAATATTGATCAACGCAAAACAAAAAACAGGTCGATTCAACCAAGACCCAATCAAGCCCAGACCCATGTAATAACTAAATATATAACTATAACTATAACTATATATATATATATATAGTTATATTTATACAGGGTCAGTATTTGATTATAATTGTTTTTTTTTAATACGTGCAAAACTTAACTGTGATTTGATAGTGTTATTCTTTTATGCCTGGAAAATATTAGTCTGTGTTCGCAGATAAAACTTAATTAAAAAAATATCACTCAGGAAAAGTAAAACACTCCAGGGCCTCTGTTTAAAAGGTGCGCTTTGAGCAAAACATTTACTAACATTAGAACCTGACATAATTCACCCGCCCTGAGAAATTAAGTCTGAAGTCACTTTTCACCTTTTTTTTTTTTTTTTTTTTTTTTTAATGTTAACAGAAGCCAAGATTAAATGAGAGGGATGAATGAGACCAGAACATTGTGAAGGAGTAAACCTGCACTGGTATCTCTCTTCATGTCTCGCTCTCATTGTCTCCACAGTCACCGCCCTTTTAACAAGTTCACCTAACAGATCACAAAGTGCCCTCTTTTTAAGCATAAATTAAATTCTTCTGGTTTCCATCATGTCTGCAAAGTCAAATGTCGGACTGACCGATGCAGTCAAACCAAGAAGAGTGAGATGGCATTTCTGAACGCATTAATCCTCTCACTCTCTCCCCCGTGTGGATCACTAATAGGGTGTGCGCACCCCTCAAAATAAGATTTCCAACATGGTAAGTATTGGAGACAGTGGCTACATAAATTAAGGGTTGAAGGAGTCGACATGTCTCCACCTGGAACCTCGCTGATTTCAAAACCTGTTCCGGATGCGTAGCGGTCGGAGGAAAAAAAAAACTTTAAAATCATTGAAGTATGGCAATGTAACAATGAGGAGCCCGGCTAATCACACAGACTCCATGTGTTGTCAGCATTCCAGCAGTAACATGCCAGGTCACGACAAACTCCCCGGTCCCACAATGTAACCCCTAATTTTCACCAGCTGGAATAATCTCCCTCCAGATGCGGGGCTAAAAATACAAAGAGGAGGCCAGAGGGGGGAACAGCACACCCCAACCAATCTCCAGGTGATGCCCTGCGCTCTTGAGAAGAATGCCGTTCCACTCAGATATTCCTGCTGTTAATCATTGACGAATTTAACGGGGCAAACACATTTAGCTGGACAGATAAGGTGGAAAGAATCCAGTACTGATGTGTGATGAAAAAAAAACTGGCTCTTAACGTAGAGGCTGGTATGATGAGGTTTTTGCCCATCCTCGTATAATAAATAATTGCACAGGGTTTTTTATTCATTTTCAGATGAAGAGAAGAGTTCGGATGAGCTCAAATTAAAACGATCAAGGTTCTTTTAATAATTCAGCACTGATGCAACCTCAAGACCACAGAAGCAGGACATACAGGCAATAAAGGTACCATCAATGATAATCCACCAAATATTTTCTAGGATGTATGGGAGGACATAGCTCACTGACCAAGGAATCGTAGTTTATTTTGCCTTTCTTATTGTCCTGAAACCAGCCAACCAGATGGTCCATAGACCCTCCCTGGAGTAACTACATTAGGAGTAAAACTGAGGAGGAAGGCTTTCATTTTTGCTCATAAATCAAAAACATTACATGTATATAGGTGATATTGCACATACTGAATATTCATGCAAAATGGAACTCCTAAAGACAAAAACTGGCATCTTTGAATTCCCTTACACAGTTTCAAACCTGAAACACACTTGCTGCGGTTAGTCTTTGGATGGCGATACAGAGAACTCTGCCTTCTCACACTTTGGGGAAAAGTACATTGAATCATGGAAATAATTATTTCTCACTAATGTTCTCAAAGAAGTGTATCTTTGAACATTAAATATTAAGTCTTTTTAAAGGTCTTACAAGGTTCAATTTCACTCATATGTGCATTAGAGAACACTACTTCATTATTATTACTGATGATGGTTTTATAAAAGCCTTTGTTTGGCACAGAGGGGTGATACCATGTGCTGTGTGCACAATTTAGTGCAATTACGTTATATAATTGTACCTGAGGCTGAAAAGAAAGCATTACAACATCAGTCAATTAAAAAATGATACTGCTAAACACAGGTTACAGCTTTTGGTTTCTCAGTTTACCTGGAGGGACCTGTTATTGGCGTTAAAACAGAAAAGCATAAAGATTTTTTTTTTTCTTTTTAAACACAAACCAGAGGCAGAATCTGTAAGAAACAAAGACTTGATTTCCCAACTGCCAAGAAAGAAAACTCTGATCAAGATCTCAGTTGGATTTGATTTCAAATAAATCCCAAGTCTGAACCTTGATTCCTTCACAAAACCGTATCATTGAAACCCAAATACCAGTGATCACTGGTGTCTTCATGCCAGGCGCACGGTCGTGATGGAGTGTCTGGCAAAACTATCGCCCCCCGCACTGTCTTAAAAAAAGTAAAATAAAATAAAAAAATCCAGCAATGGGCCGAGCCAGTAAACAATAGTCCGTGTATTCGCCCAACATCTCAACCAAAGTCTTTTTTTTTTTTAAGCCGCTATGTTCGATAGCTTACTATGAATTACAACTTATAACCTACTGATCAAGTATCCCTCATAAGAACCTTGTACCCCAAAAAAAAATTTCTAACTTCATACTTTCATACTTCACCTTCACTAGCACATATTTGGATTCTTAAATTATCACAAAAAATACCACTGTGCTAAAATTACCACCAGCACTAAAAATCAACAAGTGGACACCAGGATTCTTGACAAATGTATAATGTCTATCACAATATATATATATATTGTTTGTTTTCTTTTGGGAAGAAGGGATTGACAGGTGCCTTGATGCAGCCCATCCATCGACATGTCGCATTTTGGACCACGGCGCCCCAGGCTTTGAAAGTGCAACAGCGTGGAGGGGGTTCCCTTTACACAACAGTGGCCTTGAAAAGGTCCGTTTTACAGTCCGTGTCCTCAGGAGGGTTGCGGCTGTTATGGGGCATCTGGACGTTCCTCATCTTGCTCTGGCACTGCCGTAGCTCTGCGACGTAGCCCTGGAAGCTCAGGCTGAGTTCAGAGTCCTCTCCCTGGGATGCTTCCAATGGCTCCTCCTCCAGATGGACACCCTCCACGTCCATCACCTCCTGTGCAGCGTCTGACCTCTCGGCGGATTTACCGGCGGAACTCGTGCCCGTACTTTCCTCTGTGAGTGGGAAAGTAGAAAAAAAAAAAAAAAGACTTAAGCTGAAGTTCTTCATTTTTAATGATTTGATCCAGGCTCAAGGATAAGAAGCACCTGGAAGAATTACATAGAAATAAGAAAAAAAGAAATTATAAACAGATGAAAGTCAGACAGATATACTGTAAAATAACCTTCAACTCAGCAGGTAATAACACTGGTAACTTTTGCTTTGAAAACCCATACACTGGTTTATTGCCTAATTGCTAATTTTAAAAACCACTGGGTGCTTAGCAATCAGCCCCTGGGTATTTTCACTTAAAAACAGCTGCTTCTTCCAACTTCTACTCCAGATAACAACATGGTAGGGTTCTGGGAAGGACAGTACTACTACAAAATTAGGCAAGAGTCACTTTGTCGGGGTTAGTAAAAATTTTAAATAGCGCAAATCAATGCTACCGATGCGTATATCAGCGATGCAACACAACTGGGTCCAAGAGATTCAGTCCCCATGTCTACAATTTCCAGTCAATCCTTCTGTTTTACCTAATCAAACAACTATAAACATTGCAACAATACTCACAGAGGCGACAATTAGACCCTGCGGTATGTTGAGGTTGTTGTTATGTTCCGTGAAAGACTGAAACTAAAACAAAGCTGTCCCAATGTAGTCATACTCCGTGACACATGTTGGAGATCTAGAACAGCTGCAGGATGAAATTATATGATGGCGAATGCTTAGACGCTGTATAAAAAATATACTAGAACATCAGATGTTTTTATTTGTATATTGCATTTAGCTGATGCTCAATCCAGATCCTATCATAGATCACTGTGTCGTTCAAACCTCAGGTGAATTCTGTGATTGGTTTTCAGTGAATCACACAGAAACATCATAATGATTTGTGACTCCCGCCAATAAAACATAAATATTTCAGATGAAGTGGGTTATGGGCACAACTGGGTAAATTGCACCGGTAAAAAAAAACAAAGCTATGTTAAAAACAGAATAAGATTTAATTTGGAAAAAAAACATAGGCTGTACTCTTTACAACTGAGATATCATCTGTTGGAGCCACTGCAGGAGCAGTCATACATGCACTTTAATGATCATTGGAGAAGACAGTTTAAGGCGGCTACGTAAACCATCATTGTGATGTTGCGCAATCTGTACAGCTGTTGCTGGGACAAGCTTAACAACACAACCCTTTCCACTCAAACTTGCCAAATATTGAGAGAAGGAATCTAGCGGAGAAGAAATGCAATAAACGACCCTTAAACCTCTGCTCACATGCGTCTCCTTTTATCGCAAAATGCCATCTGAGGCTGCACGACCTCAGAGGGATCCTGTGAGCTCATATTCATAAAAACTAAACTCGTGGGGTTTATGTCATGGCATGGGGTCACTTGAAAAATGTTTGTAGGGGCTAAAACTGGAGTTTCCAGCCTGGTACCATCACTGTAATGATAAGTGATGAACTCTCCACTGTTCATGTGAACCCGGCGGCCACCCAAAATCTAAACACAGAGGCCTGAGTGACTCAAAATCAGCATTTAAGTTCGAAACTCTCCTCACACCGCTCGCTGTGACTCAGAGCGGTCCCTTGCAGATGTAAACAAACCTGTGAGTTTCACCAGCTGACTTTACACAGACGCCCTGAGAAGCCAAGGAAACAATACAAGTCAAGTCACCGAGGCGAATCCCACACGGTGCTGACGCTTTTTCTGACAACTTAGTTTAAGGATGCAGCGCTGAGGCGTGGGTGTTAGGACGTGAGGTCGTGATCTAAAATGACTCAGAAAAGTTGTCGTAGTTGGTTGTACTGTATACCCATGGGGTGATGTGAAAGGGCTTTTAGCAGGATGTGATGTATTGACGCTGGTATGCATTTAAAGAGGTGCGATCTGATGACAAATAAAAAACACTGGTGCATAGCTGATTTCCTCATGTATGTATGTAAATACACACACACACATACATGTAGATATACATCTATATATATGTGTGCGTGTGTGTGTGTGTGTGTATACATACACACACCAAGAATATGGACATGAAAATGGAATTTTAAGGTCAAGTCCACATTTTTCTTAATCAAATGTATTTTGATTATATAATGTGATAACAAAATAAGATCAATGGTAGTAAAAAAGTCACTGTCAGATTTGGCCTTTAGTTCATTTCATCTCTCCGTCTCCCAAATTGTTGCGTACTGCAGTCGGCAGACCTCAGACTCCCTGTTATTTCTGTTCGTAGCCAGACACTGTTGACCCTCTGGAAAGTGTGCATTTTAACTGTGCATTACTTATGCGGAAACATTAGCTTGTCATGTTTCACGGCCTGAAAATTAAATTAAATCATTCTACTAACTAGAAGGCTTTTGTTAAGACTAACAGATGATAAACCACCTCTGTTTAAACCTCCATCATCAGTGGATGAAACTGGACTGAGATCAAATTGGATAAAGATTTGCTTATCTTTAAACAGCCTTGAATGTATTACCTCCAGGCTTTGCAACAGTTTGATCTCTGAAAGGACATAAATTGAAGAGGAAATACTTCAAAAAAAAGTTTCCAAAAAATTAATTTTGAAAATGCATGTGAAAGCAATTACTAACAAAAAAAAAACATCTAAGGGATCGGGCTGAATCAATATAAACTGCATCTGCGTCGACAAATCAAGCTGTCATAATAAACAGCTTCTTTATCATGGTCTCCCACATGATAGCAATAATAGGTTGCCATCTCTGCGCTCACATGTCTGAACTGGAGATCTAGGAGCGGGCCGGGAACAGCCGTCCTCCTCTGTGATGCTTTTGAATCGCAGCGATCTGCAGCGAATCATCCTTAACTGGCAAATGGACAATAACGCGGGTAGAAACTGGAGCGAAACAAGGACGACAGTGAACCATATGGGCTTGGATTGCACACTGTCCAATCCATTTTGGACAATGCCCGGGTTATATGTTTGATGTCTCATTTACCTCATGGAATCTTTTAATCTGTTCCTTATGGGCCAGATCTTTTCACAGATTCAGCAGGAAGAAAGATAATCTCGGAGTGAACTGGAGTGACATTGTTTTGACGTAACACAATTATTAAATTGAAGAGGCCAGCCTCACTGATGGCACTGCACAACCCTAAGCCATTAGCGGATGGAGTTAGGCTATGTGCTGTCACCCCCTAGTGGGTACAAGGGCAAGCCTCTACCCAAACCACTGGGCAAGCGTGCAACACTTGCCAGATACTAAGAAGCAATAAGCGCAGAGGTCTTTATGTTGGAAATTACAAAAGCTGAAGCCCCGATTGAAGTCCTCCGGTTTAATTGACACTGGCTTATTTAATCCTGATGTGTCCAGAGAGGAGAAAATAAACATCAAATAAATCTCAAGACGTGAGTACAGAACTAGATTTGTCTTTCTCAATGTGGGGTGACTGAACCCTGAAATAATAGAAGATGAGTGAGTGTCTCAGTAAATTACATGAGCAGTTTAGCTGTTTTGATTTGATTGAAAATATTCATCTATATTCTAAGATTGTTCTCTTTGATTGTAAGTGTGGAGATTATTTTACAGAATATTTCTGCATGAAATTATGTAATGATTTCATGTAGATTTCAAATGTGTGAATTATTGGATATATCACATGCCGGATAGGTACCTCCTAAAATAGTATGCAGAATGACACAATTCCTTACATAAATCCTTTTTTTCTTGCTCCTTCAGACTTCAACCTTTTTCCTGCTTGCAATAAAATGTAAATGCAAATTTACACATTTGCATTTGCAAATTTACCAATCTCTAAAATCAGCAGATGAATAAAGAACATGGTATTCTTTGAGCCGACCAATGAGGACATGCTATTCCAGTATTACCTGCCCTACCGACAGGCATGTGTTTCTGAAAACAGCAGATGGCGCCAGTCGAGGAGAGAGCAGTAAGTCCAAAAACTTAGATCTAAGTATGCTGACAGCAAAGGCAAGTAAAGTTCAATAGTTTAGTCTACGAGTCAAATATGCTGCATTAGGTGTACACTGGTCTTTTGAACACAATATCATATCTGTAGGTGTGACTTCCCAAATTATTCCAAAAGTAGCAGCTTTAATATAAAGTCACTTAAACATGGGTGAAAGGGTCAATGCTACATTGTTGAATGACTGCTTGGACTTCCTGGAACAGCAACCAAAAACACAGCATTTCAAATGTCAGTATCAGATCATTGAATTGTTTAAATTTCACAGTGTGGGAGCAAGAGGCAGGGAGATAGATGAAAACTGGTAGTGACAGTTTCTGTGTGTAGCTCAGTCAACCCGTGGATAGGGTTACCATGGCGCCCGGTAGAGGGAAGATTCTGGCTGATGCACTTAGCAACCAGAAAAGAGGGAGCCTGTAGAGAAGCTGAAAGGATTGGATTCGTTGTCATCATCCTTTGCACATACAGGATCACCTTACCACACATTAAGGTCACAGCGGACATGCTCGCGGCCCTTCATTTAAACGCTTTGAAGTGCGAGACACTCATTCAAAGAATAGGCCTTGTTGCTGGAAAAGCATGATTATCTTCTATTTCGGATTATTTCAGTCTCAAAAACGACTCCACGGGATTTCCTTTCAAGTTCAGACATGCTGTTTCTAACTGCATGTCAGAACACGACTGCGCAGAAAGTTTTTAGTTATTACCTTTCAAAATGTCACAGTACCACAGAAGAAACTGTCACCAGAAAAAAAAAAAAAACAATGTACCACTTGACTGCTTCTGTATAATGTCAAACAAGGTAAAATAGACGATGAAATCCAACAGCAGCAGGTGATGATCACACACCCCACGTAAATACGAAAGCAAGAAACTGAGTTTAGCAAAAGATCCCAAGTTCCACGCTAAATGCTCCACAAACCAAAGTAGTGACCCCAGGGCAAACGGGGCAAACCAAGCAGGTAGACCCAACCGGCTTAATGCTACACAACAGTTTCGCACAGAACAATGCCAAGCACCAAAAGACACCGAAAAAAACACCCTGAAAACGAGCACGCAAGCAGTCACACAGAAAGTACACAAAAGAGTTGGAGCTGATGGGAGAGGAAGCTACGAGGAGAAATGAGACAGACCCAAGGGAGAGTGCATGCTGAGGTGGAGGGAGAGAATATGGGGGAGGCGGGGGATTCACAAACGTGTAAGAAGACAGACGAGTGATTTCAGGCTCTAACATTTATTAGATCGACTCAATCACAAGTACAGAGTTTATTGGCAGTGATTATCTACAACAGGCATCTTTAGAGGGAGGGAATGACCGAGATAAAGAACGACAGGTAATTCAGCAATGTCACAAGAGCTGAGGAGCACTTGTCCTCCGATGACTGATTAGTTTCACCATCGCTCAAAT
The DNA here is from genome assembly GCF_037954325.1 of Fistularia commersonii. Lineage (NCBI taxonomy): Eukaryota > Metazoa > Chordata > Actinopteri > Syngnathiformes > Fistulariidae > Fistularia > Fistularia commersonii. Next base: position 6,763,209 of record NC_141302.1, read on the forward strand.
CGCTACAACAGGAGCCGACAACGTTTAATGAGTTGTCTGAGGAGAATTGCTTTTTGACATTGACATTCTTGAATTGCACTTAAAATATTGGACATAAAGGGATACAGCATCGCCGGTCCAACAGCAATTCTAATTTGCCTGATTTGAAGCGATATTCTTTTTAATGCGCTAACTGCTAATCTTTCAGTGACGGATCTGCGTGTATAGCAGGGAAAGCTGGATTTAAATGAATATCATATTCGAAAGCCCCTTTTCAACATCTCCGTATCACGTGCTTAGGTATGGAAAATCACACGCCAGATACACAACTCACATGGTTTAATTGAATCTAAGGCGATTATATTAAGGGATGGTTGTATTCAACTCAACTTAAAAGGCTCTTTTTTTCCTTCTATTTTTTGGAGAAATTTTCATAATATAATTTCATTTATGAGTAAGACATTGCCAAATTTAATGTAGTCTTGTAATATATATATATATATATATATATATATATATATATATATATATATATATATATATATATATATATATATATATATATATATATATATATATATATATATATATATATTTATTTATTTTTAATTTTGGTGAAAATTTACAATCAGTCATTTCTAGCTGACATTTTATTTGATTTTTAATACTTTTTATAGATGACTTTGTAGCGATGTGGCATTTTTCCTTTATTCTAAATAGAAATATATTTTTACCAGGGGAAAAAGTGGTTACATTAGTTTAAAAAAATCCAAAAAAGTTGACAGTGATCAATATCCACATGGATCAAGCTAAAATAGGTATCACATATAGTTTTTTATATTTCAAATAAAATTCATATCAATATACGACAACCGGACAATATTTAATATAGAACGATATATTTCCTAGTCTCAGTTTATAGTCTGGAATCAGTTAGGTTTGCATCGTAATGCAACCTTAGGACAAAATCATTTTTGAATGCCCGACTGGAACAAGTAAATCCCAGTCATATTGCCAACTGAACAATATGTAACGTGGAAAGGGCTATCAAAGGTTACCCACTCAGCAAAATATACACATCATTATTTACACGTTGATTTCAGTGTAATTAATAACAATCACACATATCCTTACTATGTTTAATAAAAAAAAAATCTGGTAAAATGATTAGCATACTGAGATAGAGTCCATATCAATTAAAGTGCATCAGAGTCAGTGTAGAGGGGGTTTAATGTTGGAAGTGGCCGGGTTCAGACCACTGGAGAGCACACACATGCACATACTACACACACGCAAACACACACAGCACTGGTTTACGACATTGTGGAAATACCTGAAGTGGACTTTCCATCTATGTCTTGAGAATCTGGGCAGGGTGGAGGTGGGGTGAAGTTGGCTTCGCACAGGCTGCCCTCGAAAGACGGAATCGGGGATGGAGATGGGGGGAGTAGGGTGCTGTTGGGGCTATTGATGTCTCCCTCGCCCACTAGAGTCAGGTCAGTATGGGCATCCTCTTCCACTGTGCGGAGGCTCGAGCGGTTTTCTGAGGACCGAGCGATCGGGGACAAGTGGGAGCCAAAAGGCATGTGACGAGGGGGGGGCAGCAAGCACCGTCTGGCCCCGGAGTGTCCGTTGGCACTGGAGCTAAGGGAGGAGTCCAGGCTCTCTGAGCGCAGTCCGGAGGTGAGGGATCCCCGGGGGGAGACGCCGTTCTCTCTGCTCTGTCTCAGCGAGTCAGGAGTGGAGCAGGCAAGGTCGGAGGACACAGAGCAAGAGGAAGTGGAAGGAGCCAGACGCAAGAAGTCAGGAAGCACCAAGTCTTCTTTGCTCAGTAGTCCACGCTGGTCGTTGGCCCGGGCGCTCTGCGCGCGGCTAAGCAGTTCAAAGAATTCTGGAAAACAAATCAAACAATTTTCCTGACTTGAAATGTCCACAAAGGTGAGCAGGGAGAAAATGATTAGTTGGGTTTAGCATGCTGCTGATAGTTGAAATACCCTCCAAAGCTGCCAAAGATTTCAGTTTAGTCAGCAGGCGAAGCAGAGCTGAGTTTAACCAGCGTTGAAAAACAAAGGGGGGGGGTGGTAAAGAAGGAAAGGGGGATTTACCTTCAGCTTCATCTATATTAATCTTTTTCTGTTTTCTCTTTTCCACTGGGAGTGCTGAGTCTGGTCCGCTTGCTCTCAATGAAAAGTCCTTTGGTGTTGACCTCTCATCTCCCTGCAGATGCAACAATGACAATGCACTCTGTTACGGGATGGAGGAATTTTTTGGGGGATTGGAGGGACGGGTGGATGAGGCTAAGCACGAGCTGCCAGGCACCCTACTTGAGAAACGTGTCCAGATTTGCTGACACCTCCCCCCACCCGCCACACCACCCTCGCCGGCTTGTCCACTTGCTGGTTCAGCATCTTTACCAAGTTTTCCACGATTTAAAAATGATCAACCTACACGATTCATGAGTGTTTGCATGGAGGAAAGGTGAATGGGGAGGTCAGCCGTGGCAGTGTTAGCATGAAAAAAGTTAGATACCAGAGGCAGGACCGGCGAGGGTTAGAGGTTAATGAAGATTATTCTTGGGCACAATTGCAACTGGGCAATATAGAAAAAAAGAAGAAATAAACTTTTTTAAACCATTCTTTTTTTAATATTTTTATTAAAACCTGATCAGCTGAGTCATGCAAAGTCAAGCAAGACACTGAGCACATATGCATCTGTCTGCACAGTAAATTTGAAACCATTGATTTTTTGAATATTGGCTATTTTTTGCAGAAAGTGTTAGAAAAAAATCTAGATGGAGACAGGGAAATGACATGGAACTCCAATCGACACTAAACAAAATCCCTCCCCCTAAAAATGATATAAAAGCAAGGCCATAATTCATATATAAATATTGCCCAGCCGAAGCCATGATTAAATGATGTTGAAAATATAGCAGAAGCAGCGCAGCAGTAGAAAAAGGACAAAACACCCTCTCTGGACATTTAGTTTGGTACTCACTGTTGCAGAGAGACTCCGAGTTGGAGGGTGGCTCTTGAGGGAGGATGACTTGGCTTTATCTGTAATAGACAGACAAGATATCAACGGACGTACACTGCTTTCATTTCTATGGATTTTTTGTTTCTTGTTCAAAAGTGTCGAAATCTTCTCAAGATCATGTAATTCATATTCTTTAATAATAACAACTTTAAACACAGAGTACTGTTTTTCTGTGTAACCTGACTGTACCTTTTGCTGATGTTGGATCTGCTCGCTCCAACACCACCCGCAAGCCATCCAGACTTGATATAGGGGCACCCAAATCCAAAGGCTCAGCTTCACCGCTCTTAAAAAAAAACAAGATGAGTTTTTTTTTTTTAAAACATACGCCATATGAAATTTAAGTTCATGGCCATTTACTTAATTTATAAAGTCATCTTTAGCTCCCCAGTCTACTGCATTATGGAGATATATTGCTGGAAACCCACAGGACCAAAATAAATCATCTGGCGAGGGTTTTGGGGAAGGAGTAAGCATGTTTGAACGGTGTCGTCATTCTTAATTATAGCCCTGCTGCTCCATCTTCAGAGGCCAGCTTTGAGTCAGAGTGCTAACCGCCATGTGGAGATGAAAAAGGATGCGGTTACTTCCCTCCCCTAACCATGATACTCCACCCTGTGGCACTGTCAAATACTGCATGTGGTGTCTCAGGACACACAGGAGTTTCGAAAAGATTAAGGCATTGTAGCCGTGTGGGGAAACTTACTATTTTGGCCACGAGATCACTGAGGTGAAGGCCATATTTGGCCACCACAGGACGCAAGACCTCAGTGACTGGTTTTGTCGGTTTGGCTTTGAGCCCCACGGAGCGGTTAATCGGTACCAGGTCCAATCTATGAGCAGAGTGGAAGCAACACTCAATGTCAGGGTATTTAAAGTAAAGATGTCATGTCAGTAGAAGCAACCAGGATTTGATCCACACCTAAACAAGGTCCTCTTCTCTAGTCTCAAGTCTCGTGAGCTTAGGGTCATGCAGTCTTGGTCCAACACAAGAGGCTTGGAGAAAAAGAACATTTAATTTATTATTAACAAAAAAAGCCTTTTTGGCATTATGGATTTGTTATTTCTTTCAAAAATTGTGATCCATCATTTCAAATCCACTTCACTATATTTATTTATTTTATTTTATATTTTTGACAGGTCATTGCTAGTTAAGTAAAAAAAAAAAAAATTACATGCCACGGCTGAACCGACCTACTGACTACATCCGTTTGCCACCTTTAGAAATAAGCAGAAAATTTGTCTAAATTAATGAATATATAGATTGAATATTCAAAATATAAAACATGTAATGCTGTGATTGATCTCTCACGGCCTTATGAATACTATAATATTAATATTTCTACATACTGCCCAGCCCAAACCCTAAATTAAGCATATAGGCAATATGTTACAAAATAGAGCATTACTAAATCCCATTAAGAGGTGTTTGCAGCCCAGGTCTCCCTCCCGGAAGATAAATGCTACAGGTTTTGTTTGGCAGTTTTGCTCTCAGCATGCGGCTCACTCACCTTCTCCCCTCCCACCAGGAAGAGATCCACAGCCGCAATGTTGACGCCAATATTGTGACAGAGAACTTGGAGCACTTCCCTAATTGAGGCACCGGGCCGAAGGGTGATGGAGGAGCATGAGCCATCGGGCAGCAACACGCTGCATTGTTTTGGAGAGCGTTCCCAAACTCCAACAGAGTGACGATTATCAGACTAAAGGTGACAAGATGAGACGGTGATTGTATCGAGAGTGATGATTTCCTCAAGAATGACAGACTGAATTGTGGTCTTATTATAGCCGATTTATTCACCCTCTAATTCATTTAATGCATCCACCAAAAAAAAAAAAAAAAAAAAAAAAAAAGGAGTGGGCTGACAAATGAAAAAATTAAATAACCCAGGTCTGTTGTGAAGATTTCACTAGAGAGTGGGCTGTGTTGCCATGGTGACCTGTCCAGAGGAATCTTACCTCGATCTTGCCAGCTGAGCAGGAAGTGGCCATCTCCAGACTGGTACCGGATGACAAGGAGCCCTGGGACTCCCTCCGCCCATTACTGCCCCAGTAGTCTGCAGTAGACAACAATCAGCCAAAGGAGATGTCTCAAATATCAGCAAAACAATCACTGACGTGACATGTTAAATGCGTTGAAGCAAAGAAATGGGTCGATTTCAACTTCTCTCACATGTGATCATATTTGGCCACCACAGTTTGACAGGAAAAAAATTGTTTTATATAAAAATATCATGCCTGAGGGCCAAGAAAGGAACAGAAATTGGGTTAAAATGGTTGTGCAGCTACTTTTTTTCTGACTTGCAATTATAATATCCACAGCGTTGTTGTGATTCCTGATGTTCAACAGATTATCGGCAAACACGATAATCAAGAGCAATCGCGACGAATAAACGTGACAAAAACTGACCCCGCTGAAATACAGCACTAATCAAGTCGATCTAAACACTATTCCGGGAAAAGTTTAAATGGAGGAACGTTACTCAGCTGGGGAAATAGTTCGGTGTCTCGTTCAAAGACAGTTTAAGATTTTGTTGATTTTGACTTCATCTATAAATGATTGGGGAACTTTGAGCCCAAAATACATATAACCATAGTTTGTCAAAGAAAACTGAATGACAGAGTCACTCACCGATGTTTATGTCCCCAATTTCCTTCTTCTTCGGACCCTTCCCAAAGCTCCGATTGCGAGACCATGAGAAAAAGATCCCACGTTTTTTGTCAGCACTTTCATCTCGGCTGTCTTCATTGAGTGACCTCCCTGTTCTTTGTTTTCTGGCCTCCTGTATTTAAAAAAATAATAAAATCAGAATCAAGGGTGAGATGGTCATGAATTAAAACAGATTCAAACAATCTCTTTTTCTAAATTATTACTCTCAATATTTTTGACAAATTCAAGGTATCTATTTCCGAAACTGATATCAAAATAATTTACCGGCTGTTTATTTTTTAATGCTCGATTAATCCTGTGGGTGATTTTCAATCCGTTTTTACTCTCTGAATCTGGGGTATTTTATTTTTGTTGATTTCTGGCTGTTTTTTAAGTAAAAAAAATTACCAATTTAACTATGGCATTTCCTGTGATTTTGAAAGGAAAAAGGAAAAACAATACTTAACCATTTCAAATGAATTCAATTTGTTTAAAAATGTTTTTAGGTCAAACAAAATCATATCATATGAGTGCAGTTAAACTATATTTGATCCAAACTGATGATCAGCCTGCAAAATCACTGGACTGAACAAAAAATTAACATTGTCATCGCATTGAAAACCAAACCACCTTTTTTGGAGTGGAAAGGGTGGAGCGGTCTGAGCTTGCACTGTGTTTGGACGGTGCAGGGCTACAGGGGATCTGGTAGGGGTCTGGCAAAGGTAGGCCATCCACTTCGGCACGCATACATTCCTGGTAGAGGGATGACTTGAGGAATCGTGAATAGCTGTCAAACTTCATCAGATTGAAGATCTGTGAATGAGGAGGATCCTTTGTGAGTAAACCACATTGGTGAAAGCAAGGAAAAGACGAATAAATGCAGAAGTGAGATCAGATGTGCAGACACGCGCACAAGGGCATGAACAAGGGAGTGAAAGAAGGGAAAATGAAGAGCATAAAACAGGAAATAAAAAATTACTGTAGCTAATATGTGGCTACAGCTGATGTTATGACAGGTGTCATAACGTTTTGAAACACTAACAAGTGAGTTGAAAACATACAGATATCTAAATGCATGTCTGTGTGTCTCTGTGTACTCTATGCGCTAGATTCTCCATGGGTGTATGCCAGTTTGTGTTTATATCTCTGGTAAAGCCTCAGAGCCCTTCTGTAAACAAACCCAGATGGCCACCAAAAGAACCCAATATGCTCGGCAAAATGACTATAGGCTGGACAAGAAAAAACCCCAGGGTGCACAGGGAACCCAACCCGCTAATCATTTTCTGATCTACATATGTTATTACAATTTTAAAGCTGAAAATAATCAATTAATCAAAGTCAAGAAATATCAAGCTGTGTTCTTTATAAGTTATTCTCTTGATACCTGTAGTTGCTGCGTTTTGAACATGTCAGGCCTCGGGGAGGTGAGGACGTCGTCCGCGAGCTGAGCCTGGCTGTCAATGTTGACTGGCATGGTGGCCTTGCTGGACAGGAAGGTGTTGTATATCTCACCAGCTCTCTGGGACAGCTGCGAGACAAGATAGATCAAAACTTTGGTGGTTAAAATGACTTCATGACCCGCAGACACTGCAGAGGAAGCTCAATTCAAAACTGTGAGCTACTTTTGACAGAACTTGTTGCCAGACACTGTATTAGTGTCACAATCATGCTTAGCATTTATCTTAATGGACAACCTCCCACAGCTGGTAACATGACTACAGACTCTGGCCTGGCCTGGTCTCTCCATAATGTCCCCATCACCAAGTTTAGTAACATGCTTAAACTCAGTTCTGTGAAAAGGGTAAAATGACCACTTCAACTCAGAGGTCAAACAAATCCATTTCGGGAACATAAGTAACTAGTTTGACAAGATTATAATTCATTGGCAAATTGTAAGATCAGAATACCTTCAGTGGGTCCTTGTACTTGGAAAGCCATGATCAGGCTAATTCACAATGAAGCACAGCATACAGACCGAACACTGTGACTTCATGTGTTGCTGCATACTCTGGACTTACCTGCTTTTTATCAGCTGCTGGGACATGACTGAAGTATTCACAGGCCTGCCAGAACAAGATATTCTCCTCACTGAATTCTTTCTTGAGAAATTCCTGCAGAAACACAGGTAAGAGTTTCTAAATGGAAGGATTTTTCCCAAGCGCTGTTGTTCAGAATCCGTCGCTGATAAAGGAAAATAAAGCATTAAGTTTAATGTTGCAAACAAAATGTGTGTGTGTGAGTAGGTGCAGGAGAGTGTGGGCGAGTACAACTCTGAGCAGAGTGGAAGGTGAGGAGAGAGGCGGTTGTGGGAGCCAGAACTTAATGTGTACCTTCTGAAGGTGTTGTGGGCTAAAAGGCACATCTTTTATGTGGGATGTGCCAACATGGTACAATAGAGGAGAATTTTGCACTCATAAGAATCAGGTATTTAGTCATACTTCTGAAGTGGCATTTATTTGTGGTTAATGTTTGTAAAAATAAATAAAGGTCAATAAGTGAATATAAAAGCTGATAAAATCAATTTGAATATGATGAGTTGGGGTTTAAGCGAAATATTAAACAAGACTATTTGTCTTATTCCCCACGAGGTTTCATTGAGAAATATATGACATGAACAAAATACATGGACAACACTGAATTAATTCAATTACACTTCAAAGGAGTTTTCACAATAGCAAACTCACAATCCCCTTAAATCTATGATAGATAGGAATCGGAATCACAAATCAGAATCAACAGTTGATATGAAAAGAATATGAACTTTTATCTCAACCTATGTAATAATGTGACATTACATCAGATTCACAATACAAATTAAAAGTTTGACCCCAGCATGGTCAAAGAGGTGTGACTGTGCTGACTTCGAAATAAATTATTTGACAGTTTAAAATAAAAGTTTAATAAATTTGTTAATGATCTTAAGGATTTTTTTAGGGGGCGGGGGGTTAAGGGTATTTTTTTGTTAATATATTGATAATTTTTTCTAGATGAATTTACAATTGTCTCGTGGCATTTTACCAAGATTTTTAAGCACCATCAAGTGATTTTTCTAAACAAAATAGTGAAATTACCATATGCATTTAACTATCAAAGAATTATCCCAAGAGCAATACAGCAATCGTGATTTTACTTGGCAATTATATTCAAAACTTCTTCGAGGCAACTAGACTTGAAATTCAATTTCGAGTTCAGTTCAGTTGCCTCAAGTTGCCAAATTCAAGTCCCGTTGCCTCAAAGAAATTTGGATACGACCATAACCTGGAAAACTAAGAACCTCCACAGATCTCCAGAGACATGAAAATATTCCTTGTTTGCAAGGGAACAGTAGAATAAAAAAATAATAATACAATATTAATTTTATATAATTTAAAAACCTCCCAGGGGGAAATTCCTTCGCTGCATTTAATCCGTTATGGATGAACCATGAGCAGTTGGCTGCTGTTGATCAGTGCCACACTTTGACCCACGAGGAGGAGCTGGGACTTGAACCAGGACTGTTCAGTTCCAGGGACAATCGCAAAAGTACTTTCTCGCTACTTTTGTCTGTTGTTTGTTCTCAGAAAATCATTTTTGTAAGGTCATTTTCTAAATTCCACTTACCGAGAAGTAACGTACGCCCACCGGATCTTGGAGGAGCCGCTCGAAGCAACCGGCCCAGCTTGCCACTCGCTGCTCTGGAAGCCCTCGAAGGCTGCCGGCTCCTGGAAGACTGCCGTTACTGTTCAGGCTGCTGTGGCTGCAGCATCCCTGCAACTGGACTCCACTGTAATCTGCATGAGCAGAGGTTAAAAAATGTTAATGTTAAAAGTACATTTCGAGCCTCTGGCAATGTTAAAGCCCTTACTTATCTTTCCATCTTTTCATAATTTTATAGCTTCTCTGAACTTTAGCAATTTTATGAGATTGGCTTTTTCACACAAACATAATGCAATTTTGCGTATTTATGATTCTACAAATTTTCTTTTGTCATATAATTCATTAAAAACAGCATCTTCACAATAAATTATCTTCAGACATCTGTTAAAGTGGAACTACACTGGTGCTTCCAACTAGAATTTTCAAAAATTGTAAAAACATAAAAGCTGGGAACATTAAGCAACAGAACTTATTAAGGTGGATTCATTCAGACTGAATCTGGTGTGAAGTTTACCTAAACACTTTCTACCCGTGTTCTCCAACAGTTCCAAGGGATCGAGGAAAAGAGGGGAACGGGAAAACTGTCTGTACTGTCACACAAGTTTTAATCCCACTGGATTTAACAGACTGAAGACATCATCTCAAATCTATCTGATGCAATGATAATACAGAAACAGAAATGGACTAGAAAATGGATAAGACTGCTAAGCAAAGTCTTGGGAATTGGGGAGGACATTAAAACACAACTGACTACAAAGAGAACTATTTTGAGGGGGGAAAGGGGGTTCTCGCATTCATTTTTTTCCTTAACACACAGACTGAGTTGGTCTTCACACTGGACAGTACCTGCTAACATAGCGGCAGATGGCCACTTGGGAGCTGTAGACCATGCGAGCAGTGTGCACAGTGAAAGCAAAACAAAAGCACAGCAGGACATGTTACGGAAATATAACTATTGTCATTCTTTGGATTGTTAACTTGTTGTTATAGGCAACCAATGTTAACACCTGTCAGCTAAAGAGAGTAGAAAAATCCACCGGGTCTAGTAAGTTGTGAGTGCTGGTAAACTTTTATCTTGCTAGTAAGCCTAAACCAACGAGCTGGGTTAACCAGTAGTTGTACGGGAACAATGTTGTGATATGAAAGTGTTGTAAATAATTCTGAACATCAACAACGTTCTTTCACTGAAGCCCATCAGATTATGATTAATGTGGCCTCAGCATGACCTTTGAAACCCACAGAATTACCTATTACATACATTTAAGACACTATATTTTCACTCAAGACTAAGTATTAAAAGAAAATCAAGAAAAAGAAGCAAAAACACAATGCAAAAGATATCATACATTCCATGGGAAACCTACATATCCTTTTTAACAATGATTAAAACTCTTGATAAACATTAAACTCAATGTTTATCAATAACAATTGCTAACTTGTGGGGAGTTTCTGCCACCACCATCCGCAAACACAAGTGAAGCACCTTTTATTTTTATTATTCCATGGCTTCAAAGGGTTAGAATCACTGATGTTTTGAGATATCTTGGGCAAAGTATTCTAATACATTTTCATTATTTACACACATACATAGTAATTATAAGAAAATAATAAGTTCAAAATGGCAAAAGTTTTTGAGATTAAATTGAAGTGAAGAGGGAATAAATTAAATTGAAATTGTTGATAAAATTGGTGGTTTCATTTTTAAGACTGAATGATTAATTGTATGCAGTTTACAGTTTAAGCCTCCATTTTAAAAAGAACTAATTCAAAGACTTCCAAGCCACTTAAAATATGTGCCAAAACCTTTGTATACCATAGTTTTAAGAAAAAATGTGCAAAATGAATAAGTTGATGCATCTAATCCTCTCTTAAAAATAATAAAATGGTGTGTATTGTCACTTCTTAGTATAAGGTATAGGGACAATTTTGTATGGTGCTCAGAGATTTCTAGACCGACCACCATGAACAACCAAATTAACCAGAGTACTCGAAGTTGTGGCTACCCTTTAAGAAAATGTTATTTAAAGTCCTCACCAGACAGCATACGCTCAGGTCTAACTGTAGCAAAACACTCAACAAACATCCTTTGTTAATGAGGCATGCTGCACACAGAGAATGTATCAGCCTCATTAAAAGCCTTTTTTACCAGACCGTTTTATTATGAGACTACAAAGTTCTGGTTTGATGATGGAGCGGAATTTGAAGGAAATGCAGACGCTTATAAATTAGAATACTGGACAAAACACTACAAGTGGGTCAAACTCAAAACTTTTCTCATGTCAAAGTGGATAATTACAGAAAAGCTTATTTATAGAATTGGCATTCTGTAATAACTCTTTCATTTGGTTTTAAATGTCTTCTTCTGCCATGCTACTGTGTTGATGCTGTATTTTTGGAGAAAACCGCTCCATTAGAGTTGAAATTAAGACTGGTACTCACCGCCATCTGAAGAAGCAGCAGACTGAAAGAGAACAAAGAGAGACATGAGTGAGAGGCTGCCCTCATGACCTCATGAGCTGTGAAAGGGAACTGGTGAGTGTGCAGATAGCGGTGTATCTCAAGGCATCCCACCAGTTGCTCTGAGGTGTGTGTCTTTGCAGTTTGACAAAGTGTGTGCTATTGGAAAGGGGCTGGGTCTTGTTTTTGCACAAGCTCCACATTAAATGGTAAGAGGGTGGACCCCTGACCTCTACCACACACAGCTGTTCACACCTCCATACCAGGACCCGCCCCTTGTTTTATTTTATCCTCAAACACTCAAACTGTGCATTCCTGAAAACTACAGCCACAAAGATCAGAGCTCATCATGGCAGCGAGGCCATCACTGGCCATAACGCTGCTCCTTTCTCTTGCTAATTTGGGCATTAAGCTGTTATGTGAGTGTAGATGTCCCTAAACGAAAGGAAACAGCACAAAGACCAGTAGCAGGTACAGGCAGTTCTCACTGATAACTTTCCAAAATTGCATGCAAATATAGCCAGATGATAATGTACTATAAAAACACCTCATGTGTCTGATTGCCTGATGGATCAACAAATATTTACTTAAATCTTAAAACACTGCATAAGTATTAAGCCTCTGCAAAGCCTATTAACGTCATTTTAGTAAGGGGGGATTTAAAACCCAAACAGTAAAGCTGTTGTAGCAAATATATGGAAATGCAGGGGAGGGAATAAGAGGCACATCTTAGAGCTTGGTCCAAGAACACTAGAAAATCAAAGAACCGGAGGAGCTGCCACTTCAAAGTGTGAATATTTAGGGATGATAATTCGTCTAAACAAGGGAGTCTTTGCCAGCCTGGTGTTTTGTTTGAACAGAAACAGGACTGTTTGTACTAGTGTAATTTGATGAAACTGAATTTAAGAGTTATAGCCATTCCTACACAAATACAAAGCGTACACACAAGCATAAAAATATGTATAAATATATTGTGGAACTCTGAAAAAGTGATTCAAAAAGTATTTTCTTGAATCCTGTAAAAAGGTAGATGACCGTGATGTTTTCACTAAAAGTGACAGGCACATTAACTGATGAACTAGAAATTTGCAAGATTCACCATGACAACAATACGTCTCTTAAGTGTAGTCGGTAAAACCATACGACTTTAAACTTACTGTAACATGTTTTTCAAGTATAAAAATAATAATTGATCGATTGATGTGATCATCTCATGTTTAACCAGCTCTTACAAAGTTCGTAAATGAGAGGGATTCAAAATGTTTCCTGCTTTGGAAAAGCCCACACGTTATGCACAAGCCAGCGGATGGCCCTTTGTTTTGATGCAAAGGGCCATCCGAAGACAGGGTCTGCCGTCATGATCATGTGCCCTGCCGTGACAACCTTTTCCATTTTAAGAGTAACCACATGTAAGGCTCTATCAGACAGAGGCCGCTAAACCACTAATCGTCCATCATAGGCCCTTTACAACCCTGTGGTCCCTGAGTCCAACCCCATTTCGTCCATATAGTCAACACCCAACAGCCACCCCTTCAGTAGTGGCTCGCATGTATACAGTAATCATATGTGGCACAGTTAAAGCCCAGCATGATGCCAGAACAGAATACAGAGGAAAGAGGGAACACCAGCTACATCTGCCTGTCCCTTTGGAGTTAAAAAAAGCGAGACCTCAAACCTTAAGTACATAGGATTACTACTGTGATTCAGTATAAAGAAGACAGACATCACACATAGTGACTTGAACTTTGATTTTGAATAAACACACACAGTTTTAAAGCAGGGATTATCATTTCTACATTTCTAGAATTTACATCTTAGATGATAAATGTGATAAGTATTTACTTACTGTGAGATTTTTTTAGTCAATGATCTTAAACTGAGTGTGTTAGACTGCTTTACAACCGTGTCATCATTTATATTGTATATGTCAGAAGAAAACTATGTTAACACACATCATTTGTCATGTAACTATGTTGAAGTGATTGCAAAATTCTGACTGAACAGATGACTGTTTGATTTTAAATTAAAAGCAAGTTTAATTACCAATATTGTAATTGTTTATTAAAATCATAATAAACATTAAAACGTTTACAAAAAGAGGGCAGCGTTTCATGAAATCTAAATCAATGAAAGCTCCAAGTCACAAGATGAGTGGATGAGCACAAGATGACACATTGAACTTTAGATTAGATTGACTAACAGACGTTCAAAATGTTGTCAAAATGACGTCTAAAGTCATAGATTATTGTAGTTAAGTCAAACTCTTGCAGCATATCAATAATGTCATTTATGACAACACATCACATATGTCTCATTAGTCAACTTCACCAAGCATTACCACTGGATGAATATAACAAAAGTTATACAAAGGATGATGTAATTCCAGTTTCATTCAAGTGTGTGTGGGAAAAAATGTGAACACTATGAAAAAAATGTATCTAATAATGTTGAGCGTATCCACCTTTAAAAGAAAGGTCTTTTTTGTGAAAACATCTTCTTTAGTATATTAGTGTACCTGCTGATTTCCATCTATTTATATGATGGAAAGGTCTTAGAAAAAAAAACAAAATTCCATCCTAATTTTATATATATTTATTTATCTGGCCAGCCTACCAAGCTTGGCAAATGCACAAAAGCCATTTGTATATAAATTAATAAGTCCTCAGGAGTTAGACCACACACAGCAGGTCTGTTTTCAACTCGTTATTGCTTCCTTAAAACACATCTCCCCTACAAGGATCATGTGATGATCCAGGCACACTATCACCTCTTGTCCACATACTCCCTTCCTCTGTTGACACCTCTGTTGATGAGCTTTTGGATGTGCTGTAGACCCTCACAAGCTTTCTTTGATCCTCCTGTTGGGCTAAGTTGCTAAGATCCAACATCCTCGCTGGAATCCCTCTGAGTTTGGAGGTCCTCGTTCGGTTCTTGTCAACCAAATGGACGAAAAAAATCACTACTGAAATCACATTGAGGACTCTGGCTCTGAATGGAGCAGGATTTGGCTTTTCATTTGGAAAAAGCTCTTCTAGATTTACTGTGGTAAACCCCCCATGCCGCACAGCCTGGCATCTCCACATGCCGATGGAACATTGATGTTCAAACCAAAACAGATTTATGTGTATCTGAACTTAGCCACCGTGACAGAGGTACTTTCAATGCACTCTTTTACGGATTGGGCTTGTTTCGGCACGTTGTTACACTTAATACCGAAGTTCAGATAAATCCTGCGGATAACAGACAGAAAATATTTCTAAACTTTTACACAAGTCACAGCTGATTCTAACACCCTGTAAACAATCAACCTTCGAGTCCCCACCGCTTCAACAGCTGTTCTGAAGAGAGAGAAATACAAGAGGCAAGGAGGGAGATAAATGGGAAAAACAGCTGACTGAACAAAAGCAGTCTCCCAGATCACACACGGGAGGAAGAGGAGGCTCGGCCAACGAGCCACAGCTTACTTACCGTGTTGAAGTTCCAAGTCCTCTTGAAGGAAAGTCTCTTCTTGAGACTCATTGTTCTTTAGTCTGCTACACTAACAGCACACAGATGGAATATGTGTGTGCAAACGCATACCTGAACATTCCCCACCCAAAACTCCACAAACCATGTCTCTACAAGTCAAAGAGAGGGAAGCAGACAGGGGAAGGAGGGAGGGAGGGAAGGAGAGAGGGAGGAAGAAACAGAAATTTTACATGGCACTGGACAGAAAGAGAAGAACAGGGGGTACAGAAGAGGAAAGATTTCCTTATTCTGCAGCTGTTGCCCTGGCAACCCGCCGACAATACATACAGACTCTGCCACAGTGGCATGGAGGAATCAGATGAATTAAGTCCCCTTCATTCGCCTCACAAAAACACACTTAGTATGTTAAAAACCTCAATGACCTTTCCAATCCCTTTTGCTGTCAGTTTGGGTGCTTTCTCTTCTCATGGAAGAATAAATACAGGGGAAAAAAAATAATTGAGAACATATGAATAGCATATAATGTGGATTAAAAGTTTGATAGTTTGATATTAAACTCTCAGCCTCACTGTCTGCTATCACAGAGCGCCATTCTTATACCCACAATGGCAATTGTTTCATTTGGTGTATTCTGTAAGCAATTTGGCATACGTACCTAAAAAAAGAAAATAGATCTCTATCTAGGCAACACCGAGTCTCCTCTGTAGCACTATTCCCCCACATTTCTGGTGAATCACAACAATCAGTTTACAGACCAACTATTATTCTTGAGGCATGAATGGTTTATGCTGAGGTTTTTCCTCACAAAATGAGGTAATAGTCTCTGGTCTTAATTCTGACAAAAATAAATATGAGTGTATATTAACAGCCTGGATTTCATGGTAGATGTCCCATGTTTAATTAGATTCTACACGGTCTATAACTCTGGAAATTGGGTGTTTGTCATAAGTGTGTAGCTGTGTTGACGGTTTTAATCCTGACAAAGTAGAGACAAAACAACTTATCTCTGAAGAGAGCAGGGTGTATTCAAACATGCAAACACATGAAAGTGGAGGCACATGGGTGAGAAATGACATAAAACCGCCTCTGTATGCTTCAGGGCGGCTGAGTAATACAATACATTTCCTAAATTCAGGAGATGACTAAAGAAATTAATTTCCTTGTAAAATAATGACATTATACAACATCAAGCTAATTATCAGAGTGTAACTTACAAATCACTGTAAATGAAGCATTTTTGTATAACAGAGTTGCCATTAGACCACACTCTCTTGAGGTTTATACAGGAACATGTTGACTTGGTTCACTGCCCAGCAGAAATTACATAATCATTTTTCAGGGGAAAAAAAAGAATGCTAAAATTACCATGCCAGCCAAAAAACTGCCTCTACTACTACGTATCACTAATGGAACACGATGAGACCGAATGTGATTTTATATACAGGTAAAATCAGACCAGATGTTATTAGTGTAGAGCTGTATCCGATTCTATGTGGATCAAAAATTGAAAATTAGTACATTTATGTAACTACATTTGTCTATATTGCAGCAACTTAACATCAAAATGGTTCAAAGTTACTGATGACATGATGGTTATAAAATCAACCAATCGCATTCTTAATTGCTGATAAGGCCTGTCATGGCAATTGGACTTGCTTGATTTCTTTAACACGTTTCATCCAAGAGGTGATGCAAGGTGAAACACCTTAATGAAATGAAGTTATTCCTTTTCCGAGATCCCGAACCAAATACCATGACTGAAAGTCCACCCTGACAAATATTACTCTTGTCACAACGCACAATATTGGGAGGATGAGATTTCACGAGTACTCTTACAATGTCAGTGATACATTCATTCATTCATTCCTCATCTATGCTAACGGCCCTCAAGCTTTTTGTATCAGGGACCAAGTTTTATGCATGAAAATGTTTCCGCGGACCAGTTAGATCCACGGAGGTTCAACTATTTAATCTGAATACAACAATCACACTTTGTATTAAGCAATTTCAATGTTAAGTGCGGCAGTGAGGCGAAGGAAGAAACAATTGTTTTTCAAAATAAGATCTGGAAGGTCTAATGAAAAAAACTATAATTTGTACCAAGAAAGATTTTCTTTGCAAACCGGTACCAAATAATTCGCAGAATGGTACCAGTCTGGGGACTGGGGATTGAGGACCAGTGACCTAGCCTGCAAGTCGGAAGGGTTGTGGGGATGCTTCAGTCCAGCTGTAACTGTCCAAGAGGCGGGGTTCACCCTGGACCGATCACCAGTTAATCACAGCGATACACCTGACAATTTAGGTTTGATGTAATATTTTGGAAATCGTTTTGGACATTCAAAATGGCAGCAGCCTTTTCTACTTTGCAAATATGTAAATGAAATCAGTATAAAAATCAATATAACATCATTCTGACATGGCTTTTGGGGAGCTGCAGCAGCACACAAAGTAGATCATTCGTCCTTGGAACCCAACGTTCCTGGTTCGATTCCTGTCTCCTCCTTGAGTGTAGAAGTGTTTTTGAGAACAACACTGACTGGATGCCAGCCAACTGCTCATGGTTCATCCATGATGAGTTAAATGCAGTGAAGGATATTCCCCATGAAGGATAAATAAAATATTAAAAATCAATAAATCATCATCTGTACAATCTTGACTTTGTCTCATGTTTAGCTGTAGTATTTTAGGACTTCTGGTTCCCACCATGACCCTGACGTCAGGAAAAGGGGTATAGAGTGAATGTAAGAATGGCCTGGGGCTGTCTTTACCAATGTCCGTTTGGGTTTTGGAAGTCCTTGAGTGCATCATTCCAAATAACAATACGGTTATCTTATTTAACTTATGCTTTTCTAATAGGAATATAACTACAATAAAAGTAAACAGGGGCAGTAAGAGAACAGTCATGTTAAATCATGGCAGAAATATCGTTCTTAGACGTAAATCCACCCGGCATTAAAATGGATGAGCAATTGTCTTTGGAACCGAACATTCCTGGTTTGATTCCCAGCTCCTCCTGGTGTGTCAAAGTATTGTTGAGCAAGACACTGAACCCCTAACTGCTCCCTTGGCGCTGATCGACAGCATGCCTTCTGCTCATGGCTCATCTGTGATGGGTTAATAGTAGATAACAAATTTCCCCATGGGGAGTAATTATTATTGTTATTATAATTATTAATTGGGTCAGTAGGAAATGACTGACAACACCTAACAACAGTGGAGCCAGTATGATAAAACTGCTGCTTCACAATCTGCCTGATTTGACATCTATTTTCATATAACTGCCAACTTTCTTTCTTTTTTTTCGTCATTCTTCAGTGAATGTCTGGCTTGAACTGTAATGGTGGTCCTTCTTTCATGCTGTTGTCAGGTGTCTAAATTTGTCCATAGAACACAAAGATTTGTTGTTGACTTAATGCATCACATCATGACAGAGAGATCCCGGAAGACACCTTGTCTGCTTTTGTGCAGTTCTTGAATTTAGGAGCCCATAAAGCGATATTCAACCAACTGTCGGTTGCCTCCCATTTGACATTTTCAGTTGGTTTCAAATGCAGTTACACACTCATCCCTAGATATCTGTTGTTTCCAGATTGCTAATGAGACATCCTTTACTTCGTAAAACAAAATCATCATGCACAAAATTTGACTTTTTTTTAACCTCTGTGGTTTCTTTTGCCCCTGACACAGTCCCCCAATTCAGAGTTTACCAAAATCAAGTGAGCACAAAACAAGAGCAATATGGACATTTTGAAGCCAAATTCAATTTCTTCTTGGAAAATAGGTTTTCTATTTATGCAAGCGTTGCTAACTGAGGGGAAAAAAAAAACGGCACTGAAGTCAATAGGTTTCACGTGTGAGCCGAACCTCTACTTGATTAAATCAATATGTAAAACATTTCTAGACTTGCTTTGCAGGCACACTGAGCACTGCTCGTCACAAGACATCTAATTGCATAGTAAATCCCCCAACAGACAATCGTGACAGAGGACAGAAAATAATCAGGCCTGCTATCTCTGGCAGATGACAAACTATTCCCTGAAAATAACATCAAGAAGAGCCTTGAGCCAGCTTCCCTTTGAGGGAGGGCGAGGGTGCAGTGACTGATAAGATGGGAGAGACATTTCTTTTCCAACCAATCAAGGAGTGTGAGACAAAGAGAGACACAAACTGATTATCTAAGTTAGAAACACCACGGATAGACGATGCTGAATTTGGATGCTATGGAATGGAAGTCACAATTTTGAATACTGTTTCATTATGGCAGATTGTTGGACACCCTAATCCATTAGCAAGAATCTAATGAAGACATGCTAATGTGATGCAATGAGACCGGGAATTGTAGACAACATGAACAAGATTAGTGCCTCCTTAGAATAGCATTGAATCGAGCTCATAGATCGAGGGCTGCTCAATTCAATGCATGGATCATTCAGTTTTATTTGCACAAAACATATCTTCAAATCTTGGAAACAACATACTATCTTTACCAAGAGAGCCTTACAAATTATGTCATATTCATAATTACAAGTCACTAATAATAAGTAACTTGTTAAGTAAAATTTTCAGTTGAGAATGAAGAGGAAGCAAGAAAACACCTTTTTCTAGTCTAAAATTTAAGATGGTAGTGGGTTATGTCTTAAGCCCGTTTACTCATCCAGACTTGTGAAGACTGTTTTAAAGCATAATCCCCTAACTCAACAACTGAGTTGTTCAGCATGCTGTTAAAGACACAATTTGCATGTTAACGGGCTATCTTCACAATGCGCTCCAGCTCTTTATCCTCCTTGATGAGCGTTAAGCTGCCTTTTGTCCAACTCTGACCAGTTAGCTGCAGCAGATGGGTACCAGCTCCTCTGTTGTCCGGATTAATAACTTGTGCAGACATGCATGGATGTGAGCATACTGACCACAGATTACTTATAGAAAGGAAAATATAATAGATAACTGACCAATGCCTTTTAACATTCCTCTTATTGTATGTATCTTAGCGTTAACCTTTCTGCGCTCCTACTATTTGAATCAAGATTGTCGCACTTGGAACCTTCCCACCTTTTTTTTTGCATAGTTATGTAAATGTCACTACACTCAAACTTTAAGGAACAAGCTTGAATTTTATTTGCATGATAGTGTTGGACTGGTTATCAGAGATACAATAAAATGACAAGCAGCAGGAACTAGCAGCTGATCCTCACAAAAATAAGAAAACTTCAGAGAGGGAAACTAAAACCAGGGACTACTACCCTTCCCTCCCCAATTTATTATCATAAAGAATGGGCTTCACTCACTTGTGCCTGGAGGGCTCGGGGTGGTTAAACCACATAAGATGCCACCACACCCTCATACTGCTATTTCTCTTTCATAAAAACACCCAAAATGGACTTTCCAACCTGAAACTTGACACTTATAATTAGCCGTGCAACTTTTCCCCCTATTTTCCACCGCACCATCTGACACGAACGCTCGGTGAACAGGGTTATAAAAAAGTCTGGGTATCCTGGGAAAGTTTGGTGTGTGATGTTAAGAAAATTATACAAACGAATATCTGCAAATCAGTAATATCAAGCAAGTGTACAGGGCTGCCACTGATGAGGAACAGCCATAATGGTTTACTTCCTGCGCAAGCTCTCCTGAGCTTCCACTGTACTGTCTAATACTTTTGTTCATGCAGGGAACCTGAGCTGCTTGTGTGGGACTATGAAAGAAAAGGCAAATAAAAGTCTCATTTAGGTTTAATCACTTTAGAAGTTCTTTAATAAGGTATGTAGTCTTTACACTTATCGCTAATCTTAACAGTATCAAATACTCAGTATTGCCATATGATTATTTGAGACTAAACCTCAGAGTGTGATCTTGCATGCATTACAACCGTATCACAAAGTAACATGGCTTTTTTGTTTTTATGTTGTTGTTTGTTTGAAAATTTGAATATGGTTCAAAAACAATTCCCCTCAGAAATACAGTGATCCATGCTGCAGACCACAACACTAACAATATGTTTTAGTCTACCAAACTTAATATTAGAGTATGGCCATAACTACAATTGTCACCTCGGGGAGAGTAAAAATGTCTTCAAATCAACTGTTATTCAGAGTTTCATCATTATGTGTTATTTCATGCCTTTTTATTTTTGATCCCAAACAAATTCTAATTGTGGACCGCGCATTGTTTTTGTTTTTGGACAAAAATGTTTTGTCTTTTTACATGCTGCTTTGTACTGACAAATGAGGAATGCAGTTGTTCGGACCACGTAAAGTCACAAACTGAATAAGGGACTGAGATGCTAGCATGAAAAGGACTTATTCAGTCCATTTTAAATGTTGGTTTCAGAACATTTTTGGTTACCTGACATCAATCAGCTGTCATCAGTAATCATAAACAAATATTTTACATTAAAGATGGTTTCAAATTGAAGTCAACCTACCATAATAATTCCTTTCTGGATGTGTAGAATCTACACAAGCTGATCAGATATACACATCCATATTGATCAGTACAGATTTCATTTTGGCCAACGTATACAAAGATACTGATATATATTTGCTCAGTCAAATTGCCAACAGAAGAAGCTGATATAAGTATATGTCGAATTCAACTTACCACAAGCTGGTTAAGCAATGACCGAGTCATACAAACAGATATTTTGTATTTCCTAACTGTTGACCATGGGAATTAAGATTCTATAGAAAAAGTTCACAATGGAAAGTCAGGCAGTGACTAGAGGAACAAAGAAATCCAGAAATCCATGTGGGACAAAAAAAAAAAAACCTGGCTTGCCTAACAATCCCTGTTCACGATTTTCATAGTATTAAGTTGACAAGATCCTGGCCTGATCTCGGAGTCTTTGGCTCCTCCACTTCCGGAGAGATACTGTACCAGCTATTGACATTTTAGGTCTTCCAGCACTCCCCTCCCCCCAACTCCCATCTCACAAAATGTCTAAGACATTAATCAAACATGCCCTTGTGTCATCTGTTCTACAGGTGTGAGGTAAAAAGTTGGACTCAACAAGCAGTTATAAGTATCCAAGACATGTCTAAACTCTTACTGCACAGGTGATAAAAGAGTTTGGCAATTTCTCGGGCTGTTCCTTGTTGAGTAACCTCCACACCCTTGGCAGCTGACTCGCTTTCAATGAAGCACTGAATTATAATAATAGTATGAAAGAGGACAGTACATAGTGTGTGGGGAATTTACAATTTTGAGTTGTGAATCACATACATTCCCATTGTAGATCAGTTTTCGAGTTTCGGTTCCATCAACTGCGCATGAGTAAAAGCTATGTGGGTAGCAAGGGAAAAAAAAATTATAATTTTGAAAGTCTAACGATGATGTCATTTGGTCGGTGTGACAGGAGCCAATAGTGGAACTGCAGTGCCTGTCTGTCCTGAGATGTGGAGGCAGCGGGTATTTTCCGTGGTTAAACTTGGGTCAAACAGCAAACTCAGCAACCACAGGCACATCTGGTCATCTGGTTATTGGCTGTTGCATATTCATACCCATGGCAGATTGATAGATAAATAACTTTGACTCAAGTGTTGTTCTGTTAATATACTGCTTTTTTCCAATTGGTGGGTTTGGAGAAAGCAGTCTGTGTAATTTTGAGAAATTCTAATGTGGCAGGACCAGACCAGAGAAGGAATAGTACTAGATACATTTAGCAAATGTCGGGCTGTGTAGTCTCCTATACTGCTAGTCTAAGGACACACATTTTGTGAGTGCAACAGTCCACCCACACTCCAGAGCTTGCCATATGATGTCAGCAAGATAAAAGTGTGTCGTGTTCTGCCTCTACAGCTAATCCCCAGGAACACGACATTATTTCTGCACATCTCAAGTCATAATACCACGTCAGAAGAATATGTATAACGAAACATAGCATCTTATTTTAGAAACTATTAGACATCAAATAATACTTGGATAGAGAATGGTTCCCTACATGGATGAACAAGTTAATTCCAATGACATACAATAGTGAGACCATGCATATGTCATGCAGCAGCAACAAATAACATTTTCTAGGAACGGCTGCTTTGAGATACGTGAACAACAGAGTTGATGAATCAGGGCAGGGACATGTCTGTACAAAGCCAACGGGCAAGGCAAAATAGCAGGCAACAATTCAAGTTCAAACTCAACTGTGGTGATTAACTTACCACATAATATCAAATTCACATGAACTATGAATGTCATTTTTTCTGACACAAAAGCCACTAAATTCAGTTTTCTTTTGATCAACGGTGTCAGACTTGTTCTGCTACTGCAAACAATGTTTTATAAAAGGGTAAATTTTATTGGAAACTTCAATTGAGTCTGTTTCATTTAAAGGCCAATAAGCAACCCACCACGTATGATGAATACTTAAAACAAAAGCACTGTTTTAAAAAAAATATGTAGCTTCAAGTCAGCTGGAATTCTATACATATGACACAACATTTTGTTATGTACAGCAATGCAGTGTGTCATACAGCTGGCACAGGTCAAAACATTCCAGTGAAAGACCACACAAGCTAACCACTGTATGCCACTCAAAAAGCAACAAGAGAAGCTATAAAGGACCCCAAAGACAGAAAACTAACAGTGACACTGGCATTACAGATGTAGGTGGCATCAGCATACACAGAGAAGGTGAGAGACAGGCAAATAACCAAGACTCCAATGTTTCTTGATATCACTTACGGAGTTTAGAGTTATAGTTTGCTCCATGTATGGCGCTGTCTGCGTGTGTTTGGCTCTTCCTCAGCGCTGCTCCACACGCCTGGTGTGTGTAAGGGAGTCCATCCGCGGGAGCTCCACGGTGTGTGTGCAAATTGGTGTTTGCAGTGCGGAGACACAGAGCTCAACGGGGGAGGAGAGAGCGTGGAGGAGCGCTGAAAATCCTGACAGCTACTGGGAGTTCAAAAGCTCCCTCTCTTCCTTTGCTGCCGGTTCTCTTCCTCCCTCCCTCCCTCCCTCCCGTCCTCCCTCCCTTCCTTCTTCTCACTCTCTCTCTTTGCTGTAAATTCTTCCTCTTTCCCTCTGTTTACCTCCCTCCCCGTCACTGTGTCTTCATGCCTTCATTTGGTTTCTGGTACACCCACAGACAGCGGCAACTCAGAAGATAGAGTGAGTGAGATGAGACCAAAAGCAGCCTGTCATCAGTGTCATCTCTGCAAAGTTTAACAGAGTATTGTGCTGAGCATTTCAGGCGTTAACCATCTATTTGTAGCCTCCAAGTATGAGTCTGCGATGAAAAAGAAATAAGTTCATCGTAGCCGATCAGTGTAGAGGGATGTTGGAGAATTTCCAACAGGGCAATGACAACGTCTACAAATGAGTTACATGGCAGAACATTCTTCAACATGCCCGAACAGTCTTCATTGCTCAAAATACTTCTCTTTACAGAAAACAAAGAGAAACCAAATGAGCACAGACACAAGCACAAAAATATATAGCAGTTGCTTCCCATGAGCCAGAAAGGCACTGCATCACAATGCAGTCCAAAAGCACAGGATTATATTTATGCCTTTCTGACTAGGTGTGTGGGTTGAAAAAAGCTACATATCACAGCCTTCATAATGGAAAGAAAAATAATGAGCGTTTTCTCAGTCCTGCTCTCGGTACTGTGAGTCACACGCCTTGCCATTAAGAAGGCAATGTGACTCCATATGTCTTAATTATTCTATGCTTGTACATATAAGATGGCAAGGAGTCTCATACAGGGGTCATGCCTGAGGGTCTGTCCCATGTGCTGATGGTCAACTCCAAAATAGTCTCTCGGTGTCCTTGTAAGTCCAGATCCATGCAAACACTAAGAGCTTATCACAGATGTTTTCAAAATGTGCCATGGGAACAGTCCTTCAATACCTCCTTCACAACAAATGCACAAGCTAGAACGGGCTGCTTAGAACAAATTCTTACTCACACCCCTTAAGTATGTACCTAGATTGCTATCCCCAAACCGTATACAAGCAAGAAATTATGTAAGGTCATCAGTGTAAAATAATTAGCTGGCTTGATAGGAGACTCAAATGATATTTTCCATGGAAGTGGCCTCTTCCTCTTCAATGTCTTCATGAATTCCAGCAATAGAAAATATTTCAGGGCAGCCAAATATAAATTATTTTCAAAACCTGTTGTCAAAGTAAAATGTACCAACCCTTGAATAATTGGTTTGTTGTGGCAGGGGACTTTTAGAGGTGCCCCGATTCATCTATGTGCATGAAGCCAGAGAGCTGCTCAGCCCTTGAAATCAGAGCTGGGGGGCAGGGTAAGGATCTAATTGCCTTTGATGACCATGAAACATCCCCTATGGTATTACTACCTGGAATGTGTAGGCCTGCCATATAGTAAAATGTCACGGGTAATTTATTATACACAGTTAGACATGGTTAAAGCAGTGAAAGGCAGCAAAAAAGCCAAAAGCAGCATTACAACATTTAGCTGATGTTTTGGGGAATTATCACAGTCAGTAATCTCTTACCACTTACGCGCAGGTTTTTCAAGGCCGCCTCAAAAATTAGCCCACTATTACGATGCTTGGCTTCATAAAACAAAACTGAAGCGTGAGAGGATTTATGGAGCATTCAGCAACACGGGCCTGATATATAAACACTGCTGTCATCCAAAAGTGAGCTGACTCATTGTACTCCTCATCGCTTTTATCCAGAATAAGTTCAGAATGCTGAAGTGGAATTGATGTTTGTGAGACTAGAGTAACACTAGTTGCACCTGACTGATTATTTTGAACTTTGGATGGAATGGAAATACCAAGCTTTTTATGCATATGGATTAAGATTGGCAGAGAAATTTGGCAAATTATCATACCAAAGGACCCAGAAGAAATTAAGGTCATTTTGCTTGATGAATAACTGAACAATTTTTGTGTCACATTCCTTTGCAAGAAATGCAAATGAAGGATAAAAAAATAAAATTCTTAATTTGAACTTCCTATAGTCCAAAATAAGCTTTTACAAATTCAGTGGCCAACGACAAACATGGACCAACAATATCAAGAGGGAATAATGAAACTTTAAGTGTTGTTTGAAGATAAGCAAGCGCTGCATATCATATCTCACAAAGAACATCCCAATTCCAATAATAACAGAACAAATAACTTCAACATCCTAATGTCAATGGCATTACGTAGACACACAAATTGTGTCATCATAGTGTTGAAGGCACCCTTTAAACACCATTTTTTTTACATTTCTACACAATACTGATTATACTAGGATGTCAGACCATCTATAATGTGAATTTAGGGTTTCTTGAAAATCTTACCAACTGTGGGTTTCATTATGGCATGTGGGATGAAGGAAGATATGAGAAGTACAGGTTTTACAGTTGGGGTGTGCAATATTATTGATATGATTTATACAGAAAATATTGTTTAAACAAAACCAAAAAAAAAAAAACTAAAAGGTTCAGGATAATAAAAAACCAACAATGCTTTCATACAAATGTGCAGACAAAAAAAATGGTGCAAAAATAAAAAGTATCTTTCTATCTGTGGCAATTTTAGTATGCAATGCCCATGTGTTTTGTTCCAGATTTACATCTTGCCATGTGTTTCACACCTTTGTAATTACCAGCTCTGTCTCAGTGTGCATACCCTGTTTCCAATTATTCTATCCTTCTTGAATAGATTTGTTTTTCCTGTCATCTGAAACCATTCATTTTATTGATTTTGTTTTTCAGTATCTTGTTATCCAGCTTCAATCACAGCTTCGATTCTTTTAAGTTTTCTAATTCATCTGTGCCGCGGATTAGGACGCAGCCTTTCTCTCGCAAAACGCTGCACACTTAAGAACAACTTTTGAATGTAAAATGGACTCCATTAAAACCTGACAGTTTCATATGTAATATAACAATAAATTATTTTCGTGAAAGCGATGTAATTGAAATTGCTGCTATTTGATAACCACTGGATATACTGAAACGAAACGCTGAACCAACAGAGCATAGGATACAGTTATCTAAATGGATCAAATACATGATTTACTACTGTAATTAAGTCGTTCCACAAAACACAAGCATAAAATTGACTGAATAAAGCCATGACAAGTGGCCAAATTTGAGCTGACAGTAAGGGTAAGTGAAATTGTGGGACTAGAGTGTATGCTAATTGAAGAAGACCATTCTGTGACTAAGAATATACAGAGGTTAATTCCAAAAAGAGCCAATTCTGCAGCAGTCATAACCTTTTATGGGCAGCTTCAATTCTGCGATAGCATCTGAGGCGAAGAGTAATGAATAACACTGCTGAGTGTGAGTGGGGCAGTTCTGACCTCTTTGTCTATTATGTATGGTTTGCGGTTGTGTCTGTGGATATTCAATATTACACATGTTTGTTTTTTTCCTTTCCTCATTTGTTTCTGTCTCTTTGTGTATGTCAAACCAATTAGGAGATGTATGAACAATGGATATGTTTGGCTCAGTGTGCATGAGTAGTTTATGCATGCAAAGTATGGTGGAGAATGAGCCTCAGCGACATTAATATGAGAGAATGTGAGCATGATATTCATTGCAGCAGTGCTCATTAGTGAGGCCAAACAAACAGGACCATGCCTCTGGCCTACACAAAGCCTACATTATGAGCCACTCCAGAAGTGTAGCTGCAAATGCAGAGTTCAAGGCACCGGAAATGTAAGGTTGGGAAAAAGCTGTAAGTGGAGTGCAACTAAATGGGGACAGTTGGATGAAATGACCAAAGCAGATGTGGAATTGTCAAACCTGCTAAAAATTTGAATAACTATGAAATTAAAGAACATACAAACATTCTTGAAAGTTAGCTATGATTTTTCACATGGAAAAAGTGTTTTTTGCCAACAAACACTAGGACTTCAAATAATTTCGTAATGTTGCTGGAATTAAAAGCACTGCAACATTGGTGATGTTTACAATGAGGTGTGTGAAGTAGTCAGGAGTAGACTGACAGACATTCAACCAAAAGGAAAACAAATTATATGAAAAAAGTCTTAGCCTACCTCAAGGTCATCCAGTGATCTCGCGAGGCTAAGACGTTTTGCAGTGCGACGTTTGGAGGCACGTATGCCACCCATACCCCAAAACTTTGAGCCCTGCCAGGAAACAACACAAATGATAACGTTTATTCCTTAAAAATGCAACAATTTCTTAGGTAATGCATTGATGATATTTAAGTTATTTTTTACTCGGTTTTCAGTGACTTCTTGACTTGTTCAATAAAGCTGTTAACAAAGGTGATTAAAAGAATTGTTATGAGCAAAAATTGTTATAAGTAAAGGAATTGTCAAAAAGATTATCAGACAATTAGTCAAACTATTTGGATCTTATCATTAAAAACATTTTATGGAGAGGAAAGCAGTCATTTGTCTTTCAAAAATGAGCATTAGATAAGATGGAGCAGCCACCGTTTGTGTTTTTCTTATCTCTAGAAAACCTTATGCAGTTCAGCAGCCATCAGAAGTCTTATGATCTGTGCTACTGTGTCGAGCTTGAATGGGAGTTAAAGCATCGCAGATAATTACCACTGCATGACAAGGGCGCTACCCGGTAATTTTCCAGGCTTCCATTGGACATTGTCTTCTTTGCGATCTAATGCTAGCTGGTCATACACAAAATCAGCAGCTGATTTATAGCAAATGCTTCTCGATGTGACTCCCTTGGCTTCAATAAAGAGGTCAAAAATGCCAACAAGTAAAGCAAAAAAAGAAGTTAAGAGTAGAACAGCAACCTGCAAATTTTGTTTCAGACATGGGTCTTTCAAAAACATAGTAGACCATATTTAATTGGTCCATCAAGCTATCTCTATCTCTGTATAACTCTGTAATACAGAGATCTCTGTAAAGATGGGGTATTTAAGAATCACTGTATGAGGATAAGTTTGTTTTGGTGACTGCATGGACACACAGAGACATCTTGTGGACAAATAGGACAGTACCGATCGAAAATGTCTTCCCTCCAACCACATTTTTACAACAACAGCATCATCGACAACAGGCGCTGTCTAGACTCTTTTCTCACTCAATTGACAAATGAACAACTGTTACTGAATTTGACCAAAAACACACTTGTTACAACCACCATTGTCTGGATGTCACTCTCTGTGTGACTATTGAATACTTCCTGCATAAACAAAGTGCAGAAACATATAACAATGAGGACACTATGGTCACTCTGAGTTCAGATTTTTATTTAACCCTCATATTATGTTAAGGGTCAATTTGACCCATTGGGTCAATGGGTGAAATGGGTCAAATTGACCCTTAACATAATATGAGGGTTAAGACAAGGTTCTATCTTCAGAAATACATGCACTACTTAAAGGTTGTAGTTTTGACTGTTCAACAAACTAAATACCATGCTGAAACACTTCTACTGCTTGTTCTAAGTGCATAGTCAATTTTGCAGAATTATTAACTACATCAAAGATATGATAGTATCACTAAGAAAAGAGTAAGAATATGCTAATATCGTCACATCCCTGTGGCTTCACTTGAAATATATAATTGCCACGAGTCAGTGCTAATGGAATAATAACATAAGACACCAAAGTTGAAAGATAAATCCGAGGGTTTCTAAGATACTTAATAGTTGTTTTTGCAAAATATGTTTATTGGAATCTATTTTTATCTAATATTTACAGGTTCTTATGAATAATCTGATTGTGTTAAGCTGTTTTCTGCTCTCACAAAATTAGTAAAGTTCAAATAAATATAGGTGTATTTCAAGGGGACACAAGCAAAATAGGTGAGGAAGCTATAAAATGATGACGACAGGAAAATGACTGGGAAATGCATGGAAAAGAATTGAAAAATAAAACAAACAACATATATCTTACTCACAGTTTTGGCACTACCATTCCGTCGCTGTCGTTCTCTCTGTTCGAGAATTTTTTTGGTCCATTCTTCCCTGGGAGGCAGCATCGTGACATCTGCTGACCAATACCTGTCTAAAGGGATTCGGCTCATGGGAGGAGGTAGATTATTTGTGCTAGCGCTAAGGCTAGCACTAGATAGCCAATTGTTCGGTATCACCTGAGGCTCCGAGTCAGCACTGAGTGATAAAGGCCATTTTGGCTTTGAAAACCACCTTTGGCTACCTCTGAGAGGATCTTCGAAGACGTTTGTTTTTTTACTCAGAGACAAAGGAGGTGGTGGGGGCTTAAACTGGAACTTGAGCCTAGGTGGGGGGCCTCCATAGAAGCTAGTTAGAGAATCTGGGCCAGGTAATGACTCTGAAAGGGAATGCGTACTGGCATTGGTCTCAGGATTAAGTTTTTTCTTATTCTTGGAGAGGTTTATCAGAGTAGGGTCTTCAGATGGTGGATAATCCCAGGGACAGCTGGGGAGGAGGGCACCAGGGTTGTTTCGGATTGCAGAGGGGAAATCTCTGTCCGCTCTCTCTTCATGGGGGGAGTCATTGCTTATTCCACTGTCTCCATTACTGCTGGCACTGGCTGGTTTGCTAGAATTGCTGCTCTCCTTGACTTGCTGCTGGGCCTCCATGTCTAGTTTGACCCTTAGCCTCTCGACAGTATCACCCATGTCACTGTAAAGAACTGTGACAAAGTGAAGTACATCTGGTGGTGTGTGAGGGAATTCAAGGCAACCCTTGAAGGAATCTTGATCTGGAGTGCACTCAAAGCCAAAACGTCCAGCAATCCCTACATGGTCCTCATGGTTTCCCAGTTCTGGGTCAATGAAGAAAACATGGCAGGAGGCCCTCAAAGGACCATTTTCTGGGACACGGCCATTGATTATATGTGCTGTTGTGACAAGGCAGAAGAAGCGTGGATCCTCAGCGCACACAGCCCCTAAAACCAGGTTCTCAGTAGGGAAGGCTGCCAGAACAGCTCCTATGTCGTCACAAAGTCGAATGCAGTCAAACATGATCTTCATCATCACCAGAGTGTGGGTATCCTGCTCTGTGCCCAGCTGACGTATTCGTTCACGAATTGCTTTCAAACAGTCCTCCTCTGGCTCTGCTGTGTTTAAAATCAGCTCTGTGGAGCTCAGGTAACCCACCACCAAGGTCATGTTTAAAATACTCCAGTCTGGATTCACTTCATCTGTGTCTGTAAATACCGAGTCTGTTTCTTCCTTTGGCTGCTCAGCTACGGCACTCCACTGTTTTGTCCACCGTGAAATATCAGGTTCTGAAAGTGGCCTCTGTTTGGCGGTGAGTGCATGATTTGAACTAAACGAAGAGTTGCTTGAATCATCCGAGTTAGTCCGAAGAACCCCTGCCTTTTGGAAAGCAGACTTTTTCGGACTTACTCCAAATTTTTCATCATTAAGAATGGGATTTCCTATGATTCTGCAGTCAGTATGAACCACCAACTGCAAAGGCCCGATACAGCTGCCTATCAGCTGCACCACGGTTTCATGCAAGGCAATGGATACATCTGTTCCATTGATCGCCATAATGCGATCTCCCTGTTTAAGTCCAACCAGGTCAGCAGGACTACCATCCAGGATGCCACTTAACAAACATGGCCGTTGTCCAGAGATAGTGAAACCATATCCTGTCCGACCACGGATAATGTCCACACACCTGAGTTCTCCAGCTGCGTTTAAATCCACACACCTCCTCACCCCCTCCGTCTGTCCCTGTATTCTCATCCTTGTTGTATGTTGCCAACACTATTGTGTTGTTGTCACCCTGCAGTTACACAAAGTCAGAAAACTATTTCAACAACGGGTTCCTTTGTGTGAATTATACAGCAGTCATAACATTTAAAAGCACATGTCAGTCATTAACTTTCAATATAGCTGTTGGATTGCAGTGAAGTTCAAATGAAAACCACTGTACACCGTACTTGTCTTCATGATGCACGCACTACATAATGCATTGTAAGTAATCCATTTCTATCAAGTGAAAGATATTTAAAACATATTGGAAATACCTGTCAACAATTTTGGTACAATCTAAGTAGCTCAGACTCCATGGTGTGGTTTAAGAACACAAAAAGTAAATAAATAAATTCCAATTAGAAATGTCATATTATTTAAGAGAAACTTAAACAATGACTTACTCAAATTTAATTACAATATGATAAATAGATATAATGTAATTGCTGAGCCCATATTCCAATGATTACACTTAGGAGTCATCGTTTGTACTAACAAAGATATACATTTATTTTTACAAACAAAATATGGAAGTTAAATAGATTTGCTAAACGTAAACTTAAAAAAAGTAGCCAACAATTGCATTTTAGAGGATTGTGAGGAAGTGGAATAAACAAGGCGCTTTGGGGCATTTAGATCAATCTTAGTTACCAATTACCTGTCAAAAATTAAAAAAAAAACAGAGGGAGTTTTGTTTTCATTTAGCTGAGCAGTCTGAAATTAAGGGCCTCCACCCAATTCCCCAAAACTGGTCGCCAGCTGGCTCTTTTTTCAACAACACATGCAGGGGAACAACACTCTTGAACCTATTTTTTAAAATAGCTTCTAATAACGTTATTTACACTTTTAATGACAAAACCAAACCTCAAAAAGTATGTGATAAAACACAGTTAAAAGGCACAGGCAATAGCACGCGTGAATATTGGCTATCTGGACGGCAACGTGATGAATTCAACTTTTGAAATTACCTTATCTCCTCGTTGAGAGCTTTTACAAATAAAAAGTTGAGTTTTTACATTCAAGCTGTTCAAAAATGAAAACTTGCAATTTCACAAGCCATGTCCTTTTTTTAAAAAATATTCCGACTGTTTTCTGCGGCGTGATTCACTTACTCCATTTGGGAAACCCTTGAGGAGCACCTCCCTCCACGCACACACCGCGGATAATACAAGGCGTCTTTCATCGTAACCATGACAGCGTAACGTCTTTAGACCACGTGACGTGTCCTCCTGGCCAATCACCACGCCCGTCACCTTCAACATTCAAATGACCCGACTGACTCGATTGGCTGATATTGCTGACAGTTGACAGCCATTGTTTGTCAGGAAATCAAATTTTTAAAAGGCTGCGGGAGTTCAAATGAGCAACCGGCTTTAGGGATAAAATAGTGTCAGTAAAAACCTGCACGATTAGGGTTAAAAATAAGCGTTGCAAATTTAACTTTTAATATTTGCATAAAACTGAAAAGATACCTTAACTATTTAAAGGTGCGTTCAGGGTCTACGCGGCTCTTGCTGTGTAAACAATACCTGGGCAAAGTGCTTCAACGGTCATTCACAGCTAAACACACACACACACACACACACACACACACACACACGTGTGTGTGTGTGTGCAGGTTTCATGCTTTACAATTACAAAAAAAAAAACACTATAGCATATATGTTGATGTACATTTACAGAAGCAAAGTGAAGTAACTGCGTGAATTATTTTTATTTTGCACAACAATGTTGCATTAGACTGACATTCTCAGAACATTTACTCTTTAGATCACAACACTAGGCACTTGTGTTTAACAAGTGTTACTTTAGGTGATTGTGGAAAAAAGTTTTGTGCACATTGAGCTACGTTACCTTTAAAAAACTCTAAAAAAAAAGTGAGAAATCAATGTCAAAAGCCCCCCTCCGCCAAAAATGAATAAATTGAAAAATTGTTGGCCCTTTGCAAATGGAAAATGCAACATAATGTACCAATATAGCATACAAATTAATCAACACCATACCATGCCATATGAAAACACTGTAAGGGAACACGATGATGGAAAACATCTACTTTTTTAACAGTACAACTGATAAAACGTTCCTGCTGTCCTGCTGTATTTTGACAGAGTGGTATTAGTAGTTTTACTTAAGTGTGAAATATAAATAGATTGTCCACCACTGCTATCACTGTTATATTCAAGTTTAATGTCAGAGTCTCTCATGAAACTGATCTAATTTTATCTCTAACAATTTCAAATCCTCTTAAAATAGGCGTAAAGGCAAATGCTCTTTTGCTTTACGATGATTGAACCGCCATACCTGTGCAGCAAATAACAACAAATTACCAGCAAATTATGTGGTAGTTTGTTTAATTAAGCAGAAAAGAAAAATGTAAACAAATGACATTGTTTAAGAACTGACCTTAATTCAATATGTGCTCTTTTTTGCCTAAGTTTTCAACTTTTTATTCCTAAAACATGTCACCCACCTACTGACTACAGCATGATTTTTTTGTTTGTTTAATTGAAATTATTTACAATGTGCTGAATAGACTACAAGTCTCTGTGATTACAAGGATGTGTGAGCTGAAATTATATGAATAGCAAAATATGTTTCTATTCTTTTCAGAATTTCACTCATAACATCTAGATGAGAGTCACCTTGAACACTTCTACCACTCGGGTGGAATAAATGTGTAACCTTTATATACTCAACACAGTCACCTTTTTAACTCTAGTCTCGAGCAGGTCCTTTTTTTGTGCAGCTTTACAATATTCTTCCTGCCTTATGACGGAGTGTTTTAAGTCAGTATGTTTTCACCTGACTTTACAAGTCTTCAGCATAAAAAGAACATAGCTAGGAGCTTTGCTTTGGGAAGAAATCTGGCACCTTTTGCTGCCTGCTCTCATAGAGTCTATTGCTACATAAAACTGTCCGGTCCATCACTTGCCATGTCTTAAATCTTTCAAATGTATGCATATATCTGTCTATATGATG
Organism: Fistularia commersonii; assembly: GCF_037954325.1. Classification (NCBI taxonomy): domain Eukaryota; kingdom Metazoa; phylum Chordata; class Actinopteri; order Syngnathiformes; family Fistulariidae; genus Fistularia; species Fistularia commersonii. The sequence goes on from NC_141302.1 coordinate 6,798,006, forward strand.
TATATAATAAGTGAAAGGATAAGGTCCCACTGTGGTCAACGGAGAGGATGTGATGCAACTGTCCTTGAATGAAAAGTAACATGGATTTGCTGGAGATTCTAAAGGTCCTGTATATCTTTTAATTTAAGTAAGGTTCATCTTTCATCAAAGATATTAAACTATTGACATCACCAGAAATCACAACTGTCGCACTTCCATCCTCTCCATAATACTACTCAGCATCCGCTAACGTTGTACGTTAAAAATGTTTGAGTTGGAAGAGAAATCTCAAATAACTTTCCGTATGCTTCAAAAAAAAGAGCCAGACACTTTCACTGCTTTCCCGGGTCTGTGATGCTGCTCTGAGCCCACAGAGATGAAGTGGCAGAGGAAGGTATGATCATCTTTTCCAGAAGGTTCATCATACGTTCCTGTAGCTGTAGACACTGGACCTGGAGGAGGTTCTGTTGATGCATGGCACGACGGACCTCCCTGCATGCTTCCTCTACGGCTCGGGTCGACCGCCGCTGCTGCTGCAACATGGACTGCATCAGCCGCAGCTTCTTCTTCTTCAGGAGCAGGTGTTTATTATTGTGTTTCTTCCTGGACGAGATAGGATGTGAGCTGTAAACATACAGGGGAGGTTTTAGATCAGGCGGTGACATTTTTTTTTTTGTCATCTCTGAAAAATCTGGATTTATTAACAAATAAAGACAAAAACATTAAAAAAAAAGCACAATATAAGAAGTATTTAATCAAATTATCCCCTTGCATCATTAATACTTCCTATTATATATCAGCAGAAATAATCTGAAGAAATAAGAATTGTTTTACATTTACCTTAGAATTGATGTTATCTTGTTTTAAGTCATGAAATTGTACATTTTAAATTATATTGCACCTTATGACTGTATGTACGAGCAGTACGCTCAGAAAAACGACATTAATTCCACCACAGGAAAAACTTGATGTTTTCTGAAATGCAGCACAAAAAGAAAGGGGCTCTGATTTGCAATTTATCAACATATCCTGCATCCACAGAAATACAACCTCATGCATCTCTTGCAAATGCAATAAGGAAATGTGTATTTGCAATTTGAAATGCTCAATCTACAAGGTTCCATTTAAGTAACATAAAAGTATCTCTAAAATGGTGCTTTTTTGAATTTTTTTTCTTCAAGATTAACAGCTTAAGAAAAAACTAATTGTGTAAGTTGTTATAATTTATAGGAACTGGAGGGCGAACAGTGGCATGATTTTTATTTATTAAAATGTAACATCTTTTAGCCATTAATTTACTAACTTATTGTCTTTAAAATGCATTTTTTATGTTTTTGGTGGCTTTTTATAATGTATTCCTGCACATTGCTCCCACTCCCCAATTTTAGGTTTTTAGTTTTTAATAAAATTTTAAGCCCTACTTGATGTCATTTTCATGTTCTTCAATGCCCCTGGAAAGCCTTTTGTACTGCCTTGCATCTGAATGCTGTTTTATTAATAATCTGGTTTCCAGTTTGGCCTTCTTGTCGTGCCCTCAGAAACAGAATATTGTTTCTGAAGCGACCTTTCTTTTCTTTTAATACTTTATGAAAGAAAAGAAATATATTTCATTTATTCACTTGAAAAATGGGCAGGTCTGTTTTTAGAGGGGCAAAATCCCTTACTAGAGGACACTGATTTTTTTTTTTTTTGGCAATTTTTAGTCCAATGCCAAACACATCACCCAGCTTTGGAAAAGATTTCTTCATCTGAGATATGCGAGGCAAAAAAACAGATCCTTGAAGTACTAATGATAATAAAAGTTACCTCACACATTGGTATTTTCCTCAAGAACACGATTACAATACTGGATAAGGAATTTAAAAAACAAAAAACAAAAGAAAAAACATCCTTAAAACGTGTATCGTCTCTTTGAAATATATTACCTGGAACCCTGCGTTTGCTCGCTGTCGGAGCTCAAAGACTCCAACTCCTGCTTTATTTCCATCTCGTCCGAGGAGCCCGTGTACTCCGGTAGGAATCCCATCATCCCCTCCTCCGAATGGACCACCAGGTTGTCTGCATTCTGGGAGGAAGTGGAAGGGCCTGGAGTTGGTGCCTGAAATTCCAAGGCGTTGACCCGGCCATTCTCCAGAGGTTTGGAGAGGATCTTCTCAATGGCCTTATAGTACGGCCAATCCGGTGTGTCGCCGCTCTCTCCCACTGTGGATTTGAGCCGCCTGTAAAAGCAAAACATTTTTTCTTAAAAACTGTGCAACAACTGAATCGCAGTGCAAACACTGAATCTGGTGCACTTGCCTGTACTGGAAAGACATGTTGGTGATTTTCATCTTGATTTCCTCTTTAAAACGCTGCTCGCCGGTCAGTTGGAAAAACCTCTGGGACATCTTCTCGTAAACCTTGGCATTCCTCTTGCTGGTTTTCAGTTCGCTGTGGTGTTCTTCCCACACAAACAGGAGGGCTTTCATTTCGCCATCCGTCCAGTTCGGGGCTCGCCTGTGCTTCTCACTGTGGCCTGGAATAAGATAGCTGAAACCATCCTCTGATGCCATGTTTGAAATGGTTCTCTTGGCCTGTGCAGGCTGTTTTTAATTTGAAAGTCTTTTACTGTGCTAGGAGCTGTGTTGAGTCTGCAGTGAGGGAGTGATACATGCAAGAAGGCACAGACAAACACACACACACACACACACACACACACATACACACACAATGGCCTGCACGTGCTCTTCCTGCTAGACTCGCTGAAAGAGGACTCAAAATGGGGCCTAAGGCAGGAGAGGAATGCGGTTAAAAGCTTTTAGTGGTGCGTGATGTCACCGTGACATCAAGTTGCCAAGGCAACAGTGAGGGGGGCCCTTCATTTTCCCTCCCTCTCGTCTAACCACTCCCACCTTCTCTCCCCTTGCTTTCCATCCTGCTCTACTGGCAGCACAAAAAGCTTTTAGCTGAAAGACAGCAGACAGCGCACAAGACTGTGCTGACAGTTTTGAAATATGAGCCACTGGGGAGAGGAAAAAAAAAAGCTGAGACTAAGGGGTTAGCGTTTCCCTGGCAACGAGGCATTGGATTTGGTTGTCAGCCAAAACACTGCTCCATTTAAAAGCTTTTAATAATAGAGAAATCATTTTGAGACAGGGGAAAGAATTTGCTCTGTGATGTGAAGAGGGAAACGCTTCCAGCCTGTGGTTTTGGATTCAAAAGGCAGGCAAAAGCTTTTCACAGAGAAATTGGGACACACTTAAAATGGAAACAAGAAGGGGAGAGATCAGACAAAATGGCAACATGTGGCGAAAAGCACAGGCAGCCCTGTTTGTGAATACACCGCTGCTGTAAGGGGCTGCGGGTAGCAGACAATAGACCCCTGCAAACAGGGATTTATTTTCTGACCAGTCAGATCCCCCTCCCCCATTTGGAGCTCAGTAAGGGGCGGATCTCCATCTACCCCCATCTCACGCACCCTAATCTACCATAATACACACGTTTCTTCCCCCCTTCTCGTCTCTTTCTCCCTTTCTCCCTCGGCCGGTGTTCTTTCTTTCTGCCTCCGCTGCAGACCTGTTCGTTCACACTACAATGTAGCCGCAGTTTCCTCCCCGTAAATGTCTATTCCTTTCTAAAAAGGAGCACAAGTAATTTTAACATAGCATCTCAAGTCACCCATCCTTTTTACATCTTTATTACTGGTATAAGTGGTCGTCAGTCCAGCTTAACTCAGTTTTGGACCGATTAAGACCCCGAGCCCATCTGCTACTCGGTCACCTGACAGCCGGACGGTTCATTTTCAAGCGATCCGTCACAACTGTCACTGAAGACGGCCCTGTGTTCTTACAAATGAAATGGAAGTTGCCGTGAAAGGTTGTTTAGTTTGTGTCGGAATATTATTAGAATATGATTTCTGGAATTTTCTGCTGAAGGGTCTTGCTCTATTTGATCATTCTACTACGCAGATGATCTTTTCATTGAACAAAAAAAACATCCACCTGTTAGAAATTGTTGGCCTTCAATCTTTCATCTCAGCTGTGAAGTGGTTGAAGTAAAATTCTTACTATTTCAATTCTTTCACTCTCAGCCCCGCATCTCTTTCAGTATCATGGCAGAATCCTCTTGCCGGGGTCAATTTTAATTGCTCTCATTTATCTCGGTACATTTATTTCCATTCATTAAAGTAGAGGTAATCCAGACTTCTAATCCAGGAGACAGACTAATCTACAGATAAACAAGTCATGTGCTGCGCTTGTCTAGCGGTTGAAATTGTGCAATTTGAGAAATCAAGCCATAGACAACTATTTAGCCGACTTCATTCTTTTCACATTGATCTGAAGTGAAGACATGCATGCATTTTGATTTACGAAACCCCCAACAAACAAAAAATGCACAAAAAATGCCAAAAAAAGAGGGGGGATGGTATTGGTTTGTAAACAAGCAAAACTCACTCGAGGATTACTAACCCAATGGGATTACATTGTAATTCAACAATCTCCTGATTAGTTAAATGGCATTACCATTAACTAATAGATGAATTATTTAAGAAAAAAAAAGACAAATAATTTGCAACCTGTCGCAACATAGTAACGATGAATTATCTTTGATTGAATTCATATTTAAAGAAAGCAGTGGAGATCCATGCAAAGTCATATGCAAAAGCTGTAATTTCTACCATGGTCAAAAAAAATCTTTCGGCTCAGATAAAGCACTAAGAAAACCTGCCAACTTGTTTTCCGCGTCAGCGAGACGTGTTCGCTTATTCAAAAGCTCAAGAGACACTTTTGTGGACACCAAAGAGTAAAATCTTACCTCGTTGAACCTTAGAAAAAATGTTTAATGCAAATTTGTGCACATAAAACACAAACATATAGTACAGTGCATACATTAAGTATCAATAAAGTATAAATGCTTTTAATGTCGGCCTCAACTCTTACTGTTGAACACCTCATCTAGCGCATCACATGATAAACCAGTGCACGCTGGACTGAATGCAAACTGACCGGACCACTTTGGCCAAAGCTGGTTCCAGGACGAGATAGTCTTTTGCACCCGCCCGTGGCGAAAACTCAACAAGACAGAAACAACCGGTGACCACATTTTGAATCTGATGATGGCATTTGAGGCTGGTGTGTGTCTGACACAAAAGTACAGTAAATGCAAGCCGTCTGTTTTGTTCCGCGCGTCATACCTTTTCGAAAGCTCTGTGCAAATCTCAGCTCAGGCAGGAGGTGCAATCTGAGCTTCTGGGAAGGAATTTACTCCTCCTAAGGGGGGGGTCTAGATTAATCCATAGTATCTTTTCTCCTACCAGTCTGTAACAATTAATGCAGGTAAAAGAAGACATGAAAAGCCATTTAATGCACCCATACTCTGTGGGCAGAACAATCAAGGAATGTCTATTTTTGAATCTAATATACAAAATACTGAAAATTACTTTTATTACTTCAAAGATAGGGGCTGGTAAATGGCATATATAAAGTTTCAGGCAAACTCTGGTACGTCATCTTGTCTATACTTCGCCCTACATTTGAGTCTGTCCAGCCATTCCCCGAAAATAATGCAATGAAATACACCATATGAAACAAGATGCAAAATTAAAATATAAAAACATGATTAAATGGAAACAATATCATATATAAAGTCTTCATAATATACAATTCAATTAAAAAAACGAAACATAGAAGGAATGTAATCCTTGAACAGTACCACTAGAGGTCAGCAAATATCCATGCTCTGATATCCAGTAATACACTTTGAAATATTTATCTGCAGTATCATTTCTTCTGCTTGTGGACCGACACATAATCAAATATATCCACCCAAAACTCCTAGGAGTTCCACTTAGCAGCATTTAAAGTGATAAACACTTCATTAATTCAGATAAATTCACTTAAGTTACATTCTTGACATGAAGTCTCACAGTATAAATGAATTTTATTTAACATAACACAGACTTCTATGTGCACAGTGGTCTCAAATGTCTCACTGAATAACATCTGCAGACGTTGACAATGTTACTGCATCAGAAAGAAAGAAAAAAATGTCTCCCATGTACTAAAACTGACTCATGCAGTCAAAATCCCCAGGAACTATATTTAGTTTTTTAAGTGTTTTCAATTGTGATGGTAAAAGTTCTTTTTGTTCCATTCTATCAAGTTAGATTTCGATTTGTCTGTACGTGTTTGGATCCTTTCTAGGACCATGTCTGCACAGACTCCCGCCTGCTTTCATCTATGCCTCGTGTGTGTGCGCGTGCGTGCATGTCTGTCTGTCTGTGTGTGTGTGTGTGTGTGTGTGTGTGTGTTCAGTCTCTGGGTAGACACTCCTCCTCAGTGATGCCCTGAGCCTTGAGCTCCTCCAGAACGTTGTCCAGGTGGCCGGGGTCGGGGTAACCGTGTCCCGTCAGATTGGAGCCGAACTCTGTCTTGTGGTGCACCTCATTCCAGATGACTGTGTCAGACTCACCAGTGGTACTGGACGTGCCCACGGAGAAAATGAGCCGCCGGTCCCATGCCACCAGAAGCAGCCTCAACACCTGAGATATGACGGTTAGGGAGAAAAGGTTACGCACGTTTCAACATCACATAACAACGGGATTTAAAAAGAGGAGCGTCTCTCTCGCCTACCTTTCGTCCCTTCTCGCTGTCAGGGAGGTAGCAGTGTCTGGGGAACCCGCGGGCAGTGAAGGGTTTGCCAGGGTTGGGGTGCTCTGGACCCTGAGGAGCAAAAGTAAGGTTGATCAGTGAGCCTGTGCATTTTTACTTCTCTCATCAAATGACCTCACATTTCATTTTTAGCAGAATTTCATGTTTTATTGGACTTTCAAAATTTCCATCAATTGGATTACAGTTAAATCTCAGTAATTTTGATGTTCCTTTTGGAGATGATATTCAGCCGTTTTTTTTTTTTTTGGTGGCTTTTGTTCTTGTTGTTACCTAGCATTTAATAACTTAATTATGAACAATAGAAAATGTTTTTACTAGTTATTCATTATGAGGCATTATTATTTAAACAAATATGTAATTTCCGGTTAATCCAGCGGTTAGCTCCACAACAATGTTTAGAATAATAAGATGACTTTACCTGAATGCCAGGGGGGATATTGTAGATGATGCGAATTGTTTTGCAGTCGGGGTGGCCGGGTAGCGAGTGGGGGATGACGTGGTACTCCATCTTGCCTGGAGGCTGGTTCCCAGTCTTGACTCCATAGATGGTCTTGCAGGTGGGGCACTGCAGGCTGCCATCCTTGTTGCCATTGTTGTACATGGCGACAAGGCACTGGAGGTGATACTGGTGACCACACTGTGCCAGGCGGCCTACAGACTCTGCTCGTGAGATGCCACCTACACCGGGGCCTTTATATCCGGATGGTCCGGCCAGGGCTTCCATGCAGATGGTGCAGTCCTAAGTTGGAGAGAATAAGGATATTCTCAATAAGGATTGGCTTTGTGGTTTTACATTTTAGTTTCAAGAACAAATATAATTCAGTTTACTTTTGAAACTAAATTGTATTTCTATGAATATCACTTTCTCTTGATAAATCCATGAAGTCACCACTCTTGCACTTTATTAACTATTAACTTGTCAGAAAGCATCTACATTACACAAAGAAGAAATATGGCACAAATGTAAGTCGTCTCTTGAATGTGGGTCATAGGCTCAATTTGAACTTCATGAAAACACATAAATTTTAATCAAAACCATTTCTAAATTGACCATTTTGGTCAGCAAAAAGAGGAAAGTTTTTATTATTTTAATAAGTTTAAATACAAAAATGAGCTTCAGCTTTCTCCGTTTAACAATTATGATCATTTTTTAAATTAACATTTAGTAATTGTTATTTGGATTTTCATTTGATTTCTTTGCTAAATAGATTTTATAGTAATTTATCTTCAATACATGCTGTTTTCTTTCTTTTTCTCTAAAAACAAAAAATAAAATTGACTTAATTTGACCACTAGGGGGAGCAGTAACTGTCCTGAGCCAAAGATGTGGTTTTATCAAACAGATAAACCACCCTGAACTCACCTCCTCGGGTGGGTTGCGCACTTTCTGAAGGTACCGCTTCACCACCTCCTCCGGGGTCTTGCCTATGATTCAGAAACACAAAGTGTGATGTATGTTTATGGACAAAAATGTAAAAAAATTTTCGGAAAGCAAGAATGAAGTCTCCACCCACCTTTGCGGGCCTGCTTCTTGGTGGTCTTGCGACAGCAGTGGCCCAGGCCGGGCACGGGCTTGATGTCGCTCTTACTGACAGGCGGAGGGTGAAGCACCAGTTTCGGAGGGCGAGTCAAGCAGACTGGAAGTCCAGCAGCGCTCATCAGGATGCCTGTTATGCCTGAAAACAACAACAGGACGGAAACATCATACACTGTATTTCGGGGTTTCGATGAACAGTTTACAACTGCGATGCGGCACTACCTGAATAGTTTGTACAGTGGAGAAACAAAGCAAAAATATCCATTGACAAATAATACTAAAATATGTGTCAAAGTTAAAATTCCTACCTGCCAGAGCAGGGTGCACAGGACTTGATCCATTCAGGTTCTTGACTGGAACCGTCGGCACCCTGAAAAACAAAAAAAAGCCGCCTTGAGTCGGCATGTTGTTGACACACTGACAGCGGACCGGCCAGATTTAAGGTGCCTGCTGAGTCACCTGGAAATAGATGGTAATTACACACAGCCGGTTGCGGCATATGTTCGTTTCTAGTTCACTCCACGTTATCAGGTTAAGAAGCTTTTGCTGTGCGGTGTCAAGAAACCAGCAGATGTTGTTCAACAGATTTTAATACCTCTTGTAACCCCTGCTCCTTTTGCAAGTTTGTGATACGTAGGAAGTAGCTTCTGGTATGTTTGCAAATACGTGCCAAAAATTATTCATATCATACTATCTAATAAGTGCATGATTATTCACATTAAAGTTTTAAAAAAACATCATATACTTATTATCAATAAGTGTTTTTTTTCTGATTCATCAGATCTGTTCTATTCTTTGGTAATTCACTTGATTGTTTTCTGAAATGTAGAAAAATGGCAGGAGTAAATTGACTGCCATACGCAGTTAAAGAAAATGAAATGGAAGCGAATTATATAAAATTAGCGAGAGTGTGTCAGATATGGGATATATAAATATATATTATAAAAGCATGTTTCTAAAAATAAGACATCATTTTTGCTCAAGCTTAAAATACATATTCCCTGAGATCATTAAAATGACGGTTTTAAATTTGCTTTTTTTGTACATTTACTCATCAAAATGATTAAAAAACACATTGTAATAACTGGACTATGACTGATTCATCACTGGGATATACTTACGGTCTGCCAGTTTTGATAATAGTCATCTCTCCCGCTTGAAAGCACCAAAGATCACAACTCGAGATATTATGGCTGATATTCCGATATTCGGCTCCTCTACGCTCTGGCTCCCCGTCAGTTTCTTTAGTCTAGCGTCGGTGAGACCCTGTCCCTCGACTCCTGGCTCTATCAGGATGCATGAGCCGCTGTCACGTCTCCTTCCTCTTTTATAAGACTAATCCACCTGTTTCCATCTGTTTACTTAGCTCTGGTTGTAGGCCAGAGTCGTCACAGCAAGGATTACCTGTTGGGCCACCATAAGGCCACCGCGCACAAGCTTATGGTGCACTTTATCATCTGGGGCGAGGTGATGAGAATAATGAAAATGAAAATTATGATGAATTATAATATCCTTTCTCTCTCTCTCTCTCTCTCTCTTTATCCCACCGCCCCACACAAACAATTATGCATATATAGAATTATTCACAACAATTTTTGATATGAAAATTTTATTTTAAACCGTTTTATTCACCGTCAGCTATCTTTTAAATATCTTTAACAGTCTACTGCGTTCTCCCACCTTCTGTCAGGGCAAATGGTTTTACATAGAAAAGCTTAATTTAATTTTGCATCCATGTCTCTGAGGTCTGATAGTTATAAGTCTGGCCGGGAGCTGCTTGTGGCCGTTAAAAGACATGAATGCAAAGTCTGTGGAGGATCGGTTCATTCAAATAAATTAATCACAATTTATTTAAACCTTTAATAAGAAAGAAGGCGTATCTGCACACGGTAAGGACTGTTCTTCCGTCCAACAGAAAGAGTATTTACACAAGAACTGGTTTTAAAAAAGACTTTGATAATATAAATTATGACTGGACTGCTTATTTATAATTAATATGAAGCATGTGTTAAGATTTACTCCACTGATAAAAGCTTTAATAAATGACATATTTGTTTATTTAAATCTTTAGTTAGCCCCTTTAAACTATTACTTCCTCTGTTTGCGCTTGTAAACTCTTGAAATTTAATCTGAGCTGTGGTCTGAGGCAAACTTTGAAATCGTGACTGACTTCTTTATATTTATGGTCATTGGATTTCAGCATAAATGACTTCACAAATAAATTATTTAATTTTTAAAAAAACAGGTTTGGAGTCAAGAGTTATTTTATTGCACATTTAGCGCATTGGTTATCTGATTACACTATTTACAATATTTGATTGACAGTCAAAATGTGTGCCGAGGGTTATTTGCTTCCAAGGCTTCCTGATTTACGAGGACAAAGAATATTCTGCCAATCTGCCCGATCCATGAGCATGAATGAGATGACCAGAGAACGTCACAAAAAAAAAAAACTGGTATAAAAATTCATGGAGGTGGGGGTTGGCGGTTTCAATGCGGAGAAGGGATGAGATGCGAGGTGAGGTGTGCGAGCAAGTCACGTTTCTTTGATCCAGGCTAATCTTCCGGTATTAGAGCGGCCTCCATCTGGGTTGCTAAAATGATGGGAACCAAGAAGCTGATGCGCATGGCAACAGTTACACCACGCGCTTCCTGTGCATCCCGTAATTGAAGTCTGATAGAACGGATAAGCCCCCCGGAGCGACGTGAACACTGCTCAAATAAGGTGACACAGAAAACAAAGCTGTAACCTGAGGAGAAAGGAAGGTGGCAGGTGTGACCCTTGTCACTGTCATAATCTGTGACCCCTAAGAGTATAGCTCTTCACTCGGACACCACCTGCCAAAACAATATTCATCCTTTCTCGACATGCAACCAGTGCCCTTTCAGGTGACAGTTAAACACCAACTATTCAGTGGCTTATTCAGCTCTGAACAGAAGCTATCACTCATTAGATACTTGCTAAATATGAATTAAAAATGCAACTGGGTTGAGACTCAATAGCAAAAAGTTCTTATTGTTTTTTTTTGAGCTAATTGTAATTTCGAAAATGTAACCCTGAGATTAGGAAATCTCAAATCCTCTGGATTGTGTGAGATGTTCCTCGTCGGAGAGTTGCCAGCCATGCTCCTGCGGATCTGATGATACGATTGCAAACAATGATATGATACGATTATATTGCAGTTTGATGCTCACTTATGAACAGCCTTCAGCTTCGATACGATGTATGTCGTTGCCTTTTCATGCTCGGCGGGTAAATATCTGGCCGGTACCACTCCACCTCCTGCACAAGCTTCCTCTGTTCCCCCAAAGAGGTGAGATTCCGAGCCGGCTCGCCCGTGCCAAAGTCCGGGCCTGTTGCAAATAAAGCAAAACGGACCCTGACGCCGATTCTTACAGGTGGCTACCCCACTGGGTGGCGCCTGAGAGCACCGTTTTTTTGGGCGAGGACCAACAGTCAGGTGTTTGAAGGACCGGCTCACTTCTTAGTCCGCCGAGCATAGAAGGAACGTGCGAACAACCCTGCTTGTTTAATCCCATTTTCTTTATTCTCATGAAGTCTGTCACACCAACACGTTTCCACTTTTAAGCCCTCAAATCTGTTAAATTAGAAATTAGCTACTCTAAACTGGTACCATCCTGCACATATCTTTATTTTTTATTTGGTAAAAAATGTCATCTAATTCCTTTCTAATGTTCATATTATTTCTTACCGACTTTTACAAATATTCTAGCACGTTACATTTTACATTACAAAATGTGCATTTTAAATAATGTTTTGGTTCTTAAAAAAAAACGCTATTTGGCAACTTCTGGCTCTTTCAGCTACTTTTTAAAACAAGCGTGTTAATCGAATGAAGTCAAAGTGAAAAGCAAACACTATATTCCTAATTAACCGACGACAAGGTTGACGCAAGTCGACAGTAAACCAGTAAAAAGTAAGGGAAAAGGCAGTGTCAGAATGGCTGCGAGGGCGGCCACGTGAGGCTGAGAAGTAGAAAGAAGAGAATCCGCGGCTGACGGCAGCAGAGACCATTTGGATTTGTGACGTCAGTGCTTTTACTGAAGCAGCAGGTGAAACCATCTGCTGGACGAAGAAAAAACTCTCACCTGATGAGTTGAAAGAAGGGGTCAAATACGCAGCTCACCTGACACAAAACAAGAGATTATCCAGGCAGGAATTTAATTTATTTCAATGTTAATTACTGTTAATCTGGAGCTTGGCTACTGCTTAACTGTCTTCGTGAGAATTCAACACCAGAGCATTGTTGTTTGGCTCCACTGGAAATTACTCTTTATTTTTATTCCCCTTTCAGTGTTTGATCGCAGTACAAAACACAAATCTAACGGCTTTGTGTATTTCAGCGCGAGAGCTGCCGTTCCTCGCTTGTTTAATTTTTCAGAATATATATTCCCAAAATGTCTCTCTGAGAGAATTTGTGATTGTGTGGAAAAAATATTATAAAGCGAGGGCTTGTAAGCGAAATCTGATGAAATCTGCATGACAGAATTAGTAACATCTTAACAACGAGGACACAAACCAAAGGGTGCTGAGAACAACAAGGGCACCCAGTAGAGTTTTGCATAAGCCTGCAAAGTGACAGATACGCAGACATTTGTGACAAACACAACCTCCTCAGCTTAGAAACTAATGAAAAACAAGCGTATTTTTGCTCCAAAAATATCCGAAACGTGCCTCAGAGCCAGTACAATCTTGCCAACCAGCGCCCTCTGGCTACAGTACTTGGACAGCATGAAATCCGGCTTCCAGAATTATGCCAAATCTCTTGAGAATCTTGGCCTCTTTTTTTGTAAATACATTTATGACCATATATACAAACCAATTCTTTCTGACTGAGATCTATCAGTATGTCAAGATTACAGCATCTGCCGACTGCCGCGGGTTGTCTTACTGACACCGAATATGGGTCAGCTTTCGCCCTGATCTCCACTACAGTGGCAGGGTTACTTTCATCTGACAATAAATAAGATTTCATGATTTCTTTCCACATATCTGTCATGATATCAGGATAACATGCCAGTTTTTGACTGGAGGAAATCCGTCGCTGTGCAGCTGCGTGACACACAACCCAAATGCGCGAAACACCGATGAGTTAGAGCTTGTTCAGTATAAATGGTCTTCATTGTTTTTCAATGAAAGTAAGTGAGTCTGATGGACGTGGTCACAAAGATTGAAGGATCATGAATGCTAATGAGAGTTGGTGTCAGACAATGTGTAATGAGGACTTCAAACAAACAGGGAATCCCTGTCTACTTCATTTTTTCCCAGCTTTCACATTTAGTTGATGTCTTTCATTTACAGTGAAGGGGATGAGTGAACTAATTACAGTGAACATTCCTTGTGCATAATGCACAGTGTTTCATTTTTTTTTTCCAAGTAAAACTGTCCTCGATGTGTTTTATTCATATTTTAACACTCGAGAAAGTGTCTCCCCTCAGGGATTGAAGTGTAAAATGTTACAACTGCACTGTAGCATCACACAAAAGACCAGATTATTCTATCACAACAGAGGAAGAGTAATAATATCAAATACTACTCAAGTTAATTTTGGTCTATCAAAAAGGAATCGGATCACGGGGAGTCATTTAGTTGGAAAACTGGTGCCTGGATAGCTAGTTGTTTCTCCCATAGCACTTTTGTTCTCCATAAACTTTTTCTTACAACATAGAAACAGCAAAGACCTGTGATTTTTTTTCAGCTGGGACAGCAGCAGAGCTAAAAGAGATAAAGGCAAAACGGGAAGCGCGCAGCATTGGTGGCTGGGGCTTCGAGGGTGCATAACTTCACAATGTGCTTGACAAAAATGTGAAAATGCATCAGAAGTTTATCTTTTAAAATTAAAATATTTATTACTTTAGCTACATTCAATAATGTAGGAAGTCATACTAGCAGAAAGTAGTCACCCCCTCCACCCAACACACACATTGAAAAGGAATGTATGGCAAACTTACTGTTGCATTAAGGAAATCTTCAATCATATTCTCAAGATATAATAATTTGAACCATGATATTAATGAGAACATCCACATATTACATTGAGGTGTTATTCATATTCCTCCTATTGCTTTAACTTTACCTCTCCTTTTCAAATAGATATTTCCAAACAAACAAAAAACTGTGATGCTGGTAATGACATGATATGAAAATAATGAAAAAAATGAAAGACGATAGAAGCTGCAGACTCTCATGTTATGACAACAGGAAAACGGCAAAGCTTGAATGATACTCTATCCAAGCTAAGTATTTGACTAATAACGCTTGGTAACGATCTCCATTTCATTCAAAAATAATAATTTAAAATTCCATATTTAATTTTATGTTTCCACAGTCCCTAGGAGCGGCCCCAGATAAAGCAGCTACCTGCTCCATCCAACAAGTTGTACTTCTGTTCACATAAAACAAGTATTTCCCCACAATGTTGTTCTGCTCATCAGAATGTTTGGGGTGTTTACAGATTGCAACTTTATTGACTTCTCAGCCAGCGCATTCATTACGGTCGGCATAAACACCACCCTTTCACAAAGCTCTGCCAGAGGATTTCGACAAAAAGAATGCAAATTAGTGTGGAAACCAGGTGGTGTTGTCGAACGACGCTGTTTGTTTACTCACCCAGAGGCAATAAGGGCACGGGATTGAGCCATGGCGATACGCTGCAGTGCGGGCCGGCTCAGCCCTGCTAGGCTGGACCGGGGTGGCAGAGGGGCGGCGCAGGCAGCAGCACCTGAAGAAGAAACTGGGCCCAGGACACGGGCGGAAGGCGAGGGCGTGCAGGTGGAGGCAGCTGTGGAGATTAGTGGTGGGCCCGGAGCGGGTACCGGGAGGGCTGAACAGGAAGTGGAAAAGGAGGACAACGCAGAGGGCTGGGGCGGGGATGTCGCAGCGGATGAGAGCGTGATGGAGGGCGGAAGAGGAGGTGGCGGAGGGGGAGGGAGGGGCGGGGGCGGCGGGCGTGTGGAGGTGATGGAGAGGGCGGCGGTGGCCGACCCGAGGAGGGACAGAGAATGGGCGAAGCCCCCTCCGATCCCGAAACCGGAACTCCCGATACCGCCGCCGCCGATGATGCCCAAGCCCCCCGCACCTCCCATGGTGCCACCCGCCGCCCCGACTATGGATGTCCTGTGAGGGGAGAGCGACCGTGTCAGGGATGGCGGGCGAGGGAGGGTTAGCGAGAAGGACCCTCCGGGGATGGGGTGACTGTTTATTTTGGGACTGGGGGGCTTTGTCTGCGGCGGTCTCCGTCCGAGAGTCTGAACTGTTGACATGGTTCCTGCTTTGACGCTCAGCACCAGCATGCACTGCTGACAGGCACAGGGCTGTCCCAGAGAGGTTATGGCCGATGCGGGGAGCGCGCCGCTCGGGTATGCGCTCCCGTTTCCAGTCCCACCACTGCCCATCCGAATTCCCATGCCAACGCCGGATGCGTCCACCCCCAGCAGTCCTCCGGGGCCGGGCATGGACGCGGGTCCCCAGGCGTGGTGCGATTTTGGGAGGGGCCCGGACACCAACGGATAAGCCAGGTCGGAGCGGCGCTGGATACGCCTGCAGCGTTGCGTCTGCCCATTGATTTGGGTCATGTTTTCAAAGTCGATGAGGTAGCAGAAACCCAGCGGCGCCAGGTCCAGCCAGGGCTGCTGACGATCGCGTGCTGCCTGAATGGCGATGCCCACCTCTGTGTCGTACGCCGTCCAACTGCCGCCGTCGTTCTCCCACTCCCACAACCAGCCCTGGCCTGGAGCCGAGGTGGGGTCGTAGAAGCTACGTCGTACCGGTCGCAGGGTACCTGGGGAGCAGGTCAAACATGCACAAACACATTATGAAGATTCTACTGTGACGGGACATCTGTTACAAATCCAGTGCGTTTGAATGCGGAGATGTCACAAGTTGTTTGGAGATTTGTTTACACAAGCCAGACTTTGTTTAGGGATTAAAACGTAAATTGAGCATCTTTCTTTCTTTACTGAGCCCGGAGATCCCTGATCACGATGAGGAAGTAAACGCAATGTCAGGTAGATAACCGCATTACAATTCACCGTGGAGAAGGAGGACAACCGTCCTCCCAAATTCAACATATCTGTGTTTGCCTGCTAAGAATTTGGGCAAACAGGTTGCCCCTGGTAACAGCACACTGTGTTCTGAATTGCGATTGGCTGGCAGCCTTGATCTGACCCAACGCTGGCTCTGTTTGCTTTCCCATGGTGTCCAGAGAAACTTCATACTGTAAAGCCTTTTCATATCAAACTCTCTATCGAAAACAAGGCACTCTTTGAGGCGGGTGGGGTTTGAAGCCGGGGATGAAACTTTTTTTTTTTGTGGCGCAGTTTTGCTAAATCTGCAAAAAAAACTTAAATAACTTTTCTTTTTTTTTGGCTAGAATAGCAACAGACAAAAACAGACCTAGTATTGTATAGTAGAGTTGATGAGTGCAATTATAACATGGCATTAATGAAGTGGCTTCACACATGAGCCAGTGTAAATCAACAGTGGGAAAATATGACTGGAATGTTAATCTAACTATAAATCTCATATGTGTATGTGTGTGTGACACTGTGTGACATTTAACAGACAACACAGGAGTTAATTCATAAAATTTGCTCCCATCAACCTCATTTCTCCAATGACCTCTCCTGAATTAAATGCCTACTTCCCCTCGCTCTTATCTCGTCAGGAGGTGGGGTGGGGATACCCATTTCAGCCTCCGCTGGATTCGGAAAATAACCTGCATAAAAGCTTTTTGTCAGCCAGCGCTGAAAGCGAAGGGCAGTCTCCGCCAAAGCGAGACATCTGATAATTCTCCTCTTTGTCTGAATGCGACTGCTCGGGCCCCTCCGTGGAGCTTCCAGTTGTGACAGATGACCCCTCGTGTTCACGTAAAAAACAAAGCAGCACCGATGATGAGTGTCTGCGGTGGAACTGTTTACTGTGTGTCTGACTATGACTGGACACTTCAGCTGCTGTCCAGGGCTGAGGTAGTAAATATGCACACACACACACACAAAATCTCAAAATGAGTCACTTCCCCAACACCTTAACACTCCCAATAAGCCAAAAATGCATCAGTGATGGCTTCAGGGGTCTGGATTTCTGGATGTAAATGTCAATAAGAGAACAGCAGTGTGATCATTTATGGCAAAAAAAACAAAAAACATGAGGGCTTCACAGGATAAAGTAGGCAATAAAAAAGGCCTCGACCTCAGGCCTGGCTATACAATAACACCCTCCACATCACATCCCATCCCCTCTCACCTGTGTCTTGTCGGAACTGGTGCATGGAATGCAAATCGATGATGTAGGGCGAGAGGCGAGAGTCCACTTGGCCGAGGACGACGCTACCACAGCGCGGGTCGCTGCGGATGACCGCCTCGATGTGGTGACAGACAGCCGGGCTGTAGGGCCGCCAGCGTCCGTGCTCGTTGAGCCATTCCCATACCACCACGGCGGATGCTAGTAACATCCTACCCCTGCAGAGGCGACAGGATTTACAAAAAAATACGAGGGAGGGGGGGACATGAGAGGAGGCCAAAAACCGTGGCGGCGGCGGCGACGCGCGTCAGAGAGGCGCGTCGCTTCGCCGCGCGTCTCCAGCGCGGAGCAGCGCTGCATCCATTTTGCACAGGTCCCCCCCCCCTCCCTTGCAGATTCCCCCCTCCCAAACCAGATGTGTATCCTCTGCGAGAACACACACACACACACACACACATCCAGGTATTCTTCACGTCGCGTGGGGAGGGGTTACACTACATGCAAACGGTACCTGCCATGTTTGTAGTTTCGGACATGCAGCAATGATGAAGTCCTTAAATCGCGCGGCGAGGAAACGGATCGTTTAGGTGCGCAAAATTATTAAAAAAAAAAGCCCACCCTCCCTTTTGTTACAGGATGGAGGCATTTCTACGCAGATGAGTGACGTCTACTGAAAATCATTTCTCTGGCAGTCAAGTTTGGCTGAGAGGAGAGGAGAGACACGCCGCGCCGAGCGGGTGGGCGCAGCCCCGGTAGGGTGGGTTAGTGTGGCAGTTAAAAAAAGCTTACATGATTTTTTTTTTCCAAGTCAAATGTGCTGTTTTACGTACTCCCGTGAGCCGCTTGCTTTAATATTTTATATTTACCGTGTTGGGGCGCTTCGGTGTCCCCGGTTCAGATCAGTGTTCGCCCACCGTGGCTGCCGCCGGATGAGCGATCCGTCCATCCATCACCGGTTCCCGGATACCATCTGCTCCGACCCCCACCGCCCGACAGTCATCGGTGAAGCGTTTTCTCTCAGTTGTGGGAGAAAAATGGGTGTCCGGCCAACCATCACCACTACCGTCGTGAAAAATAAATGCGTGACATTACCGTGCGGGGAAAGTCACATGTGGGTGAAGCCACAAATCACCGATCAGATTGTTGGCAAGGCACCCGCAAGCCAAAAATGGCTCCAGCTATGACACAGATATGCAAGCAAAATAAAATGATTCTTCGAGTGTTATACTTGGAAAACAAAAGTGATGCAAAAAGATAGCTTTAAAGTTTGGAGATGCCGGGGATTGAACCCGGGACCTCATACATGCGAAGCATGCGCTCTACCACTGAGCTACATCCCCGATGATTCCCGTCCAGTGTTCACAATGGTTCTTTGATTTGAGTAGTGAAAGAAAATTCATAGATAATACATTATAATTTTATAGGAAACCTTTTCGTGGCACAGGTCATCCGGGAAGCCGAAAAAGCCGTCTTGAAGAGAAGATATGCAAGTCCAGTTGCCTTTGTAACCATGACCTGGATAACTAAGAACAGAGAGGGAACATGGATCACAACTGGAAAGCAGGAATATAAAATCAACGAAGAGGGATGTTAGAAGCATTGTTTTATTGTAATTTTCATTAAAGGAAAAATACACAATTCTTAACATTTCAGGAAATATTTTCCTTTTTATTATTTATTATTATCAAAACGGTTAGAAGTGATTAAAGTTTCTAAGTTTCTAAATGTGCGTGTGTGTGTGTGTGTTTGTGTGTGTGTGTGTGTGGATGGGGGCTTGCGAGCAAAACAATTGGCAAAAGAAAGCACATGCGTTTTTAAAAAGCACAATTTTACACATAATGACACAAATGCAGCTTCCATTGAGCCATAAAAGAAGTGGAGAACAAGTTATTTATAGCACTGGATTTTACCAAAGTCAGAAAATAAAACAAAAGTAAATTTACATTTTAGCTGAAGCTGGTGAGAAAGCTTTTCCAGAATCAATGAAAAAAAAAAATACAATTCTCAAAATTAATTGGAAAGAAAATCCTGAAAAAATACATGACATTAGCATAAAAAAAATATAAAAGGAAATAAAAACAACTTGGAATTAGAGAATGACGAGGATAGCTTATTCTCGTTATTAAGACTATGTTATTAATTGTTAGCTTTTATTGAATTAATTTTTTTAAACCCACATTTCAATTCAAGTGAAACAAAAAACCTTACCCTGTTGAAATGTGAATAACTAAATGTGCCAGCAGAATATTTTACACCGTTATTAAGTTTCCTCCAGAGCCCCAATCCATTTATGACTGACAACAAATCACCGATTTACTGATTGATGCACCGAACACCCAATGAGAGCCTGTACAGTGGGACATGGTTAGGGAAACACAAAACTGAATTTCAGATTATCCTCGCAAGGACTTTCTTCACTTCTGGTTAATATGCATCATTCTTATCATAATTTTCTCTGGGTTCTCTCTTCTGTCTATACTCACATCACCGAGATCTCACTTTGCTCCTCTTCAGACCATATGGCACTTCCAGACATCTCATTTAGATTAATCAGCAAAGCCTGTCTCCCACCGTCTTCCTCTTCCTTACTTTCAAACTCGTCACTGCTCTGCCCCTCTCTTTCCTCTGACTCTCTTTTGGCTTGTGGCTCAAAACTAGAGTTATCTTTAACACAACGCCCAGCCGTGTTTTCCTCCTCTTTCCTCTCACTCTCCTGACAACTGCCCTCCTCCACCTGTCCTTCTTCATTGTGGATTCCCTCAATTTCCTCTCCATCCCCGTCTGGATCGCTGCGAGGCAACAGCTGGAGCCCGAGACGAGTCTCAAGGGCAGTTGCTGTGTCTCTCAACCGGTCCCGGACCCCTCCCTTCTTATACACAATCTGCCGCAGAGTATATTCTCCATTGGTCTCCTTGTTCAGCTTCTTGTAAAAGAAGACCATCAAAAAAAACAAACCCAATAAGCAGAAAGAAAGCAGAATCACAGTTTGATCAGAACGTCCGATGACATCTTCAGACATCTTGGCGTCTTGAGACTCACGGTTCATGTCTGAAAATGAGCAAAAAACAGAAGTACCGTGGTGACCCCTGCGTAAACATGTTAAGGATTTACATTTTTACTTTGTTTTTAGGAACTACTGCAGTTTATCCAGTTTGCTGTAAAGTTAGATGAGAAACTTTTAAAACAGACTATGATTTAGATAGTTATGAGTTTCGAAGTCAACCTAATTCCAATTGGTTTTCAGGCTCCTGATACCCAAGAACTGTCTTGCAATACATCTCAGTTCAATTTAGCTATTTAGCATCAGTTTTAGCTGGTCTTAGCTGGTCTTTTCAAAGGCATTTGAAAACCACCTGAGCATTATAAATAGATACCAATATCCCCATTGAACAAAATCACTTTTGCCAATTTCAGGATGCATATGATTAGAACAAATGTTGATAAATTAGCATCAGGTAAAAGAAGCAAACAATATCAGATATTTTTTTTTAAATCAGTTTTAAACCTTCTGCAAGTTTGATAATCTACCCACCACAAAAGACCTTGAGATTTACTTGGTACAACTATGGGTGTGCTTTGTCATAAACTACAAGAAGACATTGTCAAAAAAACAACTACAAAATTGTCCTGGGCCACCTGCAAGTTCACGCCTCACTGAAATCATGAAAACACCCTACCTTGTTATTAAATTCTTCTTTTGTGTGGAGAAACGTCGCAAATCTGATGCCGCAGCCACAGGAGGAGTGTTTGCATGTGAATCGAAAAGAACTTTAAACACAGTCAAGAAGATTTCACCAGCAGGAAATCCATTTGTAGGATGACATTCGGGACCTATAGAAATACAAGTAAATGATGTATGTCACTTGTTTTCCATGATAAGATATCTTTCGGTGTTGACATGAAAAACCTGAGATCTAATCCTGCTACATTTTCAATACAAAAATGAATATTCCTGGGTGAAAATGTACCTATAGACTTACAGTAGTAATGAAGAAGCCTGCAACGCCTTTATCTTCTTTGACTGTAAACTGTTACCACCAACAGGAAGCCAGCAGACTGTTCACACAACTGCTGGTTTCCTGTCAATTTGATGCTCAAAACGACTTCAGTCAGCCTATCATCGCAGGAAACCTTCCGAGCCGCACTGAATTAGGGTTGGGGTTCAAATAATAATCGTTGTAAGATTTTCCTTTACAAGACAAAGTTGGAAAGGAAGTACAATAAAAGTACAGTTCAACAAGGAAAGTTGGTTAATGTTTTTATGAGTGATGTGCGAAAATGTATAAAACTCACCTAATTAGTTGAAAATGCTGGACTGAAGGAACAAGCAGAAGAAGACGCCACAAGTGTCGTTTGAAAATGATATTCGCGAGTCGTGTTTGGTGAAGAGAGAGAAAAGACACCTTGTGAGGAAGCAGATGGTCTTCGATGAGGAGGGAGGCGGGCTATGTCAATGAGGTATGAAGATTTTTTTGATTTCTATATTTATAGAAACAGGAAATATAGTCTTAATAGTTCTCCGCACAGATGATTTTAATAGAGGGTCAGTGCAGTTGAATATGCAGAATGGTAAAAATGGATTCAGTCAACACATTCCTTCCAGTTAGTTACTGTCTTATGTGTCTGATATCACATATTCTGAAGTCAGAATTTTAAAAGTAAAATGAAGACCGGATAGGATATTTTTGTATGTTATAGTACAAAAAGGGGTGTAGAATTGTAAATCCAAGAGTTACTGAGTTACTAACAGATCAATGTTCACACTTGAATTTGCCATAATTTTTTAATTAAAACATACTTTTATTTACATCTGACTACTGAAAGTCAAACAAGGTAACAATGCACTACCGATTGTTTAGAGCAAGGTTGCTCTGTATTGAGATTAGGGCACCTGAGTGTTTGTCCAGGCTCAAGTATGAAGATTTGCCAGTACATTTTCCCAGGGAAAAAACATTACAGATTTTTTTCTTCTAAAACAGGGTCCTGAATATTGTGACTCTTTTCTCCAGACTGCCTGAGTAAATTAACCATGTGTTTATTCCATTTAGCAATTAATCAGGCAAAGCCTGAGCCAGTTGCTCTCCAGACAACCTTACAAATAGTACTTTCATCAACATCTCTTAGTGTAAAATTGAAAATGATTCCATAAATACAAAGGGAATGAATATTTATTGTGTTTACAATTTGCAGTCGCATTAAAACTGCTACAATCACAGAGAAAGTGTGAAGAGGTCAGTGCAAAAACAGTGATCAAGTCTGATTCGGAATGTAACGTTATTACACATAAAACCATCAACCAACAGGGGAAGGGATTTGTTTGAATTTGAAATACTTCTAAAAAGAATGTCAGTAAACATAAAACGGAAAAATAAAATCAAAAATTAATGTCATTTCACTCAAATACATAGAAAATGTAAAATATTTCACATTTCATTCTGACTTCCAGTGGAAATTGGTGGCATTTAGAGTTGTTGAGTTAGTGACAGTTTATAGCACCACTTAGGCCCTGTTAGTTGGGCACCTTTTTTGTGCTTAGAGCAGAGAATCAAAAAAAAGAAACTAGAAGTTCACAACTCTGTATAAAATCTTCGAATAATTTACCTAAAACCCATGATCCCTTTTGTTGGATCAATCAAAAGATGCTCTTCTCTTTGCTTGCAGTGGGGAGCTAAACATCTACTTTCGATTAGTTAGCTAAAAAAACAACTGCTAATCTGAAGAGTCAGTTGATGACAAGTTAGCTTGTCAGTGATCCTATATACATGTATTGAAAATGGTTGGAAATCACAAGAAATTTTTATTTTCAAACTAAATATAAAATTTCAATCACAT
Organism: Fistularia commersonii; assembly: GCF_037954325.1. NCBI lineage: Eukaryota > Metazoa > Chordata > Actinopteri > Syngnathiformes > Fistulariidae > Fistularia > Fistularia commersonii. The sequence continues at coordinate 6,821,266 of NC_141302.1, forward strand.
TCCTGTGACTGAATGCACAGAGTACCTCTGTCACTTTGCCTGTGACAAAGATGAGCTTGATGGTCATTAATTCAAATTAAATGCATCGAAACGATGCAGGACAAAAAAACATCCTGAGCCCTTCAAAATATTACATGTTGCTTTTTCACATCCGAACACAAACAAACTCGGTTTAAAATTCTAGAGTTGAGCTGATAAGTGCCCAACTGTATCAAGACATGCATGGTGCAGGCACCTGTCAAAAAATACACGTACATGTTTTGGAACCTATATTCGAAGAATTTTGCAGGACGATGGCTACCTCTACCGTAGGTTACCACTCACAATGCTAAGCTAACTAATTGGAGGCAGGATTGTAGTGCTCAGCCACGCACAGAGAAGAGCAAGTCATCCCCCAAAAGTTTGGGAGTTCCATTTAGTTCTGGGGCATTAAAGAAAAAAAAAAAAAAAAAAAAAGAGAGAGATTCTTTGCTGCAAAATCAGGAATATGAAAATTTCAGAAACATCTCGGTCCCGTATCAACATCAATATGGAAAATAGTTTTGCCCGGTGGTATTATAAAAATACTCTAAGATTCCATTTTGCAGAATTACAACTGTCGACCTTCTGCTTTTGACTGAAAGCAAAGACCACAAACTTGTAATATATGCAGTAAGACCACACCCATTAGCTACTGTTTATACCACTCTCAAAGTTGAAGTCATGATCTATGTGCCTGATTTACCATAAACGTTGAACACAGCATACAACAAAAAGTAGTAAAAGAAAGCACAAATTACACAATAAATCAAAAACTGAAGTCATATATTATCACAGTTTAGCAGCTTCAACTACCTGATTAAATAGCCCTAATGGTTATACTTGTGAGTGGTTGAGAGAATATTAAATCCAACTACACTTTACCTTCTTTAGAGATCATACATTTTAATGTTTGTTACCATCTTGTGGTGCCAATGGTGCCAGTTTGACACAAAATTACGTTGAAGCCCTTCAACATCAAAACACAATTTTTCAAGGCTGAACTGTACGCATGAAAAAACCTCTACTTTCTTCATATGAAACACCAAACATCATCTCACTGGCAGAAACCACTCTATGCCGTTGATACTCCCTTTTTAGCCACAGACTCACAGAAACAAAGTGTGGCTATTTTTCATGACATTATTTGATCTGTTTATAAACCCACTGTTATTCAAAGTTAGTCTCTACCCTACACTAAGTTACCCCACGGACACAGCTTACGGATCTTTTGATTCTAGTAAGGCTATAGACTATGGATTTAGAAGATAACCCCCTGGATGTTTTTCCATTCTTGTTTATACGTCCCCATCCTCGATCCGAGCCAGCTGCCTCTCCAGCAGCTCAATTCTCTGGCTCTGAGCGAGTACAACGGCCCGCAGTGCCTTCATTTCTCCTAGCAACTCATTCAACAATTCCTCCTGCAAGCACAGAAGGAAGACGGAATGCATCAGAAAAAAAAAAAACTCTAGTCGGATATTATATAAATTAGTGCTTCTGTCAACTCACCTCTCTCTTTGGCCTGTCAGAGGTCCCATCTGTCTCTCTTGCAGCTACTCGTGGAGGATCGTCTTCTTCTGTCTCCTTGCCAACAGAGGCTGGTGCTACATTGCCTACAGAGGGCGAAGTAGCACTAGTACCAGAGTCCTGTGAGGTGAGCTTGGGCTTGGTTCTGATGGTGTCTCTGTGTTTAGAAGGTGGAGCGGTGTAACCACCACTCAGGGAGACCAGCAGGGGGGATGCGTCCTGTCCAGAAACCCATTCATCAGCCAAGAGAGCTGGTTCCAAACCAGCTGTGTCCGGATAAAGGTCTCCCTGGAACAGATCTGACTGTACACACATTGCAGGGAAATAGCAACTATTAATATTAGACATGACAAATAAAAGCAGTTTCACAACAAAGATGAAATATGTTTGATGAATTGATCCTTGTTTAAGACTGAAATCATGCAGTGGCTTCATCGCACGGTTAGTATTGAAAAAAACATCCAGTAACTTTCTGAAGACTCAGTGGCTGCAGAAAGATGCTAAAATTGCTGACATCCAGTCACCAATATTCACAGGCTGGTGGCAACATTTCCTGCCGCTTACATCAGTTAATATTCGACAGCACTGGCCTTATAGTCTCAGGCTGGTTTTGGGCTGTGTGCAGGAATAAATGTACCATTTTGGAGGAGCATTTCTGTGTGGCATTATTGTAAAATGGCAATAAAAAGGGATTATAAACACACAACCTTTCGTGGAACGGTCATAGAAATGGGTTCCACCTTTCGTTCATGCAGTTTGTAGAATCTGCAAAATATTATAGAGCGACTGTTAAATTTATTGCCTTGAATTAGCTGATGTGTGGTAAATTGAAATAATTACCTTGCAATTTCACACTTGTTGACATCAACACCCCTTTTACTGAGAAAACCTGCACCTCTCTGGGGCTCCTTGCTGCTGTACAAGCTGAGGAAGTGAACGTAGGGGGATTCGTCTGTCACTTCAAAATACCGAATGGTGCAGTCACCCTAAAAGACACAACATGTGTGACTTAATCACTGGCATTAACTGCTGAGACTACAATGGGCTTGTGTTCATTACGCTATCGAGAGGTTATACCTTCCCACACAGGTACACCATGTTTGTGTCAGGGTCATAGAAGGGTAGAAGAACTCCGTTACTTGTATCCATCTCCTGTATGACCATTGGCTCAGATAAATCTTTCTATGAAACAAAAACAACAACAACAAAAAGCTGAATTCAACTTTGTTCTCAAATATTTTAATGCATCAAGGCAAGTAAACATGACACGACATCAACATTCTAGCCAAAAACGTCATGCAACCATCAATTATGGTTCAAATTTTCATTTTTCTTATCCAGAGTAAGTGATGATGTTGTTCTAGGTATAACTATATGTGACAATAAAGGTATTTAATCTTTCTTCTTCTTGGTGAAACAAATTAACTCTTTAGCGAAATCCGGCCAAGCAGCTGTGTTGTGCATGGACCCAATTAAATAAACAAATAAACAAATAATCATATCAACAACATCTTTACAGTGACTTTGGTATAGGCTATCTGACTGGCCGGCTGCCTCAAACTCAAGAGCTGCTGTCTATTTATTTGTGGATGTTTTGCTGTCTTCTGTCTTCAAATGTCTCTCTATTTATATTCATATTTATTTCATTCTCATTTTTGACATTATAACTGTTGGGCTGCTGTGACAAAGGAATTTCCCCTACGAGGATCAATAAAGTTTATCTTATCTTATCTTGACTGACCGTGTCCCAAAGGGCAAGTTGTCTCTCGCTCATGCGGCTGAAGCCAGTGGTGACGATCTTCCCGTCTGAGAGGAACACGGCTCTCATTGGTCTCGTGCCGTCATGAACCTTCTCTTTCACCTGGAAAAGTCGACTGAGAAATTACTCTTCTGAACATGGTGTGTAAAGTACATACAGGAAGGCCATTGTAGTATAATTTTTCCTGAGAGAATTCATTCAAGCACATTTATATGTTCCTCTGGCCAAACATCACAATGTGGAGTACCTTGAGGACGGTGCCTCTCCGGGGGTCAATGACTCGCAGCGCCTTGTCCTTGCAGACAGTACAGAAAGCACTTCCATTCTTGTTCCAGCTAACACTGTAGATCAGGTCTGGGTGAGCGTCGGTCAGCTGGTACAAAAGCTGTCCCGTGCCCACATTCCAAACAAGGATCACATTGTCACAGCCTGGGAGGGGGGAGGGGAGCAACAACATTAAACATGGGGCAAATCCATCAGTGCGTAAAGAATCTGAGGGCATTATTAATCCTCTAAATTAAGGAACATAAATCAGTCAGCTACAAGAAACCTGTTTATCCTGCAAAATTCAGAACTGCTGACTGTGTTGAGAAGAATTTGAACTGATTCCCAGTTATTCCAGTAGAACCGGAGTACTAATCTTCATCTGCTAAAGAGAATGTTTGAACACTTGTTGACTTGTGTGTGGCTGCAACAAATTCCTGAAGGTTTAAGATGATTTTCAAATGTATTGAGCTTAATTTCATATTCCTAAATATACCCCTGACTGTAGAATAAGCCCGTGTAAATTTACATAGGAATTCAGTCATGAATGAATAAATTCAAACCAGAATATGACACCTCTCTAAAACATGCTAAACCATCCCCACCCACTTTTTTAAGTATCAGTCAGGTAATGCAGTGGATGGAGTTAAGATCAAGACATGTAAAGCTTTAATTCACATATCTGTGCTTGAGGTGCAACCCAACCATACACTTATATAAACAACATTTAGAATGAAAGATCTAAAATAATGAATGCAAAGTGTTATTATTCTTCAGGTTAATCATATTCCGTTTTGAACTGGCATACTCCATGATTTGCTGAGAGTGGAAATACAGTTCCTTGTTTGTACAACAGCGAAAATGCTAAGTCTAGTGTTGCTAAAAATGCTGAATCTTTTTTTTAATAAGCATCGAATGGCTTGTGGGCAACTTAGCTTCACTTCTATATGCTAAATAAAGAGGTGCAGAACCTTAAATGGCTTCTTCAAGATACCACTTTTTGTGCAAATTCAAGTAAACCGTCATACTGCTGTTGCAAGCTAATATATTTTCAGGAAAGTGCTGTAAGCTATTCAAAACAATAGCAGTGTCTATTACGTTACATCGAAATGCTCAATGTAGCAAAATATCTTACCAGCGGTTAAGAGGACATTGAAGGCTGTCGGGTGCCACGCCAGGATGCCCACCCTTTTACTGTGGCCTTCCAGGGTCACAATGGCGTCAGTCATGGGGCCTGTCAAGCCCCCATCAGGGATCTGCCAAATCTAAATCAGTAAGAAAAATATTGTTGTTTTTTTCACATTTGATACTTCTTCTGTATTTAAATTTTGATTTTATGATGTGGTAAATGTAATTAAAATTAGAATAAATGTATAGATTTATAAAAAATAACACTGTCTTCGCAAAACAGACATGCTTCTCTCAAAATCCTGTATTGCACTTATTCATATAAGCTGATTCTGCTCTGACAAGGATGTAACATTCAGTCTGCTGGCTAATTTCTCCTTGCTCTACTATCAGTAATGTGAAAATAGAGGCTATGACCAAATATGCATTCTAATTTGTAAAATAAGGTTTCGCTCTGAAGTGAGAACTTCATCTTTTGTACTCAAGGCTGAATCTATCGACAATAATTGACAAGTGTGATTTTTAAAAATAGTTTACGCCTGACGTTCATGATAAGAGAACAGAAGCTACATTGTCAGAAAGCAATCATTGATCGGCAATTTCGGACACTCATTTGGTTAAATGTCCATTATTGTGGAAAAAAAAACATATTCATATTTTAATTTGAAAGGACAGCAGCCATTCATTAACTTGGATTAACGCCATATTTAACCAAACATTTCAAATTACTGAAAAAAGTGTGAGAAAAGAAACAAATAAAAAAGCTAATAAAAAGTAAAAATACATAACCAATTTACTGATGTTTTCCAAGCTCTTGACATTCAATATTTCATTGATGAAAACCTTTTTGGGCAGTTCTGTTTATCATGAAATCATTCTCACAATATTTGAATGAAATGCTTCTATTTCCATCATCTTCTTCCCTCCTGTCTCCCACTTTTAATGTCTGATTCCTCAGGAAACAGGTTATATGACAAAATATTTCTTATTGCTGTAAATTTCTGTTTTAATTGGAGGAGCATTTGTGTTTCTTCTCCCAGACCTTGACGGTACAGTCCTCAGAGGCACTTGCAATGATATTGTCATCATGAGGAGACCACTGGATGTCCAGCACCGGGGCCGCATGGCCGCACACCGTGGGAGAGGACTGATCAATTCTGCCGTTCTGTGTGGTAAAGAAAACAAAAAAGTGCCACATGAACGTAATTTGACACGACTCGTTTGTCTCTGAACTTTTAAAGTGCATCAGCCTGATCACAGAGAAGCATCGACCAACTGCTGATGATGACTTTAGTAGCAGAAATGGCTGGCGAGATGGAAGCTTTTAGATCTATCGATCCGGGTATTATGTGGAAGTCGACGTGCAGGAAAGCTTGAACCTTGCTGATCGGAACGACAAGGAAGGCCCCTCCTCCTCCAGCTTCGATGATAACGGCGATGAATTTAGGATTGACCGCACAGAGGGGGCTGTCCCACGTCACCCTGGACACTCGAACGTCGTCTATGCAGTGCTCTGCCTTCCACGCCTGAGCAAAGACATGGCGAAATTTGCTCTGCCTCACCACACCTCGCCTGAAAGACATAACTGCGGGGAAAACATGCAGATTGAATCTATAAGGCTTGTCCAGAACCACTTCATTTCTTGCAGATGTTATGTTATTTGTTGCAGACCTTTGATTCATTGCAGATTTTAGGGTGATTTTTTTTTTTTTTTCAGATTTAAGTTAATTGCTTGTGAGTGCTGTTTTGGATTTCAAAAGGATTACATATTGTTTTTCGACTATTTTTCCATTATCAAAATAAAACCAAGTCAGGCTTGTGAGAAAAAAATCAATTCCTCATTGCTGTACTTTATGTAATAAATCATATGTTCTGAGTAATTCCTCATTTTCAGATGGTTTCTTGGAAGGTTCCGGGGAATTTTCATTGTAGATTTAGAAAACTGACAAATAAAGCCAAAAGTAATAGTTTGCCAAATATCACAAAACTAAACTTCTCTTTTTCCTTTTGACTTTAAACTAAATAAAAGTTACATTCCGCAGTGGGGACAGGGGATATACGTCTGCATTTTTATACATCATATGCAGCCGCATTTTTCAGTCTCTGTCAAACGTTAAGCACACAGTCTATTCATTTTTTTGGATTCCAACTATCAGTATGCAGAAGAGGAGAAAGGGGGCAGAGACTGAGACTCTGGCCCCCTGTGGGACTTACTGCGAAAAAAAAGAGAGTGGGCTTTTCAAAACACCGAGAAAATTCTTTCATACTGGGAGTATATTCTGAAAAGTAAAGTCAGTCAGGCTCCAGTGGACAAAAGGGCATGATCCGCCCGAAACCAAAACATGCCGAGGCTAGGAAAGGAAGGGGGGTTGGGCAGGAGACCCTGGTAACCCAAGATGTCACTATCCTAGGCGTATAACGGCCGGTCAGGTAACGATGTGTAAACAGGATAATAACTGATCGAAATCCCTGCAGCTTCGTCAGACGGAGGCCTCCGTCGGTATTTAGGTCTGTGTTATACAAAATGTTGGCGGATCATCCTTTTGTTGTCTGCACACATTTGGTGGGGGAAACGTAGATTTTGCACAAAGTATAAGCAACAATGGACGTGCCGTAACGCGAGGTCAATTCCACGACGAAGAGAGGAATCGAGAACAATAACCTACCTGGCTTTGTGAGAGACCTCTCTTAATTGGAAAAACTGACTCGGCCGTGACAGCAGGCCAATAAAATAATCCGCGGCCAGCAGCCGTAACTTAATCCTCTCCCGTGTCCGAGCAGGCGATCACGTCGAGAGCTCAGACCTGCAATAATAAAAAAAAAAAAACAATATGGAGCCAAAAAAAAAAACCCTCTCTATTTTTCTCCAACGTTATTGTTCCGTGTTTGGTCAGTCGGTCAGTAATTACGCAGGACCGATGGAGTCAAAGCCTCACCTGACAGCGCATGGCCCGGGCTAAAAGCGCAGGAGGCGGGGCATGGCGACACCGAACTGGTCCCGGTGGATGGGAAGAGAGTGCGGGCAGGATGCAGACGGTGTTCGCTCCGTCTCCTTTTTTTTACAGACGACTGGGAAAGATAGCAGCACTTGAGCACAGCCAGAGATGTTTAATTATGGTTAAAAGCAGAGATGACAATGTAGCGGTTTTCCCTTTCACGATTGCGGAAGGTTAACTCGGGTCATGTGCATCACTGTGAGCCAATGGTAATTACGTTTGTTACGTCATCGGGAGTCCTTCACGGAAGTGTTATTTAGCTTCCCTATTCACATCTTAAACCACGTTATATTGGAGGCGTTCCATGTACATAAAGCATTATTTTGCTGTGACAAAAATAAAAGCTTCTACAGAATAAACACCCCCCGGTTGATTTATAGACTTTACTTTGTGTGTATGTTTTATTTATGTTTGCATCTTCTCACACTATTTTGTCAATAACATGTTCTGATCCCCATGATAAGCTTTGCTAAAGCTATGGGTAAAACTTATCTGGGGAAAAAAAGAAAATATCTGCTATTGCAAGTCATCGGATAAAAAGCAGAGAGTTGGTTACAAGTTTTGCGCCTGAAGACTCCAATCTTCTATATCAAGAGTATCTTCGGTAGAATCCCAAACACTTCCGCTTCTGACGGGATGTATCCTAGACACTCAGCGGGAGCCAGTTTGACATCCAACGGGATGCGAATCCGCTGAGCCGCCGCCCGGGGGACACGGGATATGTGATCGATATATCTCGAGTTAGCGTTTACGACTCAAATAAAGATACTATTGCGAAAAAGGCATTTTACGCATTCCCCTCGCTCTGGATATATATCAATGAAATTTAAATTGCGTCTTGACATGTTCATACATATTTACCAAAAATGTAGTTATCACGCATTTGGATGTATTTCTCCACGGACAACAGACGAGAACTCCATTTGCATATTTTGGTGGCCAATTCCGGTCTTCCAGCCATACCGGGGAACCGTCTCGGGTGACGTAAACAGAACAAATACAACATTGACGGCTTCATGCAACAGGTGGCTCCGTGGCGCAATGGATAGCGCATTGGACTTCTAGGCACTGAAGAAGTGATTCAAAGGTTGTGGGTTCGAGTCCCACCGGAGTCGCATTTTTTGACCGGTCAATTTTTTGACCAGTCAATTGTTGCCTGACTTTTATGTATTTAGAACATTGTCTAAACATTATATCCATCGTACCTAAACTTTTTAAAAATATGTTACTGTATGTTAGTTCAACATTTGTAAAATAAACGTTTGCGGTGATTCACCTTAAGTCGAATATATTAAAATAATGGAAATAGAATAGACAAGTAATATTAGTGTACTCCTTCGAATAGCTGTATTATAGCAGTACGAATTAATCTGACCCCCGAGGCAATTAGCCTGAATAAACTTTGATTCGAAAAACGTGCAAAGAAGGTCAACAATTTTAACTTACTGTGGTCGAATTAAATGAGAAGTAGTTAAAAAGAAATCATTACCGTTCACAAAAGAGGAAATTATTTAGTACGAACAATAAGGGTATGTTCTTGACACCCACCGCAACGGATTGAACTAGTTTCGAAACGTGAATACGAACGTTTCTTTCTGCAAAGTGTCCTACTTGGTGTGAACGTTTTAAAATTCTCGAATTTTTTCTGTTAAAATGTTTGCCAGAACGTAGAGACATCCCACCGCATCGCCTAATATTTTTCCGTTAATTGTTAATTTAATCTTACTTTTAATTGGGCTGGGACGGCACCCTTCGTTCAGCAAGCGTATATGGCCGACACGAAGCCTACTACGTTTCTGGACGAGACGAAATAAGCGTTACACCGGGTGTAACCATCGAACTAACGTTAGGCTAGTTAGACATAGCTAGCTAGCTCTTGATTCTTGTCGATGTACGCAGCTTTAGAATGGACATTGAAGACACGATCACTGGGAAAGTTTAATGAATCTTGTTGTCTGGGCTAAGATCTGCTGTCACATTACTATTGTTGTCGACGTCTGTTGGGAAAGCGGTTTCATCATTAGCCGTCCCGTGTCGCCCAGTTAGCCCTTTCCAGCTAGGTAGCCACGATAGCGTATGGGTGTCAAAGTTAGCAGTGACTTCACCGGGTGTTTGGTTGCCTGATCTCACATTTCGGACACGTCAAGGTAAACATTTAGCCGTCAGCGAGTTTGAAGGCTAGCTTGTTAGCCAACATGTTTGTTGTCATGTTTGTTTTGTTAACATTGCATTGGATTTACTGATGTCAGCTTCAAAATTGGTCCACTGGTTCCTCTATGTCTTTACGTTTCTTCGTTCTTTGAGCTGTAACATCGCTTTAATGGAACTGGCGCTGGCTAATTGCTAGTATGAAACACTTCTTTCTTCGGTCGTGTTCCTACATAGACTTAATATTTGAGCTCAAATGCGTTTGTTTTAAACATATAATTACAGTTAACACATTGGATAAGATCAGATTCAACCAATGATTCGATTCGTTCCAATGTGTGTTTTTGACGATGTTGTTTGTTAAACCTAGATGTTTTAACCCCATGTATGTCCTGATTTGAAGTCAGTCTGAACGATTTGAATTTTTTGCCAGTAGGGAGTGTACTGATTGATTTGATTACTAGTTAACCTTTGACCTGTTACACCACAATGAAAGATCAACATTTGCCACCCATAATCAATCGTGCAAATACCTCAAACATGTTGACATATTGCATGGAAGTGATTTTTAAAATAAATTATCGATGTGAGTATTTAAGTAGACTTAATATGTAAGATTTCCTTGCCATTGGAGCATTTGAAATATATTTTCAGTGAAATATTAATACATTTCTCAAATGCATTTGAAATGTTATTTTAGAGTTGGAACTTATTTTGTTGTCATATTTAGAAAAAATATCTAACTATAACTACATGTATTTTCAAAAGAGTTTAGCCTAATTTCTGTCCATCTGCAAAACCCTAGAAAAACCAGCTCAGAGTATAAGCATAAAAAACAAAATGTCCTTTTCTTTTTTCCCTTCAGGTTCCTCAAACCTGTCTCTTGATTTTGGGAACCGTGATGTCAGAGCCTAAGACACCCACTCCAACCCCTGCTGGTGACACATACAAAGGATGGGTGTTCAAATGGACAAATTATATCAAAGGATATCAGCGGAGGTGGTTTGTCCTCAGCAATGGCTTGTTGTCATACTATAGGTATGCTTTGCTGCAAGTTAATGATAACTTAAATTTCCAGTGAGGCCTGGCCACACTGATAAATCTGTAAAATGAAGACCAAAATAATCCCAAGACAGTGTTGTATTTAAATGTTGTGTAGGCAAGATGCAAGATGATTAGAAAATTAACATTAAAGTGGGAAAAAAACTTTTTGCTAATTGTTGAAATATGAAAAGTTTCTAAAGCCTTAAAGCCCGACATGTCTTTCTGTGAAATTATATCAAGATATATAAATGAAATAGCTTAATGAATATGTATAAATCTATAAATTACATTTGTCCTCTTCATTTTGTGGTATTAAGTCCTTTCCTTGTCTCCCATGTCACAAATGTATTTATTTTTCTACAATTACATTGTTCTGTACCTGATTTGATAGCATCTTAGATTTAGAAGAAAAATGTAGAGATTGTTTCATGCTTTCACTGTTTAGTGCACTTTCCTCTAATAAATAAACTGCTTCGGATTGTTAGGACACAGGCAGAAATGGGCCACACATGTCGGGGAACAATCAACTTGGCCACAGCAACGATCACTGTTGACGATGCCTGCAACTTTGTCATTTCCAATGGCGGGGCACAGACATATCACCTGAAAGCCAGCTGTGAGGTGGAACGTCAGCGCTGGATCACCGCCCTGGAGCTGGCCAAAGCCAAAGCAGCCCGCATGCAGGCTGAGTCAGGTTAAACCCACTAGTTGAAAGGGGGGGGGGGGCGTTGTTTTTGCTGCATTATTTTTTTATGCTTCAGAGCTATCTTAGTGTTGGATCTTTAGGTTAGCACACTGGAGCTGACGCTTTTGCCGTTGTTTTCATTCCCAATAGATGACTCTGGGGATGACTTCTCCTCGTCATCTCCCCCGGCAGCACCTGGACAAGGGGGTGGGTCTCAGAATTCCGAAGTACAGTCGGCCCTCAGAACCTTGGGCAGTAAGGTGGAGGATCTCAGCACATGCAACGACCTCATTTCGAAGCACGGCTCTGCCCTTCAGAGGTCAAACCTTTTACCCTGCTATCGCTCTCTCAACAATCAGTCAAATATAAGATTCGTCACATGAATATTTTGTTTGTGTAGTTGCTAGAGCACTTCTGTTCAATTCTAATTTCAGTACACGCAGCCTTAACTTCACTGCTGTACCTGAATCTGCCAAAGTAAAATATACCCATTAAATCTAAAGCTCCTTTTTTTTGCCTCCTGATCCCATGGTCCATCAGGTCATCACAACTAGTAGAATTTTACTGACACTGATGTTTTTGTTTGAGTAGAATTTCTGGACGAGCTAATTCCTAGCTTGAAGTGACATAAAATGATGTCTCTCTTTGATTATATAAAGATGTTCTATAAATATTCCATCTCAGAGCTGGCCCCTTCCTTTGGATGTAGTTATTGAAGTAAGATCTTCTGCTTTTTAATGTTTTTTTCAGATCTCTGTCAGAATTGGACAGTTTGCGTCTGTCTGGAGAGGCTGGAGATAAGATTCGCCAAGTGACTGAAAGGGCCACACTCTTTCGTATTACCTCCAATGCCATGATCAATGTGAGTGTCCCATTTTATGTCAGGGTGTAAATCACAAGGCTAAATTCATATTTTTTTTCCTGAACAGATCTAGTCTGTCAGTGTTCTACTGTGTCTACTCATTGTTTTTTGTTTTTCCTCAATTGAAGGGCCTTTTCTAGAGGGGCTCTTTTTTTTTATTTTTTTATTTATTTTTTTTATAGAGTACAATTATGTTATTTTAATTGATTTGTTTGTTACTGCCAGGCGTGCAGAGACTTCCTGGCACTGGCTCAGGCTCACAGCAAGCGGTGGCAGAAAGCCCTGCAGGCTGAACGGGACCAGCGCGTGAGGCTGGAGGAGACTCTAGAGCAACTGGCCAAGCAGCACAATCACCTAGAGCGAGCTTTCAGAGGAGCAGCGCAAGCTAATGCTGCCACAGACAATAAAAGTAAGCCAGTGTCCCCGGACCTTGTCTTTTTACCTCCTCTGCCTCCATACCTGACTTCTGGGGTAATCCTTCCTTCTATAGTTTGTCATTTGCTGTATTTTCTTCACACTATAAGGTGTACTTAAAATCCTTAACTCGTCAAAAAAATCAGTCGTGCACCATATATATGAGTTCTTGTTCCGCTTACTGACATCAAACCAATTTTATGTGGTACATTGCGCTCACAAATCTTGTCAGATCATTCCCATCTGACACAAGGACGTTGTATTACTGTCGGTCCTTGGTTGAATATGGGTTACAATGTCAGATAACTAATTATGTAATGATGGAATGGAACATTGTTCCAACCTCACAATGACTTCAGGTGTCCGCTATCGCTGGCAAAGATAAACCAATCAGATAGTAGATAGATGTAGTATGCCTCCCTCTGCCACTTTTTGTAATACCGCTTCAACATGATATTACTGTACATTTGTGTATATGAGGACCCCCAAAAAAGGCCCCCGTTAAGAGACATGCTTACGAAGCAGAATTCAAACTCAAGGCTATCAGTCATGAAGTAGATCATGGGAATAGAACAGCTGCGAAAGAATTCAACATTAATGAATCAATGGTACAGAAGTGCAGGAAGAAAGGAGATGAACTGTGCCAAATAAAGAAGACCAAACAGAGTTTCTGAGGGAACAAAGTGAGATGGCCACGGTTAGAGGACAAAATTGAGCAGTGGGTTATTAAACGCGTGAATGAGTTGAATAAAGTTCGACTAAGCTGATTATATACTGTTTTATCATACGCCTTATAACGCGGTGCACCTGATGTATGTAAATAGACCCGTTCATTGATATTGCGCATTATAATGCGGTGTCCCTTGTGGTCCGCAAAATACGATATATTATTGATTTATATTCCTGCCCCATCTTTCAAGATGTACCTTTTGTTTCTAAAAATGCTGATGAAAAGAAACTACCAAATGTACTGTATATTACCTGATGAAATATTGGTGCAAAACAGCGCACAGTAAAGAAGAATAATCACATTTCACAATTAGAATTCAAAAGTTTTTAAGAACTCAGCCAATTGATAATATTGTGTAACCAATGCACCTACTGGGCTGCCTGATGTCAGCTTTCATAGTGATGAATGCAAAAATTAAAACCCCCGAATTACTGTTATGTCTTATTGTTCATCTTTAGTTCACAGTTGCATAATTTCATCTGAACTGATTTTTTTGAAGATGCTGCTGGACCCGGAAAAGGCGAGGCCAGTGACGAGGATGATGACAATGAGTTTTTTGATGCCATGGAAGAGGCTCCCGAGTTTATCACTGTCCCCGCCGACCCCCAGTTCCACAAGTCGGTATACTTACGTCCTCCACTCAGCTGGCCTCTGTCTATGATCGCTGTAGTTTTCCATTTAGTTTTCACTGTCGATAGTTTATTAAGTCTGTCTACTATCGTGGTCATTTTTCTAAATGTGAACTCCCCACTGTGTCCCGTTCTGCATATTAGTCAAGGTCCTTCTAGGCCTGCATGCATTTACACTCTTAGTTAGAGACTGATTTGTTCATAGCAGCAGTTTTTGTATTTTTGACATTGTGTTCATTTCTTCAACTGCAAACTTTTCATAAAACGTTCCTCCTTTTCCAATCTTTAACAGGAGGTCAAGCAGTAACATCAGTGGTTTCAATAGTGAGATGTGTCCTGATGATCAGTCGGTAGGTCACTTCTCGGTCTCTTAGATTTTTTTTTTTCTTTGTTTTTAACTCTACTGAAACATTATTTTACCACCATTGCGGTTATGAACGAAACAAATGCAACACCTAAACTTACGAATAATCTCAGTTGCAATAAATCTGTGTATTTAGTGTTTTTGAATCCGGCCAGCTTCCCCTGCAGTTATTGACTGAATTTTCCACCTTTTAGCTCAATGAGGAGCCTTTAGCCATGAACCAGGAGTCCCCTTCACAGGAGCTGCTGCCGTTGAAGAAGAGGCGGACACGTATCCCGGACAAACCCAACTACTCCCTCAACCTGTGGAGCATTATGAAGAACTGCATCGGCAAAGAGCTGTCCAAGATCCCCATGCCTGTGAGTTTGTCTTCAGTCTCAGTAATAAATACTGGAAGTTTGTTTATTAGCCCCACCTCTAAAATATTTCCGTTACATTTCCACTTCTAATCAGATTAGAAACCCTGATACCAAATATTTTGGGCAATTTTCCTTCCTGTGTTGGAACATTCTGTGAGTGCCAGCTGCACCATGGCAATGTTAAGGTGATTTACAGCTTCTAAAAATTTGTATTCATTTGTCATGACGTTTCCTCTCAATTACTTGTACATTCTGTTAGAATCTTTTCATGAATAACTGAAGTTACTTGTTTTATTTTTAGAAGAGCACAGTAAGGCTTTCTTCAAAGTGCTAGTAATGTTTTTTAAATATTTATTTACATTTTTTTCAATTTCTTTAACAAAATTTCATCATCAACCCCCATCATTATTACTGTATTTTACATAGAGGAAATAGCACTTCAATATAATACAATTCAGTACTTTTTTAGAAGCAGATCCCAATGTCACAATGTGCAGTGTTTGTTTACAATTTGTCCACAGGGGTAAAAACTGTATTGGATTGTAGATCTAAAGTTTCAACACAGTTTCAGACACAGACACAGATTCTTTTGCACATTCACATATGTGTCTGTACTCACACAAATTGAGATTTATCCTCTTCACTCACAGTTGTAGTTATTTTTGCCACAATAGTGGCTCCATAGTGTCTGAAAGTGTTCAAGAAATTGGTATTGATTTTTGTTTTCACGCAAAGGTCTTGTAAAGTATTGTAAGCTTCGACATTTTATATAGAAATCATATTAAAATACTAATTTGATCGAGTGTTTGATTTTCTGAATCTCATCATAGCCATTATTATAAAATGCATGTTGTATTTCCCGCAGTGGGTAATATCAAGACAACAGCTCATGTTTTAAAGCTTCACAATGGTATATGTGCAATTGTACTTTACAGCTATGCTCTTAAATAATTTTTTATCTGTGTATCTGTTGCCAGAGATAAATGTTGTCTCTTAAAAATTCCACACTGCATAACTGGTGTTTTGAAAATATTGCAGATAATAAGACTTGCCTTAACTCTTTGTTGCAATACCTAACGTTACAGATCTCATTGTTACTGCATAATTATTTGGTCATTCCTTTTTTTTTTCTCCTCCTATCTCCAGGTGAATTTCAACGAGCCCATTTCCATGCTCCAGCGTTTGTCCGAGGACCTCGAGTATCACGAGCTCCTGGATAAGGCTTCCAAGTGCCAGAGCTCCCTAGAGCAGATGTGCTACGTCGCTGCCTTCTCTGTGTCTTCCTACTCCACCACTGTCCACCGCACCGGCAAGCCCTTCAACCCCCTGTTGGGGGAGACGTACGAGTTGGACCGCAGGAGAGAGAGTGGTTACCGCTCCCTGTGTGAGCAGGTGAGACAGCAGAGATGGGGCAGCAACTTTTCGAAGCGAAACAGAGCTCAGTGGACCCACTGTAATTGTTTCCTCCCGTTGGACGTGTACAGGTTGAAACATTGAACCAAAACCCATTGTATCCTATTTAAGAAAAAGTTATTAGCCTCCCCCTCTGACTTCAGAGTGTGAATGTACATTTTTGCAGGTTTGAAATTGCAGGTTGGCATCAACCATAGTTGGAATTTTTAGGGATGAGCCAATTAACACAGTGGTATGACATTAAGGAAAAATTGCAAAACCTTTAAGACATAAAGCACCCGTCAAGATTAAGGCTCATTTCTCTCTCAGGGCTCAAGACAGTGAAACAGAACAATCGTTGGCAGGACTGAGAATTCGTTTTTAGTTAATGACCATCTTATGATGCCACAGTGGTTAACTGCATTTAGATTTGCTGAAATATCATACTAGGGTGCATAATAGAATTTAAGAATTGGGAAACGTACTAGAGGCGCACGCAGTCAATTTAGTCAGTCACTACAGTACTTTACTTCTGCCACTAGATGTGCTCAGTAGAGTGCCAATACCATGGATTTATTTTCCTGTCAAACACTATTCAATTAAGAAGCATCTGGAGGATTCTTCTGTCCGTGTTCGTTTCAAATCATTCCAAATTGGCAAAACCGAGTTTGGCAAATGGTGATTTAACAGGGGGACTGGTGTTGTCGCAGATGAAGCAAAGCATTGTGATGCATTTCAGGATTGAGCTCTGGTGTTAGTAAACTGTATTGTGAAAGGGGGAGCAGTGACATCATTAGGGGGGACTATGATGCCAGCTAGAGGTGTTTTTGGCAAACCACAAGGAACGGGGAAGCTGTGATGTGGCGGAGGTTCAGTGGTTGTCGCTCCTGACCACATCCAAAACAAGAGGAGTTTCTTTTATTTAAATTAATTGAAGCAACAGCTATTTAACGTACTTTAAATTATGCTGTGAGCTGACTAATTTTTAATAATGTCCTCTTTCAGACACAAGTTTATATTTCAATTTCCAAAATTAGCTTCTAATTAGTGTGGTTTTTATCCCCCCCCCACACATTCTCCACATTTTTACCCCATTCCGTCCTACAAATAAACAATTAGTTTCTGAATAAGTGATCTATTTTGTAATGATTTAATTGAGAATGGTGATATACCTGCTAGTTTTGCTTGCCCTTATGTCTACAAGTAAAGCATGATTGTGACTGTCCCAACACTCATAATAATTAGCAATGCTACCAAGTAACTCACACATTTTGGCAATTTCATGTAAAACCATACTTTGCCTTTTATTCCTTATGAAATTTTGTTTGCAGATGACTTAAATAAATGTACATGCAGAGGTTATGAAAAACCTATCTAGTCCGATAAATAATCCCATAAAACGTGCGGCAAATCCTGTAATCAGGTAGTTGTCGGAAAAGCTGTATTTAGAGCATCAGCTTTTATTCATAGAAAGCGATTCACAAAGGATTTAAACGGGATGAGGCAAACTGGTAAATCCTACTCTAGATGGGTCATTAGATGGAGTTTGGATTTTCAAGCACTGTTTAACTCTAAAAACAAAAGGTTTGTCAGATATACAATTTCAGCATATAAAATTGTATATATAAGGGAAAACCATTTGGTGAGGTGACCATCTGCGCACACCGTACCATTAAATCAGTCGTCATCTTTGTCAGGTGAGCCATCACCCCCCAGCAGCAGCACATCATGTTATCTCGGATCGTGGCTGGACTCTGAGGCAGGAAATCACTGTTGCAAGCAAGTTCAGGGGAAAGTATCTGTCCATCATGCCCTTGGGTAAGAGCTTGTGGAATCCAAGTCATGTCTTAAAACTCAAAACACTAATTTTGTACCTTCTTCTAATCAGCAAAAAATAGATCTACCTTTTTTGAGTTGTCTGCTGTTTGACCTCTCTCCTTGGCAGGCACGATTCATGCAATATTTGAAAAAGGAAACAATCACTACACATGGAAGAAAGTTACTACCACTGTGCACAACATAATTGTAGGAAAACTATGGATCGACCAGGTGGGAACTAACAAGTGTATTTAGAATTAACCCATCCTATTTCAGTCCAAATCACATGCCTCCAAAGAGTACATTAATTAATCCTTTTGTCTGGCCCCTTACAGTCAGGCGAGATCGATGTAGTGAACCACACCACTGGAGACCGCTGCCATTTAAAGTTTGCACCTTACAGTTATTTCTCAAGAGATGTTGCCAGGAAGGTGAGGAGTACGAGAATTCCTGAGACTGTCCGCAAAAAAAACAAAACACATATATGTATATGTTTTGTTTTTTTTACATGACATGTCAAACACCTTTTGTACTTCCTCTACCCAGGTGACCGGCGTTGTGATGGACAAGAACGGCAAGGCCCACTACGTGCTGTCGGGCACGTGGGACGAAAAAATGGAATTCTCTAGAGTAATGCAGAGCAGCCGAGGGGGAGAGAACGGTTCTGAGGGTAAACAGAAGACTGTCTACCAAACCCTTAAAGCCAGAGAGGTTTGGAGGAGGAACCCATTACCGTGAGTATGGTTAGCCAACCTGAGCACAGTCAAAAAAAATCTTTAAAATAACAAATGGACTATGACTCTTTTTGACATTTAAACAGTCTATCAATCAAACTGAGGGTACAGGCATTTAATATGTTCTTGGGTAATACATTAACCGTAATAACCTTTTGTGTATTCTGTGAGAAAATCCCACCATTGATTCTCATTCATCTTTTCACATCAGTTTTTTTTCTCTCCTCCATTCAGTCAGTAAACATTCTTGCTCAAGTCCATTTGTACTTCCTGCTACATAACATTTTTGTTTTGATCATCAGAGAAGAGTTGTCACAGACAAGTTGTTCCCCGATGCCAAAGTAAAAAAGAGCTGACTAACTTTTTGACTATTTTCTTTATCAGCAGCAGAAAAACCTTTTCAAAGAAGGAACAGCCAATCAACTCTTTATTCCAAACACAAACCTGGCTCTACCTCTCAGCTGACAGCGGGCCTTGGGCCTTGCATATGTACTGTTCTTTAAAAGCTGAGTGCCATAACCTGTTTTTGACAAGCTGGAACAGCAAATAGTCAGATTTGTCACATAACGATATCTGAACTTCGTCAAATGTCAGGCAAAACTGACAGTGACAGTTTTTTGCATGAAATATCCCCTTCTCTTTACCACGCAGGACCAATGTGGTGAGCGCTCAGGTCCACCCCCCCCCCAACTATTGTCAGTATCAAACCCCAAAACGTGACTTAAAACATGTTGCTATTACATGAGCATCAACAAGATCAAGTGTGTTACATCTATCCGTTTAGCTAAATATGAAGGGTTTTTTTTTTTGTGTAGATGGTGTCTTGTACACGTTTTAGTTTTGTTTTCCTCCTTCCAGTGAGTGTGCAGAGACCATGTACTACTTCACTGCCTTGGCTCTGACATTAAATGAGCTGGAGGATGCTGTGGCACCCACAGACAGCCGGCGCCGGCCTGACCAGCGGCTGATGGAGGACGGCCGCTGGGACGAGGCCAACGCTGAGAAGCAGCGTCTGGAGGAGAAGCAACGCATTGCACGGCGAGAGAGAGAGAGGGAGGCTGCCAGCCAACGTACATCCAGCCAGTCAGAGGAAGGTGAGGATAAGCGGTTTGTCTTCAATCTAATACTCTCCCCCCTCTGTTTCCTCTCTGTGTTACAAGTTCTTTGAAAATCAGGGGAATGAAAAACCTCTTCTATGATCCCCTTTTCTCTTTCAAAAGCGGTCGATGAGGATGCTCTTACTGATTCATCCCTGAAAAGCAAGTATTTCCCTTTTTGACTTTCCGTCTGTCAACTAGGGCTGGGTGATATTGGTAGAAACGAATCGACATATATGCGCATCTATCATGTGATGGACACACTAATATATTAGCAATGTTTATCCCAAGCATAACACAGGGGAAGCCAAATTCTTTCAGCAATTTCTTGCTTGTTTTTTTGGACTTTTTTGTGTCTACCGGATGCACGATTTTCTATGTAGAGATCTGAGTGATCCAAAATATTTAATATTGCCCAGGCCTCCTTTCACGTCCCTGTGCTTTAACGTCTAATATGTGCTCAAGTGTCGTTCAGCTTCTTGTAACATTTATACTATCTCGCCCAGGTGCAACCCATGACAACTACAAGGCACTTTGGTTCGAGCGCTGCGAGGACCGAATCACAGGGGAGCAAGTCCATATCTACAGAGGAGGCTACTGGGAAGCAAAGGAGCGCGGCAGCTGGGACGGCTGCCCAGACATATTCTGACCTCTGCCTTGACTGCAAAGTGCCCTGAAGAGACTGATCCATTCAAAGCCTACCACGAAGGTCTGCTTGCCTCCCCACCCAATTTTGACGGCTACCTCCTTCCGCCGGCTCTCTGTTCTAAGAGATCTCCAGGATGGTCACTGCCGTCTGAACCAGAGGGAGACAGTTGGACTTTCGTCTGGCCTCCTCCGTCCCTTTTTTTGGTTTCCGTCTCCTTTGCCAGAGCCTCAGCTTCGACCCCGCTGTTGCCGTCACACATCTGGAGGACTGGATTGAAAGGGTTTTGTGCGTTGACTCGGGTCAGACTGAGCATATGGCAGGAGAAAAGCAATGGGAAGTGCTTCCAAATATTGTTAATCATGCTAATTAGTCTCTCTGCTTACATCTCTGACCAAGAGCAGAAGAGGATTTGTTCTGATAATACTCTGTGAGATAATGTAGTGTTCCTATTGTCATCCACAGCATTGTGCGCTTTGATAACTCTTAAAAAAAAAAAAAGAGGTGAGATGTGGTTAATATAAAAATTGTCAACTGGTGGCCTTCAAGATGTTAGCAAGAATATCTTCTTTATCTCTGATTTAGTGTCTTAATGTAATGAAGGTTCTTGTGTGTTTGTGTGTCTGATTGTATGTATATCTGCTCTTCCATCACTTTACAACTTGACACAGTGCAGTATGGTGTGAATTTATTTTTTTTACTTTTCCGTTAAGAGAGATTGGTTGACCTTCCACTTCAACTTGGTCAGTTTGAATAGACTCCTACTTCAGAAATGGTTATAGAAATTATGGCGGTGAAATGTAACTTTGATTTTGCTCTCTTCATTGCCTAAACACCATCTTTGCTCGCCTTAGACACAAATAACTCTCCCATCTGTGTTTGCGTTGTATCTGAATGGATATAAGGTTAGAGTTTAGAGATTTTCTAAAACAGAAAAAAAGTCTTGAAGGATCAGGTTAGAAAGGCATTTGCGAATGACAAAGCCTTGTTCTAGTGCGAAGTGGCGTGGATATTATGCCACTTTGCAAACGGAGAGAATGCCAAGTAAGTTGCATGGCATTAAAAATGGTATTCCTGAAAAGTTTGGGGATACCTGTTTGGATCTTTGTGTTCGAAATACAAATTAGAAAAGAAAATGAGTGAAAAGTAAATGAAGTGGTTGAAAATGTCAGTCCAACAAAAGAGTTCATACATATGCAAGTACATTGACACCAAAAATATGAGATCTGATATATGTGTTTATATATATATATATATATATATATATACATATATGTGTGTGTGTGTATGTATATATATACATACACACATGTATATATACATACATGTTTGTGTATATATACACACATATATACATGTATGTATATATATATGTACGTATACATATATGTATGTATACATATGTATATATACATATACATACATATGTTTATATATGTATGTACATATATGTGTGTCAGGTGTGTGAGAGTTTCATAATTTTGTTTAAGTGTACTTAATGAAGAATAAAGAAACAAAGAACTTAAAAGTATTGCAAATAACTATGATTTTATAAATGCATAAATCATATCATAGTATTGATAATTGTAAGGTCGCTTTTTTCATGTATTTTTGTTTCCTCATATTAATGGAAGAGGATTGTCTTTAGGAAAAAAAAAGGGAGTTTCAATACTTGACTAAGAGGGGAGGCGTGACATTGTTGGGTATTTTGTATTAAAAGAAAAACCTGTAATAAAACAAATGCTGTCATGTCAGAGAAGTAGCTTTCTCGCTGTTATTGTATCTGTTCTGACTTTTCACAAATTATTCAAAAATGGGGTGTTTGTAACCTTGACTCTAGAATTTATGTCCCTGTTTTCAAGTCAAAATTACTTTTGTCAGCAAAGTAATAAAAACTGTGACACTATTCTCCTGTAAATTGTATTTTTGTGTTTTTTTTTCCCCCTTTGTGCATTCATTTCAGCTGTTAATGGCTCATTTTAGCAACTTGCAAACTAAATTCGAAAACAAAAGTTGTTCTCTTAATGTTTTAAATTATCTCCTATGATCTTTCTGTATTGTTATTGAGGTAAAAAAAAAAAGTAATTCTCTTAAGTGATTCCAGTTCGGTGACTATCGGAACCAAGTTTTCACATCCCCGCGGCCGTACCACAGGAAATTATAAGTGAAAACAGATTAAAACCAACTTTGGCTGCAGTTCACTCATCTGTTGTGAAGAAGGGAAATGTGTGTAACATGATAGGTGAGGTCAAGATGTACCAGATTAGTCCATTTGGCTTCCAAATAACAAAACAATCGTGTAAATGCAAAAGACATTAACGCAGCATGTGGATTTTAGTGCGAGTTGCCATCGTTGTTGTGAACGTGTCACTCGTTTCCTCGGCATTAATGGCCAAAACTCGGAATAATAGGTTCATGGAAAGCTACATTTCAGTGATCAAAACAGCAGCTGACTGGGTTGTTGTTCTCCCAGGGAGGAGAGCTGTTCCTTCCACCGTTCATTTCAATGGCGCCTCTCCTGCTGTGTCATGCCAGCAGATTTATTTTTAGCCAATTTTCTGAAAGGCAGCCTGGAACCTACTATCCTATACATGGGGCAGAGAGACACAGGGAGTTAGGGGGAAAGTTGGGGTGGGGCTTATGGTTAGGCTGAGTAGTAACTTATTATATATTTATTAGTGATTTCACATCGAGGGCGGGCCCTCGCTCCAAAAAAAAAAAAAAAAAAAAAAAAAATCATCCATTTCCGGGGAGAACTGTAATAATACACATAAAATCATAGCATCCGGTAAATCTCTCCGGCCAGAAACTCCTCTGGATGTAGAAAATTCAAGGATGAGTCATCACATCAGCCAGACGAAGGATCTGATGAAAGAAGGTATGACTGGACAGAAGCTACTCCACATCAGTCTCAGGTCACACCCTGCCCAGTTTCAGATGAGTCTAGTGCAGTGCAGTGGACAAGAGGTTGTAGAGGCACGGCGAGAGTTTGCACAACAGCGATCAGGCAGCAACAGCCTGGACAGAGGGAGGGATGGGAATGCTGAATCAGTGAAAACCACATGAAAGCATGGGAGAGGGTGGAAGAGGGTAAACGGCAGGGGGAGAGGGAGGAGAAAGGTAACAGCCAGGGTAGACTGGGTAAGATAAACGTTATGATGCCTTGTCATTCATTTCATCTCTTATTTGTTAATGCGGAGCTTTCAATTCACCCTGTTCTAGAGAAATTCCCTCCACAGTTAAGAGACTTTTAATCTCAGTGCCGCCGCAGTAGTGTAGTACATTTGTAGCTTTAAAAGCCGGAACTGCCCTGACAGTTATCAGCGAGCCAAAGAGGCGAGCGAGGTAAGATTTCAGAAAAATCAATCTCTGTGTTGCAGTGTCGTCTACATCGTCCCATCAGCACTGATAACTCCCAGTGAATGAAAGGGGTCAGAGAAAGAGACAGAGAAGGCGCACGTACAGTTAAGAATGTCATCTCATGACTTGTGTACACTTTCAAATTCTTGCACTTCCTCCATGTCCATCCTCAGTCAGATGGAGGTAGAGAAGGTGGTGCGTTTGCCGAGGATGCCCCGGGTCGCTGTGTGTGGTGGTACCCATGGCAACGAGCTATCAGGTGTATACTTGGTGAGAGAGTTGTTGAAGACAAAGAAGACGGAGCGAGAGGAGCCCCTGTCAGTGCAGATGGTGCTGTCCAACCCGCGGGCCATGCAGCAGTGCCGCAGATACCTCGACACCGACCTCAATCGTTGCTTCACCCACGCCGTCCTCAAGTAAGGCAGCGGCGACAGAGCGGCGAACCCCGCGGTTCCGATGGTTATGAGTTGTGACGGTGGCCGATTGTGTCTGTATTGCCCAGCGGTCCCATGTCAGACTCGGCCCCGTATGAGATGATCAGGTCCCGAGAACTGAACGGCATGCTCGGTCCAAAAGGAAGTCCAGAGGCGGTGGATCTCGTCTGCGACCTTCATAACACCACCGCAAACATGGGCCTGTGCCTCATTGCCTACTCGGACTCTGACTGGATCTGCCTGCACATATTCAGACACCTTCAGGCAAGAAAAACGTCTTCAGATCAATCCGCTCCAGATTCGGTGGACTTGAAACCCCTCAGAAATGTCTGCCCTGTCGTTTACAGAGGCAGATGCCAGACATCCCAGTGAGGTACATCCACTTTGATGTCTCCCACAAAGAATCGTATTCCCTCGATTCAGTGGGAAAACACGGTTTTGGTGAGTTTTTCCAATTTCGGTACGGTGACGTCTGACATACAACAATCCCATGTTGGATAATGTGACGGTTGGGGAAATGCGCTGCGACAGACCCGGGGTCAGCGGAACCAGGTCCGACAGTTGTAAAGCACAATCAAATCCAAAGACTCCTTTTTTTGCCCTCGATTTTTCACCTTCTTGTGTTATAGATTTGAGCTTTTTTTTTTAGCGTGTTTTTTGGAAAGTTGCTATCACTGCGACGATTTTACCCCCAGTCTTGCCTTGAGTTACTAGTCTCCTTGAGCCCATTCCCAGGAGGTGTTAACATTACATTACATGACAGTCATTTGCAGACGCTTTTATCCAAAGCGACTTACAAAAAGTGCAATTCAGTCACCGAAGATCCGAAGTACCAGTAATCGGAACTCAGAAGTGACCACTCAACCAAATAGCTATCTCAGAACCATATACATACATACAATCACTTCATTGTTTCTTTTTTTTTTTTTTTTCCTGGGGGGGTTTGGGGCTGAGTGCGATTAGTAGGGTGGTGCTTGGTGAAGAGGTATGTTTTCAGCTGAAGGCGAAAGATGTGCAGCAACCCCGCCGTTCTGACCTTTTTCGGGAGTTCATCACACCATTGAGGAGCCAAGACCGAGATGAGCCGAAACCGGTTCGATCGGCAGCCGAGGGCTCCGAGTGATGGGGTGGAAGGTCGCCGAACGGTGGCAGATCGGAGGGGACGGGTGGCTTGAACATAGCCTGGGGATAAGACGGGGCTGTCCTATTCACCGCCCGGTGGCGAGCACCAGGGACTTGAACTTGAACCTACCGGGAGCCGGTGTAGGGACATAAGAAGGGGAGTTGTGTGGGAGAATTTGAGACGGTTGAACACCAGGCGGGCTGCCGCTTTCTGAATAAGCTCCAGAGGTCTGATGGTCACCGCTGGGACACCGGCAAGGAGGGAGTTGCAGTAATCCAAACGAGAGATGACTAGAGCCTGGATGAGTGTCTGTGCTTAACAATGGCTAAAGATCAAGCGCTCTGTTTTTCTTTTTTTTTTTGTCCCTTCGGGCTGTTTTTGTCAGTCGGCCAGACGGAGGGTACCGGGTGAAATGACACTTGAGCCAGACAGATTCACCTGAGTTCAAGCTTTCAAGTTTTCTTGTCCAACCCAAAACATCAACGGTCGCCCACCGGCTCTATCGTCTTAAGAAGCCGCTCTGCAGCAACCTAATACAAGATGTTTGTCACCTCTGCAGCCATAGAGATCGGCCCTCAGCCTCACGGTGTGGTGAGGTCAAACATCTACACAGCCATGAAACTCGGCGTCCAGCACATGCTCGACTGGCTGCGTTTCTTCAACTCAGGTACAGAAAACACACTGGGCCGTAGCGCTGATTCTGTGATTGATTATTGGGTGAGGGCCCCAGGATGGTGGCAACCTTAAAACTATTTTGCATGCTTTGTGAAAAAAAATTGAGTGGAGGATAGTCAGAACATAAGCTAAATCAATGGTTGATGATAATCATTAAGAATTTATCAATAGAAGAAATGTCCAAATATGACCAGAAATTAAAGGTAAAATAATCAAAACATACATATCATGCAAAAAGAAAGAATTTTCCTCCGTCTCCTGAATTCAGAAGACAAGATGCATTACAATTTCTGTATAAAACTTTTATTTGTTTTTATTTTTATTGTTTCTTTTAAATCATAGAGTCCTTGAGTGTAAAGCGCTTGAAATAAGATGAAATATTATTATGAGTGGGCCATTCTGGGTATGGGAACACAAATTACTGTTGAATCCTCTCAGAAATCACTGCAAAATTAAGCTCCCACCCCCCCTGTGTCTTCATATGTTTAGGTACTACTTTTGAGGGAGGGTATGTAGATGTGTACACCATGGTCCGACACCTTGACTATCCGAGAGACAGTGAGACTCACCTCATTACAGCAGCGATTCATCCTCACCTCCAGGTACAGTTTCAGACTCATTTGTAACTTGAAGTTATTTGAAATAGTTTGTCAATCACAGATGAAAGAGGCACCGAGGGCCATTATTTTAAGGCAGCTTCAGTTGAATTGTGATAATACCAATCTGACTCATACCAGTGATCATACAAATCTACAGCTTGAAAGTAAAAGATACCTAAATAGATGTAAAAAAAAATACAAATGTAAAAATAATTATTATTTCATTTGGTTTTATTTTCATTTGTGTATTATTCTTATTTTCTTGGTTTTCTAATGACACGTTGCATATGTTTGTTGCAAGTAAATCACACAAAAAAAATGGAATGACTAAACTATTAGCTAAAATTATCTAAATATTAGCAAGAATTTTTCCAAAATGTATCAATCATTAAAAAAATGTCCTGTCATCATAACTGTCATAACTTTTCATCAAAAAAGAAAAATTCAAAGACAATTCAGATTAAATAAGAATACCATCTGAACTCCAGAACGTCATCTGGGGAGAACACACTGCACATGTCTCACTCGCAAATTTCGGGGGTTGCAAAATGACATTGCCTTTATATCTACTGCTCAAAAAAATAAAGGGAATACTTGAACAACACAATGTAACTCCAAGTCAATCACACTTCTGTGAAATCATAGTGTCCACTCAGGAAGCAACACAGATTCATTTTGACTTGCTTTAAGGACATTACATCAAAGTTGGATCAGCCTGGAGTTTGTTTTTACACTTTAATTTTGAGTGTGATTCCTAATCCAGACCTCCATGGGTTGATACAATTGATTTCCATTGATCATTTTTGTGTGATTTTGTTGTCAGCACATTCAACTGTGTAAAGACCAAAGTATTTCATAAGAATATTTCATTCATTTAGATCTAGGATGTGTTTTTTAAGTGTTCCCTTTATTTTTTTGAGCAGTGTATATATGGAGGAGACGTTTGAGTTTTAGTTGGATAGCAAGTTCATATCTAAGCTGACAACATGATATGATAGGTGTATTCTTTCTGTCTATGCTACTCATAGCACAGTATTACTACTTCATGTAAACTATTTTGAACTGTACAGCTGTAAATGAAGCACCAGGTAACCAAACTCTGAAAGTACAGTTGTCGGTCAGCTTCTGAGAGAAGCCAGAAAAAGTTTGTCAATGATGCTTTAACAGCCTACAATACATGGCGAGCATCTCATCTTATCCTGGGGTTACAACTGCAAGCTGGTGTATTTGTATTACTGTTCAGGTCATGTCGAAGGCACTCATTCAGTGGGAAATAAACAAATAATATGAAAGTGGGCTTGTTGTGGTGCTTATAGATCTGTACTTTGTTCATTTCAGTTGCTGCTGACCTGTAAACTGCAGTTTCAGAACAGCAGCCAGTATTGTTATGAGTACAACCACCTGTCAATATGTGCGACAAAAGAATTCTAATTTTAAGTTTGGGCGAGCAAAATAATAAGCAAAGTTTAGAAAACAAAGCTATGCTATACTTTCATTGCTTTTAGAACAAAAAAAAAACAACTTAAGTGGTGTCTACACTTTATAAGATGTGTGCAATGGCCGCATGGCAAATATTAGACTAAGAGGGAAAAAAAAAAATCACACACACAGAGTAAACCTTGGTTTCACCTTTCTCCCATTCAGGCTGGAAAGTAAATAAATAAAATACAAATTTCTGATGTGACAATTACTCTATGACGCATTTGCTAAATAAGCCCTCACATGTTGTCTTTTCTTCCAGGACAGAGATTTCTGCCTTCTCCATCCTGAAGACCCTCTTTTCCAGACTTTCTCAGGTGAAACACTGCGTTATAAAGGGAGCGAACCTCTTTACCCCTTCTTCATCAATGAATGTGCCTACTATGAGAAGGGCATTGCTCTCTCCCTGGCGAGAAAGAAATGTGTGAGGATCCCAACGATCCAGGTGCAGACGGAGCAGGAGCAACTAGCCACCCAACAGAGATTTGCATCGGAAGAGGAGGAAGAGGAGGAGGAAGAAGAAGAGGAAGAGTGAGGAAGGACTTTTACCACAGCACCATGTACGGACAGTATTTGATACTGTGATACAGACTGACGTGAATGTGAAATACATTTAAAAAAAAAAAAGCTTTTATTGGAATGACAGCAGTTGCTTGGAACACGCACAAATGCACGTGTACGTTCACATAGACTCACACACGGTATAAGTGTACAATTTAAAAGCATTGCAGCTCTCAACCGGAGATCGTATGACACATTCACTGTAGATTCACAAAAAAAAAAAACAGTTACAAAGTTTATGCTACGGTGGATTCAAGGATTGAGCCATTTCTTATATTTGAAGGCTGAATATATAAAATACAATCTGACTTTTCATGGGAGATATTAAGATATTTATGGACACTTACAACATGGTTCTCATGATATCGTATCCTCTTTCCATGAACAGGATATCTTGATTGTCAAAAAAATAGAGATTCACTTGCAACCGCTACTGCAATATTCAGGAAATGTTCAGATATAATTGAAGTGCAAAGAATTACAGTAGCTAATTGCAGAATGGCCTTTTTCGTACATTCATAATGCCTGAAATGGAACCACGCATTTCATTTTGAATCGTTCAAGTTAATCATACTTGTTTCATAGAGGGAAAAACAAATGTGAACTGATAAAAACAAGAGATGGGAAACAAAAATTATAAAACTGTGGTCATATAAATATGCAAAAAAGAAAAAAAAACAACAACAAAAAAACAATCAACTCATCATAACAAATCACTACATGTATGAACACTACCAAATCCTAGAAAATCATTCAAAACATTAAAAATATACCTGAAAGTTAAAACAGTAATACATGTGGGGGAACAAATTATAAACACAATTGGACCTTAACGGTTGTTGGAAATCAATATATAAATACCACCTAACCTGTGAACAGAAGTGTAAGCCTTTCTTCATAACTGTAACACATACAACATCTTTGTACTGTAACTGCCTCTCTCACTGATGCTTCGACAAACAGGTACAATTTGTATTAATCAAAAAATATTTTATCATAAGGGTAAGAACAAGTTGGAATCATAATAAAGAGAATGAACTGATGGACTCTTTTCTTCTGTTGTTTGTTTTCTTAATCTTGGTCAGGTGCACTACCAATGTTGGACCCCTCATGTCGTAAACTGAGCTAAGAGGACAAACGTGTGGGTGTCCTCTCGTGTTTTATTTTCAGAATGTGTTGCAATATAATTCCCGGCTTGCTTTTGGAAAAAAAAAAAAAAAAGCTTACACTGCTTCCTGGTACTTTTAAGAGCCAGCCTTCTCGCACTTGACACCTCTCCATTGGTGCATGTTTAGCAGTCCTGTGTGTGTGTGTGTGTGTGTGTGTGCGTGTGTCTGTGTGTGTGTGTGTGTGTGTGTGTGTGTGTGTGTGTGTGTGTGTGTGTGTGTGTATTTCCGACCTGTGTGTGACAATGACAATGGATTGCTGAACCATAATTTCCCTGCAAGGGGTCACAAAGTATGGAAGTTGATTGAAATGCAAAAGAAAAACAAGGGATTTGGTCTGAATTCAGCTCAGCTGTTCTTATTTCACAAGCAAGTGAATTTTCTTCATCAATGTATCCCCTTTTTTCTAGCCAGAAAACGTATTTTTTTCCAATGATGCAATTTATGACTTACTTTTAATAAGGATATCAGTTCTAAATCAGTGAGACGTTAAAACCATTGCATTTGGTAATGCCAGCATCTTGTGCTGCAAATCAGCTATCCGTCTCATATTTTTGTGACCCATTTTTAGAACGAGTGATGAAAATCCCATCATGGGCTAGGAACGGTTGCAGCATAAATGTTGGAAAATTACATTTCGAGCAGGAGAGAGATAAAGCATCACCTTGAAATTTAAGCTAAATCGTGAAGTCACACACTGACAAACTTAGGAAGTCCGTTCTGGTCCTGACATCGTGGAAGAAATGCTTACTTTCTGGCCGGAGAAGCAATCATTTCGGAATAAGAGTCAATTCAAACTCAAATGATCACCTCTCCTATGACAAAACGATGATTGTGCATTAACCCGTACTTGTGTTGATTCTGAAAAAAATAATTCAACCTCATTCAAAGTCAGTCTGAGAGACAGAATATGCAGAAAATGCATCGCCCACTTCATTCAGACTGCATGCCAGACCCGAGACCAGTGGAAAAAGACTCAAGACTGGACGCCTCCTACACGTCCCCGTCAACACTATCTGCATTACAACAGGAGATAGAAGCACGAATTAAATTTATTTTTGTTTTCCGAACATTCTCTAGTATTTGTATCGCTGTAGTGTTACATGGCGTGATTTACCAGCGCTTGTCGGTTGGGATTCCTACAAATTGTACAGTAGCTTTATTCTCATGATGAATTGCAAACCAGCAGCAGCATTAAAAAACAAAACAGCACAAAAGCAAATTCAAAATACATTTCTTATTGCATGTAGTATTTCCAAAAGAATACTCCCGTGTGCATCTTTGTTTTTACAGGTGCGATAGAATTAATATGTAACTACACCCGACTTAAAAGCTTCAGCCAGAGGCGACAAATTGACACATTATTGCCCCAAGTAGCAAATCCAGTAAACAGTGAAAAAAAAAACAACCTAAGAGCCAAGCCAATTCACAATCAAGTCACATCTCTAGATCACACTGGAGTTACAGTTGTAGCTAAATGTTTAAAGTGATTTACGGTGGGTGGTTTTTTTTTTTCAACATGCACCATTTACTGCAAGTCTGCGGTTGTGGGACATTATAGATTTCTCTTACAGCACAATTTTCCACTTAAACGGGCAAAGCGTCATTC
Organism: Fistularia commersonii; assembly: GCF_037954325.1. Classification (NCBI taxonomy): domain Eukaryota; kingdom Metazoa; phylum Chordata; class Actinopteri; order Syngnathiformes; family Fistulariidae; genus Fistularia; species Fistularia commersonii. Next base: position 6,852,886 of record NC_141302.1, read on the forward strand.
ACACTCCCACCTAGTAGATTCAAGTGCCTTCAAAGTGATTCACTCCTGACACGTGGCTTGAAATTATCCACTAAATCAGTTCTCCCCTAAAACACACAATGATTGTACTTTTACAATTTGAGTGTATTTTTTGTAGCCTGTGTATTCCTCTTGGTTATAACGACATGTTTTGGAGACGAATATATTTTGATCCCAGTTGAGTCTTTGTCGATATACTTATCGCGTTTGTTATAAATCAACTTTATGCTGCTTGATTTGATATATGACCAATGAGGTAACAGAACAGCCCCGCAGAATTGAAATGTCTAGTTGTTACATTTGTTCGACATGTTGAAATATAAGTGATGTTTTTCAGCTCTACTGTTCCCGATATTTGGTCAGGCCAAAATCATGAGCAAAGAATAGACAAAATATTACTAAATGGAATTTGGTGATGTATAATCCAAAGCCCTACATTCCTTTCCATGTTTAACCGATGTAGAACAGTTGAGTCCAATGCAATCCTAAAAAGCGAAATTCATATTATCAACTAGACGAAACCTGAATCTCCAATTACCCTTTCTTTACCAGTGAAATAAGCTAAAAGCTTGGATTTAATTAAAGCATATAGTGAAATTGGGACACATCTAATGCTTGGCGACAAGTTACTCCGATGTTAACATATGTTGGAGGCTATAGGTGTCTCTGCTTGACCTTTTTCAAAGCAGTTCCAGTAACCTTTGAGAGATAAAAATCTAATCTTTTAATGCAGCAGATAGGGTCATCACTATGGTGTGCACTTTAATCCATCAGAGGTCAGAATGCACAGATTAACCCACATTGTGCTCCGAGGACATTATAAAATGTATCTTGGGTTTTTCAGAGTGAACAGAAACGGAGCGGCTCTCAGTCTACGCCACCCGGTAGGCGGTCATTCGGTAGTAGTTCTGACTGTGGCTGCGTGCTGCCCAAACCAGCAGTGCGGCAGCCATCATGTGGAGGGGCGAGGAAATGAGTGCCAAATAGAGGGACCAGCCCAAAGAGCCGTCCACCCTGTCAGGAAGCATCGACACCCTGTGGAGCAAGTCCATCCCTGCCAAGTAGCAGCACACGGTAGCCAAAGAGCACAGACCTGCAGGGAGAAGGACGAGGTACTTCAGTGGAACATGGGCTTCATTTTTAGTTCGCTCTGAAATACTATATATAGTGTCTTTCTAACATTGCGGCAAAACATCTTACTAACATTGCCTCCATCACGAATAGCATGCACACGAATGCACAAAAAACACTGATCCTTGTAGGATCAACTTCCACAGATTTAACCGCCAGACGCACGGAGCTCAACACTGAGGTTCTGGATGTGGGGATTGGACTTGTTTTCTTAACAGGATTATCTTTTTTAAGTAAATTGAACATCAAATCATAAAGGACAGCTTTCCAGAAACTAACAGATTCTGAGATGACTTGTTCTGCTCTTTTAAGAACCAAAAGACGAGTATCAGTATCAATCTTTTTAAGGAAATGTTTAAAAGAGAATTCATACTTTGAATCCACTTAGAATATTTACACATTTTGCCTTATTTTTTGGTATTCACAAATAATCTTGTCCTTGGCTGACTCAGATCAAGGTGCCATTTCATAATAATAAATGGAAAAAAATCCTTTCTAGAACAGAGGCAGGGGAAAAAGTGTTTTTTTTCTGTTAAGCGCTATTTGACAGTTGAAATGTAGACATTCTCCATACTAAACAAGGTTTCCACAATTTTCGAGAAGTCATTTTCCAGGAGTTCTTCAGGAATTTATCTGCAATAATGTAGCTGGTATGACAGACACGAATTGTAGCTATAAGCTCATCTGTTCTGCTCTGTGGGCATACTGAGAGCTGGTGAGATTTTATAAGAGCTGCAGCTATGCATTATTTATTTCCTGAAGATTAGTATTTTGATAAAATGCACTTCTGATTATTTTTTTGCACCGTAGTAAACTAAAAACAAATCCATTCTCTTTCGATAACAAAAATATGTCTTCATTTTAAAAAAAAGAAGCATCAGTTCCGCCATTACAAGTTACATTTTACATTTATGAATGTTAATATCTATGGTAATTTAAGTCAACAATGTTATTGTTCTGGGATTTTTAAAAAAATAATAATTTTTAAGGGTAACAGTTAAAAAAAAGTTTTTCTTACTCTCCATGCAATTTCCAGGAAAGTGCCATATGGGCAAGGTTTTTTGTTTTTTTTTGCTTTTCTTTCACAGTGATAAGGAACAGTATTGTCTTTTCACATGTGTACAGTTTAATTCATTGGCTCTAAGACATCTAATACTGCATTACATAAATTCAAGAAGTACGCCTCTAGGTTTCGCCCAACAGAGGGCACTGGGCAGCTAATCGCAAATTATATGTACAGACGGGTTTACAGCAGGGATGGGCAAACTTTTTGGCTCGGCGGTCATACTGACGTGCAAAATTTGACAGACGGACCGGGTCACCACAAAAAAACGCTTTTGTTTATCAGTACATATCAGACATGTCTGTCGTTTGCTCTAAAAATAAAACCAGTTTGGTTTTGAAGACTCTGACATTTACTTACATTTCCTTCACAAATCAGTTTTCCCCTTGTACTTTCACATCCAGCTCATTCTCATCTGTCAGTATGTCCACAATAAAGGCTAAATCACAAAGCCAATATATGTCATTCAACTCAGGAAAATTCTCAAGTGTTCTCAAGTAGCTCCAAAAATGAAATAATCTCCTGTTTGAGCTCCCACATTCATTGATCCGATCATTCAATCATTCACATCAAGTATGAATTCTGTTCCAATCTTTGGCGGGCCGGATTAAAAAGACCAACGGGCCGGATGTGGTCCGCGGGCCGTAGTTTGCCTGGTTTACAGGAAATATTTAACTACGTCAAGCCGAGCAAGCTTGAGCTCTTTCGTCCAAACAAGGCGGTTGGCTTTAATCCATAAAACATCTTGCCCTGCTTCACATTGACGCAAATGGATTCCACTGTGACTTCCTGTTATCTTTCAAGATACACCATAACATAATGCGTCGGGAATTACCAGCAAGCAGGTGAAGGACTCCTATGCCAAGAGTGGGCGAGAGGCTTCGGCAAAGGCAGGCACAAAAGCCGATCAGGCCTGCCAACACCACGAGGCCCAGAGACACCAGGGGCAGGAGAAACTGGCACCTCCACAGGTCTAAACACAATGAGCACACGCATGTACAAATCAGACGTTTGGTATTTCCCTCTTATTTTGGTCAAAACTTGGGTGCCCTTGAATACTTTGTATTTTGTCGAGTGAAAGAGTAATAACGATAAGAGCAATAACAAAAATCGTTTCAATGGAAGACTCCTTTTAACTTCAGATTCATGCAAACTGCCATGAAAGCTACGCTGATCTGGATAAGATGAACAAACTCTGATTATGAATATTGATAACCACTGACTGGAGACCAGAACATGAATGGCACTAATGTCTGGTTGCTATGGAAAGTACAAAGATTGATTTTGAGCAACACACTGTATTCTCAAGCTCAAACAAATGACTCAGACTGTCATGTGTCAAACGATAACATTTTGGCAATCGCTGCCCTACTTGAAAAACAGGAATTGAAGATACGGGGTGTGAAAAAGCTAAAATAATTTGCCCTGCCCTTTTATATTACATATTCTGGATACCTGGAGAGAACAAGCAAACGTTGTGGTCGTCCTCCATAATTAGATGAAGAGAAACTGGATACCACATGGCTTCTCTCACTATGATGTTTGCAGATTTATTCTGCTAAATGCATTAAACATCTGTTTGAAATGGTCAAGTTAAAGATTGGAAACATATGTTTTTGAAAAAATATATAGATACTTCATTAATATTCTTGATATGTATCACTTTGGCAAAATAATTTATGTATAGGCAAAAGCTGCACTGTATTTTTTAATTTAGGAGACTGTAAAAACATCATTGTCATTAGTGTCTTTTTCTTAATAACAGACAAATATTTTAGCAGTGGTTTGAGCTCTGACAGCAATTCATCAACCAGATCAGGTGGAGAAACAAACATGGCTGCAGGATTCTTTTTCCATTTTATGCAAGGTGACCCATGGAATATTTAGAATCAGCTAATGCACATCTAACCCCAAGTCAAAAATAGTTAAATGATTAATAAACTTGCATGTCCGAAGCATGTCTTCTCCACTGTTATGGTTTCCTGGTTCTTTATACTTCGGAGTGAACTGCTGAGGAAGGGTGAAGCTTCTGCATTCAAGCAACATCTTGGCATCTAAAAAGAGTTATAAAACAAGTGCCTTAAGCAGTGCATTTCAGCCACGGGGCAAAGCAGAATAAACCAAAATGATGACAACATGACAGACACACAACAACATTCAATATATTCAAACCATAACATTTGTCATCCAAACATGTTATAAACTATTCCATGTCTTTCCATTCTCATTGACCAATTATGTTTATAAAATACACAAGGTTTGACTGTTACTGACAGTGTGCCGAGATGAAGATTTTTTTAATTTAAATAATGACACACAACTTTTCTCTTTAGATGAACAGATTCTTTTTTAAAGATCATTTTCTAAAAAGGGATTACAAATGCCATCATAGGGAAATTTATTCAGTAGTGGAATGATGATACTTTAATTGAAATTCTATTGTTATTGTATTACAGTTACAATTAAAAGCCCCCTCCTTTCACAGCTCATATTATTGGTACACTTCCTGTGACACAGACATTAACCTCTGGGCTAATCTGGTTAGTACCCAACCTTTAGTGATCTCTAAAACTCCATTAGTTGTTCTGAGCCACTTTGGCGTTAGCTTGAGGAAGCATCAGACAGAATTCCAAACAAGTTTGAAGTTCATCACATGGGTGATGAGCTTTCATTTAAAAATAAAAGACAGTCGGGAAAGAAAAATGAACGCACACACAGCACCATTCGTCATAATATAAAGTTAGTTAAAGAAATTATGGCAAGTGAGCAAAAATTGTGAAAAAAAAAAAATTAATTACGGTAAACCATTATAATTGGTGTTTCTTCCATTTTGTTGTGTCAAATTATTCCAACTCTTTATTTTAAACGATATGTGACACATTCCAAGTTCATGCATTCATTCAAGCACCAAACTGCTGCACCACTTTGACGCCCACATTATCACTCATTATTGAATGTGCAACTTAGATATATCTCCTTTCCATTCTTGTGATGCTGGAGTTCCATGTAACCAGGAGGATGTGGCTTATTTATTAAAAAAAACAGATTTTCCCAAATGAAGACCGTCCACAGGGTGTGTCACATTCTAGCAGGATGAATGAATCAATAAATAAATACACCTTTAACATATCAAAGAAACAAATAAGGCAAAGGCGTGCAACTGTCAAGTTGCAAGCAGAAGATAATCAATTAAGGAGCTAAATAAAAAAGAGATAAGGTGTCTTTCCATCTTTCCCATGATATTCGGGCTAAAAATCTGCACCCTTGCTAACTTTACATAGTAAATATGTATACTTATATGAGAAAAAGAAAATGCAAATTTATAAATCAACGTGTAAATTAATAGGACAACAATAGGCTGAAGTTGCTGTAGAAGTCAAAATGCTCTGCAGTAGCAGGGCCTCTGGGTTGATGAGGTCCGCCCTGGGTTCCTCAAGGCTCTGGATGTTGTAGCATCCGCAGCCTTGCGTGGACGTCTAGGATGGTGCCGCTGGACCGGCAGAGCGGCCATCCTTGGAACCGAACGTTCCTGGTAGGATTCCTGGTTTCCCCTAGCCTGTCAAAGTATTGTTGAGCAGGACACTGAACCCCCAGCTGTTCCTCAGCTGCCTTCTGCTCATGGTTCATCCATGATGGGTTAAACGCAGCGGTCAAATTTCACCGATGTTGTGTTCTATGTGTAACTGAATGTGACAATAAAGGCATGTCTTCTTTTAAAAAGGGGTTTCGGACTGTGTGCTCCTACTAGGGGGGATCCCACTTCTTGGAGGGTCCACCGGGTCATTGAACGTCGGATCCGGGAGGAGCAGTGTGGTTTTCTTCCTGATCATGGAACAATGGATCAGCTCTAAATCCTCAGCAGGGTCCTCGAGGGGGGACGGGAAATTGCCCAACCAGTCTACATGTGTTTTGTGGATCTGGAGAAGGGATTCGACCGTGTCCCACAGGCAATCTTGTGTCTGGTGCCCCAGAAATATGGGGTACCGAACTCCCTTACACGGGCTGTTCAGTCCCTGCATGACCTGTGTCGGAGCTTGGGCCGCATTGTGGGTTGTAAGTTGGATTTGTTTCTGATGAGAGTTGGACTCCACCAGGGCGGCCCTTTGTAACAGATTATGTTCAGAACTTTTACGGACAGAACTTCTAGGCGCAGCCAGGGCGTCAAGGGGATCCGGTTTGGTGGCCACAGGATCGAGTCTCTACTTTTTGCAGATGATGTGGTTCTGTTTGCTTCACCAAGCCATGATCTCCAGCTCTCACTGGAACGCTTCGCAGCCGAATGCGAAGCGGCCGGGATGAGGATCAGCACCACCAAATCTGAGACAAAAGGTGCTCAACCGGAAAGAGATGGATCCACTCCGGGTCGGGAAAGAGGTCCTGCCACATGTGGAGCAGTTCAGTTCAAGTATCTCGGGGTCTTGTTCACGAGAGAGGGAAGGATGGAGCGGGAGATCGACAGGCGGATCGGTGCGGCGTCTGCAGCAAAGTGGATTCTGTACCGGTCTGTCGTGGCGACGGAGCTGAGCCGGAAGGCAAAGCTCTCAATTTACCCGTCGATCTACATTCCTCACCTGTGGTCACAAGCTGCGGGTAGTGACCAAAAGAATGAGATCTCGGATAGAAGCGGATGGAATGAGTTTTTTCAGCAGGGTGGCCGCAATCTCTCTTAGAGATGTTCGGCCAATCCGGGCGGGGCTCAGAGTAGAGTTGCTGCTCCTCCGCAAAGAGAGGAGTCACATGATGTGGCTCGGATATTTGGTCAGGATGCCTTCTGGACACCACTCAGGAGGCATCCTGGGAGGTATTCCGGGCATGTACATCTGGGAAGAGGCAACGGGGAAGACCCAGGACACGCTGGAGAGACTATGTCTCTAGGCTGGCCTGGGAACGCCTTGGGATCCCCCCAGAAGAGCTGGACCGTGTGGCTGGGGAGAGGGAAGTCTGGGCCCCTTTGCTCTGGCTGCTGCCCCCGTGACCAGACTTTAGATGAGCAGCAGAAGATGGATGGACATTCATTTAATAATTTGTTATGCTTTCAAAAACTTTAAGTCCCTAAACACATCATTAGATATGTGGAAGAACTACATACACAAATTACTTAGGAGTATTGGATGTTGGATCTCACAAACCACGACAAAAATAGGTTTGTTTAGAAAAAAAAAAGAATTAATAAAGCAGTTCCATCATTTTTGGTCCCAAAAGGAATTTGTTTTCCTTTGTGTTCTAGATGATGGTGACGTTATTTATCTTTAAAACCAGAGATCAGCATTCCAACATCAGAACCATCACACCTAATAGTTATCGCCCATCATACTCACTGGCTGTACAATAAAGCTGGTTGGTGAAACATATCCTTTATCTGTTTATTCCCCAAGTCACTAATGGTCAGTTGTTCACCTCATATTTCACTGATGACCAACAGGAACCACAGACCTGAACTGACACTCGATGTTTCTCGTCCAAACGTCGAGTCTGAACGTAAAAACTGTTCCCTTCAGTTGAAAAGCTCCAACTTTTCTGGTTTAACTATCAACATGAATTAGAAGTCAATGCTAAACCATGAACCAAAAATAAGATTGTGGTCCTTTATTTCCTTCCAGACACCTAACTTACTGGATTTACAGACAGGATACTGCTCACGATGGAGCTGAGACAGTTCCTCCGACTGGATCAAGGATTTTGACAAGCAATGTATTTCAGGATGTCTAATAAGACTTCAGCAGAGACAGCTGTCAGAGATGAACCTGCCGCTATATGTCTATACCCCCCCACCCCAAAAAGAAAAACTTTTCTGGTTTAGTTTAATTTATAATTATCAAACATACAGGTTAATTTCAATATCATGAATGCATTTCTGCCCTTCAATGAAGACAATGTAGAAAAGTTATGTATCCACATTCCATTATATTTCAGTAATGCATAGTAAACTTTCAGTCATGCACAGTCTACTTGCCCAGTTGTAGAAACTGACGACAGCAAAATCCATCCCACACCCTCAGCATCATGATAATGCTGAAGTTCAGTGATGTGACAGGACAGGATGTTTTATGAGAACAGGTTTTTTCCAGCCGTGTGTATTACATCATTCTATGTTTAGTTTGGGTGTAGGTATATTGGCTTTGCATTCCTTTTTTCGGAAATGATGCTAATGTGACATACCCAGTGTATTGTTCACGTTTATCTTCCGGATTCCTTCTGTATTTCGTTTGCTGTTGACAATAAATCTCAAACTTGGCTGTTTTTAGCATGTACATCAAATAGCAAGTCGCCTCAGAAAATTTGACATTTCTGAATTGAAAAAAAATTCAAATAATGTCCAATAAACAAATAGTGATTAAAAGATTAAACCAGACGTAAATGAATAAAGAATCAAATAAATAAATAGATTTCAATTTCGTTTTTTTTTTCTGTATATCTCCATCAGGCTTGGGGGCTGGTCTAAGTTGTGATGGCTTGTGACGTTAATGACAGTTGACAGTTGTCTGTGGAGGCTCTCAGTCATCCAGGTCATGGTTGATTATTGTCCAAAACTTTGCAAAAATCTTCTTTTTGTAGAAACTGGACTTGATTCTCTTCACTTTAAGACACTTCACCCCTAATCCACGAGCCCTCGTCAGTTATAATGGCCTGTGGGGAATTTCCCAATATAAGTGCCGGGGTTGCGGGTGGGTCTAGGTTACGATGGGCTGTTATACAAATGGGACAGCTGGTCGGCAGAAAGTAGGTCAAAGGAGGTTGTTATGTTAATGAGAGTGTCATCAGGTGGCAATAGAGCTACAACTTCTGGGGACTTGCCCGGAGCTTAAATTCAGAAACTCCATTTGAACTGAAAAAACCTTTCAGATGAGAGGTGAAACATCTTCAAGGGAAGAAAATCAAGCCTAGTTGCCACGACAAGAAGATTTTGATCAAAATTCACCGTAACCTGGATGATTGAGATCCTATACAGACTTGCCAAAATCTTCTTCTCGTGGCCAAGAGGCTTGTTTTGTTTGAATGGACCGTGGGGAGTTTCCGAATATGTATGACATGCAGAAACTAGACCGAAGTTGCGTGTGTCATTGGGTGGCAACAGAGCTGCAACTCCTGGGGACGTACCCAGAAGTTTCTATGCACAAACTCTCAGAAACTGAAGAAGCCTCTCAGATGAGACGTGAAGAAAATCGAGTCCAGTTGCCACGTAAAGAAGATTCCGACAAAAGTTAATCTGCAGAATTAGATTTTAACAAAGATGACTGAGAAGTCGATGTGGGGCAGCCTTCTGCCTCGACTGGGAGGAGCATTGCTTCTCCAGACCCGTGCGTGCGTGTGCGTGAACCCCCAGCCTACTTACCTGGTTCCTTGTACCAGTTTGCGCTCGAAGGGACGAGCACGCAGCGCCACCAGAGCCCCACCGTCCCGTTGAGTCTGAACAGAGTGTCGCTGTAGGTTTTCTCGTCGAACTCTCCATCCATGAACTCCTCGTAAAGGGAGCGCAGGTCGGTCACGTTGGCCTCGCCGCGCACGGCGGGGCTGCTGTACTGGTACCAATGCTGAGTCCCGACGGCTACCGACAGATAAACGGTGGCCAGGATGCTGAGCACACAGGCGATCACCAGCGCGGTGGCGTAACGGTTGTCGACCATTGTTCCCCGGCTGCGGAGGCGCGTCAAAGGGGATTAAGTTGACGCAGGTCCCGCTCCCCCCGCGCCCCCGGATGAACCCGATCGATGTGTTTCCTCCGGCCCACGCCGACCCGAGCCACCGTGGCAACACTCGGTGCCGCGATCGCTAATCGAAGCCTTTGATTTTACTGATCGATCCTTCCTTCCGTCGCGAACCCGACCGTTTGCAGCCCCGCAGCCCGACTGGGACGCGCCATCTGTTCCCTTGTCCCACTTCCACAGATGGCGGGGTGATCCGACGCTGCGACGGATTTCACGCGGTTCGCCGGTGATGACGAGTCCTCGGCTCAGACACCGGATCGAGGCGGGGGGCGGGGGGCGGAGGGGAAGGGTGGGGGGTGTGAGTGCCGTCGCCGGTGTGCGATCTATTCTGCGTGGGTCTGCGATGCCACACGGTGGTGGTGGGTGTGATGGTGGGGGGATTGCGAATCCACCCAGGATGATGCTGTGAGTTGTAAACACACTAATCCACGCGCTTTCCTCTTCCGGGTCCGGTGATCAGCTGATACACAAGGGCACAGTTGAACCACATCCAGACGAAATAGAGGTTAAAACACGCAGAATGACTTTTCAAGGGATGTTATTTTCTTTTACAAGAAATCCCTGAAGGTCCAATAAATCGTGAACGCACTGTTTTACGAGTATTTTGAATTGTGTATTCAATAACAAATGCCATCCTCATGAATTTAGGCCGTGTCGTCAAGTGCATACTTTTGGGTGTGACTCACATTGTTTTCAGGTTATCATTGTCACAAGAAGTCAGCCATTCTAATAGGTCAGCTATTCTGCTTATCCTCTGTTTCGTCGCTTTGTTGAGCATTTAATATGCAGTTTTCAATCCATCAGTTCACTCTGAGTCTCCCACTGTAGTTTAGATTCTACTTGAAATGACACATGCATCTCCTTGAATGACAATTTAAAAAACACCATATATTATGTATACATGTAAAGGTAGTCTGTTGTGCACAATTAGGTTGTTTTTCAACCCATTTAATCTGTATTGTGTACTTTAGAAGAATTTACTTTATCACATCTGAAACAACACTCAGTTTCTCCGTGCTGTTAGTTCTACTAAAGCGTCATGCCCTGTAAAACAACAGTTGATTATGCTGTGACATGACCGCTTCCTTGTTTTCGTAATGCTGATAAAACTGGGTTTTGTACAGGATGCCAGTAATGTACGTCAGACAGTTGGCAGTTCATTTTGGAAGCATCAGGAATTTGGGTGTGTGTGTTATTAAAATTTAAAAAGGAATCGAAAGAAGACAGTTTTTTTTTTTAATTTTCATGCTTCTATTGTGTAATGATGACGCAGAGGGAAAAAAAAAAATCCTATTGTTTTGCCTTGGTTGATTTCATTTTCACACTTCTTACATATATCACAAGTTGAATGAATAAAAACACGATATACAGTTTAATTCTCTAATTATATCAGGATCAGATAAAAGCCATTTTAACCATTTTAAGCAAATCTGATTTATGTTTAAACTGCTTTGTGTTCAAAAAAATAATTTGATTCATAGCTTTGATATTTTTTTTTTTTTTTCAAAACGCATTCACTCATGGTATTTGCCAATTATTTCAATATACCAATAGTAGGTTTGGTAATGTTTGCATGCTACAGGGACATGTCTCTCATTTGATATCTAATAAGATTTAAATCTGAATGTTGTGTGGGTATTTCAGTTCTGTAAAATCCTTGGCTGGTAATATTTTTGAAGGTAATGCCATTTTTTTTTCAGTGCTTTTAGTAAGCAGCATAACGGATGAATTAATTAAATATGTTTGTCTCATTTTGCTTTTTTTCAGATGCTCAAATGTGACAATTCCAGGGCCTTACTTCCTGTTTAGCATTGCTGAGCTCTACCTGGTTCATAGGTGATTGATGTAAGCTCATTTCATATGATTACTAACATCTCTTTGGGGATATTGGATCCAAGTATTGATACGCCAAAGCCCCATGGTTGCAGAATGGGTGTTTGCACATGGTATATGAAAGTTGGTCAATATAGTGCAGCTACGGCGGGAATCAATTGCAGGAATGTCACAGCATCACACCCGGAAATGTCAGGCTCAGGGCATCTCCAGTAAGACTCAATGCATTTTCCCCTCAACAACTTCTACTTCCTTGTACTGAGTCACCAGATAGTGAGTGACATGATCTCTTAAAGCAGTCATTCTATTGAGCTGCTACAATCAACAGATTTCTTTTCTCAAGGCTGCTGCCAAAACCCTTGATCCGTATCAACGGTGAAAAGGACACGTCCCAGTCTACACAATACTGATTTCATGCATCGATGCGTCCTGGATTGTGCCACTTGAACATTCTTCAGCAAAGCTAGTTGGACTGGTTGCATATGATACCTCTTGCCTAGGAGAATGCAGTCTTATTTGTACTTAGTCCAATGGACAAGACAATAGCTACTTGTTTTCTTAAAGATAGGCAACCTTGAAAAATAATGCATTTAAAAACAAAAGAGCCGAATAAAAAGCAGGAGCTTTAGAAAAAAAAATGTAAAAAAAAGAAGACATGCTTTGATCGTCTGAATATTTCTTAATATCTTTAATGCCAGCAAAATCAATACATTGTTACTTTGAATTACATATTTCTTTATATATATTATGGAATGTTATTGTACAAAATATAAGATGGCATCATACACATACATAAAATAAACATAAATAAGTAACCAGATAATCAATCAGGATATCAGGCATGTCAGGACACCATCACCTTCTCACCTTTTCATCGTCACTAAAGGTGTTGAATATGTAACACTTCAGATCCCAGTTTAGCTGTGCTTCATTTGGGTTGTATTGATTGTTGGTTGAGAACTCTAGGTTATCGCTGCGGGGCCATAAAGTTCTTAGTGGATTTTTCTTGTTGCATCTTTGAAGCAGTCCAAATTAGAGATAAAACTATTTTCGATGGGTAAGCAGTATTAACAAAAATATAGTTGCTTCAGAAGGGAGGGCTTTGAAAAATCAGTATTATTTATTAGCATTAACTTCTAATTGCAGCATCCATCGAGGATAGGTCTCCTCATTATTCTCCTTATTATTCTTGCTGTGTTGTGAGCTATCTAGATGAGCAATGTGCTGAAACAATCATTGTGTGTAGCCATCCTAACACCTGATCAACACTAATTTACAGTGTAAAAATTGTCTTGATCATTTGAATAGGGGCCAAGGCATTTCTAAATCAGTCTTTTTGCAAACAGGTGAAGGAGGTTGTCCGTCCCAGATAGGATTTCATACAAACACCAAAAAAGAAACTAATGGGGGCTTGACAGAAGCCACGACAGTAGCACAACACAGAATGAAGTCACCAGACTGAACATGTGACTCCCTCCACTTGAGTTCTCTGCAATTACAAGAAAAAAAACAGCATTGTGTCAACCCACAAATACCTACTTAATTTATCGAATCAAATCATATTAATCATTACAACTCTCTGTATTTCTTAACAACGACAATTGGTGTTACGTCTACAGCATAGGTGTCAAACTCTGGCCGGCGGGCCAAATTTGGCCCACACTGTAATTATATTTGGCCCGCAAAGCCATACCAAATGACTGTTAGAGCTGGTTAAGTCACTAGTTAAGTCGACAGTGCATGTACCACTAATTCTACAAATCCCAGAATTTTCTGCTGGTGTTTTGGCATGAAAATCACAACAGGATCTATGAACGCCCTCTACTTTGCTGACAGTAGTCATAGCGACCTTATGCTAATACTGGCACCCTGCTACTTAGGCAGAAAACAGGATTTTGCATGTGTGCAATATTAAGTAATATATATTGTATAGTATTAAGCCATGCTTGCTCCATATTTCGTTTTTAAGCAAAACCTGTTTGGGTTCATTGTTATATCTGGAGGAAGATTTTTTTTGAGTCCCAGTTTTGTCCCAGTTTTGAATTTTGGCCCACTGTGTATTTGAGTTTGACACCCCTGGTCTACAGTGACTACAGTTAGTGTAGGCTCTGTGGCCAAAAAATAATTGGAGGCTCTTAATTAGAATACACATAACAGTTGTGCACTAGTTGAACAGCGAGTCACAATACAGGTAGTCTTGCATTTGCTTTAGTGTCAAACCCTGTATTGCATTTATTGGTGGTGTTACAGGTACTTTTTCTGTAGAAGAATCACATCATTGTATTAAGGCAAACATTTCAGTGTAGAAACCCTTTATTGCTTACCAGTGACGGTTGCTGGGGTGGTAAACACTGTTGATGTAGAAAAAAGACATAATTTTGTTTAAGCAAACATTTCTGTCAAGCTGTGATTACTTTCAATATAGACACGATGTATTGCTCACTTGTGCCGGCCACTATGATAGAATTGGGGTCAATCGTGAACTCTGTGATATTTTTTGCTGCATCGCTCAAAACATCTCGAATCTCTTCAGAGCTTTGAATTGATGTCGATCTTACGAGCATATTGTTGACGATGGAACCTTGACTGTGAAAGGAATTTACATCAAGGTTGCTTTAAGAACATACATTTTTGGTCAGTACTCTTGAACCATTATCAGTGTGTCAGTAATTACTTACCTGAATGAAAGCACAACCAAATCGCGGAAAGTAGTGAGGGCACTGCTGAAGAAAGGTTCAAGCTGTAGAAACATGAGAAATATATATTTTTTACTGTTTATGAAGCCAAATTATTTCATTTAAAGACTTTGTAACTCAAAAAATAAATAGACTTTATTAACATCTCGTTAACAATAAATGCTGCTCTTAAATTCTATGATATGGTCACAGTATATTTGAAGTTAAAAAGTACGGCCGTTATCAAAATCATTTATATGCTACACATGATAACCACAGTGGGTGTGTGTGTGTGTGAGTGGGCATTTTTATTTATTGAGTAGCAATAATCTGGGATAGGATGTAGTCGTTAATTCTTCGAGTGTTATGTTTACATTTTTTTGATAATGACACAAATTTCCAGTAGAATTCATTTGTCTTCAAAGGAAGAAACATTAAGTGTAAAAAATTCTCATCTGTTGTATTTAAAATCAGGAGCACAATATTAGGTGTGTTTTAGAACTTACTGTATATACCATCAACTGTGATGCAAAGGTCTGCAAGATTTCACGAAACTTACTGTTTCCGTCAATAGTGTGCTTCGATTTCTAAATGCTTCAGAGTTTGAATCCAACAAGTCATTTGTAAATGTTCCGTCTGTCTTGAAAGTCAACAGGCTTGAGAAGAGGGTCCCAGGTGTTGGTGTAGTCTCTGTTTTTAAATAGAGCATCGTGATTAGAATAAACATAACTACAATGGTGCATAAGTTAAACATTTATACAAATAAAGACTATAATAAACATAAGATTCAGAGCCGTCTTCTTATGAATATATCAGAAAAACAGTACCGGTAAATGCAGAAATGATCATTAATGAGGAACGATTTGCACAAAAACAACAGGTGTGTCATCTCACCAACTACTCTAATGGAGTCCGCATCAAAAGTGATGTTCAAGGAAATGTTGGGGTTTGTTAGAGCCTCTTTTAAAGTGTCCGCAACCGCCTCAGAATCTGGAATTTCTTCAGAGGATTCCGAGTTAAACTCGAGTCCCACCTCTGATTCAGTGTTGGTAGCTCTCTGTCTGCTTACAGCTGGACTGCATTGACAAAGCACAGATGGTAAATAAATTGGAAAGTTTTGCATTGTCCATTTGTGGCTTTTTTTTATACCAATCCGGTTCTGAAAATGTAATGTCTTACCGAAATGCAATGATGAAAGACCGTAAGAAAATCGAGCCAAATTGTAACGAGTAGATTAAATCGTACTGTGTAGAAAAAAAACAGAAAAAGCCATCAACATTAAAAAGGCAATATCTTCAAAATTCAAAGAAGCTAATTCATTCAACCCTTTGTCTCATCAATGACCGGAAATCCACAGATGTTATTCTCTAACAATATTTAAGTTAAATATTATGGCAGAGACTTTTATGTCTTGAATTGTCGTTACAATTTTACGAATTCATTGTCGATGCTGCTTATCTCGCAGTTGTGCCGGATAGTAACTGGGAGAGATGTGGGGTTCACCCTGGACTGGTGCCAGTCGATCACAGGGCCACATATAGGGATACACAATTGTCATTTATACCAAGGGGCAATTTAAGACTCCTCATTGAACCCACTGTATGTATTTGGACTGTGGGAGAAAGTCCTCGGATTGGGAAAATTGACAAATTCCACACAGAAAGGCTCCCATTGGAATAATACCAGAGCTTCTTTGCCGTGAGATGAATCTACTAAGTAGTCAACTGCACCAAAGTGCCAGACCAACATTGGAGTTGTTTTTAAATAAACTGAAGTGACCGTATAAGGAAGACGTATTACTTGCTATAATAAAACAAAAACAAGGACTTCTGATGTACTCAAAAACAGTTACATATTATTTAAAAGATCACACTCACCACCGCTGTAACTTCTTCAGCCAGTTTCTTAAACTCATCACTCTCCCTGTCATTGAGTGCCTCAACAAATACTTGTTGCACGACTACTGCTAAAATCACAACTTGTGGAGGAGCTTCGGCGGTAGGAGTTGTTAAACGTGGAGTAGGTTTCACTGTCGATAAAAAAAAAAAACACCATTGTATTGACCCTACTAAGAGTTATTTGTATGTGCCAATGTGGAAATTAATTTCATTGTGGAAACCCTTAATTGCTTACCAGTGACAATCCCAGGTGGTGGTGGATTTGGTTCTGGAGTTACTATTACTGGAGGTACTATTGCTGTAGATGAAACAGATCATTTTGTCAAAGCAAATATTTTTGTCCAACTACAATTACTTTCAATGCGAAAACTATGAATTGCTCACTTGTGCCGTCCACTGAGACAGAAGTGGTGTCAATGTTGAATGCTGTGATACTTTCAGCAGCCTCAATGACAACATTTCCAATGTCATTGTTGTTTGGAACAGAAGAATCTGTTGAAAAAATCAGATTCATGTTGTTGATGATGGATCCTTCCCTTTAAAGAGAGAAAAAAAAACATGTTTTATACACATTTTATACACAAGTCAGGCTAGTATGATGACAATTCATCAGTGTTAATGATAACTTACTGAAATGAAGTCACTTCCAATGATTGGAAGGAAGTGAAGGCTTTCTTGTAGAGGGGTTCAAGCTGTTGAAACATGAGTAAAGAAACATTTTCTTGAGATGAAGTTAATTTGATTCTTTATGAAGCCTTTTCATTCTTTCCCTGTGCCACATCATTGTCCACTAATATTATCAAGAACATCTGCATTTAAGATAAAAAGGGCGGGTTTTGCTAGTCTAACTGATAGCTCAAAACTGCTTTGCAACAATGTCTACACATTGTTGCAGCTCAGGGACTGGGTATTATTTTTCAATTGGAACTCACCACTGTCCCATAAGTAATATGAGACTAAGCCAAACTTTATGTGACTGCAGTATATATGAACTATACTTTAAAATATGCTCAGTTTGTACCTCAGTAAGTCGCTTTACCTGTGTTATTGCATTCTTTTATTCATATATGTAATCTGTTCCCTAAATTTATCTTGTTTATACAGATTTTAGTTGCACACATAATCACTGGTTTGCTCTCAAAAGATGAATTGCATTCAAGTGCAAAATAATTATGATTGATAATCAGAATGACAAGTATTGTACCAGTTTACGATCAATGACATTGCAAAGGTTTTTGAGGTTTCACTTTGAAGGAATTACTTACCTGTGTCTTTAACAGTGATGCTCTGCTGGTGAATGCTCCCGACTCTGAATTCAAAAGGTCAGCTGTAAATGTCTCGTCAGATCTGAAACTCAACTGCTTTTTTGATGTTGTTTCTGGGGCCGCTGTTGTAGAAGAAACACATCATTGTATTGAGGCAAATATTTCTGTCCAACTGGAAATTAATTTCAGTGTGGAAACCCTTAATTGCTTACCAGTGACAATCACAGGTGGTGGTGGATTTGGTTCTGGAGTTACTATTACCGGAGGTACTATTGCTGTAGATGAAACAGATCATTTTGTCAAAGCAAATATTTTTGTCCAACTACAATTACTTTCAATGCGGAAACTATGTATTGCTCACTTGTGCCGTCCACTGAGACAGAAGTGGTGTCAATGTTGAATGCTGTGATACTTTCAGCAGCCTCAATGACAACATTTCCAATGTCATTGTTGTTTGGAACAGAAGAATCTGTTGAAAAAATCAGATTCATGTTGTTGATGATGGATCCCTCCCTTTAAAGAGAGAAAAAAAAACATGTTTTATACACATTTTATACACAAGTCAGGCTAGTATGATGACAATTCATCAGTGTTAATGATAACTTACTGAAATGAAGTCACTTCCAATGATTGGAAGGAAGTGAAGGCTTTCTTGTAGAGGGGTTCAAGCTGTTGAAACATGAATAAAGAAACATTTTGTTGAGATGAAGTTAATGTGATTCTTTTTGAAGCCTTTTCATTCTTTCCTTGTGCCACATCATTGTCCACTAATATTATCAAGAACATCTGCATTTAAGATAAAAAGGGAGGGTTTTGCTAGTCTAACTGATAACTCAAAACTGCTTTGCAACAATGTCTACACTTTTGAGCAGCTCAGGGACTGGGTATTATTTTTCAATTGGAACTCACCACTGTCCCATAAGTAATATGAGACTAAGCCAAACTTTATGTGACTGCAGTATATATGAACTATACTTTAAAATGTGCTCAGTTTGTACCTCAGTAAGTCGCTTTACCTGTGGTATTGCATTCTTTTATTCATATATGTAATCTGTTCCCTAAATTTATCTTGTTTATACAGATTTTAGTTGCACACATAATCACTGGTTTGCTCTCAAAAGATGAATTGCATTCAAGTGCAAAATAATTATGATTGATAATCAGAATGACAAGTATTGTACCAGTTTACGATCAATGACATTGCAAAGGTTTTTGAGGTTTCACTTTGAAGGAATTACTTACCTGTGTCTTTAACAGTGATGCTCTGCTGGTGAATGCTTCCGACTCTGAATTCAAAAGGTCATCTGTAAATGTCTCGTCAGATCTGAAACGCAACTGCTTTTTTGATGTTGTTTCTGGGGCCGCTGTTGTAGAAGAAACACATCATTGTATTGAGGCAAATATTTCTGTCCAACTGGAAATTAATTTCAGTGTGGAAACCCTTAATTGCTTACCAGTGACAATCACAGGTGGTGGTGGATTTGGTTCTGGAGTTACTATTACCGGAGGTACTATTGCTGTAGATGAAACAGATCATTTTGTCAAAGCAAACATTTCTGTCCAACTACAATTACTTTCAATGCGGAAACTATGAATTGCTCACTTGTGCCGTCCACGGAGACAGAAGTGGTGTTAATGTTGAATGCTGTGATATTTTCAGCAGCATCAATGACAACATTTCCAATGGCATCGTTGTTTAGAACAGAATCTGTTGAAAAAATCAGATCCATGTTGTTGATGATGGATCCTTCCCTTTAAAGAGAGAAAAAAAAACATGTTTTATACACATTTTATACACAAGTCAGGCTAGTATGATGACAATTCATCAGTGTTAATGATAACTTACTGAAATGAAGTCACTTCCAATGATTGGAAGGAAGTGAAGGCTTCCTTGTAGAGGGGTTCAAGCTGTTGAAACATGAATAAAGAAACATTTTGTTGAGATGAAGTTAATTTGATTCTTTATGAAGCCTTTTCATTCTTTCCTTGTGCCACATCATTGTCCACTAATATTATCAAGAACATCTGCATTTAAGATAAAAAGGGAGGGTTTTGCTAGTCTAACTGATAACTCAAAACTGCTTTGCAACAATGTCTACACATTGTTGCAGCTCAGGGACTGGGTATTATTTTTCAATTGGAACTCACCACTGTCCCATAAGTAATATGAGACTAAGCCAAACTGTATGTGACTGCGGTATATATGAACTATACTTTAAAATATGCTCATTGTACCTCAGTAAGTCACTTTACCTGTGGTATTGCATTCTTTTATTCATATACATAATCTGTTCCCTAAATTTATCTTGTTTATACAGATTTTAGTTGCACACATAATCACTGGTTTGCTCTCAAAAGATGAATTGCATTCAAGTGCAAAATAATTATGATTGATAATCAGAATGACAAGTATTGTACCAGTTTACGATCAATGACATTGCAAAGGTTTTTGAAGTTTCACTTTGAAGGAATTACTTACCTCTGTCTTTAACAGTGATGCTCTGCTGGTGAATGCTTCCGACTTTGAATTCAAAAGGTCTGCTATAAATGTCTCGTCAGATCTGAAACTCAACTGCTTTTTTGATGTTGTTTCTGGGGCTTGTGTTTCTAGTTCTGTTGTTGTTGCTGCTGTTTCTTGTTCTTCAGGTACTGTAGAAGAAATACATCATTGTATTGAGGCAAATATTTCTGTCCAACTGGAAATTAATTTCAGTGTAGAAACCCTTAATTGCTTACCAGTGACATTCCCAGGTGGTGGTGGATTTGGTTCTGGAGTTACTATTACTGGAGGTACTATTGCTGTAGATGAAACAGATCATTTTGTCAAAGCAAACATTTCTGTCCAACTACAATTACTTTCAATGCGAAAACTATGTATTGCTCACTTGTGCCGTCCACTGAGACAGAAGTGGTGTCAATGTTGAATGCTGTGATACTTTCAGCAGCCTCAATGACAACATTTCCAATGTCATTGTTGTTTGGAACAGAAGAATCTGTTGAAAAAATCAGATCCATGTTGTTGATGATGGATCCCTGTCTTTAAAGAGAGAAAAAAAAAACATGTTTTATACACATTTTATACAAAAGTCAGGCTAGTATGATGACAGTTCATCAGTGTTCATGATAACTTACTGAAATGAAGTCACTTCCAATGATTGGAAGGAAGTGAAGGCTTCCTTGTAGAGGGGTTCAAGCTGTTGAAACATGAGTAAAGAAACATTTTCTTGAGATGAAGTTAATTTGATTCTTTATGAAGCCTTTTCATTCTTTCCTTGTGCCACATCATTGTCCACTAATATTATCAAGAACATCTGCATTTAAGATAAAAAGGGAGGGTTTTGCTAGTCTAACTGATAACTCAAAACTGCTTTGCAACAATGTCTACACATTGTTGCAGCTCAGGGACTGGGTATTATTTTTCAATTGGAACTCACCACTGTCCCATAAGTAATATGAGACTAAGCCAAACTGTATGTGACTGCGGTATATATGAACTATACTTTGAAATATGCTCATTGTAGCGCAGTAAGTCACTTTACCTGTGGTATTGCATTCTTTTATTCATATACATAATCTGTTCCCTAAATTAATCTTGTTTATCTATACAGATTTTAGTTGCACACATAATCACTGGTTTGCTCTCAAAAGATGAATTGCATTCAAGTGCAAAATAATTATGATTGATAATCAGAATGACAAGTATTGTACCAGTTTACGATCAATGACATTGCAAAGGTTTTTGAAGTTTCACTTTGAAGGAATTACTTACCTGTGTCTTTAACAGTGATGCTCTGCTGGTGAATGCTCCCGACTCTGAATTCAAAAGGTCAGCTGTAAATGACTCGTCAGATCTGAAACTCAACTGCTTTTTTGATGTTGTTTCTGGGGCTTGTGTTTCTAGTTCTGTTGTTGTTGCTGCTGTTTCTTGTTCTTCAGGTACTGTAGAAGAAATACATCATTGTATTGAGGCAAATATTTCTGTCCAACTGGAAATTAATTTCAGTGTGGAAACCCTTAATTGCTTACCAGTGACATTCCCAGGTGGTGGTGGATTTGGTTCTGGAGTTACTATTACTGGAGGTACTATTGCTGTAGATGAAACAGATCATTTTGTCAAAGCAAGCATTTCTGTCCAACTACAATTACTTTCAATGCGAAAACTATGAATTGCTCACTTGTGCCGTCCACTGAGACAGAAGTGGTGTCAATGTTGAATGCTGTGATACTTTCAGCAGCCTCAATGACAACATTTCCAATGGCATCGTTGTTTGGAACAGAATCTGTTGAAAAAATCAGATTCATGTTGTTGATGATGGATCCTTCCCTTTAAAGAGAGAAAAAAAAACATGTTTTATACACATTTTATACACAAGTCAGGCTAGTATGATGACAATTCATCAGTGTTAATGATAACTTACTGAAATGAAGTCACTTCCAATGATTGGAAGGAAGTGAAGGCTTTCTTGTAGAGGGGTTCAAGCTGTTGAAACATGAGTAAAGAAACATTTTCTTGAGATGAAGTTAATGTGATTCTTTATGAAGCCTTTTCATTCTTTCCTTGTGCCACATCATTGTCCACTAATATTATCAAGAACATCTGCATTTAAGATAAAAAGGGCGGGTTTTGCTAGTCTAACTGATAGCTCAAAACTGCTTTGCAACAATGTCTACACATTGTTGCAGCTCAGGGACTGGGTATTATTTTTCAATTGGAACTCACCACTGTCCCATAAGTAATATGAGACTAAGCCAAACTTTATGTGACTGCAGTATATATGAACTATACTTTAAAATATGCTCAGTTTGTACCTCAGTAAGTCGCTTTACCTGTGGTATTGCATTCTTTTATTCATATATGTAATCTGTTCCCTAAATTTATCTTGTTTATACAGATTTTAGTTGCACACATAATCACTGGTTTGCTCTCAAAAGATGAATTGCATTCAAGTGCAAAATAATTATGATTGATAATCAGAATGACAAGTATTGTACCAGTTTACGATCAATGACATTGCAAAGGTTTTTGAAGTTTCACTTTGAAGGAATTACTTACCTGTGTCTTTAACAGTGATGCTCTGCTGGTGAATGCTCCCGACTCTGAATTCAAAAGGTCATCTGTAAATGTCTCGTCAGATCTGAAACTCAACGGCCTTTTTGATGTTGTTTCTGGGGCTTGTGTTTCTAGTTCTGTTGTTGTTGCTGCTGTTTCTTGTTCTTCAGGTACTGTAGAAGAAATACATCATTGTATTGAGGCAAATATTTCTGTCCAACTGGAAATTAATTTCAGTGTGGAAACCCTTAATTGCTTACCAGTGACATTCTGAGGTGGTGTTGCATTTGTTGCTGAGGTTACTTGTGTTGGTTTAATTGGTGGTGTTTCTGCTGCAGGTGTTGTTGCGGCTGTTGCTCCAGTTGGAGCTGAACCTCCAAGTGTTGATCCCTTGGCAGTTGTAGGTTCAGTGGTCGGTATTGACCCTTGTGTTCTTGCAGACACAGCAATTGTGGAACCAGTAGTGCTTTCAACAGTTATGACCCCTTTCGTGACAGGTGACCCCGCATCTGTTGTTGATGATGCCACAGTTGGAGCTGAACCTCCAGGTGTTGACCCTTCAACTGCTGTAGATCCACCAGGTACTGTCACCCCGTGTGTTATTGCAGACACACCAATTGTGGGACCAGCAGTGCTTTCAACAGTTATGACCCCTTTCGTGACAGGTGATCCCACATCTGTTGTTGATGATGCCACAGTTGGAGCTGAACTTCCAGGTGTTGACCCTTCAACTGCTGTAGATCTACCAGGTACTGTCAACCTGTCTGTTGTTGCAGACACACCAAATGTGGGACCAGCAGTGCTTTCAAATGTAATATTCTCTTCTGTGACAGGTGACCCCACATCTGTGGTTGACGATGCCACAGTTGGAGCTGAACTTCCAGGTGTTGACTCTTCAGCTGCTGTAGATCCACCAGGTACTGTCACCCCGTGTGTTGTTGCAGACACACCAAATGTGGGACCAGCAGTGCTTTCAAATGTAATATTCTCTTCTGTGACAGGTGACCCCACATCTGTGGTTGACGATGCCACAGTTGGAGCTGAACTTCCAGGTGTTGACTCTTCAACTGCTGTAGATCCACCAGGTACTGTCACCCCGTGTGTTGTTGCAGACACACCAAATGTGGGACCAGCAGTGCTTTCAAATGTAATATTCTCTTCTGTGACAGGTGACCCCACATCTGTGGTTGACGATGCCACAGTTGGAGCTGAACTTCCAGGTGTTGACTCTTCAACTGCTGTAGATCCACCAGGTACTGTCACCCCGTGTGTTGTTGCAGACACACCAAATGTGGGACCAGCAGTGCTTTCAAATGTAATATTCTCTTCTGTGACAGGTGACCCCACATCTGTGGTTGACAATGCCACAGTTGGAGCTGAACTTCCAGGTGTTGACTCTTCAACTGCTGTAGATCCACCAGGTACTGTCACCCCGTGTGTTGTTGCAGACACACCAAATGTGGGACCAGCAGTGCTTTCAAATGTAATATTCTCTTCTGTGACAGGTGACCCCACATCTGTGGTTGACGATGCCACAGTTGGAGCTGAATCTCCAGGTGTTGACCCTTCAACTGCTGTAGATCCACCAGGTACTGTCAACCTGTCTGTTGTTGCAGACACACCAAATGTGGGACCAGCAGTGCTTTCAAATGTAATATTCTCTTCTGTGACAGGTGACCCCACATCTGTGGTTGACGATGCCACAGTTGGAGCTGAATCTCCAGGTGTTGACCCTTCAACTGCTGTAGATCCACCAGGTACTGTCACCCCATCTGTTATTGCAGACACACCAAATGTGGGACCAGCAGTGCCTTCTGATGTAATGTTCTCTTGTGTGACAGGTGACCCCACATCTATTGTTGAAGATGCTACAGTTGGAGCTGAACCTCCAGGTGTTGACCCTTCAACTGCTGTAGATCCTCCAGGTTCTGTCACCCCATCTGTTATTGCAGATGCGCCAATTGTGGGACCAGTCAGGGAATTAATATCTGTGACCTCGTCTGTCCCAGCTGATGCACCAGTATCCGTGGTGAGTGGTTCTACGGTTGGATCTGAATTTCCAGTAGAATCACTCACCCCAACAGTTATTGGTGACGGGCCATCCGTTGTTTCTCCAGTTACTCCTTCAGGTGTAAATGACACCATTGAGCTGGTGCTTTGCGCAGTAACTGGTGTAATTACCAGTCCAATAGCTACAACTGGTCAAAAGAAGAAGAAATTTTTTAGCGATGCAAATATTTTTTTTTGCAAATCCTTCACTTAATATTCCAAATAAAATTAATGACTTACTGGTAAGTATCAGTAAATTGGACCTTGTGGCACTCATGTCTGCTCTACTGTCTGCAAAAGGTAAAATCGTGGTGATTTATTCCGAAAGGCATACATGAATCAAGCCAGCTCCACCTTCTAACTAGTTTGTTGTCTAGGTAATCTATTTTGCTCTGTCTTGATTGAATTTATGTATTGTTGCTCCCCTTCAATAGAGAAAGTGAAATAGGGAAGAAAAGAGGACGAATAACCCGATTACGAGGAAATCTTTGAAGTAATGCCTTTAAATAACTAGCACAAACTATACCACCAAAAATAACATCTTTCCTTAACTCTACTAGATTTATTTCAGTAATGTAACAAGAATTCTCCAAAGGCATAGCGGGCACTTAGGCTAACTTTTTTCATGACTATAAAATCATAATTTCTGTGTCTTCTTCTTTTTCTTTCACTTGTGGCTTTTCACTTCAGGGTCACCACTCCAAATCATCTTCTTCCATCTAAGTGTATCTCTGTATCCTCATCTCTCACTCCAACTAACTTTATGTCCTCTTTCACTTCATCCATAAAGATTTTCTTTGGTCTTCCTCTAGACCTCCTACCTGACAGTTCCAGCCCCGGCATCCTTCTACCAATTAATTCACTATCCCTGCTCTGTACATGACTTAACCATCTCAGTCTGGCTTCTCTGACATTATCTCCAAAACATCTAACATGTGTTGTCCCTCTGATATACTCATGTCATTCCCAAAGAGAACCTCAACATCTTGATCTCTGCGACCCCCAGCTCTGCTTCCTGTATTCACTTCGATGCAATTGTCTCCAAACCCTACAGCATCCCTGGTTTCACAACTGTCTTGTCCTACTTTCCTCTCATTTTGGCTGATATTCTTTTATCACATATTACCTGACACTTTTCTCCACCCGTTCCAACCCACTTGAACCTGTTTTGTTAACCTCTTTTCCAAACTCAGCATTGCTCTGGACTGTTGGCCCTAAGTACAAAAAAATCCTCCATTCCTTTTCTCCACCTTCTGTCGCCTTTTCATTCCATTTGGGTCCCTCTCATTTAACACACATATATTCTGTCTTGCTGCAATCAATCTTCATTCCTCTCCTTTCCAAACAACCTCCACCTCTCTAGATTTTCCTCCACCTGTTCACTGCTCTCACCACAGATCACAGTGTCATCTGCAAACATCATGGTCCATGGAGATTCCTATCTTACCTCATCTGTCAGCCTGTCCATCACCACTGCAAACATGAATGGGCTCAGAACTGATTCCTGGTGTCATCCCCCCTCCATCTTGAACTTTTCCGTCACACCTAGAGCACACCTGACCACTGTCTCACAGCTAGCATACATGTCCTGCACCAGTCTAACATACTTCTCTCCCACTTCATTCTTCCTCATTCAATAAATACCATAGTTCATCTCTCAGCACCCTCTTGTGTGCTTTTTCCAAGTTTACAAAGGTACAATGCAGCTCCCACTGACCCTCTCTATTGGCATTCTTAAAGCAAATACTCCATCTGTAGTACTCTTTCTAGACGTGTAACCATATTGCTTCCCACAGATGCTGACTTCTTGTCTAGTTTCCACTTCTCTTACCCCTACCTCATCAACTTTATCCCTCTATAGTTACCGCAACTCCGCAAATCTTCCTTATTCTTGAAAATAGGCGTCATCAAACTTTATCTCCATTCCTCAGACAATGCCTCTCCTGAACAGTTTCTTTTTCTTCCTTTTCACTTTTCATCATCTTCAATGCCCTCCTCACTTCACCTTTACTAATCTCAGCTACAATAGCCATCTCTTCCACCCTTCCAGCTCTAAAATTTTCCTCATTCATCACCTCAAATTTCTCTTTCCATCTTCCTATCATTCTGTCATTCCTATTCCCTCTCTATTCTTGATCACCCAAACCTGCCGTACATCCTTTCTATCTCTATCTCTTTGTTTTGTCAACCTGTATAAATAATTTTCTTCCCCCTTTCTGTCCAACCTAGCATATGCCCATCATATGCCTTTTTTTAACCTTTGCTACCTCTACCTTTACCGTGCACTGCATCTCCCTATGTCATTGTTGCAAATTACAATTAATACATAATGTATGATACTTTGCTTGATATGGAAAATTCGGGGATGGGTGTATATCAGGACTACTCGAAAAAAAAAAATAAAGATGATCCACCCGTAAGCTGAAAGTGGAATGCTCAATTTTGCAGAGGTTTACAAGTGAAAGGGCATCAGAACAGTAAGAATTACAATGCTGACAACTGAAAGCCGATACCTCCATGTGTGATATGCTTAATCGCAAACTAACTAGGAGGGCAAAAAAAAGGGATCAAAAAGCTCACAAACACAGATGGGGGTAAGGCAAGTTGCCTTTCTTTTAAAAAGTAAACTGTGGACAATTGACTGACTGCATCCTATGGGCATGGATGATACAAATTATAAAAGGTTGCACAAAACCCCAAAAAACATCTTCAAAACATGTTTTTCTAATCCCTGAAAGTGCTTAACATATAACACATCTTTATCCTCGATTTTAAAAATAATGATAATATTAACGTCAATATTGTAATAATAATACTGAATTACTGACACATGACAAACATTGATATCAACCATCCTACTATTATTTCATATATCATGAAGGTCTTTTAATATTGGCCGAGATTTGTGATCAGAAGTATGGAAATCCTGACAGCCATATGTCAAATGAATTATTAGCAAAAACAGATGAAAATAAAAAATGAATAAATAAGTAATACCTAATCAAACAATTTGTGTTATGAAATTTTATATTTCAGATACCAAACTCGTTTTGTTACTCTGCACATAAGTGCCATAAAAGGCTTACTGTTTTCCAGATGTTTCACCAGGGTTGATTTTTTATAATTAATGTTTGTTAAATATGGTATAATAGAAATGTCACTACTGAAAAATTAATGTCATTGTGATAATTAATAAAACATATTTATGAAAAAAGAATGTACTTACCTTAAAGCAATAATCGTAATTTGCAATTTTCTCAATGTTTTTCTTTTATTTTTATCTTTCTTTTTTTCAGACATTCACACCATTTTTTCCATCCTGTGTGTCTGTCTTCTGGCTTCCTGCAAATGTTTTATACTATGGTAAGTAAAAGGAAGTGACGTGACATGCTGGCCTGGATTTTTTGTTTAACGTTTCAACATTTCTATGACAAGGAAGAAAAAGGACCCGCTGATCATTCATTGTGAGAAGCTAACTTGTCAATCCAGGACTGCATTCCATATAAGTGAACCAGCTCAGTGTCTTTTATTTCCAAAGTATAGCGTTCTCATGTTCCTAAGAATAGAAAAATATCAATGTATTAAATATATATATTACTTGTTCATTTTTTTTTAATGTAATTACTTTCTAGTCTAGTATTTTAATTGTATTACCACAGAATAAACACCTAACTAGTACAGAGTACTAGTTAGTACTAGTACAGAGTACTAGTTGGGACAACAGAGCAAGGAACAACAGATTATGTGGG
Organism: Fistularia commersonii; assembly: GCF_037954325.1. Taxonomy (NCBI): domain Eukaryota; kingdom Metazoa; phylum Chordata; class Actinopteri; order Syngnathiformes; family Fistulariidae; genus Fistularia; species Fistularia commersonii. The sequence goes on from NC_141302.1 coordinate 6,881,323, forward strand.
AAATACAGCCAAACTATAAAACAAACTGGTACCAAAAAATCTAACTGATTTTCTTGAATCAAATGAAATCAGATTCATCTTAAAAGCCCATGCTTTAAAGAATACCAGGCAATGCAAATTAAATTACTGAGACAAGAACATGTCTTCTATTTTTTCCCCTATTTTTTTCATAATGTTCTAATTGACAGCTGAGGGTAAAAGGCGGATAGTTTTTGTATTTTCACTAAAGGGGCAAACAAATTCTAACCCCTGGAGTATGAGGTAACACAGAAAAATATCAAATACACCAATGTTTTTAAACATTTCCAGTTAGGACACTGAATACAAGCAATAATTTTATGTTAGCTGATAACACTAACACTAACATTATCAATGTTACAATATATTCTGCAGTGAGAACTATGTCTTAGTTGTGCCATATCTTTCCATGTAAATAACGTTCCATTTAAACTCTGTGAGACAGTATGCACCATTCAAAATGATGTCTTTTATAAAATCAAAAATATCTTACACCAAAAAATGATATCTTAGTAGCCACTTCCAAATAAATGAAATATTCATGATTAGTTTACGTCACTGATGTTGACAAAAATAGTCTGATTTAAGAAGAAAAAGCACAATTTCCTACTATTCAGGATGCCTTTTAATAGTGAGAGGTACTGCACACTGTGTATTGTGAATATCTACTATTTGGTGTTGTCTGGTAATAAACGTTGATTTGATGACTGTTCTGTCATCACTTGCTGTTAAAAAAGTTTCCATATGTCCATTGAAATGTCCAAGATGACAAATTCAACGTCATATCCATGAGCAATGAATCTGATTGGAATTTAGTACTAAGAATAGCTTCTACCTTGCTGTTGCTTCTCTTTAATGTTCACATTTTTGTTGTGTCTGAGCGTTTTCCCTGTGATGCCTTGACAGAATCAGTTTGAAATCTATACAGACAGTTGTTTTGTGTGACTTCTGAATCTATGACGGCAGTCGGCATGACAGTAAAAAAAAGTATTTTATGTTTTGATGTCTTCATTGTTCAGGTGCCAAATGATTGTCCCAATGAGTCATTTTGCCGTCTGTTTGCGGTGTTTGTAATCTTAGTTTTGCATCTTGCTATGACTCTCGAGTCAGTAACTAATAGGTCACCTACCAGGGCGTTGTCATTTTTCTTTGGTATCAGATTTTAACAATTTTAGAGTAGCTTCTGAAACAATATTGTCTGGTCCCTCCTTCCTTGTCTGATCCCACAGGTAAATGTAGATCAGTGGTTCTGTCATTTCTTATCCAGTATCCAAATGTTTTTTAAAATTTTGAATGGTACTTTGGAACTGTCACCATGAATTTCAATTCTCCTCAACCAGCTTGTCTTTCCTCACATCCCATGGCAGCCCCTGAAATTATTAAAACTGAATAAATTAAGAAACACAAAGTAAAAAATTAAGCAATCGCTCTGGATGTTTTGACAATGTGTCTAAGTGGTGTGACCACGGAACGTTCTTGAGAGTTCATGTTAAAGATCTTCACTTCCCTAACATGTGCTGCATCTCTGCAACTGCAGACCCTATTTTGGCTGTAGTTAGTCCTGCCATGTTATCATATGAAAAAAAAAAACATGCAGACTTGACAACAAATCTGTTATGAAGCTGAAATGACCGCTCGAACAGAAACTGCAAAATTAATTGTGCCAATACAATATGTTCGACGTGAATGAAAATGAATACATTAATTATTTAGATTCTTTTTAGCTACTTTCATATTGATAAAAAATATTATTTCCTAGCATTTTATATGATGCTGAGAGTGACTCTAGAGAAAATGTATATGCAGATAAATCTAACTAGAACCCCCTTGCTGTGAGGTGGAAGTGCTTACTGCTATGTTACCCATAGTTTAACTTAATATAGAAAAAAACACAAAACAACAAAAGAGCAAGTTAAAATAATACATCGAAATTCAACGACACAACCCAAAACTCTTGCACAACACCAAACTGATGGGTCTTCTGCGTTGATAACATTTACAGACCCGACCTGCCCAATGTCGTGAAGCTGACTGTTCTACTGTGTTGGTGCATGAAAATAAAAACACATCCTACCAAAGTGTTTAGCCTTGGGGATACACAACAAACAGGAACTCTCCGAGTGCCAGACTAAGCATGCATGATTACACAATGTCAGATAAATAAGATGCTGCACTGCCAATGACTATTTTATACATGGAGCAATAACTTAAAGTCTGCTCACACCTGAACAGGAAGACAGTGGATTGAGTAGCATGTAGCCCAGACAGGTGCATTCTGAACATTTTACATTTCACAGGCCTTGGACAGTCTTCTTTGGCAACCTGAATAAAAGTCCAATTCAATAATCCAGTCCTGATGTATGCACTCTATAATGACAAGATAGGTCTGATCTTAGTGATGTTTTAGTGATGTTTCCAGGGGTGGAAAAGGTGACTTTAAAATGGAGACAGAAATAACAATTTATCAATCCCTGGTGGGGAAATTTGTTCTCTGCAATTAGTCCATCATGGATGAGCCATAAGCAGGAGGCTGCTGTCCATCAGTGCCAGGGGAGCAGTTAGGGGCACAGTAGAAGGAGTCGGGAATCAAACCAGGAATGTTTGGTCCCAAAGACAGTTGCTCAACCCCCTGCCCTACGCCGCCCCCCAAAGAATGAAAGAGTCCAGTTAAAAAACACACGAAGATTTTTAATTTTGTCTCAGCAATGGATAACACCATTATCCAAAGACAGATTAAAATGATCACAGAAATGTCTTGAAAATTTTAAAAACGTCTAAGTTGGGGTAAAGAGTAAAGAATTTTCTGCTAACCACTTCTTCACAGCAGCCAGACAGGCACCCAGTTTGCGTGCAGCTATTCTGTCACAAAACAACGCGACGGGGCTACACTGGAACCCAACCAAAATGACTATTAAGCACGGCGTGAGAAGGTGATGTGTATCCATACCTTGCTGATGAGTCCTGCTTCTTTCTTACAATTTTGTGTCAGAAGGTTAAAGAGATAAATGACTTACGTAATTTTTTTGTCCAAGTTTTTTATTTTATTTTATTACGGACATAATTTGGAGTGGTGCATACTGAATGTCTTGCAGAGTTGAAAAAATTTTACTAACATTTATTTGTGAAGAGAGGAAATCTAATGAAATCTTATGATTTCCTCTCTTCATATAGGGCATTGTACACTGCTCAAAAAAATAAAGGGAACACTTAAAAAACACATCCTAAATCTAAATGAATGAAATATTCTTATGAAATACTTTGCTCTTTACACAGTTGAATGTGCTGACAACAAAATCACACAAAAATGATCAATGGAAATCAATTGTATCAACCCATGGAGGTCTGATTAGGAATCACACTCAAAATTAAAGTGTAAAAACAAACTCCAGGCTGATCCAACTTTGATGTAATGTCCTTAAAACAAGTTAAAATGAATCTGTGTTGCTTCCTGAGTGAACACTATGATTTCACAGAAGTGTGATTGACTTGGAGTTACATTGTGTTGTTCAAGTGTTCCCTTTATTTTTTTGAGCAGTATATTTTGTTGTCATTGCTTAAATATATTAAAAAAAAAATGTTGATGAAAAATGTGTTCTGATTAACAAACATTTCAGCAGTTAAACAACTCTAAGTCAACTCATCTGCCATAATAAACTGCAAATATTATGACTCATGTTTGCACGCACTGGTAATACATGAGTAAAAGACAAAGACCAGAGGACAAAAAAAGAAAAATGGTGGGCATTTGTAATTCCTCATTCTTAAACCCACAACAGCATATTCCACAGGTCTTTGATGCATACTTAACATCATTCTGTCTTCCAGTGCCATAGTTGTATAGTTGTTTACATTGTTTGTAAAATTTGAGATTAATTTCCAAGACAATGCTTTTTTAATTCACTGTCTAAATCCACTGGCATCTGCCCTCCTCACCTTTTTTTAAAAACTATCACTAAAGCCCCGTACATCTGGCTCTCCTTTTGTAGGTAGTGCACACCGATGCCTTGATAAGTTATAGATTCTGATTCAATTTAGCTGTGTGATGTCAAGCGCCACGCTCCAAGTCAGACATCACCCAGGTTTAATTTCTAAGCATTAGAATTACAACACTCTGTATCAGGATTTATGTACCTTTGCTGTTATTTTGCAGAAAGTATTATCATTTAAAATTCCACTTTGCATATCCAAACCAGTGTAAAATTTAGTCACAATAACAAGGAATCTTTTGAACTTCATTCATTGTGTATTATTTAGTTATTGTACATAAGCATATTATATATTTACATACAGAACAAATACCCTAAGTTATACTTTAAATTTGAAATCACAACAAATATCAATTACTCAAACATTGCTCAAACATGCAGAAATTGGGTGGACCATGGTGACACACTTGTTGACGTTATTTAACATCATAGAAATATAGCAAGATTGACATTATGAATTTAAAAACTGATTTAAGGATGATGATTCATGGAAAATAATTAATGGAAATAATGTCACCTTAAGTTTACCCCTGGTTTATATGGTCATTTCACAAATATGTATGAATGACCCTGATATTTTTTCACCGTGAATAACCTTTACTCATTTGATTGCAATGACTTCTGGCTCTTGAGACATCTGGGAAAAACACACATACTAAATGGTTGACTGAGGACTCTTCAGGCATGTCATCCATCAAATGTGGAACAACTTTGGTATCAGTAATTTCTCTGCAGGAGCCACATCACACCCTTTATAAATACTTAGTACACTTAGTACAAAAAAACATGTGGTCAATACAAGAAACATGTTTAAAAAGACAAACAAACAAAGTAACTCAACCTTCATGGTGTCAGTTACATGGTCTATAAATAGGTGGAATCATTTCAGCTCAGTGAAGTATTGAGACTAACCAACACTTTTTTTCTTTTATAACTCCAGCTTTATTGTCTCAAGGTTTGTCTGAATACTCCTGTTAATGTAAGTCTGATTCTATGAATCGATGAACGAGGAGAGAAAAAAAATGTATGACCCTATTTATCATATTTATCCACTGCATTAAATGAGTTGCAAAAGATCACATTTGAAAAACGTGATTTAATATTAAAAAAAAATACATCAGATGACTCAGATAGACTTTACATCAAAATAAGAAAGCTCTTTAATTTCAAATCCAGAATTTACAGAATTGCATTTCAAAGTCAGTGTCATGCTACTATTTCACAACTCTGAATTGAAAGCTAAATGAAAATTCTTCTCACTTGTGACTTGATTAACAGGCTCCGCATGTTCAATTTAACCCCCAGAAATATTCCTGGATTGCCTTGAGAGAACAATGAAGCACATTGACGGTAAAGCATTGAGTCATATCGTCAAACAGTAAAAAAAATAAAAAATAAATAAAAAGAAAGGCAGAAAGATATACATCCTGTTGGGCTAACCTTTCATTCCATATCCTACTTCTGGTGAGAAAACAAACAATAAAACAATAAGTGTTTCTTCTTGTGTCTCCAATTGTATTGTCAGTATTCATGTTTGAATTGTTGTGCTGCATGACTTGTTCAGTAGATGGCTATTCATGTTCACTAATGGAAGAAAAAACATTTTTATGTGAATTGAATGAATTATTTTATTAAGCTGTTTTAATATAGTATAGTTTAGTACATGATGTTAGTCGAGTATTTCTGTTAAATCAGTCGTACTGTTATCACTCACTCACTCACTCACTCACTTACTCACACACACAGGCACATTGTTTAAAGGAATTGTATTCCGAACATTTCCAGTAAGAGTACCTGGTCATATTTTTTTATTTTTAAATCATATTTTTAACTCATCACAACACATGAAAGGCTTTATTACTAGCATTACGAGTATTTAAGTTACACAGTCTTGTCTGCCTTGTGGCGCAGCCTGAAAAACGGTGGAACCATTTAATGGAAGTAGATGGTATCATGGATTGAAAGGGGTTCTGAGACTCATTTAAAACAATTAAATCAATATTAAAAGTGTAGTATCGCATTCACGTCTTAGAGGTCATTCAAATAAAAATATCGATGTTTTGCCGCAAAGATGTACAGTGGCAATATAATCCTAAAAACTACATTTACCACATCTTTACTATCGATGGTATCGTATGGAACGTCGTAAAGTCCGAAAAGGACGAATTCGACACGTTTGCCTCTTAAAGGAGACGCTTCCCACACGGTTCTTAAATGGCCTTTATACATGTGAGGTTTTGTATACCTTTAATAAGTAAAAAAAAAACCCGCTTTATTTGTGTTAAATATTATTTCTTGTAAAATACAATTTCTTTACTTGTAAGTTACAAAGTACAATTCTTTCGTTGTGAACGGACTAGCAAAGCTGGTCTCATTCAGGCCTCCTACGATTTATAGTGACAATACAGTTCCAGATGTTTATTAACATGTTTATAATCAAAGTGGGGGGTAAATTTTAGCTGGAGGCGGCATGGACTCGGGCCGAGACGTTGCTTTAGATGTTCATCTTGAGGGAGAAAAAGACAGAGACAACGAAGTTGTCCGAACGGAGGCCGCAAAACCATCCCCGGCCTCGGGTGACACCGCCTACGGGAGAAGACGGAGCAAAAGGCGGGTTGAGAGGTCCCTGCTCACCGCCGACCCCGCGCCAGATACTGAGGGTTGTGTGCGAGTTTTACGGACCAGAGGGTCTCAGACCTCCGGGATTAACGGATCAGACCGTGTCGGTCTGCAGACTACCCCATTACCACGGCGGGGCCGAGGGAAATCTACGAAATCGCAATCTGAAAAAGAAACAGCGACCTTGTAAGTATCAGCGAAAAGACATGACGGCCAACGCGTTTGCTAGTGAACGTCTCCGGAGCTGCATAGGCGGATCTCTGATTATCGGGAGTCTGGTTATTGTCGGAAGTGTTATGTCGCAGAGGCTCTTAAAGCTATAGGTTTACCAGCCAGTAAAACCAAAACAAGTGGGATGTGATGCACTATTGTGCTGCTTTTATTGATATAGACAGTTCATCAGAAGCCTCTACAGCTTTGTCATTGACTCATCGTAGACTCTTTTTTATACACAGCTCCACAATGAAGAGATCCAATTCTAGGAGGGGTATGAAGTCTTTTTGGTTATTCCTTCCCACCTTTGTTTTATCCTCCACTCCCAACATTTGTTTCTAAAATATCCTGACTACCTCAGCATCCAAAAGCACTTTGGGGCCAAAGCTGTCCAAATCCAGAAAAGACAACTGGAGACCTTCAGCAAGAGGACGAAACCTCCCGCCTGCTCAAACCTGCAAGCTGGAAGCAAGGGTGGTGGCCATGTCTTGTGGTACAAAATCACAATCTGTAGCCTCTATAAAATCTTATAATGCAAAGTTCAATGTAGGATTGTACAGTATTCTATTAAAATGATGATCTCAAGCTATAATTTTCAGAAGAGGAAGATAAAATCTCAAAAGGTGGGGACAAGTGAGTGACGTTGATTTTTTTTAATTGGGTAACAGCAGGATTGCTGACTCACGGTTTGTTGTCAGTTTTATTTTCATTTCTGCCTTGTCAATTTCCATGTTAGCATTGCAGATCAAGCTGAGGCTCACAGTGAGGACCCTCCAGTCAGGGATGACCCAAATGGCATAATAGATAAACCCCAGTTAAAGATGTATGTCTTTTTTCTCTAATGTTATTTTGATGGGCTTCATATAGAGAATATCATCCAAGAACGTCACTGGGTTGTTTTAATCCATGGCTTTTCTGTTTGACAAAAACTAGGAAGCTTGCGTGCCTGCAAGTATTACAGCAGAAGGGCGTAAAGACAGAGGAGTCAGAGAAGGAAGACGATGAAAATGATGTGAAAAACAAGTCACCGCTAAAAGTAATGGTCCGAAGTGAAGATGAAGTGCAAGATAATGCAACAACTTACAGCAAGTATGCAAAGAATGGAAGGGTATTATCATTAAAGAAGACAGATAACATCTTAAAAAAGATAAATGGTGAGGTACAAAATGAAATCACTGTTAAAGTCCATGACACGAGAAGGACTCTAAACAACAGTGAGCTAGTCATCTAAGACTGTTTAAATAACTAATACAGAGGGCAATGCAGAATTAGCAGAAGTTGACGACATCCAAAGTCATCAGATCAGTTAAAATGTTTTTGCGTGGGCTAATAATTCCTTCTTACTTTGTCAGCATATTTTTCAATTGTTGGGCAGCAGCCCATTTTAACAAATACATTTTTCACAAGATATTGTCCGATAAATCATTTCCATGAATTAAATTATTGCCACCGTTAAAACCATTTTACTTGGACAGATAGTACACTTTCCAAATTGTGTGGGACTAGGTCTTTGACCATCATTTTCACTGTAGCTACATAGCCTCATTGCTTAATATTTTAAGTTTACTAAATATCAATTTAAGGAAATGCTAACTTTAAATATAAACAAACATTGATCATTGTTGATTATTTTTGGCATAGATATAATTTTTGATTTTGTGAATTTAGAAATAACACCTTGAAAATGACTATTCCTCCTCTAAACATGACTTTGTTTCAGGCGAGGGAGACAACAAAAAGTAGAAAAACCTGCTCGGACACCTAAATGCAGGTTTGCAAGTTTTTTTTAGCTTTTTTGTTGTGTAATTTACCACATGATCTCAGGCTGTTAACAAACCCTTTTATGTGTTACCAGGAAGAAGCCCCCTGTGCAGTACGTACGTTGTGAAATGGAAGGTTGTGGTACTGTCTTAGCTCACCCTCGCTATCTACAGGTTCGACTTTTGTTATCTGTAACCTTCACTAACCAAATCTTATTAAATGGTGCTACTTTTTGTAGGTGAATAAACAATATTACAAACAAAATTTGAACATATCTTAGTGGTAGGTCATATCCTATGACTGTTTTTTGTCAATACAATTTTTTTTGCCCACAGCTTCTTAAAAAGAAATAGATATGTAACCATTACCTTGAGCTACACTTTCTTAATACCATGTGTATGTACCTGTTATAGTGACTGATCTGAAAACGATAATAATAATAAGTTGACATTAAAATGGATCAAAAAATAGCACCTGGCAAATTTTTTAATTGACAGACAGGAGTGAAAACCAACTCCAACTTTATTTCTCCAAATTACCTTTAGATGTGTGGTAAATTTCGGTAATGAATTAAGGCAGAAAAGAGAGAGGGCCACTAGTATTGCAGCTTGGTCACATGAATGCATTTGCAGATTATTAGTCATATAAGAATGATCACAAATTACATACATAAATAAGGATATACATTACATTACATTGCATTTGGCAGACGCTCTTATCCAAAGCGACTTACAATAGAATATATTATATTCTATATTCTATATTTATAATATTATATACAATATAATTACACATCCTTTTTTTTCCTGTTTGCACATTTGTGATTTGAAATTCAGAATATCCTTTTTTGAATGATTCCATGTAAACGCAACATAAGTATACATAATGGCAAAAATTATTTGATTAAAGAAAAAAAACTGGTCACCAGATTTAAACAGTTTTGTCTCATGTCTTCATTTTAGCACCACATCAAATACCAGCACTTGTTGAAAAAAAAGTATGTCTGTGATCACCCTTCCTGTGGTCGGTTGTTTCGTCTGCAGAAGCAATTGCTCCGTCATGCTAAGCACCATACAGGTGATGTTGGCATTTACATGTTTATCAATGCACCTTAATATTTTTTGAAGTGGGCAGTTAAAAAAATCAAAGCATAGAGCCTAGAGGCAGGACACAACAGGCTACAATGTAGAAATGTTGTTCTCTTTAAAGTTGTGTAGTTTTCCTCATTTATGTTTACAATGTTGATTTCAGATCAAAGGGACTATATCTGTGAGTATTGTGCACGTGCCTTCAAGAGCTCCCATAACTTGGCTGTGCACAGGATGATCCACACTGGAGAAAAGCCAATACAGTGAGTGACAAGTGTGTGTTCACTATTTCAAGGCAGCATAATACAACTTTGCTCAATGAAATGTGTTGCTTGTTTGTTGTTTGTTGATTATAGCTACACAGTTGTGCATTTATTCCGCATTTAGCATTATGTTGGGCAAGCATGTTTTTGGACACATACATACATAAAAGCAGATTGGTTGATCTCCATATTTTAAACCTGTTTAAAGAGTAAATTCAAAACAACCCAGGGAATTCAACAAAATCAGCTCAATGTCTTTGTCTTTCCTTTCGGATGCTCCCTTCAGGGGTCGCCACAATTAATCATATGTCTCCATCTAACCCTTCTCCTTTCATTCTGGGTGACATCTTTTATCACCATTCACACCTGACCCATTTCTATACATGTTCCAACCTGCTAGGACATGTTTCTCACACTCTCCATTGCTATGGACCATAAGTATTTTAAGTATAAGTACTTGAAATCCTCCACCCTCTTTATCTCGACTCCCTGTAGCCTCACCACTGTCTTGCTGTGGCTACCATTCATTCCTCTCCTGTCCAGAGCATACCTCTAGACTCCTCTAGTTGCTCCCAGTTCTCACCAGAGAATGCGGTGTCCTCTACAAACATCACAGTCCATCCCGTTGCTACATACTTACCTACAAATACCTTGCTGTCACCGATCTCCTTCAGACTAGATTGTCTATGTAAGATGTAACACACCTGTGTGCTCCTACCTCTATTCTCACCCCATAATCCTGTCTCTTCTGGGAGAAAGTATTTACCACAGCGATTTCTATCCATTTTGTCTACCAGTATCTTCACCATCTGCATACCCTGATGCCAAAGCTGCCCATCACTTCCTCATCCCCTCTTTTGCCTGCACCAATATGACCATTGACATCTGCACCAGTTACCACTCTCTCACCTGTGGGCATACTCTGCCTCACTTCACTGAACACTCCAAAATGTCTCCTTGTATTACACATTCCTTCTGCAGAGCATAGCCACTCATGACATTTAGCATCACGCCTTCAATTTATATCTTCATACTCATCAGTCTATCTGACATGTTTTTCACCTCCAGAACATTTCTGACAAACTCTTCCTTCAAGATAATTCCCAATCAATTTATTTTCCTATCAATACAGTGGTAGAACAACTTTAATCCTGCTCCTAGCCTTGCACAGTATATCCCCCTTCTTCCTCTGCATCATGTCAACCAACTCTCTAGCTTTCCTGTTGTCGACCTTACTCTCAATTGTAGACTTGCATCCCCTCTGATCTCTCTGTGTATGGACACACCTTCCTCCTCTCCTTCTGCGGCCCATTGTAGCCCAATTTCCACTGTTACCCTGTGTTATCAACATCATTGTCATTCACGCAGACCTCGACCAATACGGTTTGAAAGTCATAGATTTTCAAATCTATAGGTTTTATGTAGGATGCCCTTCCTGACACAACCCCCTACATCCGAACCTGGGACTCTCAGGTGTTCCCCCTTGAGAATGGTAAACTCTTTAGCACAATAGATGATAAAATCACTCTGGTGGGGCTTGAGCAATGATTTAAAGACTTCTTTAATTTTATAGGAAAGTGCCAGCTGTTTCAGAAATTTATCAATTTGACTAAATGTTAAAAATATGAGAATGTCACAGACATTTAAAAGGACTGTATGTACCAGTTGCTGTGTACCGTAATTCAACCGTATCAGATGCCAGTGACGCACATGAAGATGTGCAATTGCATAGTTTAGCCTTCTTCTCAACAGAATGTTGTATTACAGGTATGACTGCAGTTTATCTGTAGGCATTTGATACATGATAGGCTATTAGAGAATATTATGAAAAATAAAGTACAATTGTCCAATTCGCAAGTGTTTATACACAGTTATATTTGTGTGTTTGTAGTGTTCACTTTATATCAATGTAGCAAAATTTTAATTTTGGATTCGCTGTGTTATTATTTTTTCAGAAGCAACATTGTGAGCCACCAATTAAAACCCAGGTTTAAATATTGTTCAAATGATACTGTTTTGCACATGATCTGCTCTTTGTCTCCACTGTGTGGCAGGTGTGAGATCTGCGGCTTCACCTGCCGTCAGAAGGCTTCCCTAAACTGGCACATGAAGAAGCACGATGCAGAATCTTCCTATCAGTTTTCTTGTTCCATTTGTGGCAAAAAGTTCGAGAAAAAGGACTCTATTGTCGCCCACAAGGCTAAGAGCCATCCGGAGGTGCTCATTGCTGAAGCCATAGCAGCCAACGGAGGCCCGATAATAAAGAGTACAGACGTGGCACCAGAAGCTGCACTCGAATCTGTACCAGAGATTATGCCAGCTCTTATATCCCCCACCCAGCCCCGTGTCAGCCAGGAGGACCAAGAAGTGCTAACGCTAACGCCATTGCAGCAGGTGGTGCTCCCGCTTGCTTCAGATACCGCACTCGGTGGATCCGAGAGCCACTTCCCTCAGATTCCCTCAGAAACCCCTGCCATGCTCCACCTCGCCACTCCATCCGCTGGTCATTTCCCCAGCACTAGCCACTCACCACTCATCCAGCTCTCCGCCCTTCCTTCCAGCAGCACGGTGACCCCTGTATCTTCTGCTCTCTCCCAGAGCCCCCTCATCAACCTGAGTCCTGCCTTCACCATAGCTCCCCAGCAGACAATAGAGTGGGAAATGGAGGATAAGGACACACAGCTGACAGGTGATGGAGAAATCTGGAACAAGGTGGTGGAGGGTACGGCTCCACAGGATGTAGGTAATATTATCTGGGAGAGTAACAGGGAGATTAAGAGGGAAGATGAGGGGATTGTTTGGGAAGCGGAGGGCCTGAGACCAGTTTTGTTACACTGAGGCGAGGCACATGAAGATCAGTTAATCCAGAGATAGACTTACATTAAATTCCAAGATACTAAAATAACAAAAATGTTAAAAGGAAAGAGTTAATTAGCCAACATTTAAATGTTTGAAATATCAAACCCATCAAAATCACAAATGATGCAGTTGTCAGTTATACAGCTACAGCAAATAGGGTTATTTTTTTATGAAAGGTTTGACTATTTGAATTTTAGAAGACGATGACCTCTAATACTGCTTCACAAATATTTTAGTACTTCTTTTTTGTCACCCTGTCTTTGTATAAACATATAAGCGTGTGAACAATAGAACCGAGTCCTTTTTTATTTGATGATTAATGTATACGGTTTGTTTCCATAAGAGTTTTGTTGTGTTTCTACACTTCTCTTTGTAGGATGAACAGATGTGTGGCCACTGATAAAAGTAGTGGGGTGCTGTAGGGGGTGAGCAAATGTTGTCACAGGCTAACTGAGTTTTATTACATTTATAGCCTAGACTTCTCCACATTTTTCAGCAGATTTTGTCAAGCTTACTATTTGAATTTTTACATGCTTTCTAACAGTTTTTTTTTTCTAGCAATCAGATTATACCATTAATTCAATAAACACGATTATGTGCAAAATAATTTCATAATTGTGGAAATTAAAGTGAAATTACATTTTGAAAAACTAAAATCCAAGTCTGGTCACCTTTCTTGTTTAACAGCGTTCTGGTACCACTGACAGTGTTATGATATAGAAACAGTGGATTTGTATGAAATGGCATGAAATTTTTTTTTGAAGTTATGTGGAGGAGCACACATACCTCTATACAGTGCAACTACTGTTGAGCACTCACAAGCTTATAGTTTTAATATATCAGAACATGTATTTGAATTAAGTATAATTAAATATGTGGAATGAAAGTGCCTGATTTGCCTTTTTTACTTTTATTTTTTAGTTTGTTGTTGCTGACTGTTCCCTTCAATTATTGTATATTAGATATTATTATTCCATCCTCTCGAAATTTCAGTATTCAACCACATGGGCGGTGTGGTGCAGAAGGTAGAGCAATCGTCTTTGGAACTAAACATTCCTGGTATGATTCCCGGCTCCCCCTAGCGTGTCGCAGTGATGTTGAGCAAGACGCCGAACCCCGAACTGCTTCCCTGGCACTGGTGGACGGCAGCCTACTACTCATACTTCAACCATGATGGGTTAATTGTAGATAATGAATTTCCCCACGAGGGATTAATGTATACATTATTATATCATGAGAGAATTGGTGGATATTGTAGCGACTTGGGAAGCCACTGGTTTTATTTTCAGCAAAGTATTAGTTTAAGTTCTTTGATATTCATTCTAAAATATTCAGCTAAAGTGACCAGGGTTAGGTGCCACAAAATTATACTTGACTTGCACTGTGTCTTCCCATTAGCGATGGTACATGCTACAATGGGGTCATTGGTTTGGTCTACTTTGAATATTTTGAAAGCACTAATGAATGATTGTTCAATTCATCGCCTTTTTACACAACATTGTTTTAGGGTTGCACCACAAATTTCAACACATCTTTTCCTTTAATATGAATTAAACAACCTGAAATGTGTTGACAACAACTAAGTTACAAGTGGATGTAATTTCAAAATTCTTGGTATTTTATTTTTTTCACATGGGTGGGAACAGTAAAATCATCCTCTGGGTTTGGTGTCTCTGGGAACATTTTGCAGCAATTGACTTCTGACTTCCGATGCTTTCTCACCACTACTTTCCCACTCAAATTTATTGATGTCAGACAGATTATCTAACTAATCTGTCACGTTGATTTAACCCTAGAAACCATTATAGCATAAAGGGATTCACCAGTATGTCAGCATGTTTAACTATTCAATCCTTGGGGCATCTATATGCAATACTTTTTGGCAATTCAGGAATAGTTTATTGGTGGCAAGTACTATCCCATCTCTGGAAATAAAAGACGAGACACAGCGTCAATGAGAAGAGGGGGGAGCTGAAATCACCTTAACATTATCAAAGTCCTACTGTATAGGAGTGCCAGGAGTGGGATAAAACAGTGACAGGAAGGCACTGAATTCAGTTCTGGGTGGAGGAGGAATTATGAGAAGTAGGGTAACAAAAACAGATAAAAAGTAAGGATAAGCAGGCTGATGATTGGATAAGTGATCTCCACAGTACATGGTTTATTATAGGAAGTCATCCAGCTGCTCCTTCCAATCATTGCACTGAGGCTTGAACTGAAAACAGAATGTGAGGACACACTTTATTTGGATGAATTTTATGGAGACAATGAAATTAACTGTATATATCTTCATTTTTTCAAGCCATTTGGATGAAAATCTAAAAGTAATGGATTTTAGACGGCTGAAGTTCAAAGTTTAGAATAGAATAACAAACAAACTCAACTAGATTTGAAAGACGGTCTTTTCAGAATAAGCGAGAAGGAGTTGTGCATTAATCGTCCTGGATATTATGAACCATAAGGTCTTTCGAAAGAAGACAGTGGCCACTGAGGATGAAAGATTTCAATATGGGTACATTTCACAGGGAGACATGATAGAACACTTGATCTTGACCGCTTGACCTTCTTTTAGTGGTGGTTTCAATCTGTCACCCCACACCTCCCAACCCCCAAGCCCACAACTGTTTTAGATGTGAAGGAAATTAAATTTATCAAGCCCCTGCCAAACCATTCAATTTCGATGAAGGCTACAGCTGCACCGGAGAGTCCGGAGCATCTGGGAGGATAGAGAAGATGGACGGGATGCAAGTGGTGGTTTTTAATTTTGTTTGTGAAGATCATAGTTAAAAAGAAACATCAGTGTCATTTTCAAGCAATCGGTGGGGGAAAGAGAATATTTCTGTTTATAAATATATATATATATAAAATTAACTTTTAAAGTGGTGTGAAAATAAACACCACGACAACAACATATCTAATCAGAGTACCTCATTTTGTAAGTGATACTCTAGATTCCAGAGTCCACTGAATTTCCACTGAAAATACTATAAACTGGATCTTGACAGCATCTTAACATTGGAGAAATAGTCTTGTATTAAAAATGCAGAAGAGTTGCTGTGATCAATATTCTGCAGAACAATCGAGAATGAAAACTGAAACCTTTGATGCCCTCTAATGGACAAACTAAATGCTGAAGGTACGAAACTGATAAATATATATTTGGCATATCTGTACAGCTCTTACCATCTAAAATAAGACGGAACTGTGTCACTGTATATTTTAAAGGGAAAATCAATTCAATTTGACTTTTGCTTCCTCGGTTGAACGGGATCCTTGTGACAGCAAAGTTAAGGAGTCTTTAAACGAATGCAAGAACTTAAAACCACAAAATAAAGGTAGAAAAAAGAAAATGTGGTCTGAAATGTTTTTATATAATGAGATTCAGAATCTCTTGCTTTGCTGCCTGGTGTGATCTGAACCACCTGAAGATCAATGGCAGTAAGACAAGGGAGAAGGTGAACGACTCCTGGAGGTGTGCACCCCGGGCAGCACCAGTGAACATCCAGGGTCTGGACATTGAGATCGTGGAGGAGTACAGATACTTTGGTGTTTACTTAAATAACAAGCTGGACTGGACCAACAAAACAGATTTCCTGCATAAGAAGGGTTAAAGTCTTCATTTCCTGAGGAGACTGAGGTCCCTTGGTGGATGCAGGACACTGTGAAGGACCTTCTATGACACTGTGGCTTCTGCACCGCTTTATGAAGTGGTCTGCTGGGGCTGAGGAAGTTCTAAGAGAGACAGGAAAAGACTGCATAAGCTGGCCAGGCGGGCCAGCTCGGTCTTGAATTGCTCTCCGGTCTCCATCGAGGTGGTGAGCAAGAGGAGGATGTTAGCTAAGCTAGCATTCATAAGGGACAACCCCTCTCATCCTCTACATGACAGGGTTTCTAAGCAGCTACTTTGTCCAAAGACTGTTGCACCGTCACTGCAAGAAGGAACACTACTGCAGGTCTGCAGGTCCTTCACTTCATTGGTTATTGGTTATTGGTTATTGGTTATCGAACTGTTCAATTCAACAAAAACATGAACTCTTATTTAGCACAGTGCCGATGCTGCTCCCAAGCATCCCACAATGCTCTGATTTACTACCCCAATACCCCCATCCCTACTGTGGACTACCTAACCTCTGCTTACCACTATTGTCTGTGCAATATTTATACTTATACATCCTCGGAGACAACTTACTCATCATTTATTTTTTACGACTCACATCCCCTATTGTGCACTCGCTATTTCTATGACCGTTCTCTGCACAAAGTATTACTTTTGTTTATCATTCATCATTTTTTTTACATCTTGTCTTTCTGTGTTTATTTCGTGCATAGTTTTTTTTCATCTGTATCTATATCCTTATTTGCATATTTTTGCATTTTTTTTCTATCCTGTAATGCTGCTGTGACAATTGAATTTCCCCATTGTGGGATCAATAAAAGTCTATCTTAGAAGAGATAATTCGAAGGCAATTATACAAATTGAATAATCCCTTAAATTTTATTAGCCAGAGAACTTTGTTAGATTTCATAATTTTTTGCAACAACAGAAAAAGAAAATATATACTTGTTTTTTTGGCATGTGAGGCACTGACTGGGCCGCTTTGTGACGTTTCCTGAGGGGAAAAGGCCCTCCTGTGCGTCCCCCTAAAACCGCCCTCTGGCGCCTGCGGAACCAATTAAATCCCCCTCTATCCGCGTGCACGCCAACATGACCGCTGACACAAACACGCTTCTCTGACACGCGTTTCCAAAAGATCTCCGTTCCTCGCTCCCACGGACGAATATTCTCAATAGAAAAAAAAAAAAAAGAAAGAAAGAAAGCTTGTCTCATCGACTGGGGAAGGTTGGGGGGGGGGGGTGCGCGCACACACAAACACACACACACACACACACACTCACATACACACACACACACACACACTCGTGGTCTGGGCCCACATCCAGCTCCGCTGAGCACCAGCAGCAGCGACAAGCGCTGGAGTGCAAATGGCAGAGCAGGAGGAGCAGCAGCGGCAGCGGATCCCCGCGCTGGATGCGCCGAAGCGGTCCCGGACGGGGAGAGCGGTGGCCCTCGCTCGGCTTCTGCACCACGAATGCACTAATCTGCTCCGGTTGTATGTGAGTTTATGGCTCTTCACGCCTCCCCACCCCTTCCCGTTAGTTGTGGATTCATTTGCGTGCGTTGGAAGCCGCTCTCGCTACCTGTCGGGTGTTCGATGATACGCTGGACTTTTTCTTTTTTTTCTTTTTTTTTTAGGGCCGCTTTTATCAATCGCCGCAACTGTAGATAGTTTTGTGTTGTGGTGTTCTGTGTCAGGATGCTCCGGTGCGGAATGCAATCATACTAAAAGCCCCCTTCCCCCCCCCCCCCCAACACACACACACACACACACACACACACACACACACACACACACCTCCTTTACGTTTTCCTCTGGCCGCCTAATGGATTATACTCTTCCTCCTCTGCCATGCATCTTTGACCCCCTTCTTAATTGGTCGATATAATCAATACAGTTGCCACTTAGTGTTTGATTTGTAATTGATCTGGAACAGAATGAAAAAGCACAAGTGCAAGGGTACTGTCGTCCTGGGCAGCTTTTGCACTCTGCTTCAAGTGATGGGCAACCTATCTTAACTCATGTCCTTCCACTTTTTCAGAGGGAGAGGGAGACCTTCTTGGCAGACCACACCCCTGAAGGCAGCCGCATGGTGTCCCTGTCCCCAGACACAGAGGAGCCCAGCACTGAGGAGCAGGTGCAGCTGCTGCATGCAGCCCTGCGCCAGTGCCTGGGCCTTCTCCTGTGTGTCATCCAGAAGGAGGAGGAGGAATGGGGTGAGCTGGAGGGGGAATACGAGATCATGAAGAAGAGCGTCCGACTCCGCCTGGAGCTCCTTCTACACAGCACCAAAGATCTGGTGGGGATCGAGGGCACAGCTCTGGAAGTCGGCCCAGACATCCAGTGTAATGAGGTACAGGCACAAAACTCGCAAAAAAAACATTTAGGGCATGCAACAGCACAAAAAAAAAAAAAAAAAAACGAAGCTGACATCAAACAGTTATTAATATGTGTGTATTGGTGTGTGCAGGATTATGTGCCGATAAATGAAAATTAACATGTCAGTATATATGTGCTGGCACCTGGTTGGACATCAGCTGTTTGGTTTCATGTTGATTGTGAGGCGGCCAAAGTTAAATGTTTGGATGTCTCATGGAAAAAAAAACAAGAAATAAATAATCTCCAAAACTGATGACAGTTGACATTGACAGCTCAGTACTTTTTTTGGTGGTGTCATCAAATAACCGAGTCCAACGTCCAAATACTATAAACTCAATGTCTGTCACTTTACTGTCTTTATATTCAAAACTTTTCCAGCCAGGTTCTAATTTTAATGGACATTTCACAACAACATTTCTGACATGAAGTTAACATTCTACACAGTTGGTTTCAGCTGAAAGTAGCTCAGATATGAGTGGCAAGTGGCAATTTTTATGTAGCTTTACTTCCTGTGTAAAAGTCAGAACATTGGTAAATATTTTTGAAACAATTGACACAATTACAACCATAAAAAGTTTCCATCTTTAAAAAAACACCGACAAAAACGTAATATGGAAAAGGAAAATATCACCTAGCAACATGTATATGCATTCCATCGATGCAAAAAGTGATTAATTCCAATAACTGACAGTAAGGAGCTATCACATAGAATTTATTAATGTTATGATGTCGAAAATGAGAACACTGAGATGAAAATAGCCATATGATATTTTTATACCTCATTTCTACGTAGAACTTTACACGTTTACAAGTCCCTCTAAATTGTCCTTTTAAATATTAATGAGAAGAATAGTCATGAGCTTACGTGCTATTTCATTCAACGTATATTAAGAATCAAGTCATATTTCACACAATGAGATACCTTCCCTTCCCCCCTATGCTATGAAAACCTCCCTGTGAAATTATCTTCGTGCACATGGTATCAGATGGCCCCTCGATTCATCTGTAATGAAATGAGCTTCTTTGTGTTCAAGCGATAATCCATTATATGATACCAGGTAATGAACACCAGCCAAAAGATCCGAAAGCAGGCGGGCTCTCGCGAGTTTTCATTATTCCTCTTCTGTCCCTTACTTTGTAAGAGGTGCTTCATGTGTTTTGTTTTTTTTTTCTTGGTAGGAAACTGATGGTGTCGGGGGAGTTTTTGGTCTCAAAATATGGACCTGTCGGGTGCTTCTGGAGCTAATCCACTGGGCCAACCATGCAACGCAGACCCTCCATGCCTTACACACCGAGAGGGGGGGGACAGATGAGATCTGATCAATCCAAATACCTTCAATAAATGAACTCGCTTGACACTAACAACCAGTTACCCATTTTAACATGTTCCAAATTTAGCACTCCGTGAACACTCGAGGTTAAAGTATGTGCTGCTTAAGTGACATGCAACTAAGCTCCTTTAACAAAAGCCAGTACCCGGCTTTTCTCAGAGGTTGGTATTTCCACAGCAAGTGCTAGAATGACCTCTGGTTTCCCACAGTTGCTATTTCCTCTGACAAAACAGCATAAATATATGAGGTTTGTGCAGTGACAGCTAGACTGTTTTTGTATACTGTGTGTAATTTATTTTATTTAATTGCATCTACCGTTTGATAACTAATAATCTGCTGTGCTGTAACACTCTTGAGTAATCACTAGAATGTAGCCAAAAACCCCACGACTGATAAACTGTGACTCTTGTGCAGCTGAATCTCTCAATATTTGCTATTTTAATAGTTCACATGGCTTTCAATGTAGTACTTCATTAACCTATTTAATCTGAATTATTCCGAACCTTTGCTGTTCCTCTGTATAAATTGAATGATGGTATGTATCGTGTATGCTGCTCTGGCCACCAACCTCTCCTGATGATGTACTTGAAAGCGCTGCTAAACTTTTCACAAGTCTGAATTAAGAGGGCAGTGGCTCTGAACACTTTCTCTTTTGATTCCTCATGTCCGACAGCATTAACATATTCTAATGTTATTGATCATTAATTACAGGTGAAACTTTTCATAAACACACATGGAGGGTTCAGCACTTAGTTTGACAACTGTTGTGTTAGAAGGTAGGCAAATGTTTTACAGTTGGATTGTACTTTCAAAAAGCCAAAGGATCAAACAGCTTCACTGTAATGTTAAATGCCTGACACGGCATGAATTCCCTAAGGAAATGAGCTTTGACTTACACACTCACTGATGTGATGAGTTTCTTGATGCAGTGCTTGTGTTTGATCTTAGATAAATAACTGGGTGTGCATTGAAGATTAAAACGCTTATCTCAAGCCTTGACTTGTTGGTATTAACTTAATTTCCTGTGTTGTGCTCCTCTTCATAAAAACACTGAAACATCACAGCAAATTCAACAATCAATACTTTTTGATTAAAACTTAGAAATGAAACTTGGTTGAAATCCAACACAGAGAGCAGGACTGAAGCCTTGGGAGCAAATTCTGTGACATTTTAGAGAAATTAACGCAAAGCCATATAGAAGTAATAATCAAAACTTATCAAAACTTTTTTTTCTCATTCATGATTACACCACAGATGAATCACTATCTGTATCAATGTTCCTGCTAGGCAGCCAGCGAGATGTTGCTAGAAACACAACAGAGCAGTAAAATAACAAAAGGAATTATCATTGTGGCACACATGGTGATCCAAGCAACACCATGTATTAGAATACCCCCAAACAACGATGAACACAAGTCCTTGTTTTATGCAGGCATGCAAAACAGCTTTAACAGTAGACCTAGATAAAACGAATTATGCTGGTCTTGATAAACATGACAAAAATTAGTAATTATGAGAATTCCTTCTGTTCATGGATATTTTCCTACATGGATGATACATATTTTCCAATTCACTGAGAGACTGGACTGACATGGTTGCATATGATGCTTCGTGTCACACAAGGTTGATAAAATCAGCTTTAAAATTAATATGATAGCCACACAATGAGGCAGGATGGACATTCTCAATTAAATAATGTGACTTGAAATACTTGGTTGATTAGAATGAATATTTTTCGTGTTTTAGACTTAAATTGGGCCCTGCGATTGACTGGCGACCAGTCCAGGGTGTACCCCGCCTCTCGCTCGATGACAGCTGGAATAGGCTCCAGCAACCCCCACGACCCCGAGTGCAGGATAAGCGGCAGACAATGAATGGATGGACTTAACTTGACATTTTGTCTTTGGTTTCATTCTTTAACCATTTTCACACTAGTCGGTGTTTTGTAAGTCTTCTGTTGTGGCTCTGCATAATTCTTTATACTTGATTATATTCAAGACTGTATGCACTCTAAAGATAATTATTTCACATAAAATTAACTTAATTGCAATACTCTGGTAGAAAATACTAGGGTTGCATTTTCTCCTAAGACACGCTATTTCTATTTAGTGTGTTAACCAAATGATCATATAATACAATGCCTTACTGTTATTGTTATCCAGCCAAAGTAACAAACATCAGCTCTACATAATCAAAAACACAGTTTGGTATAATAATCGAGCTGTCTGAACAAAGAGTAGGCCCAAATCCATTTTGTTCACAATACTTTTTGTTCTTTTGCCCGAGTGACGTTTTAAACATAGTACGTATCCCTTTAATTGTGTATTTTTAGACTGTAGTAAATCATGGGGAAGCAAAGTATCCTGACTCCAGTCACAACCACCGTTTTCATTGTAATATCCTGTGAACAAAATCAACAATATTCGCAAATGTGCACCACAGGACTTTATCTTAGCAATTTATACTTAGTCTGCTAAATAAGAAACACATTGAAGGTTAAATTATTTTTTAAGTTTATAGTGGGGCCTTTAACTGGCGCAACTGGGTTCCAGTTTAGGTCTATTGTATAGGTGATGCTGTGTCTATCACAGTAAACATAACGTCTATAAACATCTTCTGATCAGTTCTTCCATTGTTTACCGAGCAGATGTTCGGTTTTTAAATCCCGTTGTTTAGGAAGGACTCATTCAGACATTGTGGTATAGATATCATCTCAACGGATTCTCCCCGGTTTCATCGGGCCCTGCTTTATCTCAACTGATTTCAGACATCGGTCGAATCGCAAAGTTTTGTTTTCGGTCGGTCCGATCGTTTCCATGTTGACGTTGCTTCGGTTCTTTATTTTATTTAAAAAACGGATGCACCCCATTTTACCACCAGCACCCCTAAGGATGTTGTGCACATGCGCGTTGTGCAATCCACCGGAGCGCGAGAGGTAGGGAAGGAGTCCTAATGGCGGAGAATGTGCGGTCGCCTTTTGACTACCGGGAGCCACCGACCCTCGACAGCGACGGGGATGGCAGCAAACCGCCGCCGCCGCGCGGGTGAGTCAGCACCGCCGGCTCCCGGTCGTACACCGAACGATGTTCTTTCCACCGGGTATTTGTGAGCAAAAAAAATGCTAAGAGCTCCAGACGCGCGCGCCGTTAGCGTGCACGCCTGTTTAGTTGACGTTATAAGCCTTCTTGCATGTAAATGTAGCATTTTTTTAATTGAAGAAAACGGGGCGTGTTGGGTGTTATTTGTCCGGTTTCGGGCCGGAGCTGCTGCCTCCGCGGGACAGCTTGTTCCGCTGCCCCCCCTCGGACTGGGTTTACTCACCAGCCCTTTATTCTGGATGTTTTCACGAGACCGAAGTCTAATGTTAGCTCTTCGAGGCTAGCTGGTTGTTAGCCAGGGTTTAGCATCGATCTTAGCATGCGCCCAGCAAACATCATCATTCATGTAACAATCCGTCGTGCTTCATTAATGACAAGACGTCCCGTATATGCTATCTGTATATTCCCAGGAACTTGAAATAATTACCAACCCGTGTTTGTCGTTAGCATACCATCTATGTAACGTACAGGCACTCAGCTGGTGCAGGTCTTGACTCCCGGCTGTGGGGCTGTAAGTAAACAAAGTTGCTGACCACGAACAAAATCACTTCAGTGCAGTTAAGCGTCGACGGCTGTGTGATTTCAAGAAGCCTTGCAATACCGATCAGGTTTCTAGACATGCATCTAGACATCCCGTGATGTGTTAAAGGGGTGGGACCGTAGCCAATGTTTTGTTTATGAATTTCTGGGATAACCCTGTAAGCTAAAATATAACTTTACCGATTGCGCGTTACCTGCTTATTGTGGTTTTCTGAGAAGAAAGAGAAACAAATGTATCTGCGTTGCGGTTCTGAAAACAACGGATTTCAATAAATCCTAGCATCATACGAGGCCGTCAATTACAGTAGAGACAATGAATTGCAATTCACTATATTCTATAGTTTCGTCATGCAGGATTGGTTGACAGATCGAAAAAAATTGCAATGGAAATGCTATTGATATCCATGCCACATCCCTCCAACATGCCTGATGATAATTAAACAATTGGATGCAGATGAACATATCACCCTCTGCAACTGAACAGAAAGTTTCATTCCTGAAAAACATGGGGTAAATGTCAATCATGTGGAGAAATTCCAAAGTGAATTTCAAATACAAACCTACATATCAATCTGTAAGGATTTGCTGCTTTGCTTTGTCTAAACTGATTGCAGTGGAAAGGTGTTTTTTTTTGACTGTTGGATTGTTGTGGATTTGAATGATTTCGCCTGCCAGGTTGATCTCCATAAACAGATTGAAGTTTAGTATTGCATTCCAACAGGTAACAGTGATACTTGGGTTCTTCCCTGCCCTCTATTTGAATAGTTATGTGAGGAAGGTCTTCACAGATGCTTTGTCTGAATGTATCATTATGCTAAATGAAGCCCTGGTTTTGTTATTACAGCCGCGTGTGTGGGAGAAAAAGGAAAGGGACACCTGTGAAGGTGTGCGACCGAGCATATGTAACAGAAGATGAGGAGGAGGAAAGCATGTCAGAACACAGCTACAGCCCTGGTATACATTAAAACACACACACACACACTCACACATACACACACACACACACACACTTTGACACTTATTGTCAGTGTGTTTCATCTACTCCTGTGCTTGTTAACAGTGTATTGAAGTGAGAGATGATGACTGTCCTGTAGATGTTAGCAGCTCCAGTGATGGCATCGTCAGGCTGGCATTGTGAACGTCTCTTTGCTTCCAGGTGATGGTCAGTACCCAGAGGGTGCAGAAGATCGCCTCCCTCCACCTGGGAGTCCTTATTACCTGCCGGATCCTGCTCAGCTATGGTAAGGGCATCCTGTTCCCTTGGTATCGAGATGCAAATTCTAACACCTGGTATTATATGTTCTTTGACAATGAGTTTTTCACTTATATGGGTATGTTTAAGTATAAGGACATGCATATAAGCATCTGCGTGTTCTATACTGCTAACCCTGAACTGCAAATCTTATATGTGGGCTTGACAATATCATGATGCCATAATGAGAGTGTAACTGAGAATAGCTTTTGCATTCATTTTAGATAGCACAATATGACCATATGGAAAAAAATCTTTTAGAAGACTGTTTCAAATGTTTAATCAATTTTCTGAACTAGCCATAGTGTTCTGGTTGTTGTTGTATTTTGCCTTAACCACTTTATGTCTGTATTACTGATGATTAGATAAGAAAATATGATTTCATAATGTTGTGTAACACTACCTTAAGTCATTATTACAATATTTTCACAGGTTCAGCATTTTCAGTCCGTTTTTGAAAATTGAAAAACAATATGTTATTTTGTGTATTTTTCTTCCAATATTTCAAATACAATTGTACAGTGATGAAAAATTTCTTTAAACATCAAAAAGAGCTGTGATAAAATCATACATTTAGATCCTCCCTGAGGGGAAAAAAAACTTTTTATTCCTCCCTTTTGCATGACCATACTTGTATTGATATGGAATGATTGCAACCTGGTTGTATGACCTGTCTCATGTTTAACCACATGAACAAAGAGAGACTTAATTTCAGCAGTAAAAAGCAATTTCCTTTGTATGCTTTGGATACCATATTAGACTGGCCAAAAAATGATTTCCTGTATTCAACATTAGTCAGCGATTACAGAGCAAACTAGGGGGGAAAAGGGTCCCACTTCGAAAGTAATAAATACTGTATTATGAGATCAGCCTGGAGTCTCAGAGATACTGCGTTTGTGAGCTTGTATCAGAAGCATCCAGAGAAACTGCATTCATTGCACCACTAGGTTTTTTTTACATTGATTGCATATTCTTATATTTCTGGCTTTGGTTTACAGTGTGCCTGAACTCGGGGAGGAGGGGGCTGGTGGTGTTCGAGGACCGGTACTTTTCCATCCACCACCTAACTGCCGAATTCGTGAGGTTCACTGTGGAACCCAGGTGCGGCTAGTGGTTATTGCGATTCGAGACATCGCTAAAGGGGAGGAGATCACAGTGGACTACAGCTTGACAGACTGGGGTGAAAATGCCATGGTGAGCAACTGTGTAACTTCAGCAAAATGTGTCATGAATAATGATGTATAGGCATGCCACAAATGTAGAAGACTGAAAGTTTAACGCATTTTGTTTTTCAAAACTGTGCTACTCACTAGGAGGAAGAGGCAGGGCCGCATCCCCTATCCCTTTCTGTGTCTGATTATCTTACCCCTTCCTGGTCGTTATCCCCTTCCTCCTCTCCACTCACCCACTCTGAGCCCAGTGATTCTGACCGAGAGGAGGACGAAGAGGAAGAAGACGATGATGACGATGACGATGACGAAGAGGAGGAAATCGAAGAGATGAGAGGCCGCATGCTTCGGCGTCGCAAGAAGCGCAAAATGCCGGCAGCGGTCACGTCAAAGAAAAAGAGTGCACCCAGCTCCCCTCGAGGACCTGGGCGCCCCTGTACCTCCTTTTCCCGCCCTGCACCCGTGACGTCTCCTGGCAGGCCTCAATCTCAGACACCAATTAGTTCCCTGGCGCCGCCCACCACCAACATCAACAATAACATCAACATAAACATTGGCAGCTCCAGTGGACCTTCAGTTAGCCGGCGGCAGCACTGTCCTTACTGTGGCCGCCACTACCGCTCTTTGGCACGCCATCTCGAGAAGCACCACGCCAATCAGCCCGAGGTTAGAACGGCAATGGAGCTGGCTCATCTCCACACGCACAGTTCTTCTAATGGAACTGCATCTCACCCTCACCCCTCATCCTCCTCCACATCTGCTACTCACAGTCATTCTTTCGCAGTTCCTCAGCCATCGGCCTCAAACCCTACCCCACCCTCCCTCTTCTCCAGGGAGAGGGAATCACCAGGAACACGCTCAAACACAGGTGCTGTTTCATTCTCGCTCTCACTTTCACCTCCCTCGTCAGCTCAGCCTGCAGCTAACAAGAAGGGGACTAGCTTAACAGTGCCCAATGCAAAACATTCCACACCCCCTTTGGCAGCCCGTGTAAAGAGCCCATCGCCTCCTCCTCCTCCCCCCACTCCCAGAAGGGGTAGAAGGATGAAAAAAGAGAAGCATGAAGAGCCCCAGCCGGTGGAGGTGGAGAGTGCGAGGAGTCAAGAGGAACTTGTTCCCCCACCAACACCAGAGCCAGACGTCGATCCTGAGGAAGACATAGAACTGAGTGGCGAGGGAGAAGCTGATATGCCGGAGGAGAAGAATGGAGAGATAGTAAGGTGTGGACTGATAATTTCTTGATAGAGAACTTGAGAAGGCATGTGTTAGTTCATTTGTTGTTTTTATGGTGACTAACTGAAACACATTTCCTCTCTCTGTGTCTTCAGCTCACACAGGCATCACATGTCTCCACTGCTTTCCTCACTCTCCTGTTTGATCATCTACCTCCGCCAGCAGCAGCACTCTTCTTTCCTTTCCTTATCCCGCTCTCCTCAGTCTGCTGAGTCCTGGCGCCAGCTGTGCCATTCCAGTCTCTCCTTGCTTATCCTGTACAATCGCCATCGTGAATGTGAGGTTGCGAAGCTCACCATTCAGGACTACCGCAAGCGGGTCACCGTCCAAGCCAGTTCCTCCAACAGCTCCCCCTCTGGCATGGAGGCCCTCCTTTCGCCATTTGAGCGGCATGTTCTCAGTCACCTTCCACGGGCTGGTGTTGTTGGAAAGCGTGGCCGCATCCAGCCACTTATTCTTCCACCACACTGCGAGTCCTGCCTTGACCTGCTCCTTCAAACCAGCCCCAATGTGGGTGTGGACCCTGAGAGCCCCTACGTGTTCTCCCGACCCTATCACTCCCCTGCAACCCCACTCAGGGGCACAGACCTTCTGAGAAACTTGGCGCGATCCAGCGGGGCCAAGAACCCGGGAGTAATTACAGGAACTCGTGTGCGTAGGCAGGTCGCTATCCTCACTCAACTTCTACTCTTAGAAGAGGGTCAAGCTGGTGCTACGAAACGCCTAGAAGACTTCCTGGAGCGCGAGTACCATGTGACCCAGAACTGCTCTTCTATAATACGGGACCCAGCACTGATGGGTCGCGTAGGTCGTGTTGTTCTCTATGGTGAGCGGGAGGGAGTGCTTTTCCGAGGAATGAGCCTACAACACATCTGCCTTGAGTTAGATGGTAAGTGCGCATTTGTGCAGTATCTTTAAAAATGTTTTCCATCTCTTGTTTTCCATATTCCAAATTGAAAGTGGTGACCAGTTGCCCCTTACATTTTCACTATCCAGGAGTATTTTAGCTGTAACCGCCAAGGGTTTTGAGGTTGTGCCTTCAACCATTGAATTTTATTTTATTTAAAATACCTATAATTTGTGTTGCCTCTGGGAGTCCTATCGGATAAATTGCATCTAAAATTAATTTTTTCATCTGAGTTTGGCTCTTTTGTCTTTTTAAAATCTTCCCAGAATCCCTGCAAATTTGGAGATAATTTTGGACATAACAAAAGGTATGGTTGGTGACCACAACCACTCCAGCATGTGAATTTGCCTTATTTAACAGTTATGAGTAATTGTAACCTGGCGAATTTAGATCTTCTGTCTGAATAGAGCAAACAGCATATTTTCCAAATTGTCTGTAGTGAAACGTCAGTGGAGCAAACACAGGCATCTCATCTCCATCTTTTTTTCTTATATCATTTTCAATCTTTTCAGTGTTGTTGTCTTCTGTCTACACCGGAATTCTTAAGTGCATATATTAACTCCTGTGTGGTTCTGGTCACCTCACCTGACTTCTTCCTCCTGCAACATTTTCCCTTCCATATTTCAGGGTTTTATCAACAGTTTGTATCGGAAAAATGCACATTTGATGTTTTGGATATAATCAAAATTGTTGCTTGTGAATAGGATAACATCATGTATTCATTTGTCTCACAGGTGTCATTCTGTCTGATGATCTCAGTTTAATTTGAAGGCTTACTTCCCTGTAAATTGTGATTTTAAAAGTAGGAGAGAAAGGGACATTTAAAGACTTGGCGAGAGCACAACACTTGAAATGCCCTTTTAAAGAATTACATTGGATTAATGTAGGCAGTTATAACATTTTGGTGCACATAAATGCACATTCCATTTTTGTAAAGCAGAAATCACCATTTCTGTGTAATGATGTAAAGCACTCAACTTTTTTGTTAAAGACAGCAATATTTATCAAGTGCTTGTTAATTTTTTTTGTATAATGTATTGTTATGATTGAATATTTTTAAATGGACCTCTTTAAAGTTATAATACCATCATTTCCTGATTTACTGTTGAGAATCATTGAGGTTTGAAATTTTTCGGTGGCTGGACTTAATTAATAACAACAGCCTCACATTAATTAGGATATACCATAACCTTTCAAATGTACTCTCTTACTTTCTTTTGTGCTGAGTAATAATTCCATTGAAACACTTGACTTAATCTGTCTGCAGTGATGTCTGGCAACTCTGCGGACTCCTTTTCAGAAGAGTCTGAAGCTGAAGAGGAAAAGGAGGACATACAGGTGAAGACTGAGGTAATGGTGAAGAAGAAAGGGCCAGGGAGACCACCAAGGAAGAAGAGACCACCTGTCTCATCAACTGGTAACCCCACAATAGCCAATGTCCCGAAGAGGAGATGCATTCCACCCAAATCAGGTAACCATTTGATATTAAATGCCTTTACCTCAGCACTTGACGTATTTAGAGTTGTCTGGTCAGACACCTTGTATCTTCACCCATATCTACTCCAATTTGCAGGGAAGCGCGGAGTCTTGAAGCGCCCCTGGTCAGAGGCTGAGCGTGTAGCAGTTGAGACTCATCTCAAGAGAAACCTCATGGAACTACGCGTCCCTGCAAAGGCAGACTGCGAGCGCTGCCTAGAACTCTGCCCCTTGCTAGTCAGCAATCAGCGAGACTGGAGGGCGATAAAATTTTATGTGCACAACCGCATTCAGCTACTGAAGAAGCAGGGAAGGAGGGAAAGCACTGCCTCCGTCTGCTAGGTCAGAAAAAGGGCCAAACAAAGACAGTGGCAGAGGGTGCATATCATAATGTAGAAACCACCAGCAATTACAGTGAAGACAACTAACTTTTGCAGCAGCATTTTCTTTCATGGATGAAGTACCTGCATTTAGGTGCATTCCCAATCTCCTCCCATCGGTTCTAAGGGATTAGTGTATTAAATTTGACGAGAAAAGAACGGGGTTTCTCTGATTGAGAATTTTGTTATCAATATGGGGGATGCCTTGTATTTGCAAGATCTTTTGGTAAAGGTGTACTTTGTAACTTGAAAAATCTAAAAGCTACCACTCCATACATCAGTAGTAGACATGATATAGTACCCTCCAAAATCGGTGCTATACAAGATACCTACGAATATATCAGCTCACTGACTTGTGAATTGTCACCTGTTGTTCCGAGCATATTGTATTTGCCAAATTGAAAATGCCCAAGTTATCGAACAGATTTGGTGAACAATTTAATTATGTATTGATATTTTACAAATACTCTTCTTTAATGTTGCTCAGTCATATCAGCACCTATCTGGATGAAGGCATCATTGACAGCTAATTGATTTGAAAAGAGTCATGGTGGGACATCTCTAAACTTTGGTTGATTTTGAATTCACTCACTTATACACTAATCCCCCTGCACTGGGTGTAAGATCAGTGTGGGGGATTACATGGCGAGTCTGATGGCGAAACGACAAAAAAACTCTTTTGGATACTATCTATATTAGTCCTGTCAATCTGTCGACTTTTTGCAGCCTTGCATACGTACTCCTCGGATGGTTTCTTTCCCGAGTTGAGAATTTATTTGTCTTATCATGGTTCGTTGTAGTGTTTTTTGATAGTTTTTCATATAGTACACCTCAGGGCAGCAAGTGATGTATCAGAAACTTTGCTGACTTGCTGAGTTTTTTTTTATCTTGAGGTGGCTTTCACATGAATTTTCCAAGTGTGAAACTAATTTCCTTGATTATTCTGACACTAAGTGAATGCAGCATTAAACTGTACAATTTAAATGTTGTTTCTAAGAACGCTTGATTTATACTACTTGATGAGTGACCATTGTTTTGACAGTACGTTCCACCATGCATTATGAGATACATAGAGGACAGTATTTAGGGAATAATAACGTGGACTATAAGTTGAGACAGCAGTACAAAATGGAAAACTCCCTATATTGTGATGTCAAACAGACTCAACCTTTCTATCAGTGAGAAATTACACCTCGAGTTGTAGAGTCTAGTTATTCTAATTCAAAATTGGTTTGAGCGGTCCTTTCACAGATCTTTTTCGCCGATCCAGATAACTGTGATTTGCCAAACGTTGCCCAAGTTCAAGTCTATGCAAAGGAAAAGGCACTCAACAAGACAGTTATCATCATCACCCCGTGTCACTGCCAAAATGCGTTGTACATCTTTTTTGCAAGGACAGTGAATTGGAAATGTGGAAAACTCATATCCTGTGGGCGCCTACATTTTCAGTGTGCGGAGTTCAACAGCGGGGGGAGCCACTGGTCCCTTGTGCTTCAGAGATTATTACCTTTTCCGGCCAACTGGGAAAACTGTAGCACTGTCTTGTTTTCAAAGCTACAAAGTACACCCTTATGAGGTTGGATAAGATATATTTAAGTGTCAATGCAATTTCAGAAAGCGAATGCTTTTTATTCTTGAAGATGTTTTTTTTTTTATGTATTTTGTTTTTTATTCATTTAAATTACTCAAGTAGTTGACTGTAGGGAGTGATGAAAACTATTGGGTGGGAGAAGATGACATGCAACAGAGGTCTTTGGAGCAATGGACTCTGCTTCAGATTGATAGGCCACCAGGATTTGGAAGTCCCAAAATGAGTTTTTGCTTCCGCTGAAGGCTGATGACCAAACGTAATTTTGGAAAGCTTTGGAGTGAAGAACCACAGGTTCTTATCCTCAAAAGCACTATGGTTAAATGGTATGTTGTCTGGACTGAGACATTTATGAACTTGTATAGTGTATATTATTATGAACTGGCATTGTGCCACACAGCCCATGGCGCCCAACTGGCGCTTGTATTATTAAAAAAAAAGTATTCTTCACAGTGTTGAACCACAGTTTGAAGTGGTTCTTACATACCTCTGTACCATGATCATAGAGTAGTATGTGTCAAGGCTCACCTACTTGAATTTATTCCCCCATCAAAAAAAAAGACAAAAAAAAAAAAAATCAATCAACATTATCGTATTCACATTGTAAAAATGTGCTAATCTAAGAAAATATACTGTAGTGATTTCAAAGTTAGTATTGTGTTATGGTGTACGTACTGTAAATACTACCTGTACTTATTAAAGTGTATGACTGTGGTTTCTTAAACTGGATTGTGCATTGAATTTTACATTGTGGACACAAACTGTTTCAAAGAAACTTTGAATAGCAAATAAACACAGACTCTTACTTTGGATTATTTTATTTGCAAAGCTGAAAATCACAGGTATGTCAATTTTACAAATGACCAATCGGAAACCCATGACACCAATATGAATGCCACACAGTAGGCTTTTTTTTACCTAATGCACAGCATTCTGACAACAGGCCCTGCAAAGACATAATCAATCAGAATGTCTACAGCAGACCAAAAACAATCTGAAGGTAAGTGAAAGTGTATAAATTAAACTTGTCCTTTTGGCTTTTCCTTTCAGGGGTTGCCACAGCGAATCAACCTTCTCCATCTACCCCTATTCTCTGTATCCTCTCTCGCTACGTCAATAAATCTCCTTGCTCTTCCTCTAGACCTCCTGGCTGGCAGCTCCAATTCCAGCATCCATCTACCAATATATTCACTATCACTCCTCTACATGATAGAACCATGTCAGTCTGGCCTCTCTGACCTTCTCTCCAAAACATTTATCATTTGCTGTTCCTCTGATAGACCCATTTCTGATCCTAACCGTCCTCGTCACTCCCAAAGACAACCTAAGCATCTTCATCTCTGCGACCTCTAGCTCTGCCTCCTGTCTTTTCGTCATTGTAACTGTTTCCAGGCCACACAGCATCGCTGGTCTCACCACTGTCTTGTATACCTTTCCATTCATGAAAGTGTACAAATCAAACGAATCAGCAAAATATATTGGGTGCATGTCTTAAAGTGACAAAGAATGGAGAAGTGTTATTTTCAGTGTCAGTGCAATATTTGTGCACGGAGCGGAAACTTTGCTGAACATAATGACATTACTGGTGTATTAAAGAGACCATTCTTGAGACTAAGTGTGCGGAAGTTAAGGGCAACATTTTCAGCTGTAACCTGTGATGGAAAGGGTGGGTTCTCTACAAGCCTGCTCGGGGAAAAGTATCTAGAAATGATTCGATTGTGGATATCGTGCATTTCACTTGTACGTCGACTGTTCGATTTACGGGAAAGTGAGTTGAACGCAGAGGCGTCAATGCGGGACACGGGCTTTTTAATTGTTTACACGTATCCTCACGTGAGCGCGCCCTGTCAAGGCAAATGTTAAACACCAGAACATTTCCGGAAGTCAATAACGGTGGCTACAAAATAAGTGCACGGAAGTGACCGTGGTTCAAAAAAATGTAGACAATTAAAAAACTCCTACACTCCTAAAGCTCTTCACATTAATGGTTATCTCCAGTTCTACGTTTTAAAGCTCCGAACGCTCGACGTTCAGCGAACCGTCAGTTACTATTAATGTGTACAGCTTTACTTTTAAAATGCTCAACCGGAAGTGAATCTTAACTCTGGCGTGACCATGTTTAGACGCAAAGCTTCATTTGGTGTCATAGTCCAGTTCTGCAAGTTTTTCATGTTGCGTTCTTTCTCATATGCACCGCGCTGTCAGTAGAAAACGGCATTTGACATGATGCGTTTAGTTTCCAGGAAAAACGGCGGTGTATATATTGGGAAGAATGCTATTTGTAACAGAAAAGGTTAGCTTAATCTCACATAGCTAGTAGTGCATAGCTTCTGGAGATAGCTGCGGCTCCAGGTTTTGCCAGCGTGAGTCTCAGCCAAATGACAATTTAGAAAACCATCTCCAAACTGTGACAGCGTCCTTTTTATGTTTCATTGGTGTTTTTAGTAAATATGTCTCAATTTGTCGATTCTGACGAGAGCACCCCACTACTCAGGGATGATGCAA
Source organism: Fistularia commersonii (assembly GCF_037954325.1). NCBI lineage: Eukaryota > Metazoa > Chordata > Actinopteri > Syngnathiformes > Fistulariidae > Fistularia > Fistularia commersonii. The sequence continues at coordinate 6,915,605 of NC_141302.1, forward strand.
GCAGGTGAGTGCAGAGTTCAATGGCCATTGAGTTGACCAAATGAAAAAACATTCAAGGGAGGTTTCCAAGTGAACTGTTTACCTTTCACGATATGGACGCGTTCGTACTAAAGCCAAGTAAGGTTACATGTGGATATTTATTTAATCCACTTATGTCACCAAGCATGAACCTTTTTCAGCGTTCTGTGTTTACCAACCCTTCTTGATAACTTGTGGTTTACCCTTTGCGTTCAGTGACGACTCGCAGGATGAAGATTACAAGAGTCGGTGGAGATCTATCAGGGTCATGTATTTCACCATGTTCCTCAGCAGTGTGGGTGAGGAGATTTTTGGGCAAACACCACAACAGACCTTACAATAAGTGGATTATTAAACATGCAAATGTTTCAATCCTAACACACAGGTGCGCTAAAGTGCTCTACTGAAGGAGCAGAAGCTTGTTAATGATTGCTTCCCTCTAAATGCTGTAATGGTGAAATAGTGTGGCATGACATTATACTTGGATACAGTGTGTATCATTATTCTGTCTTCTTCCCCTTTAACACCTCTAGGTTTTACTATTGTTATAACATCATTATGGCCATACTTACAAAAGGTAAGTGTGACTCTTTTACAGATGGTTAAGAAAATAAATCAAAGGAGTGGTATTGAAGGAAAACTGAAAGACTGAAAAAAATAAGTTTCCATCTGGGGCAAAACATTTGTCTAACAATTCTAAAAATCGTTTTACATCAGTATTTGAGTGTTTTTGTTGCAACTGCATGTCATGATATCATTGTAGTTATTCCAATAAATGTCTGTTATCACATTGATTAACACTTTCATATGCACCACTTTTCTTGCAGATTGATGACAGTGCAAATGCCACTTTTCTGGGCTGGATTGTGGCAGCATACAGCCTCGGTCAGATGATAGCCTCACCCATTTTTGGCCTGTGGTCCAATTATCGGCCACGCAGGGAGCCACTGGTGTGCTCAATTTTCATCAACCTGACAGCCAACATCTACTATGCTTATGTATACCTACCAAGCACGGGGAACAAATTTCACATGCTCATGTCCAGAGCTTTTGTTGGTTTCGGAGCAGGTAGTGTGTCCTGGCCTTATCTGCTCTCAGCTGCTCTGTTTGCTGTGCCTACGTTTCACCTAAAAGTGGTCTTGTATTTGTAGGTAATGTTGCTGTAGTGAGGTCATATGTGGCCGGAGCTACCTCCCTGAAAGAAAGGACTAATGCCATGGCAAATATGAGTGCTTGTCAAGCCCTTGGCTTCATCCTTGGACCAGGTTAATATGACAGTATTATCTGTGCTATAAATGATGATCAATATGCACCCAGTTTTTCAGTACAGGAACACTTGCTGTCAGTGCTGCCTTCAGTGTGTTTAATATTTCATGTGTGGGTATTACTCTCAGCTCTGCAGGCTCTCCTGTCATTCATTGGCGAACAAGGTTTTACCATAAAATTCCTAGACCTGCAGCTCAACATGTACACAGCCCCAGCCTTACTGGCTGCAGGCTTTGGTCTCATTAATATCCTGCTGGTTCTCGGGGTACTGAGGTGAGACTAATGTATTTTTCCAGGCCCTCTGCATCATTGTCAAGTTAAAATCCTGCTTGTCTTTGTCATAATGTAACTTCTCACCTGATGTGTAGAATATTTTTATCTCTCTTCTAAAATTCACTTTGTTTAATAATCCTGCTGTGAAAAGTTACCTAAAATGTATGAAAAATAAACTGAGTATGTATAGGAATTCAAAATTAAAATGAGTAGGAACATATCAGGAATGTGATGGCAAATTGGCAGAGCAAGACAGAGAATTGAATTCCTTTTTCATCCTGTTCAGAACAAGTCCAGTTGATTCAATGTTGTTAATCTGACTCATGATTTTTCAAATGATGGTCGATTAGAGTGAGGTTCAACAGAATATCATTATCCTTACATGACTCACTAAGCCCAGTGCTAATCCATTGTTGTTCATGTGTTGCATAATTATCTTTTCTTTTTTTTTAACCACTGAATTGATTAATTAACAGAGAGCACCGTGTTGATGACAACGGAAGACATATTCGTGCCATCAACTATGCATCAGAAGGTATTTGCTTATCCACATTTTAAATTAAGAAACAGGTTTCCTGATTTCATTAACTTTCTATGATGTTACATCACGGTTGCCTCTAATGCACACTGGAATCTAAAAAGAGTAGCAGGACTTTAATAAATTACTTATTGACTTCAGTAGATTAATCTATTTTTACAGCAGTTATATTCCATTTATCATAATCCATAGGCAAACAAGGTCTGCCAGTGAGACCCATACTCGTTATTCAATGAGGATGCCAGGAAATGGTTAAAGCCTTGTTATTATTTCTCTCTGGAGGGACCTGTAATATAGAACTAGGTCTTTTCCAAGAAGTATATAGATTAGGACTAATAATGCCTTTTTAAGAATATTTGTATTTTAAAGTTTGAGTCTTCTCTCTGTTGCAGACAGGGAAGATATCCCTGAAGAAACTGAAGAGGACATTGATCACGTAGCAGTTCTGACCTCCAATGCCCTCTTCTTCATCGTCATGTTCATTTTTGCGGTTTTCGAGACGTATGTATTACATGAGAGCCGCAGCAAGTCAGAATACAACCAAGAGTTGTTACTGACTTGAACATGTTTTTGTGACTTTCAGGATTGCTACCCCTTTGTCCATGGACATGTTTGCCTGGTCAAGGAAGGAAGCTGTGTTTTACAATGGCATCATTATCTGCTGCATTGGATTTGAGTCCATTCTGGTGTTTCTGGTTGTAAAAGTGGCCTCTCAAAGGTGCCAAAATGCGTGTGAGATATTAATGGGTCTCAAGTTCCCTTATTTGGTTTAATGGGAGGTATGGTTGCTGTTCTACAGGGTCGGAGATCGTCCTGTGTTGCTAGTCGGATTGGTCATCATATTCTGTGGCTTCTTTATTTTGCTTCCATGGGGAAATCATTACCCTAAAATCCAATGGGCAGGTTAGTCTTAGTTTCCTCTGTAGCTGTGATCAACAGACTATTAGTTTTTCTTTGTCTGGACATTATTATTCAGAAGCAAATAATTCCTTCCTTCTCTTCAAAATGCAGACCTCAGAAACAACTCATTGGTCAGTCAATTTTCGAGGGCCACCATACTATCCAACAGCTCTTTGGAGCCAACAGGATGCCCCTATGATCAGACCTGGTGTCAGTATACTCCTGCCATCCATTTGGCCCAGTACATCACTTCTGATTTCCTCATCGGGGTGGGATACCCAGCCTGCAACGTGATGTCCTATACCTTGTATTCCAAAATCCTTGGACCTGTGCCTCAGGTAAAGAGTTAAGATAATTTGCAGTTTATTGACTGACTCTTTTAAATGTGGGGACTTTTGTGCATTTTGTGAAAAATTCAATTAATTATGCAAACCTACAGAACTGGACTTAAAATGTTTTTTTCTTACAATAGAATCATTGTTGAAGGGGGGCCCTCATGCCATTAAAAATGTGAACATTTTCACAATCATAACCCATCAGCAATCCAACTCAATTACAATTTTAATTGTTTCTGACCTATTGGATCTTCAGATTAGCTGCTGTGTCAGTGAATATCCAGGAACTGAAATCTAAGCATCACTAATATACACAATTAAGTACATGTATAAATGTAAAGGTGTGTATGCCAATGCATAAGCTAATCTTTATGTTAATATGAATGAGCTTATGGTCTCCACTCCTTGTTACCACAAGTGTGTAACCTGGCGATGAGGAATTGACACATCTAAAAATGGGTAAATTAATGACCCAAAGATAATTTGCTTTCATGATGTAGCTGCTTTTGACCGGCAAGCCAAGCTCTTCTATTATGGCAAATCTAAGGGAAATGTTAACTCATATATTGTTATTTATCTGCTCAAGACATTTATAATCCAAGTTTCCTTTTACTTCCTAACATAAAAGGTGTATGTGTGTCTGCAGGGGGTGTACATGGGTTGGTTGACGGCATCTGGCAGCGGGGCACGGACTTTGGGCCCTGTGTTTGTCTCTCAGGTTTATACTCTCCTGGGCCCCCGTTGGGCATTCAGTCTCATCTGTGGATTGGTTTTTGGGGCCATCATCCTCCTCAGCTCAGTTTACCACAGACTCATCGCCTTCTCTGTGCGTCACAGGAGGACAATAGAATGAAAAGTGAGGACTTGCACTGGAAAGAGACTGAAGGTTGGAAACCTCCAATCTCAAAGACTAAGGCAGTGTCCTGTTATGAGGAAAGCTTTTTGGATGTTGGACATTTTCTGACTCAGGGTTGACCTTTAAGGTGAAGACATAATTATCTCTTGTGACTTAACCCAAGATGGAGAATCGCTTAATTAAACAACCACTAATGCCTGCCCTTAGGCCGCACATGTCACTAATTTGAAGCCACGTGATGTGCGTGGTCTGAAATCATAGCTTCTTGATCAGGTTGATTCGATAAAGTTACCAGTACGTTACTCTTTCAGATGATCTTTATTTTTGGAGGCCCCTGACACTTATTTAATGACAATGTTTTTTTTTTTAAATGCAACTCAGATTGATTTACTCTGTCATGCCTGTAGACCCGTCCTTTTAAGGGCATGTAGTTTTTTGTGTTTGTCACTTAACAGTTAAGTAAACTTCTGCTCAGTGTGCTTACTGAGTAATTGTAGTCAGCTTCTAGTTGTCTCCTGTATGTATAATTGCTCTTCATTCCCAAGGGTTTACAGGGCTATTGTGATTATTCATATCTGACTGGAGTGTCAAGTCAGTTACTGCTACATATTGCACAAGTGATTCTTTTAAAATCCAACAAAACCACACATTCAGATCACTGCAATTACAGTGAGCTGCTAAAATGTGCTGACAGTGTACAGTTAAGATTGTGCAAAACAACTATAAAAGCCACCTACCTGTTACACGATAACACTTACTTGTTCTGGTAAATTTTCAGCAAAAAAGGAAAATTTGTTTTCAGAAAAAGATTAAAAAAATATATTTTTATGGTTAATTTTCTGTTAGTAGTGCCAACAGATACACAAATTCTTATGTAAAAACCATGAAAAAGAAACCATTAGGAGGTGTGATAAATGGAGCATTTTCACAATTACCATTTTCCACTGAAGGGAAGATCAAGGTTACAGTTACAATATCTTGGTTTTTACTGGTGGCACCACAAATATTGTTTACTGAATGTGTCAGTGGTATCTGGGTTTTTGACCATGATTAACTGCATTAAAGATTTGATCCTTAATCGTCAGTTCCACTATTAATAATGCGTTACAAACAACTTGTTAATTTTATACAGACGCTTGAAACATTAAATGAGAAGAAATGCTTTTTCAAATAAGATCCAACACTGTTATAAGTGAAAGGAGGCATGTTGTCATGCAGACTTAAACTATAACAATATAAAATTTGTGGCAACACTGATGGTGTATTAATGCCAAACAGCATAAATTTCGAATGTTTTTCTCGAGGTAAAAGTCTCGAGGGTTAGGGAACAAGACAACAATAAGTCTTCTGAGATTACAGGAATGTATTACAGAAATAATGCATTGAATTAAAATGAACAGTCAACAATGATCAGCAGTGATTGTCAGGCATCTGCAATCAGAATCAGAGCTCAAGTCTCTATATTCAGCCAAATAGGGTGAAGTCTCCTTACAGATTGGACACCGGTTGATGATATAGACAAGCTTTTTATAGTGCTGACAGTGTACAGTTAGGATCATACAAAACAACTATAAAAGCCACATGTCTGTTAAAGAATAACACTTACTTGTTCTGGTAGATTTTCAGCAAAACAGGAATTTGCTTAAAAAAAAAAAAAGATTTAACTTTTTTTATGCTGTTAGTGGGGTTAGTTTTCTGTTAGCAGTGACACAGGACACACAAATTGGTATGAAAAAGCCATGAAAAAATAAACCATGACGAGCTATGATAAATGGAGCGTTTGCAAGATTAGCATTTTCCACTGAAGGGAAGATAAAGATTACAATACCGTGTTTTTTTATAAGTGGCACTTTTATATAGTTTTCTGTTACCATTGTATTTCCTTAGATTTCCCTGTACTTTTCCTCTTCTCTCTCTGAGACGCACTCCCATTGATACTCTCAAGGTCCTGCAACGGCCTTTGTCAATAGGTACTATTCCATAATACATCTTTATCTGTTCCACCACCCGTTTTGTGTGCAACATTGAACTTCTCAATACCTGTATTGTTTACGCTTTTGTATAAAAGGGAGTCACTATAACTGATAAATCGGAGTATCTTCTGCTGGAAGACAAGGAGACAGCACTTGATAGTGATAGCGGCTCCCGCATGAGTGCGTATTGGATCAAATATCCCGGAATGTAGAGCAAGCGAGAAAGAGAATGCACGCCAAACATTAATGTCTGCATTGTGCATGTAATACGCACCTTAAAATACGCGCGTACGATTGAGTGAACAAGAGAAGAGAGAGTGACAGAAACTATGCGTGCATGTGGAACTGTGCGTGTGTTCATAACGCGCACTAGACAGAGAGCATCCTGATTGGTTTACTCAGAAAAATAAGCCAATAAGCTTTCAGTGTGGGCGGGCTTTTATTGCTTTTATTTGGGACCGGAGCTGACGTTTCAGTCTGTGAAGCCTGCGAGATGGCAGAGGTATAGTCCTTCAAAACACGAAAATAAAAAAAACAACTTCACCTCAGGTTACACGAAAGCATATCCCTGTCTCATAAGGGCGAAAAACAATGACAGTGTGGTGCGGTGTACTGTTTGCAACCTGATGTCCTGTAAAATGAACAAATTAATTGACACTGAGTGGAATTGTTCAAGTCTGCAGAGCAAGCAGCATCTAAATACAATGAGACCCCTCTAAGGTTACAGGAAAGTAAATAGGCTCATATTTAGGCAAGTGGCAGGTGTTCTATGCAGATTTGAAGATTGAAAGATAGAAATATATGTTCAAAATGTTTAAAAATACGCATAATTTGTCAGGATCTCCTCTCGGCAGCCGAGAGGAGACACGGCTGGGCTCAATTCGTAATCGGCGCCAGCTGCAGCAGCGGCCGCTAATCAAGAGCCCTATAAAGGGCAGCGGCACGCTCTGCCTGGCGCCGGGGGATTGTCCCTGACCACCGCGGAGCCCTGTCACGACCAGACCCCTATCCGGCCTTGACCCTGTCCGAGATCCTGCCTCCACCCTGCCCGGGGCCCGTCCTGGTGAGACCTGTTAAAATTCGTGCGAGATTCATGCGCGGGAATGCATCACGTGATGGCAAAAGTGCACCCAACTTTGTATTTTTCCACTAACACCCCCAATGCACTCGCAATGACGAATCCCAGAAGGCCCGGAGGCCCAGTTCATGACACGGCACCTAGTTGACCTCTTCCAAAGGGTGTGAAAAACAACTCCATATTAGGAAGAAATCTTGACCCTCCAGATAGTGGTATAAATCACGGCCACTCCCTGAGGTTGGGGCCGAAATCTCATCTGCACATCCGACTGGACGCGCCTCAGCGGACGTCTAGAGAGTGTGAACGATCCCCTCGGGGTGACATTCATTTCGGCCCGGGAATTCTCGTGCCCGGGAATTCTCGTAAGTGTATTTCTTGACTTCTAATAAACCACTCATTGCTTAAACAGTTCATGATAGCCCTGATGGTTTTTCTTGGATCACATCTGAACACACCGGGACAACAAAGTCTGGTCCCGTGGTGGAGGCTGCAAAAACGGACAGACCCAGCCTTGTGCGACTCTGTCTCGGGGCCAGGGAATCGCCAGCAACGCTCTACCTGCCTGGATACCTAAATAAAGCGCTTCAATCCTGACTCCTGCCTCTAAGGTGTGGTTCCCTGCCTGAGTTTACCACCGCGTCCTGTGACCTAATTCTTTTTGTATTTGTTCTAATTATAAGAAATGTATTTGGGTTTTTATAAATATATTGCAGTGAGTCATGGATGTCGGGGATTATGTTGATGCTTTTTTTTTATGCGTGATTTTGGGTTTGCTGGGCATTTTGTAGGTGTGGTTGAGGGGTGCAAGGAAATTTTTTTTTTTTTTTTTTTTTTTTTTTAAACCTGATAGTTTTGAGCTGTAACATTTAGTTGTACTGCAGGTTTGTGTGGCGTGGCTGTGGCCAACCATGGCTATTTCGTATTAAACGGTCGTTTTCCCGTCAACCAGGTGTTTTCCCTGACTGAAACACTACAATATAATTTTGGGGATGTAAAATGACCATGTGTTGTGGGGGTGGTGCGCTGCACATCTCCCCAAAATCAATTTTGCAGGGGAGCCGTGCTGTATTTAATTGACTATTTTGACTTAGCGGAGAGCAGAATGTGGAGTGATCATAAGCATAAATATTTGAATTGTTTATTACGCCCAAAGTTTGTTGTGGATCAGAGAACGTCATCCTCGAGCACAAGTCCTCCATTCAGTTTCCTATTGCAAACCGAAACTTAGCTACAGTACTGTACACAAAAAAGTATTATGACTGGTAGAAGATTAGAAATGTGTCATTAGACAAAAGTTCGCTTGTACGTTTGTGAAATGAAGCATACACCGTCAGAAGAAGCATTAAAAAAAAAATAAAAAAAATAAAACGTTACAATAACAGTAACAGCGCGTGCGCATATCGACGGGAAGTTAGGTTTCGTTTCTTATCAAGAAGCTTCATGAAAGTGCTCCATCTGTACAGTGCCAGTAGGCTTTAAAGGCTGCCAGCCTTACTTACGAACATGTAATTAACTTTATTATTTTACTCAAAGGTGAGGTCTGACGTGTATAACCAGTCATGGACGCATTCGAACATGAGCCCGGTAAGACAATATTTATTTTCCTCTGCGACTTGTTGACCAGTAAGCTAGCATGCGCCTTTAGGGAATTGTAATGTTCGTGATTAAATTCGGTGATCATTTTACACCGCTCTATTTGTATTTATTTCCCAGGCTCCCAAGAGCACCGTCGGTCAGTAAGTACAACTCTTAAGAGATACATTCGTGTCGTCATGGTGTTACACGTGTCCAAGTTGAGGTAATGGGGAGAGGAAATCTCATTTCGGAATGGCGAACAGTATGTAACCATACATCTAAGGATATACCGACGGTGGCGACATGTCCCTCTACCCACCACATGATACACATCCTGCCTAGAAGCAAGTGATGGAGGCTGAGTATTCAGTCAGATTCATCCGTCTCAATTCGCTTCAAATCATACACGGAATCGTGTCACTTCTCAATGAGTGACTCAGACGACCATCACAGAATTAAAGTTGATGTCTTTGAAAGTGTACCCGTCAGAAATTTTCCTCTGCGTAAATGGAATTCAAACTGAGAAAATAGTTCCTTTGTCAACTTGTCACTTGTGTGTACAGGTGCTGATAAGTTTGAAAGCTAAATTTGCCAAGATTGCTTTTGATGTCTCACTCTCAGTTTTCTCCTTTCCAGGAAAATGTCTTGGATGAATATGAGAGTTCTCCCAGTTTTCAGAAGATGGTAAGACTTGGGCTTCTTGGTAAGTTATTATGCATATATATGTGCGTGTGTGTGTGTCAAATGTGTATTGGTCAAAATACTGTGTCCAATGAGGAAATGATCTTTCTTTCAGGTATTGAATATAACCACTATGATGATGCTTTAGAAACATGGTCCGTTGCTTCTTCAGAAACATTTGCATACCCCAGGTTCCTTGATAAGAGCAATAAAGCATTAAGTGTGCACCGTACAAGATCACTCAACTCTCTACGGTGTTTCTACCCCTCAGCCCTCCAGTACCCTCATAAGACAGAAGATAGTGTGAGTCCTCTTTGTTTTTTCCTGCCTTGGCAAGTCACTTGATAAATAATTCAACACAGATATAGCCATGAGTTTCCTGGATTATAGAATAACCATCATATAACCAGAGGAACATTCTTAAGCAGCATAATGACAAATAATGGGAATTTATGGTACCTCTGGAGGAGATACCGCATTCCTATCAACCCCCCACACTAGATATGAAGAGGAATCTTGTTGGGTAACAGTAAAACAGATATTGTCAGTTCCAAATAAGGTGATGTGATCACCCCCCCCCAGGATACTATATATTGGTGTTGTTAGAAGCACTTGGTGTTCATTCCATCGCATTCTGAATCCTAAGTTGTAACGATACGCCTGTATTGAACTCCCAGTCTGTGCCATCTCTTCATTGAAAGACGAAACCACAATCAGAAATACAGATAAACAACAGATTGTGTTCCGCTATGTTTTTTTCAGTATACTGAAGGAAAAGACAGATTTTTCGATGAGTCAATAAAAGCGAGAGAGAAAGCAGAGAAAAAGCGTCTTAAGAGAAAGGTAAAGACTGTTATTCATGAGTGATTTGTCCAAATAGGCTTCAGATGGTGTCTGTAAATTGCCATATGTGTTGTTACCCGACAGAAGCAGAAGGAAAGAAAATATCTTGAGAAATCTGAGAAGGAGAAAAGGAACCCTGTGAAAACACCAGAGGTAATATTATCCCCAAAGCATTTCTAAAAAGTTGATGGATTAAGACTATAACCTTGTATGTGGGCCCAACATTTGTTTTCTTTTTGACAGTCTTCAGACACCTTGCAGCAATTTAAACCAGAGGAGAATATAGCACTTAATGATGAATCTAGAGAGGATACGGCTTCATCCACACATACAAACAGTAGTATTAATAGTGAAAATGAATCCAGTGATAAAGAAGACAACACAGAGGACCCATGTAACTCAGAGGTAATGAGTATGAACACATTTGGTTTATTATTCCTTACAAGGGCTATTGTCTCTTCATATAGGTTGAACATCACTTCACTGATACTATATTGTGGATTTTGTTTTCCAGATATTATTTTACTTTGATTTTTTTGTTCTGTAAATAGATACTGTTGTTTCAAAATTAATTTGAAAACTTAAGTAAATTCTTGGCTTATGAATATTTTGTCTGAGGCTAACCAATCATTACTAAGAAAAAGCTGGATTAGGTCATTTGGTGATAGAATGTTGATGAATTTTTGCTGTAAAGATGTCACATCAGGTGGAAATAATGATCGCAATTACGGCAAAGTGTGCTGTAGCAGACGGGCAGAAAATTCACTTTTTGGTCTGGCAGTCCTCATCAAGGACTGAAGCTGCCAAACTGTCCTGCAGGGGCAGCGTCACACCAGTGTGTGATTCTGTGTAGTCAGGTACTACACTGTATTGGTTGTCTTCAGTTTTCAGCATGTTTCCTTGTACGGCAAAAGAAATATCTATACCGTTTCAAATGCACACAGAAACTTTTTCATCTTTAATCTATGTTTTCTAAATTTAGCAAAATCACCCATGCCTCCTCTTAACTTTTTCTTTTGAAAGGAGCTGGATTTGACAAGTTCTTTTGTAAATAGAGCTGCTCTTATAGCTCAGCGTAAATTGGGGCCGAAGTCCAAATCTGTGAGGACAGAGAAGATGCGTGTCAAAAAACATGATCCCCCTGAAAAAGCAGTTGCTGAAAAATCAAATGAGGAGGTAGCAGAGAAGGTCAGACTCACCAACAAATTTTTACCTCTTTGAAATAGACACATTTTGCTTTTTTGCTCTCAGTGAGCTTTTATTACTTTCTTGTTTCACAGGCATTGGCACAGGAGTCTGCAGCCTCCAGCCATATATTTGATGATAACATAAAGAAAAGCGCAGATCTTGCACGTGAGATTATTTTAAAAGCTAACTGTGTTTATTCCGATTTGTTGATGACTTCATTGTCAATTCCCAGTAAAATAATAATCAATTTAAGCTCCTCCTTTTTCTGGCAGTCATTGGAAATCAGTTCGCCAGTGTGGGAGATTTTAATATGGCTGTGAAGTATTTCACAGACGCAATTAAGTACAACCCTACGGAGTATAAGTAAGAATATCCTTCACTTCAATGTATTGATACATTTTCTGATCATGCTTTGTGCCATGTGCATTTTTATGGGAAATATAGCATTGGAAGTTTTTTTTGTTGCAGGTTGTTTGGAAATCGTGCCTTCTGTTTTGAAAAGATGCAGGAATATGGAAAAGCACTAGCTGATGCAAAGTTATCTCTCAGCATATTTCCAAATGGAGTTAGAGCCCTTTTCAGGAAGGGCAGAGCTCTTGCAGGTCTAAAGGTAAGTTGTGTGAAATTTTACCACCATAATTGTCCACTTTTTGTATTTCAGTAGCTAAATCACCGCCAATATGAATTATGGACAGGGTTACTAAAAGACAGGAGGTTTCCACATTGTCTCTTACGCCTGCTGTGAGAAAAATTACTGAATTTGCCCACATATGCTGTAAGATAAGTGTCAACCAAGGCTGTCCCTGCAGAGCATCCTTTCTGAAGCTGTCTCCACATTGTCAATGAACTGTTTTCATTGGGCATTCCAGTCATGATGTGATGGGACAGGGCAGACTGTAGTCTTATCATTGTATAACCTTGAAAACAGGTGGACAGCATTATTGTTGGATAAACTATGGGTTTTTTAAGCAGTGTACTTGTTATCCAAAAGCCTTGTATCTCGGGGCCCAGAATATACGTATTAAATCTGTGTCGCACTATTGAAGAATAAAAGACTCATTCCCAAACTTTGCCTTATTAGAGTCTTTCTCGCAAATATACCTGACATTTATGGATGGTCTTCTGCACAAATGTGAATCTTGGTGTTTCAGTCCTTTCCCACAACAATATGAACACTTACAGACCCCATAAAATAATACTACCTTTCATCCTTTCATCATGATAATGCCTAAGCCATATATATATATATCTCTCTCTCTCTATATAGAGAGATATATATACAAATAGATATGTCAATTGTCCTGCTGAAAAACATTAGACATAAATTTTTGATTTAGGGAATTTCCTAAGCGTAGATCTAGAGGATGAGCCATGCTTTGTTCATTGGAGACACTTGCTATACTGAAGATGTAGGAATGGATCATACCAAGGACAATCAATAGCACATATTAACCATATTTTCACATTTGAAAAATACCACAATATCTGTGAAGGCATGAAAGTCACACTGCAGGTGCAAAACACAAATGTACAATAATGAGTTAAAATTGTGTTACAAAGATAATGAGTGTGATTCCAATAAATGTTGGTGTTGTTATATAGCACTGGTGGGTGTTTCAGTGAGTAAAAGACCTTTAAGAAGCAGTTCTTGCTCAAGTATCAGTCTGGATTTAATAAAAAAGTACAATTATAGGCCTTGACAAGAATTGCAGTTTTGTTTAACAGTTCTGAGTTCACCACCAATTTCGTTTCTTGGTTTTGTGGTATTTAAACATATCACTCTCACTGTGAATAAAAAGAACTGGCCTCTGGTTGATGCTTTTCGTTTTGATGTGGCCTCATGGAAATCTCATTTACTGTTGATGCTTCTCTCCAGAGGTATGATGAAGCTGCCCAGGCCTTTCGGGACATTCTCAAGTTGGATAGTTCATGTGCAGAAGCTGCCCGAGAACTGATGCAAGTGCAAATCACACAGCTCATGGTTCGTCTCCATATTTTTACTATAGTTGGACGAAGTTGTGCTGTATAACCTCTTTGTCTAAATTTGAGAAATTGGATGTGGCATCTCACAAATCAATGTGCAGCATTGTCTTTTTCAAGTTTTTCGATTGCATCACAACATTTAAAGTTACAGAAGAGGATCAAGCAGCTGCTGAAAATAATTAAGCGCACTGATAGTTGTGTTATTAAAGGTGTTTTTTAACTTTTAGGAGAAGGGCTTTACTCAAGAGCAGAGCACTAATGCTTTAATAATTCATGGGACAACAAAGAAGGCACTGGAGGTGCTGTCCAAATTAAACCAACAGCCAGGTGAGTAGCATTTAGTTTGATTTTCACATCAGTAGGGTGTAAAAATATTTGTCAGAACAATTTAAAAACCCAAAATATTGTTCAAAAATAAGCTGGAAAGTTTGGCGTGCATTGGTTCTCAACAGCATATCAGCAGCATAAAAGAAAGCCTAATAAGGGAAGGTCTTGAAAGTATTAAAATAAATGAAACTTTTTGAACTCATGAAACTTATTTCATTGACTATAGCGCTATTTCATCAAATGTCTTTTTGAGACCACAATCGTGATTTTATCCAGAAGCAAATCTCTACTCATATTTTATCTTGTCTTTGACACGTTTTAGCTCTATAATTAATGCTTCTATAAGTCAAACTGTGTATTGAGATTTCTGTAAAGGGCTGTTCACACATTTGTGTTTATCAAATAGGTATTTCTCCATTGGCCCCAGGCCCGAATGGCACCCAAACCTCCCCTGACTTTCCAGCCAGCCTTGGTTCTCTGACCCAGGATACAACGAAAATACCAGTGAAGAGTAATCAATCAGGGCCAGCCCCGAATCTGTCCTGTGTCAAGGACCAGCCAATGCCCCTCCCCAATGCAGCGACCGAGACTTACAATCAGGATAGCAAATCACAGCCGTGAGTATAAAATAGAAAATAGCAGCACCCGTATTTAATGATCGGTTCAGACCATTCAGGTTACATCGGCTCTTTCCATGACCATTTGACACAGATGTCTGGACCTCCGCCCACATGTAACACATCATCCTCTGCATGTACTTAACCCTACCTTGCACCCCCTGGTTGAAATTGCTATCCAATATCATATCCAAACCCTCAGCAGAGACATCTCCTCAGCAGTATCTCTGTCCTCTGTAACATCACCGATCCTCCACCACTGCTAGTCTTAATCACCCCTGATTGTTTTTCTTTTTTTTTTTTCCCCCCCAGTGGCATCACAGGTCCTCTTCTCATTATTATATGTAGTCCCAAAGTTCAGGGATAACATGGTGAACCTAATGACCTTGAGAAAGTTATTCCATAATCAGTTCACATGACATAGTGGTGTCACGATATCTAATGTTGTTGTCCAGTGCTGACTAGCCCTTATCTTTGTGATAATGAATATGGAGCGTGGAGGACATAACAAACTGATTATAACATGAGTTTGGGCTCATGAACAACAGTCTCACCAGGCCAGTGTTAATGATCTATAATCAAATCATTACACATCAGCTACTATCATCCATAGGCCATTATTGGGAAGTATGGGTGAACTTTAATGGGCCAATCATTTGTTCCTTATATTGGACAGGCTTAATGAGAGCCCTCCACAGTTTACTCATTGTTATTGCTTTCCTCACTGACTGAGTGTAATTAAACAGTATTTTCCCAGAGAGCAGGAAATCTTTGAATGCTTTCATGCACAGTGTGCTGATGAACAGAATCGTTTCCCCTCAAAATGATAATCACATTCTCGGTTTTATTATTGTCACAGATCTCATCACATTTTTCACTCAAGCACGAAAACAATTCATTCGAAATTCCAATATTCTCTCCCAACAGGGAACTGTTTCCTGTGTGGGTGGGAAACCTGGTCAGCCAAGTGACGAGGGCCATGATACATAACTTGTTCAACGAGTAAGAAGACATTTGAATTTAATTTCAGCCATTCTGCTTGGTTTTGTCTTGTTTTTGGCATTCTGTTCAAAACAACCATCGCTTCAGATTACCTCCTGAAGTACTTTGCAATGTATGATTTTCTCCTGCAGGGCCGGGGAAGTCTACAATGTGAAGGTTCTGGCCTTCAAACGATGTGCTTTTGTCAACTTTACAAAACAAGAGTTCTGCGATGAAGCAATCAAACGCTTTAATGTGAGTAAATTTGGGCTCAAAGTGCTTTCATAATGAATGCCGCTCTACATCTAGGTCTTGGAAATTCAAATTTTGTGGCTGAGTTTGCTTATATTTCTATGCCTGTTTTAATCTGAAGTTCTCTGTTTGTCATTTCTCCTCCATTTGAGATAGAAGCTTTTCATTTTAAGGTCTTTATACTTTAGTCAGCCTAAAGAGCTTTATACCCCCAACTGCCACCTCACATTGCACAATGTTATACGCTTATAGAGAGTTGTTGTGAACACCTGATGTTCGAACAAATTTTTAGCATCAGTTTGTTGCATTTTCAGTCAGACCAATAGCAGCATGGGCCAAACAATCTATATTAAACAAATCAGATTTATTTTGCAAGTCAGGGAACAATCTATTGCACATTTCAAACCCCATGTATTCCAGCAAAACGGTACAAAACAAATAGCCCTTTGATCAATTAATATATTTAGGTACTTTGTTCCAAATGAGGCATTTTATATTTTACCTCTCAATACTTAGGTCAGGTTGAGCTGTACTGGGAAGAGTCTTTTTTTCCTTCCGCCTACTAAAAACGTCTCCTGGACTGTACTCATGTGTCTTTTGATCAGGGCTTTGCATGGATGGGCAATGTGATTGCTGTGAGATACCCCGACAGGATTCCTCAAGGGATGGGCTTTTCAAAATCCGCCCTCAAAGCAAACGACCTGCGAGATGAGAATTCTCAGTGAGTGACTTTATATCCCATTTTGGGTTTTAAAGGAACAGTGCATTCCAGGAAGTGTGGATCAGCTGGCTTACCGAACTAGATGACAAGACGTTTGATTTGGAGCTGAGCTTGGGGGATATTAAAATAGCTTAGAGTAAAAGCTACCTGCTCTTACCTGAGCTGAATCGAAAACCTGTTCCACTGATGGAAAGTAAGAGAGAAAAATGAAAACGTCCTAGAAAATCTTTCCTCTTGTAAAAGTAGTTCACCACTTTTGTTTTCTTACCTGGGGGTGCAGCGAGTTCAGACTGCTCTATTATCATCATTCAAAAGATGTAATAATTTGCATCATGAAACTGGAAAATTGCTAAGATAATTATTTTAATGTGAATGAGCTGAGAAATCGTTGAATTGCTGAAAAAGTTTCAAGCAATTTCTCGAGAATTCTTTCAAAATGACCTTCAAGAAGCGATTGATGAGGCTTGAAGTGGGTTGTGTTGGACTGTTTAACAAATCCATCCGTCCATGCAGCATCGCCTCTTGTTTTCTATCAAAAATTATAATCACGGCAGGAAGCTAAAAGTCATATTTGGGAAAAAAAAGAATGAGCCCTTATTTAAATGATGCAGAGAGTAATAAGCATCAGCTAACCATAACAGTGGCAAACCTTGTTATTCATTCATTCCAGGCACAGTGCAAGTAGATGCTTTTACAGACGCCCTTACAAGTCGGTCCTGGACAACTGAGGATGCCACTGGAGCCAACCCCAAACCAACTGTCCTTCGAGATAGTAGCAGTATCACCTATGGCTTTGCTTCCTCTGCAAGTTTGATTAATCTTTGAAATGAAAATCACTTAAATGTCACTGGACCAAAAATCTTCCTGCTTCAAATGAAAAGCTTGTGATATACCGTGATTCCTCCATCGACTATAAATTGCAAAAGGTGGCATGGCCCTTTAAGCAGCATATTCTTTTTATATTTTTCAAGCTAATAAGCTTGCTGACATGTCATCGCAAGATTCAAGGTCTAAAATAAAAAGGGGAAAAACGTTAATGAGTCAAAACAATGATTTCAGCAGCTGAAAGGCAGAAGGGGTTAGACTAGGACATACTACTGAAATTATAGGAAACATATTTTATGGATTTCAAGGTCAGTGGTGACACAGTGTCGCTGAACACTTACAGAAAGCTGCTCAGCCATGCAGTTCAGAAACCAACGGCGCTTTCACTTTCTTTTGTCACCCGTCTATACTAAGCATCTTTACTGGGAGCCTATTTCCTTTTTTTAATTATCTGGTCTTCTTTGTAATGGAACTCGCACGAACAATAACCTTTTGTAATGCAATGCAAGGTATTCTGTTGCATTCTCTGCAGATTTAAGATAAAATATTCCAGTTGATTATTCAGTGAATGATGGATTTCTTTTAATATGTGGAATATGAATAATCTTTCGGTCATGTAACTGGCAGTGTATGTTTATTCACATTTATTAAGCCATTCTTCAGCTCTTGTCTTGTGTGGTTGTTCCCTGTAAGCCTGTGTGGGTGGAGAATCTAAATGTTATAATGACAATTTTAAAAACAAGTTTAGAAAAACCCGAGCCTCGACAGCAATAACCCTTTGGTTTTCTCCACAGTTAACGCAAATATCAGTTTGGATTTGTATGATGCCTCGAGCTCGGGGGACCGACCAGCCCCCGTGAATGTTGTTTAGCTGCATTTTTCACATACAAGCTGAATCAGGACGGACAAATCACTTCCTGGCTGACAGTGTGGCCTGGGGGAAAATATGTCCAGTCCATTTATTTTTCTTTAAAAACAGATAAATAAAATAAAAAATACATCTTGACGGAATTGAATTTACCCCAAAAGAATTCTTAACACATCCGCTCCAGCAGAGGGAAGCACAAGCTTAATATTGCAACAGCACTCTGAGAGAATTAGAATGTGACACTGACAATTGGTTTGTGTTGCAGCATGACTTTGTCAGATTATAATGAGGTTGTAAACATGCAATGAGGTGGCAGGTGAGATGAAGATTGAGCTGCAAGTAAACTGCTACTGGAACAATGAACACGTCTGGTGTTGTTCTTGCTCAAAGTGAGAGCTGTAAGAGGCAACAGGATGAATGCACCCCTTACTTGGTACAATTATGTAATGTACAAAATTGTGTGTGCAGGGAAATGCCCATTCCAGTTACTGAATGTGACAGTGTGCAGTTCTACCTGTAGTCAAACAACCAGTGTGATCAAAGCTTCTCTGCCCGGAGCAAAGCCAATCTCCCCAGAGACCTTTGACAGCACCCATTCTGACAATGTCGGGCATGGAGGGGAGTGTAAATAACTGTTAACGACAGATGCATTTTGTTTATTAACCCAGATAAGGCCTGGATATGTCATGCCGCAAACAAGCAATTTTTATTTTCAGCCAGGGCACCATCGCATCCACTGTTCAAGAACAAGCGAACATATAAAACAAAATGTTAAGCAGAACTACTGCCTGTTGCAACATAAAATCTGTATGAGAGGATGGGTTATCAGTGAGATAGTTAACTGCAGAAAAGGCTTCAGGAGCACATTTTGGAGACAAATTTTCACAAGTGACATCAAGCGATGACCGGCTTCTCAAGCTGCACTCGAATGAGTCATAAACACCTGTACAGTACCAGATATGGATGTAACGCTTTCTGGATCCGTTGTAATTTCTAATGAGGCCAAATAAACCTCCTTTTCAATCCCCTGTGTTTCTGGAGATGCGTCCTTGGTCCTTTCAGTCGAATCGGAATGAAAGGTCACGGGGGATTTTTCCCAAAAGAACATCAATCTATGCTTGACGTTTTGGACTTTGTGGTACAACACCAACCTAGAGAAGACAAATGGCATGTCAGATACATGCTGATAAAATGACACTGTCGCCAGAATAATGAGGCATACTTTAGGGTTATTAGTGTTTTAATATAAAGAAAGAAAGCTGGCCAACATATTGAAATCTACTCATCAGGGTATTATTCAGTTCATGTTTAAAATTTTAGGCAGTTGCTTGCAGGTTCTACCAGATGAA
The DNA here is from genome assembly GCF_037954325.1 of Fistularia commersonii. Lineage (NCBI taxonomy): Eukaryota > Metazoa > Chordata > Actinopteri > Syngnathiformes > Fistulariidae > Fistularia > Fistularia commersonii. The sequence goes on from NC_141302.1 coordinate 6,935,052, forward strand.
AAAAGATCATTTTTCATCTGTTCTGTCCTGCATTCTGGAGCTCAGATTTAATTCTTTTTAAATAACCATACTCTTTAGAAATACATTTCCTTAATTTTTATATTACCTCTTGCTGTGCTTAACATTGTTCCTTCTGTGATATTTATTTATTTTTATAGGAGCTTGCTTTTCTTGTGGTCATTTATCATTCGTTGAAAGAGGACTGAACAACAAAATGGATGTGGGATATCCCCATGACTCCCCCCCCCCCCCCCCCCCCCACACACACACACACACACACAAAAAAACAAAACAACCAAATGAATATACTGATGTGAAAAAAATAAGGTAAACTGTCATGTAGATGTAGACTTGCCAAAAACTGCAATACCTCATGCCAAATACTGTAATGCCACAAATAGTAGGTGTATCCCTGTGGACTCTTGACACACAGAAGTCGTCGTGTTTCTGTCAGGTTTTTGCGCTGAAAGGCTTTTCGGTGACTGAAATTCACAGCTTAATATCAAATTAAACTGTTTCATGAACAGAACTCATAACGTCTGCTGCGGGCTTCATGACCACCAGGGTGATTTGTCCTCATTAAACATGATGTCAAACTTGGAAGCCATTGCCTGGATTTAAAAAAACAAACTCTATTCAAACTTTGGCACATTTTCCAGGATCCCCACTAACTATTACTTCCGTCCAGCTCCAAACCGATATAAACGCAATATAAAGTCATGCCTGCGTGTTGGAACCAAATTCGTGTTTCAGCACTGTCAAAAATGCAAGTTAAACCGGGATGAAGAGCCTCCAACTCCCCTTGTAATTGGATTAATTTTGTCTTTACACCTGTTATCCTGAACTCCGAGAACTGGGCTTAGGTGCGACTTCTTGCGGAGGAGGTCCGGGTTATTACCCCAGGGGTCATGTGAAACTCATCAGGACCTTAGAGATCAAGCCTTTGTGTGAGGTTTAATTATTCTGAATGATCAGGGAAAACAAATTACTGTCAGACTGCAAGCAGAGTCACAGGTCACAAGCCTCCGCCGGGTCTGGATTAGAAATTTCAATAAACGCATGAGTGAGTCAGCAAACAGCAGCGGCACCATTGAACCATCAGTCACATCCACACCTGCCGAGCTGTTACAATTCTTCCCTTTTGTTTAATGAGGTGAAATTACAGTGGTTCTCACTAGCAACACTGATTGTGTGTTAGCCGGAAACTTTTGGGCTTAATTAGGGCCAGGAAATGTGTATAATGTGCAGCCGTCCGTGACCGCGCCCACGCAGACAACAACAACAACCATGTGCAATCTCAACGCTGCATTTCAAAGCGCCCAAAGACACTGACCCTCAGGAAAAACCTTGTCAGGTGAAATGCCGGAGCAAATTTTTCTTTTCCTTCACGAGAAAAAGAGAAGCTAATGACGCACGCTGGGAGAAACCATCGCTGGGAGAAATGTTAAAGAGTCGTGGCTCATTGGACGGCGCAATTGATTCTGCTGTTTGTACTTTAGCAAAGCTGAGCGCTTATGCTAACAGCTAACAGCTAATGGCTGGTTGTCAATGAGTGGAGCTCTTATTTGTTTCTGTTACGGAACCTCCTCCTCATTCAGCCTCGCCGAGCTGTTAGATGGCTGGCAGAGAAATCTCTAAAAAGAAGCAAAATCAGTTGAACAGTCGTCGTTCCATGACTAATATAGATATTTGTCTTTTTTTGATTGGTAAACCAACAGGAAGATGGCAATCCTGGGCCTGCAGGCAACAGCGCAATTCCCAAATGATTACACTTTTAAGGTTTGAAGTTTGTAGAATACTTCCAGGTTATTTTTCAACGGTCTCTCCTGCAATTTGGAATGTGTTTGTAATTACTGAGAGGCTAACTCAAAACTGCCGGAAGCCATTCCCTCGTCCACTCAAGAAAGATAAATATTGAGGATTTTGCTGCTAAAAGGAGTTCACCTCTCATGGACATGGTCAGAGCCAGTCGAAGGTAGCGATGCACTTCATCCAACCTCATCATTGATCTGTCTCCAGTTCTACTCTTCAGCAGCTTCTGATTCCGATCCAGCTCATCACTCTCCGACACATCCCTGGATCCTCCTTCTCTTGTGCTGCAGAAGACGCTGATATTTAAAACTCGGGAGACTCAAGTTGGAAGAATTTTACAGGCAGGTGAGACTTGACGTCTGCATCTCAGTGCTCTAATGCCTCTGAAAACAAGGGCTGACTTGACGGACTGTACACACAAATCTCAACCCGAAGCCTTGGGAAACCACGGTAATGTTTGCTGAAAATTGTATTAATGCTTTGTCTCATATGTACTGCATGCTTGTGAACCCTAGATATAGCCTTTCTTGTTCATCATGTGGGATTGAAGACATGGGAAGCTCCCGGCACTTAAACTTTTTCGGATGATTACAGCAACACACCAGAGTGCGCTTTGGCATAGAGGCTTTCTGTTTTTAATCTTCTCTCATTGATCGACGATATTACACCTTTTCGATTTGGTCACTTCTTCACTCCAGCTTGATGATATCCGGTTTCTTTCCCTGAGCCTCTTCAGTGCAGTCGACTGTCCTTTTCCGACCAAATTTGACTGCGGGTGAACCGGCTATTGATCCACTCATTTTCCTCATACAGAGGGATGACCATCATGAGGAGAATCAGTACAAAGCCAGAAACATCAAAAGCTCACAGCACTCTAAAGATGTGCCCTTAACATGAGACGTGCTGAACTGAAGCATGGGCCTACGCATGCACACAAACACACACAACCCAATGCCTCAAAACACTCAAACTCAAAGACCCGAACAACCAGAAAAAACCTAGACACCACAGTAACAGCAAAAAGGCAGTATAAAGAACAACAAAAACTGATAGCCAGAACGCGGTTGAAAAGCACCCGCCGCTGCTGCCCTTGGAGCAGGATTACGCCAATTCAGTCAGATTAAACTAACAATAACGCGCTGAAGGAGTTGGAGCAGGTGCAGAGATGCTTTTCCAACTCGACAGATCTCATGTTGAAATAAAGCATTGTAAATAATTGGTAAACATACAGTGAATATATATGGGGATTTGAAAAACATAATAAGTTCAGTTTGAATTTGAATCACATTTAACACAGAATTAATGTTGTATTTATTTGTATTTACATTCACCCTCTGGTGTTAAACAACTTTTTAAAATGGCCTTCTTTGTCACGAGTAAACTCACACAGCTACTGACTGCCATCTTGTTTGTGTTCTAATCATGTTTGTTTTTCCAGTCAGGCTTAGTTTTAGTCACTAAATCAATAAAATGGGTTTGTACTGAGGTGCTTCGTACAGGCTGGAATTAAAAAGTCCAGATCTGTGTGTCGCCTCATGCTGCCTTGGCTCTTCACCAAACCAGCCCTGTCTTGGCCAGGAGGAGCGTGGTTGATGAAGATGAGGGAACAGAATGGACGGAGACAAAGGTCAGTAAAGGTCAGCCAGCCACCTCAGGTCATTTAAATGAGATTTACAATAAGCCAATGAACAGATGAAAATGATTTTTCCTGAAATGAGGCACATGTGACAGATTGGAAGTACTTTTGATGCAATTCCAAAACAATTTACTGAGACAAAACTAATATATAACATTTTATTCTTGATTTTCGAAATGGTAGTTAAGGGGGAAAAAAAAGAAACACACACAAGATCCATGTAAAAGCCTCTTTGGATGATATCGATGACTGAAAGATGTCGAGGAGCCACGCAATAGGCCTCAATTTGACTTTCTCTTTTTTAGGAAATCGAATTTAGTCAAAAACTGGAGAAACTGTTTAGGTATGATCAAAACTCAGTTACAGCTTGATATACAATGTTCAAAAATTGCAGTCTCATCCAGTATGTTCATCATATTGCCGGTCAAAAAATATTATGACAGCTTATTCAAAACAGAGAATCATCTTAATTCTTAATTTTACTAAGAGAACATCTGAAGTCACGAAATCTTCGGTATGATTGGTTTTGTTATTGTTTGATTATTGAATTAAACATGGTGCTTTCACTTGTAATAAGGAAATGCAGTCAGTGAAATGTACTGAAGATTTCTCAAAATAAGATGCTCCTTAATAATTCTCTCTCGTATGAACTGAAATTGGATTTTTGAGCATCAATTTGATCAATATGCTTGCCAAGACTTTCAGTGAACATGTGATGAGATCAGGTTTTTCTTCTGTTTTGTGAAAGTATCAATGTCGTCAAGAAAAAGTAAAAAAATGAACATGTCAGCGTAAATGTGAACATTCAGGTTGATCTTGTTGGACTTGATATCAAAGTTTCCCTTCAGGTACAATTTTTTTCCACGTAAAATCATGTTTAATTTCAATTCGAACAACCACAGGTGTGGGGGAGAAATAATAAGGGAAAATATATATTGAGATATCGAAAATGCAAGAAAGTCTCAAATGTGGACTTCGAGGGGTGAAAGAAAAAAAAAACAAACTTGTGCTTACATCACTCCCTGTCATCGTGACTTCAAAACCCCCTTGCTATCCGACTGAACACAGTTTCAGGACTTGTCACAACTTGACACCTTTCACAGCTGAAGGCACCGGTTTTATTTTATTTATTTATTTCATCCCCATTTGTTCTTTCCTCATCCCGAACACTGCCAATGCATCTGCACAAAAAAAGGAACGAGTAGAAAAATAAAAGGTGTGTCCTCTGACTGAAAATGTTTCTGCTTGAATGAGATTTTCCTACTTTCAGGGCTGCTTGGTGGCACCGATCGTCCCTGGATGGCGGCGGGAAGCACATTCTGACGCCAAACCGGAACTCCGTGCCCAGTTCTAGGTCCCCTCTCAAACTCAGCAGCTTTCCAGCGCAGTGTCCGGGACGCCAGTCCCAGGTCAGCTCCACAGGCAGATGTTGCTCATTGCCTGGCAGGTGGAGCTGATGTCTGCCGGGGAGAGGTAGATTTTGCCGCTGGGGCAGACGCACAGCTCGTACACGGCTTGTTCTTGCAAGGCTTGGCTGGGCGACGGCGTGTAGACACCGAGTGGCAGTCGACTCAGCTGAATGCTGTTGGCGTCTAGAAGTATCTGAGAAAAAAAACAAAAAACAACTGTAATTATCCCTCCACCTGTTTCAATGCATATTTCTGTTCATCCATTCATTGATTCATTATCTATACCGCTAAACCGGCACCATTCCGTCTGTCATTCACACGTCACACGTATCACGTACAACTATTCACTATTCACTTTCTCATTCACACGTTTGTGCATTCTGTTTGCACCACCTGCATGCTTTTTTGACTGTGGGAGGAAACCGGAGAACCTGGAGGAAAGGCCTCCTGTCAATCAAATCAGAGACCCTCTTGCTGTGAGGCAGAATTGCTAACCACTGCGCCTCCGCACCGTTTTATGAATAAATGTTAATGAAACGGAGACAAAAAGAGAACCCTTGAAATGTCTTTGTAATCCTTCTTGTGTTGCTCTGTGGGCCTCCGCTTTGACGCACCACCACGAACGGGTAACTCATTGACACCAAGAACTTGTGACTTAATTCACACTTTAACCTCAAAAGATCTGATTCTCTCCCATTGTTAAAAATGTTGACAGATTTGAGGTCTGTTTATCACTGTCGGCTTGGAAAAATATTAAATTCGGACTTGTTCTGGATTTGAAAACCGACCATTTTATAAATCATTTGTGTTTAGAAAGGTGGTCTCTCAAGCGCCTTCTCTTACAAGGAAATAAAATATAGTAATTGCTATGAACGTGCAAAAATTCAAAATGTGGAATACACATGGATGCCACAGTATGTCACCTACCCACAAAGATAAATGAGAAATGAGAAATAATTTGAGTAGTTAATGGATGGTTTCAGGGCAACTGTTTGGGCTCTGCTGGGTATATTCTTGTCAGGGATGTTAAAATGATGACAGATGATCATGCTATTTATTTCTCTATTTATTTTGAACTCCAGCTCACCTCTCCCTCCGTGGACTCCAGCTGCAGGTCCTTTCTACTGCTGACCCTCAGAGACCCCTTGGCCGCACTGACCTCCACCCCTCTGGGAGCCTCCATGGTCAGGGTCCGGGTTGGAGACTCCAACCTGACCGTAAGAAGAAAAAAAGCACAAGTTATGAGATTTGGAGCATTAACTGATTGATTTATTCTGTTTATACTTTCAGGATCTTTGCATTATTAAAACCTTGCCTTTCAGCATGATTTAATAGCACATCACTGAGGTTAGAAGATGCCAAGGTTAAATTGATTGTTATTCAGTTCATAGTTTATGAAAATCCCTGTGTAATTACTTATTTAGGGCAGGTTCATGGTATTCAATCATATTTATAACAAACTCAAAGCAGTGGCGTATTTAAAAATAGAGTCAGAATGAATCGCATTTGAGAAAAAAAAAAGCCCATTGATATTTTTGTATGTATTCTGGCACCAGTTAAACCCTCAGTTAAACTCCTCTGCAGCCCATAATTGTATCAGCTGATTTTGACCTTCAGCAACACTGGAGCTAATGTTATTTGCATTTTCCTCCTGTGGACTATTTGTTTACACGTCGAGAGATAAGTGCAAGAGCCAATCAATGTATAATTTGTTTTCATAACTCATAACTGTTTCAAATTGATTTTCTCCCCCCATCTTCCCCCAAATCTGTTTTCAATGAATTTTAAATGGGAGACTTAAAGGAGACGTCCTGAAATCGCTTAAATCTCTGTACCCTCTGAAAGTGGCACACATTTCGGATTATATGCTATTGGAATAAGGGGGGTTGGGGGCTGAAGTCAAATGAATTTCCAATTTCATCTGCATTTGAATGGCTTCTTTGACTTTAAAATCTGCTTTCCGGTACACACAATTTGGATGGGATCTGTGAAACGAGACCTGCAGGAAGAGAGAAGAAGATGTGCATTTGGTAGTTTTTTTATTTGCCTTCCTGATATCCTGCTTAGTGTCTTTCCTGAAAGCTGTTTAAATATACCGAAGACACCCCTCGAGTAAACATAGAATATTATCCAGACATGTCTGATTCATGTCATTGCTTGTGCTGGGTTTTCATTTTATCTTATTGAATGCAAACTTTTTTTTTTCCATTATCAGCCCGTATAATTGATTTTCTGAATCTATTTAGTATGAATTAGTAACAATGAATTAATAGATGTCCAACTCCTGTGGTATAGTCATCTGTGAGCGGTATGACTCCCCTCTCTATCGAAGAATGATATCTAAATCAGCAGTGGAGATGGAGAAAGAGACAGACAGAGACAGCATCTTGTCAATACTGATATTGTAATCATTTTGTTTCTTAATAAGATAAAAATCTACTAAATATAGATACTTTTGTAAACATGATGTTATCAACCTATAATTTTGCTTCTGAGCAATAAGCAAATCGATTTTGATGTTAAGCCAGTTATTAAAAGAAGCGATGAGGTGTTATGAGCGGCATCTGACATGATGCGATTATAGGGCCGGGGTATTTGTTCACCTCCATAACACAATGATTTCAGGGATTTAGCGTGATTGCAATTAACCAACGATTACTGCTCGATTGTTCCGCACATTGAACTACTTTTTAAAGCGTCAAATTCACTGAAGCCAAAACTGTCTGATAGTTTGACCTTCAAAATGTTTTCAGGCCAAAGTGCCTGCAAACCATTTGTAATCGTGCGTCGCTTAATAGCATTTTCTCGAAGAAGACCGTTCATGAGCACACACATTAAGGCGGGTATCTATCCGATTAATAGGCTTGAGCAAGATTAAGCCAGTTATAGGTTTAATTTTGCTGTGGATATATTTTTGGTTGATAACTGCACCACTTACAAGGGTCTCGCCTCACTAATTCAATAACCCAACCGGGAGTTTGTTTCAATATGAATGTTAGATTACTGTAACCCTGCTACGGGTTGCATTTTGTTTACTGCACACATTTGATGGCCTGGCCTTGCCAATGTTAAAAGACCCATGCCAGTTTGAAGTAGTCCATTTGTGGTTAATATATGCGCAGCATGCTTTTTAGTTCTGGACTGGTTTAATATTTAGAATATGCTGAGAGAAAATGGATTTAAATGGTTTGGTGCAAAAATGGGCACGTATAGGGGCGACACCTCTTTCTACCTGCTGCCACCTCGCTCTGTGTTGCAGCCGTGTGTTCTCAGTTCCTGAGGAGACTTTAAGCAGGATGCTCGGCATTCTTTTTCTTGGATTTTTTCAGACAGCAGCTGCTGCCTTGCATGTATATTCATGGTTTTAGCTGGAGGATCATGACTACACATTGATTCATCTAGTTTAATTGGAAGTGGAAGAGAAAAAAAAAAAGTATTTTGTGGAAATACCTAGTTATTGACTACAAAATAATACCGCATGTTTTTTGGCCATATAAAAAGGATTTCTAAAACGAACTGGACATTTCCTTGAGAAAAGGTTGCAGGACCACCCAAATGTTATGCCACACTAACACAGACAAGACAAAACTACGAAAAATAGCTGAGAAAATAAATTGCACCTCTGTCATCATCCGAATCGCACACAAGCCGGGAAATTCTGCCAGAAGAAAAAGGCAATTTTCCTGAGTGCTTGTTTCGCGCAGTCCAAAGTAAAGCAATAAATGAGATAAATTAAATTAAAATGCCTCTTGGGTTTTATATCTCACAGATGACTTCCGTGTCCGTGTATAGAAAGCTCACGGTCCAATTCCTGAGCAGCGTTAAGTCCAATGTCACCTTACTGCTGACTTTTATAAGCAGTTACTTTTATCTTCAATGAGATACTTTGAACTACAGCAGCCACTCTTCAGTTATTTTCAGATAAATGTAATTGTGATGAATACGTCGGGACCTAGTGTCAGGAACTCCAGAAATTTAGTATGCTGCAAAGCCAAATTGTGATTTTTTTTTTTCATTATTCCCAATCAGCTTAATTGTATCTATGATTGGATTGGGTGATGGGACAACTATGTTATTATTTTAAACAATATATTGGGGATCAGGAATTTTCTGGACATTTCTAAATGATTGGTAAACAAAACATGCTTGAAAAACAGGAACAATCTGTTTCCAAGGAGGTTCTTCTCTCTGTGACAGAAACTGAAACAAATTATACAGGAGAAAAGACAAAAATCTGTTGCAAGATAGTCTCAATTAGTTGTACTATTTCAAATAAATGAGGTTGAGAATTGAGTTACTTTTCTTTGCTGCTGTCTTTTATACTATGTTTAAGAGAACTATTGAACATCAATTTAGTCTATCAGAGTCTGTCATAGCTGATTTAAATTTTTGTTCAGATCATTTTAGAAATGTCATTGAGTCAAACGATCCTGTGCTAATTTAGAGGTTGTTATATTTTTTCTTTTTTTCCTACTCAGGTCTTTATCTTTTTTTCCTTTTTTTTGTATTCATGTTCACTCCACGTTTTTTCAAATCACTGGTGTGCTGAGTCAACTGACCTAAAAACAACTGATGAAATCAAGAAGAAAATAGGTAAACATTAGCAGGAAATTTAGTTATGAAAGGAGTTACAAGGAAATGACCTGGAAATCATTGGAAAATTAGTAGACAAACATGCTTAAATGATTCAGTATTTGAAATCATAATGCACTGCATAAACCATTTAAATAAAAATGAGATTAAACTTAAAAATAAGGGCGCAATAATATCTATGCTTTCCCTGACATGTGAGTTTTATAAAACTTCAATTCAACTGATATCAATGCACAAAAATGCGCTGCTAAATTTTGTAGCATTCATTTTTTTCCTGATACTGCCAAGATGATCCAGACATACAAATGGAATACGCTTTCATTTATTCACTCATTTTGTATTCAGTTTCATAATTTCACTGAATTAACTACTAAACAGGCCAGGGATCCAGTCCAAATATAATTTTAAGCAGAGTGCAATAAATTTCCAGAGAATTTCCAGACATAAATGTATTTCTGCAAAAATATTCAAAATCTAAGTGACCCCTGAAGTGCAGACCGCCGCTGCTCAGACATGAATAAAATATATTAATCTGAGACTTTTGAAGTCCCACATGGTTGTTTTGTTTCTTAATATCGTGAAAATCTATGATTATTAGTCTGTTAATGAAGAGTCTCAGTGAATAAACAGCACAGAGGCACTTCCACCGGGGCTCCAGCTCCAACCAAACACTGATATCTACCCGCCATCAAATAACCTTTGTGATATTTGCAGTCATAAAGACTGTTTATGACAAGCCCTCTCCCCTACGCTGGGAAATCTGACCAGCTTTTCCTGCCGGATGGATGACCTTTCCGTCTGCTTAAAGGTCACTGTATCTCAGAGCTGTGCGCCCGACTAAATGTGCTTATGGTCATAGTTGATGTCACTGTGGATGAGGTTGTTACTGCACATCTCCTCTGCCTGTGTGAGGATACTGGAGGTGAAAGTCAAGTTTATTTTTATAGGTCACACTCACACACTATGTCGATGAGCACTACATTCAACACAACAGCGGCCTCTCTGCAGCCGAGACTGCGCTGTGGCTGTGCTCGGACTCCCTAAGCTTGACTGACAAGGAGCTTCAGCATAAACAAGTCTGAAACTACAGTTGCGCCCATGTCAGTCTGCAAAGTATCATAATTCTGACGACTCTGGGAAATGAAACAATTCATTTCCTGTCGCGCTTTGTGTTCAGGAGCCCTTATTGCTCTCATCTGCGGTTCGAAAACAAATTAACAGTGCTCAAGCCAGAAAAAAAAAATACATGAGTAGAATAAAGGTTTGGATAAATTATTCTGAAATGTGCTTTTTTTTCTGTGTGAACCCAGAGAATCATCATTTTCGGCTCATTATATTTGCTTCACGGCAAATTTACTTATCTACTATCCCTGAAACAGGCAGTCAATCAGGCAGTAAAAAAAGAAAAAGAGGGCAATTGCAACAGGCAGACTATTATTCATGTAGGATGGGTTTTCATACAGTTTGTTACATGTCAAATTCTGACGCTTTTAAGACATTTTTGTGGATTGTCTTTAGGAGGAACACAACAATCCCCCCTCCCACTATATGCAGACAAGAAATTGAAAACAGCATAGACTATGGAACATCTATGGAGACTTTTAGTCATCCAAGTGATGATTCTCAAAATCGTTACAACAAGAATTATGACAAGAATTATGAAGAACGAATAGCCACAGATGTATTTGATGTATGAGTTGACAGCATCTTCTCTGGCGTCTGGTGACGCTGCTCGGCTCAATCAACTTCGGTCTTGCTCTCTCATCAATTCAAAGCACAACCATAAGAAAAAAACCTTTGAGGCATCAATATATGAAATAGAAATAAAAAAAATACTACACAGGAAGCAGCAAAAAAAACCAGAAAAATAATCAAGACAGGATCTTCATTTTTTTTTTGTAAGGGTTGGGATGGGAGGTTGAAAAAAACCTGCATTAATGCAGCCGTTGCAGTTGCTTTCATTTACACGTGTCTACGATCTGTCGTCAGACAATGAGATGAGTAAGAGATTGCGCCTTGACATGTTTACCAAGTCTGCCTCACCGCAGCCATAAATTCATTTTATTATCACAATGTCTGGCAAAAATCTACATCAATTTGGGAAGCGATGACAGCTCTCAACTGTGGTGAAATTTAAGCAGCTTTTTGTTTCCTCAGCACACACTGGATATATTTAAAGTTTTGCACCCTCTGAGGATTTTTCCAGAAAAGCTTACGTTTTAGTCGGGACGCAAGGTCTGCAGACATTCAGAAAGTATGAGTACGCAGCTAAAGAGCCAGACATTTCCCTGGGGAGTAGCTCCATGTCTGATGGATGTGTAAATAAGCAACCGCTTGCAAACACATTTGCCCTATCAACTGTGGAAAAGTCGGACCGGAGTTAACTAGAAAGAGAAGAGTTGTTCTCTTCTGTCTTTATCTTCTTAATGAACCTGTCACTCTTGTTTGGACGTTGGCGCTGCTGCACAACGTGTCCCAGGAGCTGCTTGGATCAACTCGAGAGCAGGGCTCTGCTGCCGGCCTCCCCGTGCTCACCAGCGGGGACGCAGAAGTGGCAGAGAAAAGAAAACTGAAAGCATCTGTCTTATTTTCTGATGCTCAGCCTGGAAACGCAGCGGTTGAAGTTTGCACTGCAAAGAAAACAGAACGCCTTCGCAGCCTGTCTGTCTGCTGGTAAATGTGAAACGTTTCTCGAGAAATTCCCCCGTGTCTTTAAGGATCAGCTTGATTTACATTCTGGAGAAAAAGGAAAGGTTTGAGACATGAGTGAGACCTGACCTCCTTCTGTTGCTGCTTCATCTCAAGAAACTCACAAGAATAGAAGCATTTTCTTTGGATACGATGGACTAGTGTTTATGTTTGCCTGCATAGTCACATATAAATATATATATATATATATATATATGTGTGTGTGAGTGTGTGTGTGTGTGTGTGTGTGTGTGTGTGTGTGTATAGTCTACCAGTGGAGAAAGTTGTAGTTAGGCTTCATATTTTAAGTATATAGAATCACGCTCACACACACACACACACACACACACACACACACACACACACACACACACACACACACACACACACTGCAATTCTTACTGGTTGGTAGGTGATCAAATACTAATGTCATGCTATAAAAAAAGCTAATTGATTATTTAAAAACCATACAATGTGATTTTCTGTGTTTGCAGATGACATTGTGATCTGTAGTGAGAGCAGAGAACAGGTTAAGGAAAATCTAGAGAGGTGAAGGTATGTGCTGGAAAGAAGAGGAATGAAAGTTAGTCACAGCGAGACAGAGTATATGTGTGTGAATGAGAGGAACTCAGGTGGAACGGTGAGGCTGCAGGGAGTGGAGATCGGGAAGTTGGAGGATTTCAGGTACTTGGGGTCAACAGTCCAGAGCAACATAGAGTGTGGAAAAGAGGTGAAGAGACGGGTTCGAGCAGGTTGGAATGGGTGGAGAAAAGTTTTCAGGGGTACTATGTGATAGAAGACTATCAGCCAGAATGAAAGGAAAGTTGTAAAACACAGTGGTGAGACCAGCGATGCTGTATTGCCGAGAAACAGTAACAATGATGAAAAGACAGGAGGCAGAGCTAGAGGTCGCAGAGATGAAGATGCTGAGGTTCTCTTTGGGAGTGACCAGGATGGATAGGATCAGGAATGAGTCTATCAGAGGAACAGCACATGACAGATATTTTGGAGAGAAGGTCAGAGAAGCCAGACTGAGATAGTTCGGTCATGTACAGAGCAGGGATAGTGAGTATATTGGTAGACGGATGCTGGAATTGCAGCTGCCAGGCAGGAGGTCTCGAGGACGACCAAGGAGAAGATTTATGGACGTAGCGAGAGAGGATATGAAGGTAGTCAGTGTGAGAGAGGAGGATACAGAGAATAGGGTTAGATGGGGAAGGTTGATTCGCTGTTGCGACCCCTGAAGGGAAAAGCCGAAAGGAGATGTGATTTTCTGGATTTTTGTTTTAGATTCTGTCACTCACAGTTGAAGAATACCTATGATAAAAAATACAGACCTCTACATGCATAGTAAGTGGGAAAAGCCGAAAACTCAGCAGTGCATCAAATACTTGTTCTGCTGCCTGTATATATCTACACGCACGCGCACAACCGCCGATATATATATATGTACACATATATATAAATAGTATATATATATTTGTATACATACATATAAGTATACATACATATATATACATATACACATATATGTATATAAGTATACATATATATGTGTATATATATAGTATACATATATATTTATGTATACATATAAGTATACATATATATGTATATATATATACATATATATATACATATGTGTGTGTGTGTGTGTGTGTGTGTATATATATATATATGCATTTCAGAGCTGGTGATGCAAGATGATGCCTTCTGTCTGGTGTCCAATTACTTGTAAATTAACAAATCTATGAATGTAACATTTCGTAAATATGTCTCGGGTTTTACATCCAATTTGCTGGTAATGCTTTTCTCGGCTAATCCGGGATATCAGAAACTGTGATGTCATCCTTCGGGATGGGATGTGGCTGAGTGGGCAGTCAGCTGGGGATTCAACACTTCTTTACCTCAAATCTGTCCTCAGACACTCTGCAGGGGGAAACTGAGCTGATCAAACTACAGAAGTCACAGCAAGGTGAGCTCATCAACAGCCAACAACAGCCAAGACTTAAAGTATTGAAGCTCAGATGAGAGCAGGAAATGACACATCGACACATCCTTTCATTTCTTAAAACCAAACTCCACTTGTTTCACAGACATCAACCACTCTCTCCTTGAAAGTTCAGTTAGGCGGCACACACACACATGCACACACTCACTGCTGAGGTTTTAGATACATCAGAATCCGGTTCGTCGCCAGCAAAAATGTTCATAGTACCGGTACGTGTGTCCCGGTACCTCCAATTTCGATGTACACAAAAATAGGAGAAATAAAAGCAATTGACAAAAACAAGGGGAGATGCCACACACTTCAGATTAAGAATAAAGAAGATAAAGAGGGTGAAATATGCAGATAGTGAGAAAGCATAATATGGGTTTTTAAAAGCTTTAGTAAATGCAAGCTGCTGTCCACTGCTAGACAAGAGCCATAGAAATATGTAAAATTAGGTAATTTGAGTAAACGCAACATAATATTATTTTTCTGTTTTTTTTACTCTATATTAAATTTTGCTACTGTGTACAATATACAATATACAATAAAATTAACATAATTACGAAAATAAGACAGTTAGGTTTTAGATCGTAAATCAAGTATACCAGAGTTAACGTTGGGTGCCCGAGGCTTTTATCTGATGAAAAAAAAAAAAAAAAAAAACTTACACAAAAGACCAAAAAACTCTCGGAACTATATAACCAATTGCTTTTCACTAAGCCTACCTTCGTGAACCTTAGGGGGATAAAAAAAACAACAACTTACATATAGTTTGGAAAAACAGTCCGTACCCTCAGCCTGTCTGTCAGCTCACACGTTGTTCCGGCTATACACTTTCCCCCTCTTACCCCCCCCTCCATTTCATGGACTGTGAATGGAGTTATTCAGATTTTCAACACATGAACAAACTGAACTGGGAAGGAAGCAGACTGAAAAGTCCATTTCTCAACTCTCAAAACGGAGGGCACTCTCTGTACTCGGGCAAAAGTCGTCTATTTAAATCATTTCACATACACATGAGATAATACTACCTTAATGTTCTTGCTAGGAAATTATTATATCACTACTTATCCAACCGTCTGTCCAGAATGGATATACTTCTTTTGTGTCACATGAATAAAACAAGCTGTAATGAGAACCTTTGCACGTTTTAGTTTAGGATATGAAACATAGCATAACAAATTAGCTCAGAAAATGTATTCCAACATTATGCTTTCTGTTTATTTTAATTTTAACATCCACGGCTGGAAAGGGGCAAAGCTCCTCGGCTGACTGAGATTGGGAGATCAAATTGAAATCTCCACAGCAGATTAGTGTTGCTCGGAGAAAATAGTTTGAAGCCCATCTGTAATGTTTTATTTATTAAAGCACATGTTTTGCATACTGTAATCCTTTAGCTTATATGATTTTTTTACATTTCTCCAGTATTAAACTGCATCGGACAATAGCGCAGAGGGGGGACATCCTTATGATAACCTGTACATTAACATCCCTGGTTTGCAACTCAATTTAAAGTTAATGAAACTGAGAAAAGTTAAGGGGTTCCATATTTCAAGTACACAGTTAAATGGCAGTTGAGCTACGTGGTATATTCAATTATTCCGAGGCAGCATCGTGATGACAAATAAAGACAAACTTGAGTGCTAGTGTACACAGATAAAGCTCCCGGGGAGAAGAACAGGTGCTTCAAAGAAATGGGACATCTCAGGTGGGTTCCTTTGATTTGGTTTTTACTCTGTTCTTCTCCCAGATTACTGTTGGCTTGCAGAGAAAACACATCACAAAGATAACTATCTTTCTTGAAGGGGAAAAAAAAAGTGTGTGTGTATGTGTGTGTGGTGGTGAGGGGGGCATGGACGTGAGCCAAGCCCTATCCTTATCATCTAGAGCAGTTTGTAGTTTGCAAAGAGATGTCACGCGCTTAGGGAGAAGAATGATGAAAAGTCCTAGAGCTACAGATGCAAACAATACACGGTGAAAAAGAGAAAGTGCGTACGCCACTTTACACCAAGAAATTGGAGCTTGTGAAGGTGCCCTGACAATCTGCATTGTGCTTTTTTATTTGCTTTCTACCACAAACCATTGTACACTTCGCAGGGGCGGGTGTTAAACAGCATATTTGGAAAAGCGAAGAAAAGACGGTGTTCTTTCTCGATCTAATTATATAGAACGTCCTGTTTTTTCTCTCCCTAAAAACATTAAAAAGTCCATTATACTGAGAATATTTTTTTCGTTATTTCTTGACACCCTAATTACATGGTAAAATGTCACATGGGATGATAAATTACATTTACACATGTGTAATCCATCAACAGTCTTGTTTCCGCTCACATAGGGATGTAGTGTGCGGATGATTTATGAAAAAATATCTGCTCTAGTAGCGATAATGGAGCCCATGCACGGAGTGCGGGTCAGTAATAGCAGTTGCTGATTTTCTGCTCTGGACCGAGTCTTTATAAATCAAATTAAAAAAAGGTGTGCGGATTAATCCGCAAGCAGAGATACACCATGTACTCTCCAGTCATGCCAGCAATTCTATGCTATAATTGCTGTTGTCCAATCAGAGCGGAGCCCAGCTGACAGCCCAGCATTTGCTCCTTATGCAGCCAGACAGTGTTTGCTGTTGGCTACCAATGTATCCTTTTGGAGTGAAAAAGTAACAAATAAAGACATCCGTAAGGAGAAAAACTTCACCTCTATTTTGCATTTTTAAAATAAAGTGGTGATGTCTGGGGTAGAAAGTTTGCCGAACGATCTCTGAGTTGTCTTGTTGTGTCCATAAGCAAAAGAGAGAGATATTACTAAAATATTGCGTTATTAGTTTGTGTGCTTCCTTCTTCTGAACAGGAGCAATTTTTGGCTTCTATTACCGTACTTACGATCCCATTGTGTTTATGCTCTAAAGGAGAAAGGATTTTCTACACCTTTTCTGAGGTAGAGTTCATCGCCACAAATGCTTTAGCAGACTTGTGTTTTGAAATGTGACATTTACCAATGACACAAGGCTTGGGACTAATAGGGAAAGTTCAGGTTTACTCTTCATATTTCAACTTCAAATATGCAAAATGGGGGGAAAAAAATTTGTTTTCTTTTTCTTTTTGTTCTTATTGCCTGTCCCTGACACCATCTGTGTATTATAGTGACAATAAAGAGAATGACATCACAATTGAATCAGCTTGAGAGAGTTTGGGATCTAATTTGTGTTTCTGTTTTCCTCCTGAAGTGTGGAATATGTTAATATACAGGGTTATTACTTGCACTGTTGCGCTGTAATCCATTTCAACAATGTATGTTTATCCCCTTGTTGGAAATAACTCCAGAAACTCGACGCAGTCACACTGAATTTGAAAACTTTTCGGAGGAAGATAAAAATAACATTAGCGGATAACTTCTGTCTGACCTCCACGCGACAGATGAGGAAAAGATGAGTCTTGGAGGCTGCTTTGGAGAAGATAATAGCTTGTGATTATTAATCAACAAACTTCCAAAATAGGATTTAGTTCCACTACAATAAAGAATGATGTATTAAAATAGGAAAGACTAGGAATATCCTGGCTCCTAAGTGAGTTTTCAGCCTGGATATTAAATGATGTGTCAAATTTTTCAACTTTTAAAAGGGTGAAAGTGAAAATATCTCATGCACACATCTTTTTTTGTCTTTAATTTCCCCCTCTTCCGTCTTTTGACATCTGCACTTCGGTGAACCACCGTTTCGGAGAAAGTTGCAAAGTTTAAGGATCCACTGAGGTGGAAAGGCAAAGGACAAACAAGGGATCAGCGTCAAAAAGGAAAAGATGAAGATCATCTCATCAACGCCGGATCGAACTTTCCGATGATCGTGCAATGAAACAACGAAGAACAAAGCGAACTATAATCTCATCTCCTGAGGTGTCTTGATGACCTTTGACCCCTCCCCTGCTACATCGCAATGACTTTACATTCACAGGCAGCAGGTTGAACGGGATCAAAAGCCAGTCAAGATGGAAACGGGGATTAAAATGTACAACCCAATTAAGTTTCCTGAAACACATTTGCTGGAGTTTAAGAGTGACACGCCAGCGCGTTAATGGCTGTTTTCTTGGCCACAGAATTAGGGTAAGAACCCCCGGCAGATAACGACACTATCTTCCCATTATTTTTCTTTCAGCCTTAGTGTGGAAATCTTTGACAAGGTAAAAAAAAAAAAAAAAAAAAAAGGATAATAAATTAGATAAAAGGAGCATTTGTTTTACGGAAGATAGCAGTAATTTGCTGAGGGAAGCCAGTTATGATGGTGATGTATGATGACCGGGTTTTTAAATATGCAGTGTTTTCTAGTGTGTCATCCATATCAGCAAGACCAGTGGGAATGTGTTGGTTTGATGGAATGTGCGTATAAATCACTGGGTACTCGGATTCCTGTTCCAGAAAAATACTTTCCGTGTGTGAGCTCCTTCTTACGATTTTGGCCAGTTTGCAGATGGTCACCTCTGAGTCGAGCCTGTGTGCGAGTCCGCACGCGCGTACGTGCGCTTGCTTTAAAGTGAGCCTCATCTGTATTCCTCTCACTCTGCAGGAATTAGCTGCCAGAACACTGCTTTTTCTGCCAACTTTGATCCCGGTCCTCCCTCCAGGAACAGTAAGGTGGACAACAAACCACATGGGTTATAGCTTGTTAATGGAGTGACACGGGGCTCGACACCACAGGCAGCGGTGTGAGGATCGCCGAATGTGAGTGCGCGGGTCTAAAATGTATCTCCAATTTCCTACTTTGTCTGCGCTCTCTTAATGCTTTAATCGATCTCTGACTGCTCCGGAGTGCAGCGACCAAATGAGCTCACCCATAGGCTGAAAAATGAATAATAATGGTTGAATTTTGTTCTAAATTAGTGCAATAATGAGCCAACTGGTGGATGTCCAAATGCTTGAGAATAACGATAGAGGTAAAAAGCTATTCCCCGTTTTTTTTTTTTTTTTCTTGTCATCGACGATGTCACGAAACATTCAGAATTATCTTAAGATCCTCATCTTAATTGGCAACTGACATTCAGCTTAGGTGACTTCCAGTAAATCTTATTATGAATATGAACTTACTTCAGGTCTTCAGAAGCCTTTGTCCAGATCAGAGGGGTTTCCACCGAATGTCCGAACACCGCGCCTTCCGAGCCTGCCGATTGAATGCACGTTTACAATTCATGAAAGGATAGTTATTCGACAAGATTAACTCAGCTGTTTTATTGTGTTGCTTTATTTATTTTATTGTGTTCTTTCTTTTACGATGCAAAAGAGTGGTGCGCCAACACTTTTTAGAGTAACAATAAACCATCCTTGAGACCTTCGATTTGCATCCTTGTAGAAAACGTCTAACTTGTGAGTCAGGAAGATGACAAATCACATAATAAAGCAGATTTTTGCTGGAGGAGATGAATGTTGTGTCACCTGTTTCATTAACTTGCGCTGAGTATGACAGAGACAACAACTATGCAGTCCTTTATATTTTGCGGAATGACCAGGGAAATGTCACAGACATTTATGGCCGTGGTTTTCAGATGATGCTTGAGCTCTCCTGGAAATAAATGGCTTCCATGACCATGACAC
The DNA here is from genome assembly GCF_037954325.1 of Fistularia commersonii. Classification (NCBI taxonomy): domain Eukaryota; kingdom Metazoa; phylum Chordata; class Actinopteri; order Syngnathiformes; family Fistulariidae; genus Fistularia; species Fistularia commersonii. Next base: position 6,954,760 of record NC_141302.1, read on the forward strand.
CCAGCGCTAAAGTTCATTGTTCAGTGATAGAAACTGATTTTTTTCAGACACTGCTGTTGTTTTTCCTCACTCACATATAAAACATTTAGCAGGTGAGACCGTGGAAGATTTTTACCGGTAACAGTGAATCTCTCTGTTGTCATGATGACCTCCTCCTCATCTGCGGTGAAGAGCAGTCTACTTCCATCTGTGCTTCGCACCTGTAACCTCTGACACTGGGCCTCCACTGCCTCCGGACCTGAAGAGAGGCAAGACTGTATGTACACGCTTCATCCATTTGGGGGGAATTGAATTGCCCTCCGTGCTATATTTGTGTTGGAGTTAACTCAAAATGCATGATTACGGCGTGAGGTGACGGGGGGGATAAGGAAAATGAAAATCCGACAAATCAATCACATTTTATTGAATTTCACATGTATGTCTTGAGCCATGTGAATGACTGCTCTGACTGTAAAAATGACTTGAATTCAAAGTCAGAGTGCATCTTTTAGATAAAAGATGCAAAATTAAAACATCATAAAATACCGTCTGCTTTCTTTATTTTCAAGAAATAAAGGTGTGTCTGAGTGTGAGTTTGTGTTTTGATATGACCCAAAAGAATTTCATTACATTTATTTTTAAGTTTAGGTGATTTTTTTTGTGATAGTTTTGTTTTGACACTTGAATTGGTTCCTGTTCCACTTTTTAGAAGTTTTCCATCAGTGTGTGTTTATGTCTTGTATTTGTTTTTTAGTTTCCTGTCTGTATGATGGGCTGCCCCAAACCCAGTATTCACCTGAGTCTGCATCAGCCCTGCCCCAGTATTTCTTTCTCTATAAGAAACAAACTTATCAGCTCCTTGCACCTATTTTAACTTGATTAGTTGAGTTTTTTTTTTTTCATTCACTTAATTTAGCTGTTTATTTCCCCAGAACAATATCAAGTCCTGCAGTTTCTGTGTGCCAGAAGCGTTTCTATTTTTTGCACTTGGGTCCACCTGTCACACACACTCAGCCTAAAAGGTCAAAATTAATTGTTGCACTAAAGCAAAAGTCAAAGCCATTAGAATTCATCCTTGAGCGATCATGAACAGAGTCCATCCAATAGTTTTAGTATCTGAAACAGTAAACTCACCAAACTCACCAGAGGACAGACTTGCCAGACACTATGAGGCTGCAACGGAACAAATTCCACCCAAAAAAGTTTTATTAGTTTGCAACACTAACTTTTTTTTTTTTTTTTTTTTTTTTTTTGTAGATACTGATGTCGAATAAAGGTCCCCTTATGTTTTTTTGGCTCACGTTTATCAGCTTCTGGAAACCGTTTGGGCATGTAAGTCTATTAGTGATCTAAAATACATTTGCAGAGTGGCTGCTCTGCAAATGAAAAGCGCCCAACAAAGCTGGATCAGTCATGCTTTTACAATGAATGGAGGCAAATCAGTAATCTGTTCTGCTGGTGAAGAATATTAATTCATGTACCACAGACTTTGGTGTTCTTCCAAATGTGCATGGAGAAACTTTAAAATCTCCCTTTCTCACTCTCCCCACTCTCTCACAATAATCCACGAGCCGCTGTGACTAGAGAATTTAATTATTCTCACCAAGTTTCATCTCATTTCAGACAAAATGCACTTCATAGAAAAGCACACATTAATTAACGCAAGAAGGTCACTCATGACCAAAAAGAGTCACGTCACAAGTCTTGTCAAATCAACATCAGCCCTCAACTCTTGTTGATCGAGATCAATAGCTATTACCTTTGATGAGCAGATCCACTGTTCATTATCATGTAAATTACTTAGTTAATTTTGAGAGATTGATGGTTGAAGTTGATGATAATTAGAATAATCCATTGCCCTTTCAAAAAGTATATCAGTGGTTAGGATCCAAGCCATACAGGCATAGAGACTATTTCAATACTAATCGATAAATAAAATGATGCAATAAATCATAAACCTGAGCGAATTATCACTCAGAACCAAACAGCACTTTTAGCAGAAATAGACAAATGAGTAAATATACACGCAACCACTGCACCCAATTTAAATCACCTTGTGAGCGTGCCCCAGCCAGTGATGACGCACCCCAACAAGAGTTTATTCTTCAATATTACATTGTGACTCACCCACTGTGAGCTGGCCTGTCAGTTGGCCCTGGTCATTCCGGGCGTTGAGCGTCACGTTCTTTTCTGAGCGCAAAACCAACAAGCTATCCTAGGGGGAAGCATTGATTGGAAAGGAGAGTGACAGAGAGAGAAAAGACAAAGAGGGGAAATGTGCTATATTAGGATTTTCCATTCATGGACTGTCAATCAGGTCTGAGTAGGGAGCGTGAGCGATCCTCCTTCACCACTTCCTCTTCCCATTTTCATCAGAAATCATGGGAAGATAGATCAAAAAGAGATCAATCCAGTTTGAGCTGAAGTTTTGAAGGAAGACGTCTGGTATGGGAGTGTTCAAGATGAGGGGGGGGGGGGGGGATCTAAATCACCTCAAGATAAGTGCTCAGGCACCTCCATCATTGCAGTTCTCAGACTTGAAGTGTGTTCAGGTTGAGTTGGCCGACACGTTTTATTGTCCTATCACGTCAGTTGTTTCGGGCTGACTCCAAGTCAGCCCGAAACAACTCGATCACTGCTTCCTCTCATGGTTAACTCATTATAGGCTGAAAACATGGCTGATCACTTTGTTGCAATATTGCAATGTTGCAATAAGTCTCAGATCGAAATACATTTCCTTAAATAATAAGTAAGTCCATTATTAAGTATGTAAAAAGCATTAATAAGTGTAGGTATTGTAAATTATTTTTGCAGCTTGATAAATCACTAAAAACAAATAAAGTAATGATGTCTCAGATGGGTTTTGAGTGATTACAGATAGATCGTGAACCACAGCAATGATTTAATTCCCAGCTGCATTTTTTTTCCAAACTTTTTCTGATTCTTTTCAGATAGAAAAAAAGTCGGTTAAGTAAAAGCAACGATTGAGACCATCTTATTCCCCTGTGTACTTGTACTTGTACTGTGTACAAAAAAGAAGTACTTTCATTCTTTTTTTGATAAAACATTTTTCTTCAAGTTACTTGCACAAGGGTCAATCTTTCCAGATCAGCCCACTTACAGCGTCTTCTTAAGCTCTCCTGTCCTCGCCTCCTGCTGACTTTAATTTTCTTCCTTTCCCCCCTTGTCATAGCTATAAAAATTGTTGCATTCCCCAGTTTGTCAAGACATAAGCAGCCACTTTTGAGCTAAACATAAATTCTGGTGCCACATTTCCAAAAACCCAGCAGTGACTTGTTGTGACCTTTTTGTTTTCAAGAATTACTTGTTTTAAAGCTCACAAAACCTTATATGACTGCTCCAACATCATTCTCAAAACAGCAATAGTGTTTTACAGCAATACGATGTTACATTAAATTTGTTATCTGCAAATCTCAATTTACTCTTAACATTAAAGTCAAATGAAAACAGACCACTGAACAACAACCAGTTGTTCAATTTTAAAACTTAGGCATTAAAACAATGGCAGATAAGCTCAGCAAAGAAAAGTACCAGTTAAAGAGGGACGTTTTCAGATCCCTTTTAAAAACTATCAATATTTTGTGGTGTCAGTACGAGGGTGGGATGAAAAGATGGTGGGGGGTCTCCACAGGGAGGATGCAGCTGAGCACAAGGCATGATCAGTGCAGAGTTTGGTCCTGAGGGGGGATGCAGATGGTTGTTGTTGCTGAATTGCAGGTTATGTGTGGACATTTGAAGGTTGAGCAAGTTATGGAGGGGCATTTCCATAGATGCACTTATGTGCTAGCGCAGAGATTTTTGCTATCCTGCAGGATAGACTGCAAAAAAAAGTACTACTACTCAGTACTTTTATGGATGTATTAAAAGTTCTGGAGCAGCGGTAGGAAAAGCACTGTCCGTGGGCCGCATACAGCCCACAGCATTGTTCAATCTGGCAAATTCACATCAACTACAATACCGTAGATTTATAGAGCTCATTTAAACAAAGAGTGGACCGCAGAATAATTTTCCGAGTGAATCACGACCTCGAGACAAGCGACTCGTTGGTCAGCAAAGGTTTGCCACCAAAAGAGAATGCAACATTTAGCATGCTAACTATGCTAGCAACTTGTCATCCGAAAAGCCGCAACTAGTGCGAAGTTAGACGCAAATCCAGAGCCCGGCTCACCCGACGACCACCTGACGCTGTCCTGAGAATATCCGCCATCGGATTTTGATGACAAAAATGGCAACAAATCTACCAAGGTCGGGTCCCACTCAGTTTGAAAAAAACTAAATGTGGCCCTGCAGCCAAAAAAGTTTGTGCAGCACTGTTCCAGAGTTTTTTTTTTCATATATACATACATATATATCTCCATGCAGAGTGTCTTATCGCTGTCTAGAATGGAGTTTCTCAGCATTTGACAGGTTGGTAGGGGGGTAGATGTCAATGTTTATTCAGTGATAAAGTAGGAGGTTTGTATGTATATTTAAAGCTGGAATTAAGGGGTTATTGAAGGGTAAACTCGAGGCTCTGTTTTGAGAAGGCTGAACATAATGACCTAAACTTGAAAAAGGCTCAAACAGCTTAGTAAGTTGCCCTCTCTGCTTTGCCCTGCAAAGGTCTTGCTGGATCCTTTAAAACCGAAGAGTGCACCTCTCGTTCTGCGTTTAATAAATATTTGTCTGCCATGTTTCTGGACAATTCTTTCAGAAAAAAAAAAAAAAAAATTGCAGTCTTTAAGTTGAACAGAGTATCCACATCTATACATGGAGAAAGAAAAGTACTTGTCCTATTGAGAAACCTTCTGATGGCCTTAACAGTTATGCAGTGATATGACCATTCTTATGTCAAACCTTGAATAGAAACGTTTGCATTTTGTGTCAGTGATGTGAGAAATATAGTGAGTTCAAAATCCTTTGAAATTGCCCTTCGAAACTCCTGCTTTTAAGTAACATTGGTTTCTGGCGGGCAGTTGGAGGTTACTTTTGTCACTTGAGGATGATGGAGCTTTAGATTTTACTTTGTGTAATAGAAGACAATCTTGTCTGCTTTAGTTAAAAAAAAAACATGTAAAGAGCTTGAGATAACCTAAGATAGATATCACGGCATAAATAAATACATAATATCTTAATGTAAGAGAAAATGTATTTACATGTTTTTGTTATAATCCATCAAACTAGTTGAGTGAATGTTTCCAAGCAGGGATACATTACTTGAAATAGAAGCTCATTTGAAGAGTTATGTTCTCAAATGTTGGAATTGACTTGTGAAAGGGGTTGAAGCCGATGCCTGTTTTCCATCCCGATCAGCATTGGCATCTCCTTGTTTTTACCGCACACGTTCAGCTATGGAACTCTTCCGCTCTCAGGCAGTTTTACATTTCGCAAGGTTATGGCTGTTTGACATTTGATAAATTGTACCTGTCTCTGCGTGCATACTGAAATGACTGTGGATCATAAAACACCTCCTGATGGTTCTGTTGTGAAAGATAATTGGTAATCTTCGCCATGTTCGATGCGTTCCAGAAAATGACGCACAATTGTTTTTTTTTTGTTTGTTTGTTTTTATGTAACATGCTACGGAATGCCTGTACCAATAGATACCCAATAAACCCCGTTTTGCTGCTTCATCTCTCACTAATGGCTCATGAACTAAGGTTTGGGAAAGGAAAAACTGATATACTTTGAGTGGTGTAACAGTTAGATGAGAAATTACATTTCATGATGAATATACTCCTGACAATTCATATCCTCATAATTTCTCAATTTTTCTCAGGGAAAGTGAGTAAATGATTTGCAGACTGTTTATACTCTTACCAATATCTTTCCAATCACCGTCCTTCTTAATGACACCCCTTTTATAAAGGGAGGCTTTGAATCAAACAAGATCCGCTGCTTTTCTACCACCTACATTAATCTTTCAACCACAATAAGTACTGACTGGAAGGGAAATGAAAAGGCTAAGAATGTCAGAGTCTATTTTGACCATTGAGTGGGTTGGGAGGCAAAACAAGTGGATGATACTTCACAAAAATAGAGCCATGGCCACATTTCTACAGAAAACTCTTGCTAAGTGCACATGTGAGTGTCAACTTTGATATCTCAAAATCCTTTCATCCTTTCAGCTTCACACTTGATGGGTGACTGCCGAAGACCTAAGAAGTTCAGTGTCGTGGAAAGTTTCCAGTATGATGTTGCTTGGATGCAACACGTTAAAGATTTATTCAAAGGTCCATTTGGTAGACTTTTTCCTATCCAGAATTTGTGGATGCCAATAATGCCAGAGTGGCAATTACCCCTGCCAGCAGCTGCTGCTTGAAAATGCAGATGATGCTTGGTCCTGGTTTTTCATAGTAGCGTTTTGTTGCTATTCCTAATTCAATACAGCAATTATACAGTTCAATCAATGAAGGAATGCCATCAGCCATTAAGTTATCCATGCATACTTAATGATTTTGTGTGCCACCATTTGTCATATCTCCAGCAAAGGAGTGGGAGTGACAAAGTTTCTTTGTGACATCAGTTACTTGCTGAGGAGGTTTACTTTGCACTGCATCATATTTACCTTTTATCAATATCACAAGTTCTTGACCTGCTCTAAACAGGTATGTGGTAACCCTTCTTGTTTATTTCCTCATATGCTCTGTAAGCAGCAAAAATGGAGAACGCTCATGCCTTTTATGAAAGGGCACTGCTAATTTTTCCAAACACACAAGCCATTTGCCCCCTACCCAGAGTTAGGACACATTATTGGGAAAATAAAGACAAATCTGAAAAGGAATATTTAATGTGTATTAGTCTGGACACCTGACCTAATGCAGCCTCTGGGCGGCACAGGCCAGTGTCTCCCTGAGCTGGTCCCAAGCCCGGATAAATGCAGAGAGTTGAGTCAGGAAGGACACCCGGCATAAAACTTTTGCCAAAACCAAAGATGCGAATCACTCATAATAACCAGATCAAACCGGATTGGTCGTGGCCCGGGTTAACAATGACCGCCATTGGTACCAATGACCTACAGGAAACCAATGGAAACTGGGCTACTGTAGGTCAAAGAAGGAGAGGAGGAAGGAGTGTTCGGACGCAGTGTCAGGATCTCCTCTCGGCAGCCGAGAGGAGACACGGCTGGGATTAATTCGCAATCGGCGCCAGGTGCCGCTAATCAAGATCCCTATAAAGGGCAGCGGCACATTCGGCTCTGGTGCCAGAGGATTGTGGATGTCACAGACTCCTGCCATGACTGGACCCCTACTCTGTTATGACCGGACCCAGCCGGCAGGTGTAACATCTGATCCAGCCTGAGATCCTGCCTGGGACCCGTCCTGGTGAGAACCAGTCCTTCCTGCTGTCACCCTGCCTGGAACCTGTCCTGGTGGAACCCAGCCCTGTGCAACTCTGTCTCGGGGCCAGGGGCTGACCAACAACACCCTACCTGCCGTTTCAACTCAATAAAACACTTTAAATCCAGATTCCTGCTCTGAGGTGTGGTTCCCTGCCTGAGCCCACCCCTGTGACGTGCAGAGAGATGAGGAAAGGCAAGAGATCTTGGACTGAGAGTAGGGACTTTGAATATTGGGACTATGACAGGAAAAGGTAGAGAGTTGGTCGACATGATACAGAGAAGGAAGGTGGATGTACTGTGTGTCCAGGAGACCAGGTGGAAAGGTAGTAAGGCTAGGAGCTTAGGAGCAGTCTTTAAGTTGTACTGACGAGAAGAGAAATGGAGTAGGAGTTATCTTGGAGGAGTTCGTAAGGAACGTCCTAGAGGTGAAAAGAATGTCAGATAGACTTGTGTGTCTGAAATTGGAAATTGAAGGTGTGATGCTCAATGTTGTTAGTGGCTATGCCCTGCAGGTTGAATGAGTTTGAGGAGAAGTTCTGGAATGAGCTAGATTAAGTGATGCAGAATATTCCGAGAGCTGAGTCGTAATTGGTGCAGACTTCAATGGGCATGTTGGTGCAGGCAATAGAGGGATAAAGAAGTGATGGGTAGATTTAGTATACAGGATAGGAATGCACAGAGACAGATGGTGGTAGATTTTGCAAAAAGGATGGAAATGGTGAACACTTTTTTCCAGAAAAGACAGGAACATAGGGTAACTTATAAGAGTGGCGGTAGGAGCACCCAGGTAGACTACATCTTGTATAGACGAGGTAACCTGAAAGAGATCAGAGACGGCAAGGTAGTTGTAGATGAGAGTGTAGCCAGACAGCATAGGATGGTGGTTTGTAGGATGACTCTGGTGACAAGGAAGATTAAGAGGACAAAGGCAGAGTAGAGGAAAAAGTGGTGGAACCTTAAAAAGGAGGGGTGTTGTATGGTTTTCAGGGAGGCGTTGAGAAAGGCTCTGGGTGGTCAGGGAGAGCTTCCAGGTGATTGGACTACTACAGCTAGTGCTACTGTATCAGGGAGACAGGAAGGAGAGTACTTTGTGTGTCATCTGGAAGAAAAGTTGATAAGGAGACTTGGTGGTGGAATGAGTAAATGCAGAAGTATTTACAGAGAAAGTGGTTAGCAAAGAGAAAATGGGACACAGAGGATTGAAGAGAACAGACAGGAGTAGAGGGAGAGACAACGTAAGGTAAAGATAGAGGTAGCAAAGGCAAAACAAAGGGCGTACGATGACTTGTATGCGCGGTTGGACAGTAAGAGGGTGAGAATGATCTATACAGGATGGTGAAACAGAGAAATAGCGATGGAAAGGATGTACAACGGGTCCGGGTGATTAAGGATAGCAAGGAAAATGTATTGACAGAGGCGCGAAGAGTGATGGGAAGATGGAAAGAGTTCTTTGTTGAGCTGATGAATGTGGAAAATGAAAGAGAGGCAAGGGTAGAAGACTAACAGCCAGAATAAAAGGAAAGCTGTACAAGACAGTGGTGAGACCAGCGAGGCTGTATGGCCTAGACACAGTTCCAACAAAAAGACAGGAGGCAGAGCTAGAGGTCGCAGAGATGAAAATGTTAAGGTTCTCTTTGGGAGTGACCAGGATGGATTAGATCAGGAATGAGTCCATCAGACGGATGGCTCATGTTAGGTGTTTTGGATAGAAGGTCAGAGAAGCCGGACTGAGATGGTTCGGTCATGTACAGAGGAGAGAGAGTGAATATATTGGTAGACAGATTATGGAATTGGAGCTGCCAGACAGGAGGTCTCGAGGAAAACGAAGGAGAAGATTTATGGACGTAGTGAGAGAGGATATGAAGGTCTTGGTGTGAGAGAGGAGGATACAGAAAATGGGGTTAGATGGAGAAGGTTGATTTGCTGTGGCGACCGCTGAAGGGAAAAGCCAAATGGAGAAGAAGTCTGGACACCTGGCAGCACTTGGTCCATTTTGCAGTGTGTCATAACAGATTTAACCATTTCAAATGACAAAATTCAGTTTTAAACAGTTTCATCACAGATTATTTTAGAGTCACATTTTGGACCAACTCTCCCTTGGCCCTTTTAGTTCAGTTTGTTTGCTACTGTGTTGACTTTCTTTGCTCTTTAAGTTTCTAAAAATAGAGCTCATTTCCTGCTGCTGACTAACATTTAAGTCCAGCTGCATTCACCTGACATGTCAGGTCACGGAAAAGAACATGCGTGGATCATACATCCCTCCCTATCATCTGACTGGAAGCTACACAGCATCACTCACATCAGCGTCTCCTAAAAAGGTCAGTGCTGTCTGCACAGATTATGTGTGTCAAAGTTCACTAAAACTGCACCACTTAAAAGTAAGAAGAATGTTTATTTAACCTCTGTTGAGTAGATCTACTGTATTGATCAAGTTTATGTTACAGCTTGTTAGATGCCTCACAAAATAAATCGACGCGGAGTAAGGATAAAAAAAAGTTGATGCGGTAAACCTCGTACGCCTCAAGCTACATTAGGTTTATTGTAGTTTGCATTCGTAAAATAAAAGTTATTGTTTATCGTCATTTTGTTTAACATTTATATGTGACACGTACTATGTGGTGAGGTTTTATAGGCTGAATTGATGTCACACTTTCCTAATAAACTAGATTGTAAAAGATAAACCCATGTTTGGACATGCGTTATGACTCTGCAGAGCTGATTTGACTCCCTTTCGTTCCCCACATGCTCTCATCCGTTAAAAACGTGAATCATGAACCGAATCAGGGGGAATCTGAATTCTTCATTCTATTAAGTATCCATTTAAACAGTTTATAGAATCTAAATGGTTTCCCAAGTGGCCAGGAATGCGATGCTGTCATGCTCGCCAACACTTCTTTGGGATCACATGAAAGGCTTTTTAGCCACGGCGCCTGTTAAGGAAGGTCAAGTGCAGATCAGAGTGAACGCACATAAAAAGGAGCTTGTTGTTGTAGGTGCACTGGGCCCCATCAAACTGAAAAATTACCATGGCTGCTGTAAGGCTGAGGGATGCTGCCCTGCATGCAATGAATAAAATCGCCGCCTAAAAGCAAAATCTCGACAGCCTGCATCAATGATATAATTTAAAACAATGCAGTCATCTACAGTATGATGCTACTGTCATCCTGTGAGGATGAATAAAACACAACCATAGTGTTTTACTCCAACTTTAATCCAAACCAAGTATCTGCATTGAAATATATTCACGACTTTATTTATATCTTATTGTTGGACCAGATTTTCAATTACATATAGAGATGAGCTGAGCATATAAATATGATGAAAAAACGTGTCCCAAGCTAAAAAAAGAAGCAATTTATTGTGTCTCAATTTCCCTATTCAAATATATTATCAGAAATGTGTTTCCAGGCATGTCTAACATTTTTGATTAAATGCCCCAGTATTTCAGTGTAATACTGTTAGCTAAATTAAATTGGTTCTAGCAAAACCAGCTTGTTTGATGGGCTTGCTAGATGTTCTGATCGCTGATGCTCTCATGCTGCAGTTTCTTAAAAAAAAAAAAGGAAAAAAAAAAGAAAATAGGCTTTGCCTTTAAATCATCAGAATTAAACATGGGCATGGTTTAATCCTTCTTCTGTGGATTTAAATTCTGAACTGGTTATAGCATCTTTATGAGTTTCACTCCAATAGAGATACACCTGCGTCCGATGCTATTTATACATCAGTCAGATTCTCAGGAGACGATAACGAGAGCCAACAGTCTGAACGAGAGAGATTTGATAAACCGTATCTATGCACGGTGTTGTCCTATAAGACAGAAATTCATATTTTAATCATTCGTTTACCAAGACAAGTATATACTATTTTAACAAAATGAAAAATTAAGACATGTCAGTGTAACAACACTGCAGACTTTCTATGGCCGCTCGAAGATTCTCAGATAAAGAATCTCAACTGAAATTCCAGAGTTAAAGTTTGACCTTGAGCTCTCACTAATATGTTGAGGGTTTCTGTAGGGATGATAGATGACTCAAGAGGATATCAGAGAAATCCAGGAAGAGCTGGGTCACCCAGAAAATGTAGATACATCCTTGGCCTTGTGCCCCCTTTTATGCTTCTTTTTATGCTATCGGTTTAAATTATCTGATGTTAACTATATCCAATTGAATCCAGAGCCAAGGCTGCAACTAAAACTTCAAGAGCAAGAGAAGTAATCAATGAAATCAGCTCTTGGCTTTTCTTGAATAAAAGGATATATTTGTTTTCATATCATTTGGATTGAGAAGTTGCAAAAATTCACAAATAGAAAAACCCAATACAGCGTGTTTCTCTTGCATAACTGCTCTAAAACACAATGTGGCTCATGAACAAAATAAATGTGAGCTGTATCCTCAAGCAGCAGCAGTTATTACTCTAATACAAACACAAAACAGAAGTAATTCGAAGACAAATCACTGAACTGTGGACTTTCGCCTGTGTGAATACTTTTCAAATGTTTGCGGACAATCAATCATTAAACAGCGCATTGTCTCAATAAGATGAAATATCACTTCTGAAAACAGCCGAAACAGATGGTCTTTCTTCATTTATCCCTCTGAATGAACATGTATTTGCTTTTTCTTGAAAGTATAAGCTGATCTGATAGCAATTTAAATATTACAAATGAATTCCAAAAAAAAACAAACATAGAATGTAAAAACAATAAATGTAGCAGACTGATGTAAATCTCTTAATTGGTTACCGATGATTAAAATGATTTGCTGTTTGTTTATTGCTTAAAGTTGAACTTCTATGTGTGGTGAGTCATAACTGATGAAGCTTGAATGGGGTGGGATGGAACAAGTGGGTTGGGGAGTGAGAATTGAGGAAGTTGATTTGTAGAGAGGAGGCTCTACAAACCTTGTATTTTGTCAACAAAAAATGCCCCCCACATGCCCAAGTGTTTGGATAAAAGTGGACTGTATCGGCGTTTCCTTGAGTTTTTTTTTTCAAGCTATTATTGAATAGCTTTACTCCAGTGCCTCCATCACTGGGATGTTTCACCATCAGCTACAACTGCAATAAAAGTTCAAAAGCAAATTTGTCTTTGGACAAGGTCTATTTGGTACCACTTTGTTTTGAAGTGTTTCAGGGAGAAGAGTTGAAGAGTTAAAACATTTGGTTGCACAAACACTTGAATTTGAAATGCAACGGTCCTCTGGCAGGTGAAGTTTTCTGTCGAACAAGCATTGTAAAATGCTTGAAATTACAGCCGTTTTTTTTTTTTTTTTTTGCTTTCAGAGTGATGTTTTGAGAGCCAAACTGATTTCACATGCTGAAAATTAAAGTAGTTGTGTAGCAATCATAAGCTTGAAATTTAAAGTGTAAACTAGATTTCTGGAACACATTATTACCTTGCTCTGCCATAATAACCCTTGCTCATATTGCACTTTTTGCTACAACTCACAACTGTGTGCCATCTGCGAAATCTGACAAGCAGAGGAACGGATGAATGAATAGAAAAGGCATTCAGACAGACAGCAAAACTTTATTTGTACCCGAAGGGCAATTGGGGTGCATAGGTAAAGACCTGCGGTTGAGGGACATAAAAATGTACCGAATTTTCTATTTATCTGCCTGTCAGCTTTGACAGACGGTTAGGCACAGGAGTAGCTGAACACTTCGGTAAAAAGGGGGCTACCATTAGCAGCAAAAAACGCACAAACTGATTATAATGATGGGCAGCTGCAGTCCAAATCACACTTGAACCTTCCAACATAGAAGTCTGGCAAGGCCCTATAGTCCACCACAGAACAAACAATGATGCTGTTCAAAAATACCAAATTTGATGCAAGATTGGTGGTTCCTCTGATTTTTTTTTTTCTCTCTTACCCAAGTATTTGGGTAGGTTGACTCACTTTTTATGACATTGCATAGATATAGGAGGAGGCTGTGACTCAGGAGGCAGGAGGGGGTGTATCCTGTCTGCATGCCGAAGTATCCTTGGGCAAGGTGCTGACAGCTCCCCTACCCCCCAAGTTAATTGCATAGTTAGCGGCATGAATGGCAACTCTGCTGTCGTCTGTGTGTGTGTGTGTGTGTGTGAATGAGTGAATGCTCTCTGGTGTAAAGCACTTTGAAACAGCAAGATGTAAAAGCGCTTGATAAGATGAGACACATCGCTTTTCATATTAAACAGCCTGCTTTTTTGCACACAGGTGAATGGTTGAGAAAAACTTGTTTCACTTCAAAAGTTCATTGAGATCTTATATTGAATATCATTAGTATCAAAATGCCATATGGGTACTAATTATTTTTGCTTAAAATTTTAAGTAATACATTTCTGTAAGATGATATTTACTAATCAGATGGACGTTTCATAGTTTTCCTCTGTTTTCTTTCCCCAGCTATTTTGTGGCAACATGTCTCTCTGCAATAATTCAAAATATCTCAGAGTAACAAAGTTTATCTTCTTTTGCCAATGAAACAAAGGGATTGTCTGATTATAAAAAAATATCACAGCTACAAGCTGAGGTGAATGTGATGCCCTTAATTTGTCAGTAAGACGGATATTTATTTTCAATTTGTATTATATTGAGCTGATACCAGAGCAAAACAGTTTGGATAGGAATTGATTTAGAACCTACATCATAACAACGGACATGAATGTCACTAAATTGTGACTACCAGCATATTTTTCTTTAAATTGGTGACTTGAAAAAGTTGTTGTGCGTCAGGGAAGGCAAAAAAACTTCACAGAGAATGCCTAGTGAATATGTTTTCAGTAGAATGAACAGCTTGTGCAAAGTTATCCATTTCAACACATGCTACTCAGAGCGTTGATTTGAGGATATTACTAGCTCGTAATTTGCTGCCAGCCATCAGACTTGCTCCCAACAAAGGCTGTTGAAGCCAGTTCCAATTGGTATTCAAGGATTATGGTTTCAGCCCCCGACGACGTTTCAAAGCATCGATTGATCCGTGAGAACCAAAATGAAAGCTTCTATGAGTTCAGCTTCGTTAGCAACTTGGATTGGACTCTGAACAAACAAAAACAAGTAGTGCATTGAAATTTACAATACCTCTGGTGCACTACAGTGTTCACTGCTGTTTGTGGTAATGGTTTATTGATCACTGGTGTTTATCTGACTAAGGAATAGCAGTGTGCACTGTGGTGAAAACTCATTGGATAACCGTAATCCCTGCTCTCACAGCGCTTGACGTATTTCCTCAGGTGAAAAATATTGAGTGACCCATGGAGATTTTTGTCCAGCAAAAATCTCTGGCACCGGAAGATAAGAAGGCCAATGCACTACTTCTCTGAAACAGGACAGTAAAAATGTCTGGAGGCTGAATCGCAAAGAGAATGAAATATTGACTTCCTTCAGAGTTTAGTATGGACGTCTCTTATGGCCCTGAGTTGTTTGCTGTTTCCATGTGCATGAATATTGTACTTAAGTTAACACTTAGCTTAAACTAGAACATCAAAGAGCACGAGTGGGCAATTCCGAGTTGTTTCTCAATCTGGTGTGGCAAATTGTACCCACTACCGATGCGCTGCTTCCATTGACTTCTCTTAGAAAAAAAAAAAAAAAAATGAAAGAAAGAAAAGAAATCAAATATACATGGAACCCCAGCTTCCGCTGCTTGAAATTGCTTTTCTGTACCATGCCTAATCATCGATACGGGGATGATACAACTGAGCTCTGTGACTTGTGTAGGAGAAAAAAATTTGGATCAACTTTGCACTGGAGATGTGTTGGTTAATCTACTAAACATCAAAGAGGAGAAAGAGGATAAAGGAAGTACATGAGGGGAATTTATCATGTGAGCTTGATTGGAAATCCAGCGGGGGGGACTATGGTCCCTCTGTAATCATCTGTAATCTCCTGTAAGGTTGCATGTGGCCTGAGAGGAGCCGATAGGCAGCCTATTACCCATCTCCTGCCGATGCAAGGCTGCGATAGTGCACTGGTGGAGGATGACAGGAAATGAGGAGAGGAGAGGAGCGCTGGATGGTGAGAAAGTGTAATCTCTCCTATCCAGAAACAAATATAAGGTTACATCGAAGTCTCGTGAAGCCTGAGCTCGGAGGGAAGTTGGCTTTCGCTGTCGATCGATCGGGTTTGCTTTTCTTGTTAATTGATCAAAACGAAGGGGTCCGTATGAGCTCGTCTTACATCTTTGGCAGGAGACCGATTCACATGCATCCTAGTCAGTGTTATTCCTTGTGTGGTTGTGTGACTGGGGATTTTTAAAAAGCCCAAAATACCGAGAAGAGCAGATAAAGCAACTTACCCTTCTGGACTGGATTTCATTCACATAGAGTGGCAAAAGAAACTCAGAAATTCCCTCCAGGCGTATCGCATTGTCATTCAGATGAAGTTTTCCCATTCCGTCCTGAAAGATAATCAGAAATGCATCAGTGATAAGGAGGCCGTGCTAATGTTCTCAAGTCACATAACAAACTTAACAATATTCTCACTTTATTTTCAAATTATGATAGAATCCTGCTGCCAATGCACCGAGGGACGTGCGGAAACTACGGTGGACTCGGCTGAGTGACAGGGACAAAGCGGGACATGACACGGAGGTGACAGTGCCACAGACAGTCACTGAAGTCAGGATGACAAGCCGCATACAGTCAGAGGCAAACGGGACAAATGTGGCAGCTGCAAATCTGAATATTGAGAGGGTTCATGAAAATTACGATCCGTCGGATTTATACGGGATGACTTTGTACTGCATTTGTCGCAAGACATGAATACCGCTGTAACAAAGAAGGCGTTTGTTTTACTTTGGTATTGAAATGTTTACAGGTATGATATGAGCTTTTATGATATTGGACAATAACAACATGTAGAAGGGTAGCAGGTTGTGGTTCAGCACGGGTAAATGCAAATGTTCTTAACTGCTTTTGGTACAGCGTTCACAAAAATATAAGAATTTCTCTGTTTTGCAGCTTTGCAGGTTAAATCTGGCAACGGGTCTTGATATTTGGAGTACTTACATTACAAGTGATGCACTAAACAATGTCTTTATTTCAGTGATTTAAAAAAAAAGTTTTTTGGTGCTTAGAAGTGCTTTTCTGCAGGAAACCAGAAAAATGAATTAATGCCAATAGCCGTAAATGTGGGGTTGTCTACTCTTAAAGCTTGTAATTGTGAGGACCTGTCGACAACTTGAAAGGGATTATTGTAAGAGGATCATTTTACGTTGGAACAAGTTGGCACCAGCCTGTCTCCTCTCCTGATAATACTTGTTCTTTGTTAAATGCCATTCTCTGTTCTATTGACGTTTACCGAGAAGTTTTTGTTGTTGACTTTTCACAGGTCGCAGGTGTGGTCTGTGCCCTAATGCCAACTTTCTTGACCCTTTTTCTATTGTGACTTTTGCGTGAGCTCTGATACGATAGAGGCTCGTCTCGGACTTGACTGCAAGACCTTTCACAGCTATTAAAACTTCATGGGTAACAGTGAGTCACTGTTGCTATTCGGGGCCATAGGAGAGTGTAAATTATTGTTTTAATAGAGTTTTACCTTGCAGATCATACTGAGGAAGTGAGCGTTGGGGCTTTATAATAGTAGTTTCCACTCACACTTTCTTGCAGATATGGGGGGATTCATCATCATTCTTATGATTGTTGTTTTTTGCCTTTCTTACTTTTGGTAGTTTGGGGCAAATTTACATATACATATTTAAGATTTCAAAGCATATTCTCAATATTTTCCTGTAGACCATTGTTTTCACCATTTTTGAAATCTAGCAGGTCAACCTGCTAGATTGTAAAGTGATTGTCATATCAGCAAATTGAGGAATAAATGAAAGAAGGAGATAAAAGAAGACCAGGACACAGTTGAAACTAGATCATCTCTTCAATATCTCTTTTAAGACCATTTTAGATTCAGCTGTAAGTTCCAAGTCCAACCCAAATCTTAAACCATTTATTTCATAGTCTTGATTGAGTTTTCGCCATTTCAAATCCTAAACATTCACACAAAAGCTTTTACCGATTGTAATTCCCATGAAAATAGCATTGAATCTTTTTGCGTAAAGAAAAAGCATCACGCTGTGGAAGCTTTATACCGCCGCTACTGAATAAAATTATTATACAAATTCTTGCATATTTTATGCGTCACATTTATCCAGGACTGATGTTGGAGGTAGATAGAATTCAACTGAAATTGGACAAGATTACAGTTTGCCACAATACAAAGGGCGCAGGGAAGCTCGAGGGCGGCTTTGTGAGACTGTGTGAACGGATTGGCCTTGGGGGATGTTGAGATAGTCAAATCAAGCACACAGCATAAATAGATGGAACTAGAGTAATGAGAAGTACAGAGTACAGTAAGGGAGGTTCCATAATAAATGGTGTGGGACGGAAGAATAAGAACATACGGGATGACAGGGTCAAAGAAGCTGAGCCAACGGGTGGGGTTTCTTTTTTGTAAGTCACTAGTAAGAATTTAAAGTTCCGTCTTTGCTGAAGTGGAGGATCAATGATGCGGTGGGTGTGAAGAGTCATGCTGCAGTCTGTCAAAAAAGCAGGTGGGAGTTACAATAATCCAATCGTGACACGCTGAAGGCCCGGATCAGCCAGTTGGAATCAGCGAGTGAGAGGAGGGGACAGATACTGGCAGAGTGCTAGAAAATGACAACGGGCAGATTTTGTTCTTTGGGCTACAAAAGAATAGGCAGAGCCAAAACGAGCAGCCAAGGTCAGTCTGGTTGCCTCAATAAGATGGATTGTTTGAATGATGTGGATCTGCCTCCTCTGAAGCTTTATAAATCTACTTTGTCCTAGACTTCCATTAAATGCAGAGGACGGTGTGTCAAAGATGGTTGAGGGAGTCAAATCGTATGAAAGCAAATTTTATCTTCAGTTTAAATTTGGGCTCATGTTGATGATGAAAACAAGACAGTAGATTCAGTGTTGGAAACAGATCTTCTCATTTTAACTGAAGCAAAGTGATTGTAAGCAAAAACAAAACCAATTCAGCATTTTGGACACATTTCGGTCTTACAGTCAAATGAAGAAAAGCAATTATACAATATTATATTCATAAAGACCATGTTTAATTTCAATATTAACCAAAATAATCAGAGTTATTATTTTACTAAGCAGTCCTGAGCAGGATAAGATGAAGGTTAATATGTAATACTGGAACCAAAATTAATGTTCACACATGACTAATTTTACCATTAAAATTAAATAAGCTTAAAAGGAATAAATCCAGCCTCTCATTCATCACTATCAATCACTGAGGTGTGCATGCAGAAGGTATGCTGAGAGGAAATGGATTGAAAAGATGAATAGAGGCTTTTATAGATTTATTCATGTGGTTTTTGACACAAAACTACAACTAAATGGTTAAAAGATTCTGCTGCGATTTTGATGTGGATGAAGCCCGATGGAAAGAAGAAATTATTTTTTTTATCGCTGACATTGAAGGACTGGAGTATTGACGAGAAAATGCTGCATAGCCTGTCATGAAAATGTCATAAAAATCCTCATTTCAACAGTAATTGCTCTGAATTGATCAATCAATAAAATTCTATCCATTACACTATTAGGCAAAATAACAAGGGTGGAATTTCTAGGTCTAATCAATGTATAAATTCATGAAACAATAACTTCAAAATATGTTTGCTTCCACCTGCCAGTTTCTATCAGTACAAGCTCTGAATTATTGCAAGCTCTAAAGGTTAATTATTTACTGCTATTTTCATCCAGTCGTCCAGCTGTAATAGTCCTACACCTTCTGAATGTTCCCAGGCAACTGCTGTGGGGCCAAAATGTTATTTTTTTGGGGGGCCTTTCAGTAAGGTTTACTGTTCGGCCAATAAGTGACAAATATCGCCCCAACTTTGTACCTGTCAGCAATAGGCTGAGTAACTGTTCTTAATACAGTTTACTTAAAAGGCTGCCAGATACCACAGGAAAGTCTCTATTGCTAAAATAAAAGGGTGGGGGGGGGGTGTCTGTTCTTGACCATTTCACCAAAGTCATAAGAGAATGGGGAGGAGTGAAGTACATTTTCTGGAGCCACACCAACTTAAATGATAAGGTCTTTGACTCATGACAAAGATTTATGAGCGGCAAAGGAGTAGGAGAGTGATAGCAATAGTCCTGGGATGCATCTGTCACGGAGGGGGGACGTTGCCGTCAGGAGTTTGTTGACAAAATGGTAAATTGTGTGCATTGTCCCTGAAAATGTCACAGGGACTCACTGCATCTGTGTACTGGGTTCTGAGATACACACTTCGCTATTGCTGAGCATCTTTCTAATTCGTTACTAGTTCTTGTTTACTTGAGGCACACAGCAAGAGAGATGCAGTCCACATGAAAAAGTTCTCTAAGATTGAGGTTCGTGTTAGACCTTGCAATCGCGCCACCAATAAAATGACAGAAAAATCAGCACATTAACTAAATCCTGTAAATTTTATTTTGGTGATGAGCTCATAAATTGCATAGTCATCATTTTAATTGCCACTTAGTGATGTGAGGGTCATGATGACATGATAATAATGTAAATTTTAATTGTTTTATATTTATATTATACTCCTTATACTGTGATTCCAGCTTGTTCAATATTTCAATCTGCTGTTTTTTTTTTTAAGTTTAATTAAAAAGGTAATATTAATAGATTTTAGATGGCTCATCACAAAAAAGAGCCATCACCCCTCTTTTTTTTTTTTTTTCTCTTTTCTGACATCTATCTAGGGAAACTCATTAGAACATTAGTGAAATAATTTTACTGTGACAGCTGAAGTGCCACTTTTCACTTCAAAATTGTCCATATAAAACATTTTTATATTAACAGTAACTACCGCCCAGTTCAAGGGTCATAACTTCTGCCTTCCCTCTCGAGTTAACTTCAGTTTGTGAGATGCTTTGCTTTTTACTCACCACTGAGAAATGCATGACCTTTATGATCCAGACCGTGAGGGCCAGGTTAACGATCATAGTGACCAGGAGCAGCAGCAGGAAGAAGTAAAGGCATCTTTTCCTCCAGCCGTAGAGACCAACTGGGTAGACAGCACACCCCGGTCGCTGGAGGTGGAGGGACTGGGAGGCAAGAATAAACTGCTCCTGGGTAATCTGACACACAAGCACAGAAACGCATAGGGATGTGTGTGTGTGTGTGTTAGCTCGCTGTCAAGGAAGGACTCACTCCACAGAAGCAATCACATTTTGTAAGTGTTTTTCACCTTGCAAGCTGGAAGCAAAGCATGTTATTCAACAATCTGTTGAAAAGCGGTGTTACTTGGTAATGGGTATGGGATAAAGAGTTTGGATGGATCTCACATTTTAATAGGATGATTAATGCATCAGTGCAGAAATCTCAATGCTTCACCTTTTCTCATTCGATTCCCTCTTTAATTATATTTATTTCATTCAGAAGCCCGCGAAAATCAACGATCACAAAGAACCAAAGGGAAAACAAATATTTTGATACTGCTTAATAATGCAATTCTAAATATTTCTCCTTGAAATGTGAGACTTTAAAGGGATGGTCAACATTTTTGGCCTCACTTTATAAGTCGTAGGCTACACCATGTTGGGACAAAAAGGTTAAGCATGCAAAAACAGATCTTTACACAGTTTACTTTAAATTGATATACAGTGAAAATAAGAATGCTAAGGAAAAAAAATCAAAACATAAATCAATTCAGTACGGAGTCAAAGCCAGATTTTTGAAAACTTAACTGTGGCAGTTCTGGAACTTGTGCTCGGTTCACCGTTGTTTTGGCTTTATATCGAGGACTGAGAGAAAGAGAATATGTTTCTCTTGGAAGGTGAGCATTTTAAAAGTTGAAGCCCAGTGGACCTTCCTGCTGTGTTCTGAAATAGGACTGCAGATCAATAACTAACCCATATACCTGGAGCTGAGGCTATTTGTCAGTCATCAAATAAAAGCCCCAAGACAAGACCCCGTGTTTAGCTTGCCAACTACTCACAGTGAGGGGGATGAATTACCAAAACAGTGACAACATTAGCCGTGCTCACTTAAGCATGATAGACTTTTAAGGTTAATACCAGCTATTTTCATTTTCTGACAGGCTGTTTTTTTGCTATTCAACATAGAGAAACATGGACAGTCAATTATATATTTGCTGTCAATAGTGAAATCTCTTATGCATGGCAGAGGTACATCAATTATCAATTAGTTATCGATTTTTGATTGAAAGTCAAGTAGTGAAATGCATGATTCCCTCTGCCCTCACTACCAAGTAATAAAAGCTGAAAGAAAAAGATATTACTAGCTGACACAACCGTGCTTTGCAATTAAACTGAGTGACAAGGACCTATTCTAGGATGATGCACTGGGAATTGATGTTTGTTGCTTTGAATAAGGGTTGTATATATATGTTTTAAGGAATTGCTGTTACTTTATTTGCAACTCCTTTAGTGGTATACCTTGGCTACACCAACCCGACATACTTTTAGAAATTGAACCAGGAACAGAGTAATCCATCAAGCTCTGTTCCTAAAAGACAAGGTCATTTGGGTGACTTCATTTTATTAAGGAGATACCAATTCCATGCCCGATCTGAAAACAACAGGAAAAAAAGGCAGCGCATTTCATTTTATTACTGGAGTGGACGACCGTGAGTCAAAACTCCTGAATTAAAAGTTTGCGAATAGTCGAAAGGAAGACATACATCTATCTAAGAAGGAGATCAGCTGCTAAAAAAGGGAAACTTACGTGCTAATCATAGTAATTCATTGAATTAATTTCAGCTTCGGAAAGCAAGATTCTTGACATCTATACTGTGTTGTTATAAACAAAGACAAGCCGGTATGGACTTAATAACATCTTACAGGTTTGGTTTTCCAATTACTTTTTGACATTTGGTCAAACTGCAAGCCTTCAATCACAGTGTTACATGGAATGAAAGCTTCCTGTGGCAAAACCTGTCCACTGCTCCCCTTTTCATGATGTTAGCACTAATAAGCGTTATGCAGGTTCACAAGCTGTGCACTGAACACAGTTTTTACAGGTTATAGAATGTCGAATAAGAAACTAATGGAAACGGTTGCCACAGGAGGCCGAAGCAACATGACTTTTTTTTTTCTTCCTTTTTCCATAACCAGACGTACTTGGAGCATTCATAGTTATAATACAATGAATAGCAGAAGCAGACGTTTCAAACAATCCTGTGATATGCAAGTATTATTATGTCAATAGAATGGAAATGCTTTTCAAATATATGATGCTAAGGTGGTCAAAAGTACACCTGTAAGGATATCATTTTACACATGCACCAAAAAAGAAGCTGTGGTCCCTCAGTTAATTCCAGGCACTCTGGAGACATAGGGGATAGAGAAGTGGAGAATTAAGGCCTCTCAGAATTCTAATTGCATTGCACACCAAACAATACAGATCCACCTTAAAGTCTCAACAAGCTGCGTTGGGCAGCAGTGTTTGTAGTGATTCCAACAATGCAACATATCCAAAATGATTTAACCCCATGCAAATTATACAGCTTTTTTCAGTTTGTATGTGAAATTGGGGGCGGTGTGGCACAGGAGGTGGCACGATTGTCTTTGTAACCGAACATTCCCGGTTTCGATTCCCGGCTCCTCCCAGTGTGTCGAAGTGTTTTTGAGCAAGGCACTGAAGCCCTAAATGCTCCCCCGGCGCCGATGGACGGCAGCCTACTGCTCATGGGTCCTCCATGATGGGTTATTGCAGAGACTGGATTTCCCCACAGGGATTAATAAAGGATACATTATTATCATTAAATCAGGCCAAAAATATTAGAGACAATGACAGTGATTTTAAAAATATAGGTCTATACAAAATGGATTTTAAATGAAACATTGACGATTTGCTAAGTGCATAACTGCTCAGTTGACTTCAAATAAATAGCTGTTTAAACCATTTTTGTAAACAATCCCTCATTTTCATTGACTGAAAAGCACTTTTGCGTTTGACAGGCAAGAAGTTTAGTGGCCCCTTCCTTCAATATTTCATGGAAATTAAACTTCAGAAAAAAAAAAAGGAAAAGAAAAAAAATCTCATAAATATTCCAAATGTTAAAAATGCAGTTGGCAAATATTCACTGGAACTTTTAGTTTGAGTAATGCTACTCAGAAATAGGATTAGTCAAATCAGAGGAGTAAATAAACGCCAATGCAAAATTTTAAAAAGTTGCGTTTGGGCTGCAAAAATCACAATAAATGTACCCGAGACTTTGCAGAACTTTAGGAATGGCCAAATCTTTTAAAATGATTAATTTTTCTTGAAAGGGGGAATACAGTGTGAGCTCAGCGGCAATAAGATGATACCAGTTGAAGGGGGGAGAAAAGAGTGAATAAGGAAAGGAATGCCTGCAGATCCACAGCCTCCTCCATCTGTCAAATATGGTGGACAAAATAACACATGGGCATGTAAGGCTGCCAATGGAACTGGGTCACTGATGTTCACTCGTGTGACTGCTGATTGAAGCGTCAGGATAAAATGCAGAAGGGCTCTCACATTCAGTAAAATGCAGCAAAACTCTGAACAGTTTTGGAGTGCAGATGGCTAATGATGCCAAACATGCTGTGAGAATAATTTCTTTTCTGATTGAGAATAAATGTGACAGTCTTTAATGACCAAGTTAGTCACCTGTTCTTAAGCCAGGAAAGCCTGGCCTGTTTATTATTTTCTTTTAACTGTTAATGAAGACAAAAGAAGTGGTGTTATAAGGTTGTGGTAAAAAGACCTGGTAAAGTATTTCAGTGGAGGAGACTGTTTGCTGTGGCTTCAAAGGGGTTCCCATTGGGTTACAGGGCTCTCAGTTTGAATCACATGGCATTGCAACAACAGAAATCCTTGGGTGACTCAGAACTTCCCACCCACTTTGACTTCAAGGGGTAATTTATAGTTCCATGTCAAATGATGTGGTCGTATCTTCTTGCGTTCTTCTAATCTCCTCTAAAAATTTGAACTTGGTGATTTGAGTTAATGAAATGGTTCAATAATTTTTGGCTCCAACTCCCGAATAATCTGTTACATGTCACCCTTGATTGTCAAATGCACTTGAAAACCTCAGCGCAGTGGCGTTTTAGTCCCACGCAACTAGTGGTGGTGCTGCTACTTGACACAAAAAAATGTAGCATCTTTGTCTCTGGCAGAAGTATACATAATCCAGGCTAAGGGAGCGGACCAGGAACAGGTTGAAGCACTTGTTGGACAAAATAAATTGGAAACCGCGATGACATGACGAAACCTACAAAACAAGGGTTTAAGCCACTTCCTCTACCTGTCGATCTCCGGGTGAAGAGCACAGCTGGAAACAAGCTCTACTTTCTTCCCGCTATCCAATGCAACCTGCTCGATAAACAGGAAAAACAAACATTTCTCATCTACAGGAGACCAGCTACTTCCCTGAGGTACCAGGTCTGCAAGCAAAAACAAAACAACAAAAGCAACCAAGTAAAGTAGTGCACAGCTGAGCCATTAACTTACCAGAGAGGACAGAGGAAGAGATAGAGTCCTTCCATGTTCCCTCAGGGCACAGAGAAAGACCGCTTTTAACAGAAACCCTTCTGTTTCTGCTCTTTTCAACCTGGCTAGCCCAGAACAGCCAATACTGCCAATGTCAATACTGCAGGGTCAACAAGCAGCAAACGTCCAAACATTGCCCCTCCTCCTGGACTGCTAACTTCAACTTCAACCTGAACTGCTCACAACAACTCAGTGGTAGCCATTGGATCCATTTCAGATTTGTAACCTGCCATCTAAAGTTGTTCCTTCTAAAGAGATACAGACACTGAACACAAATCTAGACAATATTCAAAAATGTTTTTGAGTCAATGTGCCACCTTTTTATTGATTAGATGGAGGCAGATGATTAGCTGTGGTGACCCCTGAAGGGAACAGCTGATAGGAATAGAGGAAGAGACAATCTTTTCAGTCTTATACCAGGGTGTGTAATATGCCATTCTCTTCATTGACAAAATCTATCACGCTACCAATATTGTGACGTTGGCTGTAATTATTAATTTAATTATTCATCTGAGTTAGAACTGGTGTTCACATATAGTTCGGTGAAATTGAGTTTACAAATCAGCTCTCCTCCCTGTTGTCAGGGTTGTGCAAATGGGGTTGATGAAATATCAGTCTAATTACATTATTTAAAAGATAATCCATGGTTTCTATGTATATTTAGATTTATTTATTTATACAATCTATATTTTAACTCCAATTTTATCACTTCCGATCATGCAGATCCAACAAAACAAAACATATTTCTATGTCTACATTTTTTCCTTTTCTTTGTCTAATTACCTGCCTTTGAACATTACTAAATATTTCATCCAACACTGAATCAAAAAGCCTCACTCCAGACTTCAGTAACGTCTTGATTACTTATCCAATCCATTAAGGTGGGCTACATATCCAAATGACTTGAATTCTATCTCTCTTTCAATACTCATGAATATGAACGTGGTGGAAATGCTGCAGTGGCATGACTATGCTGTAAAGTGCACAGTATTTCCTCCAGTCAACTCAACCAGCCCATTTTCATTTCCTGCACATGGATTCTGTGCACGTCTGGGAAGAATAGACTCTATCAAACAATCATGACACTCTGTTTCCTCATTATCAGTCCTAATTATAATAAAAACCGAGTTCGCCGTGGTCAAGCTTAAAAATGGAGAAGTACATAAATAAATGATAACCCCGACGAAACCATAAACAAATGCGGCGATACCATATTGGTGGAACCCTCGAGTGTGATACTTCTTGATGGATACACTCCATCGTCTTTCTAACCGTTGATGCTGCGATTAGACTTGAACTACTGACTTACTGGCGCATGCAATCAACATTCATGAAGTTTTTGCCTCATATTCTGGACTAGGTGTGTGCATGGAGTGGGTGGAATATGAAGATGATCCATATACAGACCTTTAGGGGGATTGTAAGCTATTGAGAGTTCTGTCTGTTGGTGGGCCTAAAAATTGTTTTGTAAAACCTATCATTCTCATAGAAAAATGTTATCATTGTATGACACTCACATAAGAAATGTACCAATTAATGTACCAATTCATATACCAATTAAGTACTTAAAAAAAAAACAAGCATAAATATTTATAAATATGGCAGACTCAGAAAAAAAAAAAACGTATTGCAGTTTTTGTATTCCTATTCAATAAGTTAGCATTTTTCGTACATTTTACCCCTATTGTATCATTATTTAATGAATGTTATTTTACCCCATAGGTCATTATACAGTCCTACATTTTTAAAACATAAGAGTAAAATGCACCCCTTCAGGAAAACTGAAGCACTGAAAGAAGCTGAACGTAGCAATTTATGGGGGCCAGAGAAAGGTTTTCTAGTCTGGATGAGTAACTAAGTGCCTCCCGACGGCTGCGAACATGCTCCATGTGAACTCTGATCTGAGATCAGAGGGGATGATGTCTGTCAAGTGCAGTCATCCAGGCAAAGGCAAGAAGTTGGTTTTCTCCAGCCGGCAGTGTCCGCAGGGTGACGGTATGAAACTCCCATCACACGGCGCGAGCCTGGCTGAGCTCTGAACTGTTCAGCTCAGTTGTTGCTGGGATAAATTCAGACTGCGGCGCCCTGCCTTCCCACTCTCCTGCATAGAAAATGACTACAGCAAAGCACCATGCTGCATGAACCAAGATAAAACCTGCAGCAGGAGAATATTTTATCTTATCCAATGATGTTAGGATATCTCATTCTTAACAGGAGCAACTTCCATCATTTGTGGTCTTACAAGGATCAATCACTGAAACACATTCATACTGACATACCTGTGGCCAGTCGTCTTTGTAGCAGCCACACAAATCAAGATCCACAAGCTTTTTTCATGGTCATCTGGTCAATACCGTGTGTCACAGTCAGCAGGTGTCACAATAATAAATGAACTGTATGTAATCACGGCTCATTGGCTCTTGAAGCATTTACTAGAGGAAATAAAATTCAAAATCGAGCCTTAAAAATTGGTTGGGGCTAATTACATAAGTTCAGCTGAACTCACGAGGTCATAAAGAATAACTTACAGCAGGAGCAACACTTTATAATTGCTTAGACACAAAACCACCAACTGTGATTCTATTTATCATTGTCGCAACAAATCAATTCCTCTCAGGAATGATTTTTTTTTTCTTTTTTGTATTATAAAGCCCCAAGGGACCCCAATCCTGTTTAGCAAAATTGTGTAACAATGTGTCAGGCAGCATGTGGTGTGGAGCAAGTAAAAGGCTGCTTCCAGAAATAGGCATTCATCTGAGAGTGTTGAGGAATTCATAGAAATGGACTTACTTGTATTTGTACATTTGTCCACAACTGAATCTTTTGGTCTGTGCATATCTATGCCGATAGATCGCCAATGATTTGCTTTTAATGAATTTCAGGAACAGTGTTAAGAAACTGCTATGATAACCACTCCTTCCAGTTATTAAAAAGAAAAGGGCCATCATGCAGGGAATATACTTAACAGGAACGATGATAATGAAACTAATAATGAGCTTCGGGGCTGAAATGGCACATTTTTTTCCAGCTTTGGTTCAAAAGCAATTTATTCTAATCATATGGTGACTCAGAGCACAGACACGTCATGTGTCTTTCGACATGTGTGCTTTGAACATAACTTTAGCTTCAGTTTTTCGCAGAATTTATAATAGAGATCCATTTCGCAACGGGAAGAGCGGCCCAAGTTGCAAACCAGTTCCTTCAGAAACAATGATGTCAAACCTATTTATTTGCAGGAAATTGGAAACTAACTGTCATCATGTTATAAGTAAAAGAAAAGAAAAGAAATAATAACAACTGCACTGGAATCTGCAAGTACAAACCTTGTTTCAATAGCACTGACGTCATACAGGGCCTTATTAAAATTCACATTCTAACCTTTAAAAATTCTCACTTCTGTAGCATTTTCCTCAGATGTGTGACTCAAATTTTGCCTATAAGGCCACTGGGCCTTACAGTCTACTCCTTGCACAGGAGTCAATAAAAAATCGCATTCATTCTGATTCCAAACTGAAAAATCCAACCCTTTAACTGTCTTCTGTGACTATTTCTTCATTTTTCCATTTTGAAAACACTTATTTTTGCTGTTGTCTTCAAACTGTTGGACTCAACTAGGAGCGCCTGCTGCCTTTTATTATCCGGGTTTTGTACTCTTCACCGAGGTTGTGTGTGACAGCGGTGATTTCAGCTTCCTTTCAGGATAGAATAAATGACTCCACTCTATCAGTGGGTCTCCACTGCTGATGGATGTAACCCACTCGGCGTGGAACATGAGATACAGAGTCTCAACCAGTATCGTGTGGATATCATCGTGACCCAGCTTCAAACATGGCCTCTCCCACAGCTCTGCTACTTCCATACAGTTCCAGCCACTCTTTAACTGTTTCCTTGGATCAGTAGCGTACGTCACGCGTGCCAGTGGTAGCAGATGTCTCACAAATCAATATTGCGGCCTTTGAAGCAAAACAAATGACCCATATGACTGTCCTAGAAATGTCAACGATTCCAATTTTACAAAGGATACAGCTGAGGGACAATGTATTACACACTGAGTGTACGATTGTGCAGTACTACAACGTGATCTCATAACCGCTACTTTCCACAAGGCATTGAGTTGGACACTGTACATACAAGTTCTGTGAAACTAGAAATTATTTATCACGGCTTACATGCTCTGTAAGTAACAACAATATACTTACCTAGAATATAAGTCAGACTAAAGCTTTCAGAAGAGTCAGAAAAAGATGCCAAAATGGATATAAACAGTCTTTTAGCCAATAGGCATCCCCTGTTGGACAGATCCAGTCTATTTTCAATCCACTGTTGCTAGGGGAAACCTTGGCACTTGTAATTTCTATGGCAACCCACTGTTTCCATCACTAGCGGTTCTGTGATTTCCTTGCAGAGTTTTAATGCATATATTACCTGGTCCATCCATGCACCCTAAAACCTGGGTTTTCATGAAGAAAATGAGGAGTGCATAGTAGCTGGCATCTTGTCAATGTTTTGTTTCAAAGTGTCAGTCACTTGTGACCCTCAAATCCATCTGGAATGACTCCTGTGTCCACTGTTGCATGTTTGACAAAGAACTATAGCTTTTGAGAAACAAAACTATTGATTACAAAAGCAGCTGAACATGCAGGTCATGCTATGTATTCAATCCCACTGAGATCTGCTGGAGTGGAGGATGTCTGCTGCAGGCGCCTGTTTCACAGTGAACTAGGATAGAACTTATATCCAAATGTAATGCTGACTAAAGGTGATCTGGGCAGAGACTGAGGAGAATGAAACTAAAACAGGAGATGCCAGGGGACACATTCCAAAGTCAAAATCAGGGCAAAGAATGAAGAAAAAGATGGGAAGTGTTACACTAGGTGAAAATCTTAGATCTCCTCGGGGGGAAAAAAAAATCCAACTTAGTCATAGCGTTGGTTGGCAGTTGAAAAAAGGCACCTGAGGCACTGGTGATGGACAAAAATCCTTTATCTGAGCATGGATTAACACCAAAACGTTTTGACTTCGGCACTATTCATCAGGGTATCACATGATGAGGCACATCTTTTCAAAACGTTTTTTCGACTGCCAACTAACTCTGGACTTCTCACGAGAGGAGATGGAAGGTCTCTGTATTTATAACTACGAGGGAAAACAACATGCCTTTTCAGTTTACGGGTCTCAGGTTTCTATGTAGTAGCTGTTAATTAGAGGAAGAAAGAATGAAAGATTTCGATTTTCATCTATTCTTCTATTAAGCAGCTAAAAAACATTTTTTCTTCACATTTTTTGTCTTGAAAATTCCGTTAAATTTTAGACCTTTAAATCCAAGTTGACTGCCTCCAACAAAATTAAGACGCCTTTAAGCTCGATGATGCATCGTGACTTCTTTTCTAAAAGGCTTTTTAACTGTTAGACCCTATGTGTTTGAATGGATCGTAAAAGTAAAAGTAAATAAGTCCTGGACTGATTTAGAATGCCATCGTGTAAAAACAGACAATTTATAATGTAATGTATCCCACCGTAAGGCATTACCTCAATTTGAACCTGGTGTCTAATAGGCTGCACAGTCAGTAGCTTCCCCTCATTCTCTGGCAGACTACCAAAAAATAATTGACTTGCATTGAACAAAATGAAGCTGTGAATATAACTATTTTCTTTTTGAATCAGCCACAGCTGTACTGCTTGTACTGAGACATGGACAATAACGGAATCATTATTATTTATCATTATTATTTCAAGAATGAAAGAAACGGACTTTCGTTGGTGTCAGTACATCTTCTATTCTCCTCCTTTTGTTTCTTACTGGAAGATAAGCTGCTCTCTCTGCTTTTAGTAGCTTGTGGCACAAAATGGAATTTTAAAAAAAGAGTTGCCATTCTTTTTGTAATTCCTTTGAGAACAACCTTAACTGTAGGGGTAAATACGAGACAACTTTCGCTTTACCCGTTATTTTTAATTACAAAGGAAAAAGCAGGTGACAAACAACACTTTTGTAGTGGCTTAATGCTTACTTCAAGGGTGGGTTGATAAATAGCCTTGTTGGCTACTTATTCGCTGGGTAATCACCGGCTTATAAATAAATGAATGAATATATAAATCCCATTTCACCTCAGCCACTGTGTCCACTGGAGCCTGTCTAAGACCCCACTCAGACCAACGGGATTCTCCCCAAGTGACCCGATCACAAGAAGACAGCTCATAAGTTCATCCGTGAACCCAATGCGGACTTAAAGGCATGTGATAACCTTGACAACATTCTGAGCGTGGCCCTATTTCAATGGAGGTAAAAACACACGTGTGGCTCATCTAAACCCAGTTACTGCAGATAAAGCGGCTAAAAATATGTATTAGCACAGCAGTGACTGCTTATTAAATATGTGGAACATCCCAGGCTGTATTGGAAAATAAAGTAGAGATTCAGTCCTTATTATATATTTATCGATATCTATTTGCAGGTGAGGAAAAGTGTGTTTCTGTTAAAAAACCAACACTCTAGTCGATTTTGCCTGCCTCTCTTGCTGCGGACCTAGCCACTGAAAACATGTTGGTATTTTTTCAAAGAGACTTTTAAATTCAGAGGAGGATTAAGTGATATGTGGATCGAACCACCTCACCATAGAAAAAAAAAAATGAAGTGATGACATGGGAGTCTGTAAATCTGCATCCCTTGATAGTCACGTAACCCGTGGCAGGTAAATATGTCGCTTATATACAATGATATAGTTCGTCATTACCCATGGAAATTATCCCATGGAGTGTTTACCTGCATACAGAGTTGGGAGTGGCCAATCCAAAGCGGCCACCGAGGACCAATTCACAGATGCATTTATAATGGCAGGTGTAAACACACACTGGAGGCTGTCCACTTGTGATGGGATCACTTAGGATGGATGTATTACCAGTCTGAGCACAGAGGGTGTGTTTGTGAAGGAGCTGCATGAGTCAAGACTCCAATAGAGACAGCAATATTTCTTTGTCTTCTTTTTCCTCCTAATGAATTGCATCCGTGATTTACGGTTTATTTTCGGGAACCGGAATAGACAGAGCCAAAAGTTAAGATGTCATTATTTTGAATGACACTTCTAACAAATAGAAAAAAAGCACAAAGCTATACATGAATGAGTCTCTATTAACACAAAGTTACAGGCAAAAAAGAACTGTCAGAAGGGAGGTATTTGCCAGAGAAGAAACTTTTAAGAAATCTCATCCCAGAATAATTGTTGACCTGGAAAATGCCCTCAGATCATCTTTGTTTGAACATGCATGCTCCTCAGCCAAAGAGGATCTAGTAAGATATATTCTTGATGAAAATAAAGTACTCTGGTATACAGAAGAAAAATCTCACTGTCAACAGATTATTTTGTGCAGAGGGCTGTGAAATCTCCCCTTAAGCCACAGCTGGTTCACCACCTACAACCCATGTCTTGATTACATGCCATTTCTAATAATAGAAACTAAACTCCTACACAGTAACTTGTGTTTCTCCGACGTATGGTAAGTTTAAAAATCATCCCTGTAGATTATGAAATCCAAAATTCTTTGCCACACGGCTATATTTAGCTTTGCACAAGTAATTCTGTCAATCCTGTCCCAAGTCCGTGCTGAATTCTGTGTGTGTCACTTTTACTTTTTTTGTGGGGAAGGTTTTGCACAGCTTCAACTTTACACATTACAGCTGGATCCAGCCAAAGTCAGCAATTACCCAGCAGTCCTTTCCCCCTGCCAGTGTGTCTCATCTTCACCAATTAGTGTAAAGGGTGATATTCTACATGCTGTTTTGATCAAATGGTGACACGCCGCAGAGGCTGCAAAATGCAGCCAAGGATCCCCTAATGAAAGAAAATGAGATGTTATTAATGTCTGATAATGTTAATCAGCAAATCGGCTAGCACTCTCTCACTCTGCGGTGTCACCGGAACCCACAAGGCCGCCTCAGCGGGAGAGAAGAAAACATTCGAGATCCACTAATGACTGGGAGGCTTGTAGTCGTGCATGCGGTACATGAGCGGCGCACAATAGCTGAGGCAGCAACATCGAAAATGGATGGGCGCAATCACCGTACAAGTTTGACGTACGGTATTCAATCACCTTTCCGTGGGCCTTTTTAGGTCTGGCAGAGGAGCCAATCAAAGAGACAGAAATGCTTGAAAAGACGGCAGTTACCGGGAGAGCCAATTAAACACACGTCACTTTTCCAAATTTGCAACTCAGTGCATTGATGTAACCATTTCACATTTTGTTGATGTGACAATCAGCCAGGCGAGAGAGGGAGCTGCTGTCATTAGTCGCTCCACCTAGATGTAAAATCCAATTTTTGTGGCTCCATCGTCTTCCGCGGGGAGTTAACAGTAGCAGCGCAAGCTCATGATTGCGTGCATCACCTGCAGCGCGTTTTGGGCCTTTTCTTTATTAATGGATGGCACCGGGCCTCCTTCAACAAGGTGAGTCCATTGTAAGTCTGGCAGCGGGGATCAGACATTTCCCAATAACACAATGTAAGGTCAAAGCAGCTCAATCAGAGCACACAGTCAACAAGATGAACATCACAAGCTCTTTGAAGAAGGGTTTCACAGAGAATTTCCTTCTGCTATTACATGCAACCTTGCTTTGATGATGTTGTCATGAAAAATATTTTTCATATACAAAAATGCACAGCGCAGAGGAGGACAGCGCTAAAAGAAGCCGGACCCATTGGTTTGTGCCTTTTTCTTGTCAAAAAGTCTTCCAAAAATCCCCAAAACATTGCATTGGGATGTGAATTTAAAAATGTTCCTAACTTCAAATGTTAACCATTGAAATTAGAATGAAAAATGAAAACCAATTGTGACTTTGCATCATCTCATCAGCACATTAACTCAAAGACTTATTCTAACCTTGCTTAACAAGCAGAACTTAGGGAAACAGAGCCAGCGTTGGTCAGCTTGGGGATATTTTTTTAAAAAGACAAAACGGCAATACAGTTTTAAAGGCGTTGCTTCGATGTGGCTCATTATCTCGTTTTTTTTTTCCCCTCTTAACAATCTGTTGCTAATTTAGTAGCTCTGTGTTGAATTTACCCAGCCAATTCACTGTTGCGACTGAAAAATCATGGCAAAATGCTGGACTGAAATGGGTGTTTTACAAAAACAAAACAAAACATAACAAATTTAAAAAATACTGTCGCAATATCAAAAAGTATTTCCCAACTGATCACAAGAAAAATACCCACAATTTGGCAAGAAATCAACAACAATTTACGAGAAAATATCTGCAATATGCTTCTCAATATCAAGGCAGAGACTATATAAAACAGCACATCAATATTTGGGAAAACTATGAATTTTGTCATTTTATTTTCTACTTCTCACCAGGTCCGGCCCACCCTCATAATTTCCAACTTAATTCAGAATTGAGACTTCTGTGCAACCAAAGCAGTTGCCCGCCTGCTGGTCATTAGGAGGAAAGCAGTGTTAGAGCTTCACACCCGGAGGCGCTGTCCAGTTTTTTTTACACAATCCGTGGATGAAACTCTGACCTTGACATCATTTATTAATCCAGGCAGCTTTCTGTGAAGTCCCGAGTGTTTGCAGCTCTGTCAGTTCCCGCGTCTGTGTTGATGATGTTTCTGGCAGGGGAGACGACAAACTGCTGATGTAAACAGACAGACACTTCTCCACACTACACTAGCTTTTCCTTGCTAATCCCCAGCAAATCCTTGGGGAGCAAAAGGGGCCATTTTGGACAATCCTCCGCCTCCGTAGACGTCATTTGAATTCATAAGTGAGATGCACGGAGGAAGTGCCGGAGTGAACATCACTCCAAAAAAAAAAAAAAAAAAAAAAACAACCTCACTCAGCATCTGATGCACATCCTCCATTTTTGAGTGTAGTCTACTCACTTTAAAATCACACGCCTGAATTTTAAATAGCTCAAATTAAACATAAATGAGCTGGGAGGCAAACCCACAAACTCGAGTGGGAAAATACTGTATCAGCTCAGGGCAAGAATTATTTCAGATAAGCAAGATCCCAAAACCCTATAACCAGAACTATGTTTTGGATGTGTGAGTTTGTATGTGACTGTGTGTGTGTGTGTGTGTGTGTGTGCAGCGAGCCCATTGACAGACCTGAGTGTGTGCACTGGAACAGTACCTCTGCTGTGTGGGTTTCTGACACAAGGCTGCCTTTTTTTTTTCTTCTCTTTTTTTTTTTTTTTGCACTGCAGCACGAAGATGCACATACTGTACCCAGAGGTTACTGCCTCCTCTGCCAGACCAGAATGATAATGAGAACCCATGGAGTCAGAATATTCATAGGCTGTCACGTTAATGTGATTCTTGAAGAGGAAAATGCATAGGATATGAAGCAGAGTGCGAGGGAGAGATATGTAAAGAAGTCCAGGCAGGCTTCCTGAGGTGGGCGAGCGCTGGCCAGTTGCTATTCATCATATTCCTGCCAGGAAAGAGATACAAAAGACTAATGGAGTGAGACTACATTAATGTGAAACACAACGGGAGTTGCCGCTTTACAGTACATTGTCTTTCCGTTGTCTCCTGGAAGGCAAAGTTGGCACAAAAAAACAAATGTGTGTGAATGTGAGCCGCACTGTACCTTCGGACTGTTTGCAAACGGAACAGTGGAAACACCTGTTGCGGTGGCTCCTAACTTTGCGCAGCTTATCACGCAGACAAAAAAACTGTGGATACATTTCCCATAATGATCAGCCGATCATGCATGATTTAGATAATCAATCTCAAAACTCCTGGATTAAAAATAAAAAATAAGTATGGAAGCAGGGGGGAGAAAGTAATTTTTAAAAAGGTAAAAATAAAAGCAGCTTTGGTTATTCTTACCTTTAACGTCTCTATCTCTAAAGTTGCTGACTGCTCCATGTTACGCTCTCACTGGACGCATTTACATATTTCCAAGTTGACGCGCAAAGCTAAACGCGCGTAAAGGCTTGGCGGCGGCGCAACACAGCCGCGCTCCTTCCGTGGCCATTCACGCGTCGGAACACGTCCCGGGTTTCCCGTCAACTTCAGCTTAGTCTCCCTACCGCGCATGTAGGGTGCGTTCACTTTAGGGAGAGGCGCGCCGCCCCGGTGTTCACGGAAGCGGAGGTGTGAGTGACAGGCGCGGGGCTCAGGTGTTCTCATCCACGGCTGACTTTACGGATCAAGGCGCCTCGACCGTCTCTCTCTCTCTCTCTCTCTCTCTCTCTCTCTCTCTCTCTCTCTCTCTCTCTCTCCCTAAAGCGCAATTGATGTCAAGCTAGCGGGTGTGAGTCATAGCACTTCCGGTGAGGAATTTCCAAAAATAAAAGCCCGAAGCAGAAATTGGTCGACTATAAAACCAACTTAAAGATAAAAAACAGTTCTGGTAATTGTTTACTCAAAATAAATGAATACTGTAACACTATTTAAAACAAACAAACAAACAAAAAAAAAACAAAAAAAACAAAAAAAACGCAGTACTTGTCATGATCATTGTACTTTAATCTTTTTCTTTTTCAAGTAATTTCTCTGATCAAATTCTAAAAGAAAGCGATTTATTTTATTTATTTATTTATTTTTTTGGGTAAGATTGGAATTTAAGGCTCCCGTGGGGATTTATTGTTTAATCATGCAAAAGCAATTGAATACATTGAATTTGGCACCTCTGAGCAGTTTGTCGAAAGACTCCTTTGGGACACAGTATGAGTTATCTCATTTGAACAGTAACTTAAAATGCTGTGGGGTTTTTTTTCGCAGATACGAACATAAAACAATTCTAACACGCAGTGGAACTCAAAGCTTTATTCTGAAAACAAGGAAATCATTCATTTCCTGGTTTGGATAGACCTCACTCCTCGATTATAACAATTTCACTGGTTCAGCATTTCGATAAAATCGGATTTAGCACCAAAGGCATTTGTCTCCATGGCACAATTCTCATTTTAAACTTGATGTTTGCAGTGTGTAGCTGATGTTATGTTGAATTTGATGTCTTTGCAGTTCCATTTGAATAGAAATAACTTTAATGGGTTAGAAAAGAATAAAAATGAAAGGAGAATGAGATAATTGCATTTTCTAAAAACGAATTTCACATTATCACGGGAGTCATTCAATAAGCACTTACAGATAAATTAACTTATTTGCATCCGTGGTTGTATTTAACGCTAGGTATTTGTCGCCCCCTACAGGGGATAAAATAGTGATACAGTAATAAACTGATCAATTGAATTCCAAAAAAAAAAAAAAAAAGAAGAGAGAGAGAGAGAGAAACCAAAAACATGTAGTTGTAAGGCTGTTATGCAGCAGTCAATTTGACATCGTTTAAAAACCACATGTCAACGTTAAACCATCTAGAGACACTTGCTTTGATTATGCATGCAAAAGTTACAAATTGCAAATCCTTAATCGGCGATAATGCATTTTCTTATTAATGACACAAAATACGATTACGTTAGTACGCACAATTGTAATACTTAAGCTGTGACCATTTGTAAAAAGTCAAATTTACATGCACACATTAGAAACGTTGCAGTACTTCTTCTTGGACAGTAGAGGTCAAAATCATCCCGGGTTGAAGCTTTTCAGACAAAAGCAATCTTCTCCGAGCGATCGACCCGGTCTAGACGAACTAATCGCGTATGAATGGATTAATATCATCGCAGGGATGTCAGACGCAAAAAAGCAGATCTTAATACAAAAAGGGTACGTTAAACATATGCGATCGCACTCCATCTATTTTGATAATGATTCTGTAAATGTTAGATCTGTGAGGCTGTAGAAATTAGGTTTCTATTATCTGGTTAAAATCAACGATCACAACACCCTCCTAGCCCCCCGGGCTTCATGGATGTTGCTGTAATAACTGACCATGTTCCTTTGGATTTTCACCGACAGCTTGGATTAACCATTGCTGATGTTACTGAGGATGTGTTTATTCTCCTTTTATTGTCACTAGTGGTAAGATTTCTGCAGGGGCCGTTGTTTGTGTGGAGAGTGAAATCAGAGGAGATGTGACCATTGGTGAGGAAACCCAGCTACAGGCTGCACAAATAGGACAACTCTTGATATATCTGTGTTATTGCTTATTTTGTTTTTTTTTAATTTATCTTCATAGGCTCTAGAACGGTTGTCCATCCCAAAGCCCGCATCATAGCCGAGGCAGGGCCTATTGTCATCGGAGAGGGCAATCTGATCGAGGAGCAGGCGCTCATTATTAACAGGTAAAATGTGGAAAATAAAAAAAAATAAAAAAATCCATCATCACCCAAATCTCCAACACTGTCTCAATGATTTGTTTTCCAGCTATCCAGAGAACATCAAGCCCAACATGGAGGGGGTTCAGCCCAAGACCATGACTATCGGCACCAACAATGTGTTTGAAGTTGGAAGTGGTATCCTTTGTGATTGCGTGGAGCTGTAAAGATATATTTTTATTTATTAATTTATTTACAGTTCTTACCATTTGTTATTTTTTTTTGTAGTTGTTGTTGGTGTTTATTAGATTTTTATTTATTTTTTTTTTGTTAGATTTTTTTCTTCATAGTTCATAGTTCACAAGCAAATACATAAATTGGCGACAAATTAAAAACAGGAAAGCAGTGAATACTTATCAGATATATATAGTCAAGGTTTGAGAATCCCTAAGTTTAAAGTTTATTTAACTGCTTGAAATCCTTAACTTTACAACAGTTTCCCAGGCTTTGAAGATTGGTGACAACAATGTTATTGAGTCAAAGGGTAAGACCTAACTTAGTCAATCTCTCATTCAGTATTGATTCAAAATCAGTTGCAGACAATCCAGTATTACTGTTTGTGTTATTTGTGAGAAATTGAATTTTCCAAGCGCTTGTTTAAAATATTAATAAAACAATATATGCCACAAGGATTAATATTCAAAACACAGTTATGTTACGGGTTTACAGTTATATGTATATGAGATAGCGCTAGATACTGCGCTACTGTAATTTTAAGCATTATGATATAGGGTTAGGATTGAGGGAGGTGATTGTATAACAGGAAGGTCGTACATTTGATTTATGATTTCTTCACCTCCCAACTTTCATAGTAAATTGTTCATTTTTTAATGTTTTATTTTACTTTATTTAGACTGTTTTTAAATGACGTGGTCTGTGTTACTGTATGTGCCCACTAGAGGGGGAAGCAGGGCAAATTGAATTTCTGGTCAAATACCCTTGACACTGAGAAATAGACTGGAGAGTTTAGGAAACCCTGGCCTTACAAACCTATAGCTTATAACATTAAAAATCCCTACGTGCTAGTAAGCTTATTGCCATTATAAAGCCTTCTGAGGAAAAAGCATAATATTCTGCTACTACACTTACTTCCAGCTGATGTCGGGAGAAACGTGATCCTGACCAGCGGCTGCATCATCGGCGCGTGCTGCCAGGTTAACACGTGCGAGGTAGTGCCAGAAAACACCGTCGTGTACGGGTCAGGTTGCATCAGGCGGGTGCAGAGCGAAAAGCCCCAGGTTGGTCTCCCCCCGTGCTCGTTCATGCCTGTGAGCATGGGAGGATACGTTTGACCGGTAATGTTTTTTTTTTTTGTCTTGTAGTCTCAGACTCTGCAGCTTGACTTCCTCATGAAGATCCTGCCTAACTATCACCACCTGAAGAAATCTGGGAGGGCAGGTGGCACCCCGGTGAGAAGCTAACAGGGACCCACTGCAAAACATCTGTATGGTTAGAGACCCCATATATCACTTGAGTTTGCTTTAGTTCCTCTTTAAATGACTAGCCTTAAAATGACATGATTAAAAAAAAAGCTAAAACATGTACCGGTAATCCATCTTGCGTTTATACTTTTCCTGCTGTTTCACAGCTGTTACTATTTATATGTTTCTGTCTTGAAAACATAACACTCCTGTGCCATTTTTTTCAAGTCTGCTGCACTCCTTTATATTTATTTGAAAGTATGAATAAAAGAACGGAAGACGGAGTCCAATAAAAATGCTTTTAAGCCTGTCCTGCATGTTTGGATTTGACATTGCTTATTTGTTCTGACAGCGAGGGGGAGCTAGAGAGCAACTGTTCTGCTTCTGCACTTTTTGTAATCAAGAGTATAATAAAGCAACAAATCGGAGATGTATTTATTAATAATCTTTTTTTCATGCTTAAAAGCTTTACATTTGGAGAAATTTGAATTTGGGAGGTGGGGTTAAATAGTAGCTACATCCAATATGGTACTTTCTGTGTGTTTTGATGAAAATATATTCCAATTTGATTTCTGTGCCATTATTTGTGGCAATAATGAACAAAAGCCATGGGTGTGGTTGCTCCTATTTTGGATTCAATCGGTTACCATGCCCCCGACTTCTTATCCCCCCGTTGGGGGTTGCCAAATTGGTGGCCTGGTTTCATTGGGAATTCTACAGAATAGTTTACTGGAACTGGCATGGGTGTGGTTGCAACTTGCATCTACTATAAGATTGGTCTTAATAACGCCCCCCACCTCCTTGTGTCTGCCTCACTGATCCCCTCGGGGGTTGCTCCCATCTGCGTCTCGCAAATCTGGGAGCGGGCTGAACAGGCATATCACGGATGATCAATAATGCTCTGCTGTCTGAAAATGATATCAAAAGTTCCGATGTCCCATTTTCAAGTTGTCTCCTCTAAACTTAGTCAATGGGACTCGTGTATGACTGAGATTCAGGGTTTGTGTCCCTGCTGGAGGCTCACAGCTGCTGTCAAACACTGCCAATACTCATTTAAACATGTCATGGTGGAGTCCCACAAGGAGTCCACATCAACCAGGGGCTAATTATTTCAGCAGCGGGGTGCAGCCGGGGCCACGTCTAGGCTCTTTTCCGTTCTCACTTCTTTTTTTTTTTTTTTCTGCTACCATTTTATTTTAGGGTGTTGCCGAAGTGTCAGTTTACTTTAATAAGACAAGCAAGACAGATGCTGGGCGCAGTTGCACGGATGTGCAGAGTGACAAAGACCTCACGGGGGGCAAGTGTGGCCTTTTAATCTGTGGAGAGTTTGTACAGAGGCAAAATGGCTGTGATGATAGCAACTCATGGCAGGAATTTGAGAGGAAGTTCAAAAGTTGTTCTATATTTAGATATCTTTAGAGGAAGCTATTTATACCTCTCCCTTTCTGTTGTGAAACAGCTCCACTCTCTAGTTGAAGCAGACTTTTGTTTTTGCTTGTATTTGCTTTTCTTTTCATACAATTATCTCAAGTCAATACAACTCGGCCACGGTTTGCCGCATTCTCTATTGAGACAATTTATCTTAAACCAAGACGAGCGTGTGAGATTTTACTGCAGAAGGAACCGGTCCCGGCTCTAAAACGTGACCGAACACAATGAGCCACATTACTCTCATCTGTGACATTTTAGCCACTAAAATGAAAACAAAGAATGAGTAGCAGTTCAGGTCTTGATGAAGGCGAATCCAGTCAGTCATGCTCCAACAGGCCACCAGTTGTTTTGGGAGGATAAAAGCTTTCTGACAGCTGACCTTTGCATCCAGGTCAACTCTACCTCTGAAAAGTGAAATGTGACCTATAGGCCACAGTGATTTCCCTTGCATTCTCACGAAAATAATTAATGTAATCGCAACAGGGACCCATGCCTCAGTATGCCTTTTAGCCATGCCGGTAATGTAGCTGTACACTCTTTCCAACTCTTGGTTCTGACGGACATTTATACAAAACGGTGTGATGATTTTGTTCCCACATGATGTGTCAAAATCTCTGACCTTTACGTCGTGAATTTCTGTTAACTAAGTTGCACTTTTATCCCCACCAAATGAAGTATTTATTCATAAGATACTAGATTAGATCATTCTCAACACATTGGTTTAAAATGGGGATTCTCAACAATGTCAGTGAACAACTCTCAAAACGTAGGCAGCAGGAGCTCATAGATGGTTAAATTCTCATAGCTAAAATATTTTTTTGAGGAAATTGGGTTGGGAAAAGGTACTTAGCAAATTTAATAAAAAAAAATTAGAAAAGAAAAATCTGTGATCTGTTGAAAAGTTTTAGCTGATCTCAGCGCATGTGAAATGCAAATCAGTTTACGACAATAGGTTTGATCCAGAGTTATAACATAATTGAAACTGATAAGCAATGAGGATACAGACAATTCTTCCGTTTCTTTGGCTTTTTTTAAGCTTTGCTGTAAGAGAAAAATCAACTAGATGGCAGATCCAATGTAGCTAAGGTGACTACAAGAGTACCTGCTGCTCTTACAGAAAGAAAAAAATGGACCATAACAAAAAGAAACAGTTTTGAAGCTGTGGTTCTCATTGTCGACTCCTCTGCTCCAAGACACTCCGTGCTGAGAAAGCATCAGTTTGCAGTTTTCAGACAAAGGCAGGTCCTGCAGAGACCTATCATAAAGATATACCTCTTAAGCAGACACTGTGAAGTTCAAAGAAGCTGAATAAATTGGGGCCATTTATCTTTTTTGAAAAAGAAAATCATAATGAAATATTATAGAACTTGTCTGAAAGACAGATGTGAATTGAATGTGATTGTCCTTTGTTTTAATTCGGTCAGTAAATATATGTACAGAATGCAGATGCAGATAATTGGGGTTTATCGCTATTTAATTATACTCCACTATGTTTAAATACTGCCGAATTAGCGCTGGCTTCTGATTGGTT
The DNA here is from genome assembly GCF_037954325.1 of Fistularia commersonii. Classification (NCBI taxonomy): domain Eukaryota; kingdom Metazoa; phylum Chordata; class Actinopteri; order Syngnathiformes; family Fistulariidae; genus Fistularia; species Fistularia commersonii. The sequence goes on from NC_141302.1 coordinate 6,997,165, forward strand.
AAATCCTACGTTAACTTGTAAATTGTAAGGTTTGGAAAATGTCGGGACCTCTAGTTATACCTATAATTTGCGAGAATTGTTTTAACACTTGCAGTTCTTAATGGGTGGTTTCTTACATCATGTGTCGTGATTTCAAATGCCGTTTGTAAGCGGTGTGAAAAAACAAAAACGTGCAATGCTGAGCAGGAGCGTGGAACTTCATACTCTGACTCGGCAGTTAGGAAGGAATTTCAAGAATTAGGCAAAACTAAACAAATTCTTTGATGTTAGTCTTTTTCCAATTAAATGAACAGTTGGATTTTCTCCCTTCCCTTCTTTTGCACAAACTGCAAGAACTAGAGCTTGTTCTGAAAGCGCTGGAGGTTCTGATATATGGGAGCTACTTTTATAGGGCTAACCTTCATTGATGCTGGTTTCCAGTAATTGGATGAGAGCATGAGCTATTGCTTTACTCCTGCAGCTTATTGTAGTAATAGTAGATGGAGATCTCACCACCTAGTGATCACAAGACAACTTTTAAATTAAATGTAGTTATTGAGAAGGTTTCAGGAGATGCAGCCTCAGGGGGGCACGGGCCAATGTCTCCCTGAGCCGGTCACAAGCCCGGATAAATGCTGAGGGTTGCGTCAGGAAGGGCATCAGAGGTAAAACCTTTGCCGAAACCAAAGCAACGGAGAGTGTGGAAAAGAGGTAAAGAAACGTGTTCAAGCAGGTTGGAATGGGTGAAGTAAAGTTTCAGGGGTACTAATGCAATAGACAACCATCAGCCAGAATGAAAGGAAAGGTGTGCAAGACAGTGGTGAGACCAGCGATGCTGTATGGCCCAGAAACAGCGACAATGACAAAAAGACAGGAGGCAGAGCTCGATGTTGCAGAGCTGAAGATTCTGAGGCTCTCTTTGGCAGTGACGAGGACAGATAGGATCAGGAATGAGTCCATCAGAGGGACGGCGCATGTTAGATGTTTTGGAGAGAAGGTCAGAGAAGCCAGACTGAGATGGTTCGTTCATGTGCAGAGGAGGGGTAGAGAGTATATTGGTAGGAGGATGCTGGAATTGGAGCTGCCAGGCAGGAGGTCTCGAGGAAGACCAAAAAGAAGATTTATGGACGTAGTGAGAGAGAATATAACGTTAGTTGGTGTGGGAGAGGAGGATACGGAGAATGGGGTTAGATGGAGAAGGTTGATTCACGCTTGCGACCCCTGAAGGGGACAGCTGAAAGGAGATGAAGATTTAGAGGGTTTCGGGAGCGTCCAATAACAAAACTACACCTCTTTATTTTCATCAAATAAAACCCAAACGCTTAGGTAATGGGTCTTTTTCATAACACGCACAAATGTGAATAACAATCAGAGGATCCTATTTTTTTTTCACAATGCACATATTGCAGGTGTGCCAGTTTTTATAAACACACAACTCCTAAGGGGTTCCCACCCCAGAAAGAAGAAATATCCAGAAATCCAAGATTGGCTTTGCAATCCAGGTGTTTTTAATCTGCATGTGTTTCTACCCAGTGCCTGTAACAAAAAATGGGCTTATGTTCTCAAGTCTTTTAAGGTCCAATTAAAGCAATAAACAAATTCACAGAATTAAATTCTCTCTTCTTTCCGTTCTTAAGTCTCTTTCTGTTTTTTTAATCACTTAGCCTTGATATCTTGTTGATTAAGGTTTAAGATTCACCAGAAAACAACACGCTTTCCCAATCTGAGACTCCTCTGTGTTGTTGTTGGTCATCCATGTTCATGCGCACTCGTTGTTTCCGTCCCTTCAGCGATTCTGGTGTAACAAATGCAAACAGAACAAGCTATTGAAAAGATGCAATTCTACCAATAAGTAAAACATTTCTAGAAATATGATTTTAAAAAGAAGAAAATTACATTTTTCATCACCTACAGTAATTGCAGTTGAAAATAAAGGAAGATGGTAAACATAAGAATGATGTTCTGATGTGAAATTGACACATCCGAGACGTGTTAAATATCCGGGACGGCGGTGCTATCTTGTGAGTATGTTGGTGAGTTGGGGCTTTGAGCTGGAGGCTGTGTTTGGATTTTCTGTCATGAAACTGCAAAACACTGATATGGTATGTCGTGGCTACATCAACAACTGCTATATCAGGTCACCATCCAGAGACAAACCTGCACAATGGAAATCATTTTTAGCACTAAATATCCTTCCACTCATTTCCTAACATCCTGAAATTCTCACAATATGCAGTCCAGCTTCCATCATATTAATTCTAAATTTCTACAGCATATCAGAAAAAACATTTGCATCTAAACATGTCAAAGTGTGTGCAGCTGGTGTAAGTAGTATCATGGTGCCTCATATTATTGTTTCTCCGTGGTAGTAAAGAACTTCCAGTCATTCTGCCATTACATTCATTGAGCATATAATGCAATAAACCCCGAAGAATTTAGACAGAAAGGGGTAGATTGTGCTATAAATAGTGTGAAGCAATGTTGTTTATAATAATAATAATAATTTGAACTTTATTCAACCCTTGTGGGGGAGTTCATTTTCTGCAATTAACCCATCATGGATGACCCATGAGCAGTAGGCTGCCGTCCATCGGCGCCAGGGGAGCAGTTAGGGGTTCGATGTCTTGCTCAACAACAATTCGACGCACTAGGAGGAGCCGGGAATTGAACCAGGATTGTTCGATTCCAAAGACGATTGCTCCAAATGAATAAACTGATGTGGGATTTAATGTGCAACACAATACAGTACTACATGGTCATTTTCAGAAAGACGGGAAGAGGAAAAGACAGTTAATAATTTGTATTAATAATTACTACATTGAATGTGTTCTCCTGAATTGTTTTGAAATTTCATCACAAAGACTTACGCCAGCAAACTGCAGAAAAAATTCAAACCACTTTTCTTGTCACACATTGTTCAGCTGAGATTAAAAATGGAGAGGAACACAAAGCCCTCGGGAACCTTGTTTTAGTTTAATCTTTTATTGGATCCACACCACACCGAAAAATAGACATTATTGAAGGTACTTCCCTTTGACCTATTTTCAGACATATTAGAACCACTCAGCAGCCTTGGAAGTGAACATTGCAGTTCATTTTGTAGACCTGTGTCAACATTGGGGAATTCAGACCAGAGAGACAGCCTTTCCTCTGCTCTTTTCTTGATCCTCCTTTTACCTGCTGAATCACTATTCTGTGTTCAGCATGTGATGTCACATTGTCCCTGCCCCCTTATTTTTTTATTTATTTTTTATTAAAAACAGATAGCAAATTTGGGGATATTGTTTTGTTTCCTCTCAGTGGCTTGACTGGTTTAACTCAACAGCAGCACTCTGTACTTGCCCTCAAGGATAAGCGTGCATGTTTCTACGTAACTACTCAGTAATGCAACCCACTTAATCACTTGAGTTCTCACATTCTCTGTCCATGAGCAAGTCCAACACAGGAAATGTGATGACGAACATCAACAACTCATGATAATGCAGATTCCTCTCAGATGCAGATATTTCCAGACATCTTCCAACATGTGCATACAATTAGGACTAACAACACGTTTACGCTCCCGTGGTCAGCCTGTTATTTGTGCTCGCTCTTACAACCTTTTAGTGAGATTAAAGAAACCTTCCAAAGGGTCCACATATGAACTTTCGTTTATTTCTCATGAGGAGAAGTGCTTTACTGGCATAAACAGATGTGCTCTGTTAGCATCATGATGTTATCAGGATGATTACAGATTGAGGTGAATGCTTTGAATTTACACGGGAAGAAGAAGAGATTCTTTGGATAATGCAACCGCATTCAAATGTTTTATCTGTAAAAGAATACCCAAAGTACAAATTAAATAAATGGCACTTCCATTATCCAAAACCTTCTGTTATTAACATCACTTATACATCCAAAACCCCAAGTGAACTAAATGGCTAGCCAATGGCAAGGTAGTAGTAATAGATCATACATATGATCAGATGATTTTAACTAGTATAAGTGAGGTAGGACTGCCTTCCTCATTAGCATGTAGCTACAGAAAAAATATCTTTAAATCAATGTGTAAATCTTTAAATTCAGAAATATATTTAGAAATATTTAAATGATCTAGCCAAGAATGTTGTAATGTATAAATGGTCACATAAAAACTTGTTAATAATTGTGAAGAGAGAGAAGAAAGCAGAAATATGTGTAAAAATGCATGCATAAACAGGAAAAGGTAGGGATACGGGTAGAACTAAAAAAAAAAAAAAAAACATGTATAAATTCATTAAAACATGAAAATAAGCAATATTACCCAAATGTATTTTTCATGTGCTTCTTTGTTTAGAATTCTGTTATTTTGTTTTCTGGATCTGCCAGCCCGAATCTAACAGCCAGATTTGAACAGAACCTACAGTAAAAGTTACACTGAGATTTGCCTCCGTTGCAAAGAAGACTCTGATAAAAGACCAAACAAGCCGAAACAAGACACCGGGCTTTACCGGCCAATTAAAATGGGTCAATCTGACCATAAATTGCTCATTAGTGATCTAGCAAGAGGATCAAAAGGCATAAAGCAAACTGGAGGATCACCGTGTAACAGTAAGTCAAAGGAATGGAATGGTCTGGCTCTCAGCCCAGTGAGAGTCACTGAGCCCGCATCATTCAAAAGGGTGAGGTGTATTGCTCTGCCAAATCCAGAGCTGCTGTAGGGTTCTTTCCACAGATGACCTCCACATAAGACCGTATTGTTCCTCGTCTTCTTTCTTGTTTTGAAGGAATTTAGTAACCGTGGAGTGGAACCCTGAGGATTAGTGTGCAGCAGGAATGTAAAGTAAGAAGAGTGTTCGAGGGGGGAGAACATGCACCCAGACATCTTTGAGTCATCTTGATGGAGTGGATTGCCAGAACAGCACGGGGTAGCACCTCAGGGATTCAACACTGATCAATACATTGGTATTGTGTCATGAGAGATTCAGCTTTCGGTGGTGATATTAAGCTGGCCTTTTATCCACGAGTCAGTGGTCAGGAAGATTATATTGGATAATCGGACTCATGTCTCAGTCTTTAGTGTTGCTCTCGTTGTTGCAGACGTTGTTGAAAAAGCAGACGGTCTCTTGAACATGAGGCAGTTATTTGTCATTTCGGGGAAATGCTTTGTCAAGTATGATTGAGATGTGTGAGTGAGATAAGGTGGCCAGTACATCCAATAACATAGATCAGTCAAGTGTAACTCAGTTTCCATTGAGAAAAACAGTAACTATGGCTGCTGAGCTGTTTATTTTATATTTGAACCATCTAAATTGATATCATATTGAATATGACAGACCTTTCTCCCTACTGAACTGTGGACAGGGAAAATCATTGCTGAACACATTATATTTGGAGGAAAGTAATGTCTTCACTGTCACATCCATGAAATATGAAGAACGAAGCTTGGATCCACAAATGGTTACCACATGAAATTGCTGCAGTGAGCACATTTGTAGCACACTACAAATGTTATTGTTATGACTGTCATTGTCAACAAAACTGAACTTGAGCCAAATTCTAGTCTGTTCTCCCATCTTTTCCATTAATCTTGGGCACATAAAGGAAAATAATGGGCATCCAACCCTCAGCATGTCACTTCTACAACACGCTTTCTATTACACACTCTCTTTTTTCACCTGTCAAGTCAAATTAAAATAATAAGGCCTCCTCAACCAGTACAGCTGATGGTGTTGCATTTTCCTGAAACCAGCACTCTGATAAATATCTTCAAGTAAGGCTGGCCCACGTCAAAGCTTGCTGACATGTTACCCAGAACACCGTGACCAGACTGTCTTCCAGCCCCCCACCCCCACTGTGTGTGTGTGTGTTTTTTGTGGAGGGCCACCCTCCCTCACTGAGCATCAGACCACACAGCTCAGCCCTGAGACCTGTCAAACACAGCTGGGACATCTCCCCCTTTCTCCCCCTCTCGTCTTCTCCTCCTCCCTACCCATCCTCCCCCTTCTGTGCTCCCCAGACTCCGACAGAAAGCTTTGATACAGGGGTGTCGAGCAGCAAGGGGAACATTTCCATTTTTATCTGCTTCGAAGATTCCAAGACCCTCCTCCCTCACTCCTCATCCTGAACTGCTTCATATCAGCATAAAAGAATCTGCCATGTCCCTTCTTCATTGTGTATGCTTCGGATGCGCTGTAATTGATATAGACATTATCGGGGAGGGGAAAGAGCAGAAATCTCTCAGACCGATCCACAATGACTGCTTTGCCTTAGTTTAGTATCATTTGGGGTGCAAGTTCAGCAAAAAAACCGACTCACTCTCTTCTCCGATGGCTGTCACGAATTGTGTTTCTGTCCTGTGCAATAAATGTCACACTATACAGTCAAAGTCCTCACTACCGAGCTACTGTCAGCTCTTGAACTTTTCATTGTGAAATACAAAGTGAGGCAGTTGCTCAAAATAAATGTTTTGAAATGGGGGAGCATTCAAGGCTGCCTTGTCACCTGATAGCTGCTTTTAAAGCTGTTTTCCACCGGTTCCGCGGGCAATAATAGGTGTGCTGGTAAACTTCTTAGTGTTTGCACGTCTCTGCTGTTGTAACATCACCTTCTTTGCTCCGGGGTCCGACTGTTTACCTACCCAAAGGTCATAAATCCAAAAGTCTTGTCTGAGCACACAGTGCAATTTGTTCAATTTGTTATCGTATTACAATCTTGGGCAATTTACAGGTGTTCTTACTCCTACAGATCCTTGAATGCACACCCTTCTCTGGTCCCTATAAATCTATAGGGTATAACGGCCGAGAAGAAACCACTCAAAGGTTTTGAAATAAACTATGAGACGCTCAGATTGTCAGAGTCAGCAGAGAGATGATAAGAGTGTGGACTGTTACACCTATTGAAGAGTAACCATAATCCGAAACCAAGATGTGCTTTTCTTTTTAAACGTTTGTATGGAGTGGTTAGTAAGAAAGACAGATGAATTTCTTCACAAAACAACCTTGTTTGGATAGAACCCAAAATACTACGATCGAACCAAGACAAAATTGTTCAATTGTATTCGAGCACAAACACACAGTTACATGAGTACAAGTATAACATGGTTTATGCATCTATAATTTGATACATAAATCTTCTATCCCCTAACCGGCTTGGCTCACAACAAATATAATTTAGGTACGTAAGCTGTACAGGATATTGATTGAACAATTGTTCAAGTGGACATTAACATGAGTCAAAATACACACAATGGATTTGCAAAAATTCAATTATGTATCTTAATGTTGGACAGCTCTTTGTCTGCAAAAACTCAACGCTGTAGATTTAAATCATTGACTTTATAGGCGCAATGTAAGTAATTGAGTTTTAGCATTCAGTTATGCAGGGATGTGAATGATTAACAGCTTTGAATGTCAAAAATATCTTTACTGTGCTGCAGAGAATTTCAACTTGATAACCAGCCAGCTTGTCCTCCTTTGAAAGAACATTTTCTACTGAAATCAGCAGATATATACACAGGGTTGTGCATGGCTAGACCTTCTTCCTCCATAATGACAAGATATTTGGACACTAAAAAAACCATAGAAAGAATGGTTTTAAACAGAGGACAGTGGTATAGAGGTGGATGACAGCTCTTTCTTAAAAACTGCTCTTACTGAATGTATTTTGGTTGCATTATGAATGGAGATGATTGAAAATTGAGGAGATCTTCTGTTGTCAGTCACTGCTGCAAATCACAGTTGAAGCTGACACACACTGGCAACCACAATCCAAGTTTGAGCGTGGCAGATTCTTCTGGTTGCCAGGCTCGAAAAATACCCTTCTGCCCAACGACTGGCTGGGGAGTTAGTGCAATTTCCACTTCTGCCAAATCCAAATGTTAGTGTGGTGGAATAGAATCATGTTAAGATAGCTACAATTATATTAAAAAAAAGATTACTTTTATCATCTCTTTAAATAAATATATATTTATATTGCCAGGAAGCATAGTGGCACAGTTGTCAGTGCTTCTGCCTCACAGCATGAAGGTTCACTGTTTGTTCATGGGTTTCCTCCCATCATCCAAAAACATGAAGCAGGTTTGTTGGAGACCCTGGATTGGCCAGATGTGTGGACATAAATAAATACAATTATATATATGTGTGTGTATATGTATAAGTGAGTGAGGTTGTGGTGTTTTTGAGTCTTTTTTTCCGAAAAAACAAAAAAAAAAAAAAAAAACAATCCTCCCTCGATCATTTCAGGATCTGATAGTCCCATAATGAGCCACGTGATAAGGACATGTCTGCTCACACATGGTCAGAATGCTTGAGGAGTTCTACGGACGAAAATAACATCCAGCTGCTCCAAAATGGTGATTGTGATTGTCACCGATTTTTCCACTGGCGCTCCTACAGCGCTTGATAAAAACTTGATAAAACCCCAGCGGACGGCCGCATCCTAGAGCCTCCACCCCACCCGAAACCCCTCCCTGCTCCCTCCTCCCTTCCCGTCCTCCCTCACGCGGAGATGGGGAGAGAACTTTGCCGGCGGCGCACTTCGCCCAACATTTACTGTATTTCATTTACAGCAACAAGAGCCCGAGGAGACGCTTCCGAGGGAATGCCGAGGAATATCTGACCGCACAGAAGCACCGCTCCTAGCCAAGTTTCCTTTCTTTCTCTTTTCTTCCTGTTTTGAAAGAAAAAAAAACAACATCCCTCCTCACCGCTCAGGTTGATGCCTCCGAACTAGCGGAAGCCCGGGTCAGTCCGACGCGCACGGACCGTTGTCTGTCTGCGCTTCCTTATCTGTTTTCTGAAAATTGAACTACTTCTGAAATTTGGGTTCCGGCGAGGAAAGAGGTGAACGGAGCCGGAAGATAAATACATTAAAAAGAAAGAAGAAGTCCAAGTGGCAAGAGAGTCCCACTCAGAATGAATAGCAACAAAATCGACAAGGAGAACGAGCCGAGTGAATTCACCAACCACGAAGAGGAGGTAGGTAACGCACCTGGGCTCGCGTCTTCCCGCGATATCTCCCGGAACCACGAACGCGATCATGCGATAATATTAATACTACTACTACTACTACTACCACTACTAATAATAATGATAATGATAATGATGATACTTCTGCTGAATTCGGCAATAGATTATTTTACGTGAAACGGATTTCGCACTGTTCACATAGATAAAGTGCAAGATCCCCCTTTTCCCCATCCTGATTCCTATATCCTATACTGGTCAAATGATAACTTCTACTTCAATAAACCCTTCAGCTTCTAATCACTAAGGATTTCTTCTAGGGTAAGTTATGTTTTTAATGATATTGATCCTGAAAGGAAAGTCATTTGTGGCTTTCATAAAGGGAGACCTCACAGAGCAGGGAGAAGCAGTAGTAAAGGGACTTCTCAGGCTGGGTGAATTAGTTCTCACTGAAGCTCAGGGAGCAATTGAAGTTCAAACAACTGCTGCTGCAACATGTTGGCAATAACTGATCAGACCCACTGCTTTACATCCGAGAGGAGCTTTTCTGTGAATAGGACCTCATCCAGTAATGACATTTTTCAGTCCAGAATTATGAGGTAATCCATTTACTTTCCATGGATAGTGTATCTGACTTCCTGGGTAATTGCCCAGTTTCTTTCCCTTCTCCTCTGCACAAATTGCACAATTTGAATCCACTGCCATAATATCCCCTCCTTAGTAAATAAGTTTGCAGTGGTTCTTTCTGCATGGTGTAATTTTCTTTGGCAGCGATGTATCTCTTCAAATGACAGACTTGTTGTTTCAGCACTCCACATGTCCTTGGAGTGATGTAAGAAATGTATACCAAATTATATCACATATTTCTTTTGGAGCAATTGGATTAAGGCTCGGTGTACTGTTCTTCACTCTGTAACTGAATAGCCAAACATCCCCGGCCTGATGTAATACCATATTAGGTCCATTGTAGAGGTTACTATCGCTATAGAGAGTTGAAGTAATTCATGACAGGGATAAGAAAAAAAAATCTTCTACTTACCCAAAGACATTAGGTGTCAAGGTGACTATGCACAACACACAACTGCAGTGGTATTACTTGAAAATCTGTGAATTAAACATTGCTCACAGACAGGGCTATGTGGAATTATGAATCATATTACACGTGTATTGTTTTCAAAAAAACGGCCAGCAGAAAGACCCACCAAGCAATAACTTGGTCACATAGTTTTTATTTCCCATCTTCACTGTCAAGTTTATAATTTCAGCCCCTTGATTCAGTTATTTTGATCCAGATTTCAAATGGAGAGGTGTTAGGCAGCAATCCTTTAATATCAACATCAATTGATGACAGAAGACCACACCTCAGCTTTGTCTCAGAGCTATTTTGTCAGTTATTGTAGAAGTTTATTAATAATTTTGAATTAATTGTGCAAGCTTCTCAGAGATGTCTGAGTCAGTTGTAAATCTTGTCAATGTGATAAATCTGTGGATTTCCATTTCTGTATAGAGTTTAAAATTCAGTGCCGTTCACATCCAACACAGCTACATGTGAGTAGTCCATTGTGTTGTATAAAAGGTAGACAGAGACTACGAAAGTAATGGCCTGAGGAATCTAATGGTTCTGGAAATGTTTGGAGGCTGTCCAGACTGGCAAGGACTTCACTTTACGTGGGTGAATTAACATAAGATCGAACAGCAGTACTTTATGTCTCCAGTAATGGTGTGTGTTGTATGCAGAGAGGTTGGTGGAGTCTGTAAGACACAGCCTCACATCCACACTCGCAAATACAAGGACACATGGAAAGGTGAAATCACACTCACTATCTGCAGATAGGTGTGAGCGTTCACACACTGACACACACAATACTAAGAGTAATGTGACGTGTGACGATGCCAAAACTTCACCCTCACCCAGCGATTTATGAAAAGGGGTTGTCGTGAATATAAGGTTTACTGATTAGACATTTCCACGTTTTGTTTTCACTTCATTATGTTCACCCTTTTCCATCCATCCGGAAAACAGAAGCATTCACAAACTTCCTCCTAATCTAAACCACAAACTGTAAAATGCCAAACAGCTTTGTGCTTAACAGCACTAAAGAAACCATAAACTATGTTCTTATGAGAGCCAAAGTTTAACAACCTTGCTGGTATGACTCTCACATGCTAAGCAAAAGTGGCATTCCCCTCCCCTCGCACAGCGTAGTATGTGCCTCAATGGATCACCGATTTGCACCAGTAAAGCTCAGCAGTAAGCTTGGCTTCTCATGCCTGCTTTGTGACTCAATCTCGCACGCTGTCATCAATAAGCTTGACGATGCTTACTGTTTATCTTCTGCGGACCGGTGCTCACCAAACATGGTCCTGTTGCAGACAAGGTATGCAGGTTTCAGTCCTAGCGGCATCTAATCTCGGAAAGTTGGTCTGATAAGCTTTATTATCAGGTGTTCTGGATGCCTTCACATACTATGGCACTCGACGGCCACTGATCTAGTGTAGATGACATACCGTCTCATATATGGTGAATGTCAACCATATGCGTCAACCAGCTGTGAAATCATCACCATGTATGGAGAAATCTATAGTTCTAAGGAGTACGTTCACTTGCTTTTTCAAAATGAATAAAAGACGAGCCACAGAAATGGACTCTAACAAATTCCTGGCATGTTTTTGTTATCATGACTGACAGACCATATGTAGTTATGGATTAAACCGTTTCAGTATAAGAATTTTCAAAGCCACCCTTCGTTAACTTACTTTGGAACAACAATATTGACAGTTCATGATTGCATAGATCAGCCATTTATTGGTATTGTCTGTTTGCTGTCAGTTTTACTGTAAAAAAATTCAAAAAAAGTGTCAGTGGCTTATGTTTATCTTCTTCACACATGGGTTTATTAGACACTGATACATTTCCTCTTATTTTGTCATCCAGTGTCATGGTGAAAAGTGCTTTATACATGTAATTGTCATCCTTATTATTGTTGTTGCTTTTGTTATTATTAAGACAGTATGAGAAATTACAAAAAGAGATTTCATTGGCTCAAGATGAAGGAATATATGACACCAAACTGGCCAAATTGTTTTTTCAAACATCAGTATTCCTGGTATTGTATTGCACCCCAACTTACCATGTCACTACATGGTAAATTAGTTTCAAAAGAGCAGAATTTTTTTCCATGATTTAAAACGGATTCTTCCTGTTATAATAGTAAGTGTCTTGAAGTGTTTATCAGTAGTTATCCGCATCAGTAGAGGGCATTTGAGTCTGATTTATTCTAAAAGATTATGTTTCTAGATGTAAAATTACACACTACTCTAAAAACAAACCTTGGAGCATATCTGTTGACATTGAATTTATTAGTTCACAAAGCTGTAGATGTCATCGGATGAGCATAATCAGCTGGTTCTTCATTCTCGGTTTGGCTGAGTATTGAGCTTTCGTCAAACCCAGAATGTCCCACATGCACCACAAACAACTAAGGAAATATGAAAACTTGACGAAATGGAATAGATTTTGTCTTTAACTATGGGTCTCTCTGGGAAACTCACGCAATTTGATACTTTATCACTTGTCAGTTTCTCTAGCAAATTGATGTGCTATATCCCCAGTACTGTTAGAAAATTCGTGTGTCAGAAAAGGATTTAATTTGGTCAGTCGTTGTTTTGTATTGATATTTTTGTGAAATGGTAAGGGAATGATGGGAGACAGTGAAAAATCTTATTATTAGGTTTGACTTCAGCATTTTGATGTCAATTTTACAGTTGTTAACTGGTGTTTTCTGTTGTCGAGACCCACTCAGACTTGCAGGGGTTAGAAGTCCATCATTACTTCTTAATTAATTTATGACAACACTATTAAAAAGAGAAGAGAAAAAAAAAGTATTAGCAGTTTCCTGGAATTATTCATCTTAGCAGGGCTTTAACCCTTGTGAGACAAGGGTCTGCTAAGAAACAAAATATCACTTAAGCAGAATTCAGCAAATGTGGTGAATCTCCCTGGGGTGTTATTGGATTGTGCTTGGCCTGCTTTGGGTATCCACCTGGTCCTCTTCAAATAGCAGGTCATGTGGTCAACCTGACCTTTTCCATGAAGAGATGTAGGTGGGGAGCTGCACTGCTGGAGAAGCACAGTCAAGTAGAGGGAGGCAACATTGCCCTGTGCGGTGGTGTGGGCATGTGTGTAGTTTGTACAGGTGAATGTATCTATGAAAAGGGCACCGAGATATATTAACTCTCTGTGACATGAAATGTTATCAGAGGGAAGCTTAGAGGGTATAATGTGGCCATGATGGGCAGAAGGGAAATGTTCAAAAGGTCTCACGAACTGTTGAAGACAGTTTAGACTTTCCTTGCAGATAATCATATCGGGCAAAAAAAACATTACATATATATCAAAGGATTCAACAAGACTCCCAGATATAGGCTTACAGTTGTAAAACCTTGTTCCATCTACACGTCTGATAGGTTGGAGTTTATTTATAAAAGCGCCGGGGGAATTGTCATCTTATCTTAGTCATTTGTCAGCTGTGCGACAAGAGGTATTTGAAAAGACAACAACAAGGCTTAGCGTCAGGAACGCCTGGCAAAGGAGGCTACTAAATTGATGTGAGGAGAAGAGAATAAAGGGAACAATCAAGAATTGTCCGCCCCAGACATTTAGGTATATCTGTCTACCTATACCTAGGTAATGATGAAACTACTCACGACTAAAATACAGAGAAAAGTCAGCTATTTGTGATTTTCTGTAGACTACTTGAGAACTTGGGTCAGTATTTGCTTTCTTATAAATGATGGAGTAGACAGGTGAAGGAAGTTGAGCTTTGGCTACATTTTGCCATCCATCTTGTCTGGCTTTGTTACATTGTATTTATGAGCTTATTCTGTCACCTCCATTTAATATTGCTTATTCACAAGCTATAATTACCCAGCTCATGTATATAATATAGCTCCGGGCTCCATACCCATTTTATGTTGAGCACACGTTTCAGTTAGTAATTTTCAAATTTCTTTTTCAACCCCCCATCCATCCATCTTCTCCCTTGGCACTTTTATCTCTCTTCCTCTCCATTTCCTCCTCTCTTTCCTTTCATCTGTCCCACCCTTTTTCTCTCTTTATCTTGTTCTTTCACCGTTTCCTCCCTTTTTTTTTCACTCCCTCCCTCCTTAACTTGCTCCACACTACTATTGTGTGCGTGTGTGTGTTTTCTTTCTAAATACATTTTCAATTCTTCCACCATCTCCTCTCATTTTGCTTGTTCTTACACCCGTTTAATCCCAGTAGACAAATGTCTTGTCCCTTATCAGCCCATAATTGAAAAGCATGACCCTAAGATCCATGAACAGAAGGACCGTTTATGGTCATGGGAAGACCCCTTAAGTTAAGAACAAGCCAGGCAGAACAGTAACAAGGAGAAACTTGTCAGACTATTGAACTGTGTGTGTCCATGGTCTTTTGGCCGACCATCGAAGGGACAGGGCAGGTCAGCCAACCTCAAAATCAGAAAAGTCTATTTGTAGGTGGATATAATGTCTCGCTTGAATGATCTACCTCTTTTAAGAGTACAGTGAGATATATATATGTGTATCTTTAATTGCAGTCCACTTAACTGAAAATTAAAAAGCCTCTATTTTCTGTTCTTCAAGAACACAAAGGTACTGAAAACACTCTTTTCTGTTTGAATTACATATCTTTGTCTAATCTTATAATTGGAACAGCGTTTGACTGACTTGTTATACTTTAAATAGTAAAACCATTGTCACTCCAACATATGTAGTAACTTTCCAACACAATGAAAAGTAATGTAAAACATATGCAGTGCTTCTATTGTTTCCTTAAATAATAGCAGCATGACTGATACAAGACAGACATTCACCCACGGTCGACTCAAATGTTTCAGCTGGTGACAAAAGGAACTCGTGATGCTCTTACTCCACACACAGATAGTATGAGTCTGCCGGCAGTATACATACGATATGTCTGAGAGTGAATAGTGATGCTCTTGCAAGGTTCAGATGTGCAACTTGATCACATATCAAAAGTAATATTTGTGTCAAAGTAGTAGCCTCTGCCCTATCTTTCCCTTCACATCTGGGGAATGAAGTCAGTGAAAAATGCATCTGGACTGGCAGTATGTATTTGGACTCAAGTATTCAGATAAGGACCTTGAATATCTTTTTTTTTTATTATTGAGCAAAGAGGTCACATATCTATATTGATGCAATTATTTTCAAGACAAAAATGCTTCTATGCTGCCATGTTGTTGAATACATGCTCTTCTATACTCAGTTTAAACTTGTTTGGGACTCTTAAATTACTATTTGCATGTTCTTGTCAGTGATATTATTCTAAATAATGGATCTTTGTTGTGGCTTTTCTCTGGCAGTATGTATTTTCGACGCAATCTTTTGTGGACGCTGCTTTTTTTGTCTGTTCTTTCTTTTCCATGAGCTCTTCATCCTTAATGTTATTTTTTGATACTCTGTTTTCCAAAGATTTATGAGTCAATTGGCTTAATTAACATGCAGTTAAATATACTAATGTCTGAACTCGATGTTGAACTATTTAGTACTGACCTAACAACATGAGCAGATGTCAGAGCTTATAATATGAGCTCCAATGTCTCCAATATCACTATATCCTAGTATTGTTGTACAATGAAGTATAGACTATCTTCTTCTGGTTGGTTGAACAATACAAGCAGAAAATTAGGAATTTATTTTTGAATAAAGAAGATTGATGAAATGACATTTATCATCTTTTAATGGTCTATAAAAGGGGCTCTTTAAGTGCCTTTACTGACAAGCCGGGATGAACAGCTGTAAGAATTCTGAGAAGCAGAAGCCTGGTGGCAGTAGACCAAGATGACTTAACGGCGACACAGTGGATGATTGAGCATCTAATGTTGTTTTTTTTTAACCTTACTTGCACTTCTGCTTTAACCCTCTGCCCACCCAACCCCAAATCCAAACACTTGAAGGGGTCTTCTTGGGCAAGCAGCAACAAAAGGAGCCAAGGAAAGCCTGAGAAGGACTTGGCCGATTAGTTCACATTAATGAGTGCTTTGGAATGTTAAGTCCATTCACTAAATCTCATCAGATAAGGTAATGGAGGAAGTGAGCAACCTAGTAGGACATGAACCCCAAACTAAGAACAACTGAATCCATTTCAGGGGTGAAAGATGGACTATACATCCTAGTATTCCAGACCATTACCACATTACATTCTCAGAGCAGGTATCAGGAAGAGGGAATAGTCTTTGTGATGATGATATTAGTTTTCAAGTTTGCCGTGGCAACATTTCCATCAAGACAATAACACAAAGTCAACATGAAAATAGTTCTGTAGTGGACAAGGCTGGTATTAATAACAAGTTATACCATTGAATTTCTAAAACTTTAAGGTTAGTAATTTATCCGGAATTAATCCCTGGATGAACAGCGGAGCAGTTAGGGGTTCAGTGTCTTGCTCAACAACACGTCAATACACTAGGCGGAGACAGGAATCGAACCAAGACTGTTTGGTTCCAAAGACAATTGCTCCACACCACACTGCCACACCAAAACTGCTAGTTTTCATACAATAGGTATTCCTATTATTTTTAAGGGAGGAAAGGAGAAAAAATAGCAAAGTGTGTTTGCTGAACAGTACAATTTGATGTGGCCAATTATCTTAAGATACAGAGTCGAAGACAGACAGATGTAAATCTTTCGACTATTGATAAAGGCAAAACCTTGGTCAAACTCTTATTTTTGAATGGGTTTCTCCTTCACATGCAGTCCAAAAGACTACATAAAGGCTTTTAATAGAGGTCAGACTGGGTTGATATAATAGAAAGAACATATGCGTAGCAAGAAATGAGTGTTATTTCCGAGGTACATTACACTATAGTGGAGGAAGGAAAGCCGGAGTCTCTGAGCAAGTGGGCAAGCATAGTAAAATGGACTTGTAGTTCTTTTGCTCAAGTCATCTGTTTAAATGTCTTTTAAAGGTTAACCTGTTGGAACATTTACAGAGTCTTACAGAGCTGTAATTGTTGGTTAAAAGCACTTGTGGGGAATAAGAAGCGGGGAAGAAAAAAAAAACAACAAAAGTCACTTCCTTGAGAGCTCATTGCTGATGTTTAGAGTGTGCTCAACCCCCTAGCTGACCCCTGACCTATGCAATAAACGGGGCCTAACCTGCGAACTCTGACCCTAAATGTGAAACTTGGCCTGTTGAACTCTGACGATTAACAGACAAATGGAGTCATCCATTTATGGTTGTTTGACACCTCTCGAGCCTGCAGTCTCTCACTCTTCACATTCTGATACATGGAGGATGTGGAAAAAAAAGCTTGTAAGCATGATTAAGAGTGATGCCAACACAGAGCAGTGACAACTCGGATAGCAATGGAGTGGGGCTTTGTCAGTTAGATTTTTTTTTATTATAGTGCTGCCAGTGCATAAGTGATGCAATAAAACTCAACTTGCCCTGAGCTTTCATAGGCTTAGGGGTATACTCCAATTTTTGTTGGTCACAGTGAACACTAGTTTGTGGATCTGAAAGAAGATGGTGAAAGAACTTTGTGATAGTGCAATTAAATTTATTTTTTCTTTTTTAAAATTTCATGCAGGTGGTAACACCGCAGCTAGATTCCCCCACACACACCTCACCAACATTGAAATGGGCTAATGCACTTTTAATGCTACAAGGTCAAAAGTATGTCCTGCCACATCTGGCTTGAATGACCTTTATCTATTAATTTTGCTGTGAAACAAACACACACACACACACACACACACACACACACACACACACACACACACACACACACACACACACACACACACACAACAAGGTCGTGTCCCTCATCTCAGCCTGAATGAATGGTCAAAAAAAAGCAGTCAATTAAAGTGAGAGCAAATCTGAGAGTCACACTGAGCAGCAGATTATAATGAAGTATTTTGGACAATAGGTGTAATATCTTAAAGTCTCCAGACTCACTGGAAATATGATGAGTAAGATGCTTTGATATTTGTTTAGATTAATTAAGACAACTGGTAGGCTAAAGATTGTTATGTACTACGCTATGATATATAAAATATTAAGGCAGCAAGTTGAAATTAGCCGTTATCTGGATATCTGCTTTTGTTACAATGTTTGATTTAATTTTGGAGATTTTAAGTATACTGTAATACATCCCTTTTGAATGATCATGCATGTCATATAGTTGTATTATAGAGTCTTCTTCTCACGAAATCCTTTTGACCATATTTTTTCAGCTGTAACTTGATAAAAGGTCAAAAAGTCAATGCAATTACAATATTGCCGAGAAAGAGTTGTTGCTGTGTTTCTAGAATGTATGGCTGTCACATCTAAGAAAGATATTTGTCATAATAAAGTTTTGGAAGTCAGTGCATCATGTAAATTGGAATTAGGATAGCCAATTTTTTGTTATTTCCTTTTTATTTTATTCTTTTTAGCCTGGAAATAGCCTTTAGCAGTAGGGGTCAGGTTTAAATTGTAGCAAATTGAAGGTTGAACACTTAACTTCTTAATTGTTTTTGGTCTGCCAGTAAGCACATTACTGCCAAAACTTATCCTATTTGTTTAGACAAACCTTGTCCTTTTTCAACATATAACTGTTGACAGTCACAGCTACTAAGCCGGAGACATACATCTGTCCTCTGTTAAGTGATTGAGTGCACTGGGGTGGGGTGTTTTCGTTGGCCTGAAAATTAAAATAATATTCCATTGATTTTAGGAATCAAAGGAATCATTTTTCATGTAAACCACCCAAGACAAAACATTGGCTATTTTAGATTATGTCAAACAATGTGAACTTTTAGTAGACATGGCTATGAAATCTTAATAGCAGCAGCAGCTCCATAGTAACGTGATGTTGTGGCAATGAGTCACATTAAAATTCCATTCTTTCTTAAACAGATTGTCTTACAGCAGTAACATAAAGATCTTTTTTAACGTTTTGTTTGTATCAAAGTCAAGCGTGTCTATCAGTTGGGATTAATTTGTCACTGGATACAGTAATGATTAAAACAATTGCAGATTTTTTTTCAACATGCCACACAAATATCTTAATAATTGTAACTTGCCACAGTCTATGACTGATGTTATTTTTCTGGCTTATTATAAACGATTGCATTACACATATGGTAGGCCTATCCAATTTGTGCCATTTTTGATTTATTGTTGCTCAGTCAACACAGGAAATAATCATTCAGAGTGTTGTTAAAAATGTCCCTTCCACCTCCTTACCCAACCTTGGGGTGGCAGTAGGTAACCTGCAATCTGTAATTACAGAGTATCAATAAGGTGATGACCTCATCTGGTGCTTGTGGAGTCAAGGATCTCTGATTAGGGGTGCATTGAGCCCCTGGGACTTGCTATAGTAGTGGCCTTAATGGGATCTGATGTCTTTTGCCGGAGGCTTCTCACTCTGCTGTGCTCTGCTAAAGTGTTGCCAGGGAACTACAGTGGTACGTCGGCTGCGAAGTACTCAGCTGGCTTGTGGTAGGTAGTGACTGCTGTTTTTGATTCAAGTCTGCTCACATGTTGGTATGCGAGCATGCCGTAAATGGTCAATGATTCAAAGGCTTGTACCAAGCCACTCTGCGCTATGGAAATGTTGGTATGTGTCCCACCAAAAAACAATGAAACCTGGCTGCTAAAACTCAATAAAACTGTGGCGAAAGGTTTATCTTTGCTTTTTAATAAATCTTAAGAATGTTTTCAGCCTCTGGCTCGACCTTTTGTAGAGTTTACAACATGATCTCTTGATGTCTCACTTTTACCTGTTCATGGCTTCACAAAGGCTATGACAGCACCGTAAATAAAGACCAACGCTGTAATCGAAAGCAGATTTCTGCAGAGTGATGTGCCGACACATTTGCCTGTGAATCATCCAGCATCTTGTAACATATGCAGCCAGCCCCTCACTTGACAAACTGCGAACGATCATGTATCACAACAGCTGACGTCAGGGATGAGGATCTGACATAGCCCAGAATGTCCCATTGTTCCAAGTGTGTAGAGGACTTATTGTTGTGTGTTTCTGTCTTAACTTTTACACTCATTTACTTCTCAAGTGTCTGTTAGCCTCATGAGTGTCGGGCAGAGCTAAACCAACAATAGAGATAGTTTGCCAGTACAGGGATTTAGTATGAGTATGACTTTCTTGATTTCTTCACTCAGCTGCAATTACAGATAATGTTTCACAAAATGTGTAAATGTTTGCGGGATGTCATTTTTACATCCATCGCATCCATCGCTGTGGTATTCAAAAAGTAAATATCATTTTCTCCACACGTCTTGTAATGAAGAAACCGAGGAGTAAAACAAATCTGTCACTTGTCAAAGATCCATGGGGGAGTATAGCATCCAAAATCAAATCTTTTGCTTCTGAAGTTTTTATGGTGTCCGTTTGTGGCCATGTAAAGACCATTAGTTTTAATTTAAAAAAAAAAAAGTTGTGACTTTGTTAAAATGATAGTTTCCGTACAATTTTTTGAAATCTTAACCGTTACTGTATCAGTTTTACAGTTGTATTTGCCTCAGCATTTGTCACGTGACCATTTCTGGGTGATACCTACCCTTTTTTTTTTTTTTAAATCTAACTCCATAAAAGGAGACCCACAGTTGAGTTTATTTTAACAGACCAGCCAAAAACAGATCCCAATGACAGCCCTGCAGGGTTCAACCCAGCTCTTGATAAGATAAGCGCAAAGGTGAGAAAGTGGCCAAGGTTTTGGTTGCATGGCTGAGATTGGTGCTCACCAACTATTGCTCACCCAGTTGCTAAGCTCCTTTGTTTGTGTGTTGCTTTGCCTTTGGCATCAGTGGTGCAGATCAGGTTACATGTGGGAATGAGGTGTAGTGTTAGTTCAGCAGTTCTTTTGTCCCTTGAGTTGTGAATCTGGTATTTTATGAATCTGTTTAGTGTAAACTTTGAAATAATATACCTATTGGCTCATTCTAAATTTGGAATCATGTTAGTGAGCAAAATTTCAAACCGTATATGTCTAGTCTGTTGTTTGATTTCAGATCTCACTGAAGCATCTCTAATCCAAGATTTCTCCATGACAATTTCTGGATGATTTCTTTATTTTTTTGTATAGATTATTTGTGCTTGTGGAATACGTATCTTATTGTCCTTACTCAGCAAAAACAGTGGATTTTTAACAAATGACCTGTAAAACTGGTTGAATTCAAGAATAAATCTGTTGTGGTAATAGCAGGCATATGCAGTCAGTGTTGTTCTAGTAAGTAGTTAGAGATGCCTGTATTAACAACCCCTGCATACTGATCCAACTTAAGGACAGACCTACTTGCAACAAATTGAATTTCCTCGTTTCATTGCCTCCTAAATGTAAACAGATTTGCTTTCATGAGATTTGACAGGATGTCTCAACATCACAATCTTGCAGTGCACACTGTGTTTTCTCGTCAGGATGCAGGAGGTCTAAAGTAATCTCTTGAAATTGTTGAGTAATTATGTTCTGTAAATGGCTAAATTAAACAATGGACAACTTTGATGTGTTGCACTTTCCAAGCCAGTTAAGTATCTGCATTAACTATTGCAGTTTTACTCCTCTCAATTGGTGGTTGGTAGTCAAGCCACTTCACAATTTCTTAGATGTGATACTTGCCTTTCTTGCAAATATGCTTCTTTATGTGTCCATTTGCAATCAAGAAAATATAGCATGAACCTTTGCTCAATCTTGATAAATCTTTCTTAACCTAAAAGGCAATAGTCAGTTGTAGTGCAAAGAGCCACCTGTGAAGGCAGGAGTCTAGAGGTATTTCACCTTCACTTGTGGACAAATCCACACAGCCTTGTTTGAGTTTATTGTGTAGGTTTTCTGGGTTGGCATTTCCTTTTGTTTGTTTGTGTTTGTGTGTGTGTGTGTGTGTGTGTGTGTGTGTGTGCATGCGTTAATGATCGGCATACCAATCTCCTGTAGAGATACTACTCTCTTGCTATAAAATGTCTACAGTGATTCCCTTGCTTGTTCACAAAATTACATGTAACACATTTTACACAGCAAAAAACTGAATTGTATTCACACAAACACATCTCAAACTCCTCATAGTATGTTTTCTGCTTTTACATTATCCGTAGAGCAGCTACACTTATGATTCATCCAAACCAGATTCAGATCAGTTTTATGTCAGGATAAACAGTGATGTATGAAGTGATGTCTTATTTTTATGACAACAACTTTATTTTCATGACATTCCTACCTTTTAGGAGTTAACATACTTGGAATTTACTGCCAATGTGGTCTTTTTCTAAACCTCAGATGTGGTTGTAGCACACCTGGAGCGTTAATACATTATTATGGTTTTCTCTAAGGAAACATCATAATGAAATCTTCATTTCCTGAAAACACTTTTGAAGCCACTTTGTTTTACTGTCCCGGTGGTTTTCCACCCTCTCTGGCTCAGGATGTATCACAACAATCAAATGTCCTATTCTCTTAGTTTGAATGCTAACTTATACATTGTATGTCTCCATTAATGCAAGCTCAAGTTTAGAGTTGAAAAGTTCAAATGTAAAACTGAGGGTAGAGCTGCTTGCCATAAAATGCAGCAGGCCACAGATTACACAGGAGATCTGAAGACACTTAGGTGAAGAAAGGCGTGTGTGTGGGTATTTTCGTGCGTGTGTGCGTGTGTGTTTCGTCTTTTGAAAAATACGCTGAAACTAAAGATACCCTTTTCAGCATTTAAAAAAATCTTTCTTATAAACTGAAGTAGACCTTAGAAAATAGTAAAAGCCACGATCCTTGTTCATTTTATCCAGTGACTAACCTCCTAACCTCATCTGTCTCTGTCAGGTATGCATATCTATTAATAACTTGCCGAGGCTAATGAAAAATACATGATCTCTTTCTTGTCTTTCTCAGGTCCGAACACTATTTGTCAGTGGGCTACCACTAGATATTAAGCCACGTGAGCTCTATCTTCTCTTCAGACCATTTAAGGTATGTTTGTATGTTTTTAATGGATGGACTGCTGCTATTCTTAGCAGCTTTTCTTTCCAGCAGTCAATGGGACCTCCATTAATGGTGATGAAATAAACGGCAATGGAAAATCTCCTGAGGTTCAAGTGCCTGTATTCCTAAAGCAGAGGTTCAATCACAACTTGATCCATGGGAAGCTTATGTGTATATGTGTTTGTCTCATGGAAATATGGCTCTCTGCCTGGCATACAAAAACAAAGCTATTAGTCTTACCTCAGAAACTTCACTTTGACACAGTGCAAACTGTCCTAGAGTTTAAGTCAGGTGAACGTAGATGCACTTTAGATTTTGCATGTATTTTGGACTTTCGCACTTGAATAATGTGCTTTAATGGCATTGGAGCAGCAGAATAAAGTGAATAATGAGACAATTGCTATGCATGTAATCCCCCACTTAGATAATGTTTGGGCATGTGCTCTGGAGAAATACTTTATTGCCTGAGCATTGAATCATGTAAATCTTGATTAATCAGGTGAGACATAAGAGTTCAGCCCACTTGGCCGTCATATGAATGATTCATTAACTATGCTTCTTTGAGATTTGTGAGCCTCCAAGTCTTTATCATTCTTATGGAATATATTGCATCATCCTGATAAGTTTTGCAATGATCACTTCCCTAAAACCTGTAAAATATGTTATTACACACGTAGCAAAATCCAGTCCAAAATCATGACATGTTTTCTTTGTTACAGGGCTATGAAGGCTCCTTGATAAAACTCACTTCCAAACAGGTATGCTTTAAGACGTAATGATCAAGTCTATTATGCATCATGAAACTACCATTTCCCCTAATTTCCCTTTTTTTTTCCTTTTTGGTTTGTTGACTACAAGCCATCCACACCCTTTTTTGAAGTACCTGGAATTGGAAAAAAGTTAGTAAAGGAAAAAGTGTTATATCAACTTGCCCATGGCAGTTGCATACTATGCTCATAGTCAGAGGCAGACAATTTTTGTGGGATGGGAACAGCGGAAGGGGGAAATTTTTCATACCTCAAAGCATGCATTTTGATAAAAGTAGTTTTGATGGTTGAGTTTTGCTTCCGGGGTAGATGACTGAAAAATGGTTCAGTTGATATATGTCTGCATTTTGAGTTAAGCAATAGTTTCATGTAGATCTAGTTATTTTGATTTAATCTGCTGATTCCTAAAGTACTTTTACACCTTACAAGTAAGGATTTAAGTGTCTCACAAGAGGTAAAATACCTTCAGCAGAAATCCAGTGCCATTGCTTCCTTTTAAATGTTACCTTTAGTGCTGAATGTGTTGATGCATTTATGAAAATGAAATTGAGCTGTCCTTATTCCGTATAGTTACATGAGTTTAATTTAATGTAAGTAGATTGTGTTTACATTTTTTGGTTGTAAACCCCATGGCATTGTGACTTGAAAGTCAGTTAACAAGATTTTTTGCATTTAGTTTGTGTGAGATATACTCATAACAGTTAACTTATCAACTTCAAGAAGTAGTCATGTAATGTTCTGTATTTAACAGTCAGAAAACACAACATTTATTGCATGATAGATATAACTGTACCAAAGCTGGAATCCAAGGATCCAATTGTTAGCATCTCTGTTAAAACTCAACTTTTAACACAAAAAAGGAAAATTACCATGACATTTCTGTCTTAAGTAATTATAACGTAACTATTTGTTGTTAAATTGATCAACTCTGTGACTAAATCACATGTCTGGAGTTCAAAATTATTATGTTTCCAATCTAGAAGATGTAGCTTACAGGTTTCTGTCACTTCACTAATCCCCGTTTAAGCCGCTTGGTAAATCTTTTCATCGTACCATCCTCTTGTATTTTCAAAAGGAGCAGTTCTTGACAACATTCCTCAGGTTTGTTTGTATTGAGCAGCCTTCCTCCTGGCTAATGGTGATGACAATGGCTGCGTAAATCAATCGATCTCCTTCCCCATTCCAGACAGAGACCTTAGCCATCTCCTTATATAGCAAGATCAGATCAAATCTCAGACCCTTTCTATTTATATTCCTTTGCTTCTGACGTCGTCACTTGGACTTTTTTTTTCAGCCCCCCCCCATCTTTCTCCACTGGTTCAAAATTCCCATAACCCTTGTCTGCTTTTCCAGATCATATGAATCAGTGCTACCCCATGGGAGCAACATGTTTTAGAGACTTTGTTTTCAACTTCCCCACATCCCCT
This sequence comes from Fistularia commersonii, assembly GCF_037954325.1. Taxonomy (NCBI): domain Eukaryota; kingdom Metazoa; phylum Chordata; class Actinopteri; order Syngnathiformes; family Fistulariidae; genus Fistularia; species Fistularia commersonii. The sequence goes on from NC_141302.1 coordinate 7,022,260, forward strand.
ACACACATACACTCCCAAAACCTTGTTTTTTTTATATTCACATCCAGTCCCATGTCCTTTTTTCCTTTTTCTTGATTTCACCCGCTTATGCTATGAATTCTAACAAAAGATTTGTTGGGAAAATATTACATACTTCCTAACTCACAGGCCTGTTCAGGGAGGTCTTCAAAACTATCTCTGGATTTTGTCATGTTTTGTTTCATTTTCATTCTCACCTTCAACCTCAAAACATTTTTTTCTCTGCATTGCTTTTACTTCTCTAATTCTCCAGACCCCTCTATTTGTCTTTCTACTCCATCTCTTCTCCTTTTACAGCCCCCCTCCCTCTGCCTCTTACACTCACTCTAACATGCACTTTCTCACTCTCATATTGCCCGTATTTGGGCATAGGGGAGTTGAATGATGAACTCTGCTGGTACGATGTAAGCGTCCAGCCCGAATTTCTCTCCCCCTCTTAGACTCTGTCACCACAATTTAAAATACAGGCAACAGAATGGGACGGGAGGGGCTGGTGAATATCATATTATCAAAAAAAAAGGAAAAAAAAAAAAAAAAAGAACAACATGTCTGTGTCACTCAGACAGGAATGCCGACTCAGTTTTCAGCCTTTAACCATGTTTCTTGCTTTTGTTCTGTCTTCTTGTCTCCCCAGCCGGTGGGGTTTGTCAGCTTTGACAGTCGATCAGAGGCGGAGGCTGCTAAAAATGCCTTGAACGTAAGTGTCATGCCCTCTCGGTGCTGCTCTCAAGCAACAACTCAGCGCTAGTATATCTTGTGATGTTGGAATTGCAGCTCTCTGCATTAAGTGCAAATTAATTTAATACCAGAGTAAGTCAGTTGTCCTTTTAGCATCCATAGAGCCAGAAAATGCATTGAAAACTGAAACCTGTGACCTGAAAACTGTAAACCTTCACATATGAATGTTTCTGTTGGAGTAAATGTTGCCTTTTCTTTAAGCTTTGCTATAGATCCTGCAAGGTCAATGACTTCCAGTGCCGGAAAACAGGCTCTTCTTTCACATATAAATAGAAGATATTGATCTAGGGTTTAATTTTAATCTCATTATTTCTGAATGTAGCCTGTTAGAAAGCCTTGATGAGGCCAACTCAAATATAAAACATAACCCGTCCTCTCAGGGTTTATTTCAGATCTCTTAAAACAAAGAATAGATAAAGGATGAAATGAAAACCGGTTCTCACACATATATTTATTTCCTTCACTGTGTTTTTAAGTGTCTAGATATACACCACCTTTATGGTGTTCCTTGTTTGTTCATTGATCTCTTTGTCACAGAAAAGATCAGTATTATCATCCTCCTTAAACGAGACCATGACAATGACAGCAGAATCTGACAACTTTCAGATGTTGCGATATTGTTGTGCATCAAAGACAGAACAACGAGTTGAAGAAAGAATAAAAATTATCATCTTATTATGAGCTAACAATAGTGAGACTGTTTCCATAAAATCACTCAGTGGGGCTGAGTATTGAAGAATGCTCTTGTTTTTCGGGGAAAGCTGCATCCCCCGGGGTCATATGGAGATAGGTTGGATTTTGCAAAACATCTATCTGCATATTGAAATATGGGGAAAAACAGAGAAAGTGAGGAAAGGTAGGGATCTGTGTAACGTTATAGCAGCTCTCAAACGCATATTGCGTCAGGTAAAATCACATCCCTGCCTCAGCTCCATTAAAACAGAACCAGTATATATAGAAGATGACAAGAAATGCAAACAAACTTGAAAAATAAGTGTAAGTTAAGGATTCGACTCCTCTGAAAGCCCCCACACTCAGCTCTGCTAAGGCCTCATTATATCCATGTACCTTATTATACCTCTGCAGCCTCAACTGGCAGAGGCAGTGAGTGCACTGAGCCAAGACAATCCTAGTTAATTCCTCTCCTTCATGAGAAGAGTCATCCCTCGCTTGTTTCAGCTCAGCTTTGGACAAGCCTTCAGGAACAAGAAGAGAAACCCATCCTCACGGCTTCTCACCCTTTTGCTGCTGCAGTGAATTTTAGCCTTGATTGCCTTTCCTCTCCATTGATCTGACCTTCTGATCCATTTTTCCATGCGTCCGCAAAGGAAGTCAGTGGTAAACATGTTTGTCGCCTTTTTTACTTTAAAACAAAAAGTACCCCTGTGTCTGAATAGAGGACTTTTGTGTATTTCGTGGTCTTTTCCCCCTAGCAATTTTTTTTTTGAGAAAAAATATTCAGATGGCAGCACATGTGGAGCTTTGATGAATGATGAATGATAAACAACATTTCAGCTGGTATTTCGGAGGACTTCGGCATTTTAACAATTTGCTAGAGTTTGCTATCCTCATTTAATAGGTGATTCTTGCAGCATGTCACAGTGAATAAAGGATTTGATGTCACGATATTAAATTACAGTAAGAGCTATGAAGGGAGCGTTGCGAGGACCTTGCGGCTTGTCTGCCCATGGGCTTGTCTACCCATGTTGTAAATGACATCATGCTTTTGCCAGGTTTGTGTCATCGCGTTCTGATTTCCAATTGCGGGTGTCATCCGTCATCGTATGCACTGAACCAGAATAACACTGTAATCCACACAGAGCCATTTACAGCAGGCTTCAAAGTCTAAGCAACTGAAAATGTTCTCTCGCTGCCAGTAAATTCTATCTTGAAATATTGTAAGATGAAAAGTATAGGAAATGACAACACTAGTTATTGCCCGGTTCCAACTGCTTATCCCTCCAAACAACATAACAAGGTGAAAATGGAAAAGTGTAAAAGCTGAATGATTTATTCCTTGGTGGTCTAAATTAATCTGATTCTTTGTCCTTCCAGACTCAAGACAGAGGATGTATCAGCTGCTTTCTATTCATGACATCAGTGTGTCAGTGATGGGAAAATAATGTATTGTTAGTGTACTGTTGCTTCACCAAATTATGACCAACCCCATAAGTTCTATAAAAAATCAGCATTTTGTAACTCAAAATTTTTACATTGAATGAATACATCCTAATGGGATCATTTTTAGAAAAGTTGGAAATGAGATAATAGTCTTTTCACATTGTATGTAATATGTTTTGGGTTAAAAAAATTACAAGTGGACTGCAGAAATGTAAACAACTACCAAAATGAATCAAAATGAAAAATTACAAGTGGACTGCAGAAATGTAAACAACTACCAAAATGAATCATAATCCGTTCTTAAACAGCCTGCCAAGGTGATTGGGGACACATCGATCACTTATATTTTGTGGTGCAAACACTAATGCATCTTGATGTCTCCCATCAGAATACAGTTGCAAAATACAGCGTCAGTGCAGGGCACGAAAAATGTCATGGTGACTATAAAAGAAGCAAAGCTTGCTGGACTACAGCGAAATCCAGCTATCCCTGAAAGAAAACTCAATGCTAATCTGACTTTAATGCAAATTGCTACATAGCTATAAGGAAAGGAAAAGAAAGGAAAGGAAGGGAGACAACAAAACCATACATCTATGACTATTTCGGACTTTCAGATTTAGACAATAAATATTTGCAGAAAATTATCTTAGCTCTTGATCTTTCAAAAAATTCACAGATGCAGATCACTTCTCTCCTTTTGACAAGAGCCTGTTACAGAGTAGTGAAGTGTGAGGATTTAAGAAATGCAAACATGCATTTTGGTACGAAACCATCAAAGCATGAAGCTTAAAGTATGTCTGCATGTGTTATTATGGCAGACAGAGGCACTCATGCTCCACAGAAACTTAATAGCACATTAAGAAGATTCACTCACTATCTTTGTCAATTTATTCTTGGTATCTGATTTCAGTTTGAGTCAATACTAACAATGGTACACACCATACCAAACTGGTATCTGGAGTAGTTGATAATTTACACTCAAACTCGACAATATAATACAGAACTGTCCCTGAAGAATACTGTGTTTCTATGTTAAGGAACTTGGTTGGAAAATTTACTGTATAATTTGTTTTGAATACTGACTGTATTTCAGGCATATAATATCTGAATTTTCCACTAAAAAACCTTGATTATTGAAATCCTCGTAATTAAACAAGATAACTTTTTTTTCAATGTTCTCTTTAGTATTTAGAGAAACACTAAATCGGAAACCATATTTTTGCTGATCTCTATCTTGACCACAGGGGGTCCGATTTGATCCAGAGATCCCCCAGACCCTTCGGCTGGAGTTCGCCAAAGCCAACACCAAGATGGCCAAGAACAAGCTGGTTGGCACCCCCAACCCCCCTCCTTCCCAGCAGAGTCCTGGGCCCCAGTTTATTAGCAGAGACCCATGTGAGTCCTCTATCAATATGTCCACCAGCTTGTCTTACGTTTTATCTATCTCGATTACTACATCCTTTGGCCAAGAGACTGACAGTTGATACATTTTTTTGTCATAACCAGATAGTTATGTTTGAAGATCTCCAGATAAACAGATAAACAGCTTGCGATTTTACTGCCCAATTACAGAAAAAAAACCAAACACGTGCTATGTACGTTTATCTTTCTGCGGACATGACCTTTTAAAAATAAATGATTAATAATGTCATGAACAATTGTTTTAATTCTTTGGACACGAGGCCATTGAGTACAAGGTGTGTTTGGAATTTGCTAATACAAGTCTGTACCTTTTACCCTTTATGTTAAATATTTTTCTGGAGTTAGAGATTCTGTGAGAATCAGTCATTGATAGTTGAACATAGACCAGCTGCGGTTGTACATTATTCCTGAATGTCCAAACTGGTCTTATCTTAGATCTTGTTTTGCCAGAGAAAGGGTGTGTACTTGGGGCCCCGGTGGAAAATGGAAGGAAACGATTTATGAAACCATGACGTAATCACCTGAAGAAAAGAAAAATTGCTGTCATTATCTGATAAGAAATGTTTAAATCTGCCATGTTTCTGATTGTTGTTTGATAAATTGTTTACCAGGAGATGGTGGCTTGCGAGCCTGTGTTCCACTGACTGTTGTTTTTGTTTTTTCTTCTGCATTTCTACATGTGCACTCACACTGTACCGCTGTGCACTGTTACATTTCCCCCTCACGGACACACCATGGAACTGTATCACACTCACTCACTGATTCTGTATAAAATATCACATCTTGGATAGTTTCCTCTCATTACCTTCTGATTTTAAGTAGATAAGTGCAACTTTTATGTTGTATACTTGTTTGCTAAGCCCCAATCTTCCTACTTAATCTTCCTTTTAAAGGTCTTACTCAGGTCAGCCTCTGCCTGGCTCAGCAATAGACACAACAGCTAAATTACTGTTACTCCTCACAGTACAACTTTATTTTTGTCATTTTTAAGGTTAAGGCATAAGTTTCATCTGCACCATTTGCTTTACCAGCAGAAATATAAACCGAGTCTGATAGATTTTGTGTGTGGCAACAGTCTAATTTTAGTGCTCTGACTTGGAGGCTTTTAACCAACATTGATGCCCAAATCCAGCATACGGTCCAATGGCTGAACCTACCGGCTATACGTCCATATTTCCTGCATGGACAACAGTGACAACACTGATAACACAACTCTGAATCTTAGCAGTTGGAAGTTAGATATAAAGAATACATAAGTAAAAATGTAAGATGCTGCTGTAATGATCTGCATTTCTGAATGGGCTAGGTGCTGCATTAGACAGAGATAATTATGTTAATCTGCCAACTAATATGGTTTCCTTAAGGAAATAACTTCATACTTATCATTGTATGAAGTAGTCTGTTTACATAGACATGACTAAAAATAAACATACTTAAATTCATTCACTAGACCTTTTTTGTTGTAATTTTGAAGATAGCCCTTATTTAACATGGCTTGAGGGGCCAATTATGGTTGCTTAGCTATGATCGGACAATAACGGCTCGGAGGAGGGGCTTAACAAACTTTGATATGCTAGTTACTTAAAAATAAACAAAGGGAAACTTGCTCAGATGTCATACATAGTGTGCATTCCCGTCATCCACCGCCATCACCTCCACCCTGTCTCTCCAAACCCCCCCACCCATTCACTACCCACTCTCCTCACTCCACTCCTCCTCTTCTTCTTTTCACAGATGAGCTCACAGTGCCTGCTCTATATCCCAGCAGCCCAGACGTGTGGGCATCATACCCGCTGTACCCGGCGGAGCTGTCGCCAGCCCTCCCACCCGCTTTCACCTACCCCTCCTCGCTCCACGCTCAGGTAACCCTCCTATCCTTTCCTCCTTTCTCCCATCACAATCACAACAGTCCCCTCACCTACTTCTGACATCACCATCCAAAAACTGCTTCTCAGCCTGGAAATCATTCACCGCTCCATCCCACCGATGCACTTGAGTGTCAGCACCGCCATGTTGTTTGTTTTGTTTTTTTTCTTTTTTCTTTTTTTTTCTCTGTCAGACAAACATTTTTAACACTTTGTTGATTATACTGTGAACAAGAGTGCTGTTTGCACAGGAGGTGTGTAAATCTAAAGCTTGACCTTTTACTGCTCTCACAATACTTTTTGGAAACAAAATGAAACCATGTTGACTAATTCCTTCATCATCTCTTAAATTAATAATCCAAAACAAAGATGAAAAAAGAAAAACATCACTCACCAGTTCGCTTTTTTTATTCATCAATCTTTTTTCGAAAACTATGTTATGGCACTGTCGCTTGAAGGATTCCAATTAGCTGTTCGATCCAGTGCAAATGAAAGCTTCAGCTGTTTTGCATCATCATTTGACCATCGCCTTCTCCACTAATTCAACCCCTTTTTTTCTACCAAGCGTGATCCAGTTTCTCGAGGTCCTCTAATCTACACAGCTCCACTGTGAGTTCACACAAGAGTTCATTATTGATCTCTTGAAATTCTTCTCATGAAGACTGTTTGGTGTCAACTGAAACTGATTGGCTTGCAATGACCTGAAGTGGTTAGAAATTTATTTTAGGAAGCTCAAAGGGATACACTACCTTGTGTTATTTATTCTCTTGCTCCTTTCTTTCTACCAGCACTATTTCCATTTGTGGAATACAGATTCCAAGACGGGTCTTTTAAGTATAAAGGTTCTTAAGACATGAAATGATGTCAGAATTTAAAATAAGCTCAAGTGGAATCTGCTAAGTGCGCATCTTTGAGTGTCAAGTTTGTGAGCAAACAGTGATATCACTGACAGTATACACACATGCGCGCGCACACACACACACACACACACACACACACACACACACACACACACATACACACAAACGCATGCATGCATATGCCTGTATATCAATATTAGCAACTTATCTATTGCAAAGGTAATTCTTAAAGGAATTGGAATTGTAGATAGTGTGCCAAAAAGTCAAAGAAATGTCACAGTGTAACTGTGAAATACATTCAAAGGTACTGATCTAAAAGTGAGTGGAATTAAAAGCAAAAATGCACATGACCTTATATAGTCATACAGTTTGTGTGCGCTACTGTGTGTTTAGATTCGTTGGCTCCCACCTGCAGATGGAACTCCTCAGGGATGGAAGTCAAGGCAGTTCTGCTGAAGTATGTGTGAGTAACACACGCACACACACACACACACACACACACACACACACACACACACACACATGTATGTATGTACGCAAGCAAGCCTGCACACACAGAGCCCCATGCCCTACACTGACAAAGAAGAGTACATTGTGGCATGCTGTGAAAATACTTACGTAAATATTATGACACAATTTAAATAAGCAGAGAAATTCACGAAAGATATTCCCAAACAAATGTCCGGAATATAATTGGGGTTATGCCATTCCCATCGCAGTGTGTTTATTCAGTGAACACACTCTTTCCCCCCTCAAAAATCCCTTGAAATAACCCCCCGTACAGCTAACTGTCAAACTACAAAGTAATTACTTGTCTGCTTGACTATGTCAAACACATAGATATGCCTTAATAATGTGAAACGAATTAACGTGTTGGAAACCATGGGGGAGTGTCAAACTTAAGTGGTCAATGAAAGATGCCAGTATTTGTCTCAGGATCCTAAGAGATGAAAGATGCAATTCAATGGGAAACGCCATTATTTTCCCCACTCATATCAGAGGGTACAGAGGGGCGACTTATCCCACTGATTTGACGATTGATCTGATGCATCAAAAGCAGCGAGTCAAACAGAATAGAAAACAAGCTTCAATTCCAATGCTTTAGGAAGACAGATACAGCTACTAGATATAGCTACTAGAGCCGAGCAATTATAAAAGCCAAATATACTTTGACAAGTAATGGTTCTTAACTCTACCACATTACCTTTGCCATTACATCGAACACTGATTTACATGATTCCCGATACAGTGATGTAACTTCAGCCAAGTTCAGCACTGTGTGTCACTCAAAGTCTATTTGATATGTGTATGGCTGGTGAAATGAACAGGATTTTTAAAATTAAACACAAGCTCAACTTTCCTTGAACCTTCTGAAGTTCATAAAGAGTGCTGTTCCAGACTGTATTCGAGCTTTCAAATGCTCCCTGACTTTGATATTTAAATGTTGCTTTTTTTCTTTGTTTGCCAAATACTTTAATTCACCTCCTAAAAGAAGGATTTCATAGCTTTTTGGAAGTTTCATCATGTCACTGTCAAGAGTATAAACAAAAAACCCGTCTCATCTAATCTGAACACAGAATAGACATTGATTTAGCCACAAGCTTCCTGTCCGGCTAAACATATTACTGAACTGGAGATGGGAATTTGATCATATTAAATGACACCAATACCATTGCTGAACAGGATTATTGGCATGATTCTTAATATTTTCCACATTAACTTTCTGCTCCGAAAAAGGAGGACATAGCTTTTCGACACAATACAAAAAAACTTAAACTTAAATTTACATTCAAATATGAATACAAAAATGAGGATAAAGGAAGGCTGCATATGAGGTGGTTGTGCAAAATTGTGTTTAGATGACCTAAGGCAAGATAAATTAAGGTTTTATCTGCTGTAAGTCAGCATAATCGGAGAAGGGGTATTTTCCCAGTAACGTCAATAGATTTTAGAAACACATTACAAGGCCCATTTTCTTAAACGGGTATGGAGCTGATGCTGGCTATAGCTTGAGAGCCATCTGTAGCAACATACTGTCAGCCCATCTCAGCCCATTTAGCACTCATGTACCATTTAAAGACACAGAAGCTCTTAGGTTTAATCTCAAAACTGGATAACGGTATTGGTGGAGCTATTTCGACAATATGACAGTCACAGTTACATTTTACTTTTTGTGTGACAAAGTAATGTTTTAATTCACTTTCTTGAGTTTGGTAGAGGCCCGTGGTCCTCTGGAAACAATGCATGAAATTCTTTTTAAAGATATTTCTTCACATGATTATTTGTGTATTGCTTGTGCTTTTATTTAACCAGGACATTTATTTAACAAAGCTTGATGGTGGAGGTTTAAAAAAGCCTAGTTCATAGGATGAAGTTTTGCAAAACCTTACAGCAATCAGGTTGCTTATTTAATCATACAGCAGACAACAATCGAGCTTTATGGTCGATTCATCCAAATTCTGATTGTTTCCTTTTACCTCTCTTTGGTTTCCATTAAGTAAATATTTCATACTTAATTTATTCTCTCCATTGTTGACCAAAAATGTGTATTGTCATTGTCGAGGAAATGCAAATATTGGTTTTATTTGTTTTTTCACTTTATGAAAACTCAGATCAAACTTTGATACTTTGGACATTTTGATTGAATTAGCTCCATGAAACGTCCTATTCACTGTGAACTGTCATTTCTTTGGGAAAAAAAATATGGCACATAATTATGTAGAAATGTTTCTTTCGCTACATAGTTTGTCTGCTGGATAAAGAGAAATGAATGTGTCCACAAAACTTCCTACCAGTGGGAGACCTGTGATCTGTTTTTCTTGGAGCGGACGTTGAGGTTTATTATTGTTTTATTTGTTGCTAGATGCTATGCCATTGTCATAATAAACCCTGAGTTTTCTCCTGCTATAGAGCTGGCACTAGCTAGAAAATATTAGAAAATGTTTATCATTTTGTCAAAGCCTGACAGGATGAAATGCATTTTTTAATCTCCCAACAGCTTTCACATAATGGTGCTGTACATAGTGGTACTTATAGGAAAAAATGATAGATAGGGAATGATGTTCCTCAGGTCGTAAATATGATTTTTTTTTTTTTCCATGAACTGCTGAAATACCTGAATACTGCTGGAAGGGACATTTTTATGAAACTTTATTAAAATCATTAATATGGGGCTTTATTTGATATAAATGACAGAAAAATTCATTTTAGTGGAGCTGCAGATTGCAAACAGAGTATTTGGCCTCTAATAAGTGGTGTTTTGATAAGTACATGAATATAACCATGCATGAGCTGCACAGAACATGTGCGTCTCGCTCTGTGATTCAGAACGCTGTTGTGCTTGCACAAAAACAAAACCACAGAGCACAACAAATCCCCTGCTATTCTGTGTATCTTTGTTGGCTGGCTTTGTGTGTGTATATATGTGTGTGTGTGTGTGTGTGTGTGTGTGCGCGTGTGCGTGTCTGTCTGTATGTGTGTGTTTTTCCAATCGGCGCCAGTCACACTGTCACCAGTACACTCCCTCCAACATCTCAGGACAGGAAGGAACATGTTCTCTCAACCCCTCAGGGAGTTAGTTTGGAGTGGGTGTGTGGCAATACTAGCATGGAGGCTAACATTCATCAAGCTGCTGATTGGTGCTAGTCCTCGGACGACCCTACCAATCTATCATCCCAGATGAAGTCTTTATATTCCAGAACTGAAACATACAACATGAGAAAAAAAAAAAGGCTGTTGCTTTTTGTTTTCTGGTTTGTGTCTCAATCGGAGGGGGATAAAGAGAAGGGAGGGGCGAAGAGGGAATAATTACTCCTCTCAAACCAGGAAGAAGTCATTTGGCAGGTCAGGCTACCCCAGTGGGTATAAGCCCCCTCACCGAAACAACAACATCCCAACATCCGGCTTTCAATGGAGGTTGAAGTGAGGCTAAGACATCCAGTTAGAGTATTGGTATCATTCTAGGCAACTGGAGTAGGAGTTGTACACACATGCAACACCTGCAACATTCAACAACCGCAGCTTTATTTGTTCAGGTTTTAGGTGGGTGTTTTCAAGATTTCCACTCACTCCTCTGAACAATGGTGTTTGAGGAAACTGTGGGTTGCACATCAAATATTACATTTTATGTTAATCTCAAAATGCTTTATGACTGTGCCTTGCCCCGAATAACTTATTTAACGTTGAGAGTAACTACAAATGTTGCAAAAATCTATAGGGAAGCGTCATTATTATGTTTTTATTCTTTAAATTCTGGCCATTTTTGTTTGGTCATGAGAGAGATTCGATTTGGCAACAAAGAATTTTTATTGTTCCTCTGATGATACTAATTTGGATTTCCTGAATGCAGGCATAACACCAAACCGTGTAATATGTCTGGAGAAAGTAATGCAGCCAGGAAGGTGAACACAACACAGTATAATAATACTACATATTTTTTGGTCTACATTAATTAATAAAGTCTCACAATAGTTAATAGCGTCTGTTTAAATAAAATATTTAAACAGATGCTATTATTATCAACAGATTAATAATAAGGCCTGTTGTATTATGATATCACACTGGTCTCTCTGTCCCTCTGGTAATACAGCCTTTCCAGTAAACTCAAGCTGTATGTGACCTTGTTTTTTTTTTAGCTAACTTCTTTGTAAACTAGATACGGTTATGCAAGAAAAACAGTTCAATGGATAGCAGTGTGCACTGTGACAGGTATGTTACTTTTTTCATGAAACACTTTGAAACCATTTTTGCAGGAATTCAGCAAGAATGAGCCTGAATCAAGGTGACAGAGAAAAGCAGAGAAAAGCAGTCTGAGCCGAATACTATTGTACACTTTCTGCTTCAGAAGTGCTTTTTACAATCAGCATTTGTCAATTCTTAGTCGCGCTAATGGTGTCTAGTAACAGCAGCCCTTAACAATTGACAATCAAAGAGGCTCTAAGCTGTACAGTTACGGTTCATCAGCGGTTGTCTGGGCATCATATTAAGGTGGACCAGTCATGGTCAGAATATGTGGTGTATCTGTGGGAGACTTAGAACTGAGTGTGTGAACAGCCAAAAGGATTGTTCAAGAAGTGCCCAAGGTCTTTAGTCATGCCTGGTAATGAGGCTCTCTAATCTCCTGACATCATGTTTGATAAGTGAAGTCCCAATTTTAAAACATTATTTTAGGCAAGTTCAAACAGTTTACAAGTATTCAACCAGAGACTGGATATTGTACGGTTTTTGTTATTGTATTCCACCAAGAGTGTTAGGCTGGCCATTCATCTTAATGTGTGTGAAGCTGAATTGTATTTGACATGCATGCTCTGGTACAGGGCTGGTTCCAAAGACAACCTAATAGTGGACATTAATGCCCAGTGAACTGAAAGGAAAGGTAATCCGGATTTTCCATCTGACAACACATGGTCAAGGAGTGTAGTGTGTGTGTACCCCTATCATGCATACTTGCGTTGTGTGCGTGTACGTGTGCGTATCTGTGTGTGTAATCTGGCTGTTTGCCCCAAGCAATTTTTTGACCAATAGCCTGACAAAACCGATGGTTCCTGTACAACATAGGTGTAACTCCTTAAGCGCTGAGTACCAGCTGAGGCCCTTTTTATTAATAAGGAAGTGGCACTTTATTCTTTTACCGCCTACTAACACACACACAGCATACAGTATGGCTAAATTGTGATTTGTCGCCATGTCTCTGGAGCAGGATACATGTCAGTAGCTGCATTCATCACCACCCAACTTCACATGCTATTGCTGGTATGTGAGAAACACAGCCAGGGCCCTAAAGGCTTTCCTCCGGATTAAAGGGGCTTCAGATGGGGTCCTTTTCCATGCTGCACAGGTAGACAGATCTTAGAGAAACAAATGAGTTTTAGCACCTTAACTTTATATCAAGTGTACCCTGTACTCTGTTTTGAAAAGTGAGAAATGTCAAAAGCTATTTTTTTACACTGAGCACTTAGGGTAAGGGAAAAATGTGAAATGAATGTCCTAGCTTGCATCGCTGGGTAGTTCTTGTTCACAAATTTCTTTAGACTCGGGGCTAACAATTGCCTTAACTGATGATTATTAGTCATATGATTGTTTCATAGATCATGTTTTTTAATGACGTCTTTGCTGTTTGAGCTTCAATCTGTACTCTGCTGCTGATGCATCTGTTTGAAATGATTTTTCACTAAGAGTCTTGACAGAATCTGGATAATCAACATTATGGAATATCCAACTCCTATATCATTTAAGGGTCTCTTAATGGATTTAATACCATAAATGGATGCCAGTAATACTTGGGGAAAGAATCATTACATTTCCCAAAACGTGCTCACTTGTATTAAATTACATATTTTATTGTATTAAATTATAGTGGGGTCATTTGCAGTAAATGGATTGAAGTATGATTTATTTTTTACTATTTTTACTATTGACTGTGCATGTCAAAAGCTTACATTTGGGGTTTCTCTACTCTTCATTTGCGGCACAAGATCAATGCTCTGTGATAAACCAGGCAGGAACATTTTCTACATGAAGAGTTACAAAGCGAGAGAGAGAGAGAGAGAGAGAGAGAGAGAGAGAGAGAGAGAGAGAGAGAGAGAGAGAGAGAGAGAGAGGAAAGAGACAGCAGCGCACACATTGTAGAGAGAGGTAGCAACCTCCCACATTCCCAAACAGTGCTTGTTTACCTATCTCACATTATGTGCCCAGGCTGGGGTTCTTGGATGTAACACATTAAGCCTACAAATCACTAAACCTTTCCCTAATCCACACCGACATGTTCAATGATCAACCCAATCTTTAACCTTGGTGTCCCAGCCAGAACAAATAGGGTGGTCTGGAAGTATGCGTCGCATCAGCTTAGCCAAGCGTCTGGAGAGTGCATCGATTCCCTCACCGTTGATTGAATGCGCAACAGGGCATTAGCTGGGCCTGCCGTGCCCCCTAAACACGCACTGCCTTCTCAACAGGAAACAGTTTCCAACCCTTTTTCCCTGCCGAAGTCTCTCTCTCTCTCTCTCTTTCATTCTCTTAAGGTCATGTTTGGTTTACTAATTGTTTATTGTTACACCCTCCCCCAGCACCAGAGTTACCAGAGTCTCCCAGAGACATCTAATTTTGGCGATACATCTGGGGTAGGGTGAGCAGGTCTGGATGGTGACCTTTCACTTTGGTCTGCCAGTGGTGGAGAGAGTGCAAGGAGATCATGGGAGACATAATCAGGAAGAGGCTTGACACGGTTTTAAGAGATCGTCTCATCTGACATCTTGTTTGTCACAGCTGTGCTTGAGCTTGAGATAGTTCACAAAAGCTGGCAGAACTGTCTTTTTTTAAAGGGGGGACTTCAATTCGTTTTGAATGTCAGAATCAAGTCACAGAGAACTGCACGGACTGATAAACCTTATATAATGTCCTGAGTGGTTCAGTAGGGAGCTTTGAGACAGTGGGGACCGAACAGAAGATGGACTTCCATTATGGGATGTGTTGTATCCCATGTATTTGGAGGTTGACCTAGACTTGGGAGCTAAAATGAGTATATAGCTATTTCTGCTTTTTCTCGTATTCTTTTTTTTTTTTACTATTAAGGGCAAAAAATATCAATTTCAATTTCCCAGGAAGTAGCGGTAACACATTTCTAAAAAACAAAAAGGAGTCAGTTGCAGTTCAGCCAGATCAGCCAAGCTATTTCCCATGTGTCCTCAGGTTCCTGATGTGTGATGGTGGCCGTGGCCGGCTGTGACGGGCGTTGCCGATTGCCCCTCTTGTCCAATTAAAAAAAAGAGGAGGGCTGATTCAAACTCTCGTAGCAGCGTACCTGTCGGTAAGTGATCATATGTGAAGACGAAATGCATCACTGAGAGTTTACAATAAATCGACAAACCATGTCATTGTATCATTGTATTTCATTTTCATGTATTTCATGTCATTTTCATTGTATTTCTTATTCTTCCTCCTCTCTACTATTATCTATTACTGTTATGTTTTTACTTGAAACTCTGGCACAACAATTTTCTTCGGGATAAATAAAGTTGATCTCATCTCTCATCTCTCTCATGACCTAACTATAAGTATGGAACAAAATAATTTGAAAACATTAAATATATTAGTAAGTCATAACTAAAAGTTAATGAATCAATAAAATCAAGAACCTCATATTTTTCTAAATATTCAGCGACTAATGTCCAGTTCATATGTTATTAGGTTATTATTCTATATACATTGTCCTATATTCTGATTTAAGTTTAAATCAGAGATACTGTGTCACATTGCTTTCACATACTTGGACATGCAGGTATTTAAGCAAAAGTTAGAAGAAACAATCAATTTATTTTAGTTGCACAGCTGGCATGATTTTCTACACCTGAGCAGACATTTAATCTTGCGCTTTTATCATTTGAGTAATTTTATCCTGCAATGCCTAGCCTTAAATCTACCCTTTTGTGTGGTATTTAATGGGTCAACATGTTTGTGTCTTTTAAGGCGTCTCATGCAGTGACCATGACACCCTCACCCCCTTTTTTTTTTGTCAATTTTCCTCTCATAGGCAGCAGCAGCCACACCGGCCTCAGGATACACTAGACCTCTGCCTCCATCACACATCGAGACTCCCCCTCCCCAATCCAGTCCCTCCATCTCTTTTTTTATACCGTTACATACTCAAGATTTACCGGCAGCGCTTTAGCTACACCTCCTCTGACACCTCATGAAAGGTACCAGGCACACGGGGCAAAGTTTGCCAGTTGACTGCATTGCATTCTGTATATGCAAGTGAAAAGACAGCCCACTAAAGGAATGCAAACATACTTATGCAGCCACTTTGCAAGGCCAGACGTATGGAAGTGTGGCTAAAGCACTCCTAGATGATGTTATTATATGACTATAATTATTACTATTCTGTATATCATTCATATTCATGTTATTATGATTATTAAATACATGTTGAAGCATGACTTTGCAAAAAAACAATGTTGTACATTTTTAGATATTTTAAAGAAATACAAAAATGTATTTTTGTAATCAAGACTATGTTTGAAATGTGTTTGATTGGTTCATGCTGTGCTTCTGTGTGTGACGGTAGCGCAATATCAATTTTCACTTTGTTTGCCTCTCCGGTTTTATAACATGATAAAGCATGAAGGGCTTGTGTCCATATAGGACTTTTCCTGGATTTTGTGTTTTGATAAAGTTTTTTTTAATGAATATTTGGGGAATCATTTGGCAATTAAGAGGAAAAAAATTATACCCTGGATCTATTTTGAGATACCTTTGACTATACTGTGCACTACAAGTCGCAAAATCCCTGAACCTTCAACCAATTTTTGTGATGTTCTATGTCCAAGTTAGCACCTTTGTATCATTGATTTGGACTTTTTTACCACACACAATTTACTATACTATAATTTCAGTTGTTTAAGCAGAAAGCTGTTCGGTGGCAACTCTGTGATATTTTGAAACCCACCTGCCGAGGCCCACCTTCCTCTTTTAAAAGCTTTCTACTTCATGAAAGAGGCCACAAAACTGCTGCTGAAAACTATTCCTTAACTATCTAGTAAGTGTTTGCATAACAATAGCCTGAGCTGTGAGAACACAAACACACCCAGATTTCATGATAACAGTAAGCAAAGGCTGTTCGACTTGAAGAAACTGGCCAAAACCTTTCCAGAAGAACTCTGAGAAGAAAATGGAAATGAGAGTTTAATCCAAGGATGCCAGAGAAATGTACTGTGTTGACACAAGCCCCGAGTCGCCCTGCTATACCAAAGCAGTCATGTAGCTTTGCTCTTGTCTTTTCGCCATACTGTGCGGATTCGCCTGTGTGTGTCTCAAACAGAAGAAAGAAATACATTACTCCTTTGTCTCACCTCGTCTGGTCCGGTGCAGCGTTTGTCATCGATTGACAAAACTGCATCTGGTTCATCATAAAATTTGAGGTAATCAAATGTGTTTAAAAAAGGTATTGACTGGAGTAAGCCATGACTGGTGAAGCAAGAGCGACCCCTGAGATTGCGATACATGGCAAACTGAGCCCGACTATAATAAGAAGTTGCTCCTTCATTGTGTAGCAGGCAGACAGTAGCACAGTATAGAGAAACAAAAGACCAAAGGCATTTTTTTTTTACACTGGAGAGCTATTTAGGCTAGTGGAATTATTCCATTTTGACTGCTTTGTAGTCCTAAACCTGATTTCTTATGAAGTATGACATTATTTTTGCTGCATGTCTCCTTTGGTGTCACTCCAAAGAGCAACTGTGCTTCTGAAAGGATACTTACTTTAAGCAATCTCTCTTTTGTCTATTTTTAGGGAGCCAATTTGATTTGTAAAACGTGAATTTACATAGTAATTATCGGAGTGGAGGGGGAAAAAAAAAACAACAAAAAACTTTTGTAATCTTTGTGGGTCTGCAATAATGTCCTTGCAGTATGACATATCATCGAGTGATCATATTTCTGTAAAATTTTGACGCCAACATCATCATTCATGTCTGACTAAAACAAACCTTGATTGTTGTGCTCTTTGATGAGGTTTCGTCACATTTCAAAGTGATGTGACAATCAAAACTTGAGATATAAAAATCTTCTCTTATTTAGCCCAGGTGTGTACAATCTTATTGGACTTGTTGGAACATAAAGTTAGTGTTTGTAATGAATAATAATAGTAATAATAATATGCACATCATATCAAGTAATTTCTTTTTCTGCTTTTACAGGCATTTTTAAGCCACGTGTGGCACCAAATTTATTAGAACAAGTATTTATAAGGCGTGCGTGTGTGTGTGTGTGTGTGTGTTTTTATGGGTTTTTAAAGTTCATAGAAGATGCCCACCATATAATTCAATGTAAGTATTATTGTAAGTATATTCATTTGGTAATTTTCTAGCTTCTTTTTGTGTTTGTATCTGACTGATTGGAACGTACTGTATGTAATATATGAATACTGTTTTACCTACTAAGTAATTCACTGTGAAATCCAGAGAAAAACATGCCATTTGAACTAATGGATCTTTTTGTATTTTGCCAGCAGTACGGTACAGAAGTTCCTAGACGTGAATATGATGATCCCTCCTTTTGTCATAGAAACCCCCCTCTCTGTAAACAGTTTTGGTACCTGTATGTCCTGTGCATGTTCATGGCATGTGTGTGCTCTTTTCTTTTTCTTAATGCATACAGTACTGTTGATATTTATGTATTTCTGCCACTGTAAGGAGAAACTGTATTTCGGTGAATTGCAGAGGTTTTTTTTATGTTTGTTTGTTAGAAACAAAAAAAAGGTGATCGAGACGCGAAGGTTTTATGAAAATGTTAAATGAAGACGTTGCAGGCCATCCGCCATTAAAGATTGACATCATGTCTAGTGTCATGATTACATTTTTCTTTTTTCTATCCGAATTGGTTGATAGAGGATAGATGATTAATCTTTGGACACATAAATATAACATTGTTTAACAGTATTATACTATTATAGACATATAGACTTTCAAGTGTTGCAAATTTCACTACACAGCATTACCATATATATCAAGAGACCAATAAATGTCTGGCCTGTCTTTGTTACAAACCTAAATTTATTGACTCTACACTAATAGTCTTTCAAACAAGACCATGACAAGAATCGTGGCAGCAATTTCTAAAAGGCCCCCTGAAATTTAAAAATTCCAAGAAATTATCAAAAAAAAAAAAGAAGAAATTTAATCACAGAGCGTTCATTGAAAATCAGTTTCAAATCACAATCAATTCCAAGAAAATGCTAAAAGATAACCATGTTATTTTGGTGTTTTTTTGAAAATGCAGCTGCAGGTCATCTGAAAATTCCAAGAAAATGATGTAGAAATCTGGGAAAAAAAAACAACTTAAATTAGCCATTCAATAACTCCCGATCATGTTTGTCATTTTCTCTATCTCCACAATATACCGAAGATGTCGATTTTTTTAGTGATTGGCCTTCAAGGTTTTATTTCCAAGAAGACAAAAGATAACATTGAAAACCAAATACAGACATGATTTTGGCGTTGCTGCTGTCAAAATAGCCTCTTACCTCAAAAGAAAGTGCAATTTTTCTTCCTTTCTCACATTTGTCATATGATAACACCTCGCTCATGATCCCAGGAGCCCGTCAAAACACCATGTGGGATCCTATAAAGTGGTTTGCGTATCAAGGGAGCGTCAGACCCATCACTGCCCTCTATAAGAATAGCCCATCTAACCCAAGGGCCGCCCGCTTCGGAGACAGAGGCCACAGCCAATTTAGTTTCTCTCTCTTCTGCTCCCACATAAGCAACATACTGACTTCCCGCAAGAAACACACCTGTCCATAGCTGGTGGTTTTCACACAACAGTGTCAGAACAGAGTGAAGTAGTGTGTAAAAGCGTGGCTATGGGCGTGGGATAAAAAAAATCCATGCGAGTGTGTGAGCATCTGCCCAGCTGGCAACAATAAGAAATTGTATTTCTCCCTGTGACAAGTCAATTAAAAGTGTGATTCCATCTCCATCCAGTAGCTGGAGGCCAGACAAGCATCCTTGGGTGGCAACTGGGTAGTTGTTTCATTTTCTGATAATATTTTTTTTTTTTTATAGTAAAGCAATAAAAAAAGAACAGATGAAATCAAAGTGGAGAATGAAGAAAAGGGACAAAATATGAGAGATAACTCTTGAACCCATCTAAGTCAAAACATTTAGGAAGAAGTAATTGTACATATAAATTGCCATAAGTATATGTCTGAATTACACTCAAGGTAAAAAGAAATACACCTGTCAACCTCTGACATGAAATGCCATCCCTGAAAAGTAAGTGTTCAGCAGAACCTCAGTATCTCATTGGTAAACCACAAATCTGAATGTGAAAAATGTCAAGTTGAAAGGTAAGGGCCAGACTATTTCCTGGCATGATATGGTGACTGAGCTCATGCATGAAAAAACAAGGTAAAATTTGCATTCATCAAAAAAAAAAAAAATCCAGTTCATCCGTATTGAATATGGATACATGTTGCCTAACATGTTGTCAGTGTGAAGACACAGACATGCACACACAGGAGAATGAAATTGAGACCACTGATTTATGGGCAATCCTTTCTGCACCTGGGTGAAACTATAATTCATAATTCATGTAATTGTAATCCCATTAAACACACACAGACACATGCCAATTGGACATTCATACACAAAATCAAGTTTCACATTTTGCCACAACAGCCTCCAAAAATGTTATAATTTATTCATGTTTTGTTTGCAGAACCTCTCAAATTAATTTCTATCTTGATCTACTGGATGATGGTAAAAAGCTTTCTTGCCCCCAGACATTTGCTTTCTCTTAATTAGAATGGAAGTGAATGGAGTTTCTGTTGTGGTGCCCAAAGTGTAAAAAAGAAAAAAAAATTGAAACCCAAAAGAAATGCATCTTTCCAGGAAATCTTTCCCATTTATTAAAAATAATCCACTGATTTTATCTTCAGTAGTTTCTATGTAGAGCTATTATGCAGCCTAGACCATTTCAAATAAAAACGGACTAGGTCTAAAGGAGATGTACACCATGTGAGTAGACGCTGCAAGAAAACATGTACTTGCATCCAGCCATTAATCTGAAATAGCCACAGAGTCTCTGCAGGCATTTTCACAAACTGTAATCAACACCCTGTAACCGGTGACTCATCAGTGAAAGGCCTGCATGTGTCTGTGTGAATGTCTGCACAGTCATTTCCTAAACATGGTCAACAGAGGGTTGTCTTCTTAGAACTGTTGCCCAACCAAAGCCCTGAAACTCCTCGTGTCTAATGTGACATTCCGGATTTGCCGCCGACCTCAGAGTGTGTCAGCGAATTTGATTTCACAGCAGGGGGGGAAGAGGCTCCTCTGGTCTTCTGTCCTTCTACCATTCACCTCTTACTATTTCCCACCTCCTCTCTGATCCACCTCCCTTATGTGAGCCCCGCGCCCCCTCAGTCTCACAGCAATCAAAACACTGAAAGAGAACTCTCCCACCCGTCCTCTTCTTTCACACTGCTGCAGGCCACATTTGGAGTCCAAAAGTGGGGGTGGAAGAGTTATTTCCTTAATAACTTGAGTTCAAACCCAATTATTCTTGCAAACAGGGTGTGTGTCATATGATAACTTCACTGAGAGATGATGTCATAGAAAGGAAGCGGCTCCACAGGAAGGATTTTACCACTGCCACCCAATGGCTATATTTTGATATTACAGTGTCCCATAAAGCAACATTAAGTGTCAAACCAGAATAGTTCCCTGTATAAGCATTAAGTAATAAGTAATAAGAGTTAGATAACAGAAAGGACACAGCTGTCTTGATGTCAATCAAGCTGAATTAGAGGACGAAATGCCTTTATTGAAATGTTGTGGTTATTAGTTATTATATGCTTTTGTTATAAGGTTCATAACTTCACTATGGCAAAAAATTGGCCAGAAAAATGAATACAACAAAAAAAAAGGTACAACAATACAATACAATACAATACAATACAATACAATACAATACAATACAATACATACAATACAATTCAACAATAAACCTCAATAAAGTTTGTGCACATTTTTTGATATCATAATCACACTAAATATTAACAGTAGAGTGATTTATTTTTTTTCATTTTATTTTAATGTATTTTATATGTGCAATTCTGTGGTCTAAGGGTTAGGGTTAGGTTATGGTTATGAGTATAAAACCAGCAAACCCTTGGATCATTAAATCAGTAAATATATAATGAAAAATAAACATATAGCTATGTTACAGTTGAATGGAAAATTCTTATTTATAATTTCCCAGAAATTATGAAGAAAAAGCATGAATTAGGAAATTTCTATCTCATGGTACTAAATGGTTGAATGGTGGGTAGAATTTTATAATGCATTTATAAAAGTTACATTTACATTTAAAAAAAAAATCACATATCAATAGAGCTTTCATTAAAAGCTACTAAACACAGTCAAACACAGGAAATAGGCCCACAAGCCAAATTTTGGAGGAGTCATCGCAGTCCGGGAGCATCTGATTGGTCCCTGAGGTCTTCATTGGATGGATTTAAGGGAAAGCAGTGTTCAAAGCAATCGTGATTCGGCCGGATTAGCCTCGTGCTCGGTGCGAATATACCTCCATGAAAGGGATGCCACTCAGGGCCCAGCAGGGGCCTTCATTGAATGGCATTTCAGGCTGCCCAGGTGTGTCTTAAGAGAAGAGGGTCCCTTTACTTTTATCTGCATGACACACCCACACCTGGTTTAGGAATTCTGCATCGTTCTGTTATTCGTGTGGAAACTCTGACTCCATCAATGAATGTAAGGAATAACTCAGGATTCATTCAAACCTTAAAGGGGTAGGATTTGTTTTATATGTTTGACAGTAAAATTTAATTTCTAGCAGTATCACAGTGGCTGGATGCTATCAATTTAAAATACATGGAGGGATTTATCTAAAAGACATAAAAGTTTGTTAGTGCACAAAAGTATATCTCTGTCACTCCTTAAAATAATCATTGCACTCAACAGGTAAAGATCTATCTATGTAGCTGTTTCATTATATGGCATTATTTTCCATTATCGCCCCGAAACATTGTTAATTTATTCAAGTCACTCAGACTCTGCAGAGCTTAATGTGGCTCAGTCTGTCTTTATTTGTATGCGACATAAAGGAAGAGCTGTGATTGAAAAACAGCTTTGTTGTGGTGGTATTGTGGCAACACTGTGCTTCCTGGTCTCTGAAGGTGCCTCTCCAGGTCTTGCGGTTGGGCGTGGCAAAAGCTCATCTGCCGGCAACACATGGGGCCTGTGTGTCAGTGCTGCTTTAAAAAAACCCCTCAGAGATCATTGTCTTCCTTCCTCTGATCCGTGTGACACCCTTTGTTTCACTTCCCTTTGATTTATTTTGCAGCCCTAATGTCATACTCCTCTTTGTATACATTCTATTCATCATAATAGTTTAATAATTAACTTTTCTGTGTATTTCTCTTCTTTGGGACCAGCTGTCCAGCACCCTTGCCTCTACCTTTTGCTCCTACAGTGAAGGGAGAGCATACAAAAAAGGGTACAAAGCCTTCAAATTTTTTTATCTTCATAAATCAACAAAACCAACGGGGCTATTATTGGAAAAGAACAATAAGCAGAGGAAAACAAAGTGATTAATGCTGTGCTTGTCAGCTCTGCTACTTAGATATTTGGCCAGTCATCTCATCTGTTTGAAATGGAAATAAAAATACCTTCACTAATCAGGATCAAAACATGTCAATCTCTTATGAACAAAGGGACAAAATAACTTTTGCATTGATTTCTGTGGATATGAAGCCTTTTTTTTTTTCAAATTATTTTTTCTCCCTCTATTCACTTACTGCAGAATATAAGTATCTAGAACTGATACCATAAGCATTCATATGAATGCATATCATGAAAACCGCATTATTTATACAGCACTTTGCAAAATCATATTCACAAAGCTTCCCTCAAGATAGCAAAAGGGATTATTAAAATACTAAATGTAATAAAATCCAAAATACAAGTATCAGTCAGCAGTTTCAATGA
Organism: Fistularia commersonii; assembly: GCF_037954325.1. Taxonomy (NCBI): domain Eukaryota; kingdom Metazoa; phylum Chordata; class Actinopteri; order Syngnathiformes; family Fistulariidae; genus Fistularia; species Fistularia commersonii. Next base: position 7,045,786 of record NC_141302.1, read on the forward strand.
AACCCTTGCAATTGTCATCTACGGCCTCCTCGGGTTTATTGAAAAACCTTTTCCATACAAGTCCAGACAAGAAGCATCCAATAAAAATATGTGCACAGCGCCCTCCCGAGGCCTTGTAAACTCAATGCACACATATGCTCCTAATTTTTGCCCCTCTCACATTAAGCAGCCCAATGGAAGATCATGAGGTCCCTTTGCCAATGAATGAACATCATTATCCACCAGATATCCACAATCCCATCATGTGAGAAAACCCCATTTCCACCACAGTGTGTTTCTGTTGGCTGCCGCACATGAGAGCACAAGACCCTTTCGTCATATGATCCCAGTATGTTTCTAGAATGCTGCATCACAGACTTGCTTTTATTGCAATCAAGACTGTAATTTGGAAATAATATAGTCCATTACTGTACTTTCCAAGCCACGACCTGTGTGCTTGATTGTGATTGCTTGATAAGATAATGATCATCGTTTTGGCACATTTCTACCTCAGGACTACACACACACACACTCTCTCTCTCTCTCTCACACACACACACACACACACACACAAATGCACAAACATACAAACACAAAATGAAAACCATAACCAAAAAGAGACACTGAGTCAAACGAACATAACATTTCCTTTATTGCTACAGACCACTAGTGCCATTAGTGCAAATTGAATTACTCTCCATATTTAATGACTCATTTAAAACACCCTTTTTTTTATACAACAGCTGCTTGAAGGTGCCAAAGTTAACTTTTTTTTCAGTTTATTGTCATTGCAATACACATGTACAGTGTGGTTATAGTCCCTTTAGCACCAAAATAATGCCTAATCTCTATTTCCTCAGATGACTTATGATAATATCGGGCAGGAAGGCAATTTCCAACTGTTTTTTGGTGCATAACAAGTTTATATGCAATATTTTATTTATTTATTTATTTATTTATTCATTCATTTGAACAATGATGGTTAATACAGACCGTTTCTCTTAATTCTTATCATGGATTGTATTGAATTCTGAAAGCAACTTTAGCGCAATTTGATTCAAGATTTGGAAAACCCATGCTCAAGATAGCGCCAATCACATTTATTGTACTGTTGAAATGAATAATATCTTGATTCTGGGATCCAGGAAATAACTCAATTTTTTTTTACAAACCAAACCAAATGTTAAAGCAATTTTGCATCTCTTAGCGTAATGCTCGTGAGAAAATGTATAATTTTTGTTTTTGGAACTTTCCTGTCACCATTTTGGTTTCTTTCCAAAGGTTTAGTCGTTTCTCAGATACAAAGGATTTTACTTTTCCACCTGCCTGATCAGCCACAAAAGCCATTAGTTCTCCTTCTGTTCTCATGCAGACTGCTTGGGTCTGGTTGTGAAACTTTTTCTTGAGGTATATAAAGTGTTAGAAAATCAACACTTAAATCTACATCACATCTTATAATAATACAAATTTCAGACTCAAGGTTACTGCTTCTTGAAGATTCTCTTTGCATCCACTCCTTCATAGTTGTAGCTCTGCGGGAGAGACACAATATGTGCGTATGTTATGGAGACTTTAATTTCAAGAAAAAGGAATTAGCATATTTCGAGTTAGATTAGAAATGATAAGACAAATGTAGGCCCACTGACCTGTACAAGCTCCCCGCCCACCAGAGTTCTAGTTGTAGTCAAGACCTTGTTGTTGTCTTTCCTGGTGAACTTGCCTTTCAGCGTGTCGCCTTCCAACTCCCACGCACCCTGGAGGAAAATGAAGATTTGTTTTATGTTCATCCACTTGTACATGTGGTGATGATTATTCACTGAAACTTTTGCATCCAACTGAAGTTTGCTAACTTTCCCCAGTAGAAATGAATCCATCAAAATTAGTCTTAATACGCTTATTTTCCATATTCAAACCATGTCTGGCGGTAGCAGTGAGTGGAGGAACCGGGCCTCTTCAAAGAGCACTCACTGAAACGTCTGTGCCGTCTGCCAGGCTGTAGTTGAAGGGGGTTCCCAGGGTGAAATCGATGTCTATGCTGCGGAAGGTGCTGCACTCTTTGATATGGAACTTGTTTCCAGTCTGCTCAATGGTGATCTTCAAGTTGTCATGCTCAGCCAGTTTTCGCTTCATGATGTTGATGCCTTTGTGAAGTTTTAAGAAAGAAGAGGGAATAAACCTCGGAATGAAAGGGATCACAGGTGCTGCAATGCATCAAAGTCCACAAAAATATTTTCTCCTTGATGAGTTCTTGGTTTAGCACCGGCTGTAAAACTTCCCTGAGGTTACGTCAAACCATGAAGCACACACTAAAACCACATCGTAAGGCCAGCTGATAGACAGTGCTGAGGTGATGCATGACATCGGTGGCACGTTAAGCACCGACGACTCAGACTCACCCATTTGCTCCATGAACTTGTCATAGTTCTCACTTCGGTCCACCTTCCAGGTTCCACTGAAAGCCATGGCTGCTGCAGGCGGGTCAGATTGAAAGTAGCCACTGATGAAGAACTAGCAGACTGTGGGACCGTGAATGCTCATTGACCTGCATTTATATATACACTACCCTCCTGCCCCTTGAGTTGGCATGCGAGATGCTCTTTATCTCACTGATTATCTGTCTGCTGATGTAGCCATTTAAAGGCTGTGCCAAATGTAGGGCGATTGCTGCGCGACCTCGAGGATACGCTGATAAATAACTGGAGGGCAAGTGGGCAGATCCCCTCGGTAGGTCCGGCACGGTGGAACACTGGGGCAGTGTTCTGCAGGAGAGGAGGGGGAGAGGGTGGGATGTTTGTATGGCACTTAGTCAACTGAGCCCCTTTCTGTCCCTCAGTCTTTTCACTGTTTCTGTTTGTGCCTGGCATGAAAATGAGTTTCTATCCGACAAATGGAGCTGAAATGCTTAGCGACCCAGAAGAGAAATTCTTTTGTCCCAAGTTAAAGGGACATACCAGTGTTTGTGGGTTTTATTCCCTTCTTTGTGGCTATTTGCTACAATTTCTCACCCGAGCTGGTTGTGTGCAACAGATCGATAATAATGGGTCTGAGAATAACTTGATAAACACCTTTCCATTACCATGTAATAGCCACTGTAATTTTATAATAAGTAATTTTAATGTAATGCAATATAATAAGAGAATTGAGTCAACTCTGAAGTTTTAGAAATCGGAAGGTTTAATTGGCTTGAATTGGCTGTAACAAACAGTAATATGTAAGTATTGAGGTATCCATCTAGGTTGGCACTGTTAAAGTGTAACATTATTTTTTTCTTCTCAAAAAACTGTAACTCCTGGACACTGTAGTAACTGTTTCATTAAGGTATGATTGATGACCAAATTAAGAAATATGCAATTGTGATCTTTTCAAATGAAAAATATTTTGTAAAATGTAGGTTCTTGCAACACATTCAAAATATAAAACAAATGAATTGCAATAAATTGCCAATAAAGATAACATGTGGTTAAGGTCCAACTGATGGTCCAGTGATAGAAGAAAGGTAGCTAAAAGATCACTTCATATTTTTCTTCTTTTACTTTCAGCTTGTTCCTTCAGGGGTCACCACAGTGAATCAACCTCCTCCATCTAACCCTTTTCTCTCTGTCCTCTTCTCTCCCAACAACTAACTTCATGTCCTCTTTCACTCCATCCATAAATCTTCTCTTTGGTCTTCCTCTAGACCTCCTGCCTGGCAGTTCCAACTTCACCATCGTTCTACCAATATATTCACAATCCCTCCTCTGTACATGACCCAACTATCTCAGTCTGGCTTCTCTGACCTAATCTCCAAAACATCTCACGTGTAATTTAAATGTAATTTTAAAATATTTATGCTGCAACTATTTAACTATAACATGTTATTCTTTACGTATTCATTCCCATAACAAATAAACACCCTCTTTTTGGCTTTTCTGTGGTTAAGTTCAATTCCAATTTTGGCAAACTAATGATTTCTAACCAGCTTGCTCTACAGTTGCTTGTTACGTCTCTTCGCAGGTCACGTAGCTTCATTTGATCACTCATTCATTATTTCTATATAAAACATGAAATTTCAAAATGCCAAAGTGTAAAGTGAGATCATGTCCTCAATTGACTGCAGTTCCTCTCTGTCCATGTGTGTCTTTTTTATTTTAGCCCTCACACCACATTGGTTGTTGTTGCATCAGGAAGCTATTTTCAGATAATTTTCCAATCGGCTTTCAAGATGGTTTGTTCATTTGCATTGGGTAAATGCACCAATAGTTAAGATAATAGGAATGTTTAAAGCGATGCAGTTGCTATTCAGTTAGAGTTATTAGTGAACTGCATTCTTGAGGGGAAAGCTGAACTCAGAGCTGCTGCCTTGAACACAGGGAGAATACTGATTGTGTGGCCCCAACACACCTCAGAACATGTCCCCAGTCCAAGCCGAGGGCCGCTTTTATTTAACAGAGGAGCGTTTGCTGACAACCATGGCTTTTGCTTGAGGAAAAAGACCAGTCATTCTGGTTAGCTAGCAACAGATATGCTCCTACACACAATGGCTGCTCACAATCACTACATTCTGCCTTTTAATGAAGTGCTTTGGTTCGTTCCCATGGCTACATCCAGGGCATTTCTTAACTGAACAACATGACTGCAGATTTAGCGTGTGAGTTTGAAATGTCACCAATAAATTAAGGGAATAAAATCACTTCTTGTTGATCAATTAAAATTTCTCACTGTGAAACCATGTGTGGACAGCGGGAGTTCAGGCTGCTGGTGGAGAACTACAGAAGAATGGGAACTGATAAGGTCTTACTGATACAAATACCATTATCATTTTTATCATATCCACATCTAAATCATTAACACTGATTCCTGATCTATAACCTGTTAGAAAATGATGGCCTATTTTGAATAGCAGCAAATTGTTAACATACATTTCTAGTATGCAATTGTCTTGAAATAATATTTCAACAACCAACTATAGAATTACTCAATTGATGACCACATTTTATTTTATTTTACTTTATTTTATTTTATTTTATTTTATTTTATTTTATTTTATTTTATTTTAGCCGGACTTCCTCAGATACATCCGACCGCTCCCTTTATTGACACCTGTCAAGACGCTTGCCTCGGTCACGTGACATACAAACGCAAACCATTTAGCCTACCTGCTAGCCGAAATGAAACAGACGAAATAAAACAGACGTCTTCGCTGAGATGCTTTGAAAAGGTGGGAAAAGGGTGCAGTGACGGGACAAAAAAGAGCCTTCGACTTCCCAGAAAAGGAAAGCTGCTTTTCAAAGATAACTCCAGGAGTCCTACTAAAAGTACAGGTTTATCGTGATAGGTGAACCTCTTCCGCCGGAAGCCCGGTGAGTTTGCTTTTATACGGTATGGCTTTATGTCGTGGCATTTATCAACCCCACCCCAAAGTTCGGTCGATGAAAATACAACATAAACCCGCTACATGTCGTAAAAATGTTGGGGACCGCCGCGCTGCGGAGACCTCCAGGAAAGCTTCTCTGCTTTTGCCTGTGTTTGTGGTGGTCCAGTGGCCCGACCACACCCGGCGGGGTTTGGGCTGGCGATGGCAGTCAAGTCTGTCAAGGCTTTCAAGGTCTTGTTTAGGAGCGAGTCAGATGGAGTGTAAATTTGACAGGCAGGCCAGTGGAAAGTTTACAATTCACCAGCCAGTGTTCCTACTCTTACACTATGGTCTCGAGTTTTGGGCGATTCCAAGAACAAGGTCTCTGATCTGTTGAATGAGTTTTCTTCACAGGGTGGCTGTCTTTAACCTTGTTTGAGGAGTACAGATATCTGGTGGATGAGCTTGGAGTTGAGCTCCATTGCAATGGAGAGGAGTGAGTTGTTGGGTTCGAATATCTGGCGAGGATGCTTCCGGGGTAAAAGGTGTTTTGGGCACGTCCACCCACGGCAACTCAGAGGACGCTGAAGACTTATTTATTTCCTGTCTTGCTCTCGAACTTGGGCCCACCCTTGCAGAGGTGGAGTGCGTTGCTTGACGTCTTTTCAACTGGGTTGACCTCCTCATTCTTGCTGAGGCGAGCCCCAGAGAATTAGTGTGACGATAACAATGATCAGGATGATGTTTTATAATGAGACAATATACCATATTGTTTTATGTCTATTATAAAGTGCCTGTAATAAATCCAGTTTGTTAGTTAAGGAAAAGGTCAAATCAACTTTATACATGTCAAATTAGTTTTTTTTCATATCCAAATATCAGTCCCTATATTATATAATCGCTCCTATTTATAATGACCCCTGTATGAGAAACTGATCAACTTGAAGGGGTCACATTCCTGATAGGTACAACTTCTCAGTTCCCCCCTGCTAATTCTGCAGGAGAACATGAGTGCTCATGTAAAACCCTAGTATTTCCTATGATTTTTCTTAGTTTTATTTGTACCCTCAATTGACAAAAAAAATCAATGTTTTTATTTTTCAAAATGTATATCAAGACATTCACTGTGACAATGTACCTGCAGTACCGTAAGATACTTAAATTATCTAACTGCAGAAACATGACAGTGTTGACCTGTCATTGAAGAGCACTGGGAGTATATGACTTTGTAAATTACTGCTGCAATAAACCTTTTACTACTGTTAATAAAATAATTTTGTACTTTAACCCTCTATGAAGGTCACCTGATTTGTTTTATCTGTGGATAGACCCAACCCACTATGTTTCATCCTCCTCCTCCAGCAAGTTGTGCATGTCGATCAGTCTGTTGCGAATACAGCCAGGAGTCTTTCCCTCATATTGCAGGTCTCTGGAGTCTGTGCATCTTTGAAGTTACACACCGCTAAATAATCTCACTAATGATCCCCTTTCAAACATATCATTAGTTCAATTATCGTTGTTCTATACTGCTCAGCCCCAGTGGTATCAATTACTTGTGTTAATGTGAACACTACTTCTGACACCTCTTCATGTTGATACTGTTGCTCAATTTGGACTTAAAAAAATAACCCCTGAGGGCAGGTTGAGGCATTAATTAGTTTGATAGTTTTCTTATTACAGCTTATATTTTCATTACTCGCATGTACTTGTTTTAACCAGACATATTGGAAAACTATATCACTTATGAAAAGATACAATTTGTGAGCCCTTGAATAGTTGCTTGCTCATTTTATTTTTGTAATTCCTTTTAAAAATGATCGAGAAAATACCAAAAGTAAGCAAGTAATGGGGAGGAATCCCTTTAATATCAGCAGGATTCGAACTATAAGACAACAAATCATTGCCTAAAATTACCTGGAAATTGTCAGAGACGAATCAACCAGCATTTATTGCAAACTTTGATAAATATTTTGTAAAAATAAGACCAATATTATCCCCCAAAATCTCCCATATGGTCCAGAATCTTAAAATGTTGTGCTTTTAAGAAGTTTCTTCAAAAATGTGTGCACAAAATTGGCCAAAATTTTGAAATACATTATTTGAGACTCAGGTAGATGTTGCCTCAAAATTTAGTAGAAATGATCTGAAAATCAAACTCTCAAACTAATTTTTACTAGAATTAATGGGTTGAAGTATAAAATTTGTCTATGGTCATTGAAAAAAATGTTCTTTAAAAGCCAGGTTACTGAAAATAGAACAGATTGTAAAACCAAAGACAGCAGAAAACTATAACTCCTGATGTTTGCATGCCATATGACTCACTGGAACGCAGCAAATAGATTTTCCCCCATAAATCCGTGCTAGAAACATTATAAATTGTCTTTAACTGTGTGCAGGACTTGACTGGTTTAAAACCAGGTCATTTTAAACTATATTTTATTAACAGGTGCTGCCTTCAAATTCCAAAAAGGCAAACGTATTGGAAGTTATGCTTTATTTCTAATGAGACATGGCAGGGATGTGACTGTCTGTTGCTGATGGCAGACACACCTCAGTGGTGTAACAGGCTCCCTAGCACACCCTCTCCTGGGTTTCCGATGCAACTGCAGTCTGCACTTGTTCTCAGCGATTTTGGCTGAGTTGCAGACACATCAGAGAAATGCTAACGGATTTAATTCAAGATGGGCATTATCTTTCACTGTAGATGCATTTGTTTGGAACCACTAGATTAAGAAACACAGGCAGCACAATTATCTTTTTTGTGTGGTTTTGATTACAGGTTAATTTTTTTTTCCGATTTCTAAACCATTATTTCACTAATGGTCTCTGCCACAAATTCTCAATCCTGTTTGAATATTTACAGGTTGATTAGCAGAAAAATTTGAAAATCAGTGAAATGAACTCAATGATCATAGGGGCAGTAGCATTAGTTATCAAAATATCATTATTTAGAATAACAACAAAATTAAAAAATCCTCTCAAACAAATTATGACAATAACTATATGTTCCTCAATGTAAATTGGATTAAGTATAATCTGTTGCAGTGTTTGCTTTCATTTCTGGATTTAAAAAAAATCACATAAACATTTTTTGTTCTCCTAAATCATTACAAGTAGTTCATATTCCACCCAGAAAAACAGCAGCCTTCCAGTCTGACAAAACCACTGCAAAGACCATCCCAGATACATGCCTACAAGAAAGCTCCACTCCTAAATATATCTCTCCACAGCCTCTGGAGACTAAGTGAAAGCCCATATTATTGCAGGCCTAGAAATGAAGAAAGAGACATTTGAATTTCAAATGAGCTGCACAAAAAGCCGGCATTCAGTCACTCTGACAAGAGTGTCCACAGATAGCGAGGAGATGAACACGTGAGTAATGGCTAATTAGTGTAAATGAATATCACCATTGTAGTCTTGGGAAATGAAACAATTAATCCAAATTAGGAAAAACTGACCTAAAGTCAGTTAGCTAATACATCTTCATCTTCAAATGAAGTTGGAACCTGCATGTATGAAAGAAGTGATCAATACAGCAAAAGGAAGAAATCTCTGCTGGCAGGTTTTGTAGATATTTCAGAGGAAAAGCACATGATGGATATTCTGCAAGAGTTACTTATTGTGTATTTTAATTACATGTCTAAGACGATGCTTTCGTAAGACATCCAAATGCGAATCATCACATCTTGTGTTTTATCTGTGAATTAAAAGATGAGTTTTTATGCATAATCCCAAGAGAATTACCAGCATCATGTGATGTGGTATGGTTGCTTGCTAACGCACGTTCTTTTAATTGTCATATCATGTTTCATTGGCTGACAATGCCTGTATGGACGTATTATGTAAATTTTATAGATAAGAGAAATTGAAAGCAGTGATGACTGGCTGACAAACCATTTCACTGCCAGTTGCATTTTAATTATTAATTTTCAGACTCATTTTTTTTAAAGAAAAAAAATTTACATAAAGAACATCACTTGTAAAATAATTCAGGATGCCATTTAATGTCCCAAATAGTAATTCATATATAAGCATATTAATATGAAAAATTGTGACATGTTAATATTTCTGTTTTCATTTGAGTGTTACTTATCTGTGTATAAAAATGTCCTATGTACTTAAGTTAAACATTTTCTCTCCTTTTTAAAAAAAATTCTAAGCATCTGTTTCCTTTTGTTTATTATGTAAACTACTGGAAATGGGTTTCCTCTGCCTTTTACAAACAGAAATTTGATAGGAGAAATTATTAATGAAATGTATATGTTAAATGTAAGTACAGAAATAAAAAAGGTAAGGACAAATAAGAGCATTGAAGTACAAAATAAGATATTAAACAAAATATTGCTGAATTAAACATTGGATTTTCACAAGAAAAAAAAATGTGTTACATACGAAATAATATGGAGAAGTACAAAAATAAGAAAACAAAACAATATGTATCCATTTATTTTATCATATATTTGATCCTATATATAATACCGACACACCGATGCTTGCAATTTTATGTGTATTTTGTGTTTTCTTACCATATCTCCATAACAGTCAATCATCAATGGCCCTTATCTGATTGTTTTGCATTGTGATCTGATGGTTTTTAGACATTAATAAATACAATATTTTCAATTATTCTCTCATTTATTGGACAAAATTTAAGTTGAAAAAATAAATAATTGAAATTGGAAAAAAAATAGTTGCAACTAAGTTTACTTTCTGATATTTTGACTGGTTCCCTGAGGAACCATTAAAATATTACTTGGTGGCAGTTGTGCCAAAGTGTAATAATATCATCGTGTAACAAATCGTGTCTTCAGACTTCACCAGATACATTAAAAGGATCGTCCTGGGGCTTTTATTAATTTTAGACTGGCAGTGGAAAAACGCTAAAATAAAGCCAACTACTCAAAAAATAAATGACACAGAGGCAATATACTGCAAAGTTACTGCTTCTTAAAAAGTTTTTAACTCATATTAATCCAAGGTTCAACAGATCCTGATCATCATTGTAGCCATCTTCTCAGTAATAGCTCGTCCCCCATCCTTCCTATTCAGTGCTTCAGTCATATTTATTTTCCTGTCTCGACGGTGCGTTCCAGCTGGCAGAGAGGGATTACACGCCCGGCTTGGCCTACATCCTATTGCCTCTGCTGGGACAGGTGCTGCCGCCCTGCACCGTAGCTTCCCCTGCTCCAGGCCTACCAGCATGGCTGCACTGTGGGCTTACACTGTGGGGACCAGGCGCCATGCGGTGCCACCCCAGAGCAGAGCACTGTAAAAATGATATATCACTTGAAATGCAAGTAAAAATAACTATTAACCTTTTTCATCAGTAATGAGACGTAGATATTTGTTGGCCTTTTTAATCCCTCTTTTATCTTCAATACCAAAGTACCAACTTTTTTTCAAATAAGTCCTGAAACAGCAGTTTTTATGTGTTTGAATAGACAAATACACACAAATGCATGTACATACACAGCATACACAACTTTGTACATGCTTATGGATTTTTTTGTATTCAATTTTGATAATATTATAATTGCACATCTGTAATTATTCTTATGATTTTTTTGGTTGTTTTATAGTTTTCTGACTTACATAAGCATCCTAAATGATTTGCCCATTTCTTGCAGTCAGGTTTTTGACAGTTTTATATGAGATCTACTGGAGTGACTGAATCAAACTGTTGAGCTGCATGTTGAAATAGCTTTTTCTTGAAAGTACTTTCTAGTGTTTCACTTAAATATGTTTTGAAATGCTTCACTAAACCTAATGCTATTTCCAGATAGATTTGTTAAGATCGATTCTCATGTGTTTTAAGTTTACTTCTTGTTGAATTACCTTTAACTCAAATTCCATTCGTATAGGATTTTTTGTTTTGGTCATTTGTAGAAAAAAAACACAGAGACCACAAAGGCAAGTTAGGTTTCAACATAGGAATCGATTTATAAAACATGCCTGCTGTGTTTTCAGAGATTTTCAGATTTTGTTTTTGAAAATTTTACATGATTTTATACTCTACAAGATTTTAAATGTACATCTAAGCTGTTTCTGTTCTAAATGCTGGCAGAGAAAGCATGTGAAAATGTGAGTAAAAACATCAGATGTACACCTACAAGTATGGCTGTTTCCTCTTGTTGTTACTGGTCCTTTAAAATACAAAAAATGAAAAAAACTATAATTCCCCTCTCATGCCTGATTGAAGAGATCTTAATTACAATCATCTCATCGTCTTTGGTTGATTTTAATTTGCACTCGGCACATTTGACCCAGTTCTCTTTTAATATTGTGTATTTTCAGTGAAGTTCCCGCAACTGAAGTGTTTCCCCACTTTCAGGGTTCTAACTGTGAGGCCAACTTCTTACCAGGCATAGAACTGTATAATCAGTGTATTAGATTGAAGGATATTTCAAACCAGTTCACAGTTTTCTCACTGTAGTGTTTGTTTCTCGTGCCAAAATTCTCTTCCTCAGCAGCTGTTGGAGTGTTAACAAGCTGGTTGTTGTTCATTGTTGTGAGCAAATCTCTACCCAACACCTTTGTGTGTATAATTGTCATCAATTGTCACCAGTCATCAAATCCTCCAAAATTACAGTACTCAGGGTGTAAGGTGACTGTCACCCGCTTCTTGTAAGTAATATTATGTGATAAATGTCAGTTTTCTCACAGATTCTCTAGCACCTTCGTAATGTTTCCTCTCCTCTTTTTGGTCACTGAAGGTTTTGTATAGAGGGGACGACCTCTAAGCTGTTAATTGCAGGTGGTGTGTGTGTGTGTGTCTGTATGTGTGCATGTGCATTCATGTATATGTGTGCCTATCTCCCAATCCCAGCCCTCTTTTGTTAATGGTGCTGTGGGAGAAACAAAGGTTCCTTTTTTCATTCCCTGCCTTGACTCTCAAAGGTAAGTGGGGACGAAGAAAGGATTACCTCGACGTTTCTCATGACCTCTGAGCTCTGGGGTTCGAGGGAAGTTGACGCTGTCCTTGCAGGAGGCTGGATGTTTGTATTCACGTGACCCCTAAGGAAATATAGTAAGTATATGCAGCACGTGTTGAAAACGTGTAGATGAAATAAATTCAAAGACTATGAAATAATGTCACACATTATTGTACTGTATCTGACATTTTACGGGGGGTAGATAAAAAAACAAAATTAAATAATATTACAACACTCAAAAGAGGATTTTAATATCCATATCAATATTGAGTGCAAAAAAATCTAGATAAAAATTGAATAACTGTAATTTTAAAACTAAATAGATTAAAACAATATGCTTATGATTGAATTTTACTGATTCATAGTTACTCACTTTTTTCCTTCAGATATTTTTCAGCTGATCTTTGAAAACATTCTAATAAAATACCTGTCATGAAATCTGACCGATGAATATGATGAGCATCACAAGCACACGCACACACACATACACTAGTTGAGAATATGAGCAGTGGTCACAAGTCAATAAATTCGAGAATAATACAAAATAGCGACATGTATTGTCAAGTCCTATTTATATATTTATTACATCCACCAATAGTAGCTGAAAAGCATATACTAAAAGTAACTTTAGTTTGAGTCAGTGGCCTCTTTAATATCATTTTGCCATTTCACAACCTATACGTATGTTCAGACAAAACAGTAATCATGTGCTAATATAATCCTGCTCCAAAAAAAGTGTGTCCCGCTGAGACTGAATGAGCCATAAAGCTCGGCACAGGCTGCCTCAGTTAACTGTTGTTCATTTGTTTTCCATTACTGAAGCTCCATTTTGGCTAATTAGTCCTGACAGTAACTTTTCCCTGTGGTGTTGATTAGATCTAATTAATGACTGCAGGCAAAATGGAGGCCGGCGCCCCAAAGAAGCTGCTCGTACAAATCCCCTGTCCTGTGACGCTTCTCTGAGTTCTGTTTTTGTTGCTTCCATTTTTAATTTTTCTCGCTTTTCTGGCAATAAAGTACAGATTTATTGTTTCAGGAGTGGGAGCAGATTGGATGTTATGTTTCTGCAGACATTTTTTTTCTCAATACAATTTCAATATTTTCGTTTCCCCTGGTAGTTATAAACCCCTTCCCCCTCATCTTGTTAATTATTAGCTAATTATTGGTGAATCTTCAATTAGTTTTTTGCTCCCCCCCAGGTTTTTTTTGGTTATTCCTCAACAGTTTGCCAAGAGCCATACATGCATAGATTGCCTTTCACATGGAGGTAATTACATATTTGTAATTTTTTTTGTTTGTTTTTTTTTAGCTTCAGTGATTTTGCTAATTTAATACAACTTTTTCATTTGGATTCATTCGCAGTCATCAATCATAAAACTTCATGATTTTCATACTGTTACCTTATTTTGCTAAGAAGAAACAGTAACTGAATTATTATATTTCAGTGCTTTCACTGCTAATGGGAAACTGGTTATTTCTATATCTTGCAAAATTGTTATATAATTTTTGTGGACTTGCCGATTTCATTCCATCTGTGTCTTGTGACCTCCTTGTGTAAAAGCCTGCACCTGAACAAAAGCAAAACACTCTGTAGAAATATTCCACCATAATGTTGTCGTAGTACTGCAAAATGTTGTTTGACATCTTGCGATTAATTTCCACGCACCCCATTTTTTTTCCACCAATGTTGCATCACAAAATCGCGATCGTTCCACCATGGCTGCATACCAGGTTCCATCAGTTCCGTGGAGTGAAGAGCTGAAAGCGGATTACATCTGAGTTGAATTTCTCGCAGGAAAACACCGTGCCGAACTGTGCATGTTGCAGGGGTGCAGATCGTCTCAACCATCTGATTAACAGTGTGAAATCGCTCTTTATCTGTGATGACTTGAAACCTCCATACAAAGACAGCAACAGCCAGAGAGGGAGTGAGATGGTGTGATTAAGGTGGAGATGGATTCTTCACGTATCTGCAATGTAAGCCAACAAGCCACAGCAACATATTTAAAGCTCTGTTACCAGTTAATGCTTAAATTATCTTTTTACTTTGTGCGCACCGAAAAATGTCATTTTTGTTGGTGGTGTCTTTTGATTTTAAGTATCTATGAGGAAGTTATCATCTTAAGTGTGTGCAATAAAAATAATGGGTGCAGTTTAGATTGGTTCCAAACTGATACCCCGTGTGGCCGTAGCCTGAAATGCATACAACAAGATCATATATTTTCTGTAACTTTTGATTGAAAACAAGAAAAAAAACAACAAAACTGAAGCTATCACTGAAAAAAAGGGAGTAAATGGTCAGAAGAAGAACAATAAAGGGACAAAAATATTACAATTGCAATAACATTGAAATCCTAGATCAACCAAAAAAGACAAAAATCCTTAAAATCAGAGCTTTAAGAAATTCACTTGAAATAGTGGTATTATTATGTCGTAAATTTTCATACAATTCTTACACATGCCACAACTAAAAGTAGAATACTTTATACTTTTTACACAGATAAAAATGCCCTGGGATTCAGTGCACTGCTTTCATTCTTGCCTTAAAACTTAAAAGATGCAGCACGTCAGTCACAAACTGACACTGGTAAAGAGCTTTATCACTTCTTTAAAGATGGAATTGTAATGCTATTGCAAAGGTTTAAAGATGACAAAATAATTAATCGGAACACTGAGGCAACTTTCTCAACGCAGCTCTGGACCAGCATGTTTCCTACTTATCCAACTGTAACACTTGGATCAAGTCTCAAGATAAATATAATAAAGTGCCTTGGTACTTGCAGGTTGCTAGTTATGGTATTCTCTCACTTCTGTTCTTTGCTTTGCAAAAAAAGAAAAAAAATCAAAGCAACTACTGTCAAAATGATCAATTATGTTAAGGTTTTTACCCATGAACCAAATTTCCTACATTCTCCATTATACTTGTCAATGAAAACATTTTCACTTTCCCTTGCATTAAACCTGCAGGTCTCAATTTAGAGAAGGCACTTTATTTCTACCCCGGTACAATCCATGGCCCAGAGCAGAGTCTCGGAGCCCACCAGCCCTTCAGCTTATTTAGCTGGCCCATATTTCCTACAACATGCGGTGTGTAACGACTGCTTGGCTGCAGAGAGATATGGGGGCTCCCGGTGAGCGGTACAGGGGCTGGTGTCGGTATGTCTCCAAGCCCCTGATGTTTATCTAGAGATACTCTGGAGTCTGATCACGGATTCTCCTGCTTCCATCACCACCTGCTCTGAGAAATCCAAATAATTACCTGTGTGGGTGGTGGTCCTTATCTGCAGCTAATCGCAATGAAGCATGATGGAATCGCTGTCATTGCTCACAGCATCATACATTTCCTCCAGGATGACAGGGGGTGGGGGAGGGTTCATTAGAGCGATGGATTTGTTTTGGTGGATGCTCGGAACAAAAAAAACAAAACAAAGTTTTCAGAAACTTTTGTTGCGTGACTTTAACTTCATTCTTTTACTTGTATGACAAGTACTAAATAATTCTTTGTAACTCGTTCTCAAATGGCACGGTTTGCATTGTTTCATGGACGTGCATCACTACTTACCGGCCTTTGTTCAAAGGAATCTGAGTATTGCTTCTACTGTAGAGGTGACTTGAAGGAGGAACAATGCATTTGAACACTGTGCAGGAAAAATCACCTCAAGATTGCTCCCCAAAAAATAGCAATTAAGATTTGAAAAATCGCCACCAATTCCCTGAAAAATACATTTAAAAAATTATAAACAGCAAAAAAAAAAATTAAAACTTATATACAACTCTAAGTTTGTGTTAATCTATTTGAATTCCCTGAAAGAGATTGCCTGATAAAGATGTAATGTACTGATGAATATGTTGGTAGTCACAGAGCCAAGAGATCTTGAAATCTCTATATCCTCCTTGTTTGTAATGGAGAGTATCTTACATTTAATAACTAAATCTGCACATTTTTGGATTATTAGACAAAAGTTAGAGCCACAGATGTGTCCTTGGCGTGATTATTGCGACTCACCTCCTCATACTCTTGAGGTATCTCTGCACCTGTTAAATTCCCGTTCCTCCCACCACTTCTAACACCCAGCATGACAGACACACAACTGGGCAGGACTCCCTGTGTCTCAACAATGTAGACCCTTCCTCAAACACAGAGGAAACATTCAGGGATTATGGCATTAGTTTTTCAGAGGCAATCACCTAGAAAATACAGCCGCTGAATGGTTGCCCATGCCACTATATGGTCAGTTAGGCACAGGGGGCTGAGGAAAAAAGCACGGTCAAGTGGAAGGAATACATTCATGCTGGGATTTAAGCATGAATTAAATCTTGCACATAGACTGAAAAAAAGGAAAAAGATTTGAACAAACTTTCTCACTTTTCCCGACCAGCTAAGAATAGCTGTCTAAGTAGCACAAATTAGCTGTTGCTGGGCAATGCAAGAGGAAAGAAAGAATGGAGGAACTGCCTGTGCGTTTCTTTTCCATGTAATTTTGTAAACTCTTGAAATTTTTATCGTAGGGCATATTGAACTTCAAGGTTCAGATTTGACATTACAAAATAAAAATTAAAAAAAAAGAAAACAAGAAAATGTTAGCTTTTTCTGACGCAGAATGAGAATTAGATTCATCACACTTATATTGCATAAAAAAGGGTTTTCAACACACTGTTCTTGACACTATTGAAATATATTCAATACATTAGACCTTTACAAGTACAACATTTCCTAAGTAAATAGAAGTGTTAAAACACATTATTTTTGTTATTATATGAATACTTCTTGCATATTTTCACATTATTTTCTTGCAGTGTTTTGCCATTTTACAGTCTTTGATGCCTTCATTCTAAGTTGATGCAGTAAATCATGCATTATTACTATTGAAGAAAGTGAACCAGTGTTATGTTAAGAGTCATGTTTAGATAAATGTGAATATCTGATTGAGTTTAGCTTTATTGTTCTATCATGCCTCTGCTGTAGAGACTACTTAAACTGTGGAATGTGCTGCATCTCGAACCCACACTTCACTGCAGCCCATTTCATAAACATTCATGTCCATAGCCAAATCTGATTACTTTGGGAGTTTAATCCTAAACCACTTGAATTTCACAGTGAGATCATAAACATGGCATGCAGGACTCCCTCAGTTTCATATCTACAATGAACATATTTTCTTAGGGTAAGAATGCAGTTAGAAGTAGCATAGTATACCAGAGGGGAAAAATGTTAATGAAATCTTCATAAATACTCCACCCAAACGGAGTAGAGTATCAAAATAACAGTGCGACGTCGCAGCTCACTTTTTGTTTGTTAAAGGATGGATTTGTTCATTATTTTAAATGTTGCATGCTTGGTTTAACATTACAAGCAATACCGATATACATGCTATGCAAATATGAACATATTATTTTCTAAATGTATTTCCTTCTGCAGCTTTGCTTTTAGCCTGGCCTCCTACAGACCTACTTAAACTCCAACACTGTGTATATATTGAAATATGTCTCCATGTTGGAAGAATTTTGGTCGTGTTTTAAGTAGCCATGGCTCCAAAAATCAATCAGTCAATGTCGAACATCCAGGGAATGATTGAGGAGTGGATTTCTAAATTATCAAAACCATATTTCTCAAAAGCAGCCAATTAAAAAAACGGCGATTATCCGTTGTCTGAATGCTCATGCAAAATATATAGAAACCTATAGATTTTGCACTCTCCACTAGATCAACACAGTGAACCAAAGCAAACTTCCTCTCTACGCCTGTGTCAACTCATGCACATGTTATTTGTCATGTCATTTAATTACTTAATTTCATTACATTGAAAATGACTGAATGTTGCTAATATTTAAATTTGTTACTCAACTGAAATATAATCACAACTTTTTCTCGGTAATGTTTTTTGATATTGTGTGCTTTCTAAACTCATCAGTCATGATACCACACTTCATTAGAGAAAAAATTTAAGACAGCCAACATGCTCTCTAAAAAAGCGGAATTTAAATTTAAATAATTTACATTGTCGCTTCACTGACCTTAAATTTGTCAGATATTTCAAAGACACAATGGCATTTCCTGTTAGGAAGAACTGTTTACTTAAAATGCCACAAAAGACACCCTTTTTTAAGGAAATTCAAACCCTATTACACAAAGGAATTTCCCCTATGGGGATCAATAAAGTTTATCTTATCTAATTAACCTAGGCTTGGTCTTTGTAGTTAAGCTGGAAGCAAAAAGTGATCATGTTGCACCACGTCCACCTGTGGATAAACACCCTCTGTGTTGCCATTTTGTTCCAAGGCTGGTATATGAAGGTGCAACACATGCTGTCTTTGCAGTTGTGAACAGCAAAGTAGAAATTCATCCAAGATGCAAAAGTTTTTAATGTTAATTTGCAATATTTATGTAATATCTAACGAAAATACTCCGGAGCAAACTAAGTTTCCCATAGGTCTGGTGTGCTTATGCACTCAATGGACGTGAACCTCCTTGTGCACTTGTTTACATACTTCGCTTCCTGAATCTAGATTAACATTCAAATTTTCCTCAATCACTGAGCTCACTGAAAGAAATTCCAATCAATCATTTTGATATGAAAAAAGTGAATCTCGACTATGTCGAAGCTCCAATACATAAGCTTCTTAATTTAAAAGGTTCCTGAATGATTAATAACTATTGAAAAGGTCTGCTTTTTGAATCTGGCAAAATTATGAATTTATTTCATTGAAAATAACTGTTAATCACAAAAAACAATTTATGTGCAAATGCTTTATTACCTTAGGTACACAACTGTCATGAATTAGCAAAACAAAAAAATGGATTAGGTCCAGACCAAACAAATAGAGGGCAAGTGAGAGGTGAAAGTTTGTCCCATTACCTCTATTGAGAGGTATCAACATACAGACCAAAGTTACACTGTTAAAAATCAGTGCATAAGAGGAATGTGTTATTACCTGAAATTCACCTGTATTTTTCTCAGTAGGCTCCCTCTGACAAATCAGTTTTCTTCTCTCTGACAATATCACACTTTGATGTTGTTCCCTGTTGTGTTCAGCTTTTGTTGCAGGTGGACGACCTATAGTTTTTTTGTGTGCGTGTGTGTGCGTGTGTGTGCTCCTATGCCTTCAGAAGCCTTTCGCACCGATGTTTTCATGGTTTTAAAAGCTTTCATCTCATTTGCCAGTCGAGGAAGTGTCGTGCTGCTGTGGAGTGATGTGTTGTTTTGTTGTAAGGGGCAGCCTCAGCTTGCCTCCCCCATCGGGGGGTTCAAGCACCCTGCTTGCTTTAGGAAACCTGGCAAGACTTAATAAGACAAAGTCCAGGCATTGATTTGACAGTATAGTGTTTGGGATTAGATGTTGTAGCACAGTCACAGCTGGGTTAAAAACAATTCTCTGTCGGGGGGCTGGTCATCCTTTTTCGGGGACTCCGGCACCCCCTGCCTGCTTTGGATGATCAAAGCTATGTCTTGAGGGAAGGGGTGGACAAATTTGTCAAATTTCCGCATCAAAGAAAAATCCTCTTATTAAAGGAGAAAGGGGAGAACATGTATAAACTCATTATCTTAGCAGTCTGATTTCCCTAGCAAGTGTCAACCGAGTCTTCCAGTAAAGCTTGGATTATCAAACCGTAGGACATAGATTGTAACAAACTTTACCTTGACGTTTTATAGAACATCTATAGGATTAAGTTTGACGGGAGAACCTCGATTTGATATCCTTTAACTCGCTAGCTTTGTAATGATCAACATAATGGATGACACTTAACAGCAAGTGAAAACATTTTTTAACATTTTCCAAAATCAGCAAGCGATTTTTGTGCTTTTTTGAAGAATTTCCATCTTTCCGATTTTACAGTTACATCATCAGCAAAGAAGCCCGCAATTAAAACAAATACTTGTTAAAAGTGAGAAAATAAAGGCCACAGTGAAGTAAATCACTTGTCAAAGGGTTCTTTATTATAGTGGAGGGACAGGCTTGACGAGAATCAGACAAAAGCTGCACAGTTGAGGCACTTTGGTTTCAATGAATGATGAATGAATCACTCTGCTGGTTTGAAGGTGACATCAGAAGTCCCCTAAGCTGTCCTTTGTATCCTTTCCTTATTGGTGTTGCGGGCCGTCCCCCTCGTTCTCACCAGCAGGTTGTTTTCTGGTCCTCTCATTAGGCCCTGATCCTAAAATTAGAAGCTCCTACAAACACCACATCTGGCTGCGCTCTGACCCCATGTCCAGGAAAAGACATGAGGAGGTGTGAGCTTCTGTTATCCTCTCCTTTGGAAAGAGAATGCAAATTCTTTTTTTTTTTTGATTTACACAGATTTTTTTTTTAATCTCTCAATTATTAACTAGTGATTTTACTGAAAGTGATTAAATGGGCTGAATTCTATGAGTCAGGAAAAAAAAACAATGCCCCCGCACTAATATATTCCGCTGAGGTTGAGGAAAAACGGCCTCAACTTCAAAAGAGGATGTAATTAATAATCTTTGTAATGTTGTCTACCCATTTAGGTAAAAAAAAAAAAAAAGAAAATGTAAAAAATGTAAATGCCATGTAAAAAATAGATAATACAAATGTAAAATTAAAAGCAAAGGTTGCTTTTGTGAAATGAACACATTCAGAGTATATATTCTTTTTTTTTTGGATAAATACAACATTGTGGATATGTATAACTTGTAAGTGAAATGCAGATGTTTCGTTCTATATTATACCAATTGTCAGCCAAATGATTTGACTTCGCAAACTATTTATACTCACATCTCGTGGTTTAACAAGATGCAGTTTACCGATGATTCATTCATCAGACCTGTCATAATCTGACAACTTCCACACAGACCTCCATTTTAACAGTCCCTTTGTCTCTGTGGTGTGAACGCTAAATTGTTCAGATCTACAGATTACAGTAAAACAAGTTCGCTCATGTACTTGAAGATAGTTTGGTCTGAGTTTGAATAATCAACTTATGACTGATGTCACAAATATAGTGATCATTCATACCTAACTTTCATCAAGTCCTTGTGAGGTTTGTGAATAGCTGTGGCTTCGAATAATATGCAGTAGATTCCCACACTCTACTTTCATGAGGAGGATCTTAATCAAAATCTGAACAATTTAAACTGCAGTTCACAGTGTTATGATCAGATAAATTCACTAAAGCCTGTGAACTTGAGGTTTCAGTTCTTAGAATCTAAAACCCGCATTGATGTTGGGACCTAGTTGTACAATTATAAAACATCTATACTGATAAAAGATCCCATTTATCTTGGTGTTTTGTAGATGGCCGAGGAGTAAAATCTTCAAAAAGTTTCCAAAAGATCCACGAGCTCCCCCATTTAGATATGGTTTTGAAAATGCTGCTTTGTTCACACCTGTGGTCAGTGCTTTATTTTGTATTTTTGTTTTTATCAGAGTTTAATCTGCATGCAGCCAGCATTTTGCAGTCCATAGTTCTTGAATAGACTGCAGTGTGTATTGTTATCTGTTCCTCTGTCTCTGTGCCTGCCTAGTCGTGGCTCCCACTGGCTTTGAACCATATCCAGGTGTCAGTCCGTGTAGGTGCATGTTGCTGTGGTTTGGTGCCAACTGCTCTAATTATTAAGGAAACAACTCTGTCTTAAAATTGACATGTTTACATGCACTTTTTTTTTTAAACCCGACAGCCAATTTTTTCACCTACAAAAAAAATAAATGATAAGTAGAATAGTAAAATAAGATAGGTTGATTGTAATTATTTGAAAATAGAGATAATAAGTTGATACTGAGACAAACTCCCTCCTCATCTCAGGGTTTTACAATAAATCTTTTAAAAAACATTAAATGAAAAATAACACTGCTGCGTTCAAGAAGATCATCTTATTTGATTTGTAATGTCTGAACACAAACATCGATTAAATTGTATCAAATTAGTGTTTTAAACCCTATGTGCGATTAAAAAAGGTAATGACACTTGATAAACTGAGACTCTCTGCCGTGTTTAAACAGCAAAATATAGAAATTTAGAAACACTGCATCCATGTTTTTTAACAATTTAACCATTCTGGCAATGATCATTTTTACATGATATGCATATCTCTCTTTTTATTCTTTTCCATGTCTCACCAATTGTAAGACAAATGGTTTCATTTATGCCATTTTGCATGCAACTTGTCAGCAGTGGTGTCAACGTAACAAAGTTGTAAGTTGGAGTGTTAGTAGGCAGGCATTTAACTTTCAACTAAACATACATCCAGCTTCTCTTTCTTCATTTTATGAATACAAACCAAGTGCTTTTGATTTGGTAAAAACTCACAAATCAAAACAAGTATTTTTGATCCAATTCCCGCAAATAAAAGAAAATCACAGTAGCTGTGAATATTACAAATGCTTCAATTCTTTGAACTGAATTAGCTGTTTTTATTTCAAGTAGCATGTGTAATCAGTTTGATGAAACAAGTGTACGTGCTTTTCTGCCTTTCCATGTATCTTTCACACACTGCATGAATAAGATAATAGTCATTTGGAGTATAAATAAATAACATAAGGGGTGAAACACACACAGTATTGTATTTTTTTGTTCAACTGTAACAGATTTAGCATGACCTAGTGGTTTCTTTTGTTAGAAATAGAAGCCAAACATCCAGATTGTGACATGTTTGATGGTCTGGCTGGTATTGCAACATTGGTTACTAACAACTAACTCTGGTTCTGTTGCATCTGACAGCCCAGAAAATACTCCAGTTTTGATTAAAAGGTTGTGAGTGCATAGACACTTTTTTTTTTCAAAGAAAATATCTTTACAATGTACAAATTGAAATCCATTACACACATCACCATCACACCTCCAAAACAAAAAAAAAAAGGAAAATAGAAAAAAATCTGGTGCCTCTCTGAGGGTTTCATGTTTCTTCTAATCTCAGTAGCAACTCACATCAGGTTTGTTTGCAGATACCAGTTGTTATCACAGAAATGTTTAACAATGTCTAAGATGTTATTGTCTGTTACTGAAAGACTCAAATATTTTCCCATAACACTGGCAGAGATATACAGTACTGATGTCTCCCTCTTCTCTATTCATCTGATAGCAGCTCCCACTATACCATGACACACACCTTTTTTTTGTTCCAAATACTATCCAAGACATATCTAGTACACTTGCAATTTAGACATGTTTAGATTTATTTCAGTTTGCAAGCCCTTTTTCTCTCCGAGGCACACACGTTTTTTTTTTTTTAAATACAGTTTGTAGTCATCATAGCTCATTTTGAACCTCCCAGCTGACAACAAGCTTGCCATAATATTAGGTGTGGATATTTAGTGGAAAGTTGGTTGTGATTTGATGACAATAGTTCCATCCAAAATTACATAAATGGGTTTAGCAATTGGCATGAAGCAGATTTTCATTTTTGGCTTTGAATGTAAAACACTGTTTAGTAAATTGGCATGTCTGTCAATCGCACATATTGATCAAAATGTGCTATTTAATGTAAACATTTTGGAAGTATAAAAGGTAATTAAAATTGGAACATTTGGTATATTCCACCAATAGAGATCATATAATATGTATTCATATTAGCATTGTGCAAAGTGATTTCTTTTTTAACGTGTGTCTATCATTAGCCCATTTATTATCTTTTTGATGTCATCTCTGGCTCTCAGTCAACTGCCACACTTCAATGAAAAAAACAAACGTGCAAACAAACCCAGTTCTGCAAATGTGACGCAAAGGGTTTTGTTCATCTACCAATAAGTTATGCATTGTTGAGCTGCAAATCTGTCATTGTAAGTGTATCCTTAAATAAAGAAGCCACTTTGACAGGTAACAAATAGAGAATGTGTCAGCAGTAAGTGCAAAACAGGCAAACTCTCAGCTTCACTCTTAACCTGTTTAGACAGTGAAGGTTGCATTCACTGGCACCTGACCAGAACCTTTCAAGGCCCACTAATGTTGGCTAACCAGACACACACATACACACACACACACACTCACACACACGATTAGCTCTTAACAAAAACAAGCGAAACTAACCTGTGTGGAAAAAGTGAGCCTGCATTTCCCTTATAGATGCTGATTTAGATGAAATATATATGGTTAAAACAAGTACGCAGAGGTCTGCACATAGCAATCCACCCTTGCACACACACACACACAGACAAACACAAGCGCACACACATGCACAGTTCAAGTGCACGCGAGCAAATCTATCTGTCTTTGGCGCTGCATTGTTCATTGCCACTGAGGCATTTTGGGGCTAAGTGAGGGGCCCTGATGGATACCTACCAGATTCAGACCACCAATAAAGGTGTGAGAAGAGGAGAAGCAGAATAAACACAGGAATATTGAATAGGGGACAAGGAGATGGTAGAAGATAGCAGAATACAGAGTCCAAAAGGAAAGGCAAGGAATCAGCAGAACATCTATTGTCCCGTGCATTCAAATGCACAGGTGTGTATACGAGTGTCATGTGTATGCTTCCCCTTTTGTCATCTGGTTTTTCAGTCATACCTTTTCCTGAAGAAAAAAGATAGAAATATTTTAAGAAATTATGGATTGCTGTGTTTTTTTCTGTTGCTTTTTCAAAGTTCTTTTGGGTTTGTAAATTGGGTACTGGAAAAAACAAATCAGTATCACTGCATGTTACAAAGAATGGACAATTCAGGGGCCCATATATGCAACTTACACACAAACTATCAACATAAATTAAATAATAAAAGGAAAACTTTGACTAAGATAACAATTCCTATAAAGCAATTTTTTCCTCTTTATTTTGAAAAATTCATGATTAATAAAGCAGCAGTTAAACTAGAAAAAGACTCTTTCATTAGCTTTAAATGGATACCATTATTCATACCAAAATCACTTAACTTGAAGGCAAATATGCAAATAATTCATTTTTTTCCCAACTTAAGTCTGTATTAAACAGATTTCAGGACTTGAGACCAGACAACTTAGTCCCATGACGCTGCTATAATTCATAGAGAGGTTGGTGAAAACTCACAAAATCTTACACTCAGAGCTTGTAATCAAATGACCCGTGAACCACACAAGAGCCTGCAAGTGTTCATCCTTACACTGGACCGCTAATTTATATGATGGTAATTTATTTCCATAACCATTAAACAACTAGGTTTAGGTCAAATTTTACAATGTAACAAGAATAATGAATATTTTTTTGATAAACAAACCTTCAGTGGAAGCATAGAACAGAGGGCAGGCAGTTAAAAGGCCTTGAAAAACTTTGAGATCAAACACAGAAAATGCAGAAATACACAGAACAAACCTAGGAGTGTGAGTAGAAAAGCAATAAGCAAAACATTTGGAGGTCATCCATGATTCAAATTCAAGAGAATGGAATGGAAAGAGAGATACGATGATGATTTGGGTCCCTCGTGGAAGGCAAAGCAAGACTGTATACATACACAAGCAGAGTGAGAAGAACCTTATTACAAACAACCAAGAGACAAACAGCTGGTCATGCGATACAGCACAGGCGATCGCAGAAAAACAAACAGAAAATCCAGAAAGAAGGAAGTTCATTAAATGAAAACATTTGTGAACAGAATTCAAAATCAAAACTTGAGGAAATTAGACAGATTCCAAAATGACAAACATCCACAAAAACTACATCTCAGACCGGCAATATAGCTAGGAGCGATAAATATATGGAGTATTCATAAATATTTTCTTGAATGGAACTGAGTCCTAGGTATCTGACTTGATTGCAATGAGTGACATTGTCTGATTTCACGTTCATTCGTTGATGCTCCAGCGTTTTGGCCAAATGTAGGAACTTATACCAAGAGATCATTGTGAATGTGAGGTAAAGGATCACTCAAAGTAGCAAAAGGAGTCGTCATCACTGTCAGCCCTTCATCCTTCAACATTGAGCAAAGTAGTGGCTCCTGTGTGGCACTTCAGTGACAAGGGTGCCTAGAGACCCATGACAGAGCAAACACAAAAAGGTCAAGACCTTTTCTCATATATTGAAAGAGGGGGAATTAGTTGTAATTTGAGTGCTGTGTGTTTTCAGACACAATGCTGTGCTCTTGCATTGTAAAGGGCTTAAGCTGAAATATCACGTCAATGTTGCACGTCGAGACTGTGTCATCTCTGAAATTCAGCATTTGACAATAGCATAACTTCATGCAAAGCAATTTGCACGGTTGTGAAACCAAGGGCATGCCACTGCAGAACAGGTTAGCTCTCAAGGAATTTAAACTGCAGAATGTAGAATAATGTGATATTAGAAACAGTGCATGACTTGAGGACTCTCTTTAAAAGCAAAGCTCCTCAATTTACCATTTTGTGATCTGTTCCTCTTCCTTCTCACAAATCGTCTTTACTAAACCCCTCCTTTGCTCCATCTCTCTGACAGCGGGAGACATAATCAGGTTTTGTGAGATGTGTGAGTAGATTAGCAGCCACCTTGGCTCAGATAAAAAGCCGCCCTTATAAAGCCCTGTCCTAGGAGGCACATGGCTGTGATGAAACACCCTATCTGACATGGGCAGATCTGTTAAGAACACAATTAAGACACTGTCTAGCCTTATCTACTCCAACTGCACTTATCCTGCGTAATCCCATCGTTGTGCTTCATATTGGAGGGATTTTTTTTTAAACCACAGCACTAGACTAAAGGTTGAGATGTAATGAAGATAATGGGGTCACACTTTATATTAAGCTTCTTGTAATAAGCTTCTAATAAGACTTCATAAAAACATCTTTTTTTTTAGTTACCAACCATTCATGTCATTGTTAAGTATTAACTCTTGTGTTACTTGGAGTACCAATTGCATGATATTATCTGCAATTTCCACACACATTTCATAAAGATATTAAAAAATAGTATGCCGTAAGTAAACATTGTTTGACTCAAGTCATTTAGGTATTATGATACTTCTACAACACATTGTAGAACACAATTGCAGTCTAAAATGTTTGATTAAGAATTCAGTTATTGTTATGATTATTATCATTATTAGTATCACTATATTAATCATTATTGTTATGATTATTATGGTTGTTGATAATAATAGTAATAATTATCATAATATATAATTATATATATTATGTATATATATACTATTATATATTATATATGTATATATATTACAATAATATCAATAATTATAATTATCAATTCGATGGAATGGCCGAGAGCAGAGGTGTCAAAAGTACGGCCCATGGGCCAATACTGGCCCATCACGGAATCCAATCCATGGAATAAATCTACAATTTGAAAAAATACACAAAAATCATGAACTACTTTTTTTGAGATAAAAATGCAGTTCCCATATTGTCTGATAGGTGCGCACTGTTTTAGGCAGTGTTAGCAACATAGCACAATACGATGTGACTCACAACTTAAAGCAGATGGCAGCAATGCGGCTTCTGGGTCTGTAAACAGCATTTTTACTTTTTTTTAGAAATGTACCTGCTTTTCTGTTTGCCCCAACACCCTCATCAGCAAGATGTCATTGTCAAAAAAGGGAAAAGTGGACATTGAGAGTAGAGTTTTCCAAGAAAAAATGGACCACTTCTTATTTGTTCGTTGAAGTTAATAAGAAAGCTGCATGCTTGATGTGGATGCAGTAAGTTTCGGTGCCACTGTGAGACTCGCCATGGCAAAAAATACAACAAAATGCACGGAGAGCTGAGAAGGCTGAACTGAGGCATAGTGTTGAAATTGCACTTACTTTTCTTCTTCCATCACAGGTTATATGTCATGTATTTTTTAAAGGAACATTACATATAATTACATATATCATTACACATCATTATGTATACCATTACTTTCAACAACTCTTGGAAAGATTAGTCTGTCTATGGGAGTAAGAATGGAAATTTGTCATCCATCCATCTAGTTATTTTTTCACATGTGAATTCAATTTTGGGTGAACAGGATTTACTAACCCTTTTCAAACTGTGATACTTTTTTGAGAGAATATATTACTTATGTTAGACAGGTTAGTATTTTTTACATTTCTAAGATATAATATGTAAGCAGACCAAAATCAGAAATGATAAAAATACTTCAATACCATGGTTCTGCAGACAAAGAAAATTTGGGTTTATTTAGGGTAGAGAAATCTAATTTTGACAAATTTTCCCAGATTGGGGACCTGTGATATTAAAACATCTACTATGTCCAGCACCTGGTGAGAACAGCTTGATGTACCTGGATAAATTTGTCAGACACAAAAGCAAACCTCAAATTCCGTTTCACAGTGGATGACATGATAAAGACGGAAGACGGTCCGCACAGCAACTTTCATCTGCATCACTGGCATTTATTTTTATTGTGAATGTACGCACACTTTGTTTATGGATGCATTTCAGATTATCTTCGTGTCTACAATCTGTAGTCCAGCTGGAGAGAATCTGTACCGAAATTTATCTGCTGAGGCCCATGTACTGTAACCTCTGGAACATATTTGTTCTCAATACATCTTCAGTACAAGTCACAATGTGGACGATTTTGTTAAATGTGTATAAAATGAGATTTCCCATACATGCAGGGTGATCCCCTGTGTGTGCGCGTGTGTGTGTGTTTGTGTGTGTATGTGTGTGTGCAGGTGTGCATGGTTCGGCCTCCAACATTTCAGGACAGACATGGTTCTTCTGATAAGATTCATCACTCAGGGGCTGACAGAGTGAGCATCCATGCGAAGAGCAGGTGAAAATGGAAACAGCCGTAAAAGCGTCATCACTTGCTCATGAGGTTGCTTTCATACAAATCTATCTCCCAAATTCCCCCGCTAGTCTATAACTCTGCAAAATTACTGCCAAGTAACACTCGTAGATGTGTTACATTTATTGTATATTAAATTTGACATTTTTCTCGGGTATATTGCAGCATGATTTCCTTGGAGATGCCCTTTAGAGGATCATTATCCAAGTAAAACACCACAAGGGGGTTGAGGCGTTTCATCCATGGCCTCGCCAACCCACATCCATAATTCAGAGCAAGTTAGAGGGGTCCGAACTATAGGGAGATGCCACAAATGATTCACCTGCATCAACAGACGGTTAGGAGATGTGCATCACTATCATTAGGAAGACTTTAGTTGCAGAGTTGATTCAAAACAAATGAGGATCCTTTACAATGGACCAATTTTACAATTTTGGTATATTAGTGTGAAAATATGGCCTGCGAAGGCTCGCGGTCATCCGTTCTTGTTCAGTTGCTATACTTGTTCAGTCATTTCTGAAGACAGTTTACCTCTCATCCAAGAGGATTCTTCACTTACATCCACTGAGAAGTTGTGCACTGTGTTTTTCACACAATTCTTCCTGCTGGGTGGCCTTTTATGGTGGAAATCTGAACCGCCTTTCAGATGAAGCGAAACATCTTGTAAAAACCAAAGAAATCCAGTCTAAGATGAGAACCATGACCTGGACGACTGAGAACCTTTACAGAAATAATGTGAAAATAGCCTGCGACTGCACAGCCCTGGATATATTGATCATATTTTACTCAAGGGGCTGAAAGTTGGTGAATCTCATCGTAACTTCTGATTTTATACAGCATAAATCAACTGCTCAGATGCAGGGTGTTTATAACTGAAGAACTACGTTAAGACAGTGTGCTAAACAGTATTTCAGTTGTGTGTTTCCCCTAGTGACTGCCTGTGAGTCGGTCACATTACGCTAATGCACCTTGTAATAATAGTAAAGCAATCTGTTGCTGGAAACTGGATCTTGTTTGAATGGAGAGAAATGAATGAAACATGTGACAAGGCGTGATTAGTTATCCGCCAATCTCACTAGCTGTTTGTTGACAGATGGGACTTTTGTCAAGGTGATTTGTTCAACAGAATAACCAGGCAGATAATTAGTGGTTGCCTTTGTAACCATTGTCGTGTTAAAAACATCCTTGGAGTGAATATTCATCACTCAGCAGGGTGACTGAGGGGGTTATTATACCAAGCTTCAAGCTTACCCGAGGCAACGTGTTTTTTGTTGTTTATTTGGAAAAAAAATGTTAAGCTAAGTAACTAAATTAAAACAAACATGGGCCCTCTTTATAAGATAAAGGTGGCTAGTGAAAAAAGGAATAAGGAAAACCAAAATCATTAGTAGTTTGTTCAAAGGGCTTTCATAACTCCCCTGTGGCCTCAGTTATAACTGGATTCATAAATTCAAATTAAAGTTACTTTCTGATTACCTTTGACAAATAACTTACTGACAAATTTTACTGTTAAGGGATATATGCATTAAAATTTCCTTTTGTTTCCAAGACATAAAAGTGTGTCTTTTGAGCATGTTTAAGAACATGAATCAAGCATTAGTTGGAAATTCACAAGGAACAAAGTTCAACCACTCTGCTGGAACTGGCTGGAGCTGCTTCTCTGAAATTCATTACCACCCAAACTCAGAAAACATCGATTCATTTCCCCACTTCAAATCAACACCCCAAAACATGTCTGTTTAAAGTGGCCTATTCCATCTGGCACCAACTGCTCTGTCACTTCTATTTATCTTTTTACATCTACCACTTTGCCACTTTTATTGTTTTTATTCTAATAGTTTATTTAAAATCTGTATTTTGGGTATATGTATATGCCTGTATGGTGTCAGGTAAGGTGCCTTAAACAAAATGTATCATAGAAAAGAAGGTCGAAGGCAAAGAACATGACCAAATAAGGAACACATATACACACACACATATATACATATTTAATATATTTGATTTATATGTGTGCATGTGTTATATTTAATAAATATATATATGAAATAAATAATATATATGTTAAATATATATATGTGTGTCTGTGTGCATTTGTTATTTGGTCTTGTTCTTTTTCTTCGATCTTCCATATATAAATATATATATATATGTGTGTGTGTATGTATATGTACATACATACATATAAGGATATGTGTAAATGTTTATACACATACATATACATATGTGTACATATATATGTACATGTATATATGTGCGTGCATATAAATATATCCAAGGAGCAGCATGGTGTAGGAGGTAAAGCAATTGTCTTTGGAACCAAACATTCCTTGTATGATTTCCGGCTCCTCCTAATGTGTCGAAGAGTTGTTGAGCAAAATACTGAACCTCTAACTGCTCCCCTGGTGCTGGTGTGTTGCAGCCTACTGCTCATGATTCATCCATGATGGGTTAATTGCAGAGAACAAATTTCCCCATGGGAATTAATAAAGGATAAATAATAAAAATGATGATTATGTATTATATTATATTCATACACATATATAATTATTATTAAATATATTGTTATTATAAAAAATGCATATATATATTGATATGTGTGCATGTTTTAAATCCCTCAGGAAGGCTTTTTTCAGGCCCTGAATAATACCCCATTTTTCCTATGTATTTATGTATGTATGTATGTATGTATGTATGTATGTATGTATGTATGCATGTATGCATGTATTTATATTTGTTTCATTTTTTTCTCTTCTCTCACATTTCACTATCTGGACCTTCTAACTTGAAGTTCTCCTCTCCCCAACCTCTTGGAACTTTCTCATTTCTGACAGAGTCGAACTTTTGTGCACCATGTTTAAGTCTATAGGCTCGGTTCCATGGGATTAGTGGCTCTGCATCCGGGATGCACATAAACATGATAGAGTGTAATAAGCGGCTGGAGAAGGAGGGGGTGTGACCTGGTGTTGTATTTCACGTCAAACCACCTGGAGAGGAGTTTAAAACGCGCTGTTTCCTTCAGAGAGCATCACTCACACCAGGCCCCAAGACCTCCAGACCCATTTAAGTTTGACAACAGCGGAGTGAAAAGAGCTGATCCGCATCTTTCCCGGGCGATGGACGGCAGGATCAGACCGCTCGGCCTGCCCGGCCACACCGGCGGCCTGCAGGTGTCCCCCTCCCTCCTGCGCCCCCCGCCTCTCTTCCTCCGGGCTTGTAACCCCGCTCTGGAGAGGGGATACCCGCGGACTCCAAAGTGCGCACGGTGCCGCAACCACGGCGTGGTGTCCGCACTGAAGGGCCACAAGCGCTTTTGCCGCTGGAGAGACTGCGTGTGCGCCAAATGCACGCTCATAGCGGAGAGACAGCGGGTGATGGCGGCGCAGGTGGCGCTGAGGAGGCAGCAGGCACAGGAGGAGAGCGAGGCCCGTGAGCTGAGACTCCTCTACCCGGGGCCGGCGATCGGAGGGGAACCAGCGGGGATCCCGCAAGGGTCCCCGGTGGGTCCCGGGATTCACGCAACCAGCGCCAACACGCCGGCCGGGTTTGATATTTTCAGGACTGACGCGCAAAAAGAAGGTGAGTGGCAGACGCAGGAGGTCATTTCATGATTCTGATTCTCAACAATATTTGCATTTTGAATGACAAATAATACAATTTTTAGCGAGTGCGCACAGTTTGCTCACAATCAAGTGTACATTCGCCAACTATTTATGTAATGTTTAACATTACATTTCAGATGATAAACCTGGCAAATACAACTTCTATGGTGGATTCATGAACCGACCCCTATTTACGCCCCTGGACCCCCCAGAGGACAAGAAAGATGTGTCCCCAGACAAACATGCTGCCGCTTTGGGAGCCACAGGCTCCCCCAGCACGTCTCCGGTGTTCGACCAGCGCTCGGATCAAACGGGGAGTCCCCACATGTCGCTCTCCTCCTCGGATCCGGACTCTGGGAGCGAGTCAGATAAACCCAAGGACAGGCCGGGTCCGGACCGGGACCCCACCGACATCATGGCCAAGATCTTCCCTCACCAGAAACGTGAAGCTCTGGAGTCTATGGTGAGAACCTGCAAAGGGGACATTGTCAAATCCATCGAGCTGGTCCTGACATCCAAAGACGGCGGCTCGGATGGCTTGTCTCTGTACAGCCAGACGGGCGCGCTCAGACCCGGCCTCGGCCTTCCTGCCACCTTCGGCTCCCTGGGGAGCAAGTCGGCCTTCTCCCCGCTGCATGTGACTCCAACCGCCGCGGGGGGAGACGGCCTTTATGGCTTCGGTCCCCGGCTCGGCGTCAGCCCCTTACGGGTTGCCTACTCCTCCGCGAACGGAGGCATGGCTGGATTCATGTCACCTTACGTGGCATCCGGACTGATGCCGGTGTTCCCGGTGCGCCCCCCACTGGACTCGTACTCCCTCCCTGGGGTGATCCGAGACCTGTCCTACCTTCAGAGCAAAGACTCTCTCTGCAGCTCCACTCTGTACTCACGACTCAACAACGACAAGTGACCCTCCCCCCTTTTTTTTTTTACTCAGGGATCCATGTCCAGATTTCTTTTCCCAAGTGCTTCCTTCTTTAATTCGTGTGCAGAGTGAACTAGTTTTCCATTCAAAAATGTTGTACATTTTGTAAAAAAAAAAAAATGTTTTATCTTAAACAAAACTGTAAAAATGATGCTCACAGGCTTTCTGTACCCCTCCCTCTCCATCTCTCTGACGTCTGATGAATAACTGAAATTTTTTTCTCTACACATCCCTTCCATGACTGATTTTTGTGCAACCTATCTACCAGCACCCCTCTGGGTATTTAACAGTCTGCTTCTGTTCAACATTAACATCCTGCATCAGGGCCATCAGCACATACTGAAACACCCTGTCATTGCTTTCTTCAGTTCCTGAGTCATATTCAGCGTTGATGGTGTTTGTGTATATTTTAATGCCTTAATATTTCTTACATCAAGGTGCCTGATTTTCTGTATTTATTCAAACTATACTCTCCTTGTGGATGCTCAGTCGATGTGACTCTTATCAACACTGTTTGGAGGGTCTATTAGCTGCATTGACAACATTTTTCAGCTATTTAGAGGTTGCATAAGTCATTGAGATACATTGAAAGATGCTGTTTGCTCTCTTCCTTCACTGCCATTTCATTAAAGACCTACTCAAGTCCAAAGCCTGTTTTTCTTCTTGTCCCTATAGTTGGATGTTTGAGCGTCACTGCACAGGATGATGCACATGCAGAGATGGATAATGGATGTAGCTTTCTACATTAACTGATGGTTGTAAGTTTCTGCAGTCACTGCTGAAAATCTGACCATAAAGGTTCGGCAAACAAGCATGTTTTATGATAGCGCAAGTCCTGGTTCAATATGTGATGCACACCAGAATACAGGACGGTCTCAAAAAATTAGAATATTGTGATAAAGTTCTTTATTTTCTCTATTGCAATTAAAAAGCAAACATGTCATACATTCTGGATACATTACAAATCAACTGAAATGTTGCAAGCCTTTTATTACTCTAATATTGCTGATTATGGCTTACATTCTAAGAAAACTCAAAATATCTCAACATATTAGAATATCATGAAAAGTAATTTTTGTTTTTTTAATTGCATTACAGAAGATAAAGAACTTTATCACAATATTCTAATTTTCTGAGACAGTCCTGTAGCACGTAACACATCAGGCCAGTTTTGTCAGTGTCATGCTAATAGACTTTCTACACATTCCATGTCAGACCATCGCTGCAGTTTAAATCTTGGAGAGGACATAATAGAGTAATAATATATTCCTCTGTAGAATTAGAAAAAGAAGTGATCTTTGAGAATGTTTATTATAGCAGCAGCTAGTTAAAATGGTCATTAAGCGATTGACAAAATATCCCCTGACTAATGAGCTGCATCATTCTAGATGGTTCCCCTTATCAGGGAAGCACAATGAAAGCTGCGGTCTTCATTTTCAGGAAGTGATATGTTTTTTTTTTTGAGGAAGGTGCCAGTTCTTGTGTGTTTTGTGAGGTCTTCTTGAGACCTGGACGAATTCAATCAACAGACTTTGCTGCGAGAGATTTATTTGAAATAATTTGGAGTAATTAATACATATGATGACACCTGTCACAGTCATGACTTAGAAACAGACTCTAACTGAAGCATCACAGTGTAGTGAATATCACCGATGACGCCTAAAGTTACGGCTAAAGTGACGCCTACCTGAAAACTGTGTACACCCCCACAGAACGGATCAGTTTTCATAAAATGATCCAGTGTTAATTAGTTTTTTCTCACAGTAACAATTATCTCTATGGTTATCTTAATAGCTTTAGCTCATTACAATCACAGGGGTTGCGAGTGCAATTATAGCAAATGTTCCTTGAAACATCACAACACCACTGCTTGTGTGCAGAAGGTATTAAACAACCCCAAATACTTTATTAATGAATCAAAACTCAGCTATTGTGACATTTAATTGGGCAATTACATGTAATTGTTGTTAGAGCTATTTTTTTCATCTTCCTGTACCACATGGTGGAATTTTTTTCAACATGCAGTGGTAACAATGCAGGCTCTGGTGGGCATCGCTGTTAGACTCTCTTCAACATCAGCTATTGCTTTGTTGCAGGTCTGTGAAGGTCCTCAGACATCCAGGTTATGGTGCTAGTTGCATGATCCTGTCCTTGTGACTGGACTCGTTCAGAACAATATAGAAAAAGTCCAGTTGCTTCACAAGAATCAGTATTGTTTGATTGATCAACAATCTGGTGGGAATGTTCTGATTAGTCCAATCTCTTATTTCATGTAGTCGTTTTACATGCAGTGGATTATATGCTTAACATATTTAGAAAGAAAGGCATTGGACAGAACCATATTAAATGGTCAAAGTTGTGAAATGACAAATACTAAGTTTTGAAAACTCAAAGATTATTTTGCTCCGATCTCTAGGGGATTAACCAAAGGAAGCTGAACCAAGTAAACGGGGCAGTGCACAATAATTAAAAATCATTATTTTTTTTTTTCAAAAACAAACGAACAAAGAAATGCAAATTAGTAGAACGCCAACATTTGCTGGCCAGGATTACACTGTCAACGATCACCGTGCACTCCGTTCTCTGCGTCGCTTTCCGTTCTGAGTCATGATAGGACGAATTGGACTCTCATACAACCAATAAGCGAACTCCGGAGGATCACGTGACCAACTGTTTCAGGAAATAAACCCTTAGGTTTATACCGCGGAGGGGCAAAATGAGACTTACACATGTTTAATTTGGGGATTTTTTGCACTTATCAACGGGGACAGCGCTTATGATGTGGCTTCCAGACGTGCGCTTTATCTTCAGCATTGTTTTGTGGTTCGATTTGGTGGAGTCACGGAAAATAAGAGGCATATCTTCGTCTTGTAAGTTCCCAGCTGCTCAGAGGACTCCAGACTCCATTATCAGTTAAATGGTCGTGTGTTTTGCAGCATGTTTTAAATGTTGACAACCCCTCCGTGTCAACACAGGCAACGTGGTTGGACTTCTGATTCTTAAAATTCAAAAATCTGTATAACATGCATTTTCTTCAAAAACGATTCAAAGACAATCACAACCATAGACTTATAAGACTTGTAGATATTAAGCATATTTTATCATGTCTCCATATATAATCACATCTACTCAACATCTGAATAAATTGGAAGCCAAAAATCAAAGACAACATTAGTGAATATACACAAAAAGATTACACTTAAATAAAATGCAATAATAATGTATGTATGTATAGAATAATGTATGTATGTATGTAATGTATAATATCAATATAAAAGTCTGTGTGGGTTGGCAAAGTACAGAAATAGAAAAAAAAACGGACTGTAATTTGCAAATATACAGACCGTGATGCTGAAAAATAAAAATAAAATAATCTGAAAAAATGTGGTCTACAGAAATGAAACTCTTAGTTTTTCTTTGTCATTTTGTTTCTTCTGCTTGTACATGAGATAGTTAAAGTAAGTTCTTGCTTGTATGTTGACATTTTTTCACAGCCCATTTTGGTGACTGCTTGTAGATTTTATGGAAACTTTTAGATGATTCCTGATCATTATAATGTTTCAGGTTATTGATATAGACATAGATATAGGATCAGTATCTTTTTGAATGTTGTGATAATTCCTTGGTAAATAATACTAATTTAAATCTAATTATTTTACTTTTTGTGATAATTACTTCATTTTCCCATGGCTGTTTATGTGTATTTCCTTTATAAGTTTCAAAAGAAGTTCATTTATTTAGGAAAACTAACGCATAATTACTTTCCAGAAAAAATTCTAAACAAAAACACAAGATTTTAACCAAATTATTATCCTAAAAACCATAGATGGGAAAGTGGCGCAATATAATATTTGATGCCTGTGGAGGTGCTTAGACATCCAGATTAGGTTTCAATCTTGTTGACTCGAATTTAAGTCGACAAGATTTAAGTTTAACTGGACTGGAATTTCTTCCCTTAAAGATGTTTCACATTTTCAATGTAGAGGCGACAAAAATAATTCAATAAGAACTAATATTTGATGTTTAAAATGTGATGGTTAAGATCAGGCTATAATATCACCTCAAAACAGAGTTGCTGTATCATCTTTTGTTCACATATTGTTTGAATCTCAGTTTTGGATCAATAGGCTTCACTTGTCAATGTTTCATTTTGTTGCAGACAGACGATTCTACAAGGAGAGGAAATCTTTCCTTTGCATTGATGGGTCTAAAATCATCCCCTTTGAGCAGGTGAACGATGATTACTGTGACTGTGAAGACGGCTCAGATGAACCAGGTAAATAAGCAAGTCTACTGGCAATGGTCTATTTATGTAACTGTGTCACAGACAAACCTTTTCCACTAAGATTTAAATGCACTCATGTTATTTATGGCTTGCAGTTTGTGGCATGATGATCATTTCAGCTCACTTGACTTGATGCACTGACTGTAAAATTTATTGTTTATCTCACACAAATCTAGGATGCTGATTATTTGAAAAAGGCATCCAGAGATAACACACTGTCATTGACAAACTCCTTTTTTTGATATAAGCATTTCAGTTTTTCAGGGTCCTTACTTGGTGGTTTTTGAGGTAATTTCTTGCAGATTTTTATGTAAATTCAGTATAAACCTTGACTCTACTTCAACAATACAATTCAATTCATTTAACTATAATTCTCAAAAGGCAATAATCCATGTCTACTTAAAGTACATAACCACAATTATTGGTAAAATAAATCCATCATCTGTCATTTAGAGTAAGATAAGATTGATTGTAGGGATGATAAAGGCCACAAACATTGTCAAATGAAATAAAATAGAAGAGTTAGCTGCTCCGGTATCTGCTGCAGCTGTTGAAGAAGAGTTCATGTATTAGTCCCTGTAATATGTGTAAATACTTGTGGATTCTTTGCGAAAGTCAGCTTATTATGCAGGCCTGACTTTTGCTACTTGTAGGAACCTCTGCCTGTCCGCGTGGTAGATTCTACTGCACCAATCTGGGTTTCCGCCCACACTACATCCCATCATCGTGGGTCAATGATGGCATCTGTGGTAAGGTTTTCTGCATCACATTGTGAAAGATGAAATGATTCTCTCTAGGGAGAGGGTCCTATTAAAATGTATAGAATGACTTAAAGTTTGGTGAAGAGCCAATAATAATAACATGCCTAAGCATTTTTCCAGGATGTCAAGGATAATGCTTAGAGTGATACAAAATTAATCCTTTTTATAGTTTTGGATACAGTAGTTGTCTTGTTGGTGGTCAAATGTGATTTTTCCCAATTTTATTTCACTAGTAGCTGTTTAAGATTATTTAAGAGCCTAACTTGTTTGTCCACCACATAACATGATTATTAGATATTGGTCTCTCACAGATGTATTAAAATCTGTGTATGTTTGATAAGATGAGTTTTTAATATCCATGCATCTAGAAGGACAACCATATAGTTTAGATGAAAATATTTGGTCAAATATAGGTTGAATTCAGGTGCGATTTTGAATTCGATGATACCTGATATAGTGATGCGATTTTCAAGTTCTAGTATTATTGTCAATAACCAAAATCTAATGTATTTCAAAGTCCAAATGTTATCATTAACATAATGTAACACTTTATTGTTTTACAAGTTTCACGGTAAACACTAGATTCTATTGTTTTTAATTACATGACTTTACTTTTAGTTGAAATGGAAGGTTTGCATGACATATTTCTGTCATTTAATTGACATTAGACTGATGTCTTCGCGGCTCTAAATTCGCCTCTCTAACATAACAGACTTTTCAACCTCAAGCTGCAGTTTTTAGAAAAAATAACAATCTCTTGTGCACCAGTTTATCCCAAATTAAGTTCACCTTTTAAAATATTAAATGGTTCAAGTCCAAGTAAGTCTAAATCTTTTTTGACTGAGCCATGGTCCTTTCAAATTTCTTCCCTTTTAATGATTTTTTTTCAGAGCACCAACTCAGATTTTAGTACGAGTTAAGAAAACTGACCTGCTGGTGTGCTGGTTGTCACTCCATGCTGTCATTTTGTCGAAGAAGAGACGAAGAAGACAAAGCAAACAGGAGCTGGCTCTCTAGTGCAGACATCTACATGTTTGCTCTTCCCATTCTGCTTTTCTTGAAAGTCATCCCGTCATGCTTCCCATCGTGCATCTGTCTCCATTACTTTCAGCAGCATCCGTAAAAAAATGGAAGGATTGAAGAATGAAAGGGCAGCAGGGAGAATATTTCTGAAAGGTCTACTGCTAACCCTTTTCGCTGTGATTCTCACTC
Source organism: Fistularia commersonii (assembly GCF_037954325.1). Taxonomy (NCBI): domain Eukaryota; kingdom Metazoa; phylum Chordata; class Actinopteri; order Syngnathiformes; family Fistulariidae; genus Fistularia; species Fistularia commersonii. Next base: position 7,085,457 of record NC_141302.1, read on the forward strand.
ATCTTCTCATACTTTGCTCACACATTGAGAGCTTTTCACTTGTGTCCTTTTCTGGGATGCAATGCTCTTGTTCTACTGGTCATCAATGGGGATCAGGATAATTGAGACATTTCACACTGTGCCCGCACTGTGGGATGAAATATCTGAGGAAATAGTGAGATCAGAGCCCTCAAAAACACAGCTGCTGTATTTTTTATTTTTAGGTAAATGATCTCAAGCGCCTCTCTGAACCAAAAACACAGCATAAAGAAGATCTTTTTGATTTTGTAAGAAAATTGACTAAGGAGATTAGAAGCATCCATATTATATTACACAATGTGGACCTATCAGACGCTGCATTGGGTGGATTCTGGTCAGTTTTTCATGCTTTTGAAGTTATAGAAGTTGTTTGCCTTTTCAGTTACATTTTACGTAAATCAACTGAATTGGGTGGTTTGCAACAAAACTGGGAAAAGAGAATGTGAAGTGATCTTTTGATGCCCCTTTTATAACAATATTTCATAACATCTGGTTTGACCGTGGCAAATAACATTATTTGTATAGCTCAGATTAAGAGCACGTTAGATTGAATTCAATCTATTCGAATGCTCCTGAAAGGCTGCTATGCAATATAAATGACCTCTACTGACCCCCTTCCAAGTATTTTACTTATCGTTTTCAGGCTGCTGTTTCATGCTGCATTTTTCACTCCAGAGTTTCACTTCGGAGGCGATATTTCTTATAAGTTCTTTTGCTGAATTTCAAATAATTTGTTCGTGAAATTTAGCCCACTCGTCCAACTTATCTATTTGTTTAAATTTTTTTTATTGCTTTGGAATAGCTGCAACTTCCCAAGAATAAATAAAACAAATGGCTTATTTTCTTGTATGGAAACAGTATTACAGATAATCACAATCTTTTTTTCAGGATAACTTACTTGTGTTCTAAAAATTCTAATCTAATCTATACTCATTACGAAGCAGTTCTTTCAATAAATTGGTTTGAGATTTTGGTAAGTGCAAATTCCTCATACCTTTCAATCCATCTTTTAACTCTACAATGTTTTTAACATATCTCTCATTATATGTATGATCTACTTCTTGCAAACATGTGAAAAATTAGTGGCAATATATGTAAAATCTTAGCAGTATGTTTTTAAATTCTAAAAAAAAATCTATTAAAAAAAACAATCAAAAAGATAGTATCAAATACATTTCTGCAGATAAATGCAGTTGAATACAACATTCCTTGTGTTGTGTCTGTGACATGTGATTATCCCTTCCGCAGCATGATCCATATCCATCAGGGAATAGCAACACCTGAATTTTGAAACATTCAGGGCTATTTTTCTAATACATATAGCCTTGATGAAGTATTATCCGGCATAAATTGATCATGGAATAAATAGAAAGAAAACATATTGCTCTCACTGAATTCTTGACATGCTGTTTGCTCCTCTGTCTACTGCCAGATTGCTGTGACGCTTCGGATGAATACAACAGCCACGCTCAGTGCCAGAACTCATGCTGGTCAGTTGACTCTAAACTGAGACTCATTATTCATAAAATGCAACATGCATGTGTTGACTCAGAGCGGGAAGACGGAAGCTGGAGGGCCTGCGAATTGCGAAAAGAATTCAAGTGTGAAATAACACAGCTGATTAAAATGCAGATTTCTTTTCATCCAACTTGTTTTAAACATATTCATCGATGCCACAGTCTGACAGTACGCGGTTGCTCCTTGTGATAATAGTGACTCATTCATTGCACCACCAGGGGGCATGGTGCCCCTATGATTAAGAACTGGAAATAGTTCAGCCTTTGCCTTGAAATGTAAATGCATCGCATTTTTTTCTGCATCCATAAGAAAGACATCTGACTTGCCACCTCATTACACTTCCCTTTTTCTCACTATAAATTGCGCTTTCAGGATCCACATTCAACTGTGATTTTCTTGCAGATAATTAAGTTTCTGTTGGGCGGATTACATGCTGCATAGATTTTAACATTGCTGTAAACTCAGCTCGGTCCCAGCTAGGTGATATTCATCGACCTTTCAGAGCCGCATGGCAAAACGTGCACCAAACTCCAATGCAGAAATGGAGTCTGCTGTGTAAATCTAATTTCTAATATCCCATTTCTTTTGTTGTCAGTCCTCTATTATTTCACTCACTGCCATTCCCCTCAAAACCGAAAACGAGAAGAATACATTTCATTATGTTTCCACAAGGTCCACACATACTGTGTTTTCCAGATTTCAGAAACAATTTAGTTTGGCATCAGCGCATCAGCTCCATCTTATTTACCCTTCTTTTATGCCATTTGGATTCAAGCTGCATTGTGGGTCCTTAAAGATTGGATTTCGTCATGTCAATGACCATAGCAGGGTGGATCTTTTCTCCATAATGATTGCATTGGGAATCCTCTCTCTCTCTCTCTTGCAGGAATCTGGGACAGAGAGAAAGGGCGAACGTGGAGGGCCATATGAGGACCTTGGATGAGGGTTTGCAGCTCAAGCAGCAGCTGATTGAGGAGGGAGTGCTGCTCTGGAGGGAGAAACAGGTATGCTTTCGTCTGCTAAATTAACAACTAGTGTATGGAATGTGGCAGAAGGAGTCATCAGGGCTTTTCTTCTGAGGCCTCATCCGGCTTCAACTCAGAACACCAACACCTTTCGCCCAGGTGTTTCAAGCAGCTTTCAGACGGTCTTGGTTGACCTGAAATTAAGTGGCCTAGATATAGTAATGCCAGCCAAATTAAATCTTTTTTTGTATCTGGAAGAATCATTGTTTCAAGACAGGGATGCCACTGGTTGAGAGGATGAATTATCAAAAGCCCCATGAAATGAAAATAAATTTCCTCAGCTTAATCCTGATGTCCCTGTGTTAAAGTGGCCTTTTATCACTATTATATGTCAAAAAAAATCACATTTGAGTGTTGTTTTGCAAAATCCTTATGTGGGTTATTCCCCCTTTTTAAAACATGTCTCATCTATTGTGTCCCATTTAATTGTTTTACTTGGTTTTAAATGCGGCTTTGTCTTTGTAAAACAAATGTAGCAAATGTACAAGTGTGGACCTGTACAAAACTTCCTTTATAACAGTCACAATAAGAGTCTGGCTGATAGTTGATTGCTCCACAGAGATCACTTCACTTCATTTTATCTCATTTTAAGCCATTTTCAACCATTTAATCAAAGAAATTACAGATGCCTGTGTTTTTAATTTCTTTCAGGCCTTTATCACACATCCTCAGAGGGCACTGATTATCTGCAAATGTCATATGCATTATTAAACGGCTGCTAACACATATCCGACCTAACTTATATAGTCAGAAAATATATATACATATTTACATATTGACTGTCATATTACAAGATTTTAAACTGGCTGAATGGCATATTGGTTTGGCTTTAGAATATAATTAATTTAATAGCATGCATTGGAATCCATTGATTATTGGCTGGGATAATAGTTCTAGTATTGATTTTTTTTTCTTTAGATTTTGGCGAACAAATTATTGTCTCCTGCTCATGACATCACATGAGTGTATGAACATAAATGGTATAAGTTGGTTTTTAGTTACTCTATTAACTATTTTCCTCAGCTAGTTATGTTTTCATGCAGGTGTTCTTTCAGTGCAAAAGCACAGGTTGATAGAGATGCTTTTGTGCGTTTGTTGTAGTGTTTGCTATTGTTTGTGTTTAACTGTAAGGGGGTTCTATCTAAATGGGCAGACATGCTTGATGATACTGTTTTTACCACACATATTCACAATACCAACTGCTAAGTGCATCTGCTGCGCAGCTTCCACCACCATCCTTCCACTGCTGCACTTTTTTTTTTTGCCTTGTCACTCAACAAGAGATGGTCTGAGTTCTGAGAACTTACGAAACACATTTTCCCGGTGATAACCTCACTTGTATAATTTCCGCCGCCAAAGAGGTCATGTTTTCACCCATGCCTCCCGCTTTGTTTGTTTGGGTTGTCTGTCCTTTAAAAGAATTGGGCAAAAACTATCAGGCCATATTTCACCAGGTTTTGAGTGTGAGTTGTAGGATGAGCTGAGGAAGGGTCCATTCAATTTAGGGCAGACTGATTAATCGTGACAAAAAAAGCACTTACCAGATATTTACAGAGCCTTGAGACTACTACAAACTACTTCACAGTTTTCAAAGCAGCGCTCTCCATTTGTTCTTCCAGTTCATTAAGGATTAGGCCAAATTTACTTACAAGCGATGGAGTTTGGTGGAGATTAAACTGGTAAATTTTGCTGTTTATGATCTTTCTAGATTTTTATAAATTAAATCTTACTCTCCAGAGATCTTGTTCCTGAATTATCATTGTAGGAACTATTTGAATTATAATTTTTTTCTCCCTCAGCTACTCTACAGAGAATCGTTTAACAAGTTATCCCCCCCTGCACAACTCGTAGTTCCAAGATATGAATACAAATGTGTCATTTTTTTTGATATTGTGACAAAAAGTATTATTTTGAGTTTATTTATTTATTTCCATCTAAAGCTTATATTGAAGATGCAACACGGGCTCCTTTCTGTTACAAGCAATATGTACAGTTAAAAATGGATGGAGCTGATTTGACCATCGCAAGTTTTTCTGAGTGGCCACTTTTAGTCAAATACACCTTCCCTCTTTCCTGTTTTTTCAGCTGATGGTCTCTGAGTGTTTCCTCTCCACACTTGTTTTTTTGTTCTCTTTTTGGCCCTGTGTTCTTTTCCATAGCATCTGATTGACAGATCGAGGCTGAAGTGTCACCCAGTGCTCCTAGCCCTGCCACGCATTGTGATCCTCATCTCTCTGTGCATCTCTGTTGATATTGCAGGGTTACCTCTGGGGCTTTGTCTTGGAAAACTTACACACTGACTCAGAGGCGAACTCCTCTTCTGGTTGAGGGGTCAAGAATCTGCTGCTGAAGAAAAAAATACTAGAAAACATTTTTTTTGAAATAATATCAAGAGAACCATTAGATTTTTATTTTTTTTTTGAGAGCAGCATGTCTTCATGAGGGAAACTGCTGTGACTCAACAGGATTCTGGAAATGTCTGAAAAGTAAATTAAACCAGTAAAATGAGGCCATGTTTGGTAAAACATAGACTGGCTATGCAGCATTGCTGCTCCTGTAGTCAGACTGAGTATTACAATGAATAGAAAATAAAACAGCCATAAAAATACATTCTCAGTAGTGACTCAAGGCCTCATTGTAATTCTTATTACAATCCTCTATCTAAACAACAAATACCCACATTTCCTAAACAAGTTTTTAATCTCTTCCAAATTTTTTAATTTGTATTTCGTGTATGCTGACCCCAATTATCAGTCATTTTGAATGCTGTGAATGTTCTCTTCCTAAAATTCTTTTAGTCCCTGGGATCCTTTGAAGCTTTTGCTCTCCAGAGTGCACAATATGTATGTATTTATTTTGCCTAAAGAGTATCAGGGATTTATCTTAGAGATCCATACATCAACTTTTCCTTGATTTATTTCTCTTTTGATTTGTTTATTCACATATTTTACTTTATTCAGTCGACGCGTATTGAAATTTTGGTTTTCATTGTTTTCTCTTAACGTTAAACAATGATTCTTTCTTCATTGACACAAGAGCAAAATTCTTTTTTTTAAGTTTTTGATGTTGTGTGTTGTGACTTGTATTAAATATGTTCTCGTGGAGCCAAAATGGAGCTCATAAATCACTGCAGCAAACTGAAGAGGTCTAAGCAAGCAGCACGCCCTAGAAAGGTAGTCATCCCTATCAGAAGCAGCAGAATCCATCACTGCATTATGGGAGTTTCTGAGAAGAGGCTGGAAGACACACACACATGCACGCACGCACACACAACCGTGCTTTTATCACCATAAAGGTCATTACATTGACTTACTAATCTTAGCTGTCTTCCAGATCTTAAACAATGCTCTGACCCTACAAGGGATTGATTTACGTGAGGAAGACTGTTTTTGTCTCATAATCGGACAAAGTTGGGGGGCATGCTTTGCATTTTGATTCCAACATGTTTTGTAGTAATACAAGTAAACAGACACACACACACACACACACACACACACACACACACACACACACACACACACACACACACAGAGCTCCTCATATTAATTGTTCCATTACAGGGAGTGATGATAGGTTATGCTTAGTTGTCAAAAGCTGTCATTTTCATTGAGACAGCAACACCTCCCAATGCAAGTGATTTAAATAGTCCATTGTGCGAGCCCGATTGCTGTCGCACAACTTTTGTGAATTCGTGTGCTGATTGTGGTGTGGAGGAAGATGATACATGAAAGATAGTGGAAGAGAAGGAGCGGAGGGCAGCGAGGGAGTTAGCTCCCAAAATCTAAAAATGTAATTCCATCAATTTTCTTCAAATATTCTCATGGCCGCAAGCAAAGTGTCCCCTTTCCCCCCATTTTTATTACTTCAATGTTGGACAATTTTTTAATGTGGTATTATATATTTGATAACTTTAGTCATCATAATGGGAAGCATGTTCTATCTAATGCAGACTTATTTTAAGTTCAGCCTAACCAAATTGCCCACGGATACATACACACAGACACACACAAGTCCATTTATATACATGTATGTATATATACTGTATATATATGTATAGCACATACAACGTGCCATGCATAAACCCTGAAAATAGAAGTTACTTTTGAGCTACAATCAAATATTATGTGTGACTATTTTCTTTTCGACAAATTCAATGTTTATGTTTTGTAACAATGAGTGCAATAATCACTTCAAGTATTTGCAGAAGGAAAGAAAATACTTTCTTGTGAAGCTCATTTTAATCTTTTACCATTTTTGTCAGATTCTCTGCTGATTTGTCTTTGATTTCCTGTTTTCTAGTTGTAAGATTTTCTTGATGGTTTTGATTACTTTCTGCTGATAATGTATTATTTCATGTTTTCTTTGATTGGACTTTGATACCATTTCTTGTCAGTACACTCATGAAAGTTCCAGTGATTTAAACACAGTCAAGTAGATTTTCTGAGCAGTCCATCCATTTCTTTTACTTCTTATTTTGAGTGCAATGTTGCCAGCCTACGGTGAGAGGTGGATCCACACTGGACCAGAGACTTTTATCAATCAGCCACGTATTTACACCTAAGGACAAAGTAGAGCCTTAAATCACTGTAGCTTCATGGTTTTGGCCCGTGGGAGCAAGCTGGAGGACCCCCCTTCCCTCTTTTTTATTATGTTTTAATTTGAAATTGCTAACCAACGCTCTACATCTCCTCCTTTCTTTTCATCTGTTTCCTCCAGGGGTCGCCACAGCAAATCATCTGCCTCCATCTACCCCTCTCCTTTTCTCTCATACCAACAAACTTCATGTCCTCTTCCATCGATCCATAAATCTCCTCTTCAGTTTTCCTCGAGGTCTTCTGCCTGGCAGTTCCAACCTCAGCATCCTTCTAACAATATATTCACTATCCCTCCTCTATAAATGGCCAAACCATCTCAGTTAGGCCTCTCTGACCTTATCTGCAAAACATTTAACATCTGTTGTCTCTCTGATGGACTCATTCCCGATCCTATCAAAACAAACAACCTTTGCTTGACAAGGATACCACTTTGAGGGGCATCACTTTTATTCAAAGACTATCATAAAGTAAAATCTATATAATTTAATGTAGATTTAAGCCTAGTGTCTGTGTCCTCAGGCCCAGCTCAGGGAGCTTCAGCAGGTGGCTGAGGACCTGCAGATCAAATTAGAGGAACACAGGAGGAGGAAACGTGAAGCTGAACAACTCAGAGAACAAACATTAGATGAGCTGGGTGCCGCTGAGGGTGGTAAGTGTCATTCCACCTTTAACCTTCCGTGATTTAGTCCATTCCAGAAAATTTGCTCCATCTACGAAATCGCAACAGCTTGCAGACATAGTTAGGTCACTTTTATGGCCACCAAGGGGCAGCTTCCATTTCATCCCAGCCCAGCCTCACATTGAACCAAAGCAAACTAACCTCAGCACCTCAGGCCAGGTGGTCAGGATGACAAATGGTTGAACATCAGAGACAGCTGGAAGGATTTAATACAGATTCCAGCACTGGTGAAATAAATGGTCTTGGATAAGAGTGCTGAGCAACAGCATATTGCATTCTCACAGCTCTCCTTTTACATTCCACAAACCTTCAGAGAGATGTTGCTTATGACTCATTGGAAAATTCCCTTATCACTGTGAGCACAAGCTGCCTCTGTGTCGTAACTGATGGTCAGACATGCGGTGGTGTGTGTTAGAAGTTGTGGGTCTGGGCAGGCAATAATGTTGGATCATTTTTACTGAAGTTCATCAGGGGGTTAGAGATAGGCGGTGTTACTCTATCGACTTGAATTCTCCCAGACAAGTCATCCTTACTGTATTCTTACCAGGAAAATTCCTTCGGACACGCTTCATGTTGTTTGCTTATTAATATTCATAACAAAATGGATACTTTTTCAGAATAATCTAATTGTTTTTCACTACTTCTATGTCATGTTTCTTGTTTCGTAGTGTGACGTTATGACACCACTTGCTCTACCTCTCATGGCAAAATCCACCCGGGCTAAAAATCTTGATTGCAACAAAAGTAATTTAAAGTTGATAGCTCTGCTGATGATGCATCCATCATGCTTCCCACAGTAAGAGCTGACATGCGTCACAGGCCCCCCCACTTTCTTTAGCCTGTCATACTTTAGTTCCATTACTGTTCATCTTAAGAACATAACAACCAGCAATTTTTATTTCTGTGGAAGGGATGGCATGTCTTGTCCAAGTTAGCTGTCCATCTACAGTAGGCTTTTATTATGCTGCTTTAATGAGGGTTTGTGTTGGTGTTGAAAGTGAAGTGAAGGTTCAGTCACTTTAAAAGGGCTTTGTTTTCCCAAATCAGCCACAATCAGTGTCTGCGATGCATGCCTGTGGTAAGGGTCTGAGGCAGCCTCTGTCAGAAATGAGAGCCATTTGGTTTATCAGCAGGTCACCTGCCAATGTTATTGTCCCCACTTAAGTGTGACAATGCATGCATTTCCACTTTGGACTAATTATGCTACACCTGTTTTTTTTTTTTTTTTTTTTTCTCTTATGCTTCCTCACTCATTTTAAGTGGCAGTCTGAATTTATTTTCAGAGACAAAACTAGCTACAAACATTGGTGTTTAAATTTTATTTTTTTAAAAGGACAAAAGAATGCTTGTATATAGTGAAAGAAAGACTGAAAAAAACGGTCTAACAAACATAGAAGCATTTTACTCTCTCTATTCTCTATACACTATCAAACTCTCATCTATTCTTGATTACATTTCATTTGGACTTTGCTCTTGTTACAGGGAGAAGTTGTTTTTCATTACAATTTCAGGAGTATAACACACCAGTTTTGGTTTGTTTTTTTCCTACAATTTTGGATGAAGTGCTTCAGGTTCAATTTTCAAATAGCTAGGCCCAGAAATATTTGAACAGTGACACAATCCTCATAATTTGGGCTCGTCATGCCACCACATGTGATTTGAAATGATGCACCTACAACAGAATTGAAGTGTAGACTTTAAGGTTTAATTCAAGGGGTTGAACAAAACTATGATTAAACATGTAGGAATTGCAGCTTTTTTTTATACAAGCACTCCTCATTTCAGAGGCTCAAAAATAATTGAACACTTAAACATAAAGCTAAGTAAAATGTTACATTTCAACATATATATTTTTTTACTTTTACTTAGTTTTTCTCGACATCAACAACGGGTACACATCGTGATAAAAAACAAAACAAAAGAACAAAAAAAAATCCACTCCACATAGGTAATCTAAAAGGATATGATGTCCGTTGCCAGTCCAAAACTCTTTGAGTCTAACTTTATTGTATTAGTAAAGATATGGCAGAAGCCCATTGTTTAGAAAAGATAGGCTTCTGAAGTCTTAATGAATATATAATTTGCTCTATCTGGTAAATGTCCCATTCCTTTTTTGGATCCATGTATTATATGTAGGGGGATCTGGTTTTAACCTCCTGATAGTTATAGCTTTTAATGCTGCTGTGAGCAATATGTTAAGGAGGTATTTTTCATCCTTTCAGTCTATACCCATAGGGGTTGCTCCTAATAATGCAGTTGTAGGGCTTTGTGGAATGTCCTGTTTGAAAACATCAAAAATCTTCCAAAATAAGCAGTTCGGGGCAAAGCCAAAATATTTGTATGGTTGGCGATATCTTTACCGCTATTTCTCCAGCAAGAACTACAATGTGTCGCCCCCTTCTTAGCTATTATTTCTGGTGTTCTGAAAAACCTAATTACTTTTTGCCTGAATTCTCTCCAGGAGTTTGAATTTCTGGTCTGGTGTGCCTCAATACATATCTCTTCACAGGTGTCCATTGATATGTCACTGTTTATTTCCATCTCCCATCTCGGTCTTCTAAATATACAGCAGAGGCTCCTCAGAGGAAACATGTAATTTTGGCAAATACTACTATATACTTGATTCGGAGTATACTAAAGAATATAAAATAAAAAGCCCATGATTTAAAGGTGCAATAAAGTGTCTGTCATAATGCCAAAGGCTGAAACAGTTCTGCCCAGAAATATTTGGACAGTGACACAATCTTCTTGATTTGAGCTCTGCATGCCACCACATTGGATATGAAATGAAACAACTACAACAGAATTTAAGTGCACACTTTAAGGTTTAATTCAAGGAACGAAAAATAAATATGTCGGAATTGTAGCTATTCTTATAGAAACTGTCTTCATTTCAGGGGCTCAAAAGTAATTGGGCAAATAAATATAACCCTAAGTAAGATAGTACTTTTCAATATTTTGTTGAGAATCCTTTTCAGGCAATGACTGCCTAAAGTCTGGAACCCATGGACATCACCAAATGCTGTGTTTCCTCCTTTGTGATTCTTTGTCAGGACTTTACTGCAGCTGTCTTCAGTTTTTGCTTGTTTGTGGGTCTTTCATCCTTAAGTTTTGTCTTGAGGAAGTGAAATGCATATTCGATTAGTTTGAGATCTGGTGATTGACTCGGCCATTGCAGAATATTCCACTTCTTTGCTTTTGCATTATGTTTTGGATCATTTTCCACCTGTACTGTGAAGTGTTGTCCAATCAACTTTGCTGCATTTGGCTGAATCTGAGCAGAAAGTATTTTCCTATACACTTCAGAATTCATCCGGCTGCTTCTGTCTTTTGTCACATCATCAATAAATGAAAGTGAGCCAGTGCCATTGGAAGCCATGCATGCCCATGCCATCACACTGCCTCCACCATGTTTTACAGAAGATCTGTTGTGCTTTGTGTGTGATGGAATGAGCTGTTCCAATTCTTCTCCAAACTTTTTTCTTCCCATCATTCTGGTACAGGCTGATCTTAGTCTCATCTGTCCAAAGAATGCTACCAGAACTGGTCTGGCTTCTTCAGTTGTTTTCTGGCAAAGTCAGTTCTGGCCTTTCTATTTTTGAGGCTGATTAGTGGTTTGTGTCTCGTGGTAAATCCTTTGTATTTACTCTCATGAAATCTTTTCTTTATGGTAGACTTAGGTACTGATACTTCCTAGAGAGTGTTGTTCACTTGAGTAGATGCTGTGAAGGGGTTTTTCTTCACCATAAAAAGGAGTCTGCAATCATTCACCACTGTTGTCTTCAGTGGACATCCACGCCTCTTTGAGCTCCCAAGCTCACCAGTGTACACTTTTTTTCTCAAAATGTACCAAACTGTTGATTTGGCCACTCCTAACATTTCTGCATCTCTCTGATGGATTTATTCTTTTTCCAGCCTCAGGATGGTCTGTTTCACCTCCATTGAGAGCTCCTTTGACCGCATGATGTGTGTTCACAGCAACAGCTTCCAAATACAAAGCACCTGGAATCAACTCCAGACCTTTTAACTTCTTAATTGATGACAGGTTAATGAGGGAAGAGCCCATTCAGTTTTGTTATTTTTTTGCAGCTTTCTAAGTCAATTGTCCAATAACTTTTGGTCCTTTGAAAAAGAGGCGGCTACGTATTAAAGAGCTGTAACTCCTAAAGCCTTGCTCCAATTTGGATGTGAATACTCTCAAATTACAGCTGAGAATCTGCACTTTAAGCCAATATTGATAATATAATTATATCCTGAATATGTTTTCGTAAACAGCTAAAATAACGAAACTTGTGTCACTGTCCAAATATTTCTGGGCTTAGCTGTAATTTCATAGTGTACATTTTTTTTAAATTTGTGGTTTTGAGTAGTAAGAAAGTAAAGCCCGACTATTTCCAACCCCTCAACACCTTCACAATACTCAACATATTATCATATCTATAAAACATGTTTTTCATCCATCATCCATCACCATCCATCCATCACCACAAAACTGCCAATAGATAAGGAGTGCCATGATCCTCCCACCCGCATTGCAGTAGCGGAGACATTTTGGGTGCTGTGTCAGCTCGATTTTCTTGGCCACAAATGAGGACATAGTGGAATAAAGGTAGATTTCCACTTCTGTATTAAAATAAGTCTTTTACTTATGGAACAAGTAGACTTGATACCCTCTGAGTGACCTGTGGCATAATTTGATGTATTGGTCCTCCGAAGTGTCACTATACCAGCACTGAAGCATTGCGATGTACAATGGTGAACAATGAGTAGCAGTGCCTCATCTGCCTCTTTATGTTAATTATTGTTCCAACCATTATTACCATCTAATTTGCACATCAACTCCTCCTCTTGTCTGAGGGCTTGGTCACCATGTCAATTATTTCATTCATCATAATGATGTATAATAACCCCCACTATTTTTGTCAGGTAGACAGAATTATAAACCAAGTTAAGTCAGAGGCTCGCCCTTGCTCATTTTTCGCTTGCGATTGAAAAATAATTTTTTATTTTTTTTTGTTCTCGTAAACCACTTTATGTTGCAACAAACAAGCCAGGGATTAACAGAAAGACGGACTGGAGAAATAAATTACTTTAAATCATCAATTGCCTCATATTTCAGACTAATTTATTGGCAAACTATTTATTATAAGCTATTGCACAAAATAGAGCTGTCCTAATAGAGAGAGGCATCTCTATTCCGGGAGGTGAGTCAGTAGTATCAAAATTAGGGGCGGCGTGGAAAACTAACCAAAACAGTTGTAAAAAACACAAACAATCCTGGTTTGATTCCCAGCTCCTCCTAGTGTGTTGAAGTGTTGTTGAGCAAGACACTGAACCCCTAACTGCTCCTCTGGCACTGATGGATGGCAGCCTACTGCTCATGGTTCATCCATGACGGGTTAATTGCAGAGAATGAATTTCCCCTCAAGGGATTAATAAAGTATAAAGAATTATAATTATGAAAATTATAAAAATAGTAAGGACAGGATTAACTAACTAGCAGGTGATGATCTAAGGTAGAACCTTTCAATTGTACAGCGTTTCTGTCACCCAAATATATTTCCGGGCCCTCAGGCATGTCGCTGGAAAGCCCTAAATGGCTGAGCTGTTTTCATATTTGAAAGAAAATGTGTTTCTTATGGCAGGGAATACATAGTAAAGTGAGAAAATAATTGCAGGAACTGGAGGACTGCCCGATATAGATGTTGCAGTTGCAGCTTGTATTATCCAAATCATAACTCTTGACATTTCAAGAGTTTTTTAAAGCTTTTTCTTTGGATTGCAATATATGCTCTTACTAAATAAGACAGGGGGAGATAAGATATTTAGACAGAAATACTGGAGCACTGCATTGTCTTTTCTTTCTATTTATGTATTTCTTTAAAACTTTTAAAGTCCAATGTGATGCCCTACCACGATCTAACAAATCATTGACTGTTATCGTACTTTCTTACACAGCATTATATTTGCATATTGTTTATACAAATGAAAAAGACCACTTCAATGAGTTCTACCCTGTCGTTTCAATGGGCATATAAGTATTTACAATTCTTTCACATTTTGCAAAACATACTGGGAATAATTCCCCATTGAATAACAAAGACTTTGCTCTCCCCCTCTCATCGGAAAGGACACTCAGTGTGGGTTTATTTTTGAAAAACTCCTCCTTAACGCCATCCAGGATATGTTTCGAGTTCACAGTGAGGTCTCTCTTTCTTCTCTAATGATGTTTATTTTCTTATGAGCCGCTCATACCGAGACATACTGTATTTCATGCAAGTTACTTTATTTGAACATTAATGGTACATCCCAATATGCAAAGCAACAGTCTCCGAGTTCACCCACAGTATGGGGGGGATTTGCTCAAGTTCACTGGTAATCCAGTGGTTGACCTGATTTCACTGGTGGACCACTTCCCCGCCACTCATATCTACAAAGTACACAAGAGCGAGTAGAATACTTGTGTTTAAGTTTGACGTGACAGTGGATGTTACACACTAATTCCTCCCTTCAGTTTCAGATGAAGCTGAAATCCACTTTCAGACATTATGGAATCCATATCCCATAATCTAGTGATGTAGCTCTGTGATTTTTGTAGACATTGTAAAGATACTGAAAGTGTAAAAGTATTGACTGTGCCATTTGTACATTTTTTTCTTCAAAAGAATGAAATGATATAAACAATATAAAAGAAAAGGGAAATGCTTGCAGACAGAGTTGATTCTATTTCTTTCCTTGTGATATGTAAATCACTTGGAGAGACGTTGAGCTTGTGGGAGGATTTTAGTTTCATGTAACTGTTTTAATGTAGAAACTGCATTTTTTTATTTTTTACATTCTACTCTGTTGCCTTTTATTAATGTTATAATTCATCACATAGATTTGTAAGCTTGTGGATTTTGAGACAGAAGAAGAATCTAAACAAACAGGCAAAATTCAAAATGTGGCATATTGATATGTCTTATTTTTGAGCCCCTCACGTGAGCTCTGCATAATTGCATTTCTCCTGGAAAATCACTCTCAATACGAGAGAGGCTGGAGACAAAGGCTGAGACATCGGGCTCAGTAACTGTAATCACAATCTGATGCATTAGATTTAAATTAATAAGTTATTGATTCTCTGCTGTGAAGCAGTGGTGCTGCTGTTTACTGAATCTAATACAATATCTGATTACACTAATGCTGTAGAACCTTACCGGTGAATTCAGTGTTTAGGTTGAAACAAACATTTGAGGATTATAACTTTCTATCAAGCATTTTCTTTTCCCCATACCATCAAGGTTTATGGTTACATCTTTGATACTTTTTTTTTCCACAAGTAACAGGTAATGTTCTTCCTGAAATTGTGTATTAAATGTAATAACCCTTAAAGCATCACTGTAGAGGAGTGATGCTTTATAGTTTTCAACTTCATTTGATGAAACACAGACCTCTGTACGTGTTACTGCACAATGTAATTTAAGCTTATTGTGCATCTTTCACATAGAACAGCATGCAGCACATATAAAGTGAAATGAAAAGCCAAAGAGTAGAGGAAGGAGTGGAAAAAAAAGAACCCGTTCTTACTTTAAATCTCATATTTATTTCAAGCTGATAAAGCTGGCCATTAGCAGAGGCATTTTAACATGCATTACTGTGGGTCTGGATCAATATGAGATTAGTCATAAACACCATGAAGGTTATAGTGGAACCAAAACCTTTTCTATATTGTTTACAACAGATTGTCAGTCTTCCTCTCAGGGATAGTTTTGCCCTCACCAGCATCCTCTACCGTACTATGCACAACAGTAGAAACAGGGCTGGTGCTCCTCAAACTACGTAATGCTGATTTAAATGAGGAATAATTAGTAGATCTCTGTACTTGTGTATGTCTATGTTATTTCCTATCTAAAAATGAAAGGCAGTACCATGTTGTACCAGTGATCAGGAGATTTAGAGAATTTCTGGTCACTGGTCAGAGATCTAGCACTTTTCCTGAAATAACCGGATGGCGGGCGTCTTATTCCCTGAAAGTCTTAAAAAAAGGACAAGCACTTGCTCCTTGGCACAGAGATTATCAATGACGATCAGCATTTTGGTGACGGCTCAGAAAGATTGAATTACATTGTATAATCTCTGGCTCTATGGACTGTATTCAAGAAAGATGAAAAGGTAGGTGAAGACAAATCTACCTTGCTCTTTGGCCAGAAAATTCCAAGATTGAATTTGGTTATAGATGATGAAAAGAGTCCTGATGAATGTAATATTGGATGGCATCTAGCATGGTCATCCTGGCCAGGATGGCCACAGTGAGTGCTTTGTCCTGTCATTGAGGTGGAAGGGTGATGATGCGGGGCTTTGTAAGTCCAAAAGGTGTTGGGGTGATGGCATTTCAAAATGAGGCCATCAGATCAACAGTATCTCATCTCGTGTCCCTTTAAGTCTGCTTTGTATTTAAGGTATGAGCATAGCCCCGTAATGGATCATTGAAATGCAAAGCACACAAACATGAAAATGATTCAGAGGAGCTGATATACAAACTGTTACCATGTGTGCCTTTTTGCTGTGATATTACAGCTACCAAATACCTCAACACCCCTACAGTACATATTTATTGTGTTTTTATGAGCAAAGCTCTTTATTAGATTGTTTTTATATGTGCTATGTTAACACTGCATTCATATCTTTTAACGATTACATTTCTGATTAAGTTTTTCTGGAGGACCAATCTACAGGCGGAGATTCGCGTTTTATTTTAATGTGGTAAAAATAAAACCCCTGCGTTAAACGGATGAAATGCAGCTGCCATGAGATGATGCTATTTTCATGTGACATTTATCTGATAATACGCAGGGGTGTGTTCAGTTCCGCAGTTTTGCAAATTGTCAGCTTTGTTAGCCTCGGAGTGCAGAGCCTTCAGTAACAAAGAGCTCTGTGTGGATAACATGGTCTGTAGCCTCGGCATATTTCTGCAGTCTACTACTGATATGCTCCATTTTCTCTGTTCTCTTTGTGCCGCTCTTATTTTACAACTGCGCTGTACTATCGCCAAGGCAACATGGGCGGATGAGTGATGGTGTCCATTAGTAAACATAGCCCCCTCTATGTGCCATTGGCCTAAAGAGCCAATGTCTTGAACCTCTTTTTTTTTCCAACCTCCTACTCTCTCCACACTTATACTCCACATTCTTCCCCACTCTTCCCCTTACCTTTTTTCCCGCAACGCCTCAGCCCCCCACTCCATTTTTCTCCTTCCGCCTCACGCTTCCCCTTACCCATCTATCCTCCTTATAGTTGTTTTTCATAGCAACAGCTCTGCAGTAGAGGCTGGGATGAGACCATTTCTCTTTGTGCGCTCATTTTGTGAGACAGAGCGACTGGAGGATGGGTTTAGAATGTCAAGCATTAGGTTGGGAATAGAACACAATTCAAACAAAGAATAGGTCGCTAATATGACAGATGCTGTGTGTATTGCAGCAGAATATTAGCAAATCTTGTTTTTCCGCTTGGTTGAGTAAAGTCAACAAGCGGAATAAGGAATCTGGCTTCTCCATAGACATTTGCTGCCTCTAGTCATATTGTTGGTGACAAAATGGCATTTGCGATCTTTCAACTTTTTGTAGATAAAAAAAAAAAAAGCAAGGAAAAAAAAACTTTATGAATATTAATTTGGGGTTCTTTTTGGCGAGGGTGAATTTCTGTTTTATTTTTATACCTCAACAGCCCAAAGTCAACACAAGTGCTCTACTGTACACTAGGAAAAAAAAAATGCTAATTTCACATTTAGTTTTTCTGTAATTAGAATGGAAAGGTAATTGCAGCGGATGTGCAATTAACATTATGTAAAGTACTTTTCCTCAGTCTTAGGGGCCAATCACTTTGCCCCTTTACATTCGGCTGATGATGTGGGAGACGCTTAGTGCCGAGCATAAGAGAACTTCCTCTCCCTCCCACTCCAATGAATGTGTCGCTCAAAATGAAACCATCGGAGTCACATGTTCGTTGGATAGGGAATCGAGGAAGTTTGTGCGTCTCCTTTTCATCTGCCTGTGAATATGAATGGAGAAGAGGGAAATCGCTGTCATACCAGCCATTATAGCACAAAGACTCCTGATTGCGTTTTGGACTCTGACATGCTTTTTTTTCCTACAGGGAAACCAAATGTTCTCGCACAGCGTGACTGACTCATTGCTTGATTGCCCAAGAACCTCCATCCTCTCCTCCTGCTTCCCATATTTTTAAATCGAGCCCTGCTCTCTCTTTTCCTTTGCTCTGAGTTTGTGTTCCGATATATTGGTTTATAAAGTAATAATTTGTTTATAGCACAGTCCTCTCTTAAAACAAAGTAAATCTTTGACCTCATGCCTGGTTATTTTTACTGTGTTCCTTTCTTTTAAAGTATTTGGATTATTCCAAAGTAACCTGCTTTTGCCTTTTGTTTTTAGGACTCCAACACCGCAACAACACATTAAGCAGCATTTTCCAGTTACTGAAAAGCAGTAAAGCCGACAGGTAAATAATATGCTGGTCATTTAATCACATTTACCAATCTTGTGACACCAGGTTTCCTATTCATGTTTTTTTTTATTGTAATGTTAAAATGCCTTCAAATCTCTCATCATAAAGACTAGCCATAGATATGCAATCACACACACACAAACACACACACACACACACACACACACACACACACACACTCACTCACACACCCATGTATATCATAGGATAAAGCTGAAGTAGCAAAGGTTTTAGATATTTGGTTTTTGCTAAACTTATCTGTTGAAATAATTTATCCCTTAGGATTTTAGTGTTGCCACTGCTGAAAGACTTAAGTAGTTAGATTGCTATGAAATCCAATCTTCTTCTTCTTCTTTTTCTTCTACTTTCGGCTTTTCCCTTCAGGGGTCGCCACAGCGAACAACCTTCTCCATCTAACCCTATTCTCTGTATCCTCCTCTTTCATACCAACTACCTTCATATCCTCTCTCGCTACGTCCATAAGTCTTCTCCTTGGTCGTCCTCGAGACCTCCTGCCTGGCAGCTTCAATTCCAGCATCCTCCTACCAATGTATTCACTATCACTCCTCTGTACATGACCGAACCATCTCAGTCTGGCTTCTCTGACCTTCTCTCCAAACCATCTAACATGTGCTGTTCCTCTGATGGACTCATTCCTGATCCTATCCATCCACCCAAAGAGAACCTCAACATCTTCATCTCTGTGAACTCCAGCTCTACCTCCTATTTTTTCGTCATTGTAACTGTTTCTAGTCCGTACAGCGTTGCTGGTCTCACCACTGTCTTGTACACCTTTCCTTTCATTCTGGCTGATCGTCTTCTATCGTATGGTACCCCTGACACTTTTCTCCACGCATTCCAACCTGCTTGAGCCTGTCTCTTCCCCTCTTTTCCACACTCTCTATTTCTCTGGACTGTTGACCCCAAGTACCTGAAATCCTCCAACTTCTTGATCTCCAATATCAAAGAAATTCAAAGCATATTTGCTCCCAGTTTGGTCTTTCTCCTTCATACACTGCAGTTAAAACATGTATTACAGTCTCTATGAAGAGGGGGACAAGGTTGAGAGTTTCAAATTTTATATGCAATCCATGCCTTTTCCATCAACTGACTGACTGTCCCTGAACAGTCTGCTTGAAATAATTGTCTATTTTTCAGTGGGCATTCAAATGTGCAATGAGCACAATGACAGTTTTGGTATTTGGAAATGTGACTGACTTTCTCATCTCAGGGCTTGTTGAAAAAGTAAAAGGCTAAATAGCAAACACAGAACTCTTAAATAAAGAGACTATTCAGTAATGAACTTAGAGATATTAAGCTCCAGCAGATTTAACAAGGTTCACACATGTCCAAGAGAACCAGGATTACAACTGATCAATTTTAACAAGCATGTAAACTACACTGTAAATTTTGCAAATATGAAATTACCTGAAAAGAATGACTCTAATTTGCCAAAGTTTGAAACTGCATGGGAACGCTCGTCTACTTAAAAGCCAGTATTGTTGATATGGAATTGTACAAAAGGTAAAACTTCTAACTGCTAATTAGGTTAGATTTCAAGTTTTATGGCTCTTCACTAAAAGATTGTCTCATGTATAAAATGATAATTGAGTGATTCAGTAGGGACAATAAACTCAGACACCTCATAAGGCTGCTGTTTCTCATGAATAAATTCTAAAATAAGAATAATTTTGACATAGCTATCCATAAAAATCTTTCACTATAATGACATATATTTTTGCTCAAGCATTCACTCCCTCTCATACAACACATGCCGCAGAATCGGATTCAAGAGCACCACGTTGATATTTATAAGTGCTCCCATTAGTTCCTCCTTATTACTTTAGATGCAGCTAAATCACATCAGTTGAAGTTGAGTGCACACATCTCTGTCCCTGAAACTCCTACACGTACCGTATTTGTTCCGCCGTAAATTTCTAAATGTAATTCATTGCTATTTCTTATTGTTTATTATTCAAAAAGTCCCAGCAGACACACTTGTAGACTCCCTCCTCCCCACGGTATCCAAGCTTCCCTTCGCCACCCAAGCTGTCTGACTTTCTGAGCAGTGTTTAACCTCTGCCAGCTTTAAAGACAATGACATCCATTTTGCTTTGCAGCAAGATGTGTAAATTTGCTGGCGGCTTGCAGAAAACAGAGTGTTATCCAATGAGCCTGTCCCACTGTGCATCTTTTTTCCACTGCCGCTATACCCACCCTCATTTTACTCACCTTCCCACACCACGCCTGGGAGGAAGAAAAATCAATACAGCTTAAGCTAACTGGGCATATTCTCTCAGAAAGGAAGTAGGGCTGGGCATCGTAAACTGAAAGTGCTATAAAACACATGGCTGCAACAAGGATAAAATGCTTGTGCAGCGTTTTTTTTTTTTTTTTTTTTTTTTTTTTCCTTTTCTGGGGAGTGCTATGTGCCCACTTATGCATTCCCTTTCCCTGGATGTCTACCATTATTTAGCCCTTCTGCCCCCCCAAGCCCATCCCCTTAGTGCTCTAGCTCTACCTCCACCTCCATCCATCCACTCAATACCCTCCTTCCGAGGCCCTGACTATCCAAAAGCTGCACTCCAACAAACACATTACTAAGCTGAAATATCTGCAAGTGCTGCTTATTTCTGCGCAGCCATTGTCAGTCAATGGGATTTGGTGAGGTGGCTGTATTCAGGCAGAAAAGGAGGCCATCTGCACAGGGCGGAGGTGTGGACACTGTGTTTACGTTCAAGCCCTCTTGATCATATGGCATGAGTGTCATGCTATTTTGACTGTCATTATAAATGGAAAGTATTAAATAAATGGTTAATCTGATGCGCTCATATTGTCACGCTGACTTTGAACCAGATTAGCATATACATTAGCATGCTCTGTCTTATTCAAAAAAGCCCTTGGCTTTGTCCCTAATGACACTTAGCATAACACAACCCGGTTCATAATCTAGCCAATTGGAATTGCTAATTATCTTGAATAAAGATTCACAGATAA
This sequence comes from Fistularia commersonii, assembly GCF_037954325.1. Lineage (NCBI taxonomy): Eukaryota > Metazoa > Chordata > Actinopteri > Syngnathiformes > Fistulariidae > Fistularia > Fistularia commersonii. The sequence continues at coordinate 7,106,786 of NC_141302.1, forward strand.
TTGTTTTCTCAGTCATACTTTGAACTCATGTCATTTTTATGCCCATTTAGTCAACAAAAATCACGAGACTTTTTTTCCCCATCCAGTTTTGAATTCATTCCTAAATACAGATTTACAGACTTGAAAACACAATTATTAAAAGTTGAATTGTCGGTCACAACCATAACTGTATTTTCCCATAGATCAAATACCAGTGCATGAAATAATATAGATAGATGTTCATTTAGTTTTGTTTAGTAGCCATATGTCCCTCTAAAGATATAATCATGCTTCATCATTACGTCGCAATAAAAGGGATTGTAAGAATTATTTAGTCAGATTTTTCTCACCACTGCTGCCTTTTCACACTGAAAACATCGCTGTTTTATTGATCGAATTTGCAGCGATAATACCTTGACACACAGCTGACATTTTGCATCCTCCAACTAATTTTAAAAATATAATTATTAGGGTTTTGCATTCATTTTAGCTCCTCTTCCTTTCTGAATATTTTGTGTTGTGAGCACTGTGCTCTTTGCTAGGAGTGTGAGGGAGAATCAATTTCCTGCATAGGTTAAGCATAGTGGCACAAACGAGGAATTAGGATGGGTTTTGTCTCTAAGCCAACCCTTTGTACTGGTCACACAGTTTTACTCTGTATCGGAGGCATTTCCTACTAGAACCATCAGAACAAACGCCTCTAAATAAAAAAGATTTAATTTTATTAGAACATGATAGAACCTGCCCAGTTCTGCTCTTTTAGCCCCTATATAAATATTGAGGAGTTCAAAAATTCTGTTGACGATTAGCATGGTGTTCTTACTTTAGTAGAGTTCATTTCAACATATGATACTGTTTAATAATCTGTAACAACCAGCTGCACCAGAAGCAGACTTCAGAAAGATTTTAATTTAATGCCCAAAACATAGCAGACAGATGTTACATTATTTTGTAGTACAAGAAACAAAAATAGAAATAAACTGGCCATTACAACAATTGGGCTATAGGTTATCAGGGTTTAAAAGAAAAACTCCACTCATGGTGCATTGTTTCCTTCCTCACCATTATTTTATCAGAGACCTTCTCAAGCACCACACACAAGAGCAACACTCTGTTCCAGCTGGCAGGCAGTTGGCAGCCCAGTACAGGATTAACTGGTACCAGTATGCTGGCCTATAAATAGAGTCTACCAACTGCTTCAGGAAATGAACCATGATGGAGCCTCCCAGAGGCCCATGAACAGGTTGTGCTTTTTATCCCCTCCTCTCTGTTGGGACTAATGTGTGTGAGAGTGCGTTCCCTTCTGTTGATCACTGTCTTCCAGTGAAACTTACTGTAGGCGTGCATTGCAAGGCACATGCTTTCATGATGCCGTGGTCCTCTAATGTACAAATGCCCTCTGTTATTGGGGCCAGAGCCAATTTTCCACACATTTTCTGAGCCGCTGCTCCTAGCCTCAGTGCAACATTAGAACCGCCAACCATTGTTTTCTGCAGCACTTACCCTGCGCATTGATCCTTCTGTCATGGAACAAGCAATACACTTTGTATGTTTGCCTGCACTTCTGCTTTTGATGAACTCCCTGAATTGATCCCGACATTGCTGCAGTCATTATCTCAGCTCAGTAGTGTTGGTTTAGGTGGGACCTCTGGAAGAAAGACAACAGTATGGAAGAATGGCTCAAGAAAGAAATTGTTCTAGGACAAGAGGCGGAGCGGAATTTTTTTTCTGTGTGGTGTGTTTTCTTTTGTCATATGTCACCGTGAATGTGACAAGTTTAAAGAGGATAGCAAAATCCATCTTTTCTGTTTCTTCCTCACTTAATCTTTGTGATTTATTTTATCCATACTTTTATTCATTATATCTATACCGTAATTGCAGTGATGTTGGAGCCAATCCCAGGTATCACTGGGCAAGACGTGGTTGCCAGTCAATCACAAGGCCTCGTATAGAGACAAACAACCCCTCACACTCTCATTTATATGTCAGGGCAAATTAAGGTCTCCAATTAACCTTAGTCTAAATATGTCACTGGATTATTGTTTTTTTTTTCAGTTTCATGACATGCTTCTTTTTATTCTTTACATGGCAGTTTTAAAGTGGATGGAGTCAAGGATGAGATGCGATTTGGGGATGAGAAGCGAGCTCAGTCTGTGGATGGGGGAGAGGTAAGCTGTCCTGTATTCATTTTCTATACTGGACTCCCAAGTTCTGTCTCGAATATCGAACGCCAGCAAGAAAATCCATCTTTCCTGAGGTTGAATTGTGGTTTAAATGCATAAAACTGATGGCTTTTACCAGTCAGTGGACCCATTTGGGAAATGTTCTCAAGACGACCCAAGGGGTTGGGGTAAAGCCTCAACCAGATGGCTGTTGTTGATATTTCTTTTTGGGGGCTACCTTGCATCGCAGAAACTTATAACTCCTAAATATAGAAAAGGGTTTTGCTGTTATATTTACAGGATTCGATTTAATCGAGTGGGTGTTCACTCACCTCTGTTTGTTTCTTTTTATGAACATAAAAGTTACATCCTGCCGGACAATTACTTACTGAGTTGATTTGTATTCCATTCTTCATTTTTTTTGTTTTTCTTGCCATGTATGAGAACCACAGGGAAACAAAATACATTTTGACTTTACTGTCTTCACGGTGGAATCATCCCTTACTTTCATACTCAATTCTTTAAAGATTTTCATCAACAATGAATATAAATTTACTCATTACTTACAGACGCATAATGTTGTTTACTGCAGTCAGCGGAGTCGCTGGAAATCACTAAAAATGGCAATAAACTCGTATCCCAAATTAAATCACTTAAAAACAAAATATAATAACAGCAACAAAAAAAAACAGTTTGAAACACAGTTGGTCAAATGGTACAGTCACAAAACTATATACTTGTACTAGAAGCAATCAGGGATTCTAGTTATTCCTAACTGATAACGTAAGGCCACAGTCTAATGCTTGTACCACAATGGAGGACAATATTAACCGAGGATAGCAAGATGGGGTGTATGAAGTCATTATATTTAAAATTAGAATGGAACACAGGACTGCTGCTGAATAAAAATCTTTTTAGAGTTTGTAAAGTCTATAAAGGACAATGTCTAATATTAACATAGTTGACACTGTTAAAAGTTCCTAAATTTTGAAATGCTCCTGAAATGAGCATTTGTGGGAGATTCAGGACCTCAATGGTGGTTGCCTTAATGTTTACATTAGATGTTTACATCTATCAGGTTTGACTCAGCCTCCAACAGGGTTCAGAAAAGATTTAATATCTGGTTGATTACTAATTAAGGTCACTTTGTGCTGGTACCTTGGAATTTCACGTTTGCAGTCAACTGCAGTTGATATAGCTGATTTACAGTAGTTGGCATTATTTAAATGAGCTAATTGCCATCCTCCTTGTTTCCCAGAATTGTGGGTAACAAATATTCTTTTTCAGATTCAAGGTTCGACACTAAAATTATGAACAGAAGTTTCGAATATTCAAATAATCCATGTCTATGTAGCACAGTTATTCAAATTATGTGATTATTTGTGTGATTATATTACACGGTTCTATCAGTTAGGCGAAAATGCCAAATTGCAGGTACTGGGGGCCCGAAAGTAACTAGTTTAAATATGTATAAGGTGATGAGAGAAATGAGCCCTTGTTTTAAGCTTCAGGTATGATATGGCTCAAGATACCAGTTTCCCTTAACATGTTACTGAGCTGAGTCCCTTATCAGTGTGATAGTCACATCTGTGGTATTTATTTTCCTGCAAGATAATACTGTATAATGCATTAGTAGCTTTAGCTTTTTGCGCGGGCTGCCTGTCAGTCTGCCCGGGCTTACTGCTATTTCCCCTCGTACAACAGCGTCCTTTCCACATTCATTTGAATTCTGAGCAGGACGAGTACAGTTTCTCAGCGGTGATTTTCCCCGAAGCTGAAATGTGTGGGAATGCAGCTGTCTGTTTCATTTAAACTTGTTGAGTCTTCCTTTTACCAGCCGCCAGATCTCAAAACCTTTTGCTATGAACACAATAGCTGGCTCTCAGTTTTTCCTCTCTTGCTCATTTTCATTCTGTAAATGGACTTTGATATTCACCATCACACACCAGCAAACAAGGATTCTCCCACTGCAGGGCATTTTAAGTTCAGCTAGTCAGTAGCATGTTGCGTAGCTGGGAATTTTTTTAGTTTTCACAAGTTAGGTTTTGTGACACTGCTATCTTGCATGAGCGTAATTTTGGCTGCAAAAAATATCTAAGAGAGACCGCTCCGATGTTTGGCTGTCTGTATCTAACAGAAAACAGAGAAGCAGGACTCATTAGGTATTTCTCCTAGCTAACGGGGAACCATTCTTAATGCATTCAACTGCATCTGAAGAGGATGAATCAATATGAATATGCATGAATATGAAAATGTGTGCTTAATTGCAACCACAACAAACGGTGAGCAAGCCGGGTAAATTAAACAGGGTGCCATTGACAACAGTTAACAGGCAATTTACATCAGAACTGACAAGCGGTCTTGTGTTAGCAGCTTAATCAAGGTCCAAGGGCAGCAACATTTCCATCATGCAAGAGTATATCGGGAGGGATTGAGGTAAATCATATTATTTTCCAAATGTCTAATTCAGTTACAAGCGGATCTATTGTGCACTATGTGGAAAAAGAGCATCATTGCCTGGTTGCAATGCCTGAAAACCTTGATTCCTTTTCATCTGTCATTCTCAAGGGGCATTTTTTAAGCATATTTATACAATTCAGGTCATTTTCACAACTTTCTGTCAGTTTACTCCTTCTCTTTCATTCTTTTGAAGAAGCTTTAGCCTCTGCAGAACATTCAGTTTCCAATTCAACGGCTCAGATAATTCAAGAACAGAGAGGATTTTCTGGAGAACAATTTGATGATCAAAGGAGTCACTCCTCTCAGGAGGAGAAGGAGAGATTCTGAAGTGCTGGCCCCTTAGAATCTATTATTGTGTTACTGCCCTCCATTTCCTGCAGAAACTATGGTTAATGTAAATTTAAGTTAACTCACATTCAAGAGGTAGACGTTTGTATCGAGGAAAAAAAATATAGCACTATTTATGTTGAGGTGTGGCCTTTTCAGTAGATTTACTGCAACATAAATAACGTGAATTGATGTAATTCTAATAGTCAAACATTTGAACTAAATTAGATCTTAGTAACTCATGATTGATAACCACTCGCTAGAGGACTGTCCTCTATTTTGGCCTTAACCACAGGACAATATATTTTCAGAAGCAGTGACGTGTGACTGAGCTTGTTCTGTAGTTACGTGCTGAACAGAGCTGGAGGAAATTGCCTTCTCTCAAGAAATAGGCATTTGTGCTGAGGTGAATTTCACTCATCATTCCACTACCCACTCACCTCCCTGTAAAGCTTCTAACTCAGCCTCCCAGAAACTGAAAGATACCAAATATAGAATATGTTTTTCATTTCTTTTGAGCAGGAGAATAAAAGAAAATCCCCTAATCCAAAATAAAGTAAACATTCAGTTTTCCAGCACGTGTTGGTGTCGATAAGAGGAGTGAGTTTGGGATATTTTACCTTTTCTAAGCATGCGAATGAAAAACATCGCTGTGGGAATTCTATATCAAAGCTTGAGAGTAAGTGTGGAAATTTAGCCTGTTTCTGCATTTGTTTATATTGTCTGCGCTGAAATCTTTATGTACAGTGAATGTGGTGATGTAGGTAACAATGAGACAGTGTGGCGGAGCAGAGACTGAAGGGAAACCAGCGCCTGAATTAATCATTGTAATGAGTTATTGTTATTATCTTCATACGTTACTGCTCGTTCGTGGTGTGATAATAACAAAGTGAACCATTTAACTTTCTCTGACGTAGATGTCACTCTCATTTCTATTATTAGACTGGGCAGTGCAGTCTAAACACAGTTTACCGTCTTGTGGTTTTGCCTTATACTACTGCTAATTCAGGAAATTATTTGTATTACTACTAATTTAGTAAACGCATTGTTCTCCAATGAGTGTACGACGCTGTTTTCAAAACCTTAGAAAAAGACCAATAGCAAGTAGATAACTAATCCCTTTTCAAACTTTGAAAAAAAATTACAAAAAAAAAAAGCCAAACAAAAAGAAGCCTGAAGTTGAACCTTACTGTAAAATATCTTAAGTTTATAAAAAACAATGGTGATGAGTGAGAAGGAGGCAACAAATTGTAATTTTTTTAAGGTCAGTTTGGTGATGATGTGGCATATTTATTCTATAAAATGCTCATGCAGCCGCATTTTCATGAGGAATTAAAATCGCTATCATGTTGGGGACACACTCAGTTATATTGTGATGAGAATCTATGAAAATTTCTATATTTAAGCAAATACAAGAAACAGTCTTCTAACTATCTGACCATATTATTTTTTTCCTATTGCCCTTTGCTAGATGTCTATATGTAATGCAAAGTAATCAGTCAACATTTGTGAAATATAGTTCTTATATTATAGGCTTTATTGCCTATAATATAGGCATTATTAGCTTTCCACTAGATCCCACTTTTTAAATATAGAAAAAATATTGAATTATTTTTTATCATAAATGCAAGATAATATTATTTCCAGATTGAATGTCCCATCTGGTTGGTTTGCAAAATGGGGATAATAAAAAAGGGAAAAAAACTTCTGTTTAAATGATTATAGCTTTTTTCTTTTCATTCAGACATCTCAGGATTTTTCCAGCCAACGTTTTTATTCATAAAGTGAAAATTTGCATAAGAATAGGTGGATGGAACTGCAACGATTCTGTTTTGTTTTCCTTGATTTAGGGCTGTTAGTCAGCCATGATATAATTTGAAGATAGCATCTAGGTCACTGGGAAATGATGAATGGCATTTTCTTTCTGTTTTCTGATATTTCATTTACTTGTCAGTATTCATGAAAATAGGCCGGTACCTTAACATATAATGTTTTTCTCTATTCGCATTCATCATTTTACTCCTTTCTTTATCTACAAAATAAAAATGTTATCACACTGAATCACCCTTTTTAGGGGTCAGAAATAATGGGAGTTTAATTTAATATATGTTAGTAAGAGATTTGGAAATTTAAGGAGAGAAATGCCCCTTTTGTCTTAGCCGGCTTAAAGGAGTGTATTATGTCTCCTTCGATTGACAGTCAAGCTGAGAGGACATTCAGTGCAAACTTTTGAAATGGAGACAACGTGCACAAACTACTGCTGTAACCATAAGCCGAGACAGTGGAAGGGCTCCTTTTTTTGACCAGGCATCAACAAGCATTAGAAGAGATCTGCGGACTCATTTGTAACTGCTGCCTCCTTCTATAAAAACAAACTTGACAGCAGATTATGCGTGTTTGTGACTCTTCTCCAACCTCTGTAAACATTCCATTGATGGTGGAAACTGCCAACACCTTGTTAGAGGGTGAAATGAAGCCGGATTAATTCCTCATATATTTCATGTCATTAGAATCAAACTTTATACTCCCAAAATAAACAGTGATAGAGGTATTTGTATTAATGAAGGGGGGGCTGTACCATCAAATTTCAAAATCAGTATTTTCATCGGGCTTTTTGACCGTTATACACCACTGATAGTTGGCAGAGAGGACCACAATTTCACATTTCTGAAATCATTGCCACTGGTGTTAACATGCACAAGCGCATGAAGTGTTATCATAGAAAATAGCACCAGTAACATGCACATCAGGACATGGGATTTGTTTTCATATCACATTGATGTGAAATGATCTGAGCTATGTATTAAGATGCACACTGGAGATGCGCAGACCTACTTTCTCTTTATGCCTTACTTTACTCTGTAAAGTGTCTGACACAGGATTGTGCTTGGTATTGTTAATTTTAATGTTTGTGTTGTTAACTGTCAGGAGTAGAGATGGAAATAAACCATAGCTCATTCATGATGAGCTGTCTTCTTCTGCAAATGATTCATAAATTGAGTCTACACCTCAACATGGAGCTGTCCATTTATAATGGAGCTAGTTGATTCCTAACCAGCGTTTGGAATAGCAGTGACACACCTGCTCCTAATGCAATGAAATATGGGGAGATTCTTTACTTGTAGCTTGATGCTCCAATATCCTGGTTTGCTAGATATCAATACCTGACTTCAAACCAGAAAGCAGTCTAATTTGCATACCTACACTTTAGCCAGGCGTCTGCTGTTTCTCCCAGATGTCTTCCATAGTTTACTATTCCCTTCATTATAAAGTGTCATTGCAACTGTAAGAAGGGACGGTATTCTATTAATTTTCCGTGAGTTATCTTACTCATGTTGCTGCAACCTTTGTGTACAAAGTGGTAGTACAACTATGTAGCTGGATATACCTAACATTACCAATTATTTATTGAGAGACAGGATAAAAATAAAACTACCAATTATTTATTGTGTAAGTGAAACTAAACATCTCCTTCGGTTTCTAATGTTTTCCATCCCAGAACAAATGATTCAGAGACAGTACGCTGTGTGTGTCTGTATGTGTGTATATGTATATGTATATGTATATGCATATGTATATGTATATATATATATATATATGTGTGTGTGTGTGTGTGTGTGCATATGTGTGTGTGTGTTTATACACACATAGTGCATATATGTATACACACATATATACTGTATATAGTGCATATGTGTATGTTAATTGGTTAAAAAAGCATTTTAAGCATGGCTATTTTGATGTCAGACAACATTAAAAATGTCTCCTTATTTCCTTCGTCCCTTTTTGGTTTTAGAGTTATTATGATGATGATGTCGTGAATTAATCACACAGCTTTTATTTTTATTTCTGAACCACAACTTTTATCTGACATTAACATAAACCTTCTCTGTGCCGTTTATCCTTTTTTTTTTTTAACATTTGTCAGTTGTTGTGGCAGATTGATGACATTCCTCAGAGACAAACTGCACCTGCAGGACAAGCAGGCTTGACGTGACTTTACCCCTCTGTCTTGGCAACTACACTGAGGCCTCTTGATGTTCACAACATCCACTGATACACACAAAAAAACAAACAGCCGGTGCCTCGTGTTGCCCTCCCACCCTTGTCACTACCAACCAAGGTTAGCCACTCAGCCCAGCTCTTCACACCATCTGCTTGAGCTGGTTGACATTTGGCCCTGGCCAGCACTAAAATCTCACTTCAAAGGGGCTCTGGAATATTAGCATTCTGTTTTTGGATTGTGTGTCAAGAGGGCAAATCCAGGCAATTGTTTACCTCTTATAAAGGAAATACAGTCTTGGCTGGATATTGAAAGAGAAGGCTAAAATTTTTGACATGTTGTCATGTATTTTCGGCATGTAACACAATGCAACGATAAAATGGACAGTATAATGGCTTTGCGTTGAACACGATGCTGAATCTCCCCGTTTGACTGTAAATTTTACCCCGGCATTAATTCTTATTTATTTCATTAACTTATAGTCCATGTATTTCAAATCGCAGACACCCGCAGTGAGAGGCAGGGCATCTCGCCTGATTGCGTCTCACCAGCCTCCAGAGGGGGGCAGCAGGCCTCTAAGTTGTGTGCAGGCCTATGGAGAAATCGAAAGTCACATTCACAGGTCATTTAATCTCTTTGTTTTGTCGCTGGCTTGGCCTCTGGTACTGTTCTTCTGGTTTGCTTACTCGAAAAGAGAGACATCCTTCCTGTTAAGAAATGAACAATTCCCATTTGCCTCGAAGAATTTCCTTTCCATGCATTTGTAACTGCAAGGAGGTTTTGTAAGCTTACACTGTCAGAAGATATTTCTTGGTTTGAATAGGAGATCTATTGTGTGTGCAACTTTACTGAAATTATTTTTTTTTCTTTTTTTTTACAGCAGTGTATCCTCTTGCATCATTACTAGCAACCGAGAATTTTAATATGTTCAGTGCAGCTGCAGAATTAATTTAAATGTGAGTTAAACAATATAAGCCAAACAATGGGAGCTGCATAGGGTGGGGTGTGTTGGGGGATTAGCTTTGGCTAGAAACCTGTATACATAAGATCTACTTTCTATGTTTTCATGAAGCAGTGTATAATGCATTTGCCCTTGTCAAACAAATAACAACAACAGCCACAACAGCAGCAACAACAACACAACAATAAAATAATAATAGTAATAGTAATCTGATGGTATGTCGACATGCTATATACTAAATTACAACATGTTTCACATTTTATATTTGCTTCAAAAGACATCCATCATTTTCCATTTTCAATTTTTGAATATAACCGAGGTACATAAAGATACTGTGTGATCATAGCAACTTTGCCATTATAAGGTATGTGCAGGTAACTGTGATGACAACAGTAACCTGTGACATGCATGTTTTTTTTCATTACTCCAAAATGATGGGTACAGAGTGTTAAAAACCCGCTGGGTGGTTAAGGCTGGCTGGGCAGATGGAAAAAGGAGGTTGCCTCTGCCTTCTCTTTGTACCATTCATCACCTCCCATCTCATGTGTCATGTTTTTGCTTCCCAGCTAGAGCACTTTCAAGTTATATAATGTGAAATGACAGGCTCAAACCAGAGGTGGACTGATATGTAGTGTATAAAGTTGAGGTAGGGAAAACTGACCTGCTAAAAGATGCTGTAATGGGCCATGCTCTTTTATATTCCAACAGTTAGGGAAGGAGGAGCTGAGGCATGATGAATGATTGGGGCAGTCATAGCCAAAGACTATTTTTCATTTTTTTCAGGCTGCAGACCAATCAATCTTGAATCTATGGCTTTGCCCCCATCTTCCTCACCTATAATCTTCACCAAAACCATCTTTTGTTTTGTAACTGAGATTGGATGCACTCTATGTTGTGTAGGTGAACTAGGTAATGGAACCGCTGTGAGGTCAGAGGCAAGATGGGTAAGAGTGAAGGGTTCCGCCCCATGACGTCCTGATATAGGTGTCTTGTATCAAGAAGTGTCTGTGTGCTTGATAACCTGTAGTGCTTGTTACAGTGTTCTTTACTTCTATCAAACTTTTGGATTCTTAAAAAATACTGTACAGGTGCAGAAGGTAATGAAAGTTTGAAAGGAAAAATAGAAAAACCCCAAAAAGACATACAAACCAAGAAAAAAAAAACAAGCAGCAGAGTCAGATTCTAAGAAAGTTGGATCACATCGCAGTGTTTGTACCACTTTGACTCTGCAGCTCAAAATTCTGTCTCACAAGCTGCACTGACAAACCGGCCTTAAAGCAAGCTCAAGGCAATCATTTGTATTCTTATCAGCTTTAACCACTTGACAAATACTATTGATGTTGCACCCGTGTAGCTTCAGCTCCCAGGAACAGGGAACGTACTGTCCAAGGAGAATAGACATTGGTTTCCTCTGGGACAATCTATGCCAGTGTTCCCAGGTGAATGCATTGATCAGTTGTTTTATAATCTGTCACAACAGGAGAAAGGATGTTTTTTGGCACCGGATGCAGTTTCTAAACATAATAACATTTTTGGAGCATTTTGGAGGGATTATTATTAACTTATGCTAATAAGAGAAAGTGGATAATCAGCTTATTCTAGGCACATGGATATCTTTTTACAGCAGCGTAAGAGCGGGAGCTTTAGTTGAAGTCGGTGTCATGATATTGCAGGGAAATTTGAAAAATTTCAACTGAGGATTTGCTTTCATACGTGTAAATGTTCTGGCCGTGGATCATGCTAACTTTGTACCTATTCCCTTGTAGATGTTCAGGAAAAATACGCTGTTAATCAATGCAGCAAGTTAACCTTATTAGAATCTAGACATTTTGAAAGGTTTGTACACTTGCTGTGGTAATAGGTATCGGTATGCTTTCGGTTTTAACCATAGTAAAAGAAAAAATTAGTCAACAAATAAAAAAAAGTCTGCCTTATTTTTGCAAGTTGTTATTTGGCCACACCAGTATATTTTACTTGATGACAAGCAGTAAAAAGTGAAAGATGCATTATTGAGTGTGGTTGGATTTTCAGTTGCAGGAATCAATTAAAGCCCTTGTCTTTGAGTCCAAAGAAACCAGAAAGACCAAGTAGTCCTCTGATTTAACAAGTGTAGGCAATTATCTCTTTCCATCAGAGCTTTCCACGTGTAGTCAGAATGACGCCATTGGTACCATGGTGCAATTCTAATGCATTGTGGTGAGGATAACTTAGATAATAATTTCTTGTCCCTGTTTTACAAGTACATGGTTGTATACTTAGAAATCTTAAAATGTTTTTGTTGTCCCTCTCACAATTTTTCCAAAATGGTAGAATTGAGGAAAAAATGCCCAGAGATAGGTCTCCCTTTTGAGACTTTGCAGATCCATTTAGCAAACAGCGTATAAAAAGGCTGATTTACAAAACAAGCCTGCATAAAACAAAACTCATCAGATGGTCTAAATTCATTGCTTTGCTGATATCAGGTAAATCACAGACCCAAAGATACAGATATGTACAAGTACTGAGCAATTCTGCATTTTTAAAAGGGACTGCAGATTTAAAACATTGTTACACTAATGTGCTTATGATGCATTGTTATTGTTATTATCTTGAATGTCAGAAAAGCCATAGTTGAATTCCACCTCACTGCTTTCATACTTTCCAAGTCGATTATTTTATAAAAAGAGACACTTCATATTGTAAGCACAGCGAAAGATGAATTTGACTGTTTTTTTATTATGGAATGAAATGAAAAATCTGAGCATTTCGAAAAGAGTACATTCTTGTGGGTCTCCATAGCCATGAAGTGACAAGTTTGAAGATATATGGTCTTGTTGTGTGAGACTCTCGAGAGCAGAGCACATGGTCGTTGCTGGACCAGATGTCGACTCCACGCGACACCCACGCTGTTTTTGTCGCACCCTGCTGCTCGACACATCGAGTTGCTGGCTCACATAGAAAATGAATGACTTCTTATGTCTTTTGCACTCACATTGGTCCCTGTGTGTTTGTCGGATTTGCTAAATAATGCAATACTGCAAATAATCTGGAAATTGTTTCAAATTAATCCTGTGAAGTGAATTCAGGTATTGATACCTTGGATTGCATTGTTGTAATACTTGTAAATAATAAGTAATATATGACCAACGATATTGCAGTTATATTAAGGTAAAAAAAAAAAAAGATATCTCCATCTAGTGCCATCTTTCTGTAACCTGCATTTTCTTGTGAATGAACTATAGCTTTCAGTCTTTTACTTAAAATATCAAGTCTCACCAGACATCTGACACCAGACAGACCACTAGTTCCTGTAAGACCATATCCTGAAAGAACCTCATAGTCTTTGCTGGGAGATGGTTGATATGTTTTGTTTCCATGGTGACCCCCTTGCACAGCACCTAAGACAGTAATAAAGCCACTCATAGGCCACAGGGATATCAGAATAGTTTGAGTCTTCAACGTTTCAGCTATTGTGGCACTTGGAGGGGTTACACAACCTGACGTTCACCCTAGGAATGTTTCCTTCCCCATCATTTCTGGGCTTTTTGAGAGTGGCAAAGATTGGGCTCACTCGCAAAGGGATGACACACAAAATGACAAAACCTCTGTGTCTGTCTGTCAGGCTTGGTCTTTATCCGACTGACATTTGCTGGCTCAGGCTCATCCAAGCTCTGGAGAAGCCAGGGATAAGCGTCAGACAGAGATGGCCTTTTCCTTCGCATTTCTGTCTAGACCAAGATTCGAGGGTAAAAAACTGCTTTTACATCTCCATTGTTTTTACAGACTCTGAGAAATACAATTGCATCTGAGCCTTCACATAACCCAACAATGGTGTTTTGTTCCTGCAGAGCTATGTTCTTTTTATTGATGCTGACCCACCCCATTGGTGATGAAGGCTGGATTGCACTGTTACTTCAGCAGTGAATTTTCTTGTCCTATGACTAAGTTAAAAGAACAATGCAAGAATGCCTTGTGCCATTTAAAACTGATGAGCCAAAGCCGGCATAAAGGAGGAGAGGGGAGGTGTAGGTGTTAAATTGATTGGCGAGAGGAAAAAGCATCTGCTTTGCAATAGCTTAACAGTTGCCTCAGAAGCACGCCTGCCATTGTTTCCAAACAAGAATACCCACTTCTGTGTGCCGAGGAGTGTCGCCTTCAGAACAAATGTGTGAAAGGGAAAGAAAATGTTGCATAAGAAGGAACATTTGGAGACGTCTTTTTTGCAGCCTTCCAGGACCTTGATCTATTTTCTTTTTCATAGCTGCCTCCCTTTCTGTTCTTCAGGCAGTTCAGAGTTAACACGTGGGCTGAGAACAAAAGACAGGGTATATAAGGCTGGAGTCAGCAGCTGATCCAATGACAGAAATGGGCGAGAGGGTCCCAGGTGTAGTCATGACTCAAGTAGCACTGCAAGAGGGGCTTGTGATTGAGGGGGGCAAGGAGCGAATAGAAGCATGGGTGCATCATGGGAGCCTGTGTCCTGTGTGACAGGCCGCCTGGTGTGTCGCATACTCTCTGACAGCAGGAAAAGCAAAGAGACAGGACACCTGAACCCTTTGACCTTCACCAAAGTAATACGGGACTGAGACTAAACAGCAGTGGCAAGCGTGCACACCTCTCTGTATTTTAGTTTTGTGCAGTAGATTGGAAAATATCACTTGAGGTTTGCGAGATGCACGCGCTTTTTAAATAATAACTAACCAACTATGCAATGAGTTTCACATAATGATAAGGAGAATTCTAATGATATTGCCGGTCATTTGTGTTTTATAGTACTGGTAGTTCTAATCAATAAACAATGATAGGGATTACTAGCACATTGACTCCATACTTATAGTACTGAGAGTTCTGACCATTCAGAAGATGTTCCTCCAGGAGCAAGTGGTCTGTTTGTGCTCAGCAGATGTTTGGTGTGACTTGATATTTTAATAAAAAGACTGAAATCCATCCCGATTATACTTGGATTTTGACCAAGTTAAGGAATCAGGCGTCAGTCTTGATTTTCACTCTGATTTGCATCCTGTCCTGTCCTTGTGGTTTCTTAGTTTTCTTAGTTAATATAATATCATATCTTGCATACAGTAGTCTCAGTGTTAAAAAATATTACTATCATTATTATTATTTTTATTTCCTTCAAGGACAGGTATATATGTTCTCGTAAATGTACCTTCCAGTCTTTTGTCAGACTTAGGGCTAAAAAGGCTCCATGAATCCACTCCAGACTTCATTAGTGACTCAGAAGAGATTTCAACTTGTCTTATGTTATGTAGTTTATGGATCATAATTCTTCATGGAATGTTTATTTTCTAGAATTTAATATATACAGGAAAAACAATATTTAGAAAAAACCTTGCTGTAGTTAGAAACTATAAACTAGAATATACCTAAATCTTTTTCCAATCAACTAGTTTAGATTCCTTGCTGAAATGTGCTCTGCTTTAAATATCACATTTTTTATTTGTGACTTGGAATTAATTGTGACAAAAATCCCTGCTAACTGTGATGTGTCTCTTGTAATATTTCCTTTTTGGCTGAGTGCCATGCTAATTTTAACAGGCCAACATTTATTTAAGTCAAACAAACTGATTGAAAAAACTTGTCACATCAACGCTCAATGACAATGCTAATGTATTGTCTTTTTTATATTTGATTACTATGGTTTTACGTGCAATAACAGAGGACTGTAAGAGACATTCATCACAGCACCACCCCCACTACATTTATAATTTTATAGACAGATGCTGAATAAATGACTAATATCACTAAAGTGCCCCTTCCTACTGTATATCTCCTTTCATCTCATAACACATTAATATTCTCCTCTCTTTCTGGCACTTCTGAATGAATTATCAGAGCATTGATTGGAACATTTATTGATTTATTTATTAGAGGAACAGCAACAAACTACTTTAAAGTTATTTATTCAGTTTATACATGCATTTACATGTACAGAAGGAACAAATGGTAAAAAAAAACAAAAAAATAGTTTTCCGTCACTTGAAAATTTCTAAATGTATGATTATACCTTAAGTTTTTGGGAGTTGGTTCCAGATATGTGTATTGTAAAACCAGACTGCTTTGGCGGAGACAAAGCAGGGGGCGAACTTGTCCCATGTGATAGAAGACTTATGAACAGGTTAATAATAGATCAGCATATCAGTCAAGCTCTATGGACCTAAATGCTGATGAACTCTTTGAACCAGGAAGAGCCTAAATGATTTGACCTCGTGTGAATATATTATTGCCAAAGTGTGTGACCCTAGAATGGAGCCTTGAGGAACGCTTATATTATTTCATACTGATTGACCAGCTCTGACTGCAGAGGGCCTAAAAGAATGCCTTCATGCAAATCTGGTTGATTTAATAGATTCAAATGGATCACACACCTACATGTACCTGAGTAGAGAGAATAACTAATTTTTTGTTTAGACAGTTGAAAAACAGCAAAATCATTTCACGCCTTCGTAGATAGAGGCTCATGAACTCTTGAAACTTATGTCTGCCTATAAGCAGGATTAATTATTACACAAACATTATTTTTGATGTTGGCAATGATGTCAGAGAATTGGTCTGGCTGTTATATTTCAGATCCAAAAGATAAATTGGAAATTCTTTATTTACATGCCATAATGAAGATATTGATCTGTTTTCCATCATCCAGCCCCACAACTCTCACTATTTTGTAAGCTTCGCAATTATTCATGGCAGTTTCACTTTACCAGAGACTACCATTACCTTATTGGGGTCAATTGTATCAATTACATTGCTTACTTTAGAACCAAAATTTTATTCAGTATCTATGAATAAGACTCAGTTGAGGGCAAGGGTGGGGCTACAGAGTCTGAATAAATACTTTGCTGAGGTTTTCTGTTATCCAACATTCTGTAAACAATGTTGGATAACAGTAAACAACATAACTTAAAGACATAGAATTACCAGAGAGAGCAATATCAATTATAACAACTTTAGAAATGTAAAGACCCCGACAGATAGCTGAGACATTTTTGTTGGCTCTTTCACATGGTTTGTCAGCTAGTGTTTATCTAAAAAATAATCAAGTTATGTACAAACTTTGTTTTGGGCTGTCAAAATTAATTCTAAGGCAAGCACCCTTAACTGCATAGTCAGAGTTCTGCGTTTCTTATACAGCAGTTTGACAAAGTCGTAAACAACAAGGGTGGTGTTGGTATTAAAAGTCAGATGAAAAATATTTGAGTTAAGAGGCATCCAGGCCTGACTGTCATTGCAGCGATCACCACAGGGACATTTTTCCATTTTAGCATCATTTCATGATTTACTTGGTTTACATACCTCATCATTCAATGTTTACTGTTTAATGTAACAGTGAACTTTACTGCTTTGCACTCATTATTAAATTGTTAATTTCCTCTCACTGTTGTGAGAAACGTCTTTTCGATCCCACTGTATGTCCAGTACATGCGGAGAAATTCACAATTAAACTGACTTTGACTTTGACTTTGTGGCGTTAAATGTACCTACACTGTCCTACCTGGATGACCATAATGTTTCTGTCAGCTACCCGTGGATTTCTAAAGCAAGAAAAAAGTGACTGCATGAGTGATGTCTTTGAACTTTCACGGCTGGATTGTAGAACGATGAAAGGACATTTATTTCCCTCCTAGCTTCATAGCAGCTTGCTGGAGAAGCAGAATGTTATGCTGCTATACAGTGACCAAACTTTTTTGACCAAGCTGTTCGTTACTTGCACCATGGATGGACTGCAATGTTTGTGTCTGTTCCATTATGTGTAGATCTAATGAGACTTTTTCAAGTGATTTCTTTTTTGTGTAACAAAGCTCAGTGACTCCTAGTTTAGCTGAGTGGGTCACTCTGGAATTTCAGTGCTGCAAAGATTAGGTATGTTCAGGGCCTTAAAACCATGAGGAGAATTGGACAATGGGGGGAGTGAGGAAAGTTTGAAGGGTGACCAACTGTTTAACTTTATTAGTCAAGTCTGATGCAGGAGCATGAATGGAGGAGGGTAGGTGAAGCTGATTGGGACTGGGATGTTTTTTGGGAGGCAGGGGTGTAGAAGACCACCCCCCCCAAAAAAACATCCTATGTTGGATTATATGATATTTATCATGTGGCTTCAGAGACTCTGGGCACCGGTGTTTCTCATGCTCCGGCTTAAAATGTAACAGTTGCAAGGTTCATGGCATGTTGAAATATCTGTCTCTTCTTTCGATGATTTTCATTTCTTGCTCACGACTGCTCTCAGTGGGGAAAAAAATGAAAGCCAGCGTCCAGTGGCAATATTCTGCTCAATCTCTCAACTCCCCCGCTTGTTGTTTGAATGCAGCAACATTCAGTGGGCCTGTTACACAGACCCGGTTTGGTTCATGAGTACTGACTAATGTTACCCTTCATTGTTGGTCCCCATACGCACTTTGTCACTTTTCAGAGTTGGACGCAAAGCCACACTGTGTGGGTCTGTTTTTGTCATGTCAGCTCTCATACATCCTTTGGGCAAACAGTATATTTGGGTGGATTGCTCATGCCCCTAACAGCTTTTACAGCAAAGTCACCCAGATATAGAATTTCAAGCCCAGTCATTTGCTGTCCCTGAAGCTTTTTACACTCAGATTTATTCTCAGTGTCTACTGCTTTGTAGCGGTGAGGGTTTGTGATGAAGTTCTAGAGTCTATCTGCAAGACAGAAAATGTCTTCTACATTTAGCCGTAGGAGGAGATTTTATATAAATTCTCTCTTTTACAACTTTGTCCAGCTAGGATCAGTGGTTGATGAGGCTTTGTACTAAATGTAATGCTGTCAGAACCCCCTTCCAATGGCATTGCAAATCTCGGGCTGGTGAGCTGTGAGCTTTGGCCGACCCTTGTCCTAGCCATGATTTCCTCTTCAGCTCATCTGCTATTTAAAAAGTCTCACATGAGAATAAGCTTGACCTGTCCGGTTTCTCTGTAGTAGTAGTGTAGTTGTGGTTAGGACTGTGAAAGCACAGCGCTGTCATTAGAATCAAACCTACATAACAAATATATAGTAGAAAGAAAAAAACCTGCTTCAGTAATATTTCACTCCATAGCAGATGTCCCTAGAAGTGCAAGTCAAAAACTGGAAAATGTTTACATATGTTTACATCCCTAGAAGTGCAAGTCAAAAACTGGAAAATGTTTACATATATAGGCATCCATCATTTCATCATTTTTGAAGATATCTTTGGGATGAGTGGTAAATACTAATGTATTGCCCGTGTGTGATGTATTACTTTTTTTTATTATACCTTAGAAATCTCTTGCGGTAAATTATCTCTGTGTATTTAACCCATTATGGGTAAACCATGAGCAGCAGGCAGGGGTTCAGTGACTCACTCAACAACACTTTGACAGACTCAGCGCAAGAATCGAATTCCAAAGATGGCCTCTCTAACCCCCTGAGCTATACCCCCCCTATCTTAACAAAACAAAGAACAAAGTTATCACCAAAGTACTCACTTATTTTAGTTGATTGCTTCTGCAATATCTAACCTTATAATACAAGGCTGGGCAATAAGGTCAATTGAATAATTTGGCAGAATATAAAATAAAGGTCAACTTCAGCTAGTGCTCCAGGATCCTATGGGCTTAGAATTCTCTCAAATTTCCAAGTTTCTCTGGTCTGTCCGCCTGAAATGCAGCCTCCTCATGCTTTAATTTATCTTTGTAGTCCATAAGGATAGAAAATATACATAACATTATTCATGGATGTATCATTGTTACAGCAGTTTATTCAAATATGATCACATGTAAGTTTACTATCTTTTAAATTCTCTCCACAACTGTTTTCAAGAACTGTAGTCACATATTTTACAGCTTGTACGAACTATCCCGCATATTTGTTTTTTTTTTTTTTTTTGCATTTGGGTGTGTAGTAATTGTGATTTTTAGGTTACGTACTTTGGTCAGGATCAGTATTGTCACCCCCCCCCCCCACCTCTTCCTTCTCATTTCTCACAGTCCACCACTCCCCTTTACAGAGTGACATTTATTAATTAAATATGGTGTACTGCCGCAGGATGTGCCTCCCTTTCCTTTATTTTCAGACGCTAATAATTACATTGGCATTTAGCTCAGTGATACGCCGACCCTATGGCCTTTATGAAATGTTCCCTGGGCCCTGATACTGAGCAAAATATAGACTAATGTGATGCTATATATCGATCCATCTGTCCGTCTTCATGCTTTTATCTTTACAGGCGCTGTTCATTAGCATGGATGAAGAATCTTACGACAACACCCATTTTCTTATAGCTTTAAATGTTGACATCAAGATTAGCTGGAAAAATAATTGCATTCATTTGTTGGTGGGCTCACTGGACTGTTGTTCCCATGCTCCTCCACCTCACTGAAGGAAGAAACAAATTAGTGAATAAATGATTTGATTATATATAGATGTACTGTAGAATTTGAAAGGGTCTTCTCTTGGCCCATGCTCACCTGTTTTTTATTAAAAAATCACTGTAAAAAAATGTAGGTGAAAGCATAACTTTCTTTGTGAAGATAAGAAATATACCACAACAAGATCTATATTTGGTTGTAATTATGATAACTGTTCTATTAAGCTTCAAGATTTATTTTCCAGGGTAACTATTTTACAACATCCATCCATCCATCCATCCATCCATCCATCCGTCCATCCGTCCATCCATCCGTCCGTTTGGCCATCCTGGGTAAAAAACTCATTTCGGCCACTTGGATCCGCAATCTCGTTCTTTCAGTCACTACCCACTGCTTGTGACCATAGCTGAGGATGGGAACTTTTTCACCACCACAGACAGTCTGCATCAGATACAGTCTGCATCACTGCAGACACTGCACTGGTCCACCTATCGATCTCCCGCTCCATCCATGCCTCTCTTGTGAACAAGACTGCCCCTGAGATACTTGAACTTCTCCACTTGGGGCAGGACCTCTTCTCTGACCCGGAGTGGGCACCTCACCTTTTTAGAGGTCCTCATTCTCATACCCCCAGCCCCCAGCATCTCGCCTCGCAGCAATGCGGCGAGTTCGTTGGTATGGCCACATCATCCGCTTGCCTGCCGAACACCCCACAAGCTCCATCTTGGCCTTTAATCCCCAGCTAGCCGGATGGAGAAGACCCAGAGGTGCCCCCCGCACCCGCTGGCTTGATGTTGTGGCCCAAGACCTCAGGGCCTGCGGTGTGAGCCTGGCACAGGCACGGCAACTTGCCAACGACAGACCCCAATGGAGAAACCTGGTAGCCACGGTTGGCTCTACGCATTTCCTGCAAGAGGACTAACTAACTAACTCATTCTCATACCGGCTGTTCCAAATTCAACTGCAACCTGCTCCAGTGAGACCTGGAGATCATGGGCTGATGAAGCCAATAGAACCACATCATCTGCAAAAAGCAGAGACTCGATCCTGTGGTCACCAAAACAGATCCCCTCAACTCCCTGGCTGCGCTTAGAAATTCTGTCCATAAGTTATGAACGGAATAGGTGACATAGGGCAGCCCTGGGGGAGTCCAACTCTCTCCGGAAATGGGTCCAACTTACACCCTGCAATGTGGACCAAGCTCCAACACTGGTCATGCAGGGGCCCGACAGCCTGTATGAGGGGGCTCGGCACCCGTACTCCCGGAGCATCCCCAACAGGATTGCTTGCGGGACACAGTTGCATCTCTCCTCTAGATCTGCAAAACACATGTAGACTAGTTGGGCAAACTCCCATACCTCCTCAAGGACCCTGCTGAGGGTAGAGAGCTGGTCCACTGTTACACGACCTGGACGAAAACTACCCTGTTCCTCCTGGATCAAAAACCCAGCAGCCCTCCTCTCCAGCACTGCTGAATAGACCTTACTCGGGAGACTGAGGAGCATGATCCCCCTGTGGTTGGAGCACACCCTCCGATCCCTCCTTTGTTTGCAATGTGGCAGAGGCATGTCAGTCAGGATAACCCTACAATATCCAGAGCCTTGAGGAACCCAAGGCGGACCTCGTCCAGCCCCGGGGCCCCGCTACTGAAGAGCTTTTTGACTGCTTCAGCCCCGGAAATAGGTGTGTCTGCTCGAGAGTCCCTAATTTCTGCTTCCTCATTGGAAGGCATTTCAACGGGGTTGAGGAGGTCTCGGAAATATTCCTGCCACTGATCTACAACGTATGGAGTTGAGATCAGAAGGGCCCCGCTCCCACTGTACACTGTTGACGCAGCACTGCTTCCCCCTCCTGAGCCTTCGGATGGGGGACCAGAAACTCCTTAATATGTTCTCCATGGTGTCCCCAAACTCCTTTCATGCCTGGGTTTTTGCCTCGGCAGCCACTGAATCTTCATGCCGCTAAGCGAGCCGGTACCTGTCAGCTGCTTCCCCAAAGGCCACAAAAGCCCGATAGGACTCCTTCAGTTTGACAGCATCCTTCAGCGCTGGGGTTCACCAGTGGGTTAGAGGGTTATCACCGTGCCTTCCGCCATACTGCCGGAGCTCCGGTCTGCCGTCTCGACAGTGGAAGCACGGAACATGGCCCATTCGGACAATGTCCCCTGCCTCCCGTGGAACGTGATTGTAACTCTGCCGGAGGTGGGAATTGAAACTCCTTCTGACAGGGGACTCTGCCAGATGTTCCCAGCAGACCCTCACATTATGTTTGGGTCTACCAGGTTTGACTGGCATCCTCCCCAACCATCGGAGCCAGCTCATCACCAGGAGGTGATCAGTTGACAGCTCAGCCCTTCTCTTAATCCGAGTGCCAGGACATGCGGCCGCAAGACACAAGCATAAGGTCGATCAAAGAACTGTGTCTGGGCAGGGGAAAACTGGGTCCAATTATCTTGTTCCTTATGAGGGTCTAGTGAGCCGTGCTTTGTCTGGTCCCTCACATGGGACCTGTTTGCCTTGGGTGACCCTTCCAGGGTCATAAAGGCCTGACAACATAGCTCTTAGGATCATTAGGATGCGCAAACCCCTCCAACCCAATGAAGTGGCAGCTCAAAGAGGGGCAGAGAATAGCATAGAATATTTTAAAAGGATGATGCAAATGCCTCCCTTTGCTTTTATTAAAACTGTGTTTTGCATTCATTTCCGTTCATATGATAAATCAGAAGATCAAGTATGTCCCTCTTCAGCTCCTATTTATTCCACATTTGTAAATATGTCCTTGCAGTGGCAAATTCACCAAACATTTAGGTTTGTACCCTTAGATTTAAATGTAAGGTAAGTTTCCAAGACCTCTGAATTAATTCTGATGAATAAAGTCCGCTCAAATTCTTAGTCTTACAATAATGAGCTGTTTTACATTGTGACTCCCACTGACATACACTAAGATTATGTCGGAGCAAAAGTGTGAAAAAGCACAGGAATGACAACGATAGGCTTAAAACGTCACCAAATCAGTTCTTCCCTTAAAGATTATGCATCATCAGATCTATGTTGGGTTAGCCACAAAGCTATTAAGTATCAAGTTTGAGTTAGCATTCCATAATTACTTTGCCCCAGGGGGCTTCATCGAGCTGGGGCTAAGCATTATTATAAAGCTCCTTTGCCTCAGTAGTACATCAGATAATACTTTAGTCACATTAATTGTAAACTTTCTTAAAAGCGTTTAAGAGCCTTTGTTACACTAGTTGCATGTTAATATGTTGTCAGTATGTGACTCCACAGTTCTTTAGTCCTTTTCCCCTTCATTTCTTACTTTGATGTACATGTGATTACATGTGCTTGGTGTTATATTTCACAAGACTTTTGTCACTCAAAAGGTGATAAAGTCACATAGCCAGGGATGTACTTTATTTCTCTGCTGTAGTCATTGATAGGAGGTATAATTCTATAGGTTAGTTTGAAGCAAAATTGTCAAGGTGTGACTGAATAATCTGATGGAAAAATTAAGCTTGAGATTTGAGTCGTCAGAAAGGTTATAGTAGACATTTCTCAGGTCTTGTGGCCTGCAGTTTGAACCTTTGTACCCCAGAGATTGTGTCTAGCATTCAGTATCAGCTAAGATGAACAGCGTTCTTACTGCCTTGGGAAATCACCCTTTGACTTGTATTATTTTGGATGATGTTTCTGTCCCCATCTGTCAGAGGGCCTGAAATGGGAACACTAGTGAGGATTTTCTATATGAATGACATGCTGCAGTGTTGTACCTACCAGTGGATGATTGACTGAGTAAATGGTAAAAACCTAAATTGACTGTCTGAGATGCTTTGATGAGGAATTTGAATTTGAAAATTTGATAATAAATTTCTAGCAGCTCAGTTACATATGTGAGTTTCTGCCCATGCGTATGCATGCACATTTCCTATTAAGTTTAGTGGTGTCTGGACGTGGTAGTATTTTCAGTTATGAGAGTTTATTGCTACAAATGTCTCATCTTTTTGTTTGTGCTGTTTCCAGATATTTTCAAGGTGACATATCATAACGTTGACACGAAACTCAATATACGCTTGCCAGTGGATATAAATGATTTGTTGAATGTGCTTCTGGGACTATCAAATAACATTGCACAGTTGTAACCTTATTATTGGACTTTTCTACCTTTCCCTTTCAACAAAGCAATATCTTTGCATAGTGTTTGATCTCCCTTCTGTTAGTGGGGCTTAATTATATGTACAAGTGATATATGAAGGTGGGGATGAATATTCACATGATAACAGTTAAATCTCTGACAAATTGTAGTTCAAATACAGTGAATAGATGTTCTCTCCAGCTGTATGACCACGTCACATTGCGTGGTTTAGGTTTTCCATAGAGGTGAAATAGGAAAAAGGAAATGGTTGTGTCCACCCCAGAGTCCTCCGCTTCTGTGTCCTCATTGGAAGGCATTTCCAATGTCCAGTGAGTGTCCTAATAATTACATACTGAAGTGAGTGTCCAGGACATGCGGCTGCAATTCTGATGACACAACCACAAGGTCAATAAAAGAACTGTGGCTGAAGTTGCGTTGGTGCCAAGTGCACATATGGATGCCTTTATGCCTGAACATGGTGTTTATTATGGACAATCCGTGATGAACACAGAAGTCCAATAAAATAACACACTCGAATTCGGATCGTAGGGGCCGTTCCTGCCAAACACGCCCTTCCAAGTCCCACTGTCATTGCCCACATGAGCGTTGAAGTTTCCCAGTAGAACAAGGCACCCCAAGAAGGATGGGTAAACTGAACTGTTGTTGGGTCCATAGTCACAAACTACAGTCAGAACGTGTCCCACCACCTGAAGACGGAGAGAGGCTACCCTCTTGTCCACTGTGTTGAACTCCAACTTGGGGGGGCAATCACTATGCCCATACCTGCCCTGAGCCTCTCATTCGGGGCAACACTTGAATAAAATAAGGGGTCCAATCCCCCTTGAGAGGCCTGCACCCTAAGGTGTTCGTCGAGGTGAGTTCGACTATAACCAGTCAGAAGCCCAGGGGAAGTGGGACCCATGTCAATCCTGTGTGCTGTGCCCAGCCAAGCCCTATGGGTGAAGGCCTGGCCTCCAGGTGCTCCCCACCAAACCCTGCCCCTGGGCCTGGCTGCTGGGAGGGGCCCGGTGATTCGCGTCCAGGCAAGGATAATCTAGGTCCAAAGTTTGTGTTCTTCATGAGCGTCTTCCATATGTGCAATTATCACCATCTTGGATAAAAGATTAGATTCATCTGAGAAAATCTCATATCAAGATATGTGATTAACATGGCATTAAAATGACCCAGCAGGGGTATATTTGAGCCAACAAAGGTTATCATAAAATAGAGACTATTTGGAAATCCCCTTTTGAACTGATGACTGTAAATCAAGTGACTGTTATCGTTTTATATGGAATTTAAGATGAATTTATTTTGAATTTGAAGATTATTACATTTGTGATTGAAATTGTTGTGAAACAGATGGTCATTGGATACGACTGAATCCTGATCAGCTTAACCTACATCTTAGTCTGGAGAAAAATTAATTCATGGATGTAATGTTAGTTACATACTGATAGCAAATTCATCTGTGTAAAGGACCACAGACGAACAACACTTAATAAAAGATCTTATGAAATCTATGATACCTGATTATAAGTTTTAACTCCAAATTGGCCTTATTAGAGTACAATTTCCACAGATGTTGTTAAGGAGGAATTTTAGAACATTGTTGGTATTCCGCTTCACAAAAACTATGCAGGTAGACAAGGATTACTTGTTGCCAATAGATACCACCACAGGTTTAAAATAAAGTCTCACAGGTCTTTAGATTCGTCATACCCAGAGGATTTTATTGAAAATCAGTGATATGAAACAGAGGTTTATAGAGCAGGAAGATCCAGGTATTTGTGTTGAGGAATTGTATTACAGAGCCTTGCAAAATGTCTAAATGAACTGATGCATAGGAGCACATGATGTATTATCATAAATCCGTACAGTAACAGTGGATTTCAATGAACCACTATTAAAAGTGTTTTAAATATAACAAAAAGCAAATAGAAATAGTTGACAGTCTTCACTAAAGCTACTACGCAAGCTAGAAAGCGATATGTGCACAATCGAATAAATGCACCATAATGTTGATGTTACACTAAATGTTGACCACTTTACTTACAATAACCTCATGTTGGTAAACCTTTTTTAAACATCATCACAAGTTTTTGCACACTTACAATTTGATGATAGAAATATTCCTCTGGGGAAAAACATGACACCCATTGAAACACAGAATGAGTGAGCAGAATATTACCTGAAGGAAAAACAGTTGAGGTTATCCTTCAGTACATTTTAATTACGACAAACATGACATCTTGCCATTCAGCTTTCAGGGCACTCGAAGGTTAGCTCCTGGAGAGTGTTGGTAATATTGCTGAAATTTTTTAGCAAAAGAGAAGTATAGATGATATTTCATCCACAAATATTGTCCACTAAAAGATTTAAGTGATGGATCCAGTGAAATGTCACACTTAATGCAGAGAGATAAATCTCTCTATGAAATAGTCAGTAAAATTGGTATATACAAATATATATGTATTTTCCCTGACTGTTATACCTTTTTTCATGCAAGTATAAGGAAACAGTTCAATTGATATTCTTAATTATCTAAAATGAATGTGGTTTGGATCTGAAAAAGATGGTTGAAAGATGGTTGCGAACAGGTTAAGTCCTCTGTTGTGTATTCTGCAATTTTGTTCTGTATTTAAATGATGCACCGGCTTTTTTCTAATCTAGCAAGTATTTACTCCTGTTCTATGGATTGATGAATCCATGATTGTTAATCATCATTTTTAATGTTGTAGAACTTGAATTTTTGTATTTTGAGCTGTTTGTAAATAATATCTACCTCCAATAATAAGTACTATATTATTAAAATGTATAGCCACAGTATTACCAATTATGTCAAGTATTTTAATATGTTTTGAATGGTTGTACAAATAGATAAAAAGATTGCGCGAATGAATAAGTAAATAAAGAAATACTGCATATTGAATAGAAATTAAGCTCTGTATAAAACCCTTTCATTTAATTTCCTATTTGTGTACATGGATTTTTTGTGTACATTTCAAAGAACTGTTTCAGTTTGGCTCAGTAAAAATACACAAAGCACAAGGAACTTTTCACTGCTTGTGTCCAAGGTGATTCACAGAACCTGCCTTCTGGTCCAAATGCCCAGATCCACAGTTGTATTTATTAGCTTAGCTTAATTGTGCATAGCATTTAAAGGTCAGCGCCTGCTGTGATACATTGCTGCCAGAATGGCTTCAAGGGGACACTATTTCAGATGAATGAACACTGAAAGCTGCACCACCTTCCATCCCCCTGTTCCCACCTTTTACCTTCCAATGTGTGGCAGCATCAGATTTGGTGTTGTCTGGCCTTACACAAGGTGCTCTGACTGACAAGCATCTGCTTGTACACTCTGCCTGACTGACTTCTGTTTTAGCTGTCAAAAAGGGCAGATTAATTTGCTCGTCATACCCCCCCACGCCCCCTTTTTTCGGAGAAGCCCATGTTTATGCAGATTGGAGGAATTATGTGTTTGTCCTTCAGTGAATCAAAACATGACATATATCCTTACAGCCACAGCCCTTTGCATGATGAATTATGTTTGACTCCTTTATGCGGTAAACTCCTTCTTTTGGCTGTAAAGCTGAATAATGAGAGTGTGACTTGAATGGATAAACATGGACAACAGATAAACATTTTCAGGGATTATTGGGAGTTGAGCTGGATGGGAGATGGATGATATGCAGTATATTATCTGTTATGTAATGCACTCTTTATAAGCCCTTACCTGTCGGGCCACCAGGCACTCTGCACTATACACAAGAAGAGGGATATTTACATTTGTGGTGCAGGTATTACATTATATAAGGAATTGAGAAGAGGACAAAATGTCTTACATGTATGTATCCCAGGATTTGGAGGACTCAGAGTATTTGAAATAGGGAAACACCAGATACTTCCTCCCAAGGGGTGAGACATCCTGAGAGGCAACACAGTCACAGTGATGGCTCTGCAACAGTTAACTGTTTTTTTTCATTTTTTTTTCTTGTACATCTTGTAATGTGCCTCACTGATTTTATTGGTTGACATATTTAAACTGGTTTCTAATGACACTAGAAAATGTTGTTGACTTATATTTCTTTGTGAAACAGTTGATTTAATGAAATAGTCACTGTACCTACTTGATGGCCGGCTATGATGAGGCAGGTTTAAACACATTTACACACATGTGTAGTTTAATATACTGTTTAAATGCAGTTATATGATTACTTTAGATGAGGAAATCAAATGTTTACTACAGTTGTGTTCAATTTAATTGTCTATGTGAATACTGTAAGTCTTTTTGCCTTAAAAAATACATTTTCCATTGTTTACTTCAAAATATCTGCTGTGTCGGAAGTATTGGTAATTCAACTGCTGCACGGGTTTACAAACCATTGGTTATGAACTGACAGCCAGGGCCTAAAAGAAATCGTCCATGCCTCTCAGTCTCCTGAGCTGAGGATGTAGAAAGAACGAGATACCATCCTTTCATTTCCGCTTTCTCAGATAAAAAGATGAGAGAGGGAGAGGACGAAAGTGAGGCCTATCGCCGGGCGGCACTGATTGAGTCCCTTCTCTAAGCCCGAGCAAGAATCTGCTCAAATAACCCACTCTGTTGATAAGAAACTAGTCATTTCCATAGACAAAAACACTAGGATTCAGATTAGATTTCAACATCCGTCTGGCTTATCTTGGTGTTGCTCCATCATAGAATGTGAATTAAAAGGCAAACGCAGGTCCCTCATATTTTAATGAAAACACCATTGAAATACATATGGCCTCTGTCTGGGGTGATTTTATGTGCACAGTTTATTTTTAGCTGCAGCAACTTGGTCCTGAACTTTGTTCCCTGCATTAGACATTTTTTACAGGATAAGAGGCTGGTATTCACTTCCAAGAAGGTGAATCATACTGTATATTTCAAGTAAGACATTGATTTTAGAGCGTTTTGATTAGTGTGAGCACATTATGTATACATTCCAATTAGTATACCGCACCATATAATGTAGAATGAAATAACAAGTTAAAGGCTGTCCTAAATAGGATCCATTCATCAAAGTATAGCTTGTGTAAAGATGTGTTTTTTTTTTTTTTTAATGGAGGTACTGATCATTTTTAATATTGTAAAAAGAAAGAAAAGCGGGATTATACACAGGGGTAAGTTATTAAATTAAATATTCATTAGCAAGAGGGCTGTTAAGTCTAGACACATGAAATATGAAACATTTATATATATATTTATATGTGTATGGGGGGGTATAAGAAATAGAAGTCAAAAACAAACCAGCTGATCACTTGTCATAATAGGCTTTGTGTATCCGACGGTGAGAGCCATGTCAGTGTCTGTATGGCCCTTATACACCAGTATGGCACTTAAAATCTTGAGAGTTCGTAAACCTCTCAAAAGCAATTAAATTTCCATACCTCATGGACTCTGCTCTTCAATGGACTCAGTCTGTCTGCCAATTCGATTACCAAGTTTTATAAGCTTGAAGAAGCTTATAATGTGTTCTGTCATCCTGTCAATTTTTTCACCTGTGCAAATCAAGAATCCTGATCAGGACAATAGTGTGTTGTAGAATGTGTTAGATCAAGACCGGTGACAGATTTGACCTTTTCACTGAGATGCGAAGAGACTGTGTCTAATTGTGTTACGTTGAAGTGCAACACAGTAGCTGCAGCAGCTACTGCTGTATTTTCATTTTACCCTTCTCATCATGATAACATCACTTACATTATGCCTGTAATGGAAATGGCAGCCATTACAAACACAATAGGCATGTCAGTGAATCTTGCTTTGAAAGCAAACATTGCTAATGGATGAACAGATATGTCACGATCCCTAATTAGTAGCCAATTATTTAGCCTTTTCTGTAAATTAATAGGACTCCGACCTGCCACCTCTTGCCTCAAAGGGTTTCCAGAATTTTGCTAGCCGTAGAGCCAATAATACTTCAGCAGAATATGATTCTGTTCTGGCCATCCCATATCATGAGACTGAATGTCCTTGTCTGTACTCATTCCTTTTTGTCATCCATTGTAATTGTGATTTTTGCCTTGTGAAAGCACACTCACACTGCCGTTCCCATTTTCCCACCAGAGCAAGAGGTTGCAGTTGGTCTCAGCCCTTATAGTCAGTGTATTTTCAAATAGACAGCAAGGGTTAGTATGACAGAAAATGGACACTAGAATCACCTATCCATAATTTACCTACAGTAACAACAAAAACCACAGTTGCAATGCTGTGCTACGTTGGATGATGTTCATCATGAACAATGCAAATAATTAATAGTCTTAAACAATACCAGCTGGAGGGACGGGAGGCATAGTTTAGTGCTGCTGAAAGACTGTACTAGTTTTTGGAAAAGGGGGCTCCCGTGCTGTTAGGGTTCCATTTGTGTGATGATTTAATGGAACCCCCTGCTGGGCACTCTGTCACCACTCTTTGTAAAGAGGCCTAAGCAAACTTGACATCAAGAACATTTGGGTACCTCCATCCATCTATCTGTTACAGCACATTTCATCCCCCTCCTTCTTCTTTTTTAAGCAAACACAACTTTGGTGAATATTTCATGGGGTATATTGCCTCATTTTCACTGTGTCGAGCCGGGAGAATGTCACGCGATGATGGCTGACAGGGCCAAGCGCAGCTACCAGCATCCACTAGGAGACAGCGTTTCTTTTTCATTTTTATTCCTGACACTCCTATTCCTTTATTCCTCCCATTTTCCCTCTGTTACAGACAACGAATCTCTCAGCTGCAAGTCTGGCGGCTGATCATTTTGCAGTTTCTTTAATTTTTGTTCGAGGACAGAACTTCTGCCGATCCATCTGATACTGTTAGTTAAAATGCCAACATATGGACACAAATCTGTTTTTGCACAGACTGCAACATTTATAGCACTTAATGATGTGATTTCACAGTTTTAGGATCATGCAGACACTTTGCTTCTTTTGCAAACTTTGATGGTGACATCAAGGGGAATTGCTACAAATATATATAAAAAAAAAAACAAATGTCATTTTGGCATGACAGAATATCTCTTCACTTTTCCAGAATGAGGAGTGATTCCATCTGTGTTTACCTTTTAATATGATCTCATTTTTCCCTTTCACTTAGTTGCGCTTAAGAGCAATGTGCTGGATCAACCATAAAACAATAACACCAAATAATCATTTTTGTTGTTCTTTCAGCGCCACTCAAACACCGATGCCAATCTCTCAATATTATATTTCTCAAGCTTGAATGACTGCCCATACCGTTATTGAAGGCACACTTCATGTACCTCCCCGGTATTCAATTTCATGGAAGGATGAGAAAATGCAGCCTTTCCATGGTACTTACCAAGATTTTACAACATTACAGTATGCTCATTTTGTTGCCACCATAGAATGCTGCTCTCTCTCTATCTTTTATGCTTTCCTACTTCGTAAACGGTGTTTGCATGACTTACAGTTGGTTTCCGCCTTGCATTGCTCGGTGTGACGAGCATCTGAATGGTGTCACAGTTAACAGGGGCGGCTCTGTTGCTCTGTTGTGACAACATTCGTTTGATGTAGAAGTGGTAGTCCTCAGCTGCCATGTTCTCCCCTTCTGCGCTTTTATTTTCTTGTTCATGCTCTTTCTGGATCTCACCACTGTCACACGTAAGGGAAGCCAACTGGCATGACCTGAAAGTGTGACAGCGAGACACAAGCTGCCATTTTCCCTGTTGTTGATAGCCATCCAATATGCATGCATACATACAGAGAAATGCATTAATGTTCCTAGATTAAAGAACTTTAATTGGCTCACAATCCTACATGAACTGGTGTCCCAGAATACAGCAGACAGAGCAATTGATGTATAAAACATGTTGTGTGACCCTCATTTTCATATAATCGTGTCTCATCATCAATGTTACTTCAAATAAATTTGCCATACGTTTATAAATGTGTTTGTGTCTGTTGTTTGTGAGGAAGAGTATGCAGCTTGAGAGTCACCTATTATCCTCATTCTCTGCGGTGAGGTGTTATATTGGTACCCGGCTACACTAGTTTTACATGATAAGCAGTTTTGGGGGGGGTTAAGCTATTTTAAGCAAACAATTCTAGTCTCATTGGAGAGTTCTGGAAGCCTGCCGAAGGGCAGTGATGCTGTACTCAGTGAACATACTTTCATGCCAATTTCATACTAGCTTGATGTTAAAATATGGTGCTGAGAATGTGTAAAATCTGGAAATTAATTTTTTCCTATGACGTCCAAGAACACTGCTCATTATGTGATGTTGCCAAAAAGATGATTTTTTTTTTTCTCTAATTAATCTCAGGTAGGCGAGTGATTGTATCATTTTACAAATGCAAACTCTATCTATGAAACAATTCCCCTGACACTGACAACACAAGAAAGATCACAAAAGGCATAGTACTACTACACATATACTGATTTTAGTCATCATTTTCTAAAGGCTAGCTGATATCCTTGGAACAGGATCGTTTAGGCTTTTTTTTTTTTTTTTTTTTACAAAATGTATCCTTCCCACGATGCTGTGGTTAGCGCTTCCTCTGCAGCAAGACGGTTCCTGGTTTGGTCCCGACAGGCGACCTTCTCTGTGGAGTTTGCATGTTCTCCCAGTGTGTGCAGCGGGTTCTCTGGTTTACTCCCACAGGCCAAAAACATGCTGTCGATTAATTGGAGATTCTAAATTGCCCAGATGTGTGAATGAGGGTTTAATGGTTGTATGTTTCCAAACGGGGCCCTGTGATCGACTGGCAACCGGTCCAGGGTGAACCCCACCCCTTGCCCAAAGATAACTGGGATAGGCTCCAAACCCCCCTGAAACCTTGAGTGCTGGATAAGCAGTACAGATCGTGAATGAATAAATATGTGTTTGTATTGATTGAAATTGAAATTTCACCCCTGCATTTAACCAATTATTGATGAACCATGAGCAAAAGACAGCTACTGAACAGCAGCAGGGTACCAGTTCGGGGTTCAGTGTCTTGCTCAACAACTCTTCAGCAGGCTGAGAGAGAAGTGCAGGAAATGAACCAGAAATTATTGGTTGATTTATGAAAAATATCAGTGTTATATGTATTTCACTGGCAACCACTGTTTTGGAGAGTAGATACAAGTAAGGTGCTCCCTGAAGTTATTTCATGGGGTAAATTGATATTTGTCATTGAAATAAAAAAGAATAATTACTTACAATTACCGGCAATAGGGGAAAAAATAATTTTAGCAAGCAGCATCTTATCGTCTCACCCTGAAATACCATAAACTCTCTGACAAGCCCAGAGATCCAGTTAAAATTGAAGGATTCACAACAGGAAGCTTTTCGAGTGTTTCACCATGATTTATAGTCTAAACATGTTTCTTTCAGAAAAGGCGAGTCATACAGTTAAAGGGGAAAAACTACAAAATGTCTTGAGAATTATATTTTCAGTATTTCACACCTTCATTAATCTGTTCAAAGTCTTGTAAAAGCACAAACCTGTACTGTGATGATTGTTAAAACGTCTCCTCATAGAAGAATATTTGTGAGGAAGTGACATTAAAATTAATCAAAAGATTCACTTGTTAAAACCAGCATGAGTCACTCCTTCACTCCTCCCGCTGCGAGCTGGAGATACAGAAGAGAAAAGTGCCACCAGGCATGTATGGGATCGGAAAAGGGAAACCACTCAGGGTGTCTTTGTCCTCTGTTTGAACAGAGCTGCAGAGGGGGGTGGGTTGGGTGGGTGGAAGGAGTGAGGGGAAAACCAGGGGAAGAGGGGATAAGAGAGAAGAAGTGTCTCACAGCTGCCCAGCCTGAGGCCCAAAATATGTGGTGCTTTCTTCGTCTCAGCCTCACCAGCTATCTGTTCTCGCCTGTCATTATTTTACCTCTCACAGAGCACACACTCTGTCTCTCAGGCACACATATGCACATTTACACCACCACACAGTGCCTGTGCTGTCTTGATCTACTCTTAAACGCTGCCAGCAACACATATCTAAACATGGCTGACTTACAATGGGCTATGCAAATGCTGCAAGTACAGGAATGCAATTAAAATGTTGGCACAATTGGACTATCAAATTAGAAAACCAGCAAGTATAACAATGGGAAAGTTCACTCCTGTGTGGTCAAGAGAATGATGTGAATAATACCTCTCAGCTGAGGAAGCAGGTACATCATTATACTGCCACAACAGTTGAACACAAAGTGAAGTGAAGTATTTCAAAGCATTGTGTAATAACAGGCAACCTAGTACTGAATAACACTATGACAAAGGCGAATTGTCACAAGTTAAAAATATTTTACTTCATGTAAATTAGGGCAAAGATGACCTGCAGGCAGCATAGAAACTCGCCAAAAAATTGCCGAAGAAAAAGTGAAGCAGCTGTAGGATAGGAAGTTTTATGTGTTGGAGTGTAGATAAATGACTGTAGAGAAGTTTTTCTTATTAGTCTTGTGGAACCTTGTTATGTTCTAGGTTGTTTTTTCTTTTTTGTCCATTTTTTTTTCTAACCGGAAGCTTCTTGCAGCTCTGCAAGGAAAAATATATTCAGGTCCGTGGATATGTGATGAATGATTAAAAGGCCCCTTTACAGGCGCTGGTTTAACCATAATTGTGAAGGGAAGGTGTCCCTTGTCGGAAATTAATTTGTAATGCAGATACTAGAAAATCTATTTCCGTTATTTGCATTCATAACAATCTTGAGTCATATCCTGCAGACTCAGACCATGTGATTGTGTTAGAGATTTTGGACTCATCGTGGTCTGTAAACAGCACAATCTATTTACATTTCGATGCAATGTTCAAGTTAGTAAGTTATTAATTAGTATATATAATTTTTGTTGCTGACATATTTTAAAGACATCTCACTTATGTTGAGGGAAATTTCAAAGAATTATAAAGGATAACATCAACTGTGTCAAATGTGCCGCAAATAATATCCGTTTCTCCAGGCCTCCCCATCACCATTGTAACACTCTTTTGAGATCATATTCCTGCTCTGTTCTTTGCGGAAAATATCAGCATTTTGTGATTATTGTTTGGCTTGAAACATCCATGTCACAAATCATTGAATATATTTGCATCCTATCAGATAAGGTTTTTCAGTTATCCGAGAGAAAGTTCACAATCTCAATCAGAAATTTGCAAAAGTCTTCCATTACAAAAATACAAAACAGAGGAAAAGGTAAAGGAAAAACCAACATCGTTTGGCTCATACATACATTCTACATTGCAAAGCTCAAATATCATTCAAAACCTTGGAGAGTGTAAGAGGTGCCAGAAACCCCAGATAGGAAATCCCAGACAAACAAGCTATTTTATGAAGAAGTCATGAGGTCTTGGCTAGTGTGGAGCTCCATAAAAGGTTCACATTGGGTCCATTCTGACCCTCCACTCCACCCCCCTGACCAAAACTTAAACTCTGCAAAGATTTCTGTAAATGTCACAGTAGGTTCTGTTTGCTTTATCGCCAGTGTCATGAGCCAGAGATTCGCCAAGCTTTGCAAACATTGTGCTTCGGTAACATTTAACCTCAAACTGTGGGCTGCAACAGAGATGCCTTTTCCCCTGGAACACTGCAATCATCACACACACCCAAATTTGCCTTTGGTTCAACTGAATACTTTGTGATACTTGACCACAGTGGACCCTCTGTAATGTAACAAGAAGCATTTTGACTCATGTTAAGTAAAGGCCAGGTAATCGCTACTAGCTGCAACTTGACCGTTCAGCAGAAAACAGGCTTTCCAATCTTATGTTTGATTAAATTACTTTAAATAGATTCGGTACAACTACATGGTGGTAGCTGTCTTAGTAACCATTTTCAGTGTCATGGTTGCCTGACTGCTACTAACGTCACACATGAGTGAACCTTACATTGCAAATAAGTAAATGTAAACAGACTTTGTGGAAAGGACAGGAGATGCAAGCCATTATCCAAAATGCACCACCAATGTGTTATGGCAGTTTTAAGGAGTGGCTAATCAAATAATGGTACACAGGTATCTAATGGGTTCTTTGATTTTGTTTGATGTAATAAACTTTCTTCACTTACTCACGCCTGCAACCGATTATGATCAAAGCTTTATTGTGTTGTAAAATGCAATGCAACAAATTAGAAAATAAAAAAGCAGTGTGGGATTTCAGATGTTATCAAGGAGAGAGGCAATCAAAGGCAATAATTCCACTCCGTTAAAATAAACTATTTGTGTGTCTATAACAACTTTATTGTCTACACTGGAGTTTTGGTACCTCTGTCAGTTGAGTCAATTCAAGTGGTGCATTAAGTAAGTAGGTAATGTAAAACATTTCTTTGACATCTTTGACAATTACACATTTTTGACATCTCGTGGGATTCATTCTCGTGTAAAACATTTCTTTGACATCTTTGACAATTACACATTTTTGACATCTTGTGGAATTCAACTGTCTTCCCTTCATTCGTGTGAAGCTGTGCAAAGATTGCATGGAAGGGTTGCAAAAGCTCAGTGCTTCTTTTTACATTGATTCAGGTTGGTGTCAGACTTTTACAAAATCTGAATGACATAGTAATGAAATTACAAAACATAAAAGTTACCCCCCAACACATAATATATATTATAATATATATATATATGCATATTTTTATATATTTGTAAATATATAAAAATATATTATATATATTATATTATATATTTGTAAATGTATTACCCTGAATTGAACACGGCAAGGAAAAACTTGAAGGATGGATAGAGCTGTCAGTGATTTTTGAAAACTTGAAGAAACAGAAAAAAACATCTCCATGCCTTTTTTCCCTATTGTTCATGCATAGAAATAATGAAGATGATCAGTCTCTATCTGAATATCTCCTTCCTTATTAAAGTCCTCTTTTTACTCAATATCCAAAACAATGACATAATCAAAAGATGCAACTTATCCCTCCGTGCTCCTCAGGCAGGCTGAGTGTGATATTAGCCATCTCGGGCCTGTTTGTACTGACCATTCTGCTTAGTTATATCTGTCAAATGCATAGTAAATTAATTCATGGAAAGGTAGGAAGTGCAGCGCTTTTTCTTCCCCAATAGCGACATAATAGTGGACATAATAGTTTTCACTAAAGCTGACACAACTATTTCGGATATAGGAAATTTTCTGTGCATTATTATTCTTCAATTTTTACCTGTCCTCCAGTGGAACCTGTGGAAATCATTCTGAATTAGATCTGTGGAGAGAAATAAAAACAACTTAGATTAATTTGGTTGCAAGGCAAGCTCAATGACACATGATGGCAAAAAAAAGAAATCGCCCCATTCCTCTATATATTCTTCAGCATTCTGTGGCCTTTGGAGCAATCGAACTTGAGTCTCAATAGACTGGGACGGCTCAATTTCAGTCTAACCATTGGCTAAATTGCATTGGGGTAAAATATTTTAATATTGTAGGGACCGCTAGATTAAAATAGGTAAATACGTAAAACCAAATTGATACATTGTTCTACTTAAACAAGGTCAAGAATGACAGTCAGTGTCAATACATGGATGTCATGCATGCAAAGATGTGGTATGGCCACTTTACATTGGTGCCCAGCACTGTTTCTATATCCAGTTCCTTTTATACGACCATGCCTGAAATACTAGTTTTATATAAACACATAAGACATTTTACCCTGTACGGAGTGGTTTCACACTATCTGCACTAAATTGGTGTCTGTGACAGTGACATTTGTCCAAAACTTGGACTTAAAGTGAAACTCCAGATCCATCCATCTTTGCATGTCAACTCAGCCCGGCATCACTGACTGTTGTAACATGGACTGTAACCCACATGCTGTTTAAATCAGCTATTGTTATGCTTTAGAAAAGATGTGTACCCAGAGTGAAAAATGTCAGGCTGTAAATAATAGAAAGTCATGTATACCGAGTAGGTGTATCCAAATGCAAATTACAAGCAACAAGCTTTAAAAAAGACAAAAATCAGGTGACACATTACTATGTTTTGTAAAATTTGACACACTCACCAACTGAGCGTGGTGCTGTGGGAATTCAACATAACGCACACATAGAAGGAGTCTCTCCCACTTGGCTGTCATAAATATAGGTCTGCCAAACTGAGAAAAGGAAAAAAAAAAAAACAAAAATGGAAGGCATTACATAAGTTAGGCTTCTCTGTGGTTTGAACCTCAAGTCAGTGCACAGGCAGCTATTTAATTTGCATTAGTTCCTCTGATGTAAATGTGTATAGCCTTCAACTCCCTTAGAGCTTTTAGTCATTTATTTTGATTAGGGCTGTATTTATAAGATAAGTCTCTTAAGTAAGTCGCCTGGGAAGATGGGTTGGCGCGGATGGTGGTTTGGGAACAAAATTAAGTCTATTTGATGATTCTAAATTCAGAAATATCTGCTTGTCAATTAATTAGGAGCTTCCTGGGTATGTGGATATCTCTTACTCTCTTCCTGGGTATCTTTTAATTTACTAGGCCCACCTCTCTGTGGACTAATACCCGCGATGCGCCCATTGTATGTCTAAACCACTACACACATTTCTGGCAGCTGCAGAAAGAAGAATAAAGAGCCTTCAAAGGCAGACAGTTTTCAAGAGCAAGCTTCAGTTTTTGCATGCTGATTTCTGGGAGCGGCGCATGTGGCTGCTAGAAGGCTTCTCGCTTGGTGTCTCGTTTTCAGACACAAACAAGAACTGGAGAATGATGTGGACATGAAAAGATAGGTAGACTGACAGGTCTGAGCTTGAAGTGAAGCTTCCATTATTTCTTCCTCTCACAGGTGTACAATGTATGCAGGAGACTTGTGCTTTTGAGGCCACTGTCACAAAGTGAACAATGACTATCGCCCTTGTTCCTCATTTATATTGTAATACATGGATATTTTTAAAGTGTATCCTAAAAAAAGGAAATTAAAGCAAAAAACAAATAACTACCAGAGTAAGGTAGAAATGATATAATTTACCATCGTAGATGCTACCATAAATAAAAGTCATTAGCAACCAACTGACAATGTGTAATGGTGGTTGGTTGTACAGCATTTGTCAAACAAAATTTAAAGAATATTTCACAGCCCAGCCGATATATCTGCAGACCGAATTTATAGATTAATATTTAACTTTTACAAATTCACAAACAGTCTTGTTGTTGAGTGACATCTCTCTGGTGTCATTGATGTCTGGTTGGTTTCTACCAACTGTGCTGTCTCGAAAACATTTCTGCCATAACAACATTTAAATCTGTCTCAGGTATCAGTGGAGTTCTGCCTTTTTTTTTACCTCATCCACATGTAGTACCATTTTTTTTTTTTTATTCTTTCACACATCTTGTTGTATGCTAACAACAAAATGTTGCATCGGAAGTATTCAGAATAGTTTGTGTGATCCAAACGTGCAGGAATCTGAAATAGTGCTCTCATTTGAGTATTTCACTTGGATCAATATTACCTGAATTCTAAATAATAATATATCAACAAATCAAGTATAGATCTAGTCTGCTGAAATCTTTAGAATTTCCCTGCTTACCACAAACTGTCAGAATTTCATGTGCCTCACATTTGTTGGTTGTTGCTGTGAAAGTCTTACCTATCTCCATGACATGTTTTCCCATTTTTTTTTCTTCTTTTTGTGTGCCTGGCTGTAAAAAAATGACATTTAGGTGAGATTTAAAAACATTATAAAAAAAAAGGCAATATGGAGCATGCACTAGATCAAACCTGCATTTCCTGTTCCATATGTAAGTAGTCTGTTATATTAAGTCCTCCAAAGCACCGCATGCACTCAGGAAAAAAAACATGCTTTGCAATATTTAACAATGTTAGGGGATTTATTTTTCTGGTTTGAACAGCAAAACATTTTCTAACCTCAGGTAGAGTCACAGAGATAAATGTCAATATTCTGATACTCTGTGTGCCTCTAATTTACTGCCGTGGCATGACAAGTAACAATATTTACTCTTTGAAGGATTTAGTGATTAGCCTCCAGTAAAACCTTCAACCAGGTGAGGAGCCAGGATGAGACTGGAATCTTTCAAAATTAATGTCTTATGTATCATTTTTTTGTGTGGTGCTTCCTGTTTTCCCCATGCGGCCTGAAATGGAGAACTCACATCAAGGAATGTTGTATTTCATCATTTAACTGTCTTTCAAATGCTCCTGGGAACCCCTAAAGCACAGAAGGAGCCCTGCTGTTTGCAATATCAAACACACACTGTCTTTATAGGCTTTGAATACACTTTTTTCTGCTATTATGTCATATACATGCACACGTTCAGATGCTTTTGTTTCTTTATACGTTAATGCTGGTGATACCTGGGGTCTAATTAGTGCACAGATCTTTGACCTTGTTTTCACTCCCTTTCTGTTTCCATTATGTGCTTACAGATCAATGACACACCAGCAGGCACTGCTGTGGATGAAGATCCATTGCTAAAAGCAGCTGACACAGGTAACCCTTCCTCTCTACCCTCTTCTACTGTGCATCTTCTGCAGTCGTTCTGTATTTGGTATCATTTTTATATCTTTGCATGCAAATTATAATGCATACATGAATAGCTTAATGGAGTTTGATTATTATTGTGTGTATCAAATGTTGATATAGATAGGATAAGATTTCTTTGATCCCTCTACTGAAAGGTTGTTTTTTTTAAGTTGCACATGATTTAATCAATGTGCCCACCACAAACAGCATGTTTCTGTGGTGAGAATTTGCTTGTTTCTTATAAAACACAAAGCAGCAGCAACAGCCTTCAATGAGGAGTATGCATTGTTAAGTGCA
Source organism: Fistularia commersonii (assembly GCF_037954325.1). NCBI lineage: Eukaryota > Metazoa > Chordata > Actinopteri > Syngnathiformes > Fistulariidae > Fistularia > Fistularia commersonii. The sequence goes on from NC_141302.1 coordinate 7,147,862, forward strand.
ATGTATTTTTGTGGCACAATATATATTAAAAAAAATCTCAGACATACGGATTAGCTTCTTCCTACGTACAATGCAGGATTTGATACTTTTTGAGTGGGATGGTAGCTGTTCATCCTGACTATGACAGGGTTGTCTCTTTTTTTGTGTTTCAGACACAAGAACAGGGTATAGTCTGCTTGCTTTGTGTTTTTCATCAACTTAAAACGACCACTTAAAACTATTATTTGACTTCAGATAGCCTCAATCTGAAGTCACCCCCCAAATTAGTTAAGTATAACACTATGTATATATATATATTACATATACATATATATATATATACATATACATACATACAAACACACACACACACACACACACACACACACATACACACACACACACACATATATATATATTTGTATATATTTTATTACTGTGTTTTTACCATTATTAGGAGAGAGGATATGTGATAGGATTAGTGAGAGAGGGTATGAAGGTTGTTGGTGTGAGAGAGGAGGATACCGAGGGTTAGATGGAGAGTCGCCGTGGTGATCCCTGAAGGGAAAAGCCAAAAAGAGAAGAAGAAGTATCTTCTATTCATTTAAATTTCAAACTTGCACAATGGCCAAAGCAACACACACAAGAAGTAGGTATACCACCGGAGGAGCAAGCTGGTAACCTACAAGGTTGGTTAAAAAATGTGATGCAGGATCAAGAAATGAAAATGCGCTACTTGGTCTCCTTGATCTTCTCTGTGCAAATAAAGGCTCTTGTCAAAAATGCTAAAATACACAGGAGTAGGGAGAAGTCTAAGGTGGTTCTGGAAAAAAGACTGTGCAAGCTCCCACATGTTAGCCATCTATTTATTAATGTATCTATCTGTTTATTTACTTATTAATTTATTTATTTATTCATTTATTTTTATAAGACCTCTGGATGAACAGTGTATGACTTTGCTGACAAATCTTTTTTGTGGCAAAAAGGGATTGGTGTATCTTTTTTTCCATAAAGAAAAATAAAGAAAACTGCATTGAGTTGCCATGACAAGATTTCATAATAATTAACCATGACCTGGGTGACTGAGAACCTTCATAGACAGAAAAGCAGGGATTTATTAAATGGTAAATTATATTAAGTAGGATTATTCTTTGGTCTCTTTGTTGGTTTTCTCTTTGATCACGAGCTGTAACTTCATCCGAGTTTTCATTCTTAGGCAGTGGCTTTTATGCAGGTGGCCAAAAACACTATTCAATAAATGTCTTAATGCCGTTTCAGAGTGAGTGACTAGTGGTGGTGGTATTGACTATTAGAGTGATAAATTTAGAAGAATAAAAGAATAACAGAAAAATTGAATGAAGAGGACTGCTTGCTTGCAGATATTGGAGGTATTGATTCCTCCAAAACAGCCCAAAAACTTGGGTTGGGAATGTATCTTTCCTAGACAATCAGCTGCTTTAATAGAGACCCACAAAAACAAGTGATTGAAAGTGAGCGCCTACAACTCTTCCTTTGGTCACAACTCTAAACAACTGAGAAATAATGCACTTAGGATGGTATTGTAACTGATGTGGAAGGTTGTTTTTGTTTTTCATGGATTTTTTTTTCCAAGGTGATGCAGCTAGTTTATTCCCTTTCACACCAGCAGCATATTATCCTGCTCCAGCTGCTGTGAGGAGACAGGGCCAGGTATTTATGGCTAGCATAAAAATTGTGTGCATTCCCTGTCACACTACAGCTCGAGATTTACAGCACATTTGACAAACAGACTGAATTAAAAAAGGAGCACTCAATTTGTATAGGAGTTTAGAGCCTGTCTGTTTTGCATGCTCCCGATGGATTCTGCTGTTAGTACATGCGCACGCACGTGTCTTACTGTCTATGTACGCCTCCTGCTGTGCGAGAATGTGTCGGTCTGTCTGCATGCGTGCATATGTATGTATGTGTGTGTGTGTCTGCATGCCTTTGTGTGTGTGTATGTGTATGTGTGTGTGTACTCCTGTGTGTGTACGTCAGTATGTGAGTGCACACTGAGCCCGCCCGCTCTGAAACACCAGCAACAGATAACAGATGGTCCCCCCGCATTAGAAGTGTTTTATTTCCCTGCGGAAGCCAGATATGTCAAAAATAAGCATGTGCAACATTAGTCATTTGGAATATTCATGCCCCTGCCGTCCAATGGTTTCCTTTTCACAGCCAAAATACCAACAGCCCAATTCTCTGAAGGAAGTCAGTGCGGTATGGGGGAGAAGGGAAAAAAAACATTCAACAGCTGAACCAATGTAGTGGGGGAGGCAGAGGTCTGTAATTGAGAATTTTCCCCCCTCCTGGTCACTTCTTTAAATTGCCAGGGCTATAATTAAAAAAGAAATGCACTTTGTAGATGGGTTCATATTAACAACCAGAACCCACCACCCCATTAGACACAGTGATGTACACATGTACATATGCCTGCCTGGCTGCGAACTCACATACACCCACAAAATAATAATTTGCACCCACATGGAAGAACCTCTCCTCTCCTCTCCTCTCCTCTCCTCTCCTCTCCTCTCCTCTCCTCTCCTCTCCTCTCCTCTCCTCTCCTCTCCTCTCCTCTCTGCTTAATCTGTTTTTTTGGTCTCCTTAATCTCCACCTCTTCTCCTATTCTTTCTACCTCCCCCCCATCTGCCACTATTGAGTGTGGTTACCATGCTTGTCCTTGGTGGTGGACATGGGCATGAATCATTATCAGGCCTGATTAACCATCCACATAGTTGGCAGTCTGGGCCCCACTAGGGGCCAATGGCATGGTTTTCTACTGCTGAAAACATGAATTTTGAGCAGTATTTTTTGCACTTGCCACAGTCCCTCATGATCAGGGTTAATTTGTGGCAGTGTGCGTGAATGGTGAGAGCGAGGATAGGAGACAGAAAAAGAAGGAAGAAAAGCTACCAAGCAGTAGTGCACTGCTTATCACAGAAATGCAATATGATTTATTCAGGAATATGCAAATCCAACAATCACTCTGCCCTGTTTACCAAAGGGACCTGCTGATTCAGATTCTGTGTGTGTGTGTTTTGGGGGAGGGAGGGGCATCCCAACCTAGACAGAAACATACAAGGGCAGCCAACAACAGCTCATTGGTTTCCTTTAGACTCAATTGACGGCGCCCATATGATTTATTGGCTGTTTATTTTATTGGCAAAAGTATATCTATCGTCCTCTTTGAAGAAATATTGACATGACATCTAGTTATACGCAATAAAGTATGCATATAACATAATAAGGAGCCGAGATAAACAAGGTCAATGTCAACATGAAAAGCAATTTTTGAGCAAAATTTGTGGATATTTGGAATTTGGGTAAATAAAATTCAAATTTGTCACTTGCCACAGTTTTCTCTGGCATGATATTTTTTTCTCTCTATTGTTGTTACTGTTTTTTTTCCCTCAGGTATAGCGATTATTTGCTTTGCATTTATTCGTGGTGTTGAGCATGCCGCCATTTGACTCATCTCCAGTGTCGAAGCTGAGATGATGCCATTTTTCAATCACTTAACATTTGATTATTAATTTATATATCTATTTTTTGATGTGCAAATTCACATTATGCATAAAAAAAGAGTCGGATGGAGAGAGCACATATGACAAAGGACACTAATAATGCACTCAAGCTTCAGACCTGGATATCAAATCTCATTAATATATGATGTTTTCAGATTTTAATGGAAGTTATTTTCTGCCGAATATGTCACTGTTTTGTAAAACATTAATGTTTCCTGAACTTGCATGTGGATACTCATCCTACATGCAGCGGGAGCAGTGGAAATTGTGCCAAAAAGGCAGAATAAACCAAGGTGTTGTAAGCTGATAAGAGTTCATCTATGCCATATAGGGCTGCAGGGAAATTTAATCATTGTTTGACTGATATATATGAATCAGTTTCTTTGAAGCTCTTTTCAGAGCTAGTAGATTAGCTCCTGTATTACTCTGTTGCTTGTCAGAGAGTGAAGATTTTCTTACATGACAGGACATCTGAGATTCTGCACGCTACAGCAGATGAAAAGTGCAGTTTAAAAATGTAGAAATTGGTTATCTCAAGTGAATAGACCATAATATAGCATGTTCAGCCTTCCATTGTGCAGTGTTTCTCGAAAAACTTGAATTTGATCATAATCTGAGAGGAGAAAGAGGTGAATCTAACAATATTAAATTTGAGGCACTACATTTTTTTTCATCGGTAACTAACAGGTGCACAGTCTTGCATATCATATTAAATTTCTGGTCTTCATCTTCATCGGGCTGTGGAAATGGGTATGAGTTGCAGCTATTCCCCGACTCCCAGCTTAGGGCCCAATTAGTGCTGTTGTATTGATCTTTCTGCAGTGCATCTCGTGTACTTTTCCAGATGAGTCCCTACAGTCTGTGCCAATGTATGAAAGACAACAATTATCCCCTCTAACAGAGTTTGAAAGGCCACAAAAGAAAGAGTGCTCTAAAAATTGATCTCATTGTGTTGATAAACAGACAGAGGAGACCACAACTTGATGATGTCTGTCATTGTTGATAGTGTTCTACTTCTGAAACAAATGTATGCATTAGAAAAATATTGTGCCCCTCCCACTCAATGCTTTTGATTTTCTTACATCCAACAGATACTACGGTATTCAGTTTTAAAAGTCAATATCAATGTGATTTCAAATGTTTTTTTTCTTCTTGCTAAAACATTGAGCATTGATGACACGCAGTAGAAGTAAGAGCACACTTGAAGTTCACTGCAGTATGTATGTCTATCAAATCAATAAGATATGAAAGAAATTTATTTTTTACATTTGAGAATAAACATTCCTTACTGTGCTATTTGCTGCCTGAGAGGTAATGTACATATGATATACAGTATCATTGGCATCAGTATGTGACACCTGCAGCACTGAAGCACAGGAAGTTATTCATTCATTATCTGCTGCTTATCCTAGACTTTGGGGATGCTTGAGCTTATCCCAGGTATCATTAGACGAGAGGCGTGGTACATCCTGGACTGGTCGCTAGTCAATCGCAGGGTCACAGAGACAAACAACCTCCCACGCTATCCTACCAGAAGTGATAATAAAAATACATAAATTAATTAATCAAGGTCTTCCCTCATATTATGCGTTCATACCTTGCAGTTATAAAGCGCTCTGCAGACTATAATCAACCATTCACACACACACACACACACACACACACACACACACACACACACACTCATACCATTCAACAGAACTTTGCAATTTTAAGCAGTGCCTTTACGTGCATGCGCAGGCATTTACTGTACTATGGTTGTAGCGGGGCCTTTGTGCCTTTATGGGCTCAGATTATTCTGATCGTTCTGCTGATCCCGGGCAGGACACTGCTAGAGAAGAGCCACAATTGTTTTGCATGTGTCAAAAAGAATTTTCTGCCCTCTGTGTAATAACGAAAAATATTTTAATACTCATTTTGAAACTGCATTCACACTGCATTTGCCCTCATTATTATTATTATTATTATTATTATTATTATTATTATTATTATTGTTGTTGTTGTTGTTGTTATTATTATCATCATATTGATGCAAAAATATTTGCTTTCCGAAGTTTTATCCATTTGAAGGACATTTCTCTTGTGTAATGTATAAATCATTACTACACTGTTGACAGATACATTTAGGCCCTGAAATATTTGGACAGTGACACAAGTTTTGTTATTTAGCTGTTTACGAAAACATATTTAAGATAGATTTTATAATATTGGCTTAAAGTGCAGTACAATTTGAGAGTATTCACATCCAAATTGGGGCATGGGTTTAGGAATTATAGCTCTTTAATACGTAGCCACCCCTTTTTCAAGTGACCAAAAGAAATTGGACAATTGACTTAGAAGGCTGCAAAAAAAAAAAAAAAACAAGGCTGCATGGGCTCTTCCCTCCATAACCTGTCGTCAACTAAGCAGTTACAAGGTCTGGAGTTGATTCCTAGTGTGGCGTTTGAATTTGGAAGCTGTTGCTGTGAACACACAACATTCAGTCAAAGGAGCTCTCAATAGAGGTGAAACAGACCATCCTGAGGCTGGAAAGTGAAGAAATCCAGTATAAATACCAGCTATTTTAGGAGTGGCCAAATCAACAGTTTGGTACAAAAAAAAAAAAGTGCATTCGTAAGCTTGGAAACACAAAAAAGCCTGGACATGTATGGACGACAACAGTGGTGGATGATTGCAGAATCATTTCCATGGTAAAGAAAAACCCCTTCCCAACATCTACTCAAGTGAACAACACTCTCCAGGAAGTACTGTAGGTGTATCAGTTTCTAAATCTACTGTAAAGAAAAGACTTCATGAGCGCAAATACAAAAGATTCACCACAAGGTGCAAATGTTGGATCAGCTTAAAAAATAGAAAGGCCAGAATTGACTTTGCCAGAAAACACCTGAAGAAGCCAGCATTCTTTGGACGGTTGTGACTAATATCAGCCTGTACCAGAATGATGGGAGGACAAAAGTTTGGAGAAGAATTGAAACAGCTCATGATCCAAAGCACAACAGATCTTTTGTAAAACATGGTGGAGGCAGTGTGATGGAATGGGCATGCATGGCTTCCAAAGGCACTGGCTCACTTGTGTTTATTGATGATGTGACAAAAGACGGAAGAAGCCGGGTGAAATCTGAAGTGTATAAGGATATACTTTCTGGTCAGATTCAGACAAATGCAGCAAAGTTATTTGGTACTTCACAGTAAAGATGGACAAATGATCCAAAATATACTGCAAAAGCAACCCAGGAGTGGAATAAGTGGAATATTCTGCCATGGCCGAGTCAATCACCAGATCTCAAACCATTCGAACATGCATTTCACTCGCTCAAGACAAAACTTAAGGCAGAAAGACCTACTGTACAAACAAGCAACAACTGAAGACAGCTGCAGTAAAGTCCTGACAAAGCACCACAGAGGAGGAAACACAGCGTTTGGTGATGTCCATGGGTTGCAGACTTCAGGCTGTCATTGCCTGCAAAGGATTCTCAACAAATATTGAAAAGTAACATGTTACTCAGGGTTATGTTTATTTGTCCAATTACTTTTGAGCTCCTGAAATGAGGAGTGTTTATATAAAAATAGGTACAATCCCTACGTATTTAATCCCCTTGAATTAAACCATAAAGTCTACACTTCAATTTAGTTGTAGTTGTTTAATTTCAAGTAGATGTTGAGCCCAAATCATGAAGATTGCATCACTGCCCAAATAGTTCTGGACCTAACTGTGACATTCATTTTGTCACTGTTATATTTTATTTTCGTTTATTTATTTTTTTCCTACTCCACAGGGAGGATCATGTTTCATCCTTTGGCATCATGACAGACACTTTATTGCACCTTTAAATCATGGGCATTTTCTGTTATATTCTTCCGTGTACTCCTAAAAAATCAAGCACATAATAGTATTTGCCGCAATTACATGTTTCCTCTGAGGTGCCTCTGCTGTATAGTGAAGTAATTTTTCAAGGGATTTGTCAAGGAAACTAGTATTTCAATCACAGATCAAATTCAGAATTCAAGTGCCGTTTATGTACAGAATCGTATGGAGATCCTTGAAATTTTCGGAACTTAAGAATCACACTAAGACCTCACACTGGGCTTTTCCACATATGCAAGATTTGTGAGATCTTGCATGTGCTGTGAATAACTGTGGTTCTTCTTTATTTTTTGCTCATCTTTGAGCCACTGGAGAAATGTTTCATTTTTCAGAGGGAATCTATGTCATCACAACGACTTGATGTTAATATGCCAGAGTCATACACCCTCCGCTATGCTATTTTTGCCACACGCGTTGCCTGAGAGGTCAGCGGCATAGCAGGGTTCTTACTCGGCTGAATTGCTTGGAGGCAGAAGTTAATTTCCAACTCAACAGAGATAAATGACTTTGCTTTGACCTCCATTGCTTTGCTGCCACAACAAAGACATTCTGCTTTTTCTGTGAGATGGTGAAAATCTGTAATTTATAGCGAGTTGTTTTTTAGCACAATGAAAACATTTGATTTAGTCAAGGCAATTATAGCTATATGTAATGGTGTATTTTTCTGCTTAGCTCAGCTTTTTCCTCACAACCACACTTTTATCTAAGACTATTTTTCACAGACGCAAATAGCCTACCAATATGCCTTTCGCATGACTCAGAAGGAATGTATCCTCAATACCCCACTATTTGAATACTTGTTTTAATTCAATTTGATTTCCAATTAGATTTATTAAAAATATATGTAAAGATAATTGCCTAAATCCACAATATCTTTTGGTTTGTGTATGTGCGGTATGTACTCTATGTAGTGTATTTACTGTATAGATAGATAGGTAGCTAGATAGTTCGAAAGATCAGCCACAGATTGTGTATATTGTGTGCAGGATTAAATAGAAAGTATGTTAAACAGTAATTATCTGCTGATGCTTTCTCCAGACTTCTGTGTCTTACAGTAAAGAATTTCTTTGTAAAAAAAAAACAAAAATGGTATCATTAGATATGGACTTCAGCCTGTCCTACTATACGCATGAGAGTATAGAGATTATATCATTCATTGATTTTTTTTTAGGATGTTACACTTTTTTGGTTTCCACCTTCTGAAGACAGAGCATTCAGCACTAAACTTCTGCCATGTTTATTATTTGCTACAAGAACTTTGAAACATCAAATACATTACGTTCACAAAGTTGTGTCTATTATAGAACAAAGTTGAAATTAATATTCAATACAAGAAGCAATTTTTTGTGTTCTGTTAGCCCAAGAATTGTTGTACTCAGTGAATATCTTGCCAAAGCCAGTATTGAATATTTCTGGATGGTAGCAGGTCGTTTATGCAATTTGTTATTGTTTCAACACTTTAATAGAGACAGTTGTAGTTACTGACTGCATCATAAAGAGAGATTGCCATGCTCTGTCTGACAGGGTTGAAAATAGAATCTTAGGCTGAATCCTCTCCTCCGTTCATTTTCTGTGCATTGTCCACGCAGCAGACATTGCGGCTTTGTTATACATTTTGAAGAACTGGAGTAACAGACCTAGAGAACAAATTCATTAACATAGCAATCACCTTGATTAATGGAAATAGCCAGAAATTAGCTTTTGCATTTTTACAATGGTATTCATTTGTTATAAATCTCAATCACTGTAAGATTGTATACCTGTTATATCAAACTGATATGTCCTTCAGTTTAGGCATTACGTGGTATAACAACCAACAATAAGAACAAATATAAGAAAATATATTCCAAAATCAAAATTGTATTTATTATCATTCTATGTTTGAAATAAAAAATAACACAAGTGAATTGAAACAAAATAACCATTAAATTCTGTACTGCTATGGGTACTCGAATTTTAACAAACATATTGACAAGAGGCACCAATTTCAATCTGCATTCTATTTCAGGGGTTGTAAATCACATTGGGATTATATCAACACACACACACACACACACACACACACACACACACACACACTAATAAATTTCATGATTGATATTCATGATCATCTGTACAGACATTTATCTGTGATTTTCCAGCATTTATGTGACCAGAGATCGCTTACTTTCTCAGCGGTAATTGCAAATCCAGTGACCTGGTTGTCTTTAATTCCCATTCTTTAATTTCCCATTTTCAAGCCCTCAGTGGAAATGTGACAGCAGTCAAGGAGATAGCCTGTTATTCAATGTACTGTTCACCGAAGACTACAGGGTTTGTACAAAGTCACAACTTGCTGTTTGCAATCATTATCTTAATTTTCAGAGTAACCGTGCATGTGGGTAAAACACACTGTTCACCTCTAGCCCAAATTGATGGTAATTACAACATGGAACATACATATTACCTGGCAGTGATCATGGAGGGGAAATGATGGCGAGTGCCATTATTGCTGATGATACAGATGGAGACTTCATGGTCAGGAGACTACTATGATTCTGTTGCTAACTGGCTGTATGTCTTCTGTCACTTAATGATTGGCTGTGATGAAAAATAATGTTTTGTCTATCAAGCTCAGTTGGGGGGAGATGTAGTTTGAGGCATTGTGGATAATCAGAATCTTCTTGAAAATGCCACATCACATTATTGGTTACCATACAGTTAGCACCAAACTGTTTGATACACATATTTAGATTCAGTAGCAAATGTTTTGAAGTTTATTGATTTAATTATCTTGTCGAAGGTTGGCATGGTTCATAAGGTTGCTGGTTTGATTCCCTTGCTCCCCAGGACCATGTAGACAAGGATACTGAACTTGAATTGCTCCTGATGAGCTTGGTAGCACCTCTGACATGTGTAGTGATGTGCATATGTGTGCGTGTGTGCATGCACGTGTGCAACTGCATTGAGAGCTTTGAGTGCCGCTTAAGTTATAAAAAAGCATACTAATGAAGTGCTTTAGCTATTGGGCAGGAAGTGAAGCCAGTATATGAGCTAATGTGTGCAAGCAGAAAAATGGGCAACTGTGAGAGTCCTACAAAATCCATCCATCCATCCATCCATCCATCCATCCATCCATCCATCCATCCATCCATCCATCCATCCGTCTGTCTTTCCCCCCTTATCCGGAGAGCGGTCACGAGGGCAACAGCCTGAGCAGTGAGGCCCAGACTTCCTTTTTCCTTGATCCAGCTCCTCTGGGGGGACCCCGAGGCATACCCAGGCCAGCCTGGAGACATAGTCTCTCCAGAGTGTCCTAGGTCTTCCCTGTGGTCTCCTCCCAGGTGGACATGCCTGGAATACCTCCCCTGGAAGGAGTCCAGGAGGCATCCTGACCAGATGCCTGAGCCACCTCTCTATGCAAAGGAGCAGCTGCTGAATATAACAAGCGGCAATGTGGGTCAGGCTCCAACACTGATCATACAGGGACTGAACAGCCCGCATAATGAGGTTTGGTACCCCATACTCCCTATACCCAATACACAGGATTGCCCATGGGACACGGTTGAATGCCTTCTCCAGAGTCACAAAACACTTGTAGACTGGTTGGGCAAACTCATTCCCCCTCGAGTACCCTGGTAAGGGTATAGAGCTGGTCCGCTGTTCCACAACCACGACAAAAAGCTGACTCCTCCTGGAATCAGAGGCTCAACGACCCAGCGAACCCTCTTCCTCAGCATCGCTGAAGAGACCTTACCAGGGAGGGTGAGGGGTGTCTCCCTATAGTTGGAGCACACCAGTGTTCCCCGGCTTTGCTTCCTCATTGGAGGGCTTTTCAACGGGATTGAAGAGGTCCCGGAAGTATTCCTGCCACTGATCAACAACGTCTCGAGTTTAGGTCAGCACTGCCCCATTCTCATTGTGCACAGTGCTGACGGAGCACTGCTTCCCCCTCCTGAGCTGCCAAATGGTGGACCAGAATCTCCTCGAAGAAGTCACCAGAAGTCATTCTCCATGGTTTCCCCAAACTCCTTCCATGCCCGAGCCCAACTGGCCAGAAATGCCCAATAGTACTCCTTCTTCAGCTTGAAGGCATCCCTCATAACTGGGGTCCACCAGCGGGTTTGAGGGTTTTCAGCCTGACAGGCGCCGACCGCCATACTGCCGCAGCTCCAGTCAGCTGTCTTGACAGTTGCCCGTTTGGACTCAATGTCCCCCACCTCCCTCGGGATATGGTTGTAGCTCTGCTGAAGGTGGGAGTGGAAGCTCCTTCTGACAAGGGACTCTGCCAGACGTTCCCAGCAGACCCTCAAGTTACATTTGGGTCTGCCAGGTCTGACCGGCACTCTCCCCCACCATTGGAACCACCTCACCACCAGGTGGTGATCAGCTCCGCCCCTCTCCTAACCTGAGTGTCCAGTGAGTGTCGCATTAATGAATCACTGATCTTTATATTGGTCTATGCAAAGCTGTCAAGTGAAACTGATTTTAATTTGGGCTTCAAAACACTTTATACAGATTTTGGAAAAGCTAACTTACTATAAGCTTTAAGCTGAAAAGTAGAAACAATTTAGATTCTCAATTCTATATCGCAGTAATGCAATTTATTGCCCTGCCTCTACCTTGCTCCTGTAAATTGGTCTCCGGATTTTCCTTTTTTTCATTTTTTGTTTTATTCACTTTTTCCATTTTTTTTCATAAATCATATACATGAACATTCTCTTTAACCCAAATGATATTCACTCTGATCAGCTCTGTAGCAGTATATCCTGCCACCAGCTGATGGAGAGACCGGTCAGGACATAGATGGTCTAAATTCTATTCGAGTCCTGTGTTGATTTGAAAAGCTTAGTTACTGGATTAGCAGATTACTTTGTCTTTATATATGGCTTACAGATGTCATTGGAATAAACCCTTACAAGTTCTGACTTGAAACATGAAAGCACATCATGGAAGCAGATGCTTACGAACCCCGTGAAGATAAATTAAAACAAAAAAAAAAAACAAACAACAACAAATAAACAATGAAACATCCCACTCCCAGCTTAATTCGCACTAGTGTTTAGTGCAGATTGGATGTAAAGCTGATGCTCCTCTCCAGGGTTTTCTAAATTTGGCACATTTTACATACTGACTATATCCAGACAAGGTACATCTCTTTGTGGTGTCTTTTCTGTCAACCTATGTTTGGAAACATTATCTTCAGTTCAATTTACTTGTTTAAGTTTGATTTCATATATGTCAGGAGCTATAGTTTGTGGCTCTCAAGAGAAGGATGTTATGGGCGTTCCTACACAGAAAGACTTTTACAAGGAAGCATGAAAGCCGGAGAAAATAATCAGCCAGGGGATTCACTTGTCATCTGCACTTAAGCATCCGGAATAACATGCGCTAGAAGCTGTGATGGTAAAATAAAGGCTGTCATGCTTCTTGCGATCTTTGCTTGCTTAAAGCTTCATGTATGACAAAGCGTCAGTTCCCAATAGAAAATGAACTTCTGTTTTTTCTGTTGTAATTCTAGTGAATGTAAATATAGCATTTTAACTGTTCATGTTTATTTGCTTGAAACTATAACTTTATTTTACATTTATACTTTAACTCAGTTCCCACAACAATATATAACACCATAACCTTGTTCATAATGAACCCTTGTTAACAATAATTAGACTTGGAAATGTTTATTTACCAAGAGTTATTTAGATTTAGCTTCCTAACATTAAACGAATCTAGCTCTCTATTTAGGGTTCTTCATGGTTTGTTTGTACAGCCATAATCAATAATCATTTTAACCTTACAAGTAACAAACAGAGCAAACTCAAAAACTGCAGTTCTTTACTTAGTTTCAGTCTACATTGTCTAAATGCACAGAGCAGAGATTTGGGATTTAACTAAGAACAAGAAGTTGTCTCAATTCCCATGACACCCGCCAACCATCCAACTGCACAGCACATTTGGAACATAGACACACAGGTAAGTGATTTCTCCACTGACAATGCAACAGAAGAAAAGTTTGCTCTATCATTCCAACCATCTGGAGATCTGGCTCAGACTTGAGGCTGATGTGTAACTTTTAATTGGAAAGACAGTAGTGGGAGGCAGAAGAGTAGGAAGGAATGATCCCAGTGGATAGACAGGCAGTGCCTGCTGCCAGATGGACAACCTGAGTTTGCTGGAGTGCACACCATTTCATTTTCAGGCCAATGCGATGCGTTTTATATTGCTAAAAGCTTCTTGTAGAGATCCGGTTGGCTTAAGACTTCTAAAGTACAGCAATATTCTGTCATTTTTACAGGACATATTTGGAAAGAGATTTTTTTTTAGATTCCTAGTTAAACAGATTGATCAAAGAAATATTCTCTTTCTGAAAATCTTGTCAGTTATCCATAACATGTAGCGGATCCCTCTTTTGACAGTTGAATGTCTGTCCATTTTAGTAGTCATGTCATTGGTAATCCTCTTCATCTAGTGTAATATTCAAATTTGTTTCTGAAAAAAAAAAAATGCTGTTGTCTGTAAATCAAACAGAAATTAATTTGTCACACAATGATATTTAATCAAATTCAATACCAGTATAAATCTCTGTCATTGGGGACCTCTTAATTTTCCTAGACATCAACTTAATAGGCCTCATTTGTCTGATATGAATGATGATCACTTTGAGACCTTGAGCCACATTGTCATCAAGCTAGCCATTTGTAGAGACAGGTTTGGCCCCCTCGTAATCTCAAAGAGATACCTAAAAAATACCTCAGAAGACCATAAATACATTTACCACTAATGGATGAAAAGAAAATATAAAGTAAACTTGGTTCCTCTTCTGGCTGCAGTGAAGAGCTAGATATCAACAAATTTCCTGCTTCTGAATTCTGAGCTAAGATGGAAATGATAATCATTGGACCAGCAACTCTGTGTCATCTTTTGATAATTTCACTCTGTCCTTGGAGGATAGTTCTATTCAATGCAATAAGTTAAGAATCTTGGGGTGTTCTTTGACAGGATGCTTTCTGTGGAGCTTCATAATAAAGAGGTCACCTTGAGTTGCCTTTTTCAAACTAAAGCAACATTGCTAAATCAGACCTTATTTGTCATTAAAGAATGTAGATAACTTAATCCAAGCATTCCTGACACCATAACTGGAATATTGTAACATCCTTTTATCCAGGTTGCCCAAAAGAGTGTCCAAGGCATGCAAACTGTCCAGAATTTGGCACTCCTTGGTTTGACCCAAGCAAGTACATCCAAAGGCATTACTCTCATATTGGCCTCTCTCCTCTAGCTTCCTGTTCAGGCAAGAGCAGTCTTTAAGATGTTGCTTCTCACCTACAAAATGTTTGGTGGCATTGCACCATCTTATCTATCTGGCTTGGTGAAGACATACGTGCCTGGATATACACTGCAGTCCTGGGGTTCTCGTCTTCTGTCTGTCTCCAAGGTCCTGAAAAAGACTGTTGGTGAGAAGGCCTTCTCCATTCAACATTGTGAAACAGTCTGCCAAGGCTGCTCTGTTGATGTCTTTCAAGCAATGTCTAAGACCCACTTGTTTGCTGTTGCATGAGTCCTGAACAGTGTTTTTTGGGATTTTTTGAAAATTATTTTTAATATTTCTGGGCAGCAAGGTTGTGCAGTGTTTGGCACTTTCAACTCACAGCATAAGGTTCTTGGTTCCATCCGAACAGGGGCCTTTGTGTGTGGACTTCATCTGCTCTCTCCTTGTTTGCTAGGGTTTCCTCCCAGTTCTGCGGTCTCCTTTAACAGTCCAAAATATGCACTTGATGAATTAGATGCCTCTTGATGGAAAGAGCTTTATAGATATGCTGATTTTTATTGTGATGATTATGATATTATCCATCCATCCATCTTGGACCGCTTACCCAGGATCAGGTCACAGGGGCAGCAGCAGAAGCAGAAAAGGCCCAGACTTCCCTCTTCCCAGCCACTTGGTCCAGCTCTTCTGGGGAAATATCGAGGTGATACCTCGGCCAGCCTAGAGACATAGTCTCTCCAGCTCGTCCTGGGTCTTCCTCTGGGCCACATGCCTTGAGCACCTCACCAGGGACTGCTCCAGGAGGTATCCTGAACAGATGCCCAAGCCACCTCATCTGACTCCACTCAATGTGGAGGAGCAGCAACTCTTCTCTGAGCACCACCCAATTGGCCAAAGTCCTCCCTCCATCTCGAAGGGAGAGTCCGGCCACCCTTGCGTAAAGAGACGTATTTTGGCCGCTCGGATCTGTGACCTCATTCTTTCAGTCACTACCCACAGCTCATGACCATAGGTGAGGATTTGAAAGTAGATAGAATGGTATATTGTTTACTACAACATACAACTGCCAAGCCCTCTTCACTGTTGATGCCACACCGATCCGCCTGGTAATCCCCTGCTCCATCTTTCCCTTTCTCATGAAGAAGAACCTGGATTACTTGAACTCCTCCCCTTGAGGAAGGACCTCAATCCTTACCTTGAGGGGGCACTCCACCTTTTTACGGCTGAGAACCATGGTCTTAGATTAGGAGTTGCTGATCCTCATTCTGGCTCCTTCACAATTAGCTGCAAACCGCTCCAGTGAGAACTGGTTGATCACAGACCAATAAAGCCAACAGAGCCATATCCTCTATGCCCTCCATGGAGCCCTCCTTAAACTCCTCCCATGCTCGGGTTTTTGCCTGGACAACCACCGAAGCCGCATGCCGCTTGGCCTACTAGTGCCTGTCAGCTGCCTCCAGAGCCCAAGAGCCCAGAAAGACCCTATAGGACTCCTTCTTCAGTTTGATGGCATCCCTCATCACTGGGGTCCATCAGCGGGTTTGAGGGTTATCACCATGACAGGCGCCAACCACCTTACAGCCACTGCTCCAATCTGCCACTTGGGCAATGGAAGCAGGGAACACGACCCACTCTGTCTCAATTTCCCTCGCCTCCCTTGGGACACAGTTGATGCTCTTTTGGAGGTTGGAGTTTTAAACCGTTACTGACAGGGGGCTCTGCCAGACTTTCCCAATACAGTCTCATGATCCGTTTGGATCTTCCTGGCCTGAGCGGTCTCCTCCCCAACCAAGTGGAGATCTGGCCACTGCCACAGTACCCTACTCCGGCACCCCACTGGCTCACAATGTGCCCGACCCCCTTGGCCCTTCTTATGGGTGGTGAACCCAAGGGAAAGGGGACTCATGTTGTTCTTTCAGGATGTGCCTGGCCAAGGTCCATGGGTGCAGGGTTGGCCACTAGGCACTCACCATCAAGCTCACCACTCCTCAATCAGGGCCTGGCTCTGGTGTGGGGGTCCTGGTGACTTGGATCCAGCCAAGGGAAAACTGTTAATTTCCTTCAGTCATCAATTGAGGGTGCTCTGAGCCATGTTTTGTCTGGTCCATCACCTAGGACCTGTTTGCCTTTGGTGACCCTTCCAGTGGAATACAGCTCTGACAACTTAGCTCAGAGTATCTCTGGGACACACAAATCCCTCCACCGCGATAAGGTTTCAGCTTGAGGAGGGGTATTAATAGTATTGTTACTATTATTGTTGTTTTTGTTGTTATTAGTAGTTGAGGTTGCTGCTGGGATAGGGAAAAAAAAAACAACTTTTGTTCACTGAACATAATTTGTGATTTGATTGAAGAAGCAGGATATCATGCCTTAGATGGTGTTACTCTTCTCATATCCTCCTTTTAAAATCACAGTCACCCATTACTAACCTTTGAATCCCATCAGGCTCAGGTCGGTAAATTAACGGAATGAAGTTCCCTAAAGCTTTTAATTGGATTTTAAAGACACACGTGTGAGTATTTCATTTGGTGATTTATAATTGCTGTCCTGCTTCATCTCTAGAGCGATGAGTTGAATGTGCTTATGGATTTCTTTATTTGATTGGCTAATTTTCGGTTCCTTCTAATGTCAGGTGATGAGAACACATTAATCCTTCGATTTTATGGTCTCTGGTAGCTATGATTATAAATCATTCTGACATGTGCAGATTATTGTTTCATCCAATAGGTTTACTTTATGTTTTGACACATTTAACTTATGGTCTGTGTATATACCATGCATTCCTGTTTATGTAACCCATGCCTGTAATGATACTTTAAGATGTTTACTGATGCTAATGAGTAGAGCATTAAGAGCATTCTACTCATACAAACAGCCAGACATGTTGCAGTGGCTGCCTGTGCTTTCCTTGTATGATGGTTAACAAAAGTTGAAATATCAAGATGACAAATCTGTTGCAGGGCTGCTTTTTGTAGTTATATGATATAAAGTCTTCCATTGGTCATGTGTAACATAATTTCAAGTGTTTAAGCACCAGGTGGGATTATTTCTTTTTAGATACTGCATGGCCATCTGATAAAAATCTTCAAAAGGCCTCTTCCAGACTTGCTCTGTGGTGGTCACTTGTTGCTTCAATAAGTTCAGCTGTCTTTTTTTCTTGTCTTACTTTCCTCTTTGTGGTGGAAGTCATGCTTAGAATGGTAACCTCTATATCTTTAAAGAATCTTAACACTTTTGCATTTGATTTTGCATTTGTTTTTAACTGAGTCATGGTAATTGAAACTCGTTATTGTAACATTGGGTAGCAAATACTTTTCTCTCTACTCTGTAATTATGAAAGGTAATTGATACATTCCCATTCTGTGCAAGTAAGCTTATATCACTTGTGGAAGTAATTCTTAATTTGACTGAGTTAATATATGCTTCATATTTTACACTTTTGAAAGAAGCTACCCCTGTTTGAATCATCATCTTATTATGGTGGAGGATGTGTGTGTCTCTCTGATGTAGGAACCTATGAGATCAGTCGCATCAGATCGTGGCAGGAGCTCTCAAGCTTAAGTGGTCCTCGTGTGTCTAGATTAAGAACGAGCCAAAAGCGCTCTGATGATGAACAAAAATAAGAGGCAGCAACGCATTTCATCCAGATTCGGGAAGCTGGGACATCCTCCCAGAACCAGACATGGGAGAGAAGCTTGCTGGCCCACAGGATTCAGCCTGAACAAACAACATGAAGCCTTTGCCCTGTAGATTCACCAAACAGCGAGAGGCATCAGGGTCAGGTGCTGTATATTTTAGGTGGCAGACTGAGGTGGAGACCTAAACATGCTGGCCCCAGGCATTGCAAACATGTTCTTTGGATGTGGATTGTTACCTCTCTGGTGGGGAAGGAGCCACAGCTAGTAGGAGAGATTGATCGGTACAAGATAGAAATGATTAGACTGACCTGAAAAGCACCTGAAAAGGAGTCAAACTGCTTCATATTTAGATAAGCTTGGTGTGGTTATACTCACAAGTCCGAAGTTGAGTGCGAGGTGTTTTCCTGCAGAACAAGACAGCTGTCTCCTTCTGATTATGTGGGGGTGGAAGAGTATTCCTGATGGCTGCGTGCACCACAGTCCATCAGGACATCCTGCTTTCTTCAAGTAGCTGATGGTGTCCTTGGTGGGGCTCCATCTGATGACTTCATACTTCTGTTCGGAGACTGGATCCTGTCACTAAGGGCTAGATGACAGATACCTGAAGAAGGGTGATTTATAAGAAAAGAAGAAAGAAACCCAAATGGTATTCTTTTATTGGACTTCTGGGCAAGGTGGGTATTGACTAGAACAAACACCATTCTGAGCATAATGTGGTTGCATAAGTGTGCATGCTACCAGAACACCTCAGGAGAAAGATCAATGATCCACTTTATAGTTGTATCATCAATAAGTAAGAGGAGGTGGCAGAATAACCCGCTGGGCAGACCCAGTAGACCCAAAAGGATACGGCCTTCTACTCAGATTATTAATAATTGCATTTTGAAAATAAATAGGCCCTATTAAACTCAGCAGCATAACCAGTCTGGGGCTGGAGACAACTGTCTGTTAATCTTTGCACCATTGATTTTAAATAAAGATAACTATTTGATAATTACAGAGCTTCGTATTTGGTAAGACCATTATGAAAGAAATAACTGCTGCTTTGTCAAGTAAAATGCTATATTTTTGGCATTTATGCACAGAATGAATCTTTTTGTCTTGTCTGTTAGAAATGTGAATGTGTTTGCTAAAGGTCACGTCACAATCAGAATACATAACATAACATTTTACTGAAGCTTCTATTATTGAAATCCATGGTAGGTTATTGCAGCAATGCAACAACAACAGAGCCTGACAGAAATGATAATCCAAGTTAAACTCCAAGTTGTAGTTTTACCATGCAGTCGACGGTCACGTCACGGTCCACAAACATGTTCTTCTTCATTTACCAACTTTCTCTCATACTGCATATTCATTTTTTAACTCTATTGCCTTTTTGCTACCCCCCACCTATCTATCCAACCCCATACCTCATGACTTTGGAATTCAATTTGTACTGTACGTTTTATTTCTACTTACATTTAGATTTATTTCATGTTGGTTGCTTTTAATTAACTCTTTGGATTTGCGACAAGAGGAGGGGGAAGAAAAAAGGGTGAGAGAGAGAGAGAGACAGCAAGATAGATAAAAACTCCTTACATTCGCCAATGAGTTACACCGGCAATCATTTACCACTTAGACAGTAGCGCAGAAGCCCCTTGTTCGTTGCCCTGGCAACCGGTGCCTTGGTGATTGATTCCTCGCCAGTGTGGCATAGCTGCGGGAAATAGAGTGCATGAGCTTAGCGTGCTACATCTTTCTAATTAAAATGGGATTACAGAGTCATCGGCGTTGTATGTTCAAACAAATGCAACGCTGTGAAGGAAATCAATTTGGTAAATGTCAGGGTTGTTAAATACAACTATGGATAAACAAATGCAAGTGAGCTCAATGTACCTCTATGCACATTCTTCGCACACTATACATGAACGTGTGCTTTTGTTCGATTTGTATGTTGGGTTTGTATTAAGTGACAGCAACAGTGCACTCCTTCATCCAGGATGCAAACGTGATTGACACTGCATGAGTCATGCAATGTAGCATAAATAACTAGACACAACAATTAGTCTGTTTGTTGCTGTCTGCTAATCAGAAAATATTCTTCAAATTGGAGCTTAATGTACATCTTAAATGAACAACGGTTTCTTAATGTAATTGGATTAGGCAAGTCAATTGTATATGTGCAGTTTAAGCCTTGGTTTTGTAGACTAGTGTGTATTGAGGAACTAAATATTCTCCCATGCACAGAGCTATGACTTGATTATTCACAATTTACACTGGCTGCTTGCACTCATGCCATGGGGATACTGTAGCACACCGATATTATTTTTCAAAACATGATCCGACATACATATGAATGAGACATTAATGCAGGATGCATTGAAATGAGAAAAGTAGGGGGAATAATAAGTAATCTAACACAGTTTCATAGTATTTTACTGGTAGTGCTAAACAAGGGGAGTATTGTCTTGGATAGCAGGTCCACTACTTTAATTACTTAAAATCTAATTTTAACTATCTTTATTTCCAAATCAAATTATTTATTCTTTTTTTTGATTGTTTCCCATGGTGAATACAGTTCAATTACAACTTTTTGTTTATGTTGAATCACAAATTTTGGCGATATAACGTTTCTTCATTCATTAACCACCGCTTATCCTGCACTGGACCCGCCGTATCCCAGAAGTCATTGAAAATCATTGAGCAAGATGTGGGGTAAAGCATGGACTGGTCACCAGTCGACTGTAGGGCCACATATAGAGACAAACGACCATTCACTCCCTTATTCACACATCTGAGCAATTTTGGGTCTCCAATTGACCTCCAGCATGATCCTTCAATGTATCCTTTAATGCTCAAGAAACCCTGCACCCAAAGTCATTAAGAAATATTGTCATGGCAACAACACAAACAACTGAGCTCACTGCTACTGACTTTAATATTTGCAGTAACTTAATCTGACCTTCTACTGATAGTCGGACAAACAAGATTTCTTCCCCACATTGTTCAGGAGTATCAAGTGTCCATGCCGCATCTTATTTTGTTCAAGTTTTCTTCTTAACCAGGATTCACACATCCTGTAGCTCTTACCTTCAGATGCTTTGTGAAAACTTCTCAATTTTCAGTTGAATGCTCATATTAAGATGTTAAAGCATCAACACAGCTTGCTGGAGATGTGCGACCTAGGAACAACACCTCAGAGCTCCAGTGGTAGGTTATCTCACATATAATAACGGGCTGATCCAATGGTTCTTACACAAAAAGTATGTTTCAGTGCTGGCATGAGAAAAACCACATATCACCTTCATTTGGGCATTTCAAATTAATTTCTTTAATGTTTTTGTGGAATTATTCGCTTCATTGAAGCCGAAATATTTTTCAGAATCATGGAAAATTGAAGAAGCGTCAGACTTTTGAAGATCACATGAAGACTTAAACAAAAAAAGTCAATATGAGGCTCATTATCAAAAACAAACACACTCACAGTAGTTAAAAAAATCACAGCGTAATTGATACGGAAGCAGGAAGTGTAACCCTGCTCTTGATTTTAAGTTCAATAGAAGATTTCAACTATTCCAACACAGCGGGAGACATTAGAAATGTTGGACACTGATATTAAGACAATATAAAGATGCATTCCACATCGGGCTATTGGCTCAGAAAAAGTGCATGTGAGGAGTTATATAATCGTATCTCTATCTGTACATGCAAAGGACGCCAGTTCTGTTGCTGAGCTAGTATTATAGTCGTGCATTGAATCAAAGCGTTGTATAATTGTCCCAACATACAAATAGGGGCAGTGTGGCGCAGGAGGTAGCGCACTCATCTTTGGAACCGAACATTCCTGGTTCAATATCCTGGTCGACGGCAGCCTATGGCTCATGGTTCATGCATGAACATGGTTTTCCGTGGTTCGGTCTTAGCCTTGGTGTTTTTTTGTTTCACATTTATAGAACCAAAGCTGTTCAAAAGTATTACATATGTTTAGCACCAATAAACAATGAATTACATTAGAACTGCTGACTGCAACTTTAGAGCGTCATTCAAGTGCAAGTGTGCACTTGAGAATCACAATCTTAAGTCAGGAAGTCATTTTGTATAGTGGGCTCTTGAAGCCGGTGATGACCCAAAAGTGGCCATAAACCATATGTCTGTGGGAATCGGTGGTGCAAGCAGTTGAAAGAGCACAAATAGAAAGGCAGGAATGTAATTTATGGAGCAAAAGAAAGAAAAAGGTCTTGGTTGTCAGATTTCGGTCACTGTGATACAGTTCATAATGTGTAACATAGTGCCTTGGGCCAGTTCCCAAGTGAAGCTCTTTGGCAGTGGGATTCGTTGTTACAGCAAAGGTAATGATAGACCAGAGACTTTAATAACGTGAACGCTTTACTTGAACATGAAGGAGTGCCTGGAAGCTTGTAACTGCTGGCAGAAAAAAGGTTTAAGAAAAAAAGTCATAAACAACTGAGAGCCTTTTCTTGGATGATAGGTCACACGTCTGACACATAAATAAAAACTCTCACAGTAGACCTCTGGAAGAGAATCTTTGTTTACTGAAGGCATCTTATTTTGGTGTGTTTAGCCTGCATGTTAAGACTTTTTTTTAGCTCCGCAACAAATACAGGAGCATGAATCATTTTTTATTGCCCTTTAAATGTTTGAATTAAAACATAGTCATTTTTGGGATTCCATTTGTTCTCGCAAACCCACTTGATTCAGTGGTGATTTTGAACATACATACGTCAGATTCTCTTTCAGCAAGGTAGGATGTAATTGAACTGTATGGATGAGTACATCACGAAGGTTGAAATTGCTTTCACTCTTGTAGAATTCACATTAAATTTTTTGGAATGAGACTCACTATTTAACCACTGACTTGTAATGTTAATTTTGCTTAAAAAGCCGAAGAAAGTAAGATCTGTTTAGCAGCAGCAACAGCAGCCTCTGCTGTGTGGTGAGGTAATAGCGGAATTCCACTCAATGCAGTGCACTTGTGATTGCATGTTCAAATTTCAGCCTCATTTAGATATTTAGATTTTTTTTATCTTGCTTTCTGCAGTGTTTTAGCCACTATAAAAATAGCTCCAAATCCTTTTGCGTTGCACTTTTTATTCCTTTAAATTAAGAATGATGCTACTAATGAGCTATGCACACTCAAACATAGCTGCACATTTAGTGAGTTCTTTGCTTTAAAAGTATCCTATTATTTTGGGGGAGCAACAGAATTTCACCAAATATACTCGCCGCAGGAACAGGTTTTTAGATCCAAAACATGAGAACCAAGTTTACAAAATTCTTCAATTTGAAGTCAACCATCAAACAGCAAAAGATATTTTTAAGCCATTTTTTATAGGTAAAAGATTATACTTAAGTGACTTGGATCAAATATCATTGTAAATATCTGATTGATTGCTGTTAAACTTAGTAAGTCATTATTATCAATCTGATTTTTCATTGTGTGCCAATCTAATCACTTTGATGGTTCCTTTCATTGAAACACCAGCATCAGATGCAACTTTGCCTGATTGAGAAAAAAGTGTAGTAAAAACAAAAAAGGCATTCACATCAAGATTACAGTGCTTCATTGATTGCTGTTCCCCAAATATGTGGAATAATGTATTTGTAAGCTATCCTAACATTGATAATCACATCATGGATTTTAGCAGCCAAACATTGCATTATCTGTATACATCAAGCATAGTGGAAGTAGTTGTCTCCAGCTTCTGCTTTGTGGTCTAACTTCACAGAGATGCTAGCATTGCTTTAGCAGCATTGTGTAGTAATGCCTGAGAATACTTAAAACATACGCGTTATAAAACTTCGAAAGGAGCTTTATCTTATGATGAAACCCACAACACCAACCTTTAGCTTTTAAGTAGAACAGAAATGATCGTAGTTTGCGTGCTGTCTGTTGTTTACAATTTTCTTAGCTGATATTACATGAATGGGAACCTGAATTTTGTCGGCCAGTTTAACTGGCTGAAGAACAATGACAGTATGCGGTTCATTTTTCTTTAGTGATGCTTGTTGAAAGTCACACATTTATGTGTGAGAATGGCGGCTCAAATGACTCTCCCGTTGAGTGTAGAAGAAAACCATCTGGGATCAAATTTGTGTTAAACTAAATGCGCTGATTTTCCTCTCTCACACAGATGCCTGGCATCATGTTGGGACGGATGTAGAATCTAAATCTAGAATTGGTTGATAGAAAATGGCAGGTCACGCTGTTTGGCCTGTGACACTCATGAATCCCAGTGCAGGCAATGGTGCTAATAGATAATTGCCAGCTTAATAGGAGGTGACATATTGCACGATGTTGCTCACACAGCCCTTCGACTCTGTCTGCAAATACTGATTTTCATCAAAAACACAACTAACTTGAAGCATGCAAACAATTCTTGCTCATATTTTTAAAATGGCTTCTTTCCCCTGCATTTTTCCTCTTGACTAATCATGCAATTTTTTTTTTTTTTAGATTACAGATTCTAATGTAACTAGACTTGTCACAGCGTGCATTGCCATGACAACAACAACTTGATGTTCTTATTACACAGCAATTGAGTGAAAGCAGCATGTGAAATGAAAAGCAAGCTTGTTTGGCTTGTCTCAGGAAGTTTTCTTCATGGATTGCAGCAATTTGCATGCAGAGCTTTTTGTCGCTCCCTCCCTCACATACATCCTCTCAGAGACACGCAAACACTCATAACTGTTCACTGCAGACACACACACCCATCCCATCTCTTCCCACTCAGCCTACTGATTGGAGTTGTCAGGAGTCAGAGGGTCACAGTAGAGGATGTCAATAGGCCTCATTCACAGATACAGGCTCACAGATACGCACTAAATACCGAGAAGCAGACAAAATGATGGTAAGACAGTAATATAGTACTCTTAAGTATATATAAATACATCTTACAGTCACTCTATCAACACCTGTGCTTCAGCTGTCTCTCCCCCACTCGAGGCAGCCACACATGGCAGTGCCTGCTAAAAACGTTCAATTTATATTCATTATTCCCCTGTCAACAGCGAGGATATCAGTGATTGGATATACCCTCTGCCACCTACAAGCTCCTCCCCACAATGTTGTTAGTCTTTTGGGTAAGGCTCAACATTTCATGTTAGCCCTTGGAGAGAATATCTGTGTGCTTAGTTTTGTGTGTTTTTATGCATGTTAAATTTTAGTGGGTGTATGGTGGCTAGAAGGTGTTTTAAGTAAAGAGCTCATGGGTTTGGATGGATTGACTATTTTTTTTGATGTATGAGGCTTATGGGGTTTTTTTCACTTGTGAAACATTTGAAGTATTGAGCAGCAGTCCATCTGGTAATACATCACGCTATGCTTTTGTTATCAAACCACAATGGTTTGGAACTGTTATTTAAATTATAGACCAGGAGAAAAAGACTCAAATGAAATACTTTATGTAGTATTTAGGGGAAATAGAGCTGACCTGTCAAGTTTTAGTATAATATCCTCACCATCTGCTCTAATTTCTCACTCTCAGCTGTTTCCACCCCTACGGCTGTCACGCAGTCAACCATAGATGTGACTCCTCTATTTGCGTACAATAGTGCTTCTTTGAAGCCAAACCATGTGATTTTGGGGTTCCCAAATAAAATGTTTTCAGTTTGTATTCATCATCATTTAAAAAGTGATTACTGCATAAGCCCATTAGGTCATATCAGATTATTTTTTCCCAGTTTCTTTCATTTCCTCACAAGGCCAGGTCATGCTTTAACAGAAGTGAGAAATGTCTAGTGCAATCATTGTCATTAAAAGAAAAAAAAGACAAAAGACTACCCTGGATTTTTTTTTCTTTATCTAAGCTGCATTGATATGATACTGCTCGTCAAAATATTCTTGGCTACAGTGAATGTGCAGTCTATTAGACTATAAATGAGCACAGCCTCCTTGGTGGCTTCTAAGGCTTTAGCACATCTAGTCAGACCCATGTCATTTTCACTTGACTAGATGACTTTGCGTAAGCCCTTAATTGTATTTACCTTTTCATGATTTGCGAAAACTTAAGAGGACTATATCACCTTTTATTCCAGTTCAAAGTGTTTCTTTTCAAACCAAACAAAAAATATACAAGGTTTCAGATCAAAAATGATCCAAAGAACATTATTCAAATACTTCTTGAATAGAATTATAGGACATCGGCCCTATAATTGTTCACAAAGTTCTCATGTAATAAACATGGCGTTCAAGTTCCTGACAACTTGTAAAATTATACAGGTGGGTCTTAGAGCCCCTTCTCTAATCTTCGTCATGCCTCAGAGGTCTATAAGAATCAGCTTCAGGCAGCTGGTCCAACACCAACGCAGTGTGTCTCAGTAGGAACAACACGCTCATCATAAGGATTCAAGCACACCAGAGCTTAGCTGAGAAGTAAAAGAGACGTTTGTTTGACAAGACATTGGCTCGGCTATCTTTATCTCTTACCATAAGCGCAGACAGCCACACACAAGCTCATAGGCAGTTTGCACTCAAATTGTTTTGGGCACCTGTCATCCTTTATTATAATTAGCAAGTGGACGTCTAAATAATTGCCATCAGGTTGCGGCTGCTGTATCACTGTTGGTAGCCAATGCCCTCTCCCTGGCCTGTATTTCTAGTACTATTTAAAGGGGTGACACGCCTTCACAATGCAGCCCCCTCAGCAAAGTCTTCAGACGTACGCTCAGTCAACGACAGCATCTGGAGCGTTGAAAGTAATTAACTGACACAAGAGGGTTTTGTGTTAGCTTCACCATTTGTTTTGTCCACACTTGTCCCTGACACACACAAATACACATATGCACTTGCATTCAGGCTGCTTTTTATCATAATTGTGACACCGCTAGGAGAGAAGGAGGCAACACATTCATCCCAGTGGGGATTGAGAATGGTTGTAAAAGTAAATGAGGCAGATGGGTCTGGCTCAAAATGGAGTTTGGAAAAAAATGATAAAGCCCCTTTGAGGAATAAAGATGGAATCATTAAAACAAAGCACCTGTGTAATTTTAAAAGGACTGCGTTGGCACAACTACAGTAGGAACTGTATGAAATCAAAACTTAGTGATTATATAATTCAGCATTGCTGTAAGAACTTGTATTTCTTATTCTAAAGGAAGTTTAAATCAGTAAAATGTGCATTAAATGTGTACTTTATTGACAGAAAAAATCTGCAACCGATGGATTATAACAGTAGTTGCGTGTGTCACACACAACCTTTTAGTTGACTTCACCTATATGCAGGCATATGTTGAGACTTTACAGGTACACAGCCATCATTCCTCATAGGGTGTCTGTGTGTTTCTGTGTGTGTGTGTGTGCTTTTGCGTCTAAGTCTGCGTGTATCTCAGAACCAGTCTTGCTGCTATAAAGAGCTTCGCTCCAGGGCCGGTGGGAGTTATCCTGGAGTGTATCGCCAGCCGTAGCGTGACGACTTGACTCACACTTGGCGGTCTCTTCTCTTCCTCCTTCCACCCTGATTAGACTGATGCAGCATTGAGATGTATGTCAGAACGTCGCACACATGTGCACACACATATATTCACATATTCACAAAGAGCTGCTGCCTCTGGGAAGACCACAGGTCAGCAGGCTTGTCTCCACCAACCCCCTCCTTTGGGGGCACTGAAGCTGGTTGAGGTCATTGCTGCTCAGCAGCGCCCTCACTGTGCTGATGGGAGATCTGCTTAGATTGGCCTGTCAAAGAGGTTCAGTGTAGTCCAGCAACAGCTGCTGCCTCTCCAAACCAGCCACTTTCCAGAAAAAAAACATCTCCAGGGCTTCTTAATGACCCCCTGATTCAAACAAAAACACTGTCTCCCTTTAGCACTGCTTCTTATCACCCCCCTTCCCCTCTCTCACTCCCTGTTCTACAGGCTACCTCTGTCACAAGCATGGGTTTCTTTTGTTGTATCTTACAGCATAGTTGTGTGTGTGTGTGTGTGTGTGTGTGTGTGTGTGTGTGTGTGTGTGTGTGTGTGTGTGTGGTGGGTGTCTTGCATCTTCTAGATCCCAAATTTATCTGACATGTACTGAAAAGACCCCATTTGGAGAGACATTACCATACCAGTGCTCAGAGTGCTGTGGTGTCTACAGAAATAACTTTCCGCCCTGAAACTGACAGGATGGGGTTTTTCTTTGACCCCCAAAAGTGATACAAAATGTATGTCACCTCTGCTAACTACCTATAACATATAACAGTGTAAAATGCAGAATCTCATTTTCAACACAGCCAAGTCCTTATGGCCTTCTGGACAGATTAGTGTCAATGAGAGTGTTAACAAGCATCAATGAAACAAACAAAAAAAACACTTTTTGAAAAGGAATCGGTACAACATTCCTGTGTCAGGATCATTGAATTCTCAGAGAGCATTATTCCAGCCTTTCCTGTGCGGTCTGTTTTCTATGGTGCCTGCTCAGCAAGCCCTCTCCATCGTGCTGACATAGATGGGGATAACCGGTGCTGTCCATGGTGCTATCATCACTGGTCCTATTTTCCTGAGCTGCAGACTACAGCTACCGCGTCCAGCGGCTCTCTTTATGCCGCCTCATCTGTTTTCAGCAGAGCACATGTTATTGACAATGCTAGCGTTGCTGGTTTTTGTCCCCCGATGCTGTTTGAGCTGTTTAGTAACAATCTAAAGAACCGTGAGCCGAACAAGTACCGTATCGCTTTGTCAGTTGCGAACTGCCACACAAGTTTTAACTTTGTGAATTCAAACTCATATCACAAAGCACTTGGTTGGCTCAGTTAGTAGAGATGGTGTTCCTTCAATTGGATCATTGGTGTTTTCACTCCTGGCCCCTCCTGCCTGCATGACGAAGTGTCCTTGGGCAAGACGCTGAACCCCCAGTTGCTCCCGGTGGCCTGGTTATAACCTTGACTAGCAGCTCTGCATCGGTTTGGTTGTGTAAATGGGTAAATGCAGTCTTGTGTAAAGCAATTTGAAACCACTCCATAAGTGGAGACCATCATTTATATTTCTGTGCAGGTGCTGTAGTTTTTCTTTGGAACGCTGTGAATTTTTTAGCTGCCTGTGCTTGTTCTTTATTTTGGTGACACTTCAATTGCTATTTTGACCATTTTTGTGTTTATTTGGTGCGGAGTTTAATTCATTCACTCATTATCCCCCACTTATCCTGCACTTGGGGTCATGGAGCCTATCCCAGCTGTCATTGGATGAGAGGCGAGGTACACGCTGGATTGGTTGCCAGTCGAACGCAGGACCATAGAAACAAACAACCATTCACTCTGCTACACACATCTGGGCAATTTTCCAATATTTTCCAGTTGACCTTCTGCACTAACCTTCTGTGGGAGGAAACTCAGAGAAACCCATGCAGACATGGGGAGGACATGCAACTCCTCACAGAGAGGCACCCTGTGGGAATCAACCACTGCACCACCGTGTCACCTTTTGTTTGATTGTTTTCTTGGTGCAGTTTACTGTAGTTTACTGTATTCGATATATTTCAACGCCCTTATTTGACTCAAGTTTAGCTCAAGGAATTTCTCAGAATTTCTAATGATTCCACTTTCAACATATCACCATGTATACACGACTCTGCAAAGCCTTATGAATACTTTGGATTGGTACTAGTAACCCTAAACTTAAAAATTTTGTCATAGATGAAGATTTCGAGTCCCGATTTAGGTAACGACATATCATTTTTGCCATTGCAGTGAAGAGGCAACGGGCCTGTCAGGCCTTCAGGAACGTATGAAGTGATAGTTTATTTTGTTACTCAACAAAACGCAGAGAAAAATTAAGACCAAGAGACAAAAACAGCAAAAATGAATTCAGAAAAGATGTCAAACAAAAAAAAATGCAAGCTGGGGAAGCCAGCCAAGGAAACACCTTAGGGCAGAGAAGGTAATCACAGAGGAGGGACACCCAATACTAAATACTGTAATTCAAGCAACTATGAGAGATAAGAAAGTAACGCGAATTAAAGACAGTGATTTACAGGTGCACAAACTGAGATGGAATCGTGGATTTTTCCTGCACATGTAAGAAACTATGCACAGGATATTAGGAAAGGACAGACATGGGAATATTTGAAAAGAAAAGTAAACACAGCCCCATGCCAAACACCTGAATTGAGCCAAGAGAAAAACTAATAAACCTTTAAATCAAAACATAGTTCAGAAGAAGGAAGGAGGTAAAAGAACTTAGTCCTTATAAATCTCAGTGGTTATTTCTTCAGGATCAAATTAACTACACTTCCTCAATAAATAAGTTGTTCAGACACTGAAGTTCACTTTGATCAAATGTAGCTATGATGAATGTACGATTCAACATTCAACATCTTTATTGTTATTTGAACAGTCTAAAAAATCATGTACAGTGATTCTTATTTTGAAAAGATGCAAGGATATTTCTAAGAAAAAAGGAAAAAGTAACTTTGAATGCAGAGCCCAACAGAGATTTTGGCATTTAAACCAAACACCAACACAATTTTCTTTCTAAATCATCTCCACCATCTACGACGTACATTAATGCGGGAGATTATTTTTAAGAACCATTATGTCTCAGAAACCACTGTTCTGACAGCTCTCCCAATTCACCCCTGCACCTCAGTATGCTTCAGTATACCTCAGTTCATATTGTGACATGGGACTTTTCTAAGCCAGTGAATCTCAGCACTCAACACATGAATTGGCATGTGAGGAAGCAGATCTTCAGTGTGCAATCGAGCACAGGATTGGTGCTCTGGCAGGTTACAAACCTTGGCAGGGGTTGATGTTAATTAAACACTCTGTTCAGGACTTTCCAAATTAGGAGAGAAATGTTAAACAGCGAGGGTTTGCCATTAACGTCGTGCTATCCGAGACCCCTGAACCCAGTGCGGGGCAGTGCGTCCTTGAAACATAATTATACTCACCTTAAGTGCTAGTTTGACAGAAGGAGCATGGGGAAGGTCAAGAGAAGAGCAGGTTGAAAAAGATTTCCAAGCATCCTTTCGCTATAGAATAAGCTATGAGCACATTTTCCTTCTTCTTCTATTAAGCTGTCGAGAGGTTGAAACGATTTGCCCTCTCTCACCCCTGTTCGTGTGTTTTGATGGCCACAGGAGGAATGTATTGGATTGCAACCATTCGAGGGATACACCAAATTAGCCCATTCTCACTTATCAAATGTTGGAAGTTTGATTTGAGCAGCTGCCAGCTTTCTGTCTCTTATGTTGTCTGAAATAGATTTTTTTTCATTCCTAGCTCCTGAAGCTAACAGTGTTTGGCACCATACCAAGATGATCTCAGATAAAGATATTTTATGAGATGGTGCAGACGAGTAGTCTCCAGTGTGTAGCCCCAGTTATGTCGAGAGCTCTCCATTGTCTACGCATACTTGTCTATCACGCATTTATTCATCCATCCAGTTGTTCATTGCACATGTACATAGTCAAGCAGTTTTCTATCTTCTTTTTTTAAATTTTTTTTATTAAATTTACCTTGTAAAAATATTTGTCCTGGCTTATGTTTATATTTACCCATGAAAAAGTAAACCAATATCAATAGACGGTTTGTGAGAACAGAGGGATGAGCTCTTTACCACTTGTAAAGCTTCACAAAGACATATTGAACATTTCCCATCAGCAGACAGCGATCTCTTGCAAAGCCATCAAAAGGGACTGTTCCGATTTGTGCATGAGAGTCGCACGCTTCCTGTTATTGCAGCATGGTGCCCGATGACAGAGTTACCCGGAAGAGGACGGAGTCACGAGCAGAGGAGACACAGAAGTAGGTCAGCTCCTAGGCGTTTGTTACATCATACATCATGCATATTCATAAACATCACCCAGTTGTTACAGAGTGAACTCCCTCCACGCAGACAGTTTATTCTCTTCAAACCCCCCTACATTTAAATGTTAAATAGTGATTATGCATCATGTTAATGAATAAGAGCAGTACATGCTTGCTGGAGTACTTCTTCTTTCATTTTACTGCTGATGTCATATGTTGTCTCAATATGTTATGCATGAGTCATATGTGGAAAAAGGACTTGATTTAGGTGACAAAATCACTTTTTGTCAAGAAATGACTTAGCCACTTATTTATATCATTATCTAAAAGGATAGTGATATAAATGTAAATCCAGAGGCATATATCTTTAAGCACAATGTTTTTGAAAAAAAAAAAAAAAGGAAAAAAGTATATAGCAGTGTGGTTGCCAAACAGCCTGAAGAGTTTCAGAGTTTATGTGCCAGATATATACTGTTTGCGCCTTCCTCTTGGTGCCTGGCAATCTCTTATTGCCAAGGAGAATTGTGATCGTGATATAATCCTGATATTTTAATTTTATACATTTAAAAACATTCAAGAAATATATTTTTTTTTTTAAACGTCTCAGATCCCAAGTACTGCCAGGACCACTGTCACTGTTGATTTTCTAAAGGAACACCCACAACAGGATGTTGTTGATGTACTGTAGCATTATTTTATGCAACTGTAGGTTACTCCAAACAGCATCGGTTTGAAAAG
Organism: Fistularia commersonii; assembly: GCF_037954325.1. NCBI lineage: Eukaryota > Metazoa > Chordata > Actinopteri > Syngnathiformes > Fistulariidae > Fistularia > Fistularia commersonii. The sequence goes on from NC_141302.1 coordinate 7,180,592, forward strand.
CTGTTGAAAAAAGGACAATTACTCAAAACATACATTGCAATGGTGTGTAACTGGTTGGTGCTAGATATAGGTTAGAAATTAATTTTCAAATCTGAAATAAGATGAAGTACGAAGTCTGGCTCTCATTTAAGCTTTTTCATTACACCCCACAAGCCTAAGTAACTACAACATTTCATTATATCCAGATTTATTTATTTATTTATTTATTTATTTTCAATTAATTACTGTGTATCATACCGATCAGTTAGATCTTGCGTGTTCTAACACTCTCCATCTGCACGGCTATGTTGATTGATTATTATAATGGCAGCTTTTACAGTGAATGGACCCATTCTTAATTTCCGCGCATTCTTACAGCGCTGCTGCACCTGTCCTTCAACCACTGTGGGTAAAAAAAGAGTTGCAGAGTGTGTAGGAGAAAGAATACAAACTGACTCAGTCACAGGGCCATGAATTGCACTGATGGTTCAAAACATGATGCTATTTCTGCCAGCTACTGTTATTCACTCAAGCTTAATACAATCAGACACTCCAACACAACGATTATGCAGGGGGCGAGACTGACCTCTTCTCAACACACAGCAGCCAGTGCTACAGTTTTGAAGTAATTTGAGAGATTTAGACGACATAAGGAAACAGAAATGTAAATCTGGCATAATATCTTAATGCTAACATGCATTTTTCATCCATTGAATACATTTCTGTGTATAAAAGTTAAAACTTCTGGTACATCAGTAAACCCGATATAATGTGTCTGTGGAGGTTCTCAGTCATCCAGGTCATGGTGAATACTTGTCAAAATCTTCTTGTCCTGGCAACTGGACTTGAATTTCTGAACTTGATGTTTCACCCCTCATCTGAGAGGCTTTTCCAGTTCTGGGGGCGGTCGGGAACATTCCCGGTTCGACTCTCAGCTCCTCCTAGTGTGTCGAAGAGTTGTTGAGCAAGACACTGAACCCCTAACTGCTCCCCTGCACCGGTGGATGGCAGCGTCCTGCTCCTGGTTCATCCATGATGGGTTAATTCCGGAGAACCTATTTCCCCATGGAGATCAACAGAGGATCGTGATTATTCTAATAACCTGTAGGATCACATGAACTGAGGCTCATGTGGACGTTACCGGGGACTGGTAACATCCTAGAACCACTAGCTCTTGAGCTCCATGTCTACGTCCTGACCAGAACCATCAGAACCAGCCCCTGGTAACGTCCACATGAGCCTCAGTTCATGTGATCCCACAGGTTTCACTCCTTTGTTGAGCATTACCTTTTCACATTCCAATTCAGGTACGACAGGTACAAGTGAACGATAACTTCCAGTGAACGACAACTCCTTTTTCATAACAAGCCTCTTACACTTAGTTTCAGTAGATCAACTCTTTCATTTACACAACAAGCCACCATAACCTAGACCCGCCCGAAAACAGGGCACTTATATTCGGAAACTCTCCATAGGCCATTAGATTCGAAAATGTCTCTCAGATTAGGGGCGAAACGTCTTCAAGTGAAGAAATTCAAGTCCAGTTGCCAAGACAGGAAGATTTCGATAAGAATTACCCAACAGAAAAAGAAGGAAAGAGTGATTTGCACCCATGGACGATTTATTTGATGCTAGCAGGTGGTTATTAATTTTATCACCAGCTCTGTATCTGAAACCACTTTTTTACTGTTACCATCTGTCATAAACATTTCATTACAGGTTTTCTCAACCTATATATTAGCACCCCCCAATCCCCAGTCAAAACAAGTTTGTCAGTTGGGTGAGAGGAACGGTAAAACTGAGAAAATGGAGCTGAAAAAAGGGGTGGTGAGCGTGACAGGAAAACGCCAAGGAGTTTGCAATGAAAATACTGAAGGCGAGGAGAATGTTAAAGTCTAAAGGAAACAAATACAGGGGGATGATAAATGACAATGAATTCAAGAGGTTATGAAGGAGAGTGAATTGAAAGTAATGTAGAAGCTTGAACACGGTGCCAGTCTTTATTTTAAAGAGCAGGCTTTTAGAGTCAACAAAGCAACTCCTACATGTTGCCTGGTAGTCAACATAATCTTGAAAAGGTGTCTACTGCTTGTGTAAGTGTGAGGTTCAGGGGTGGCCTCACTACATTGCTTTTGTTTTGTTAAGCATGGCTGTGGTGCACATAGCACCGACTCCCAGGGTTCTTTTCTTAGAGCTGTAGAAAAATTGCCTTGACTATTGATCCGCTAGCATGTAAACAGAGCATCTTCAGCATCTCCGACTCAAGGTATGTATGCACAGGAGATTTCCAGCAGGAGATGGCATACTACATTGTGTTCCTCCTACTCCTCTTTTTTGCACACAGCCTCTATGATTTAACAGCTCTGTTGTTAACGTCTAGTGCTAAAAATATACCCTGCAGACAGAGTGGTTTGGTCAGTATTGTTGAAATGCGAAAGAATTACCTTATGGTTTTGTATAAACATTTTTGAGACAGTAAATATTTTATTATCGTACAAAAAACAGTAAATATGGGGGAGGAGATGTATTTGATCCGTCCCTGAACAACAATGGCTCATTCTTAATGTCTGCCCTTTCCAGTGAGTTGATATTAATTAGTCTGCTCATCAAAGTTATTGCATGCATAAATTAAAATTGTAAAAAAATGCTGCTGTCATCCAAGTTATTCATGCATGGTGAGATTATGAAACCATATCAGCTGACCATATGGCAGGTATCATAACCCTTGTTATCTTTACCCCTGGGGGAGTCCAGATTCATTGCTTGTGTTGACGCTTGGGGTATTTTTTGTTTATTTCCATTTTCCTGTGGAAATTAATATAGGTAATGCATTTTTATTAAAAAAGACACAATCACTAATTCACAACACATAGTCATTAAAATAATTTCTAAATGGAAAACAGTCAAAAATCAACATTTTTGGATTTTGACCATCTTTCAGTGAAGGAATATACAGGATTACAATTTTTTGTCTTGAAATGTATGAGTAGAATAGAAGATGTCCATCGATTAAAAATGTTTAATTTCTGGAAATTATCCCCCCCCCGGGTTATTGGACCTTCACTTTGGGACCCCTTCATCACACCAAAAGTATAGGGTCTTTTTGGAGGACAGACTGTTGGAGACCATTTGAGAGGCTTTACTTGCCCTGTGTTCCCTGCTCTTGGTATTTCTGCACGCCTGGCTGCTCTCTGAGTCTTTCTCCTCCCTCCTCAGTTCCCCTTTATCACCACTACTCTCTCCATATACGATTGGGCTGCTGTAAGGGGTCAAATGTCATCCACTTGGGATTTTGTGTCTCCTTTTGTCACTGCTGAGCCTCATGATTGGTGTGTGTGTGTGTGTCTGCGCTTGTGTGTGTGTGTGCGCATCTGCAAGAAAGCGCAAAGGGGATAGAGAGAAGAAATACAGCAAGAGGAGGAATCTGAGATTGCATGAGACGACTGGAAAGACCATTCTTGTGTGCGTGACTGTATGATTTTCTCAAGGAGTTTAGGGGGATCAGGAATGGGTAAGGGATAGAGCTCGCCTTTTTGATATTATGAAAATAGTTATTAAAGCATGGCGAATCACTGTTAGTGAACTGTGTTAGTAAAAATTTCTTCTCCACTTGGAAACAGGCGCTGAGGGAATTGTGCGGGGGTATCTTTATGGGCAACTAGCTGAGACCACATGCAAAGAACATGCTAATTGGTATTCAGGCCAGGGCTGTGACAGCTTCCCACACAGTCCTTACTGCATAGACATTCCACTCTGTTGCCACAGTGCTAAGGCCCCAGTGAGTTTCCTCGACGACAAAGGCAAACCTGTCCACTCTGAGAAGCCGAAGTAATTCCCCAGGTCCGTCTGCAAAAGACAATTAAACTTGAGTCTTTCACAGCTCATGTTCTATTTTCTTCCCTTTTCTCTCTCCTGGCTCTCCACCTTTTCATGTTCATTGCTATGAGAAATACTGCCAGGTTTTCTTGGATGGATTTCAAAATGTTGTCAGCTTCCCTTAAAATGTGATCAGACGCAAAAACATCTTTGACCTGATATGTGGTCCATATAAACTCAGCAGTTATGTTTGAAGCATCAGAAACCTGGCTGAGCGCTTCTTATCAAGTCTGGAAAATAAAATAATTAACAAGATTAATCCCCTCTGAAAATGCCAGGCATATTAATAACAATTCTTCATCATTGTGGTTGTGGTTATTGTGGTTATTGTATTTTATTACCTAGACTCTGGTTACTCCTGTGTTTGTTTCCCCCAAGCATTAAGTGATATTTTTAATACATTGTATCAGACGATTCTAGAATCAACCACATGTGACTGTTAATAGGCAAAGGGACTTGAGACGCATTATTTATATCTATGGTATTTCTTAATGGCGTAAGAACACTTTGACAGTAAATATCCAATGGAAGTTGTAATTATGATTTCTTAATGGTTCAATAATTGTATGATTATATGCTCCCTTTACAAAACACTGAAAAGACTACAAGTCAACCAAATGTGATATCCAGATGTCTGGACATCACATTTGGTTGACCTTATCGTGTTGCACTGAGGTTAAGTTCATAGACCTCAATGAACTGTCCATTAATAACTGTCGGTCGATGTTTAAAGCCCTTTGCATATTTATTGTCATGATTGATTTGGATAGTGCATCCTCCTGTTCATTTTTACAAAAATACCTCAAAAATGTGGTATTTCTTTTACTGATTTGTTCCTGTTCCTCTGCATGACTGAACTTCAACTTTTCCACTTTTTCGACATATTTCAATGTCAGTTTGTGCAAAAAAGCATTTAGAACTATAACATTAATAATAGCTCATTAGATGTAATCTAAATTAGTGAGTGGACCGAGACTAAAGTAATTTCCTCATCAGATAGGCAGTTGAGGCAAATATTTAGCAGTTGGTTGAATACGGTACAGAGCAAAGGGAATGCTTCAAAATGATTATGAAACCCATTTATCCAAGGGTTAAAATCACAAACCAAACAAACTCTACAATATAAATTTTTAAATTCTTCTACCAGGAAGCTGGGCGTATTTTTATGAAACTAGAGGTTACTGCTGTTGCTGACCTTGCAGGCATTCCCGTAATCCAGTAAGATGACTTTGTTATCTTTTTTTGTTCTTATGGTGTTATTTTTGTTGTTGCTTGTTTTTCTTTTTTGTACCTGTCACAGCTATTGGAAAAAGAGTTTAAAGATCACTGTACTTCCAGAACAAACTGTCATCTTATACATACAAGAGTGACAGAGACCGAAACTAATCATAGCTGCCGCCACCTCCACTGCTCTCACACTCCCGGACCTATTTTTTCCTCTCACTCTTGGTTAACACAATTGTCTGTGTGAATAGACTAACATGCCTGCAGGTCTTTTTTGCACTTACCACACCTGAAATAAGTGTTTTCTGTTAATGCATTGTTTTGCTCTGTTGCCTGACTTATTTGCACAGTTTAAGTTGCGCACAGTGGCTGAGACACATCATGCCTGCGTTGTAAATTTTCTGACTGTTTTTTTTTTTTTTATCCAGCTGTGGAGTGCGAGGCTACCAGTCTGAAGAAGGTGGAAGAAGCCTATGAGACTGTCAACATGGAAATAATGTAAGGGAACGGTATAAAAGAATAAATGCAGTGTTTTCGGTTTGATCTTCTCTTAATTTAGGCAAAATGTCAGGATTTTACAACATTTACCTTTCAACTGTATGGTTTAGCCTGCTGTTGTAACTGTAGTACATACTATGCAACCAGATCTCAAAATAGAATCCAACTATCTGTGCTAAAGTAGTCGAGAAAGCTTCAAAGTAATGAATTTGCACAGTGTGATACCCGAGGCTAATTTTGATGAATAAAAACAAATGCCGTTGATTGCCTGCTGTGCATAAACATGTTCTCAAATGGCAACATATGGTTCTATACCTGCATCTGAAATAACTTGATTTATCTGCCCTTGCTTTGCTCTTTCTGAATTGGAGGAAAGGTGGTGCCTTTCATTCGCTCATTATCATCCGCTTGCGATGATGCAGTCAGGGTCGCAGGAGCCTATTCAAGGTGTCATTGAAGCAGAGGACACCCTGGACCGGTCGCCAGAGATAGAAAACCATTCAAACATCAGGGTACTTTTTCCAATTTATGTTTGGATTGTGGGAGGAAACCAGAAAACCCACACTGACACAGGCTCCCTGTGCGGGCTGAACCGAGGTCCTTCTTGCTGTGAGGCAGGGGTGCTAACCGCTGAGCCACTTGTCGACTAATTTTTGAAAAATAAGTCAACAAGTATAGTCACCTGTACACCTGTACCTCTGTCAAAGTTTATGTTGAGGATTTTTGAAATATTTGATTTATTTAAGTATGGGAAGGAAAAGCCCACAATTCCAGATTTAGGTTTGTTTTATACAAACCTTTTGAAACTTCCTTAATGTTGCACTTCAAGTAAATAAAACAGTCATTCAGTTGATGGAGTTACTCAGAGTATAACATATTCTCTGTAGGAAAAATGGGCCAAAATCACACAAAATATTTGGTAAAGTCGGAGGGAGCCTAGCATCAACTCTTTTGCAATACATCTGATCAGCCTTCAGATAATGAAGCTGAGTTTAAGGGTTTATTGTCACACCAATGCTCAGTCCCCATCCTTTTGTGCAAAATAATGACAGTTTGATGACTGAGATGAATACGGTCAGGACGAGTGGGTTGCATCCAGTGTTTTTCGGTGTATTTCCCGACAAAATTTGATGCATCACCTTCAGCAGGAATCCATGTTCACTGTTTATTGATTACAGGGTTCAGCACAATATTTCTGCCTAGAAAATACTGGATAAAAGAGGCTTTACTTGTAGCTTCAGAACTTGCAAGCACTTTAAACAAACTTCTGTTTAAATTGTAATGATTTGTAATGATGCAAGTTATTTAAATAGCTCTATTACATAATTTTACCAGCAGTGATTATACCCTAACCTTGCAGGATAAAAATAAAATCTGAAGAAGACAAAAGATCAAGCAGGTCTCATTGAGAATTTGTTTGTCAGATGCTTTCTCTGAGTCCTGAGCCAGCCAGCTATAACTGATAAGTCACTGCTTTGGCCCTTTAGCCAGCAAACTGTTCATTACAGATGGGTGAAATGAGAACCAAATGCAGAGAAGGTAGTTACTCAAAGGTCAAGTTTCTACCAGATATAAATACCTGTATAAGGGTAAAGTAGGGGAAAAAGAGCTGGCATAGTTTACGCTGCTTTATTTCTTCAATGTCCACCTTGTGTCCATTGCTCCTGGTCAAATTACTCATGGTTTTCCATATGTGTTGGATGTGCCAGATATTCATATCTGGCACAGACATCTATTTACCCCTATCTTCTACTCCCCCATCTTCAAATTTGGATCATGTCCTTTATCTGTAATATGACGATTCTTGCAAGCCAGCACATCTGGATCTTTATACCTCTTGAAAGTAGCATCAACTAGAAGTGTGTTCCCTATTAGTCCTAATATCTTCTATACTCCAGGCATGCTGCAAAGGGCAGGTTCTACAAAAATTCAGTCTCTGCCAAAAAAGTCATGACCACTGCTTTGCCGAGAAACACATACAACACATGGTTATGCACCCTGCACCACTTCTCTGACCCTGGATCCACGCCCTAAACCTCTTTGCCTTATCACCTCAAGCAAGCCAATCAACCTCCCTAAACATTTGTTAACCCCATCTGCCATTCTGGGTTATGAATATGGAAATAATGGCCTGTGCACTGTTCGAGATAGGGCTCAATTCCCTTATTTGCGATTAGCAAAGAAAAGCAGCCCTCACCAGCACAGATAATTGGAGACACTGCATAGAAATGGGTTTTAAAGGGCCATCTCATCAGCACACTATCCAAGGAGCCACCACTTATGTCAGCACAGTTAGGAGTCTTCTAGAAGTTATTAAAGCAGATTGTCATGGGCTAGAAACAAATGATTCATCTAACAATATATGTGTGTGCGCGTGTGCGTGCGTATGCGTGTCTGCATGTCTGCGTGCTTGTGTGTGTGTTAGCACTTCCGTCTCACACCAAGAAGGTCCCTGGTTTGATACCGACAGGGGGCCTTTCTATGAGGTGTTTGCATGTTCGCTCCATGTCTGCATGGGTTTCCTCCTAATGTCCAGACACGTGCAGTAGGTTCACTGGAGACCCTAAAGTGCCCAGACGTGTGAATTCCAGAGTGAAGGGTTGTTTGTCTCTGTATGTGGCCCTGTGATCGACTGGTGACCGGTCTAGGATGCACCCAGGATGCACCCATCCTCTCGCCCAATGACAGCTGGGATAGAGTCCAGCATCCCCGTGACCCTGACTGCCGGATAAGTGGTAGATAATGGATGGATGGACAAATATATAATAAACAGTATCTATATATACATACACACAAAATGTATACATGTCAGCAATGCCATGCTTTTTAACAGTTAACCCTCTCAGGCTCAAATTAAGTTGTAGTTGCAGGAAAAATCTGATATTTGGCTGTCGCAAATCTGCAACATCTGCCTGGAGAAGGTTAATAATTTTTGAATTTGAGTTAATAATTTTTTTCTTTCAATCCAAATGGTGTTGCATTATGGGTTATGGAACTGTACAGTGTCTCGATCAGCATCCAAACAAAGTAGCAAATAGGAAAAGAAAATCGAATGCATTCCAGTGGGAAATACGACTCAAAGGCACATCAACAATCACATCAGAGAAAATAAAAGAATACTACTAATAAAAGAATGTATCCGAAGGAAAATAAACACATTAATATATCCATTTTAATTAATCGATTTCAATGTTTTATTGATTTCATACTGTCTTTAGACAACTGATGTCCCTGATCTCCAAAATCAGATCAGATTAGGACTTGTCTACTCTTAAAATCCACATGGAATAAACACAATTTGAACTTTTTTCAGTATGACTTATTTCCCGTCAAGGGAATTAGCCATCGATTTTTTTTAAGTTTGCTGTCACGATCTGATCTTTACATACTGGTATTTCTTTTTCACTTTTCAGTGACCTACAAAAGAAGCTCGCCACAGACTACGGAACAGATTGGGAGTTTCTGTACATGAATAACCACTGCTATAAGCTCCAAGTATATGAGTAAGTGCTGACAACATTTTCATTACAAGAGATTGATGCACAAGCAGCTGAGTCAAAGTACAGTTGGTTATAAGAACACAGTTCCTCATAGTTTCTAGATTTTCAGGCTATCCGCCTTATTGTTAAAGTTAAATCATTAAACAGTAATTGACTCAATGGAATACAATTAATTTTATAATACCTGTGCACAGCAGGTGAAAATAAACTCCAATGGAGAGAAAAGTTTTAACAGTTTCAAAGAATTAAAGAAGTAAGCAGTGCCTTGAATCTTGTATTGAGTAACTGTAGTAAAACAGTTCCCATTAGTAGTAAATCTGTACTATCCCAGTGAAGTACTACCATTTTAAAGCTGATAATTTCCTAGCTCCAAGTCACCTTGGAGAAACCAAGAAGCTAAATCAACTAAATTTAATCAACAGAATGAGCTTCCCTTACTCTCTCTCCTGCTGCATCCCTGTGGCCCCTGCTGGGAGAGAATCTGTTCTCTTCAGGATTCCTTGCCAGCTGGAGCTTTAGAAGCTTGTGGGTGGTTGCAGTTTTGAAAGAAAATTATCTCAGATCTGCTTTGAAAATACTTTTTTTCCAAAAATCATCAAAATCAGTGGCTTTCCCATGCCCCCTTTATACACCTTGGTTTGCTTAGTTTGCCATCTTAGAGGCACAGTTTGAAAAGGAAAAGTTGCATTTCTTTTACATAAGCCAATCTCGTTGCTTTTTACCCAGTATTTGAGAATGTTTCTAATGACTTGTCAAATGTTAACTGCGGAATCCTGCTGTGATGTCGAAATTAAATATTTGAAGGTAGAAGACAGGTTTAACACAAGCATAATGGGAAAGATAAAGTTATCCCAGAACCTTGAGGCATTGCAGAAATAATAAATGGCAAATCAAAAACGTGTATATAAAAATGTAGAGTACATTGAAGTCTTGCTAAAAGCAAACCCTTTCTTATTATTTCTTCCTATTATTTTAATATTTGCAAAAAAACTGACTGCTCATCTTGCTGAGGGCACTCACAGTAGGGGTTATAAAGACCCCCTGAAGTCTGAGTGTACTGGGAACTGGTCCAGCTGCCTGTTGGAAATATCATGGGTGCTTCTGTCATTATTGTCCTTGTACTAAGCCATGCCTTTGTTTAACATATCAAATGTGTATAGCTTTAACATGATGGTACCAATGATACATTAAAACATATTCAAGTTTTGGCAATCAAACAAGCAGTATCAACTTATTCCCTATCACTCAGTATCACACATTATCCTTAAGATGAACTGTGATACCTGTCTTTCCCTCGCTTGTTGATATCATACACTTCATGTTATTTTTCATCTTTCAATGGACTGAAGAGCACAATATCTACTCAGTTGAAGGTCTGTTGACCTATCAGCACCCTCTCAGCAATGTACCAGTTCTCCCCCCTGCTCCCCTTTATCCTTGCTGTTCGCCTTGAACAGTGATCCTGAAAAGACATGACATTGACAGACACATAAACCGATGGCTTTCTATAGCTCTCCCCCCTATGCCCTCTAGTAAAGAACGAGCACATCTGCAGTTCTTCTCCAATAATGGAAAAGCATTACGCTCTCCTCTCACCACCTTCTAGATCATTAGTTGAAACTCTTGCATCCACCATCCCTGGTGTTCATCCCCTCACATTTGATTAAATTACACCACCCTCATTTTTCTTTCCTTCAGTGTCGGTCACTATCGAAAGAAACACCTGAAGCCATAAGACTTGGCTGAGCTAAACCCTGCCTCTTTAACATAACTAACAGCGGTGCATTATTAAATGATTGGAGTTTAACTGGTATGGGGTGTGGCAAAAAGGGGATGCAACTAGTGGAGGATTATTTCCTGAGGATGACAAATGTGGAGCTGCTCAGTGAGTTAACAGCTTTAATGGAGTGAGGAAATAGAAAGAACAAATGACCCTTTAGGAACTATGTATTTCTTGACTCTTCTATACAGCCGGTCGCGTTAATGTTGAAAGAGTGGCTTTTTGAGTGTCTAATTGAGATGCTGAGGTTCTCTTTGGGAGTGAAAAGGATGGATAAGATCAGGAATGAGTACATCTGAGCGACATCACATGTTGAATGTTCTGGGGATATTTTTAGAGGCCAGACTGAGATGGTTTGATAATGTACAGAGGAGGCATAGTGAATATATTGGCAGAACGATGAGATGCTGGAACTGCCAGGAAGGTGGTCCAGAGGAAGACCAAATAGAAGATTTATGGACATCGTGAAAGAGGACATGACGTTAGTTAGTGTGAGAGAGGAGGATATAGGGCAGGGGTGTCAAACTCATTTTAGCTCAGGGGCCACATAGACAAAATCTATGCTCAAGCGTGCCAGACGGGTAAAATCATAGCATAACAACAACGGTTTCTTTCATTGAAATACTGCAGCACATTTTTATGGTTTAGCAAATAATCTCACAGGCTGGATTAAACCTGTTCAATCCCCATTCATTGTGGCAGCCCCTGAAAGGAGCAGCTGAAAGGAAAAGAAGAAGATGATTTGGTTGATAAAGGTATGAATAACTTACAAGATTTTTTTAAGCCACCTCTTGGTTGTCAAAGAAAATATAATTACTTTGATTCCATAGAATAGGGATATTTTATTGGCAAGATTTCATTAAAGTGATCCCCTGTGAGGACAGAAACTGTCCTGATAATCACCAGCGTGCTTTTTGCCAAAACCTATATGGGCAACACAGAGATGATCGACAGATGACCATTATAGTTACTGCATTACTATTCAAAGAGTGGAATTTAACACAGATGTAATACTTATAAAATTTATATATATATATAAATAAATTCATAGTTTCATAGAGAACTTTTCATCAAAGCGCTGAACAATTGAGTATAAATCAGCATAGGACACAATAAAATGGAAAATCAATCATTTATTAATTTATTATCTGTCTACCAAAGTACCCACTACCCATTCATACCTCTATCAAATCTTCCCAAATGCTGATATCCCTGTATGCTAACGATTCCGTCGGTTTAGGTCCCTTTGGGAAGTCTTAAAGCAACATTAATGGCAAATCCTTCCCTGCTGCCTTATATTTCTCACCTTCTCAGTTACCTTTTCAAGCATCATATGAGGTTTGGATGATCACCTTCCAATATTCACCTCACAACTGTGGATTCCCTCTGAAATTGTCTTTTGGGTGCTGGTGAGCTCTTATCATGAGTCAGGATTTTAAAGGGCTGGTTTCTGCTAGTGAATCAGAAATACACTTGGCAATTCAGTCAACATAGCCTGGCATGGCATGAAGGAAGACACCCCATAATGAGTTCTCAGAGGCAGGGTCCCTACTTACAGCAGAGTCTAATATTCCTCCTGTGGATTTGTTGACACTTCTCAAAGCAACTTAAATCGAAGGGCCAGGATTTATGCAAGACTGTCACGTCAGATTGACTCAGTATCTGCTCGTGTGTCATTAGAAAGTACAGCACTTCAGTGAGTCATGCCCGCCACTGTGGCTCAGCTTTGACAGAGAAGAAAGAAGGATAACACAGCACAAGTGACATTTCTCACTGTCTGTAGAACATCACATGGCCTTAACAGTGCATTTGGTCCTACTAAGGAACAAAGGGACTCCATCAGGACAGCCTAGAGGATCACCCCCCCCAAATTGGACATAAAACACAGCTAAGCTTGAGGTGTTTAGTCCATGATGTGTTTGGTGACTGGCATGAGAGTTACATGGTAATTTATTTTAAAGCACCTCTGCTGTTGAATCCTATACATAAATATTGTTAGACTAGATTGTTGAAATTTGTCTAATTTTCAATCTGCTTCATTGTACTCACAGTAGTATAAGCATTTTGAGCTGCATATAATAATTTCTTGGACTGTGTAACTATTGAAACCATGGTGGAACAATACAAATCGCATTAATTACTTGAATTTATAAGACATCCGGGCATATGTAGGAATTTACAGAAAAGATGCCCCACCATACACTGAGCAAAGTGGTAATTTTGGTGTGACTTTGACATTATTATTACATTCACTAGAGCCGATATTATGTTTAGTTTGAGCTTCTATCAATTAATAGTGACGCCAACCAGAATAACAAATGATAGTGAAACATTCATCCATTATTTACCAGGTTCCAGGGATGCTGAAGCCTATTCCAGCTGTCATTGAGCAGGAGGCAGGACACACCCTGGACTAGAATAATTTGATTTAATAAGAAATTAGAATAATAAAAAGAAGAAATGTAAATAGTCATGTGATGTAGCACTACAGTTTGCTCTTGCCTGTTTCGTTGTAAAACAAACAATAACAGTCCCAAATCTTTGGTCTCCCCTGGTTTTTAAGGAATATGAAAGGCAGACAGACTGGTTAACTGTAACTGGGATATAGTTTAAATAGGTTTTATGGCTGTCGCTGCTTCTGCATTTTCATGCCTCAGCATGAGGATTTTGTCACATGCGCTAGCTTTCAAATTATGATAGATATGGCACAGACATTGCTATTAGGTTAAAGCATGAAGCTTAGCATTATTCATAATGAGCTGCTTTTGCAACAATTAACTTCAAAGACCCCAACTTTTGTCAGTTATTAATAAAACAGAAAGCAGAATAATAACCTTCTCTTTACATGAACAATGTAACATTTCTTTGAGTTTGTTCAAAATTCTATATATTCTTGTACCAAATGATTTCAGCTATGAGTGCGCTGAGCTGAAACCAGTTTCTCAAAGCATATCTTTTAATGGGTATCAGTACAAATGTTCCAATAAATTGGCACTATTTTTAAACTCAACTAAATTCCACAGGAAGCAAAGAAAAAAAGAAAAATGTACATTTACTAAAAGGCCAAAAGTATTCGCTCACCCTTCCAAATAATTGGAATCAGGTGTTCCAATCATTTCTATGTTCACAGGTGTATAAAATTAAGCACCTCGGTATGCAGACTTTAGAAACATTTGTGAAAGAATGGGTCGCTGACAGGAGCTCAGTGAATTCTAGTGTGGCGCTATGATAGGATGCCACTTATGCAACAAATCCAGTCATGAAACTTCCTTGCTCCTAAATATTCCACAGTCAACTGTCAGCTATATTATAAGAACATGGAAATATTTGGGAATGACAGTAACTCAACCAAAAAGTGGTAGGCCATGTAAACAGACGGAGTAGAGTCAGTGAATGCTGAGGCGTAGAGTGCGAAGAGGTCGCCACCTTTCTGCAGTCAATCGCTACAGACCTCTAAACTTTGTGTTCATAGAGTGGGTTTCCATGGCTGAGCAGCTGCATCCAAGCCACACATCGCCAAGTGCAATGCAAAGCGTAAGATGCTGTGGTGTAAAGGACGCCACCACTGGTCTCTGGAGTGGCGAATCTCTCTTCTCCATCTGGCAATCTGATGGACGAATCTGGGTTTGGCGGTTGCCAGGAGAATGGCACTTGTCTGACTACATTGTGCCAAGTGTGAAGTTCGGTGGAGGGGGAATTATGGTGTGGGGTTGTTTTCCAGTTGCTGGGTTTGGGCCCTTAATAACAGTGAAATGAACTCTGACAGCTTCAGCAGACCAAGACATTTTGGCTACTTCCATGCTCCCAACTTGTATGTGTACATTGCTAAAACAATGAAATCTCCAATTTGTGTTTGGCCACATACACAGTCATTTATAGCATCACATCATCATATACAGCTCTCTCTCACACGCACACATACACAGCAACAGCCCAGGTAGCTAAAACCAAATCAATACAGTGAATTGAAAGGAAAGAAGAAAAAAAACAGTAAAACAGCATCCAGAATACACATATTTTGGCAAAATTTAAGCAGAAGTTGAACCTCCTCCCTGTGGGCAGCTTCATCATCCCCTGATAGGAGCTATATCTCCAAACTTAATGATGCTGTTGATGGGATAATAGGAGATACAGTTCCTGTTGTATAGGGTGTACAGAAGTGGACTCGGTACGCAGCCCTGTGGTGAGCCTGTGTTGAGTGCTTTAGGGGAGGTGAGGTAGGGACCAATTTCACATGATGTAGTCTCATGAGAAATCCTTTGTCCAGGTATAGTTCAAAGATGGGATCAATCTCAATACGGGTTGCAGATCCAGTCATTTCTGTATCAGTATAGTGTAATGGTGTTCAAGGCTTAACTATAATCTATGAAGGTAAGTCTTGCATAGTTATTGGGTTATTCTGGATGGCAGGATGTTGAAAGTGATGGTCACAGCATCCTCGGTGCAATGGCCCCTATAGGTGAGATAGTGGGGATAGACTTGCAGGGAGGCAAGTCTTGATGCGTTGCAGAACCAGCCGCTCAAACCATTTCATCACCACTGATGTGAGGGCGATGGGCCAGTAGTTGTTGAGTTTGTTGTTGTTTGGTGTCTTAAGGGGGATGTTGATTGCTGTTTTTAAGCTGGTCGGGATGATGGCTTGAGTTAGGGAGAGATTAAAGATAGGGTTGAAGATCTTTGAAAGCTGGCCAGCATGTATAGAAAGTATTATCAGAGGTACTTCATGTGGTCCAGAAGCTTTCCTTGGGTTCACCCATTAGCAACCAGTTGCACTATAGATATCTAAGGAAAGAGGCTGTACTTGAAGGCGAATAGTTGAGGATGAATAAACATATGTTTGGTATAAAACTGCAGCACAAAACCACCAAGTTACAAGAGATACTACATCATAGTGTGTTTGGTTTGATGATCCTGGCATTATTGTGCCATCGAAACTCAATATCTAAAAATTGAAATGGATAGCTAATGGATATGGCTCTATGGATACATGTCATGGATATATATATATATATATACATATATATATATATATATATATATACATATATATATGTACACACGCACACACACACACACACACACACACACACACACATACACCAGTATATATATATTTATGCATGTATGAAAATGTTCTCCTTGAACCAGTTATACAATACAGCTGACAAAAGGGACAAACATTCATACCATTATGTAATTTCGGCCGCATTTCCATTAACTACATTATGTAGTTGATTACAATATGCTATGGAAAAAAAAACACTACATATAGCCAATGCTGCCCGCATAGCAAAGCATAATAGGTCTCTAGTTTAAGCATGGTAAAATAAAGCATATGTTTTCTCACACCTCAGTCTCAGTGGTCTCCAAACTCAGCATCCCACTTGTCATCTCTGGTGCTTTTAAGTTTCCCATAAATTTCAAATGCTAAACTGACAGTGTCTTTGTTGTGAGGCACTGGGGGAGTTAAGATGTGTAATATTTGCATGCCCTCTATTTGGCGGGAGAAGAGATGGTCCTCCTTCCTTCCTGGAAGCCATTCTGTAAAGCACAGTCAGTTTATTTTTCCAATTGAAGCACCGCTGCACTCACCCCGATTGTGATTCAACAAAGCCTGTGGCTGCCAGGATGCTGGTCTCCTCCTGTAAGCAACTGAATTTGTGTGGAGATTTCGCCGGGTCCTCAGCAGGGGTGGCCGTCTGAAATAGCAGAGGTTTCCACTTCTCCAATAAACCTGTGGGCTGGCAGTAAGTCTGTGCATATCTGGTGGGGTCATTAAATCTTCACATCTCAACAGTCTTTGTCATCCCGCCAGATTTATTGCCACACAAGTGAGCAATGTGCAGTGTGGGGTGATTGTGTGGAAACGTTTTTTGTTAACTTTTCCCATATCTTTTCTGGATGTCACTGCAGAGGAAGAATGTTTTTTTTTATTTTTTTAATTCACTAATGCAGTTTGTTATTGCTGTCATTATATCCGAGTTTGTTCTGTGCGAGCTAAAGATTAATATTCGCCTCATCAAAGCATGTAGGTGCTTGAGCTCATTATGGAAACATTTTTTTAGTATTCAAGGAGGAACAGTAGTCTCATATTGTGTGGTTATACATAGCACTACAGTCCTCGATGGCATGGATGTGTCAAAGCAATGGTTCATATTCGGTTATGTATTAGTTGATTAACAGCTGGGTTGACGAAAGTTACTTGACAGCATTGTGTGCATGGAAATTGGTTTTGATAGCTATAGAAATGGTCTGGGTGAGACAGAGAGCTTTTTGCAGAGACGCTGACTGTTATACAGACATTTCAGATATGTTAGAGAGTACATAACCTTGAAAACACCAGAAGTAACTGCCAAAACAAGAGCTGCAATTATATTTCATTTTCTCTGCACGGAGTAACCTGTGAATCATAATTAACATTGAACAGCAGAGCAAAAACTAGGTGTTGTATAACTGATATGTTTCACAAAAAAAAAAAAAAAAGAAAAAAGTAAAATATAAGGATAGGTTCCTTTGCTAGCAATCGAAGACAAACAATAAGAAAAAGAACATGAAAACTCACTGAGGGCCCCTAGTAGCATAACAGTAGCCATAATTTAACAAAGGTCATACAAAAATTTTGTCTAAATTAATAACCAATTGAAGACTGGCAGCAATAAGAGGGAGTGCTGAGAATGAAATCAGAAGAAATATTTACATAATGCTGATGCATTTTTATAGGCTAAATGATATTTCTCTTTTAAAAATGTTTGTTGACCATTTGTTATTTCAACGCTCACATTCACAAGCTGATTCTTTACAGTTCACGTGTGTAAAGTGCTAAAATAGGCTGTCATCTGACGACTTCAATACAAAGATGGAAAATTAGTTGACCCATTTAAAGTTTGAATTATGAAAAGAGTTACTTTTACTTTTACTACTTTCATTAACAAAGAAGAGTTAAAATAAGTGTCCTTTGTATGTATGGAAGGAGGAATTAATGCTAAATGGTAAATAAAGTAATGAAAAGCAGATGTTGAGCAGACTCACTTGTCAAATCTCAAGGCTTGTCAAGTCTTCTTTTTCACTCTTAATATGGGAACTAATTATCACCTTATGTTATATTGAAGTAGATCTCCTAGCACATTGTGGTGTTAGGCCTTTTTACACCTATGGAGGAAGAAGAGTGCAAGAAATTATTTTGAGCCAACTCGCTTCCCAACCTTCTTTGGACCTTTTCCGTTTTGTAATGAAAATAATTTCTGTATTGTGTGTGCAAAAAATATAATTACGTATTTAAATGATTTTACAGTTTTTAGCCTTCAGTAATGTCTGCTTTTATAATTGCCGGGTAATTTCTTGTTTTTCCTCTTTTTTTCATGCATAAATAGAATTTTTTTCCCCCCAGACCCTTAAAAACCACTGTGTGTCCTTATAATGTCATATTTCAGCATTCACCTATCTTGAGAGGAAAATTGCAGCAATAATAATGTAAGATGTTGAGAGACGGCAGGGTGAATCTTGTTTAAATGATATGCCAAAGGCCATTTGCCTCATGGCCCCTTACTGATGGCTCTAAAGCCTAAATTGGCTTCAAGTTTGGCCTGCTTTGTTTTTCATTTTCCATATATAAATTGAAGCATCTTTTTAGGGAGAGTGGCTGTTTCTCTGCATTTTACTGGGTAATTTATGTGGGAACGAGGTCTTGGCTGTGCATTACATTCACCTTCCCCCTTTATGTTGTTCAATAGAGGGCCAAGTGGAATGAGCAGTCTCTCTCCCTCTAATATATATATAAGAGGGCGAGAGAGAGGTACTTTCTGCTCTGCATAGTAAATTTCAAGGATAAAGCTGCCAGCAGTAAACCTCAGTCCAATGCAAAATAAAAAAGCACTTTACACTACTTTATTCAGGCTTGCATTTGTGATTTGCCACGTGGAAAATGAAGGTAAACTGAAGAATGACCTACTTGACTATGTCATCTTTAAACTGGCTCTATTTGGCATCAGCTCTCTGGGCTGTGAGCAATCTCTCAATTCATTTCAAAAAAAAATTGACTGACCCACTAAGGAAATGATTGTGATGGTCCATTTAAGTTGAATTGATATAGCTCTCTTTACATTCGTTTTTTCACTTGAAATTTAATCCACTGCTCTCCTTGAAATTCAATGAGGTAAACATTGACATTTCATTATCGCCAGTGGTTTAACTCTCATCAACACTTCACTTTCAAACATTCACCCTAAGGCAGGTGGGGTCAAACACTTCATACTCCATCTCAAACCTTAAGATTGCCAGCACTTTCAGAAATTATTTGTTAATGTTGAATGAATTGGCACAAAAGATGCACACAAAATGATCAAATTAATCTATTGATTTTGATGAAATTACTATTTTTAAGTCCAGCACGGTGGTTGGCACTTTCTGTATGGAGTTTTCATGTTCTCCTTGTGTCTCTGGACTCTTCCCACAGTCCAAAAACATTTTGTAGGTTGATTTAGACACAACACACATCTGGGCAATTTAGCCCAGATGTGTGATAAAAGTGACTGGTTTAATGTGTCGATACATGGCCCTGCAATTTTGGGAGAATGGTCTTGGCTGAACCCCACCTCTCGTTCAGTGACAGCTGCGATTTTAGTTGCAGGACAAGCAGTATTCATAATGAATAACTATTTAGGATTTTTTTTCTAGTTCAGCATTGAAAATGAACTTGTGGTCCCCAGACCTGTTCTTTACCAACCCCACTTTGGGAACAGCCGACATTCTGAAAATGGTTGCAACATTGCATTATTTTTTAGCATTAAGACATGGGACATTCTGGTCACTTGGAATGTTTTCCTATGAAACCAGCTTTCACAATTCAGTTGCATTGATGAACACCTCTATCTGAGTCTGAAGTAGGAGTGAAATTAAGCTTTGAAAACACTAACGATCGTAAAGGTTTTATTCCCCCATATTTTTGCACAAACCACAAACCTTCCCAGCAATCTCCAGATTTACTGAGGGCCTATTGATTTGCTGTAAAATATAATTTAAAAAAGATCATGTACATGAAAAAGCAACAGAATGAGAAGAGGGACAACCTCAAGCACAATGAAATATGTCATAGCAGTATCAGGGCTGCAGTAAGTTTCAAATAGAAAAAGCTGAAATGCTTTATTAGCACTTGCCTGATGTTAATGGCATGATCTAGAATAGAATAAATACCACAGGATGAAGAATATGAGCTATTTATGAGAAGAGCTCAATATGTTACAGGAGTGAAAAAGAGATTCCACTCATAGATTTCAAAGAACAACCAGTTGCATATTATTTATTTTGTTCTTTTCGCTACCACAGCGGTAAGCTGTGAATAATATTTTTTTCCATTTTATTGTGGTTCCATAAACTATGGAGTTACATGCAAGTCTGCCAAGCAAAACTTAGTAACCCTCTATCCCCATTTGTTTTGGGATCTCAATGAAATATAGTATGTAATGTTATGATCCAGTCTTTGCTTCATGATTTTTTTTTCTCATATTGAATACAATAGAATGATGTTCCTAAAATATAAATTGTGTCATTATTTTCACCCTATCTGAACCTGAACAATCTGAGATGATGTTTTGTACATAAGAGCTTCTAATAGGCCAGCTTTCAACTATCTCTGAGGATATCATACATCTCAAGTCTCCGCAATGTTTATTTTTTGGGTCAGGGGCTGAAAAGCGGAGGAAGTATTATCCTCATCTTCTTTATTTTTATAAAAAAGTGGATCGTGCCCTTTTTAAGAAGCCAAACCTTTGCAACTGTTTAATATAAAGAATCAATTTATGATGAGAAACAAAGCAAAACAAACAAAAAGGTTTGGGTCAAAAATAATGGCATCAACACAATAGGTTGGTAAATAAACAGGAAACAGCTGCATGGGGGCATCTGGTGGTGAGAGACAGCAGCGGGAAAATAAAATGAGGGCAAACAAGGTAGTCTTGGTCATGACACAAGGCTCTCAACGTGTTTCCACATTCCTCTACTCTTTTCGTAGTACCTCACACCTATGACGTGAGCAGAGGAGGCAATGGAGAAGTTGGAGTAGAGAAGATTCAAGGCAATCGGCACTTAACAAAATGAGACATCTGTGATTCTGAGCCATCATTTTAAAGCAACATCAATTAAATATGACATTTGGCACAGCTGCACCATTGTTTTGTTATAGGCTTTAGCTGTGAGATGAGCTTAACCGTGTTGATGATGACTTGTATATTTACTTTGAATTTAGTTCATTCAAATGACAAGAAAATGGGGGTGTGGTTTTTTTGATAATTTATTTAACACACACTTTAAAATGAATGCAAACACACTTGCACGCACAAATACATCATTTTAAATATCTACTTCAAGTCTCGCCTCCGTTATTGTTTAATCAAATTTGAATATATTCCCCTTGCTCCTCTTTCCACAAGTCTATTTTTTTGCAATTCTAAACACTGTATGGGGATTGATTTCTGGGACATAGTCCAGAGAATGGAGAAGGGAAAGCAGTAGGCACAAAATAGAGATGCTGCAGACAATTGAACAAGGTGTGGACCTGTTGATCCAGGAGCTTAAAGTTGGATCTGTTGATTAAAAGACAGACAGGGGCAAAACAAACCTGCTGCCTTGACAAGCAGGTCAAATCATTCTTTATTGATTCTGTTTGGGGAAAACACCTATCATGTTTCCTCAGCAAACAAATGTGCGATTCTGTCCAAACAGTTGTCAATACAAGGAGTAAATTGACAATATTGATAAAATCCATTACCAGATAGCCTAGAATCCATCGAAAAAGTAGCTAGAATGAATAAGAATTCACCAAGAAACTAACAAAGAATGTGTGAAAAGATCACAAGGAAATGACTATGAAGTATAAAAAGCAACTAATATTGTCAGGAGAAATAGTATTCCAATATAGATAATATACAAAAGGTCAGATCAGTGGGTATGTGTCTGATTTCTCTTTATGTAAATACTTTTGAAATAGTCTAAGTACAGCTGAACAAGTGGTCTAAAATCACTTTGTTTTATTTAGAGCACAACGTCTATCCACACACACACAAACACACACACTTGTGTGATGTCAATATTGGTAAAAAGAGACTTACTAGACTGAATTACTGGAATAAACACCTATGATGTTGTAGTAAACATGTGGAAGTTGTGCTGCTTAGGCAAAAAAAGAAATATATCGTTCATTTCAAAAATGAAATGAATTACTAAATGATTAAATGAAATTTAATCGTAAACAGTTAACCACATCAATTTATTTTGCTAGGTCACTTCTGAACTTGGGCATCCCTACCGATCACGCAGTGTTACCTGTAAACCAATTAGCTCGTGCCGATGTTGTAGTTTGCAGTGGCACCCGCAGTGAACTCCGCCCGCGCTGTCACATAGCAGCCAAGTGGGAGAAGAGCTTAATTGCTCACTCTCCTTTTCTTCCTCTCTTGAATGGATCTCAGTGGACGAAGCAACAGCTATGCTTATCATTTCTCTTGATACCTCTAGTGAAAAGAAGTTGGCAAGAGTGTCTCTTCACTAATTAACAATGGATTGTTAAAGACAACAACAATATAAACTCTGTTTTCCAATGTTCACTGTAAACAGTCCCAAAAAGCCTTATTAACAGATAAAAGGAACATAAAGGTCAGTGGTAGGATTATGATCTAAACTCTCTTACGGTCTTTAGTCTCATTTCTGATGTAGATTGACACACTGAATAATATCTGACCCAAGCAGCACAGCTCATTGCGGTAATGAATATTGATTGACAGTTCAGATTCAAAAAATTCCATACACTAGTCTCAGGATTCAAATTAAAAGACGAGTGGCTATTTGACAAAACACTCGATATTTTCTATCTATGTTTGCCTTACTGTCTTTACTCACTCACAGCAACGATTTATAAGTGGAATTTACTGTGTTTGCCAACATAGTAATGTATTTGTGTTTTTATAAACCCCTCATCCTGATTCTCCATAACAACTAGAAAGCCATTAACTCTTTCACAGCCGTTGTAGACATCTCCTTAAATGCAGGATTTCGCCGTGGTACGAGTCTGCTGTAAAAAGTAGGTCACCAAAATCGTAAGCCAACAGTCAATATGCTGCAGTTTGTTTGCAGAAGGCTCTGATCGTTTGGATCCAAGTCAGCTGTGGCTTCAGCCCTCACCATTGTGAGGCCACAGATTGAACAACTGCTTTGCAGAAGAAGGAGCTGTTTGGGTATTCTCATCATGGATCATAATAATAGCGGAGATGCCGGTTACTTCATAATAGTGACATTGGGTCCACCGCTGTTTTTCCAAAAACAACACATAGAAAAACATGGGCTTGTGACATAAAGTGGATGTTATAAACCTCTAGCCCAGGGTTTAGGAACCTTTTTGACTGGGAGAGCCATAAAAGCCAAATATTTCTAAATATATTTCATCGAGAGCCATGACGTATAATAAATTAAATATGTCTTACTTTTAATGCGACCTCCGGTGCTGCATGGATTTGTTCGAAGTGCCGTTTTATATTTGACCATTTCATCGGTGCAATTTTATCATAGCATATTAGACATACCGCAGATCCAAATATAAATTCCTCTGTCCACGCAGCCTGAAATGCACGACAATCATCGTCTTTTTTTTCTTTTTGACATCTTTTCAATTACGAGGGTTGATGCGGTTAAACCAGTTGGCTATCTGATAAAATTAATTTCTTCGCTTTTACAATGACCCGGTCGTGCTCGGAAGCCAATGGTTCCCAACCCAACCGACGGGTGACCCGTGAAATTTATCTTCAAAACTAATTTCTGTTGACATTAAAATGACACAGTATTATAAAGAAATATCACAAGTATTTTAAAATCAGTTCCAAACTGATTTTTTCTTTTTCAACTCGAAATTGTCTGGGAGCCATATGCCGTCACCAGAAGAGCAATATATGGCTCGCGAGCGATTGGTTCCCGACCGCTGCTCTAGCCTTTGGTCCGTAATAAGCACTGAGCTGTTCTACCTCCAAGCAGGTGCAGAACCCACTTCACTTTACAGTGGATATCTGCTCAAAACACTGTTCAAGTAAACTTGATTTGTCTTACACCAAGCCTGTCAATGCAAGAAAGGATGACTCGAAGAGAGTGACAGAACCCATACGCACGACTCACAGTAGAGTAACAAAAAAACAGACTTTAATAAAGTAAAAAGAAGAATCTCAATGGAGGAAAGGTAAAATAAATAAATAAATAAATAACTACCGACAAACGAAACTTGAGGCAAAGTATCAACAGTATCAAAATACAAAGTGCAAAGGAAAATTGGACATAAAAAAAACACAGATGGAACTCATGAGAAAAACAATTCAATAATTCAAAAAACCTGACAGGCACGGAGTGGAGGGATAGTAACATGACAAACTTGCACAGGACAAAGGGAAAGATAGACTACATATAAATGCACATTAAAAAGGGAACGGGTGGACGCAATCAATGCTAAACTGGGGAGGGGGAATAGGTGTGGACAATTCACAGTTTCCTAGTCTTGACAAAGCCTAGACAACCATTTCTACAAAAGGCAACTTTAAAGCTCATGGACTTACATGGTTAATATCAAATTTCCTTCCTGTG
The DNA here is from genome assembly GCF_037954325.1 of Fistularia commersonii. NCBI lineage: Eukaryota > Metazoa > Chordata > Actinopteri > Syngnathiformes > Fistulariidae > Fistularia > Fistularia commersonii. Next base: position 7,205,057 of record NC_141302.1, read on the forward strand.
GATTTATTTATTACACTTGTATCACATCATATGTTTATCACTACGCTTAACTGAACTTGCTTACAAGAGGATTTACGCATAATTCTGCACATTCAGTCTGAAGTAGACGGTTAGGAGCTGTCTGAAAGGGAAAGCTGTTGTAACTGAAATGTTTACCTTCCATCGGTGGACCATCACAACACACTGGCACTAACCTGTTTTTAGTAGTGCCAGAGCTGCATTGTCAGACAATGACAGATCAAGTGCAGCATACCGAAAGAAATGCAAGTGAAGAGCACAGGATTTCAGGAATGGTAAGATTGCTGTTGTTATTTTTTAGCTTCTCGTATCATAACATAGCTTTTTTTGCCAGGGGAATTCTCCGTTGACCCGGGGCTTTTTATCCATTTGGCTCTTGTTTTTTTCACTTAGAGTTCCTCTTGCAGCATGTTATTATCTATCACATTTGCAGCCTGTATAGATAGTGATTCATATGTGCAATGTTAACGCCATCCCCATCTGATTCCCACCCACTCTTTTGTGTACAATTTTATTTCATTTTATCTCTCAGTCCCCCCCCCCCACTTCTTTCTTTGTTCTCTCAGTATTTCGTAGCCATATATTTCCATGGATGTCAGTCTCCCCTCACAGCCTTTGTCACTATGCATCTTTTTCAGTGTTTATTTGCTCCTCATGTTACACTGAGCTCACTTGCTAAGAAAAGCCATGGACAGTTTGTCTAAATGTGCCTGTTTGACCTCTCTTCTGTGGCCCATTTATATAACACAGAAGGCAGTATGCAAAATGTCTTACCCAGAGACAGACAGATAATCAACCAGCGCCTCTGTCAGCATGTTGGGCTCATCTTTTCTAATCTCTTCATACTTTTTCTTTTCAGCAACATATTTTCTGCATTTCTCATGCTTTTCTTTTCTCACAAGCTGCCACGTGGAGGCGGGTGTCCAAGGTCAGGTTACTGTGTCCCTGCACGCAAATAGCCCAGCTTTTCCCCCTGTTTTTTGTGCGGCACTGGGGTGTCAGCAAAAGTGGGCAGGGATGGATAGCTGTGCCTGGAGGGGAATAGAGGGGAAAGAGAGGTACTGACATACAAGGGTAGTCCCTTATGGGACTCATTTGATTGCTTTTTCACTACTTTACCCCTTTTTCCTCCCCCCTTTCTCCTCTGACTATAGCCCTGTCTATCAGGTGCCATCTGTTTCTGGGCTCAGATGAGGATGTTTGTTACTGCTGAAACACCTGCTTTTCAACAACTTAATGAATCGAGGTATAAAAGGAACAATTATGCAAGGGTTGACAGATAATTCATGCTTATGCATTCTATTACTCATTTATCTGATATGGGGTGCTATCCGGTACACCTTGTATTGTTTTATTTGGCCGTGGTTTTTGAATGTTAACTTTTGCCTGTGCAAGACTAAATACCTAAATAAAACAAGATGCGAGATTAAGGAAAGGCTTCTTCAGTTTCTCTTTTGATAAACATGCCACAATGAATGCCACTGAAAGGTGCTGTGTCTGACCGATGGCGTTGACTGTCCTTATGGAGTTTGAGCTTTGCTGTGATGTAACATTTTCCGGTTTCTGGTTCTTGCCGGCTGGCTGGCACGACTGGTCAGCGTTTCGGCCTCACCCGGTTCGATTCCGACAAGGGGACTTTTCTGTTTGCATGTTCTCCCTGTGTCTGCGTGGGTTTCCTCCGGGTTCTCCGGTTTCCTCCCACAGTCCAAAAACATGCATCAGGTTAATTGGGAAAATTTCCCCGAATGAGTTAGTGAGTAAATGGTCTTTGTAGGTGGCACTTCGAGTGACTGGCGACCAGTCCAGGGTGTACCCCGCCTCGTGCCCAATGACAGCTAGGATAGGCTCCCGCATCCCCCGCGACCCTGAGTGCAGGATAAGTGGCAGACGATGGATGGATGAATGGTTCTTGCTGTCCCCTGTGGAGAGAATTAAAATGAGGAACCTAAAACACATACATCAGTCCTGTGAAGCCAGATGAGTTGACAAGTTCAAATTTTGGCTTTGCCTTGAAATCTTGAATCCCAGAACAGTCGTTTCTCAATATCACACACATATATATATATGTATATATATATATATGTATATAAATATATATAATTTCTTTTTTTCATTTATTTTTGAGTTTTTTTTGCAAAGAAATAGTTAACCTTGGAGCAGAAAAATAGGGGGAAGTTTGATGTGTTAATCATGTTACTCCTAAATTCCCAGCATATTTTTACCTTTTTACTTGTGTTTCAATCACCTAATGGATGGTTGGTTTGCACTGACTGATGGGAAAGACAATAGCAATATGGGATGAACAATAGCAGTATATATACAAACAACGTACTATCAAAATACTTTTTATAGAGCATATCCCAGAGAGGGAAAATGGTTTGAGTTATCTATTTCTTACTTTACAAGGAATTATCCTCGGTCATATTTTTTTTATAGTTTTTTTTTAAATCAAGTAGATTTGGGACTCATTATTCCACCTATTAGTGGGAGTCCCATATTGCTACAAGGTATTGGTAAAACAACACATATTAAAGAAATGATGGTAATTTCAAAGGATGATCTATTAATGCGATTTAAAGACTAATCAAAACTGTTAAAATATTTTCCATTCCCCTAAAATTAAATCTAGCTAAAAAATGAACAAACTCGAAATATATTTAATGCAGCAGTTTTCTAAATGGTCTGATATCTTTTATCTCGTATTTACTTTGAGGAAAGACTTGGTTATGCTCACCAAAGCAAAAGGTTTATCTGCTTTAATTGGACTATTCAGTTAAAGCGTCCAGGGCATAATAACATTAAGAAAATGGGCATTCACAGAACAGACATTTGCAGCAACCCCTCTGTCCAGTATCACATTCATGGATTTTGCAGCGGTATCTATACTCTTGGTCATCGAGAGATATGGTTAATTCTTCTGAGTGCGGTAGTAGATACTGTGCAGTCAAGTGAGACGGCTCCGTTACTTTCCTCTGCCCTTATATGTGACAGCTGGAGGAAGTGCCTTACCCATTTCAACATACACGCGACATGAAAGGATAAATGCCTAAATGAAAGACTCCAAGATGAGAAGCATTTAATACAATCCGCAAACAAGCATGTGAGCAAGAGAACTCAGCAACCAATCACTTACCTCTCTCAGTATCCCCTTTCTCTGATGTTCATCATTTTCTTTTCTTTCATCTTGCCTTTCTCTCATACCGCTTTTGATCCTCCCGCATTTCCCAGCCGACATCTACTTACACTGCAGTCATTTTTCCCCCCCTCCACCCTGCGCTTTCTCACTCACTCACTCTTTCTGTCTCTTGTTGAGGGTTTCTGGATGTCCTCTGCTCTTTCAGACTCAATGTAATGGTTCAAATGTCAAGAAAAAAAAAAAAAAAAACTGTCTGTCAGTTTCACCATCAGCATCTTTGATCAGTTTGTTTCTGGAGCAAGGGATTGTGCCTCTACTCTCCGGCACTATCGCCAGAGAGCATTGGTGATGGTTCTGTTCTAATTGCTGGTATAAATATTCCTTGTGAGAAAAAAAAAGGTTAGATAAAATCTATTATGCTAAAATCTATTCTGTTTAGATATATCTGTAGTTGACTCAGGATTCACCTTGCACAAAAATAATTCATTAGATCTATTTTTATTAATCTATTCGACATTGTCAAGCAAATGTAACCCCATTGGTCTTTTGAATACATTTTAGATCGGTAAACTTGAAATACTGACTTTTATTTTGTAATTCGTGTATATCATTGATTTCCTTTTCAATACCCACAGGGTATGCTTGTAGAAATAATTCACAAAATATACAAATGCATTGAAAGATATTGAGAGTGTTTTCAACTTCCCCCTCTCAATTTTCAGGTTTTGCTGTTTAATACATAACCAATACTTTGAATATTTTTATCAGTATTAAGAACCCTAAATCATCTTTTAGATTTTCTCAAATTGTAGTTTGGGGAGTTTTACATACAGCGCTCCCCCCCCACCACCACCACCACCACCACAACCACCACACACACACATACAACCTCGCTTGCAAGCCACAGCAATTTATCAAGCTTAGACCCATGTGTTTTACACATGCACAATTTTTATTTTTTTTTTCCTGTTCATTCAGTTGAAAATGAAGCATCAAGTTGGTTTAATTGGTCTTCTCCGCACATTACTTTAAAACACACAGTGCATTACAGGTTAAATTACTAGCCTTGTTAAAATCCACCAAATTAGTGGAGCTGCAGCCCATAAAGCAAACAAACACAGAAATAATGCATATTGTCATTAGGTTGCAAAATATTCCATAATCGCTATAATATAGAGATTTCATAGTGAGGCATCGGCGCTGGCAAATGATGTAGTGATCCAGATACATGTGTGATATGAACAAAGTAGATTACCTCATAAAATAGTGTCACTCTGAGTCTGCAGAAGGAAGTAGTTACCATTAGAATGATAAATAACTCCAAATGAAATTACATCCTGTGAAAAAATTTGTAAAGCCAACATGGATTTACACTTTTGTTTTTCATATGTCTGCTTTGTTTTTTTTTTTTCTCTCACAGGTATACATATTCCATATGCCCCTTCAATCAAATCACACAAAAGAACACTGCAGGAAAAGAAGTCTCATTAGGGTAAGAATTTCTGTTATCTTGTTTTTACATTCCAACAAACTGTGACTATCACCATGTGATTAACCAATTCCAGTGGAGTGAGATGCTGAATTGATATGAATATCGAAACATTTGTAATTGGAAGGAGGATTTTTCAAACAGCTTTACAACAGTCATGTCACATTTTGACGATGTAACACGTTCGGGCAGAAACATATTTTTCTTATCATACCATCTGGATAAATTCACATGATATCTTTCTTCATTTTAAGGACATAACATATATAATTTCACATCTGCACTGTTATGAAAGCTCCTTTATCATGCTCATATGAAGTTACCCTAAGACCAATATTTGAGCTAAAGATTTTTTTATTGTTATTCAATCTCTCTTAGGCTTCATATGACCTTTAATCAATCGCTAACAGATCTCTATTATAGTTTTAATAGCTTTTGATCAATGACAAGCAGGGGGTGAGTTTCATATACTGCTATGGTTGTATTTCCTCCACCTCCAAGGGTTTCAATTTCATCTAAAGGATTACGCTCTGGCTTTTACTATCCCCCGGGGATTGGTTGTGTCGAATGCTGGACATTGGTGTGTATCAAAATGCCTGTGTAGCATGAAAGATGCCACTCAGTACTCAGACACACACACACCTCCGGGTGACACAAGACACGTGTCATTTCATTCTTGTAACCCTGGATACAGATCAGAGGGGAAAACTGATTAAAAAAAGTAGTGTGATTTTAATTTCAGTGGTCATCAAATAAAAAAAAAAAATTAATATGGCAGCTGCCACGCAGCAGTCGATATGCACTTGTCTCATCACAAAATCTGTGTTTTGGTTTTGTCTTTTCTCTATTCTTATAAGATCCCAGTCAAATTTATAAAGCAAAAACACTTTCATGTATGACGCTTATGTTGTTTTTGTTTTTGTTTTTTCCCTGTGTACTTTTTAGATTTGAATTGATAATTATGGGATGTCATCTTGCTGTATTATTTCCCCTTTCATTACCTTAACCATAAGCTGACACTTTTATTGGACACAATTACATGACGCCATTCTGTTAGCATTGACACTGCTCCACATAAATAAGCTTTAATGATGTGATGTATTTAGCGGATACATAGGCTACTTGTCATTTCTTGGTAGAGTACGAAATAAGAGACTGCGGGTATTCGTTGGTCATTATTATAGATAACTTTATAATGAATTATCTATTTTGACACATATAGTTTTGCTTTCAGGTGGCAAATGAATTGGAACCTAAAGCAGGGATGTGTTCTTGCACTGCCACCTCCCACACTACCCACTCACTATTGGAGCAGAAAGTGCAATGCTTCATCATGTTTTTAGCACAGGAATGCAGAAGAACAGAATGCTATCAGTGAGTAATGTGACCCTCCAGCCTGCCTGTCACTCATGATGGTATGGAAGGGCAGGAAGACCAAACAGAACCAGTGGTCAATCTCGAAGCATGCATGAGTTGATCATTTTGCTTGGAACAAAGTTGCTGCCAAGCAGAACTCAAAACAGCCTTTTCAAACACTGAAATATTATAGCTGCCATCATGTTACTCAAGTTAGCAGGAAAGTGTGTTCCCTCCTCAGAAAGGCAAGAAACACATTTTTTTATTTTTTTTTATTTGCGTCATGTCAATGAATGAAGAATACCACTGTGATATTCCATGTAGTAGTATAATAATATACACCAACAACTTGTTTTGATTCCCTGCATGCAGCGGGGAAATGGCTGCACCATATAATGTACTATACTGTTTTCAGGCTGTGCAGTGAAGGTACATGTGAATGGTTTTGGGGCGATGGGGGAGGGGAGTTACATGAATCATAGCTTGCAAGCTGGGAATAAAGTTCATTTTTTATCCAGACAGCCCATCAGTCTGCCGTTGCAGGATACGACCAGGCCTTGTGATATCAATCTGCATAGTGGCATCCTCTTTTTTCCCCAGAGGTGGTGAGGGGGGATGTGGGAGTGCTTTGATTTAAACGGCAGCATTTATCACACCTGCTCCAGCACCCTAAAGGACGGCTGTGTGAGGAAGAGGAGAATGGGGAGGGAGGGAGAAACAGCATTGACATGTAGGGTATGTCAATGTGTTTGTTCTTGGACCCAGTGTTAATCCAGAGCTCAGACTACAGTAGTAATGACATTTTAATGCTTCCCAACTTTTTCGGCTTAGTTATGTTGCGTTTCTGCTGTATGAAATGGAAAATTGTTGCTGCAGATTTTTTTTTTTTTATTAGAGCTGTGTTTGTAAAGTGTGTCAAGCCTCATAAGCCCTAACCTTCCTTCATGCTTGGTTTTGCAGCATGTTTGGCATTAGACCATTAACTATACAAATGTTCTTAAGAAACAATAAATCAGCTTATGAACACTTTCCTTTGTAGCACGTTCCCATTGTGAGGCCACACACATATAGCTATAAAGATTTCATAAGGCGAACCAGTCATACTGTATGCTTCCAATTATCTGTAAATGTAGATATTATACAACTCATATTCACCCTTGAATTCCAATGTCTCCATTTTCCATTTAGCTTTTCTGCTTCTTGGTCTCGGCAGCTCAACCGCTTCCTGAAATGGCTACTGTAACAATAACATCAGCCATGATAATGATAATAGAGTAGAAGAAAATGCTTGCATTGCGACAAACACCATCCCACTGTGACAGCGTCGTCCATCTTCATAATACAACCCACCCTCCCTGCAGACCTTCCACACCCAAGGCAGATATGCTGGGTAGATGACAGGACAGCAAACACCAGCTTTCGTAAAATGCAGTCTATCTTGAAAAAAAAAAAAAAACAAATAAAAAAAACAAATAAAAATTTGTAAATCTGGCATACAGGGAACCTGCCATTTTACTGTGGCCTGTGGTCCTGTAGAGGTTTGCCTAAAGCTTTTCGAAAGAGATTACAGAAAGAGGCAGGGTACACGTTGCACATGCAGAACATTGATCACCTGCAGTCACCCGCATGTCACATTCATTTTCCACGCATCTCTCTGACATGAATGTTTCTTTACAAGTTTTCAACTGAAGTATGTGCATCTTTTAATCGTGATAGTAAATAATGGTAAAACCATGTGGTTGACTAACACGCACAAGAATTGATAGCTACAGTTAGAGGGGAAACGCTCTGCTCAAATATAAAGCAGGTATTTCCCTGTAATTTTAAATTTCGACAGTGATAGGCTCTACCATGTTAGTTTCAGCCATACACAAAGTATTAAGACAACTTGTCATTTCAAGGGAAATTGTGTGCACATAACTGAGAAGCTCCTAACTGTTTCCTGAAAAAAGGACTGCTCACAGTGTCTCCTCCGGTTGCGTGACAACCTTGCTGGGAAAGGCTGTAGAAAAAAATCAATGCACCAAAGTGTTGTTTGCTAAAATGTTACAGATTGAAAGCTGTTGGGGGAAACAGCTTGTCTGAACAGAGCCAGGCCAGCTCTTTACCCTGCTTTCAGTGTTTTTGCAAAGCTTACATAAATGCCTCGGTGTACTTAAAGACAAAAGGCTTGTCATTAAATGCCCAAATATGTATCATGCTGAAATATATTTCTGTAAAATTCAGATTTATGGGGAGAAAACATGGATTTTTGATTGTGTGTCAGGTGAAAAGAAAGTACTCTGTGGCTCTGAGAAGAAGTTAATGTGCTCAATGCAAATGACCTCAAAAAGTAGGAAAAAGGAAAAAAAAGAATATACACTTTGCATATTTAAACAGCCCGACAGCTGCAACCAGTGTGCTGCAAAGAATCTATGAAGAAAAAAGCTATACAGCTATTTATCACAATGCACACAATCTGACATGAGGTTTTACTGCTTTGCCATTTGAGGCACAGCTAATTTGTAGTGGTAGTTGGGAGTTAATCGAGATTACTCAAAGGTCAAAAATCCAAGGGAAAATTCCAGCTTTATTTTGGCAAAAAGGAAGCAGGGGAGGGGGAGGATTGTTAGAAAGAAACAAAGAATGTGATGTTTTTTTTTTCTGAAATAAAAAGAAATAAGTATGATAATAAGGATTACATTATAATAATGAAGTGGTAAATGTAGAAGTTCTGATTTTCAAATGTCATCACTCTGAACTGTACTCAAACTGTGATAGAAAATATGCTGCCGTTTCATCAAGCGATTTTAGTCTCATTCTAATCTCATCCTTGTTTTACATGTCTTCAGTGATGTATATCAGTGAATTAATCGAGAATATTCTCTGTGCTTTATGGCTTTGTCCTTTTCATTTAGGCTTAAATTAGCCCTGATACTCAGGAGTCATATAACCAATAATCTCCCATAAAGGCACTGAAACTATAGTAGCTAGATGATATTCAAAATGTAAGTAGAAGAAAGCAATGATTTATAAAGGGAGTTGTTGGAACCAAAGGCTTGAATAAAGAACCGATGCCTCAAAATTTCGACTCAAGGCGTCACAAAATCATTGTACTTCCATTCTCTGTTAATTATGGACAGTTCAGGGATGTATATTGACCAAGATACTAAAAGCAGTACCCTCCTTTAAGAAGCAAGACGCTAATATTAAAATCTCTTTCTGGTTTTTATAAAATAACGAATGGGTTTGTGAGCATAAAGTAATTAGTAGTGTTCTTGCAGGATAACAACCGCAATAACCACATCGAACAACTATTTAAAGAGTGTCTCCATTGCAGCAAATAACAGTGACAAGCATTCACCAAGAATAAGGCGAAGTATTAAGTGAATCTGAACTGCTTATATTTTCACACTTTTAAATAAATCCATGCAAGGATTCGACTCCAGTACAGCAATCAAGGAAGCCTTGAATCTTCCTATGTATTTCTTAATTTTATTTACTCATTTATTTTGTGAACAAACTCAAATGAAAGCACTATCATCCTCCTAAATGTTTGGGAGATGTTGAAATTTTTTGATTGGAAAAAAAAAAAAAAAATGGAAAGACAAACCCAATAGGAAAAAAAATGTTTCTGCAGAGGAGGCTAAGATGATTGAAATTGAGCTGTAGAGGAGGAAGGGATCAGTTGAAGGGTCACCCAATGAGTTTTTGTTCTTGGACCCTGGGGAAATCAGGTGGCCACGCAGTAGGGATCAAGCGGGTTGGCGTGTGTTGCCCTGCAAAGTTCAAGGAGTTAGGCCTCTCTATTGTGTTGGGGTCAAACTGCACCACGCTCGTCATCATTGCGGCGCAGGAGGGAAGGGAAAAAAAGACAGTGATGAATTTATGCAGGGCCTCACCAGCAGCTTGCTTGTTCACTATTCAACCTTGGAAACACACTGTGTTTGACAGTCCAGGTTTGGAGGATGCCCAACATTCAGAAATGAAATCAGGAAACATGAAATATATGTGTTAGACACAGTGCGCAGTTATGAATATGTAGAACAACCTTAAAAGAAAAGTGGAAGGCAAATACAGTTTTTCAACGCAACTTCTGTCAAAGAAGAGGTCAAAAATGTCACAATATATGGCGTTACACTAAAGAATGGACTTCTCTGGGGTTTGAGCCTCAGGGAATAAGAATTGGTCATCTGAAATGTAAAGAAAAGGCTGCACATGCTGTCAGTTACTTCTACAATTCGATATCGCTCAGTTTTCAAACCCACAGGTCTTCCTTGAACTGCTTTATTGAACAGTAGATTTCCAAACAGATAACAGTGAAGTGAGGTAGCCTAGCAACATTGAAACCACAGTGAATGACTATGTAAGACCACTGCAAATGAGCCAGGCGGTTGAAATGACAACACAGCTACACCAGAGAGAGTGGGATGTGCTGGCCATAATGAAAAATACAAATAGTTTGGCTAGTGATATACTGTAGACATACGCGCGCCGTTTTAAATCCTTGCCTTTCTGACCTCCCATCAGTCAAAGCATAACATTTCCTCATAACTTGTGCCAGGCTCACTTTAAAACCACAGCTAGTGACCCTGAAATGGCTCGCCAATGCAGTTCTCATTGCACTCTAAATTAAAAATCCCCAGGTTGTTACACAGAAAATCCCTCGATGCTGCAAGACAGAGGTGCAATGATGCCTCCAGGGTGTCAAAGTCTTTTTTCAGAGCCCTCAGCTTGAATGATCCAGCTAAGAAAATATATTAGCACAGGCCTAAAGGAGACGCTCCTCTGTGGTCATGATAATATGGAAATATGGTGTTTTCATCATCAAGAGTCCAATATGCATGTGGGCAGCAAAAGAAGCCCAATATATTTTTGAAATTATTATCAGGGATTACATTATGATTGAAAATATATCATGTACGGTCTCCCTGTAAGATTAATTACTTCACATGCCGCTTCTACAATGACAGCAAACAGGAGAAAAGCACTGTAGCTAATTATCTCCATAGTTGGTCATTTTATTGCACAGCAGTCATGAGGGAGCTGTAAGATTACTGCTGTAAAAATGCTCACACACAAGCAAGTTACAAATGAGCAGTAGATGTCAACCTGATATTTATTCATGGAGTAACAAAACACATCCGTGTATATTTCATCAACAAAAAGGCTGCCAGGGAGAAGATTTTTTTTTTTCTTCGCCATTTTGATCCTGTCGATATTTGACAGTGTATGACAATTTTTGTGCGATGTGGGAGTCAGCTGACAATTGCTTTCGACCAGTCAGACTGGGGCACCTGCTGATGGAATACATGAAAAATTATTAGATATACTTATACAAATAATAGATTTTCATACTGTCAAAATTGATGGAGTAATATTAGTGTATGGAGATGCGGGTGACACAGATTTATATTTTAAAGCTATAGCAGTTTCTTTTAAACCAGAAAGGAACTTCCTTTACAGGAGTGGTATACTGAGTATGTGCACAGTTCATTTTGGTTTTTGTTAATCAGACATATTAGCATACAGATGCAATTTGTAAAAGTGCCTTGTTTTGGGAAATGCATTGAAAAAGTGTTTGTCTTATGTCATAAGATATTAGAAGGTTGTCATGGAGGGTTTATAGAGTGAGCTGTTGTTATCTTGTTACCTGTGACATAAAGGAAGTTTGCCCCTGTCAAAAAAAGTGAATTTTGCTGCTGCAGTGGCAGAGAAGTAAATTGTTGTATGGGTTATAGCATATAATAGGTCGCTGACATATAATAGGTTGCTGACACCATTGCAAAAAAACATTATAATTATCCATTTATTTTTCACACATTGATTCATTACGGTCTCCAACCTGGAAGTTGCTCTTTAATCTATTTTTCCCTAAGAAAAAGAGACCTTTTTCAGAGGTTCTGAATCTTTGTTGTTCCTTTATCTTTCTTCAATGGGTGGCATCAGCTCTTACTCTTATCCATTCTTTTCTGCTTTTTGCAATCCTTTTGCTGTCTCAAAATATTCTTCTGCTTGCTTGTCCAGCATGTTCTTCAGATAGAGTTGTAGCCACCTTGAGTATTTCCTCACAAAAATCTTTTTGAATAAAAATGTGTAGTTTGTGATCAGGCCTGAAGGCCCAAAGATGAGTATATACTTTTCATTTCATTATTACAGCTGTCAGATTTGAACTAAACTGAATATACTGCATTATAATTTCCTTTTCTATTCATTAATCTCCCATATATTCCACTATATGACTGCTAAGCATGCTACTGATGCTGTTATTTTCTACTTTACTGTGATGCCGTATGAATTGATTTATTTACAAGTTTAAACTGACAGGGACAGTGCATATTAATGAACATTTCTGTTAATATGCCAGTATCATCCAACTGGCTCATTTTCAACGGCAGCCCCTATGTGCTGTCTTAATGAGTGAAGAGATGTTTTTTTTTGTGTTAATATCCAAGCCACTCCCATCTTTTAATTGTTTGACCGGCACTTTGGATTTTATTTTTTAACACTAAGCCTCCATTATTTAACCTACCGACTAACAGAACTACTGGAACAAGTGAATAATTATTCATGTAAGTGTTCTGCTTAATGTTCTAATTTTCAAGCTGTAGAGGTCATTCGCTGGAGTGCTATTCGCTCGGAGAGGGGCCCTCTCTACCTAAAAACATGGCAGCCGCCGAGCACCCGCCATGGAAGGCATGATATGCAACCAAGGAGAAGCAGCCGTACTTACACCGAAATTTATTTACAGAAAATGTTCACACAGAGGGCGTTATACCTATGCATTTGCTTTCCTAATGTGTTCACATTTTGTGTGTTCTGCTTGTCTGACAGACTGTTTATCCAGTAATCAAGGCAAAGGGGTAATGACTCTTGTGGGTCTGAAGAGAGGGTTAAAGTGGATGGGAGTGGAGGGTGAGGGGAGCTGACACTATGAACCCCTGGTGGCCTTTATGCTTGGTAGCCATGGCAACATCTAGCCCAGTCGTTAATGAGGCACAAGTGAGCTGTTAACAGAATACTGATTTGGATTTGACATCAGCCTCGATTCGTAGCTGTCAGGGGGTGTTGATGAAATATGCACTGAGTGCGTTTCATAACGGCACAGAAATGCCCTTGGTGTTCTGTTTATACAACAAATGGAAAACAATATGACATGATTTAGAATAATCATGTAGGTGCATGAGAAATGACATTCACGAAAAAAAAAAATCTAAATTATAAAATTATGAATTCATTTACCTGTTCAAATTTTATTTATATCCCCTTTTTATCTATAATACTGTGCCTGTACTTGAATGTATAAGATTGGAGAATAGAATGAAGGTATGAATTTCCTCTCTGTATATCAGTCATATGAAGTGTGCCCTTCACATGTTCCTCAGTAAATGAATTATGTATGAGGGTGCTGAGCACAGTGGGTGGGAGAAGGGTGATAGGAGCAGCAGAGACTGGCACCATAATGACAGAGCTTGGGCATATCTCAAAACCAATAGCTGACCTTACATAAGTCTCAGAGGTTAGTAACGCTTGGCACTGTTGGGCTACAAGATCAGGACAATTTCTTTTTTCCTACCGCTGCTTCACTGATTTTAAATTATCCAGTAGCTCCCAAATTGCTCTCTCTCTCTACCTGCCAGTGCGGTGCCGCACCTCATGCTGTAAATGATTAGCGCATTAACAGGATAGTGAGGGGACTAACTTGCTGCTCCAGACCCCTTGTTAAAGCAGTGAAAGGCATAGCTGTGAGCTATAATTCATTCTGGTGGCAGCTAATGAGTGGATGCTACAGTGGGAAGGTGATGATGATAATAAGCAGAGGCTTTACAGCATTTTAACGCAGGCACTGCATGCCATTACTGATTCAAGGTTAGGATTCAGTACGAGGAGCCGATAAGTAGAGGAGTATTCATAAGTAATACGATGCTGACTTGGCACATTTGATGGTCACTGCCTCTACACAGTTGAAATTGAAGGGAATATGTTTGAAGGGCCTGGCTTCATGGTGATGGTGCTCAGAAACCGATGTCAAGCAACTCAGAGACTGGAGAATATATCTGACTTACAGTGGAGCAATTAAGTATTTAGTCAGCACAAATTGTTCAAGTTCTCCCACTTAATAAGATGATAGAGGCCTGTAATCTTCATCATAGGTGCACTTCAGCTATAAGAGGCAGAACGAGAGAAAAAATCCAGAAAATCACAGTCCGATTTTTAAAGAATTTATTTGCAAATTATGGTGGAAAGTAAGTATTTGGTCAAAACCGAGAGTTCATCTCAATATTGTGCTATATACCCTTTGTTGGCAATGACAGTGGTCAATTTTTTTTCTGCAAGTCTTCACAAGGTTTTCACATACTTCTCCTTTTGGCTTTTCCCTTCAGGGGTCGCCACAGCGATATATATCTTCTTCTTCTCCTGTAGGCTCTTCCCTTCAGGGGTCACCACAGTGAATCAACCTTCTCCATCTAACCCTATTCTCTGTATCCTCCTCTCTCACACCAACTACCTTCATATCCTCTCTCAATATATTCATAAATCTTCTCCTTGGTCTTCCTCGAAACCTCCTGCCTGGCAGCTCCAATTCCAGCATCTGTCTACCAATATATTCACTATCCCTCCTCTGTACATGACCGAATCATCTCAGTCTGGCTTCTCTGACCCTGTTTCCGAAACATCTAACATGAACCGTCCCTCTGACAGCCTCATTCCTGATCCTGTTTTTTTGTCATTGGAACTGTTTCTTGGCCATATAGCATCGCTGGTCTCACCACTGTCTTGTACACCTTTCCTTTCATTCTTGCTGATAGTCTTCTATCACATAGTACCCCTGACACTTTTCTCCACCCATTCTGACCTGCTTGAACCCGTCTCTTCACCTCTTTTCCACGGTCTCCGTTGCTCTAGACTGTTGACCTCAAGTACCTGAAATCCTTCAACGTCTTGATCTCCACTCCCTGTAGCCTCACTGTGTAGCCACCCGTGTTCCTCTCATTCACACACATATACTCTGTCTTACTGTGACTAACTTTCATTCCTTTCCTTTCTAGCACATACCTCCCCCTCTCTAGATTTTCCTCGACCTGATCTCTGCTTTCACTGCAGATCACAATGTCATCTGCAAACATCATGGTCCTTGGAGATTCCTGCCTAACCTCATCTGTCTGCCTGTTCATCACTACTGCAATCAAGAAGAGGCTCAGAACTGATCCCTGATGGAGTCCCACCTCCACCTTGAACTTCTCCGTTACCCCTACAGCACACTGCACCACTGTCTCACAGCTAGCATACATGTCCTTCACCGGTCTAACATACTTCTCGGCCACTCCAGATTACCACCATACAATACCAGAGTTCTTGGTACCCTGTCATATACTTTTTTTAGGCTTACAAAAACACAATGCAGCTCCCTCTGGCTTTCTCTGTACTTCTCTATTAGCATTCTCAAAGTAAATACTGTATCTGTAGTACTCTTTCTAGGCATGAAGCCGTACCGCTGTTCACCAATGCTTACTTGTGCTCTCAGTCTAGTTCCCACCACTCTTTCCCATAATTTCATTGTATGGCTCATCAACTTTATCCCTCTATAGTTTCCTCAATTCTGCACATCTCCCTTATTCTTAAAAATGGGCACCATTACTTCGTCTCCATTGGTCAGGCATCTTCTCACTCTCTAAGATCCTGTTGAATAATCCTGTCTGAAACTTTATCGCTGCCTCTCCTAGACACTTCCATACCTCCATACCTTCCATACCATACCATACACTTCCAAATTTTATAGCATGCTCAGCACCCACTGCCTTTCCACTTTTCATCCTCTTCAATGCCTTCCTCATTTCACTTTTACTAGTCTCTGTTACTTTGTGGTCTACAAAAGTCACCTCTTCTACCCTCTTTCACTTTCCACATTCATCAGCTCTTCAAAGTACTCTTTCCATCTTCCCATCACTCTTCTAGCATCTTTAAATACATTTCCCTCCCTATCCTTAATCACCTGGACCTGTTGTACACCCTTTCCATCTTTACCTTTCTGTTTTGCCAACCTATATAGATCATTCTCTTGCTGGTATTTTGGCCCATTCCTCCATGCAGATATCCTATGGAGCAGTGATGTTTTGGGTCTTTCGCTGAGCAACACAGACAACTCCCTCCAAAAATTTGCTATGGAGTTGAGACCTGGAGACTGACTAGACCACTCCAGGACCTTGAAATGCTTCCTACAAAGCCACATCTGTGTTGTCCGGACATCGGTTTGGGATCATTGTCATGCTGAAAGACCCAGCCACGTTTCATCTTCAATGCTCTTATTGATAGGAGGAAGCTTTCACTCAAAATCTCATGATACATGGCCCCATTCATGCTTTCTCTTACACAGATCAGTTGTCCTGGTCCCTTTGCAGAAAAAAATGCCCCAAAGCATGATGTTTCCACCGCCATGCTTCACAGTAGGTATGGTGTTATTTGGATGCAACTCAGCATTCCTTGTCCTCCAAACAGGACAAGTTTTTACCAAAAGTTCTATTTTGATTTCACTTGACCAAAGGAAATTCTCCTAATCCTCTTCTGGATCATCCAAATGCTCTCTAGCAAACTCCAGACAGGCCTGGACATGTACTGGCTTAAGCAGGGGGACACATCTGGCACTGCAGGATTTCAGTCCTTGGCGGTGTAGTGTGTTACTGATTGAGGCCTTTTTTACTTTGGTACCAGCTCTGCAGGTCATTCAGCGGGTCCTCCTGAGTTGTTCTTGGATTTTTGCTTACTGTTCTTGTGATCATTTTGACCCCACGGGGTGAGATCTTGCATGGAGCCCCAGATCGAAGGAGATTATCAGTGGTCTTGTGTGTCTTCCAATTTCTAATAATTGCTCCCACAGTTGATATCTTCACACCAAGCTGCTTACCAATTGCACATTTAGGAGTTTGGAGTGTGACTGTTTGAGGTTGTGGATAAGAGTCATTTTTTCTGATAACCAGTTCAAACAGGTGCCATTAATACATGTAACGTGTGGAGGACAGGGGAGCCTCTTTAAGAAGAAGTTACAGGTCCGTGAGACCCAGAAATCTTGCTACCGAGGAATTTACCAGTTCATTCATTAAAAATCCCACAATATGATTTCCTGGATTCCTCCCCCCCCATTCTGCCTCTCATCGTTGAAGTGTACCTATGATGAAAATGAGTGGCCTCTCTCATCTTTTTAAGGGGGAGAACTTGCACAATTGGTGGCTGACTTTTTTGCCCCACTGTATAATAGCTATTTTACAACAGATATAAATCCATGTCACCTAAGTGTGATACATTATCAAAAACTTCTATACAGTCCATATCCTGACTCAGGATGATCTGACAAAATATAGTTTTGAGATTTTTTGTTACTTTTGTTTATTTTCTTTCTTTCCTTCTTCCATACAAATCTATTAAAAATTACCCAAAAGTTTGCTTTAAATAACTTCATATTTCAGTTTTATTGACAGACAAGCATTGAATAAGTTGAGTCCATTTTCTATTACTAAATTCTAGGAGAGTACAGAGACACAGGCGGTAATAGTTTTTTTTTGTTCGTTGCAAAGAGCTAAACTTCTCATTGTGCCGCGATTTCTCCTATATATTGTACTGTGAGCTAAACAGGGTTTATCTGTTGATATAAGCAGAAACATTCATTCAGGGGAGCTATGTTGATACTTCAGTTGCGCTTATGCCACATATTCAATGTTTATAGTTAAGAGGCAAATGAGTGAAGCCATTCACTTGACTTGAGTAAGCCAAATTCTCAACCAACAGGCCAACCAATCTGATCATCTTTTCCCCACAATTTTGGTAATGTAGCTCATCTCAACTAAAGGCCAATGGCCTTATAGCACACACACACACACACACACACACACACACACACACACACACACACACACACACACACACACACAGAAGAAGACATTAGTTCACTTTTGGCCCAGATCTTTTTCTTCCTCCTCTCTGAATCTGTGGGCTGTTAAACACCAGAGTAGAGTTGTCAAAATGATAATTGCTTCTGAAAGGTTGATTTGTGGTTATATGAGAGGAGGTAACTCTCTTCTCAGTGTTGAGTGAGATTAGCTGTGGATCTTCAGGATTTATCACCGGAGGCATATGGATTAGCTCTGCAATGAAGTTTAAAACAGAATCACTGGTGACCGCATCATTTTAAAAAAATAAGTGGAGCTTATATCAGCTCAAGCTATTATCAGAAGAATGAAAGATAATCCACCTTTTTTAATGATTTTAATGAGGATTTGATTTTAAAAATTGGCAAAACAGTACATGTACCTTGGAAATTAGTCTAGTGCAAAAGGTGCAAATGTTTTAGGTGCCCTTACATTTTAAAACCTGCAGATTAGTAATGTTTAGTGTACCTTGCTGTATTTGTGATTCTCCAGGTCTATTTTTAGCCTTGTATCAAATTGAGCTCCAGAGAAACTGAGACAGCAATTTTGATAGTATTTTTGTGGGTATTGGATGTAATTAAATCACACCTTGTCTGAAAGTCAGTGTGTCAGTAGAAATCACAATTTAGTGATTCAGAGGCAAAATTAAATGACATTGACTGCCTAATGTGTGGGTTAAAAGGCATATCTGAGTTGTCAGAGGCCCATTATCTCAGCCACAATGCAAAGTAAATGTATGTGTAATAGGTTCCGCTAGATATATATGCTGCCATTACAGGTTTATCTGTGATAGAAGGTGTATTTTTATGGCATTAGCACAGGCCAGACAAAGAGTGAATCATAACCTGGATGTCTGGAAATAACATTCTCCATGTTTTAAACCTCCAAAGCAATATGTGTCTGACAGATTCAATCATTAATCATTAGAGGAAGGCTATGCTTGTGGCCCCTGCTTATCTCAATATGTCCAGATTATTTCCAAAAACAACTAAAATTTTTCTAACTTTGCACTGTTAGTTCTAATCATTTGCATTATTTCATTCTGTACATTCATTCCATTCAGTCTGACCCGAAAATATAGCAATGTTTTTTTCCTAATGTAACCTCACTGATTTGAATGCTAATGCAATATCTGTGACCCGCTTAGAATAATTGGGATTCTATATTTCAGCTGAAGATAGTACCTGCAATGTGTTGTGGCAGTTGAATATAATAAACTAACACAAAAAAATAAATAAATAAACTACTTCTAATGATATTAATTTCACCCCGGAATGATGTGAAGAGACCGTATGTACTTGCTGTGATGCTACAAGTGCGTGCAGCGTGCAGCGTGTGTCATTGCTGCAGCTTAAACTGGTAAATTGCATGAGAAATTGACATGTTGTGCTGGAGGGATGAATTTTCCACAGTTGGGTTGTGCTATATTTATCAGAGGATTAGACAAACATTTTAGTATTTTAAACACACCTTGGTGCCATGAATATAGGTGCTGGGTATCACTAAACAATATTGATCAGGTACCAGCTATAAAACCTTGACTTTGATACTGGTTCTTCGATTAAAAGCTGTAATGACATTGGTAAGCTTCAGATTAAATGACTGCTCTACCACCTAAGGCTGGGTTCACACCAGACGAAGACAGCATATTAAGCAATCAACCCCTTCAGACCCGCAGAGAACATTTTGGTGTATGGACAATTTTTTCTGCTTGTAATTGTATAAAGAGGAGCATCCAGGCATGAAATGGTACACAAAAACATGGCATAGAGCATCGTGTTAATTATGAAAAGAAATTTAATTCGAGCCAATATAAATGTTTGGCGGTTGTGTCTAAAAATGAATGACGAGGCAAGACAGGCAGGCACATAATCATATGTGTTCACGCATAAATTCACACATACAAGGCAATTGGCAATTGTAGGAGGTGGATGAAAGTGGTTGCTGGGGACAAACAAAAATTCAGGAGGTTGTGCATTTTATGTATGAAATTTAATAAAACAAGATGGGAAGAAAGAGGACACACACCACAACATTCACACATATATCAGTCTGTTTTTTCAGGGATTTTGTTGCATGTAATATCAGACAGCCAATCGTTGATAAAAAAAAAAATTTGGATAATCATGAGCATACTGCCTGCCGTTTGGTATTTTGGTATCAGGTTGAACTCTTTATGTTGTTGAAACTGTGCACAAGACCAAAAGAAGTTCAGTAACCCTGCTGAGGTTATTTTTCTCTATAGTTTTAGATACATTTTTTTCCTTTTTTACTAGAAGAGAGAAAAATTTATCTTAATGGTGAGTACATCTCAGGTCTAAAGTATTGCAATGGCACGGCAGCCTTCATTTGTTTTCCAGCCACATGTGAATCCCAACTCATTCTGTTTTACAGGGGTAAGCTGGTGGTTACAGGTGGACATTTGTAAACCCAGCTGCCAATACCAAAAGCAAGTGTTATCACAAGGAATAATGCATCAATAATTTGACATCTTGTGACCCCTGAGAGTTCAAATGACTTGAGTGAGTTGGCCACTTTGCAGAGATAAGTCAAGCCTAATTGACAGGCCTGCCAGAGCCTCTTGGGGAAGAGGAGAGTTGACAGAATGAGAATGGAGATTAAGGAGGGAAAGGAATGGAGGTTAGGCAAGGGAAAAAGGTGTGTGTGTGTGTTTGGGAAGTTTCAATGGACATGGATGGATGGAGGGAGTGCGCAAGGGATCGCTGGTCAAAGAGTGGCAAGAACCAAAGCATTGTCACCCTCCGTGCTTGCCGTGTCCCCTGGCCTTGACAGCAATTCATTTGAGGCCCTCCTGGTGCTAACAGAGTGCTAAAACACAATCAAACAGGCTGAGGGAAAAGCTGAGACGCTCGGGTCCAGCTGGCTTCCACTTGTGTGAGCAATTCACCTCTGACTGACCCGTTCAGGCATCTTAAATAAGCCATGCACATCATAGATAGAAGAAAAGCTCTGCTCATGTCTCTGTGAAAGCCGGAAAGTGTTCTTGAAACGAAGAGGTCTCTGTGTTGGCCATTATCAAGGTCAAATAGGAACGAAATGTAATAATAATTTTCCCTTGTTAATCCCACATAGAGAAATTTGTTCTCTGCAATTAACCCATCGTGGATGAACCATGAGTAGTAGGCTGCCGTCCACCAGCGCCAGGGGAGCAGTTAGGGATATAGTGTCTTGCTCAGCAACACTTAGACACATTAGGAGGAGCCGGGAATCGAACCAGAACTGTTCGTTCTAAATTCAATTGCTCTACCTCCTGCCCCACGCTGCCCTTAATAGAAATGTAAAAGTAATGTAAAGAGAAATTTCATATTTGTGGTTTACCTTTTCATTAAATCACCCTTATCTATATCTTCTACTATTAGAAATGACTGAATTAGTATTTAATGTGATAGCTTTTCATCATTTAAGTAACATGATAAAATGGTGATTATGAAGACATTTGTCGTTAATTAAAAAAAAAAAAAAGATAAACATGAATTTCCTTAAATCAATAACAAACATACCCATCTAATTTTAGACAATATAACATGACTGTACATAGTAAGCTTGGCTTCAGAATATTTTGTGATGCAATGTGAAACCCTTGTGATGTGTTTATAAGGTTCACAAAATTTCATGTGAAATACATGTGAAAACTTTTCAAATACTGGAGTAGAAGGTATGGGTTTACCTGCAAACGTACAGTAGATGAGTTGATATGAAAGTACAAAAACCAGGGGGAAGCAAATGGGAAACAGATGCAGAAATGTAGTTCAGATTTTTTACTGGAGCATGAGGTTTGGTGCACAGTGCTCAATCCAAAGGCAAGCAAACAAAACATGGGGGTTAAAGGCAACAACGAGATACAGGTGGAAGTCAAACACAGGGGAAAAAGATAGAATGTTTGAAACTGATTTTCTAGTGAACATGCTGATGGGGAAAGAAGACCATATGCACAAATAAGTGGACCTAGCTGGAGTGTACGGGGGTGCGGCAGGTTATCAGAAAGGTAATAAACACATGGTGGGAAGAGAATCTAGAATATAAAGAAGGGAAATAAAAAATTCAAAAAGAGAATAATGTCTTACAGTGGGATTGTACAACAAATCTTTGCATCTGATGTCATCAACCTCCCTTCTGTAAGTAAGAAGCATCCACTATATTGAAATACATTTAATAAGAGAAATATATGGGTCATAAAATAGAAATGATTAGCTACTAAAATACCAAAACCAGCGATCGGAGAGCAGCTCTTGCAACTTAAATCGTCTATGGAAAGTCCTCAGAAGGCAAATTATCACGTGTTGTGCATTTGTTGGAAGTGATAGAAAAAGCACTTACATTAAAAGGGCAATATGTATAATTTATATCCTTGTGTCATTTAAACTAATTTACATAACACAGGCCAACTGTTTGCAGTAAAACAATAAAAAAAAAACTATGTACTGTTACTAAATGTAGTTCTTTTGGACATAAGGAGTGGCTCCATTTTTTGTTCTGTGTCTTGGCTATCTAGCAAAACAAATAGAAGGTAGTCCCGAGTCTATATAGGGCAAGAGCTCAGGGCAACACACAGAATCTCCAGTCAACCGTGCACCAAGTGCAGGAAAGATTTTCCTCCCTAACAGGATTACAATGTTTTATAGAAATCAATACTTACCAGCAGCTCGAATGCACTCGACACCACCTCAAAGAAGCTGCAGTTCAGCCAAGGATCAGAGGAAGTTGGCCTCAAAATGGCATCTATCTGTACCGTGTTGGAGAGAGTCCACTGGATCAATTCAGTTCGCTGAAGACGTTCTTACGACTTCTGATGAAATATAATTAGCCCACAGCAGCCCAGACACAGCCTCATTTGAGATAAGCTCCGCTGTCATTATTCTTTCTTCTCTCTACCTTGAGTTTTAAAGCACATTCGCTCATACTGGCAAAGGTTGATCAATGTTTTCCTTTCTATTGTTTAATTATTTGAAAAGAAATTAATGTGCACAGAAGGCAACATCTAACAGACTGACTTCATATATACATGTATATATATATAAACAGTTACAATGACGAAGACAGGAGGCAGAGCTAGAGGTCGCAGAGATGAAGATGCTAAGGTTCTCTTTGGGAGTGACCAGGATGGATAGGATCAGAAATGAGCCTATCAGAGGAACAACACATGCTAGATTTTTTGGAGACAAGGTCAGAGATGCCAGACTGAGATGGTTTGGTCATGTACAGATGAGGGATAGTGAATATATTTGTAGATGGATGCTGGAATTGGAGCTTCCAAGCAGGAGGTCTCAAGGAAGTCCAAGGAGAAGATTTATAGACGTAGTGAGAGAGGATATGAAGGTAGTTAGTGTGAGAGAGGATAGAGAGAATGGGGTTAAATGGAGAAGGTTGATTCACTGTGGTGACCCCTGAAGGGAAGAGCCTAAAGGAGAAGAAGAAGATACATATATATATATATATATATATATATGAACACTGTGTGCATAATTACTAGCTAGGCAAGTGATTATTTTGACAATTTTATCAATAATTTCTTATATAAACTTGAATGCTTATTGGATTTAATGCATATCAGGTAATGTGTATTTGTGTATCGAGGGAGGGTGTGGCCTAAAGAGATCAACACCCGACATCAAGATAATTATGCCTAATTATTAGGCAGAATAATATTATTATTATTATGCATAATTATTAGGCATTCTTCTCCTCGTGAAGAATGGCCCGAAAACTAAGCCAAAAATTGTAAAAATGTCTTTCAGGGGGATGCAGCACTTTTGAAATATCTCAGATATCGGGGCATGATCACAGAACCATCAATGATTTTGTTGCATGTAGTCAACAGGGTCACAAGAAACGTGTGGAGAAGAAAAGATGCAAATTAACCGCCAAATATTTGAGAAGAATCAAACATGTAGCTACCAGGAACCCATTATCCTCCAGTGCTGCCATATTCCACAACTACAACCTACCTAGTGTCAAGAAGTACAAGGTGTTCAGTTCTCAGAGACGTGGCTAAGGCAAGAAAGGCTGAAACCCAACCACCTCTGAACAGGACACATAAGTTAAAACGTCAAGAATGGGCCAAGAAACATCTGAAGACTGAATTTTCAAAGATTTTGTGGACTGATGAGATGTGAGTGACTCTTGACGGAGCAGATGGATGGCCCCGTGGTTGGATCAGAAACGGACTCAGAGCTCCACTCCGACTCAGACGCCAACAAGATGGAGGTGGGCTGCTAGTATGGGCAGGTATTATTAAAGATGAGCTATATGGACCTTTTCAGGTTGACTCAAAATCAACTCTCAGACCTACTGCCAATTTTTAGATGACCCTTTCTTCAAGCAGTTGTACAGGGAAAGTCTGCATCTTTCAAGAAGACTTTGATTTTTATGCAAGACAAGGCTTCATCACATGCATCAAAGTATTCCACTGTGTGGCCGGCCGGTGAAGGCCTTAAAGATGAAAAACTAATGACATGGACCCCTTCTTCACCTGACTTAAACCCTATTGAGAACTTTTGAGCCCTTCTTAAGCAGGAAGGTAAACAGTACACCTGGCTAACTGTGAATGGAAGGCTTGTGATTGTTATCGAAAAGAAGGGTGGCTTTATTGGTCACTGAGGTTGTTTTTTTTTAATTTCAGAAATGTTCATTTGTAAATTTTGAGCTTTTTTATTATTCTCACTTTATCTGGTGAAAATAAACAAGGGAGATGAGGAAATCTTGTTTTTCATTGAGTTACATAATGATTCTAACAATGGTGTACATATAAATATTCTCTAAAGAAAGCCAAAACTTCACTTTTACTTCTTAAATGTTCAGGTTTGAGGATTTGTTAATATTTTGGAATGACCAAACGCACTGTAGTTGTACAATAACTAAATGAATCCTCAAAAATACAACTTGCCTAATAATTATCCATGCATTGTGTATATATCTATATTCTTCTTCTTCTTCAACTTTCTCCATCTAACCCTATTATATCTATATATATGTATATATATATAGATAGATATAGATATATATATGTATACATACAGGTGTGTGTGTGTGTGTGTGTGTGTGTGTGAATGTGAATACATACATACATATATACATATACATACATATATATGTGTGTGTGTGTATAGATGTATATATATATATATATATATATATATAGATACATATATATACAGTGTGGGGGGTATACAGTACAAGTGGCATTAGAGGAAAATGTATCTTTTTGTGTTTGTATCGTAACGTTTGATATCCAAACGTTTTATAAAATATGCAATTGCAATTTTATGGGTTTTGTGGGTTTTATATCTTGAAAAGTTAAAAAACCTCTTTTCCTGTCTTCTTTAATTTTTTGATTGCAGGAAGTGGGGGATGTGGGCAGGAACACCAAAGAACCTTTATAGTCAGATGGTGTACGAGAACGGAGAACCTTGCTGGCAGGGCGGCTCTCGCAGCACTACGGTTTGCACTGCAACCCTTACACACACACACACACACACACACACACACAAACATTTGATTGCCTCAAGAAGCAGACAATACTGAACTTATAATGCTCAGATGACTGAGCTAATGTTGACAGACAGACTGTTAGATAATCAGCTGGATAAAGCATGCCATACTTAACCTATCAGAGTTCATGGCTTTAATTATCAAGGGGTCAACTAGTTTATTTTATTTCCTAGATTTAATTGTACACTAATCTGTATGGTGTACTTACCCTAACAATTGCCATTTAAAAAACATTTTTTATAGTACAATGCTACAACCTTTTCCCCCCCTCACTTGTTTGCTATTCAATGAGCCATGCATATAGTTACGTTTGCGTTGATTTCAGATTTCTACTTCCAAGTCCAAACAAAAGAAGCAATCAGATCTCGAGACTCACCCCGCTGCAAAATGTAGCCAAGTTAACGACACCATGATGCTGACGAATGATATATTCCTTCTGTATTACTGGAAACAATCCTCAATGTAATTAACTTCTGATCAACCAAACTCCATTCAGAAAATGTGCATTTCCTCCAATTTGCTGTTTGAAATCACTGCACATAGGAGGTTCTACTGAGTCTGTAGCTCTGACAGTATTTAGAATCACCGCTGTAATTTTAAAAAACTCATTTTGTAATATGTAAAGAGTTGCCACCAGAGTCTATTCGGAAAACTTGAATCAATATAGAAGAAGGAAAAAACACTGCCAAACTGGAAACCTACATATACTAAAACAAAATTAGTTTTTCTATATTCCTCATACAACTCATGACAATGTATGTGTGACGATGATATCAGATTGATTTTTATTAGATCATATAGTAATTAAGTCCTTGATATAACGTCAGATCCAGTTTTTTGAGTAATCACTGTGTGAGTCATTCAGGATCGTTTTTTTATACTATTTTCTGCAAAGAAAGTGACAGAGGCTGTTTTTTTCTGTCTTGGACAAGCCAGCAGCAACCAAATAAAGCTCCTTTCTCCACATTCATCAAGGACAGTTTTAGGCCTTCTGACCAAGTCTGCCCCCCTGCAACTTCTCCTATATGTGCATTTTAACAAAGGGAAAAATGGTTGTGGCTCCTGGGGTTACCAGCAGCATGTCAAAAAGATGTTTTGTGCAAAACCAAGTCATGGAAGCTGTGGTTCTCACTTCTGTCAGAAAGCAGGGGGATGTATTCAGCTTCATATTCTGACTCTCTTTTTCACCATCATTTGCCCATCTTTCACTAACAGTTATGTGATCCTTTTCCCCTTTTTGCAAGGGTTTACTTAATTAAAAATGTAGCATGTTTAATAGTCTCATTTTCTTTGCTTGGCCCCCGCTTTGAATTGTAGTCCAATAAATGTCGTTTGCAAATACTGTACTCATCCAGGAGTCCCCTTTGAACAGACTAAATTAAATTCTTTTGATACAACCTCCTAACCGCGTGCAGTCAGCATAAATGAAGTCTTGTCAGAAGTCGACGCTCATTATATTTGAAAGGCAAAACCTCGTCTTTGGGTAGAAACTTGCTACTCTCTTTTTACTTGAGTAGTGGGACCGGGTGGTGTATTGTTTCATTGCTGGAAATGGAGGTAATCCAAATTCAAGCAGTGTAACTTAGGAGTCTGCAGGGAAGGTTGAACTCAACCATTTCACTTATTAATTAAATTGAAAGTGCTGGACTGTGACGGTTGCATATGAGCAGAGCTGCTGTTAGCATCAGTTCAGCTCTTTATTACAGCTTGCTTCAACCATCTTTCTTTTTTTTTCATCTTAATCTGACCTGTTCTGATTGTAATATAGCAAGTAAAGTGGCATACAAATCGCAGTCAAGCATGAAGTGAGCCAACCACATGCATGTTGTCATGCGAGTAAATTGTACTCTGAGTATAAAATACTCAAATGACAAAAATGTGAGTAATATGTACTCACAGAGATTAAAGAGAACAGAGATTTTTTTGGATGATGTTGACCACAACTTTTGTGAAAAGTTCTCTAGTGCCTTAGCTAGCTGTGTATTTTACATTTTCCATGACCTGCTCGCCATTTTTTTTCAAGCTAAATTTAGGAGTGAAATTTGAAAAAAATTAAAACAATTTCAAAAATCTTAAATTTTATGTCAGATAATCCTCCCATCTCCTTTGTATGAGGCCTGTACTGTACGCTGCTGTTGCAGTCACTGACAACCAGTCTGTCTGTCTGTGTAATTATCTATCTTTATTATCATCATCAAGTGTCCAGAGAAGTGTAAATGTGCGTTTGTGTATTTATATATATATGTATTTATAATATATTCATATTATATTTTTATGTTCTTTCATTTCATAGTTTGCTTAACAACTGACACTGAGTTAGTGCTGTTGTTGTTCATTATTTTCCTATTTTATTCATTTTCTCTGTGTTCCTTTTTAGAGTTGGCTGTTTGCTGTGGGGTTTTTTCAGGGTACAAAACTGGCACAAACCATCTGCCAAATTCTGGTAAAATATGCTGGTGGCTGGAAGACTTTCTTCACAAGCCAGCCAAAACAAAATACAGCAAACAAAACAAAACCAAAATAAATCACACCATTTTGCGTTCAGAAAGAATTCTAAATATTTATACTAAACGTAATTTATTAAATTGTTTGGTTTTTTTTAAATGTGCATAATCAATTGTCTCCCATCAGGTGGTTCTTGTGGAAAAGAAAAAAACATATAGACATTTTGTAGAATTATCGTTCTAAAATTGAATGACACGTTTGCCTCATCTTTCCCCATTTGCATTTTTGTTTTGACTTTGTTTAGGGTTTTCTTGTGCAACATCCTCTTTTCATAAAGTATTGCCCATCAAAAAGAATTTTTACTTGTTTGGAAGAACATTCTTTGCACCTACTGTAGACCTCTGTACCTACACCAATCCATGATCTTTGCAGTGGACCATGATTGTTCTATTTGCCCAAGTTTATTTTTACTTTTTATGTATTCCCAGTGTGAAAATCCCTACTGCCTTTCAAAATTATGTGAAAAACCTTTTCTAATGATTAGAGACCATTACAATCCCACCAAAATGGGATCATAATGAATTCCGCAAACTTGAGTGACAGAAAGTTCTGTCCTTAGTGGAAAGAATATTGAAATGCAAAAGTTCATTAATACAGTTCAATTCTACTGCAAATTTTAAAATGTATCCATGCCCCCTTGGACTTCCATGTAGTCACTGAGCCACCACTTACATCAGTCAGGTAGCTGATATACAAAGTGGCATAACAAAAGTGTATTTTAATCCAAATGTGGGTCAAAACTAAATCCCTACTTTTATCACTCTGAAACCCAAGTATAATATCATTGAAGTTACCATCTCTGTCCCTCTCCAGGTGCCTTTGTTCGCTAGAAAGATTGTCCACACAGGGTGCAATATGATGTGAGGGGTTGCTATGGAAACTCCCAGAAGTAAAATAAGTCCTTCTTCATTCCCAGTCGCTAGCAGAGGGTGTTAAAGTTGCCCATTTAAGTCATGACAGCATTAATCACATTGTCACATGTCCTGTTCAACACATGAGGACGATGGCGGAAAAGTCCCACTGTCACAGCCTCACTGTGGGTCTCCTTATTTGTGAGGATGACAGTGTTCATGCATATAACTGTCATTTTACTGGGGAAGAGACCTAAATCAGTTTCAGTAACAAACCCCTACAGCATTGTATTCTTTGCATAAATCTGACATTTTATGTGAATTCACGAAATTTTGAAAACGAGAATCACTAAAAGAAGTGATAGATCACTAACTTCAATCAGATCCTTTTGTAACATGAAACCGTAATGGCTCTTGACTCTGGCAAACAACAGCTCGTCTCCGCTCACCACCTCAACTTTTCCTTTTTGTGCTTTTCTAGGTCACGCTGACATGTGGAACAGAGACAGGCTTGCGATCGGTGAAGGAGCCCAGCAAATGCCAGTACATCATGGACTTTCAGACTCCTGTGGCCTGTCAGCCAGTGCTAAAGCAGCGGGGCATCCACAGTGAACTCTAACCCCTCCCTTACTGGCCTCGCCTAGTTTAAATTACCCCCCCTTTTGAGTGGCCTGCAGTGACAGGCTAGGGTCCTGAGGGTCCCCTCTGACATCTGTGTTGTCAGAACATATATACTTCCAAGCTAGTACTGCTAAGGTCAGTATCTGATTTTGAGTAACACTTTCCAGCACTAGTTTATTTCGCATTGATCGTTACAGTGTTATGTTACAGATCTTTCATATTAATACTTGCATTTATTCAACACTTTGGATGTTGTTAACTTCTAGTTTGATATATGAGCTGATACTTATGAGGACAAGATAATGGCTATGGGAACAAACAAAGTGATGCAATGCAAAAAAAAAAGTGCAATGTTTAATATTGCTATTTTATGGAATAACAGCTTAGTCATGTGCAAAAGGGAGACATTATCCTTCGATTTCATCCACATGGCTACATTATTATTTGAGCTTTATTTACAGTAACTACAACAGTGTCAGTCTGGAAATGTTCAAAATATCATATTGTCAACAAATCAAAATAAAAATAATATAATTTGATTTAAGACCTGTTGATTTGTGTCAGGTGTGTTTTTATTTGTCTGCTCCCAAGGAAGCCATGAGACTTAGCCGTGAGACGTATTATTTTTAGATGAAAAAAAGAGGCAATGAAGTTTTAAATTGAGTCCATCTAACTTTTTCCAGCTGCTGATGTGGATCCATACAGAAACACAAACTGTCGATTAATCCATTGCTAAAACAGTCCCTCTTCATTTCTTGCCAAAAAACTACAATTCCCAGCTGTTAGAACACGTTTTTCATTCACCTGTGGAGCTTTTAGCCGCAAAAGCTTGTAGCATAAAAAGGTAGCATAGGTAGCAGATGAAACAAAAATGTTTTCAGGCTGATTTTTTTGGAGGACATTTTTATGTGTATTATATATAACAAATCCTTATGGTTTGTGAAAAGAAATTGCCTAATTTGCAGGTCTGCTGTTTTACTATGATTAAGAAAAAAGTTTTTTATTGTTCAATTTCCGTCAAGCTATTCTCAATGTTTTTTTTCCAGAACAGATGAACTTATATTTATTTTTATTCATTATTGAATCATTTGCAAACTTGTGGTAAAGGTTGTCCCTAAAAAAGAGGTTCTTTTAGTGCAAGAGCTTACAGTTTTCATGATAACTCAAAATGCTCTGGTTTTGGTTTGTATTCTGTCCCTTCTGGCAGTTACTTTTGGCTGCTAGTTTAACAGGTGGAGACCAAATGTAATTTTCCCTCTGGTCCTCAAAATAGTGAAAAAAAATATATATTTGAAAAACTCAATGTCAACAGCCCTTTTTACATTTGACACTGGTTTTGGTGGAGGTCAGAAGAGTGCTCTTCAAGTTTAAAAAGAAAAAAAAAATGCCCTTATTTAAAACCAATTTCCAAATTGTCACCCCTTCAAGGGGAACCAGTTGGCTTGGGGCTTTAAAAAACGCAATCTGACATTGCTCCAGAGGTACTGACAGTAACAAAAATACACAATGAGCCCAACCCTGCATAGTGCTTCCAAAAAGTTTTAGTGACATTTCGTAAGTACAACAAAATGAAGTGCAACTGCTGTGTTATACACTGCTTATTCATAAGCACAAGTATAAGGACTTTTTATGCCAGATGTTTTTATGGTTGATGCGCCATTTTTAAAGCTGTAAAGTAAATATAAAGAAGAGCTTGCGTTATTGTGTAGTATGTGAATAACTGCACCACATGTACATCATATTAAAGCTCCATGTGTCTAGCCAAACAACAATTTGCAGCTGTTTACACATGTTCAGGTACAATTACATAAGTGTATACTAAGTATAGCATCTCTTTGATTTCACAAAATGCAAGGGTAAGCAGTTTACCACTGTGCATGGTATCTATGATGTTATGTAACAGCTTGTGGGGTTTTTGCAGTAGAGCTTTTGCTTATTAAGATGGCGCTAAATCAGCTGTCAGGTATCCAATGGGCTTCCTCTTATATTCCTACCCTGCTGGCGCAGCTGGGTGGCTGTTTGCCTGCTAGCAATGCAATAGCCTCAGGCTTTCTAGCCCAGGGACAGTTGCTTTTTATTTATCATGCTTCATCTTCCTTCTGGTCCATCTATTTGATGACAAGTCCAACTATTTGTTGTCAGTTTTTAGATCCATTCTCAAATGCCTTCATCGTAACAGCGTATAATGTATGATTGGTTCATTCTTTCTGCTAGCATTTTTCATGACTTTATTCCAGATGTTAGACTTCAAATATCTTTTCTGATCAGGAATGTACTCCTGATGTGGAGTTTGAGGTGAACTTCCTTTTTTTCATCAACTTTTCCAAGACTTGGTCCTGGAGGTAGTGGACTGAATACGTCAAACGAGACATCACTGCCCTTTGACGCACGCCATCTCATCTTTTAGGACCATAGCATTTCCAAGACAGAGGGACAGCGTAATCCCTCCAGTGCCTCCTGGTGTTGATCATCTCCACCAGACGTCCAGAAGGCCTATTGGATATAGTCAGAACACCAACTAATAGAAGGAGATGAGGAGGCATCCTTACCTAGTGCCTCAACCACCTCAGCTGACTCATTTTCACACGAAGGTACAGGAGCTTTATTTCTGAGCTCACCGCAGATTTCTAAGCTCCTTACCCCACCTCTAAGGCTAAACCTGGTCACCTTGAGAGGGAAACTCATTTCAGCAACTTGTATTAGGAAGTTATTGTGTCAGTGAGGGATAAGACTTATATACACAGAGGAAATGCATTTACTATTTTGTCAAAAAGAAAAACCTTGCAAATCTAAATTTCCTGACAAAATATCTGAATTATTTTCAGAAACTGTCCATTTTGTTTAACTTGCTTAAAAATGTGTAAAACATATTGTTCATGAATCAGGAACATAATGTCCCTTTGATATCATTTTGATTATGTATTAAAACTGAAACCTAATGATCAACGGTTTAATTTGCTCTCCAAATGTTCTTCAGAAGTTTTTTTTTAAATATTTTCAAAGTAAAGATCGGCATACAGTTCTGTCAGATCACCAAGAGAGGAGGAGGGGCTGCTAATCAGAAACGTACACACACGTACACACACACACACACACACACACACACACACACACACTCGGAACTTGGGAACTTGAGACCAATACCAGTGAGTCTTCAGTCTCCTTAGTCTCTATTCCGACAGTCATTTGTCAATCAATTATATACCGTAATTTCCAGACTACTGAGCGCACCTGAATATAAGCCGAACCAGCAAAAGAAAGAAAAAATATATATGTGTATATATTATATTTATGTAATATATAGAGGCTGCAAATGTCTATAAGCCACAGGTGTCCACATAACATAAGATATTTACAATGAACGATGTAATAGAGAAACATTTTTATCGTATTTTAATGAAATACATACCGGTAACGTCCACAAATAGGCATTGGAAATGTTTTTTTTCCCAAACAGTGCCTGTAACAAACTGATGAAAATTAATTGTAAATAACACAAGGAAAAGTCCATCCATCCGTCCATTTTTTATCCCCGTTTTTTTCAACTCCGGCTGATCGGTATCTTCGTCTTCTTCCTGCGCACTGAAACCATTAAAGTTGTCGTCTTCAGTGTCGTAATTGAACAGCCTCAGAATTTCACGCTAATTTCATTGGTCCGATGTGACAAGGCTAAATATTTGGCATGAAGATCATTAGCCCAAAAAAAATCAATTAATCAGCCTCATCATTGTTTAAGCCAGTGTTCAAAACGTGTGAAAAAAGTAGCGGCTTATAGTCCGGAAATTACGGTATGTCTTTTGTCCCACACAGCCTAGATGTTAACCTTATTGTAGGAAATAAAAATGACCAATATTTGATAGAAAAAGTGTGTTGTGGATCTTTTTTCGTGCTGGGGTTTGAAGTCGTAGATCATTGAAGTGTTTTTTTTTTTTTTTGAGATCAGAAAAGGGAAGGAGAGAGTTGTGGGAAGGATTCAGTGGGAAGAAGTGATCACACACACACACACACACACCTCCATTCAGCAAATTTGCACATGAAGGAGCAGGGATGGAAAGTATTTCCAGTTCAATGTGGGTGTATTTGTATATTGACTCCAAATTGCTAAAGTAGCCCAGAGGCTTTATGTTGCATTACATCTCCAACTCAGCTTTGTAGAAACTAGTTCAGGGTACCTGTTCTCTGGAGTGAGAAGCAGCGTTTGACTGTCTGACTGGTGACTTACTGGTTAACTGACGCCCACTACAACCCAGCAACGCACTCACTCTCTTGCAGATTGTTTTTAAGCATCCTTCTTTGAAGGGAGGCCAGTTCTACCCTCAGGGTAGAGAGGGAAAAGAACGGGTGCTCAAGTTGAGTCTGCGTGCGACACATCCTTCCTCCTCATATCTATATCTCACTCACTCTATTTAGCTATATAGTTATAATTCTGAACTACTCTCCGGCCTCTGAAGCGCACCTTTTTCAAATCATTCCATGCATTGATCATTCTTCTTATATACAATCATATTATCTATTTCTACCAATCATTTATTCACCAGTGAGGAATTCAAGTTTTCTTTTATATTTCATGTCAGATCATAAAAATAGTCTTGGGTCAGATCAAACTGAACCCACACCAATAATTTATTTTTTACTTTTATATACAGTATAAATATACCCCTATTTTCCCTTATAATGAGACAAACTGGAGGTGAAGCAGATTGATTTATAATTTAATAACGAAAGAGTTTTTGAAAACATTGAAAATGAATGTCCTCAGCAAGGTAAAAGTTTTATTGATCTCATCAGCCCAATATGAGGAGCCTCTATAAACATTTGAGACCTCACTTTGATTTGCTTCGCTTTTTCTGTGAGTTAACTTAGTCACAAAGCCAAACAATGGGGAATGCTTTCACTCTGTGGGTTGCGAGATGATTCTGTAGATCGATTTGTCTGTTTATATGACTCTTGGCATAGCCTGTGCGAGAGGTACTGCAGAGTGAAACCATTTTTGGACGATCCGGAGTGTTGGACCCATCACAGAAATCTGATAGTTAATAAAAGGCACATAACACCTTTGTGTGTTTTCGATTTAACCACTACAACATTTTTTTCAACTAACTATCCATCCATACTATCCATCAAGCATTGTGATTATCATATGTTATGGTGACGGGAAGACATGTATTTTAACTCCTAGTACATGATAACAAATGCACAACATGAATGCTTTCTTACTGAAATAAGAATTGTTTGTATCATGAAAATGTGTTTTTTTGGACTTTTAAGTGTCATAATGACCCTTTGGCTGTACTCTTACTGCACCAGGCCTTGTGGGAGAAATTCCCATTCAGCTTAATGTTGGTATTGGACTCTTTTTCCAGTTCTGGGCATTGCAGGGGATGTTGGCGACAAGTTGATCCAGCCTCAGCCTTAGCAGGACTCAAACTTAACGTTTCACTGCAGCAGTCAATTAGGCAGGTCCAGAAGAAGCCTGTGGGAAAAGGAAACTTATTTACCCAATAGTGCTGCAGTATTCTGCCTTTTACTGTACATCTGTGAGGAGGGAGAAGGGATAGATGACTGCTGTGATGACTCCCAGGGAGTTTCACAACTGTGCAATCAAGAGCAAAAAAGATATGAAGCACACATGTGATTTTATATCCCTCTACAGAGTTCAATTTCTGGTCAGTACTTTAGCTTGTGCCGCAGTCAGCATTTTTATCAAACACTGGCAACATGATGACTGAAACATAATCAGTGACGTGCAGTCAGTAGAGGCAGGGGGAGGCCGGGCCTCACCTGACATCATGGAGAGAAAAAAAATGCAAAAAAATAAATGGCTATATTTATTCAGTGATTTGTACTACAAAGTTATTTTCCACGTAGCTTCACCTTTTCTGGTTATTTTTTTCAAAATCGCTCAAAAAAATTCACATTTACCGTTCGAATATGAAGGGGAGACGTGCGGTTACGTGGCAACCAGCTGTGCTGCCATGCTATGCACAGAGACCGTATTACTGTATCTGTGAATGTCACTATTAAAAAAACACTTTTACTATATGAACCAAATTTCCATAGTTTAGTTGATTGGTTGAATGGTTTTTCGTCAACAACTGTAACATGTTTCTCGTAATAATAAAACAACTGCGAAGAGACATTAAGTGAGGCACGCAATGATGGTGCCTCATAATAGGGGGCAGCGCTGATCCCAGGGATCCTTCTTACTACTCAGCTACAGAATAATAGAATTAGCAAAAGCAAGCTACAGTAAACAGATAGCAAGTCAAGTGCAGCCATCCAACAATTTTTTGCCGATCACATCGAGCTGTATAGCTTACAAACGGTGAGGGATGAATGTAAATCTCCTGGGCAGCTTCTAAACTTTTGTCCAAAAAGGGTCTCATTCAAAAACTGTACCTGAGGCGACAAAGTTGCTCCGGCCGGTGGTCACCGTTCCGGCTACGACAGCATCGGTCATTCTCGGCACCGAAAAGACTCATAACATGCAGTCGGAACAGGACTGATCAAGGACAACTGTCTTCACTGGCAGTAATTTCCATTGAGACAGAGAGACTTTTAAAACTGAAGAAAGAAACAAAAGACTTCTACAAGCGAGTTATCAATGCTTCAGAAGGAGTGGAGCATGGACTTTATTTATAAGTAAAGGTAAGAGATAATAACGTTTTTTTTTTTACACGTGCTTTTTTCTATGCTACAATTTGTATATGTAAAGAATGCTGATATGATATTTTAAACAAAACACGTCAACTGCTGCCAATAAAATGGTGAATAAGCTACTCTGTAGGTTGATATGTTTGTATATCTGACTGTGATGACGTCAGTGCAGCACCAGTCAGGAACCTCACTGCAAGTCACTGAACATAATGGAGGGTAACTTTATGCTTCACATATGCTCATGTAGTGATATTGTAATGCACTGTAATAACTTATGCATTTTTATTTATTAAAAGCAAGTCACAAAAATTAAACATTGTCACACTTCAAGGCTCTCTTGCTAGATCCTGTGTTGAAACACCTTGCAAGGTTTACAAACAAAGCCAGTTGAACCCAGAAGTAGAAGTAGATTCACCTTGGTTGAAGGTGGTATTGGAATGAGCAAGGCTGCATTATATTCTTAAATTTTTACTTTCAGTTTCTTTTGAAAGATACAGACTTTCACTTAAACGCTGCTGTTTTGCGCTTTCATTCAGCATATTGAAGCCTGCCTCTATTTTTCCTCTGCAGTTGTAAAAATATTTCTGCCCTAATTTTGATTAACTACATGTTATAACAATGTTGGATAATAGCTCCGAAAGTACGAAACCTTGGAATTCTGTTGCTGCATCACTCTGAGAGAAGTTGCTTATGTGTATGAGAACATGGAAGTGACTTACAGATGCAGATGAACAAAGGCTAATATTGACAGGCAGAGAAAAAGATGAAAAAGAAAGAGCCAAACAGCAATAAAAAATAACACACGGAGATGAGGCTTGAGGGAAAAATTGCTCTTTGAGAAGAGGAGTGAGACAAACTACCTGAGTAGGAAACAAACATGAGAGTGCAGAAACTGAGAAAGAACGAATCAAGGAATAATCTATGTGATGATGGCTTGCCAGTGGAGTGTGCATGTTTCTGTTTGTGCTCTCACGTCAGTGAGCGAGGCTCAACACTTCCCCTGTGGAGTGGATGAGTGTAAGCATGTCGCGGTTGGAGGCTGGAAGGCCGAGCTGTGATAGCATGTGGTTACCAGGGGCTTCCCGCAGTTGGCTTTTCCTCTTGCAGCAGAGAGAGGTGATGGGGAGAACACTCAGGGTCCAGGAAGCCGCAAAAAAACAGGTTGGTTTTGGACTGAATATCTTCTCCTTTCGGCTTTTCCCTATAGGGGTCGCCATAGCGAATCACCCTTCTCCATCTAACCCTGGACTTTTGGACTGAATATGAATTTTGGAAAATGCATGACAAATGTGCGGAAGCCAAGCCTCGACCAAAAGAAGCAGGATGTCGCGATGTACTTAGGTGGTATTTAGGAGGGAAGAAAAGTTGGAAGGATGAGAGTTCGGGCTGATCACAGATTGAAGGAAAGAAAGGCTTGAGTGTATGAGCAACTTGGAAAAGAGAGACTATGGAGCAGATGGGCATAAGGAAAGTAAGGGGAACACTGGAATGTAACAGGAGAAAGAGGGAGCAGAGAAACCCTGGTGGGCGAGGGGAGGGGATTGTAGAGGGCTATATTGAGCTCAGTATCTCCACAGGAACTGCTTAATAACCAGAGTTTGTAAGTAATTATTGGTTATCACCCTGATAATAGTCATTGCCTAATTTTATGTGGCTGTTTCCACATACTTGTACAATTATGGCAATTATTGATTTATATATGTATACTTATATCTACATTATGTATGTGTGTGAATGTACATATTTTTTTCATATATGTTTATATATGTACCTAATAATACATAATGTAACTGCGTATACCGTAATTTCCGGACTATAAGCCGCTACTTTTTCACACGTTTTGAACACTGCAACTTAAACAGCGATGCAGCTAATTTATGGATTTTTGGGGGGGGCTAATGAGCTTCATGCCGCCAAAACATTTAGCCTCGTCACATCAGACCCATGACATTATTAGCATGAAATTCTCAGGCTGTTCATTTCCAACACTGAAGAAAACAAATTTAACTGTTTTAGTTAGCAGGAGGAAGACGAAGGAAGCGATCAGCTGGAGTAGGACAAAGCGGTAATAGAAAATGGATGGATGGATGGATGGACTTTTTCTTGTGTTATTTATTATTAATCTTTTTCATCAGCTGTGTTACAGGCACTTTCGGATAAAAGCATTTCCAGTAAGTATTTGTGGATGCTACCAGTATGTATTTAGTTAAAACTTATAAGAAAATGTTTCTCTGTAATATCCATCCATCTTCTGCCACTTATCCTGCACTCAGGGCCATGTGGGATGCTGGAGCCGACCCCAGCTGTCATTAGCCAAGAGGATACACCCTGGACGGGTCACCAGTCAATCGCACATACAAAGACAGACAGCCACTCACTCACTCATTTATTCATTCGGGGCAATTTTCCCAATTAACCTGCTGCATGGTTCTGGACTGTGGGAGGAAACCGGAGAACCGAGAGTAAACCCACGCAGACACAGAGAACATGCAACAACACCCCACCCCCCAGCAAGAACCAGAAACTGGAAAATGTTACATCACAGCAAAAGTCAAACTGCACAGGGATAGCCAGCGCCATCAGTCAGACACAGCACCTTTCTCAACTAACCAGTGGCATTAATTGTGGCATGTTTATCAAAAGAGAAACTGAAGATGCCTGTCTTTAATTCGCTCTGAGCATCTTGTTTTATGATGTATTTAGTCTCAGTGCCGAAGCGTGAACCACCATAGACAAGCAGGGCCTATACACTGTATGTACACATAATTTTTTTTTTAATTTGCTTATTGCAGGTGCAGCTATATTCAGCTGCACTCAATAGTCCAGAAAAAAAAAAGGTGTCTAGGGTCACCAAATGGTATTTAAAAACTGTATGTATGTTCAAATGTATATATGTATTTATGTGTGTATATTGTGTGTATGTACCTGTTTGTGTTGTATGTATATTTATACGTAGGCATGTGTGTATGAATGTATAAATGTATTTATATATGTCTCTAAATCTGTTTTTTCATGTCTATTGTATATATATATATGTATGTATCTTAATATATATGTATGTATGTCCATCCATACATTACCACCTGATACAACTTCAGGTCGGGGGACGCTGGAGCCTATAGCAAGAGTAACGACTTAAGACTGGTTAATTCTTGTCGAAACCTTCTTGTCGTGGCAGCTGGACTTGAATTTCTTCAACCCTCATCCGAGAGGCTTCTTTGGTTCTAATGACATGTCGGGATTTCCGAATATAGCTGCAAGGGTTTAGGGCGGGTCAAGGCTTGTTCTGTAAATGATAGAGTTGATCGGCAGAAACTCGGTCTAAAGGGGTTGTTATGCTAATGGAAGTGTCGCTCGCTGGAGATAAAGGAACAACTTTTGGTTATTACCTAGATTGAAATGTGAAAAGGTAGAGTGAGATCACCTGTTGGATCACATGAGCTGAGGCTCATGTGGAAGTTACCGGGGGCTGGTTTTGATGTGCAAATCCGCCTTCTTCCTATTCTATGTTCCTGCGTCTGGTGCTTCCCGATTTGGCGACGGCCCAATTAGGGTAGGCACGGG
Organism: Fistularia commersonii; assembly: GCF_037954325.1. Lineage (NCBI taxonomy): Eukaryota > Metazoa > Chordata > Actinopteri > Syngnathiformes > Fistulariidae > Fistularia > Fistularia commersonii. The sequence goes on from NC_141302.1 coordinate 7,244,663, forward strand.
ATCTCAGGGATTGTCTGGTTGCCAGTCAATCACAGGGCTACATATGCAAACAGACAACCATTCACTTTCTCATAAGGGCAATTTTCCCAATTACCCCTCTGCATGTTTTTGGACTCCAGAGAACCCCAGAGAACATGCGGACTCAACACAGAAAGGTCCCCTATTGGAATCGAACCAGGGTCCTTCGTACCCTAACCGCAGAGAGATCGCCATGTGTCTTCTACAGTCAAACAGTTTCCTCACCTTGTTATGTCATCTGTTGTGTTAAGACACAAAATTGGTTAGTATGTTGCTAGATAGGAAAGGATATGTCCAAAAGAAGCCTCCGGGGTGTAGAGGAGTCATCCATTTAAGAGTTGTGGCAGGAGAGCGGCTAGCTTTTCATCAGCATGCATTGAAACAATTTGAGGTAGCCAGCCAGACAGATGGCCCTGCTCCACTACCTGGGGACACAGCATTGTACTAAAAGAATAATATGCTCTTGTTCATTTTCTTTCGGCTTTTCCCTTCAGGGGTCGCCACAGCGAATCAACCTTCATCTAACCCTATTCTCGGTATCCCCCTCTCTCACACAAACTAACCTTATTTCCTCTTTCACTGCGTCCATAAATCTTCTCTTTGGTCTTCCTCTATAGCTTCTCTCTGGCAGCTCCAATTACAGTATCCGTCTACCAATATAATCACTATCCCTCCTCTGACTACATTTCTCCACCCATTCCAACTTGCTTGAAGCTGTTTCTTTACCTCTTTTCCACACTCTCCGTTGCTCTGGACTGTTGACCCTAGGCACTTGAAATCCTCTACCTTCTTGATTTCCTCTCCCTTTAGCCTCACCATTCCACCTGGGTTCCTCTCATTCACATACATATATTCTGTCTTGCTGCGACTAACCTTCCTCTCCTTTCCAGAACATACCTTCAACTTTCTAGATTTTTCTCAACCTTTTACCTGCTCGCACTACAGAAACCATCTTCTCCCTGACTAAGATCCTGTTGAATAATGTAGACAGACACTCCACCGCTGCCTCTCTGAGACACTTGCATATCTCCACAGGTATATCATCAGGACCAACTGCCTTTACATTCTTCACCTCCACCCCTCAAGATTTTCCTCAAGCTCTTCCTTGCTCTCACTATAGATCACAATGTCATGGTCCATGGAGAATCCTGTCTAACCTCATCTGTCAGCCTGTCCATCACCACTGCAAACAAGAATGGGCTTAGAGCTGATCCCAAATGAAGTCCCACCTCCACCTTGAACTTCTCTGTTACACTTACTGCACAACTCTCCCCTGTCTCACAGCTTGCATACATATCCTGCACAAGTCTAACATACTTCTCTGCCACTCCAGACTCCATCATACTATACCAGAGTTCTTTTTTCGGCACCCTGTAGTATGCTTTTTCCAAAGCACAATGAAGCTCCCTCTGACCTATTCGGTACTTCTCTATTAGCATTCAGTAGTACTCTTCTGTAGTACTCTTTCTAGGCATGAAGCCATACTGCTGCTCACAAATGCTGAATTCTGCTCTCAGACTAGTTTCCACTACTCACTCCCAAAACTTCAATGTGTGGCTCATCAACTTTATCCCTCCACAGTCACCACAATAAAGCACATCACCTGTATTAAAAATGGGCACCGTCACACTCTACTGCAGCCTCTCCCTGACACTTCCATACCTCCACAGGTACTGTATCATCAGGACCAACTGCCTTTCTACTCTTCATCCTCTCATCCTTCACTTGTACTATTCTCTGCTTCTTTGTGGTTTACAATAATCACCTTTTCTACCTTCTCTTTAATTTTCCTCACTCTTCAGCTCTTCCAAAAACTCTTTCCATCTTCCCATCACTCTTCTAGCATCTGCCAATACATTTCCTTCTCTATTCTTAATCACCTAGACCTGCTGTACGTCTTTTCCATCTCTATCTCTCTGTTTTGCCAACCTGTATAGATCATTCTCTCCCTCCTTACCATCCAACCGAGCATACAAGTCATTGTACGCCCTTTGTTTTGCCTTTGCTACCTCTATCTTGACCTTCCGCTGTATCTCCCTGTTCCAATGTCTGTTCTCTTCAGTCCTCTCAGTGTCCCATTTCTTTTTTGCTAACCACTTTCTCTGTATATACTCCTGAATGTCCACCACCAAGTCTCCCTATCTACTTTCTTTCAAGATTATACGCCAAGTACTCTCCTAGCTGTCTCCATCACCCAGAGCCTTTTTCAACTCCTCCATGAAAACCATACAACAATCCCTTTTCAGCTTCCACTACTTTGGTCTCTGCTCTGCCTTTGACCTCTTGACCTCCCTGTCACCAGTCATCCTCAAACCACCATCCTATGCTGTCTGGCTACACTCTCACCTACCACTACTTTGCAGTCACTGATCTCTTTCAGATTACCTCGTCTATACAAGGTGTAGTCTACCTTCGTGCTCCTACCTCCGCTCCTAAAAGTTACCCTATGTTCCTTTCTTTTCTGGAAAAAAAGGATTCACTGCAGCAATTTCCATCCTTTTTGCAAAGTCTACCACTGTCCCACTGTGTTCCTATCCTGGATACCAAACCTACCCATCACTTCGTCATCACCTCTATTGCCTGCACCAACATGCCCATTGAAGTCTGCACGAATTAGCACGCTCTCATCTCTGAGGATATTCTGCATCACTTGATCTAACTCATTTCAGAACTTCCCTTTCTCCTCTAATGCGCATCCCGATCGTGGGGCATAGCCACTAACATCATTGAGCATCACATCTTCAGTTTCCAATTTCAGACTCATAAGTCTGTCTGACATTCTTTTCACCTCCAGAACATTCCTCACAAACTTCTACTTCAAAATAACTCCTTTTCTATTTCTCTTCCTGTCAGTACCATGATAGTACAACTTAAAACCTGCTCCTAAGCTTCTTGCCTTACTGACTTTGCACCTGGTCTCCTGTGTCCACCTTCCTTCTCTGCATCATGCCAACTAACTTTCAACCTTTTCCTGTTATCGTCCCAATTTTGAAAGTTCCTACTCTCAGTCCCAGACTCTTACCTTTCTTTCTCTCTCCCTGCTTCCAAACACACCTTCCTCCTCTCCCTCTTTGACTCACAGTAGCCAAATTTCCACTGGTGCCCTGAAGGCTACCAGCACCAATGGCGGTCGTTGTTAACCTGGGCCTCCACCAATTTGGTATGGGATTCTTGGATTTGATAGACATATTTGGTTTTGGCACAAGGTTTATGCCAGATGGTCTTCCTGACACAACCCTCTGCACTTATCCAGGCTTGGGATCGGCTCCGGCCTGTGTCCCCCCCGAGGCCGGCTCAGGGAGGTACTGGCCTGTCCCCTCCTGAGGGGCTGCATTAAAGTATCATATACTCTGCTTGTAATAATCGCACACACAATCACACATTCACATAGAGCACATTGAGTGTAATCGCAAAGAGCTCAGCAGTTACTTTTGCTGCCTCTGTTCATTTCGTCATCAATTATAGGGGCATTCAAAATAAATGAAAGTCAACAAGGCCCACCACTGGCGCTCTTCCAGCATCGCCTGCACCGTATTGAGTTATAGACAGTCTCACTGCAAATACACACAATTGCTGATCTCTGTAAGTCTTTTTTTCAAAGTCTACACATTTGATCAAAGGGAGCGGAGGCTGGATGGCATTTTTCCAAAGTGAAAGACCAGCGATGTGCCCGACAGACGATCCGTGAGGAAGGAGGTGGGGGCTTCGCATAGATCTGGATCAAAAGTACCTATTGCAGTATCAAAGTCTGTGCTATCAATATTTCATCATAAGAGAGGCTGACGGTCGTCACTTCGACCTATGCAGCCTTTCCATTCCCGCACCAGGTGACTCCAAGCCTCTTAATATAACAAATGATCCTGCAGACTTTGGTCTATTAAAAAAAGGGTCCCTCTTCATGCTTTCTTGCTTGCAGTTTTTCTTCCTACTGTATTTAATTACCTTAACCTTATGAATTTTGTAAGTGAGTTTTCATTTCTACATCAACATCATCAGACCCAGGTCAATGGAAAATGTTTCCGGAAAATAAAACAGCAATTTCTCTTTATCATTTTGATTATTTACCTGCTTGGCTTTTCTTTTAATTCCTGTTGTCCTTTAAGTCTTCTTTCTTTGCATTGACTTTCCATCTATATTTATTGTTTTGATTAAAGTATTTTATATCTTATGATACACTGGTTAGCTGTACGAATGCTGCTGTATACTTGAGTTTCAACCCAATCCCAAGACCCAATCACATTATAGAACACACTTTTAATTTCTTTGCTGATTAAACTTATTGAGACATGATTAGGACAAAAACTGATAAGTTCAAAAGTCTTCAGCTTAAAATTGTTTTTTCTGATGTGAAAAAAACAATATTTACTGTAAACTGATCAGCATCCCCATAGAGTAAGTTTGATAGATGCTCTGAATAATATGTAGTTTTCTTGTGATAATTAGATCTAGAAATGCCGTCTTTTGGAATCATCTGAATATAATAATTTATCCTTTATTAATCCCTCATGGGGAAATTCGTTCACTGCAATTAACCATGAGCAGTAGGCTGCCATCCACCAGCGCCAGGGGAGCAGTTAGGGGTTCAGTGTCTTGCTCAACGTCGACGCATTAGAAGACGGGAATTGAACCAGGATCGCTCTAGCTCCCGTGCCATGCCGCCCCTTGACACCATATTGCATGGTATTAATTTAACTATTTGATTTACAAGGTAAACTTTTGAATTTTGGTTTGATCTACTGTATACAAACAATATTCTTCTAATCAAAAGAACAGAAAAAAAACAAGTCAATAAAATGTTTTTTTGTAAGCCCCTTTTACACATTCTAGCTCTGATGCAATTGGAAATTTCATGAAAGTTCATGAAACACATACGGGACAGAGATTCTTAACTCTGAAAAATGTTTGAGGAACACCCGGCTCTCCTTTGGCCTCAATATTCAAAAACCCAAACTTTAATAACCAAACCTTCATCATAAATTGCCAACAGCTACCAGGTTCAATGTAATTAAGGTCAAATGATCCCATAAAAGAAAAAAAAAAAAAAAGAGGAATCTATGCAAATAGAACCAAAAAGTTAAAGGATCTTTAGCTTGCCAGTGTGTCATATTCATGAAAATAACCCAAATGTGTCAAAATTCAGATACTTCCTCCAATCCCAAAACAGGGAGGCAGTGGCTTTCACGCTGTGCAGAAACTAGGCTGCATTGTACTTAACACAGCACCACACTAATACTGGAAGAGGTTAAGTTAATATATTCGGTATATTACACATACACACACACACACCACAGTTCTGGGAGTGTTGGCAAATGATAATTTGCCTTATTTTTAGAAGGAAATTATGTCTGTGCATCTCAGTAATTATAAAGCAGTTCACAATTGACTGATAGGCCTCCAGTGGACCCCCTCACCCCCTACTACCACTGCCACTCCGCCCCACTCTCAAAGCCTTATCTTTCCCACCACAACTGCACACACTCCTACATGCATTTCAATATGGTAATTATTGAGTGAATTCTAAACGCTAACCAAAAGGAAAAAGCTGGCGAAAGCATTTAAATTGGGATTCAGCCACCAGTTCCCTATATCAACCTAACTCGTGCCTCCCCTTGCTTTCTGATTAGGAGGATTTATTTCGGGTATTTATAGCCTCTATCTCTTTTGTGTCTACTGGCAGGCATTCTATTTACAGTATTTTGCTGCCGTCATTTGGCTGATTTGCAAATGTGATAATCTTGAATAGGGGAGCATATTATTAAAAAATGGTATCATTGTTTAGCAGTTCTGGTTATTCGTCACTCTATAGTCAGCATACAGTGTTTTGTGCACAGTAATAATAAAAAATAAACTGGAAAAAAAAAATCCCTTGGAAAGCTTCGTTTGCAGATTGTTATTTTCTTTCCCGTAGACTTTAGCTCATTTGAAAAATTGTGCTTCGCAACTTTCGGTCCCCAAGTTGTTTTTGCCAGGTAAAATACACGCGTACAGAAGGAAAGAGGCAAAGACCAAGGGGGAGCAAAGATCTCCCTAAGGACTCTTCTATCTCCAGGCAAGTTTTTCTTTTGTTTGATGGAGCTCTGCAGACAAGTTTCCTCAATGAAGAGAGGTGCAGGTCCACAACTGCAGTGCCTTGGGTAAAAACATCTCCACTTGTAATTTATCAAAACTGTGTAAACTGACAGAGCAGCCCCTTTTCTGCTATGTTGCAGAGACCAACAAGGCCTATGGATTCATTTGTTTTAAATCTGTATTGGAGAAAGATCGGCATTGCAACGCTGGGGTTTTTTAAAAGCTCTGTCTGAGTGGAGCATATCTTCTCTCCGTTTAACTCTCATTCTACATTCAGCAGTGGTATCCAGTTATTCCAGTAGGAGTGAACAAGAGTATGATTGTAGGAGATGCATTTTTAATATAGTATAAAACATCAAAATCTAAAATATTCCACAGTGTCTTGCTTGTACTGTGTCTGAGTAAATGCTGGGGTTGTCCTGTATTGACTCCCGTGTTGAAGCCGGTGAGATGTGACAAAAGAAAACGCAGACATGCTGCACCTCAAATAAAGGAATCAGAATCAATTTGATAATCAATTTGATAAGTCTTGACTCTTGCACAAAGATGTATACATATTTTTTCATTTATTTTTAAATGGCATGAAATACACACAAAAGGCCAAATCTAACCTGGAAATTTTAGTTAAGTGATAGGGGGCTTGCTTGCATAAAACTGGAACGAAAGTGAGAGAACTTTGCTACAGCTTCAGAAAACCTGTGAAGATGTTTCATGTATTTTTACCAAAGGGTGTCTTTCAGGTAGAGCTGTGATATTTTTGGCTGCTATTCACATGGCTAACTGTCAACAAAGAAAGACCCTTAATCATTTAGCATTCTCTGGATGTAACTTGCAAGGCTAATTTTGCAACATAGATCTGCTGCTAATGAGGTGCAAGGTTTATTCTTCACCAAAATCCTCAAGTAAGGCAGATTAAGAGTCACAAAAATCACCTACAAAGCCTTCCTTAAATAACTGGATTTTGAGAGAGAGGGATACAGAAAGACCATATTGCATAAGTCCATAATTATTATCCTAGATCAGACTGATTTAGAATTCACCTTTACGTGTTGGATGGAAGAGTAATTGTTTGGTAGCGATGACAGCTTCTCAGCTGTGACTAGTTTCTTAGTTGCCTTATGTTTTTGAATCGAGCAGGTTCGATCAACTTCAGTTTCGCTCCTCAACTATGACTCCTCATGATTTGTCCTCTATGTCCCTTTTCTCTATGGCTATCTCCTTCTCTGTATCTCCACCCCCTCCCAGGCTAGCTCTGCAGCCTAGCCTGTGGGAACAGGGACGTTGTATTAATTAACTCGCCTCACTGCACTCTCATCAAGCTGCCGGTAAATGGCCCCGCTCCAAGTTGCACTCCCGAATAGCGCCAAGATGGCAGCATCTGTAAACAACTTCAAATTTACGGTACTGCAGTCGCAGCAGCAGGGCAAGGCCCCTGCTTTTCAGCAAGCTAAAGGATGGCAGGTAGGAGCTTGACACTGAGAAAGAGACAGAAATGTTTATGGCACTCTGCTGTGGGGTTTAATATGTAAAGGCATTTTTGTTAGCCATCACAGTCATTCATTTACCCCCAATTGCTCTGACATCTGTGATTTGCAATAGCTGTGTGGAACAAAGTGCAATCTTTTTTAATGTGCACTGCAGTACGGAACGAGCCTATTGCTTAGTGGTGGAGCAGTCATAAACAACTTTGTATACCGCCTATGTGGCATGATTAAAAAGGGTGCAAATCTTTGTCAATATTAACATCGTCTGACAAGCAGCCATGCAAATGACTGTGGTCCTTTGAGAGAGTGAAGAGTGTAATGAGGTAAATACTACGGTGTGTTTCTGTAGCTGCGATGTCAGCAGCCGTTGAGCTGAGCTGCTGAATAAACTCAAGGTGGGTAAATACATGCCTTAATCTCTGAGGATTTCCAAACCCTACCTTAGCTTTGATTAGCTGCTTCTCATAATAAAGTCCCACAAAGTAAAACCTAATCACAATGAATATTTTGATTTTGATTTTGAATAGAAACAAGTAGTTTTTTGGTTCATGATTGCCTCGCTGAAATGTAATCAGCTGTGATTTGCTGGGTGACTCCGGCTGAATCACTGAAATGAATTGTCAAAATAAGACAATAGTCGAATGCATTCTGTGTTTTACCTGACTTTACTGTTTGAAAACTGGAGCCTTTGAAAAGAAGTATCTTCATACTGAATCATACCTGAGCATCTCACTGAAATGCAATAAGAAAGCGGGGATGAGTCACGCTACCAGCAGGGCAACACTAGCTCTTCATTCTGAATGCAAGGCACAGAAATACACCAAGCAAGCATCATCCATAAACAATGATTTGAGGCTTTTTTTGTGGACATAGCTTAGGTCTGTTTTCTCTTTTAGTGGTAGAGAAAATAGCCCTGACCAGGACACGCCCAGACGAAAGTTAAATCAAACATCATCATTCCCCGGGTAAATATTGTAGAGATCCCGTCTCCACTGGGCTGCAGAGGAAATGAGGGATGAGGCGCTATTCTTGGTGTGCTCTGGTCAACCTTAAATCAGATCTTATTACAGCGAGAGGGGGCATCGGTGAAGCAGACAGCAACTTCATCCAGCACACATGAACGCTGCAATCGTGTAAATGAATGGGTGCCTGACAAACATGCAAAATGAATTTGGATGCACAACACACAGGTACAATAACACTTAGCATTTTAAGGCCAGTATATCCCTCTGTTTATACAACATGGGAAGGTGTTATAAATATCGAAAAAGGATCTCCAGCGTCACATTGTCTCCGTTTAATTTAAAATGGAATATTTAAAGAAGATTAGAGAACAAACGAGCAGACATTTTTGAAAATGGTTAGTTGCACAATGCTTTCCATCTATATGTCTTGAAAATATAAGCTTGCAGAGGACTTTTGGCCACTAGTTTTGCCAGAAAGGACATTGCTGTTCCAAAGTACTACACTGACAGTTACAATAAAACCGACAAAAGCCTGGAACAGACGGGGCTCCGCATTTCCCCCATTGTCATTCATATCCTAGCCTGCAGTTCCTCTGAGTGGAAGAAAATGTCCAGAACTGCAGCAGCTTCTTATTGTGTGCTGCCTGGATGAGAACCTGACACTCATGCTGAGTGTTAGAGAGAACTGACGTACAACTGGGAGTTCTCCCGGCCAAAGGCTGTTGCAGATTTTACTTTGTAGTGATGGGCTAGGACAATATTATGAAAACTTGATATTAAAAACCTGATTGATTTCTTTAACATGGCAGCTTTTCGTAAAGTGAGCTTTGCACCTAAATTTACTTGAGTTTACTGTCAAACATGGATAGATCTTTATGTTGGGCTCAAAAAGAAATCTTAAATGAAATTTCTGCACAATGTTATTTTCTGATCGTTATTAATTCAAACCTTGAAATGTCAAGTATTTCATTTATATATTGAAGCAATCTCAAACAAATGTGGGCAATGAATCTAACATTAATCAAACAGATAGAACTTAGTTAAACTTTTTCCATCAATCACATGACTGACATTACAGGTAAAAACACTTTCCTTCTCTTGCCGAATCTTTCAGTTCAAAGATGGACAAAAATATATTTTGTGGAATAACCCAAATAAGTCTGGCTTTCACTTCAGTTTAGGTCTGTTGATTCCAGACAAGAGTGTTGTATCATGATTCCTCAATATTTTACAAGCTGCAAGAACACTGAGGTTTAAAAAGACAATTTTAAAACTAATGGATGTTGAAAGATCTCTTTGAACAGCCAGCTGAGCTTCCTCACGGTGAACACAATTGCTACATAAAGTTAGGTTACTGTATCTACTTGTTAATTGGGACCACTTGAAGGTTTTAGGTAAGATGATTTATATGCTTCCTATACAAGCATTGATTCCCCTTGATTTATAAAAAAAACTCAATATCTATGAATTACTTGAACCCAGTTTCAAGTGTCAAGAGAGCCTTATTTTGCTTATTTCTATAAAACAAGGCCTCTTGATTTGGATCATGGGCCTATCAGCCTCCATCAGTGCAATGTTGGCTGGAGTCCTCAGTTTTCACAGAAACAAAAACTCATCTGATTTCCAGAGTCAACAGTCAGACATGGATTTCCCCTCTGTTCTCATACTATTGGCGAGAGCAGAGCAAGAAGCTTCGTTTTGTTGTAAGCAGCTATTCTCGGGGCTTCTTTTGCGTGGGGGTTGAGAGAGATTCTGCCATGGCACTGCAAAATGAGAACTGACACGGTTTCCCTGAACGTGGCGCCTCATCGGCCTGTTATGGATTAGTTAAGGCTGTTACTCTAATCTGCACCCCTTTTCTTCACTTGCTCATTATGAAATGGAGGTGCCAAGGCCTCATAGGGAGAGTAGAGTGGTAAGACTTGTTTGGAGGAGATAGAGGTTTTCTCATCGATGGAAGTTGCTGGGGAGCTAACAGGACAGGAAGAAGCTAAGCTTGAACCATTTGTGATGTAAGCACTTAAATCCAATCACTGAACATGTTTGACCATGAATGGAAAGAAATCCGAAGCGAGCAGAAAAAGGTCCGATGCTGAGCCAGTCTTTGATGTCTCAAAAATGGAAATATGATGCAAAAGAGGAGCATTCAGTGTCGTGAATTACAAGATGTAAGCCACAATACACAACTGCATTTGGCAGCAGGAAAGGCAATGTTTTTACAATTTTAATATCAGGAGAAAAGGTCAAATTTCATTCACCTCACCTTTAACATGTAATTAATTTCAAGCCAATCAAAAAGGATGCTCTCATGTAATTTTGCTGTTTTTGGCTTTGCAATCAGCAAACACCGGTGATCTCCACTTATCCTCTCATGCCTTTGTAACTGCTTGTTGAAAACAATGTTTCAGGATGTGCTTAATGGAAGAAACTCAAATGGTGAATAGGTACTTGTGAATTTACGTGCAAATTATCCAGGACACAGCCATTGAAGGGATTGTATATACAAGGCACAGAAAGGACCACTATTCATCCACTCAGTCCCAATCAGCTAGGAGGCCTTTTAAATTACAGTGCTCAAGAGGGCTTCATTGATGAGATGTCCTACAGTCTACAAAAAAAAATAAAATAAAAATAAGAGGAGCAAGTTCAAGAATATAAAACACTATGCAAGGCTTACAATACTATATAAATTAATCTCCAAATCTGACAGAAAATTAAAATTGTTTGAAATCTTCCAGGGGGAAAAAAAATGGCAAATTATTCATCATATTTTCAATTTAACTTTTTTGAGAGTTACGCTTAGAAATCCATTTATAATTATAAGTTCTAACTTCAGTGTAACTCTTCTTAAACTTTGATTTGAGATAATGATGGTGCTGTAAAGGCATTGACTGTCACTGCTGTTTACAAATGACTTGGAAATGAGTTGGAAAAAAGTACAACTTGGTAAAATTTACAATTTGAATGGGATCACAAGACCAGTCTAAAATCTTTGAAGGCCAGCTCAACCAGAGTGAGAAAAAAAAATATCTGCATTAAAAGGTCTCAGTATTCATTGCTTGTTCCTTAAGATTTTCATTCATGGGATTCTATTCTCTCATTAGTAAAGGGAAATGCGCCTTAAACCAGTGTCAAAATGTGGAAACCATGAGAAGAAATGCTCCTTTTGTATCAGTTATGGAGGCAAACCTGAGCAAAAGGTTAGGTCCAAATCAGAAAAGTGCAAAAGAAAATCTGAGACCATAAATCACTGCAAAAACAAAAACATACAAATGTGCTGAAGTGCACATGCTGCATGTTTTCTTTATCAGTCATGTCACTTCTCTTAATGTAGACAAATATGAATAACCCAGGCTGACCCAAAAATGTTAATGCCTCTAATCACCGGCAGTGACGAAACCTTGTTGCATAAGATTTAGATCTTTTTCCATGAACAGCACAGGATAACAGCATGGCAGGAAGTCGGTTCTTACAAATTATCAAAATTAATTGAACAATTCCAGAAGGGAGCGGAGTACGTTCTAACATCGACTGATCTATTCTGGTGCTTAAAATTAAGTGTCTCTTAGTCTGATTGGTTGAGTAAGACAGTCATGAAATAAAATACAACATGCTAGCTTGTTATAGCCTGCAATATAACTAACTGTTCCTGCTCAATTCCAGGTAAAAAAAAAAACAAAAAAAAAAATTTTTTGCACCCCAAACCACACCAAAATCATTCCTAGCAAGCCCAAAATTGCACAGAAAACAAGCGTCAACATAAACCCTAACATTCAGCCTACAATAATCTCACTGTTCTTTAGTTTTTGAAGTTATAATCAAGAGACAATTTTCTGGTCAGTTCAGTCAGAGTTCCTCTCAGAGATATTTACTGTGAAGGCAGAACTGATCTGATCGTGTCCACAGTGAGCAAATCATTTACCACCTCAGTAAAACTCAAGTGTTTTGAATCAGTGTCTGACAAAAGAGACTGAAACTTACATTATAATTCACTGCTGTGTTTTTAGCTGCTATTTACATCAGTCTGCGGACTAACTCCACAGCAGCGCTGGGCAAGCTCCATGACATCATCAGTGTGCTGCAGACGGTGCATCCTGATGCCATTGTAATCGCAGCTGGCGACTTCAGCCAGTTCAGCTTGTGGGCCATACTGTCCACTCACCACCATCATGTGGACTTTCCCCCCCAACACAAAAACACCCAGAACCACGTATCCAGTAACATCCGTGGTGTGTACAGGGCCGCACCCCAACCCACTTTGGACAGTCCGATCACATCTCTCTGTTTCGGTACCCTGCGTACAGACAGCGACTGAAACAAACAAATACCGTAATCAGATAAATCAAACTCTGGACCCCGGATTCAGAAGGAATACTGTAGGGCTGTTTTGCTACAACTGACTGGGATGTGTTCGAGACCGCAGCCACTCAGGAGGACTCTTCTGTCAGCGTACAGGAGTATGCTAAGTATCTGTGTGCTGGGTACATCAGCACTTGTGTTGACAACATCGTGCCCACCATACGAGTCAGGAAGCCTTGGCTGAACAGTCAGACACCCCACATGCTGCGTGACCACTCTCAGGCATTTAGGTCCGGCAACAAGACGGACTAAAAAGCTGCTAAGCATGGACTGAAGAAGACCATCTGAACAGCCAAGAGGCAGTATAGAGAGAAGCTGGACGGCTTCTACGCCACTGCTGACCCTGGGCAGATGTGGCAAGGCCAGCAGCACAACACAGACTACAAGTCCACCACCAGCATAGGCATCTCCCGTATACAGCCTGCCAGTCAACCTCAACATCATCTACGCCCGCTTCGAGAACCCCAATCATAACACAGAGGAGTCACACACACGATGGGACCCCCGCACGCCCCCCAACAGTATCATCAGAACAGGTACGCCAAGTGCTGAGCAGGATCCACTGCCTCCAAGTACCATGCCCATCCCCAACATGGACTGTTCACACTCCTACCCTCCAGCCAGGGGTACAGGGGTGTGAAATATAGGAGGACACGATTAAAGAACTCGTTCTACAAGACTGCCATCAAAACCTTAAACAGCCGACACTCCCTATTGTACATGTAAAGTCTACTGCCCACTTAAACTGCACTCATCCTTGCACTTGCACTTAGTGAGTTGCACACCAAGCTGCACTCAAATGTCTTATTGCACTGTTCATATTCATATATATAATGTTTATACTCCAGACGGATGCTGGGATTGGAGCTGCCAGGCAGGAGGTCTCGAGGAAGACTGAAGAAAAGATTTATGGACGTAGCGAGAGAGGATATGAAGGTAGTTGGTGAGAGAGAGGATACAGACATAGGGTTCGATGGAGAAGGTCGATTCACTGTGATAACCATTGAAGGGAAAAGCCGAAAGAAGATACTTCCTATCAGCACACATCCAAATGCACTAACAGCAAAGTAGGAATTTTAATGTACATGGAAACATGTTTCTACACTGTGCATGTGACAAATGTTTTGAGACTTGAATATTTCTCTTGGAAGGTCCCAATAGTATAGAACACGATTAAGTATTGTATGCCATTGAGTTTTTAGAGTTTGGTGCAGCAGGCAGATACTTTCTTGTAAATTGTAAACTTGTTAACTTTAAATTGTGCTCTAACTCAATCTTATCCAAAGGATGCTATTCCAAATATTTTCAAGCAACATTCAAATTAATGAAATGCTGAAATTGTACCTTCACATCCCATATGAGGGCTATGACAACGAAGCCTCATGGCTTTTTTTTTTTTTTAAACAGCCATTTGAAGACGCAAATGGTATCACATAGCAAGAACTTCTCACCTCAATGTTTAATGTAAAGGCTCGGCAAACCAACACGTCATGCAATCTCACTACTACTGATGTAAGGAACCTTTTTAACTAGCAATAGATGCATCTTTTAAAAAAAAATAGCTGTCAGGAAAGCCTATTTATGTTCTTGCATGCAGGTTAATGGCAGTTCAAATACTTTAATGACAAAGTTTAAAGCTCAGGATTTGGCTTATTCACTCCAAGCTAGCATTTTACCAGTCCATATCAGTCCAATATAATCAGAATGCATTAATAACTGACTTTTGTCTGCCTCCAGCAGTGAATGGAGTCCCCTCAAGCTTTTAAAGGAATAGAGAGATCTCTCTGACTCCAATTTTTGCCATTTCAATGTTCCTAAAATAGTAGTTTAAAGAAAAAATAGTAAAGCAAGGTGGTTGCACAGAAGGGCAGTATGCTTCAAAGCTTTCCATTTCATTTCCTACATGGCACCCGGCCTGAAGTGGAGCATTTGATAAAAATAAATAAAGGAGGAATAAAGGAGGAATCATTTCTTCCTAGCCTGCATTTGAACCTTTATCCTAATTATCTACAGAGGTAGCTTGGCAATAGACCTTTAATATTGAAAGCTTAAAATGTCATACATATATATATATCAAAATCTGTTGGTACTGTTTCAGTAAAAGCTTCAGTATGGATAGTTTTCCCTTACTCATGGTATGGAACAATGGCAGAAATTTATGAATAAAATGCTGCTGTATGAATGCAAAATGCTATTGGAACGGGCAAAAAGATGGCGACACCAAATACACTATTAAGAGAGTAGCATCTTGGTCCTAGACCAACAAGATTAACGTAGAGTGGCCAGCCATATCCTGGAACCGTAATCCAATATAAAACTTGCAGAGCGACAACAAAAATGCTGTTTGAGGCAAAACCAAGAAATGCAGAGGAATCGTGGAATGTAGTCCAATCGTCCTGGGCTGGAATGGCTGTTCACAGAAGCCAGAGGCTGGTTGACTCCAAGCAACACAGCTGTGAAGCTGTGCTCGGAAAACAATGGTTAGACAACTAAATATTGGTTCAGTGATTGAAAGGAAAGCTAAATTCAAGCACGTTTACAGTTTATACAGCAACGATTTGGTTTTGTAGAGGAAAAACAATGTTATTTTCAACAGTCCTTTTTCTTCACTTTCTGAAAAGAAAACTTTGATCTAATTCCTTCATGTTTCAGTTTGAAATAGAATGTGCAGTGCTCCCACTGCATTTGCTTGTATGGAAATAAAGACTTAAGGATTTTGTGCATTTCTCCTTTTTTTATATAAAAATCACACTGAAGGTGAAAGGATTCAAGCGAATGTCAAAGATCGCAGTGGGATGATTTCTTCGTGTCAGCCCAAGTAATTGTCCAGCAAGTCCAAGAAGAGTGTCAAATATTGAAGCAAAAGTAAATTATGAAAATAAAAAATGTAATTACACATAGCTTTAACAAGAGAACCTATTAAAAACCCATTAAAAAAAGGAGATGAAAAGATGAAATGCAGATTGCTCAAGTTGTGTTTTAAAAGGTACAGAGCATTGACACATCACTAAAATCTGAAGAGAGTTATCGGACGGAAAGGTCTTGATAGAATTTCCAAGCAATCAACTGAAAAGCTGATAGTCCACTGAATAACTGTCTACATTTAAACAGGTGGCAGCTGTCCTTGTCCCAGTTAAATGCATTTCTGCATTCT
Organism: Fistularia commersonii; assembly: GCF_037954325.1. Classification (NCBI taxonomy): domain Eukaryota; kingdom Metazoa; phylum Chordata; class Actinopteri; order Syngnathiformes; family Fistulariidae; genus Fistularia; species Fistularia commersonii. Next base: position 7,260,712 of record NC_141302.1, read on the forward strand.
TAATTTTCTCGCATGGAGTTGATAAGATTAAAAAAGGTTTGAGAAACAAAATAAGTTTCATAGATCATGGTCCCGGAGAGGCCACACATAAATGCAAGATCTATTTGGGAACGAAATTTCAGACATTAAATTTCTTGCAGAGTTGTAAGAAGCACCTCTTCTATGCTATGTATCAAGTGAATCTGCTGAGAACAAAATTGTAGTTTCTGTATTTTTTTAAATCGAACATCCTGAAAATCTAATCAAAAGCTGACATAGCTTCCCACCAGTCTTTGAGAGCCCCTACAAGTCTGTTCTAACAAACAGCTTTTTAGCTTTACTTTTTTTTCTTCATTATATGGTAAGGTAGCCACCGAACAGCTTAAAACAAAACCAAAGACCCAGATAAGCAAATATACAAGATAAGTTTAAATGGTAAGTTCAGCATATCTAAACATTCTCATGGATAGGAAAAATACAACAAGAGTTATCTCTTGTATAACAAGAATGTTCAAAGGGAAAATACTTTGTTTTGACAGTTAAAAAAAAAAAATGTATAGGCAAAAGGGGAGCATTTACATGTATAACAAATTATCAGTTGGGGGAAAAAAAAAAAAGATAAGATCCATTGACAAAGCCACATTGCCCTTCAACTTATTTATTGATGTACTGAACATGGAAAAAATCCAAAGTATCCAAACACAAAGTAAAGAACACGTACATCCTCTTAAATACTCAAAAGATAATTCTATTCCAAAAATGCTGTGAACCAAGTCAACTTTACAACTTCAAATAAATAATCATTCTCACAATAAGAATTGTAATAAGAGGGAGGGGAGGGAACAAGTTTTCATGCTGGACTGTCAGCAAATTTCGTCAAGACCAAATCACCATGAAGTTATGAAAGAAAATAAAAAAAAATAATAAAAAAAAAATCTATAATGGCAGGTCAGGCATGAAAATTGTAGTCCCATACCCCCCACAGCAGCAAGTATCACAACTCATCTAGACTTAAAGTTTAACTTTTACAAGAAACACAAAGGAATAGATAAAACGAGAAAGCAGTTGCAACAATATTTATATAATGCATATAGCACACTGCTCATTTTAAGGGGAAGCATGACTACTAATTGGTTTCAATACCAAGCAGGATGCAGGTGTAATATTCAGTGCATTTAAGGCCTGGCCAGCCTCCATTTGTTTGTTCAAGATGAGTCAAACTCTTGCGACCAATTTGCTATCAATGGAACTGCTTCACTGACCTTCCCCCCACAGTGAATAAAGCAATATACACCTTTTTTACGATTTTAAAGACAGGTTATATGCATTACAGATATGAGTATGAAAAAAAAGGTAATCAAATAGTTCAAAACTGTGGTTTATATCCATTCTTTACCACATAAATATATATCTATAATGTTTATATATAAAAAACAAAACAAATGTCTATAGTTTCTTAATACCTTTGTTTTTTTTGTTTTTTTTTACGAAGCAAGACTATCTACAGACCAAACAACCAACAAATTTTAATGCACTGTAATGCTAGTCCATAGGACAACAAATCAGGTATTTAAACTGAAGGGAGACAAATTAAGACCGTTATCCTAAATCAAAGTACCTTACATACTCAAAGAATATCAAACTTTTAAATAATTTCAAAATAGGGTTGTGAAATACTCAACATAAAAAAGGTCTTATTTACATAGCTCAAAGCTCAGTTATCCACTCAATACTTCAGACTACTTTTCTTAAGCTGCTGCCTTCACTGGCTTGCCCTCAATCTTTCAAAGAACGTATGTAAAACCCTTACGTTTGATATTGACAGTCTAATGAGATATTATAGGAACACCACAAACACCATGAGCTCTGTCTGAAGGGAAATCTTTAGGTAGGAAGAACTGATTTTTATCCCCACCCCCCATTTACCTTTTGAGATAATTTTGCATGCACTTTTGCGAATAAACCACTGAACTTTTAGTTTCCAAATCAAAACGCAAGTTTCTAGTTGTAACAACCAGGATGACCGGGGGACCCACAGATGATTTTACAAATGAAACCAGGACTGCCATTGATTCTATAGTCTAAAGATAATACAAAGATCTCAAAACGTATCTTTTACATCATAAATCTCTCCAGAAATTCCCACCACTGCAAACTTTCTTGTAAAGTTCAAAAGCTCACAAGGTGTCATATGAAGATATTTCTCAAAGTATCCAAGTCAAAATATTTTGTTCCAGGTCCAGTAAAAAGTTTCTCCAAATTTTTCTTTTATAAAAATAGATGCTTTTTAAACCCACATCAAAGAGGTTCTTAGCTCTTTGGCAAGGTACTGCTTTAAGAATTTTTTTTTGTCTTTTATCCATAAGTTTACAATAAGCATTATTATGCAGTCAACCAATAACCAACTTATTACATTAAACAAAATGCTTACAAAAACAGCAAATAGTTCAAATTAAAGACTCGCTAACCACTGAAGGCAGAACACACCTAAGGCAAATCAGGACACACACAAAAAAAAAAAATTGCAATACATACTTTACAAGACTTACTGTTTCAAAGCAGGTATGCAACAAAATGACAACCTATATTAACGTTTTAGATGGTCCATCTGTAAAGACAGCAAGAGAATTTACCATTTCAGGCATTTGAACTTGCAGTCTTTTTTCCAGTTTTTAAAGTATATAGAGAAAATTCGAAGCAGAGCAATGGAAAAAACAAAAAAGTAAATCAATTAAAAAAAATAAAAACGGGGAGGAAAAAAAAAAAAATCACATTGTTGGATGCGATATTTTTCTTTGTAACACTGACTTACAAAGCTGTTTATTAATGTAGAAAGTTATGGTTGATAAGCTTCAATTTTCGGTTTCCATTTTCTGCTGAGTTTTCTATAAACAATCTCCGTGGGTCTTAGGCCTTGTGTGTTTTGTTGGTTTTGAACGAAACTTGGAGCACTCTGTCCCCAAGGCGGTATCCATTCAAGCTAGCGATGGCCACGGCTGCTTCGTCGTAATTAGTCATGGTGACAAAACCAAATCCTTTGCACTTGTTTGTGTTGAAGTCACGAATAACCTTGACATTTGTGACTGCTCCGAATGGCCCGAACATCTGCCAGAGGATGCTTTCATCTGCGTCTGGAGCTAGGTTGTAGACAAAGATGCACCAGCCAGTGCCTGCATGACCCGGGATGTTGATTCCAGCCAAACTGGTCACCCCATCAATAGCCATGGGTGAGAACCTGCTGCAAAATACAAGATGGGGCAATGTTCAAGGGGACAATTAAAACAAGCCTATTAAAGATATAAGACTAGCATGCTTCATTCTGAGTCATGTTTCCATTGCCATTAAGATTTATAAACTTTGCACCATTAAATAAAAACAATTCGGGTTAGGAACAGACTTGAGGAAATGTGGTAGATGGGGTTTTACAATTTGAGGAAACAAAATTTAAAGTGCAAATGATGGCTATGAATTACTGCAGCAGGTGACACACTAGATTAACTGCTCCAGTTAGCCTCTCAGGGAACTTCCACTGAGTGGTCCTACCATCAAGGACCTACAGAGAAAGATTTGGCAACCTGATGGGAGATGGCAAGAAAAATCACACATCTTGTTGCTTTTGATGGACATGTGAGCTTTCAGCAAAATTTACTTGAGTCATTTAAAAAAAAAAAAGTCTGGACAACCCGGTATCTGCTTAAGTCCATCAGACAATGATACAAAGTTTAATATGGGACAGAGATGTAAATAGATCAATCAGATCATAAAGTTGCAAGTATGCTATAATAACATTGACTTGCTTGCTGTTATTCACAATACGTTTTCAGACATTTAATGAAAGACCTGATATGCCAATTTTAGAAGCATCTTTAATTGATGAGTAAAGCAAAATAAAGTTTAACATTTCTACCAAATGATCATACAAATGTTCTGGGACTTAGGAGTTAAAATATAGATATAGAATGATTATCATACATATACTCTAAAGCTGGTCAATAAAGAAAATCCATGATACTTTGATAACCAAAAATTAAAATCCAAACTCAATACAGATAGACAGTATGTTGATTTATTTTATATGAGAATTATTGCAGGGCATTTCCTTAGAAAAAGATAATTTACTGAGGTGAATATAAATGCTTCATATATGGTAGGAGATAAAATTACAGTAGTTCTTATCCCTACACAATCCGTTTGAAATTTCAATGGGTAAATGAATTGTACATTTGAAATGAAAGCCTTGATTATTGTACATAACTACTACATCCATCACCGTATGCAAGAAAGGAAACCTTTATCAGATTAAAAACAAACCAATAATGTTTAAGACACATGGCTCGATCTCCAACTTGTGGGTAGAGAATGGATGTCTGGTATTAAGAGACTTCATCATTGCCAGTGAGGTCTGGGATCTGCCATATCAATGTGACTATTGGCAGGTGAGCATTTGAGATATATAGGGCATCCAATCAAAATTTTTGTTAAATTAGATGTATTGGACTTTGAAAATGGGAAAGCATAAAGATATGTATTACTTTACAGGGCCAAAATGTGGACAAATGTGTTGGCTGGATCAGAGTATTTGAACTGTAGAGCTCCTATTCTGGTCTTCAGCGGTCGTTACCAAACAAAATGACAATAAAAATGGATATGAAATGGTTTGAGGAACATGACAAGGCAGTTGTTCACCAGATCCCACCTTCAGGGCACTGATTGGTAGGCCAACTTCTTATTGAGCATAGAACTGTATATCCAGTGTATAAGGCTGAGGGACATTTCAGACAAGTTCACAGGTTTCACACCAGAGTGATTATTTTGTGTCCAAAATCTCTTCCTCAGTAGCTGTTGCTGTGTTAACAAGCCAGTTGTTCATTGTTGTGAACAAATCTCCAGGTGGAAGATGGAATGTGCTGGGCTAAGAAATCTGATCTATGGAGCCCCAATTTAGCTATTTCCAAGACTGAAGAGATCAGCTGTTAATGTTGCAGTGCCAGATATTACTGTACAACTTCAGAGTTTTGATTAAGTCTATGACTATATGTTCCATAAATGTTTGGTGGCAAAAGGGCGTGTATGTGGCTTCAGTGTAAGCACAGTGACACTGCGTTATGTTAAAGACAAAACATGGATAGCAACAGTAAGGACAAAAAAATGTTGCCTGGCACTGAACTTAACAAATCACTATTTCTAATATTGCTGCTGGGATATGCTATATCTGAAGTGGAAAATACTCAATTAGGTCTGTTACTTCATTTTCATTTATCATTGAATTTGAGTGGCCTCAAACTCAGAGTATTAATGTAACCCTAACTGGAAACATGTTGTGGAACTTTTGAGTTGGATAAACTGCAGAGTTTTGAACGGCTAAAATGTGATGTTTAAAATCATACTTTCAATTATGTTCCCAAAATAATTCTTTCTTGTCGAAACATCTATTTGAACAATGAGTCAAGAAAGTGTGCAAGTATTCTTTCCCCAATCCTTTCTGTAAAACAAATTGATTTCCAAATTCAACAAGCCATTATGAAGCAACAGTAGTGGCCATTATTCAAACGACGGCCTCAATTATCACAAATCTATCCTAAACAAAAAGTTTTTCTCTAATGGATTTCGAATTTTAAAAAATTCTAATTGGGGACCATCAAGCTAGCCTGTTTGCACAGAGATCAGTTTACGTGGGAGGGGTACCCGACCCAGTCAAAACAAACATGTTTGAATTTTTAAGCAGACTTGGATGCAAAGCAGATAGTGTATGCTGATTACCATCCCAACTGCAAACGTGTTAACAAATGGAGGAAAAAAAAAAAAAAAGTAGGTAGGATGTAGTGTCACAAGATGAAAACAGAAATAAAATAGAAAACAAGCGGGAATATCAAAACAATGGTGAACATGGGCACAGGGGGAAGGTCTGTGAAGCAAAAATTGGTCTGCACTCATTTGATTTGCATAAACAGCTAGTTGTTTGTCAGCCATATTTGTTTACCCTCTTAACTGTCACTCTTGTACCACAAGGCTTTTAATATAAGTTGTGTAGGGTGTCCACTGCTTTACCTCAGGTGATGCAATTGGCTCACAGACCTTTGATTTTTCTGTATAAATTGAACCCTTGTGCTATTTTAAGGTATTTACATTTCAAAAGGTAATTTGAGATGATTTTTGGTAAGCTGTTACTCAGACATAATGTACGGTAAATAGAAAACAGCACGGAGATTATGGTTTACAAGAACAGAGATGGTCATATATACCAGGTAAAACAAATCAAGGATTCCAAGAGACAAAACTGGACTTATCTGAATGTCACAGGTAAAAAAAAGCCACAACATAGTCTAGACATGGATTAATTTACATTTTTGATGTGTACTGTAACATGCACATGTCAATGTTTTATATTTTAAATTGTCAAGTTCCCATTGCAATTTTTGTACAATTTCAGACACACTAGTAACAAGGCTTTTCATTATTTTACCTTTGTTCAGAAAAACAGTTGCAACAGAAGTGTCATCTTAGGGTAAGGCAAAATTTTCAAATCATAAAAATGTTATTACTTAGCAAATCCTTAAAATTGATTTTTATCAATATTTGCATAAAATCACGGCATAACCGTGATGGCGTTATTTTTCCCCCATTTAATTCCTAAAAATCATATATTCCCCCTTTTTCCAGGATTTTGTGATTTGCATTTAAAACACACCAGGAATTCAAGAAAATCAATTTACCTTTTCACACCATATGCCATGTTCAGCAAATTGTCCAACCTAAAAAATAAAGCACAAATACACAATTTCAGAAAAAGAATGAGTCTTTAACATTGTGAAAAGATGACAAAAAAATGAATAATGGAATCAATCGCACTCACTTTTTAGAAATTTTATGGAATGGTTGACCACACTTAATGCTTTCACAAAAATGAAAGCTGCGGCCAAGCTCAATGACTCTCTATGACATTATAAAATGGTATTCAAAGCATTTTTTTTTAAATCACCAAAAGATTGTATGATTGATAAATCCCAATTAAAGAAATGTTTTTGCATGCAAAAAAATAAAAGTAAATAAATAATTTTGATTGAATCCATCCAATCTAAATTTTCCCTCAGTATTACTCCTTTCTGAATTTGTCAAAATCTGATAAAATCTCACTGATAGTCTGACATTTGCAACAGGAGGAACACAGCAAAGTTGAAGATATGAAAATGGGGGTGAATCAATCAGTCCAGAAGACTGATGAGCTCTAAAACAGAATAGTTTCATAAATTGTGCTGTTGGCAATTTAAATGGTAACGCAAAAGCCTCAAAAGGTCAGCAGATTAACCATAAGAAGCAGTATTTTTTCTTTACTTTTTTTTGGTGTGCCCCTTTTACCTGAAGCGTTGTGCCTGCTGTGCGAGGGGTCCTGGGTACCTTCGATTAGGTGACTGATACAGCTGGGATAGCAGGGCCTGGCTGGTCTTCTGGCTTGGGTTGTTTGCAAACTTTACTGTAATGGGTTCTGTGGCACCAGGCGGTTTCTGACAGTTCAGACCCTTGATGGCTTCCTCAGCTTCAACTCGTCGGTCAAAACGAATGAAACCAACACCCCTGGAAACGCCTGACAAAAGCACATGCATAAAACTATCAGCTGTAACTTTTTGCTCATCTGTTTGGATAAAGGGAAAAATGGTAATATTTCCAATTCTGAGTGACATTTGATAGTGACAAATTTTCAATGATTGGTTACCTTTACTTGCAAATCTGCAATATCCTCATTGGAACATGTACATGCCCCATTTGACAAATATAATGATATACTGTAGAATAATAGCAGTTTAATCAGACCCCTGCACAATTCTCATGTCTGAGGGAAAGAATCAGAGCTTATATATAATAGTGTGTCTAGTGCTGTGCTGAGATGAGTTATCTGTAAAAGGTTCAAATTAGGTTTTTAATCATTTAAAGACATCTCTGATGCTGTGCATTAAGTAACATGATTCACTTAGGCAGTAAAGATTTACACATCTAATACATTTAACAAATATAATAAAGAACCACTGCAAAAACTGCAGTTGGTCTGGAAAAAAACCTGACCAACCCCGAAATACTGCCACAAAAAAGTCAATGATACAAAACAGGGTTGTTTTGACTGCACAGCAACAAGGACATGGAATCATGGGTGATTAGAAATCAGCATGAAAAACATCCAGAGGCATCCCAAGAGGGTAGTATTAGGTATTTAAAGATCAATTTGAGAATGTTACCAAATACAACATGCATGTAGAATTGCATATCTTTGTCTAACTTCCTGTCTGCTACTTGCCACATTTTTTGCCTTGTTGCATATGGAAGTTATTTGAAATGTTTGAATTTACACCACTTAATTTATATTGCCTATCAGGTAGTTCTTCTGTTCTTTGAGCCATTTAGGCTCTTAAGGCATCCCCACAAAGAGCATTCTGAATAGAAGGAACCTGGACTTACTATCTTATCATGATGGTCTCATGTCAATTTGTGCGATATTACAGTGATTGAATTTGCACTTTAACAGTAAAATGACAAATGATTGCAGTTATACTTAAGTAAAATTGAAAGTGAATTTGTCAGGAACAAGTGGTAGTGTGCATCACAGACAGCCATTCCCGTAATGTGTGCCTGAAGGAATATTATGTTTCAGTAGCACATAGAGATAGAGCCATTGGGAAATGTCTTTATGAAAGATTCTGTTTATTAGTGTTTCATAAGGGCTCTGCTTACACATGGCAGCTGAGAAATTACTGCTCTAAATGTATTTCATTTCTTGCCATGAAACAGGCATTGCTTGTTCACCCAGGAGATTGAAAAGTAAAAGTGAGAGAAAAGAGACGTAAATGCAGGCAGAAGATTGGAGGAGAAAGGAAATTGTGACGTCCTGCTACTTTAAACCCATTTATATTCCAACCATATATGCATGTTTATGAACACCTTTGATGGAAAATTTCATTTTTGGCATTTCATACCTCTATTGTTGATTGTACAGGATTGTGGTCATTCTGTTTGTAAGTAAAAAAGATCAGACACAAAATGCACAGAAGAAAAAAAAAAAAAATGGGGAGGGGGACGACGACACAAGACTGTCAAAACAGCAGCCATGTTCTACTCACCGGTCACCTGGTCTACCAGAATGCGCGAGGTAATGATACGTCCATACTGAGAGAAGAGCTGTTCCAGTTCTTTCTGAGTCATGGTTTTTGGCAAGCCACTGACATACAAATTTGCATCTCTGATAGAGGCGGAGCTTGGACGCGCATAGGAAACCTGTATGAAAAAAAAAAAAAAAAAAAAAAATTCATGACCTCTGTCAAAGCAGTATTTTTATCACTTATAAATGTCATACGTGTTCTGTTTCTTAGTAACTTGAGGTTTTCTTTGAATATACATGTAATTTGAACACTACATATGCAGTTAACTTCATAAAATATTGAAAAAGGTCAATATTAGAAAACAATTCAATGGCAGCCCTGTTCTGAATTTATGTGCCTTAAAATACAGCTGCAATAATTGAAAAATGACTAAGATAAAAGACGTTGGTAATATTTTAAAGAGGTGAAAAATCTGAAAGTCATTACATCAATGGATTTCAAACACCACTAAGACAAACTCAGTTTTAATGACATTGGATAAACTACCATAAAATTGCTGATTTTGCTTTGTGGCAATAAAGACATGGTGCCTTCGAAAGTCATTGTCCATTCATATCCTAGTCAGACATGTTTGACAGGACAAAAAATGGGATGCAAGTTTTATAAATCTGAATCAGTTCACCGTACACATAGCGAATGTGACAATATAGTTTTAAAAAAAAGTTGCGGATAGGCTGCAAATTTGGATTTATTTCTTAACCTTTCTCACCAAAAATCTGTTTACCTGAATAAAAAATAATTTACCAAGGACCTTGTGGGGCTATCATTAGTGGGGAAAAAAAGGATAGTCTGACACAAAAAATTCACAAATCCTGAGACAATTTGATGTGTACTTTTTTGAGCACATTGAGTGGTACATAGTGTGATGAATGCTAATGACAGCCACCTTCCAGCTAAGGTATACAGCACTGCAACACCAAATGCAACCATAGAAACAGTTCTGCTCTACTTGAAGCCTAGACAGAGCTGTGTGCCTGGATTAACAATAGGCTCTTTTTACCTCCTCCTGTCTCATTATGCTTCAATCCAGAATTCTTTATGAACAGTATTTTCAGATTTTTTTTACAACCATCATAAATAAGTTTCAACATAGCCAGTTGACTATATGTTGAAAGAAAATTTGAAACAGTCTGTGCATGTTAAATAATGCATAATTAATTTTTACCTTGATGGTTTTTGTCTGAAGTCTCAAGCCATTTAAGGTATTGATGGCTTTTTCTGCGTCCTTCGGGTCCACATAATTCACAAACCCATACCCGAGGCTTTGGCCTGTAATCACAAAAAACATTCATCTGCTGTTCAACGCAAGGACCAAACATGTTTAACTTGTAATAGCAATACTCCTGTAGATACACCACTTTGAAAAAATTACATTGAAAACAGTAGTTTTACTCAAAACTTGTTATTGTGAAACGCTTAACGGGAATTAACAACTACACTTGAAATAATTATGCCATTCATTGTTGTCTAATTTACAAAAAAAGAATAACTATAACGGGGAAAATCTGACAAAGATGACCCTGGAAATTTACATTATTTTGCTGGAGTGCCATCAGATTCACAAAATTCACAATTGGGGAAAATGGAAGACTAATCTTGGAAAAGACTCATTACAATATTTGAAAATGATTGAAGGAAATCTGATTTACACTTGAATTTCCAAGTTTCAAAAACCGACCTGATCTAAAAATAAAATGTTATTTTAAAAAAAGTACTATAAACTATCATTTTGTTCCATCCCGCATGGTATGCAAGGACAACAATAACAGAACCCAAAGAACACTGGTCATACATGGCATATGACAGACTAATTGAAAAACTATGATTAACATGTCCCAATTAAAACAAAAAATTAGACAATTACTCTGTTTCTGACCAAGTCCTCTTTGACACAGAACTTGAGAGTTCAATGTATTCCCCTCCTCTACAGTTTCTCTCTAAAATGTACAATAGATTGACACCCACTCTTTACGGGCAGAAAGGCAATTCAATTTCCTCCACCCACACTGCTGGGTCTCATGCAATTCCACTGACCATTAAGTTCACCAGCTCAAGCAGCTTGAGCATATTAATGCACAAGTAATCGACTTCTCATCTAAAACTTTAGTCAAGATCAGATAAAGTTAATACTATATTTCATTACCCTGATACACCGAATAAACAGATAGTTCAGAGACTTGACAATATACACTGCAGTTTTGTGTAATCCACAATTCATTATCCATGTAAATTTTATCACAGAACGACAAGTGGTAAAGGACGTGTGGATTACAATATGCAAACTGACCGCGAAGGTTAACTTCATATTCTTGTGTATGTAGCTAAATATAGAGTAAGTTAACTTGATATATTGACAGACTAGCATTTCCGAGTCAAATTAATACAATTACATTTTCCATTTACTACAGATAGCTGGGCATAATGGGAAAATGTTTATAAGCGTGTTCATTTATTTACCATCATATCGGCTTAAATAGGGAAAAGTAAATAGATACTTGAATTAAAATCCTGGTTCAAAGGTCATATTAGACTACTAACCCTAACACGCTAATATGTACTTGTGTAGTAAGTAGGCCCCTGTACTTGTAAAGATCCATATAACATTATACAAGGGAAACAGAAGTTTGCAGCACTGCAATCAAACTGGTGTAACTGTATGTGAATCCTGTATATGCATCCATAGTGTCTTCATTTTGCTCTTGTGGACTGTTCTGCTACGATCAAGCAAAGTTCAAACTTAATCACAACTTGCAACTCTGGGACTGTTACGGTACAGCCTTAGAGAAAGGCCTTCACAGAATATTATATCAAATATTTAAACTGACATTCCTAGCAGTGCTAATCAATTGCCCTGTATTTTCTTCTGCAGTAAATGTCAAGTAGGTCAAAAGGGAAAAATAAAATAAAAAAATAAAAATAAATAAAAGGGAAAAATAACTGGACCATTAGACTTCCTGACTGAATATATATATATATATATATATATATATATATATATATATATATATACACATCACCTAATTATCACCTAAATATATATTACATCACCTAATTATTATATAAATTATATATTCAAAGAAATTATGAAGTAATTTACGGACATAAAACAGAAAATCTAACTGTGTAAAATGATGCATTATACTTTAATTGGTAGAGCTGACTGAAATGGTTAGCTTGACTCCAAATTGACACAGGCAAACAACCCAGAGAGAGAGCAGTCGTGTAGAGTACTTTAAATTTACAGAAAAAGCCAAACATTCATCAGGAAAAAGTGAACAACTATTAGCACTGTATAGCAGTCACAGCCAAAGAAATTATATTTTTCATTCACAACAAATGCAAAGAACAAAAAACATTGTACCAATATTTTGGACCAGAAGTTTAAGTGTAGATTTTTTTTTAAACAGTCAAACATTTTGCTTCTTTGATATGCTTCAATATTCTTCTTTGAAAGCTTCATTGCCTAAACTATGACCATTTTTACAAATAGGTACAAATGTACCTATTAGTAACAATTGGTTATCAATGTCTCCAGTCATGGAATAGTTGAGGCAGCATGGTGGGATTCATTTAAGAACAGAATTGTGCCAACCTTATAGTGGCCAAGTCCCTAGTCCTACCAATACAGAGGGTGGGGAGGATAACACAGACTAAGCTGCCGCAGGAGCCACAGCTTTTAAAGCAAAGAGGAAATACACATCCCTGTGGTGATTACTTAACATCTGATGTAGCACCAGTACACAGATGTAGGCTGGCTTAAATCCATTGCCACAGGGCCAGGGGAGAGACAAAAGCATCAAAGTCTGGAGGGAATATGGTTTTATGTAGTGCTGGAATTGAAATCAGAGCATCATTCTTGAGAAATTACTTGGAGGCTTAGAATAATATTAAAGCCCTAATTTCTCCCCCAACTGAGTCTGAAGTCAGTTTTTTTAACCCGATTTTATCAGTGGAAAAATACATAAGACTGATTTAACTACATAATTTATAATACTACACTGATCCTGCAAGTCGTGAATACATTGCTCCTTTATACTGCAACAAGTATGGCTTTCCTGATCAGCAGAACTCATAACCTCTGATCCATCAGTGGGACTTGGGGGTGTGGACTTTTCAGAGGTGAACATGTATGCATCACAAAAAGGTACATGTTCAAAATTCCCAAGCCACTCAATTATAAAGGTCTCTCTTTTATGCATAGAACCTACAATAATACACCATTAATGGTGCATTACACCTCAAAATACATTTGTCACCATTCACTTCCTGTCAAACTCATCCATTCCAACGGGACACATATCTACTTCTAAACAAATAAAACAAATTATTCCACTTTATACAACCACTGCTTCTCAGAGTTCTGGAATTATTTGGGAAGAACACTAACTGCTGCTGAAACAGTTACTCTTTTCACATACCTCTGAACAAATAACTATAACTCAAGTTTTTTTTCCCTGTGCACTCCCAAAGCATTGGTTATGAGGACAGCAGTCAATGAAAGCATAGCAAAATGGGAACACTGTCATAATGTACAAATTCAGTAGCCAAGACCTGACTTCCAGAATAAAAATATATTTATTCACAATGACATCAAATGAACATTCCTAATAACTTGATGTCAAAAATGTGGGATATAGTTAGTTAGTCTTTAAGATTAAGAATGGCAGACAGCCAAACACTAAGGGAAACATGAAAAGCTGAAAGAGACCTCAATGATATTCTAGCTATTGTCTCTGTGCACTTAAGTTTTTACTCCTTTGGTTTGAAATGCTTAGCCTATCAACTATGTTTATGTTACGTCACCTGAGCAGACTGCACTTGCTGATTTTGTGCAAGGATCATTTGCCAGACAAGGTTAGCGCATTTCAACCATCAAGTGCTTGGCTTTGCATGCTTGACTACTGAATTAATTGAATGAAGATATCTTTGTGATCTCTCAATACCTCTTAAGTTCATATAGGTTACCAAAACACGTGGGTGGAAACATTTTACACAAGGAGTATTTTATTTTAATTGCAAAAAATACATAACTGATGAAAACCATACTTCGCCAGGTTAGTATGTGCATTTAAAGGATCTTTATGGATGCAGTGGATAGGAAAAAAAACTGAAATTAGGTAAGGCATACGTAGGAATTTATTTTGAAGACTGCACCATTTTGGTATTAAATTTAAAGAGGGCAATTGAAAAAAGTTCAAGAAGAGAACCACAAAATAACTCCCCCACCCACAATGGCCACAATGAGTATCTCTGTTTTCACATTATTCAATTACTACAATGGAAAAAAAAAAACATTTCAGTGGAAAATGTTTAATTGAATTACAGGTTTTGTAAGAGTGGTAGAAACTTTACAATATTTACCTTACCCATATCACAACAAATCTTAACATTTATCACTCATCTTTATCATAAAATAGGTCTATAGAGTAATTTATCAGCACCATGTATTTCATTAAAAAGATTCGAGTGTGAGAATAGAACACACCTTTAATCGCTTCCTTCCCTAACAAGAATGTAACTATAAAATTTAAAGAAATAAAGAAGGACTTCCAGATATTACAAAGAAGATTGATTAAGTTTGATTAATGTTTTGATTCAGAAATCTTTTTCCTCAAAGTAAATTAAGTACATATATTTTTTTTATCTTATTTTATTCTTTATATTTTAATCTATAAAAGTTGTATAGACAGATGTTCATTTGTGCTGCTTAATGTTATCAATAATATCAGGTGTTTCCACTTTGTTTTCTGTCATGATATGGGAGATTTGGCTCATTTTTCAAAATGCAGGTCCTTATAGCTATTAAAAAAAAAAAATCCTAGATGACAAATATACATGGCAAAAAAGAAATACTGTATTAGACAAACAAAAAAAGCACTCGCTGGTAAAACTGGCAAAGTCCCTTGGACAAAAGGATTATATGTTACGTTAAAATAATTAAATGATAAAACAGTCCACAGGATATTGATAAAATAAATCATTTACCTGTTATTTTGTCCCGAACTAGTTTACAGGACTCAATTTCTCCGATGCTTCCAAACAAACTCTTGAGCTCCTCTTGGGTCATGTTCTGAGGCAGATAGTTGACTATCAAGTTAGTTTTACTGTCCTCTATGCTCCCAGACTCTACAGGTGAGGAGCAGTTGTTTGAGATTGTTGAGGGACCGTTGCTTGTGTTGTTGCAAGTTGGACCGTTGGACAGCTGTGTTTCCATGGCAGCAATTACCTGCTAAATCAAAAAAATGAATAAATAAAATTAAAAAAAAAAAAAGACCAAAAGTCAGAACCATTGCTAAAGAAGTATTGTAAGACAGTTAAAAAAGGACGCTCTTCATACAATATTCTTTGAATTATTAGTGATCTGTAGTCTAACAAAAAAAAAAAAAAAACAGAAGCACTCATTGCAAAAGCATTGACAGTCAGGGATTGGAAGTCAGGGAAGGGTTGATTTTTTTTCCCTCTAATGTGTATCATCAAAAGATAGTCAGTGAAAAATAGAAGTGATTTATCAAAAGCTACACTGTTGTTCAGAAGGTGGTTATAGAGTAAATGCAAAATTAGTACCTTTCAAAAGCTGTAAGGCTAAATCTTTTATATTATACAATCCACAAATCTTACTGTATGACAACATGGAAAGAAAAGTGGAATAAAAATGTCCATTAAACAGAGATTTGGATTCAAGGTAACCATTTTTATGGATTTGAGTTCAATGATTGAAAAACGAAAAAGCAAAAAGCATTGTTTATGAGCTAAATGTGGTAACCGAAGTGACATTTTCATTAAACATAAAAAAGAAAAGCCTATAGCAGCCCATGTTGCAGGAGTATACAATAAACAGACAAGAAACAGACAACCAGCTACAAATTAATGCATGAAGAGTCATCCTTTGTTAACAGATTCACCATGTATAGAAAACAGATAAGTGTAGTCACACCACTATGGTCATTATTCTTGAGCAAACACATTTTGACCCCAAAAACTAGACAAGTTTAGACCATACCAATACAATCAAAACATTTGCCAACTTGGGATAATTTAATTCACAACACCCTGAAGTGCCACAATACCAAATTGGACAGGGGATAATTTGTTTATCATCAAAGTATGATTTAGCACTATCATTGGTATGGCCTGAGCGGTGAGATAAAAGCAGGCCCTCTGGCTCAAGGATTTCAAAAAAGTAACGCCACAGACCCCAGTCCAAGGCTCAGGTGCCCAGGAACCACTTCTAAGCAGAGAAGCCACATCGCACAGTCTGACTGCCATGTTACTTTGGAGTTGCCGTCTGAAAATGTGGACAAAAACAAAAAAAACAAAAAAACAAAAAAATAGAAAAAAAAGTACTTCATGTTAGATCAACAAGAACACAAGAAACGTCGGCGGCAATCACATGTAATTGTTGGGGACAAGAGAAAGAATATCTTTTGTGGTTGCCCATGTAGTTTGCCTTGTGAGGTTTCATTGAGTCATGATCAGTAAGAACAAACAGCAGCAACAATAAAATTAACAGTTTTGTCAAGAAAGTTTCAGAGAGACCAGGAGCACAACAGTTATTAAAAACAGGTATATAATGCTGCAGAGTGGTGTGAATCGTAACAGGACAGTACAAAAAAATACTCTGCTCAGGGACAGCTGAACATTCTATATTTTTGGTCTCACAGAGCAAACAATTTCTAGGTATTTGCATGTACTATAAACCACTGCTGCATGATTATGAATCAAAATAAGGTTTATACTTGTAACGATACAGCAATCACCAATCAAGATACAACGGAACCTGATATAGGCTGGAATATAAGTCAGAAATGAGTGATTTCGTTGGAGGTTGAAAATGGCATGCTGATACACATAGGCCAAGCGGTCAGATACAACAGTAGTGGCACAGTAGCTCAGAATTTGTGAAAATTATAATGAAAATCTGATCAAAATATCAGAATACACTGTTGTAAAAGAAGCATTGTAACCGTAACCCAGTGAGGCTGCCCATGCTGACCTATCCATACCCAACAGCACATGACCATCAATTCTGAATCCTGCAGCAACTAAAGAAAGTAGCCTGGTCTTTTGAATCATGCATTTTCAGGCTTATCATATGGATGTATGGTGGGTGTCATTTAAATGATAACCTTATCAAGCGCTTCACAAACCTTGCAGTTTCAAAGTGCCTCACACTAGATTGCATTCATCCATTCACACACAAATACACAGCAACAGACCTGCCAAGGCACTAACTAGGCCATCTTGAACTACTTGGGGTTCGGTGTCTTTCCTAAGGATACTTTGGCATGCAGTCAGGAAGCGTTGGAGAATTGAATAGTCATCCTTCTGATTGGAGGATGTCCACACTACCAACTGAGCTGCTCCCTTTGTTTTGAATATGGGTAACAAAGTTCTGAGGAAAAAGGAAACTGGTGGATGACAAAGCTTCACCGTTTGTAGAAATGAGATAGGTCCATCAATTCCTCTTTGTTGGAATAAACATTCAGCAGCACATCTGGTCGGGGTTCTAGCAAGAAGCCCTACATGGCGTTCCACTTCTTTCAGCACTGTCCATTTTACCTTGTATTCCCAGCCAATTTTCTTACATGTGTTCTGCAACAGGTGTTGGTCCCTGTGCCCCAGTGGTGTAACATCACAAGTGTCCTAATTTCACAGAAACTCAAATCCCACCATTTTTTATACTAATCAGTTTGAGATTTAACTCAAACCTTTCAATTTTCAGTGTTAGTGCTGTTGGTTCTTGCTTCCAGGAGCGTGACCAAAAAATCCACATAATGAACACAGGACATGCATGAGATGGTCCATCCACATCTGTGTCCTGCATATAACATTTAGTCTTAAGGACACCCAAAATGGAATGAGTATTCACTCACAGCAGTAGTGTTTTTCCAGACGAATAATGGTCCCAGTCACACTGCAAAAATTGTAAAACTTGGCAAATGATGCAGAGCCAAAGCCTCACCTTGCAAGATACAGGACTTATAATTTTCTATTAACTTTAAAGCCAGATACAACAAACATTCTGAGGTCCATGTCCTACTTGAGCAAGTTGTTTAATGTAAAAGGGACATGTCCTTATAAAGTAAGGGATTATTGTCTGTGGATATTCTCAGTTATCCAGGTTATGGTGAATTCTTGTCGAATCTTGTCTTGGCAACTGGACTTGAATATCTTAACTTAAAGACGTTTTACCCCTAATCTGAGAGGCTTCTTCAGTTTAATAAGGGATTATCAATATACCATGGCTACTTGACAGTAGCATGCAGATTTTCCCCTAAACAAACCTTTGAATTTTTCAAGACCTTTTCTTCACTGCACAACATAATTCAGCAAACTGATGTCTCAATACCATTATTTTACATCTCACTTAACATGCTGGGTCAAATATTTTAAGTTCGAAACAAAAAATAGTGGGCTCTTCTTTAATAGTATGATAGTGGACTTTTTTTTCTACCTGATTTGCTTTCACTCCTACAATGAAAACCATCTGAAATAGTATTTGCATTCATACAGCATACTCCGTGTTGAGATTATTTAAATAGAAGGAAATCTGCTTGGCACAGAGTTAAATCATAAACCATTGCCAGAACTAAGTACGATCTTAGTGCATCATTGGAAAGCTGAAAATTATTTATCTGATACATTAAGTGAGCGAAGCTGGGATCCCACTGGACTGGAGCCTGGCAAGTCCACTCCATCTGTAAAATCGTGCCAGGTTTTGCCCAGTCTATGCATTTTCAAAAAAGGTATGATATTTTATTAACCTCAGTGAAATGCCCTCTATATTATAATGACCCGTGTTACAGTCAGGCAAATACACACATTGGGTAATATTACACAAAAGAACCACCCTTATTCAGTGACTATGATAATTAAAATCAAGTTCTACTTGTGACTTGTGAGACGTATGAGGACATTTTAATGCTGCTTGAAAAAGGGAAATTGTCCTGGCTATGTTTATAAAGATATCATCCAATTTTTTTCATTCATTAAATTATATCACAGCTAGGCAAAAAAAAAAAAAACAAACAAAAAAAAACATAGCACACTTTACCAAAAGATGCTTGTGCTTGAGCCTCCACAAGATGCAAGTCAGTAACATTTTCTATACAATTAAAATACGGAAATGTATTTGTGGAAACTGTATAAATGTTAAATTTATAATCTATTTAGAGATAAATTGGACCAGATGGTATTGACTTAGAAGACAAAAACCTGTCAGCTTAGTCCATGTAGTTTACCAAAACAAAAAAAAACAGAACAAAAAAAAACAGGCTTTAAAGTTTTTCTATTGGGTAAACCAGGAAAGGCATTTTCTCTAAACAACAATTATATATCAAAAAACAGTAATGATGTAATGTCTCAGAGTACCCACTCACACTTCTACACATACGTTTTTCTTAAATGTTACCAAAAACAACAATAATTGCATTCAACTTGCTACAGATACATGGATCATACCATTAAACATTGATTCATGAGTATCAAGACTGAAATGCATCAACTGCTGAGATCACTATTCTAGAAGACTGAAATGACCGTGCAGAACTGCACTGTCAATGTTGCAGTACAACAGTAAATGGGTAGTGAAGTCATTTTAAATGAAATCAAGGTCAAACTGCACCAACTACACAACCAGCAAAACCTTAAGCTATGCAACAAAAAGCTTTACCAACCACTGATACAATTAACCGCAATTAAATGGCATATAAAATATATATATAAAAACAAACTCCTAAAATTTAAAAATTAGTTAATTACCTAAGCCCAAAATATTGACTTATATGATGGTGTTGGGCAGGGCTGAGTTGATAGAGTGGGCATCCTTCCAATTGGAAGGGTGGCAGTTTGATTCTAGGCTCCTCCTGTCTGAATGTCAAAGTGTCTTGGCAAGACACTGAATCTTCTCCATGGCCTAGTTACTAACTTGCATGACAGTTCTGCTTCCATTTGTGTGTGAATGGGTTGATACTTTCTAGTGTAAAGCTCTTTGAAACTTCAAGGTGTGAAAACATAAGTTGAGACCATTTACAATGCCATGCCTAAACTGGAACGTCCAGGCTTGCTCCTAATGGCACTAGTTTTGAAAACCCCATAGATAGCTTATGCTTTTAAAAGAATCCAAACTATTTCCACAATTAAGCCCACTAGCCCACAATTTAGGCTAGTCTACACCCAGCAACTACATTGCTTCCCTTACAAGGCATTTTCTTATGTAATGCAGATTCTGCACTAATCTTTGGGAGATTTTTTTCGTCCATGTATACAGTGGTAAAACAGAACACTGCAAACAAAGTCCTACACATCTATTTGTGAGCATTGAGCAAAGGCGATTTGATAGCAGGGGACAAAGTATCCTCAAATTGAAACTGGGATGATTATAGAAGTAAAATTCCAAAGAAAATTAGAGAAAAATTTGCTAAGGCGTCTGTGTTAAATGACAACATTGCCTAGTTTTTGCCATGACCAGTTATGCAAAGTACCAGGAGCTGTTTCTATTTTTATTGATAGCTGCTATCTTGTTGGAAGAGCAAATATGAGCTGTGAAACTGTATAAAATAAATAAATAGAGTGCGCGCCTGCGCGCACACACACACACTTTTTAATTTGAAATGATCTCAATATCTGTACCAGCAATTATAATGCCAACTACAAGACCATACAAATCAGGGTCAGTTGTTTACTCTTGGTTCAGCCAACTTTAATTTTAATTAAACACTGTAACAATCAAATCAACCACTTCTATGTTATTGCTAGAAACAAGAGTCTAGAAGGCAAAACCAACTACACCACAATAGACTTGTTTAAGAGGGCTGAGAAGACTGAATTCCTTTGACATATTAATGCATTTACAAACAGGAATGTTGACTGGAATCACTTCAATTTCTTAATTTTTCAAAACCCAGCCTAAATATAACCCTATCACACCATGTGTCTATTAAATATCTCAAAAGATTTGACTGAATGAGAATGTGAAGAGATAAATACATCCATCAATCCACCCATCCATCATCCTGCACCAAGGGTCGCAGGGAATGCTGGAGCCCATCCCAGGTGTCATCAGGCAGGAGGTGGGGTAGACTCTGGACTGGTTGCCAGTCAATCGCAAGGCCACATATACACACACACCCATTCAATCATTCGGGGCCATTTTTTTCCCAATAAACCTGCTGCATGATTTGGGACTTTGGGAGGAAACCCGCGCAGACATGGTAGAACATGCAAACTCTACATGAAAAGGAATCGAACCAGAGTCCTTCGTGCTGTGAGGACAAAGCACTAACCACTGCTCCAACCCCTTTCACAGATGTGCTGATATAAATTCTGGGAGTGAATTCAAAATGTGATTGTATAATTACAATTCTTCAATGTGAAAATTGATGCTTGAAATGGGAAAAATGCCTTCACAACTGTTGGACTTGCAAGTTAATGCAATGACTGTGCTGTAGTCATCACTCTTGCTAATTCATAATAAAATTTAGATCAAACTTAACCATGTAAGGGTGTGATCTAAAACTCATGAGTAACAGCCTGCCCTCCTATATGGCTAAGACTGTCAGATATCAGCATACTGGCCAAAAGGTTAATACAGTTATAAAACAGAAAATACATACTTCCCATTGCAAATTTTTAGCATTAAACTAAACCACCAATGCATGTATTATATCTGGCATTTAGATCGATTATTTTCCCAACTTTGAGCATTACATGCCACTGCAATCCAGTGACCTTCCCTCTAACTCACCTATTATTGCTCGCTGTGATGTTGGAGTTGGGACAATCGCCCATATGTTTGTGTGAATGACCAAAGGTATTGTTGGCATAATTTGCTGAAATTATATATCAGAGAAAAAAGTGCAAATGAAAAAATGAAAGCCTGAGTACTTTGGATAATCTGTTTAAAAAATCTATTAAACTCTTATCCTTGGTATAAAACTAATAATTTGTGCACTGCACAAATTGTGATTGATGGTGTCTCCCCCCAAAATAGTACATATGAATAATTTTTAGTAATTCAGGATTCAGTTCAGAATTGATATAATAACAATAAACAAAAATTCAAAAAGTTGAAAATTTGAGACTGGTGGCATAAAGCTAAAATGCAAAACAAGTCGAGGATGTAACTTCTAATATGGCAGTCCAGGATTTAAGTTAGATCTTCAGTATTTCAATGACTGGGATAAACCTACAATATGTGGTTAATGTATTTCAGGGTGTGGTAAAGGATAAGAAAACACGTCAAATTCCATTCAACAGCAATAGGAAATTAACCCTATCAAGCTAACTGGCATCTACTTTAACAATTCAATTTTGGAACAATGCCATTTTTTTGCCTGAGATTAAAAGAGAGAAACTGTTGAAATCACACACACACACACACACACACACACACACACACACACACACACACACACACACACACACACACACACACACACACACACACACACACACACACACACACACACACACACACACACACACACACACACACACACACACACACACACACACTTTTTTTTCGTGTGTGTGTAACAAATTCAATTTTGGGTAAGACACAAAATTAATTTGGTACGTCACTTTAGACAATTCCCAAACATTGATATCATCCAACTCATTGACAGCTGTATTTTTTATTTTTAGCTACCTGTTTTGAATTTTTTTTCAGTTAGGTTCCAGAATTATAATATGCTTTACACAGATGTGCTTGAGAGAAATCAAGCCCCATCAGTTGCATCTATACTCTGCACGTAATTGTGATCGATACAAAAGAGCTTTCAATGACAGACATTAAGACGTGTCCTATACCAAACTAAAGCCATACTGATCGCTGCAAGTCAACCAAAGATACACTCAAGCAGTCCTGTCATAAAAGGATGATGGCTCAAACACGACACTCCTGCTGCTCTTTCCATCTGTTACTTGTTTCAGAGTAGAGCCAGTTTGTTAGTGAACTACTTCTGCTTGACAACTTTTTTCAGCTTAACAGAAAGGGCACAAGGAAAAACATTACAAGAACCTAAGTGATATTTTGCCAGAAGAATTCTGGCTGAAATTCACATTTCTAAGCATTTCTTGGTTCTACAATCAGACTCCCATGTGTGTTCTGTAGCAGAGAAGAGCCACAAGAGAACATATTGTTGAGGATAATGACTTGCTTCAATCTCCATTTCATGTGTTTCACCTTTTATTCAAAGAACAAAGCACAAACATTGGCGACCATCCCATTTGAGATATTGCCACAAGGCAGATATATTTCATTAGATAAACACTGGGAAGAGGAAGTCTGGCAAGATGCCCCCCCCCCAAAAAAAAAAGTGCGCAGTGAGCCAGAAGCCTCCTCCTAATGCAGCATTTGAGTGTAGAGCATCTTGTTCCCCTTCAGCCTTGCCTCAGTTCTCATAAGTAACCAGCCACAGAGAGACCATTTTCTCTTCTTTCCCTGTCTTCACTGAGATAAACCCCTCCATCTCCACAAGTTAATGACACAGAGTATGCTACACTTTGGGACTTTAAGGACTTCATGTACAGCATGTTGTCATTTGTCCACTACAATCCAACAGTTTTCATGCAAGGAGGAAGAGATCTCACTTGCTATAATTACCCATAGCTGTAAACAATGATACAAATACAGCCATTCAATAGTAGAAACTATACCACCAAAATAATAGAGGTGACTATTCAAGTGCAGCCTCAAAATGGTCACTTCAGCGTATATGGTGCTGGCTTCGTTTTAACAACTCAATTGAGTGCATTAACTTCATAGCCAGGTAAGGTTTTACTGCTGAATAGACAGGCCAAGCTGCAAATGGTCTTACACTGATCCATATAATTTGCCTTGTATAAAAGTTACTCAGGAGTTTGTGATTAGATATATATCTTAAAAGGCACAATAACTGCTGCAGTATATGCATTAGAGAGGACCAAAGTGAAGAGGCATGAAAATCTGCTAGTATATCCTCAGAGGATTAAACTGACCAAATATGCGTGACAAGCTGAGGAGTGAAGAACTCCGAAGTGCAAACACTGACATACACAGCATGTCCTTGAAAACAAAAAAGCCCACAAGGAATGGTTCAAAATACCCAAACTGAAATGCACAGATTTGGCTCCCAAAGAAAAGCTAAAACCTAGAACACACACTATTAAAGACAGAAGCCTGTTGTCCCTGACAAGTAGGGGGAGCACTTAGTTTGGCCGAATATATATATATATGACACGAATTTGTGTCTACTTATATCTAGAATAAAAGCCTCACCATATCTGGTCAGTGTCTGCTAAAATTCCTGTATTAATTCCTGTATTAACATATGCCTGTGATGTTCTGATTTTAACCAGCATATATATATATATATAAAAGTCTAAA
This sequence comes from Fistularia commersonii, assembly GCF_037954325.1. Taxonomy (NCBI): domain Eukaryota; kingdom Metazoa; phylum Chordata; class Actinopteri; order Syngnathiformes; family Fistulariidae; genus Fistularia; species Fistularia commersonii. The sequence continues at coordinate 7,285,204 of NC_141302.1, forward strand.
TTATGTTTATACACATAATCAGCTCAAAAAGTAAAACAAAAATATTTAACTTTTAGTAGTATCTATTTTTTAAGTTATTTTAAAAGAAATTTCAAGAAAATATCAGCCAGATCATCTGGCTGGATAAAGTCGGGGGCTCGACTCCTGACTTACCGGGTACTTAGCGCAATACAGCGCAATACATTGCCAATTCAAACTTTTTAGGAAATGATGCCAAGCCCGAACAGTGACATAGTAAATCCTTGGACCGAAAGAAAGACAAGATAGAAAATATGTTTTTTTTTGTCATCTGGTTTGCAGCCCAAGGCATTCCAGTTGTGAACGGATTACTTGGAACAATGAATAAACCACCACTGCCACAGCCTATCACGATCTCAACAATGAAAATATTCATTGTGTTTATAAAAAAGGATTACCAGTAAAATTTGACTGATCTATTATTGACCATGAGTTTCACTGACCAGCAATAAAAATAAACTACTTGAGAAATTACCGAGCAAAGTCAGTGAAAACAGAAAAACAAAAAAACAAACATATTAATAGATACTAAAACGTCTGAATTAATCATGTGAATAGTATATACAATGCTATCTGGAATTTAATTCAAACATGATAGGCAAACATCTAATGTTAAAGGAATGGGTTATAAATAACAGCAATGATGACACTGGGTTTGAGAGCTGTTACATCATCATCACCTTCTCAAAATAATTGCTGCCTCATTCAACATGTAGATAAGTTTCTTTGGTTTTCTGAAAAAATGACTTGTGATTATTTTAAGATAAGGATATGATGATTTTTATTTATCAACCATAATGGGCTTTGTTTTGTGGCGTCTTGTAAGAGAGCTGGGTAATGGTTGTCCAATATCATTGCTATTTACATTTTACCTTGATTGAATAAACATCTATGAATCTTATACCAAGGACAAAGTTTCCCACATTTATAAATCTCATACCTAAGACAATTTTTTCCACATTTTGACTATCCTTTGTGACGACAGTCTGATTCACATTGCTTGGCCAAGGCATGCGCCGGTTAGTTAAAGATGAAGACATGATGGATTACAATAAGCTGACATGAGACAGATTAATTGTTAATAGTCTTAAATGCCTACTTCAGTACATTTTGGTTTAGTCCCTCATCATTAGCACATATTTAGCTAGTTACAGAATAAAAAGTATTTTGTAGGAGAGAATTTGTTGAAATCTTGTCTTGGCAACTGATTGATTTTCTTCGTCCAGTTGCTAAGACAAGAAGATTTTGACAAGAATTCACTATGACCTGGATGACTGAGAACCTACACAGACCTGTAGGAGAGAACGACATAATTTGTTGTCCTTTGAGGTGGATGATGGTTTGCATGATAGAGCTGATATGTCTGCAATTTGATTTGTTTTAGACACATTTTTAGCTAAACAGTGTATTTTTTTTCTGCAGACAAGAATTGTTGATTATATTAAATCTGAGATATAGCAGAGATCTGTGAGATAATTCTGCAGTATAAGATCAAATAAAAACACAAATACCAAAATATTCAAGAGCTTGGTAAATTCAAAAATGTGTAGACTTGATTCAATTTATCAGTCAGAAAAATAAATATTATCAGTCCACTTTTATTTGGTATTTCCACTTCACATACATTCATATATTGGCATCAAGAGATCGCTAGCTTTTGGAACCTGTTGTAAAATATTTGTGAGTTTAGAAAAGATTTCATTAAGCAATAGTCTCTGATCGATCTTTAAGTGAATGGTCTCAACTTATCAAGCGCTTTCACACCTTTCTTGTCCAAAGTGCTTTATACTACATCATTCTCACACTGATGATAGCAGAGCCAGAACCAGGCCATAGGGAGAAACATGGGGTTCAGTGTCTTGCTAAAGGACACACAACATGTGGAGGAGGAGGAGGAGCCAGGAATCAAACCCCTGGCCTCCTGATTGTAGGAACGCCTGCTCTACCAACTGATCCACAACAATTAATCATAAAAAATAAATGAATTTAAAAAATCCCACCTGACAAAATATGAATTGCATTTGTAGTGTCTTTAAGCTTCTTGCTCATTTGCTGCGAGTATTTGTGCATATGTGAATATGTGAAAAGATTTCCAAGCCCCTTCAACATTTCCCCACAAGTGACGTTTTTATTTCCCATTCTGAGGAACACACCACATCATTCTCTGGTCTCTCTTTGGTATTTCTTTTCATTAAATGTTTCAGTGATCATATATCGTATGGTGTAATTTGGTGAGAGAAATAATCATTTTTGGAATTCAGTCAATATACGTATCCCTGAAAATAAAAATGCAACAGCAATATGAACAAATAAACATGAATGGTAACCAAAACTTTAATTCATAAGAGTACATCCAATATTTTCATAAATTTCTCATAAGAAATAAAGATGTTTAAAGAAGGGTTAATAGAGTTTTAATGATTACATTTGGCCGATGGATGTATGGAGTGTGTGACATGAAAAAAACTATTAGAAAAGGGTAATTCGTTCTAATTTAAAATGCATGACAAGGACATTTTGTGCGCATGACATGATGAAACCGTCCGTAAGGAACAGTGCGCTTTGTGACTAAATAGTCCAATACACTAATACAAACTTAAACAACAGTAACTTATGGAAAATAATGCTCTAAAGTAGTTCTGAGGCTTTCCTACAATAATGACAAGTGGGTCAATTGCTGTCTCATAACCATCAATGAAATGAACAAAAAAAAAAAAAAAAAAAAAAAAAAAAAAACTCACTTATGTGGGGCGTAAAAAGCAAAATTCAAGTGACAATTCCCAGTTGTGATCTACAGGTTTCCTTCAAAGTTTGAGAGCACAATTAAGTTGTTTTTCTCAAAATGCAATATATGGAAATAAAAAAGCACATTAACTCATCCTACATATCCAGAAAACCAGTTACATTAAGGCAAAAAAGTGCAAAAAACAAAAACGTAATTGCATCTTCATTTTTTCTGAAGTTGTCAGCAATGTAATTAATAATTTTTTTACCAAAATAGTCTTCTGTGGTCGCAATTAATATTTGTGTAGTGACTGCTTGTGTAAAGAGCTTTAGCTAAATGCATTGGTACTAAAATTCAGCAAAAAAACAATGTAAAAAAAGAGGCACAATGTGCTTGCCATGCACCTATTCCAATTGGTTTATATAAAAGCATGGAATACTTATTAATAATGCTATTTTGAAGCTCAGTTCCAAAATAAGTTCACAATTTTAATAGTCACAACTCAGCCACTAAATGTAGAGACTATCTATCTAACCAGTGCAGGTTCCTACCATGGTAACTCAGTTTTATAATTAAAATAGCAATCCAGAGACAGTAATTACATCGAGAAATTCCCATCACCCTTCGGATATGTACTTTTGTGATAGTGACGGGGTTCAAGGACACTTCATGACTTTCTTCCAGTTATGACCCACACATGGCCAGAAGACAAAGGCTGGAACAGAAATAGAGTAAATTTAAGGGTGAACAAAATGGGTAGAAAATTCTTGCTACCAACTGTATCCTAACCCAGTTCTGACAGCAGCACACATTGCTGTATAAAGCACAGTGATGTGGCCTTCAGAAGTTAACTCACTGTCCTGCATTTTAGTCACTGTCAGCAGCCTTTATTTAGAAAGGCAATGTGGGGGCTCAATAATACATAAAGACAAGCGCTCTTATCTCTTGTCCCACTCAGGAGCTTTGAGGCTGCTGAAATTCTGGAAGTTGCATGAACAGCACGGGACCCCCCCCCCACACGAAAAAAAAAGGTTGGGTTGTATCACACACACACACACACACACACACACACACACACACACACACACACACACACACACAAGTAGAAAAACCAAGTCAACTAGAATATTTTGACAAGCATACACTGAGATACAAAGACTTCTCATTTTTTTTCCTACAGACGGTAATCAAATTACTGAAATTATGTCTCATACAGGCAACTTAAATAAAAAAGGATTAAGCTGTAACACTATAATGCAAATTTCTTATAAAACTAGTTTGAGAAATGTAGTCAGTCTTTCTGCAAATTGTTGCAATTCCGTCAACTCTACCATAATAATGAATTATAATGGTAACTCATCTGTCACATAATATAAAAATAATTTTGCAAGACCCATAATGTAACACATTAATAATACAAAAGTATTGCTAATTCTACATAAACCATAGTTCCGAAGTCCCGATTGATATGGAGATCCTTCGGGATTATTCCTAGAAAGCCAACTAAGTAGTCGTCACAAACTGCCTCACGGAATTGAGATGACTTCAACCGATTCATCAATTAAATCAAAGACAAATAAGGACCAAAATTTAAAAAAATAAATTAAAAAAAAGTACTTTATCCAAGATCGACTGTTACGGTTAAACAATAATGAAAAAAAATCTGCAATGCAAAACTCCAGTAAAAATTGAGTTCCCCCTGCAGATGTGTCGACCAAACAAAACTTTAAGCATTTTCAAATGGACTGTGAAACACACATTAGCGCATATAATTCCAAGGCTTGCCTTTCAGGCACTAAATTGGCAGCGATGACATTACTGTAATATACTGCAGAGGAAAGTACTCTGCGGTGTCAACATGCCCTGAACGACAAAACCCTAAGACACAATGCTTGACAAAATGTTTAAGCTTAAAGGAGTCGTAAGTGGCTCAAGCATCCCTCATTAGTGAGCTCACAACTTCCAGCTGGCCCGTGAGGAGACACGAGCCGTCTAATGGAGTCATTAGCTACATGTGTGCAGCAGGCAAAATGCGGGACACCGCTGACCGAGCGGCGTTAAACAAAATCTCATAAATTAGAAAGCTAAGAGACGACTATGACTTTTAGCAGTCTGTCTTTAAGACATAGCAAGGCTACAATATAGTTCCTCTCAGGCGCAAACCGCGTCTTACATTTTCAGCCAAATGCGTTTTTTAGACGAATGCTAGGTACAATCTTGCCCGGGCAGTGCGGAACTTGCAACGAGCTCGGTATTTATCAGTACGTCGACACTTTCACGATAGCCAGTACGGTAACATTAATGCCAATCTTTTTTTTTTTTAATATTGCAGAAAAAGTGTTGGAAATGAGAAAGATGCTGCTGAGGAGAGACGAGTAAAAAGAAACGAACTTTCAGGAGACATGCGTCGTACAAGGTACTTGCTAGCATACCGCGTTAGCCCTTTTCATTATTATTATTTTCCTTTTTCGCTATCAGCGTGTGACACTGAGGCTTTGGGAATTATTTTTTAACACATCCTTAATGTCTTACCTTGAGGTGTTGAATCGGCGTCACGGATTAAGACTGCGGACACCAAACTTTAGGTCTGTCTTTGCTAGGTGGAATAAGGGGCGGTGGCGGGAACGCGGCCACCCTAAGTAAACTAATCAGGCACCCAGCCAATCAGAAACCATTTCGTATCTACTCCTGCAATGGTCTTGATGTGATTTGATTTGCTGCAGGTGTACGCTGGCTCCTTGTGGTGCAACGTGAATTCAATTTCCACCAAATATACTCGCATCCTCCACATAGCGTTAGCTACCTGAAGCCGCCAGTAGCCCAACGTTTCTAAGAGGCCTTCAAGTGCGACGTCAAAATAGGACCTTTAAAATTAATTCACTCTAATGATGAGAGGAATGGTGCCAAGAAAAAGTTCCCCAGTGAGGTCTTCCACCCGACGAGCTAGACGCGTTTGTTAGGTTGAGGAGGAAAATATAAAAGTGGCTGCTGGCAGTTGTGACCCATATTATTTGTATTTTCTATTTATAGGAATGGTCTGCATGCAAATACAATTTGTAAGTCGAAAGCAACAGTAGAACTAATTAAAAATAAGATAAAGTAGAAATCCACTAACTCAAAGTAGCTTCACACACAGGCTGTCCTTAAACCATATCCTATTATTTATTACAATCGCACAGTCAGTCCATTGGATAACTGTATTTACAACGATAATGCATCTAAAAGCCAAGTAGTAAGTTAAAAATAACCTCTGTATTATGCCATGCACATTTTTGAAATAATGTCAGCAAGTTTACAAAATCAAGAAATTTGACAGGAAACCAAAAGTGGTCAGGTTGTCCCGCGGGTATCATTGCAGCAATACATTTGCCCAAACGCAAACTGTGCAATTAGTCTATAATGGATGACACACTAACGCTGATGCTATGACAAAAAAATAAAAAATAAAATCCTGATATCATGTTTAACAACGATTCATTTCTCAGCCAAAGGCCTAGATTTCGACATATTCGAGCAATACATGTGTCCGTGCGAGCGCCGGCGGGTACCGGAACGACCACATGTTCGGCGATAGCCCTCCTATCCCGTCGAGTAAGTGTGTACGATAACGCCGAAGCCCCGCAATTCTGACCCGTTACTGGCGACATGAAGGCATCACGGCGACTTTCCCATTGCGTTTACATGCAAGACGATAATCTGAGACAACGAATACATGATCTCTACTTCCAGTCTATACAGAACTGACAGAGTAAAATCAATTATAAAATGATCATTTTTTGATGTGAATGAACAAATGTGTAAAAAATATCTTACCGTTTCTATAAATGAAAGTTATGGTCGTCCTTAGGCAAACAATCTCTGAATGAAAACACCTCGCCAATAGCTTGTAAAATGATGGATTTCTGCTCTCTTAGTTCAAACTTGGAAACATAAAAGCCAACACAAACAAGATAAAATGAGGAAATGAAATATTTATTAAATCAAAACACAGAAATAATCTCCTTTCAGAAAATTCATGAAACAAAAAAAGAGGAAAAAAAGAACAGAAGAAATAAAAGGAATCAAATAATTTAAAAAAAAAACCCGGCTTCTGCCCGTCTCGCTCTTTACAGGTGCGCCACACAAATACGCGACATCACTGAGTGGAAACCAATGCAAGGAGGAGGTTGTCTTTAAAAGGAAGATAGTCCTGCCGGCAAATATATAGGGCCGTATCACAGCATGCCTATACCTCTCCGCTCTCTTCGTTTCATCCATTCAACCTACACATGTACACGCATTGGACGCGGAAGTATACCCAGAGAGGCTCCATCCACCGCTTATGCACACAGAGGCTCTTCAATACCATTGGTTCGAACACGATCCTCGCAGGGCTCCGCCGTCTTCCCAAATCGCACGATGTTATTCGCCCTCGCCACAGTCACTCAAAACGATCAAGCGTTTATTTTTTCTTTTTTTTTTCCCTAAATATGGCATTTGGAGTCAAACATCTCCTCCCAAGACACGGACCGTACAGCAGGCGGGAATAACGCCGCGGCTTCAGAGTATTTAACACCACGCCATCCGAGAAACAGATCCTGCTATAGTCATTAAACGCGTGTGCTGCATTCACGTATCCGTTTTTTTTATAATGCCTCGAGACGAAACGATGAAACACCTCCGAAATATTCATCAAAATCACACCAAACGTGCATTTGATCCCATTTCGTGCAACATTCGTGTTTCTAAATCAGCATAATTATTCATCGGAGCGAGTTACCTGGAAGTCAAGCTGTTTTTTTTTTTTTTTTTGCTGCAAAGGCAGACGTGTGTTACTGACAGCGCCGCGGAAAGCAAAGCCACACACTCAGCATGTTTCAGCACCACGGAGAGCGCAGCACATCTTCAGCCCACATGCTTCCCACTGTCTGCCTCAGTCAACGGTCAGCCATCGACCCACAGGCTGGAGACAATGGTGGGCGTTAATACGGACTCCCCTGACGTATTTTAAAACAATGAAAAGCCATTTGTATGTATCAGCCCGAGCACAGTGGTATAAAACACACTTAAGAGGAAGCTTTGCACCAGGAGTGGCTGCACGCTTATCCCATGCGCATCTTTTGTCGACTTCCAGAGGGTGGAGCAACAGTTAGAGTTGCAAGGACGCGGTTGGAAGTCAGACCGTGGTAATGCACATTGTTTCCCCACATCATCATGAGGGGACACTGGCGTAAGACCGAGATTCAAACGCTCATTAAAAAAACATTCTGTCCAGCAAAGGCGGGTCTGGCAGGAAATGACCTGCAAGAAATAGTCAACAAAGAAAGGTAGCAATAGAGTAACTCTACTGCTACCCTTCACTGAGGTAGTTTTTATTGTCGAATAGGAAAAATAGAAAAGAGAGACAGTGGAAGGCAGTATCTAATTTCAAATGACACACACAGCATTGTAATTTCTACATCGTAAATCTTTTACAGCTTCATACAAATTAGATCCATTTGGATGAAGAGGTGACAGGAAAGGAATTGCTATTGTAATACTACCATTTTATTATTTATTCCATACGTGTTCTTTCACACCCACAACCATACGCACATTGAGACCACTGTTTTGCTTTTCTGTCAGTCCAACAGCCCAGGCCCAAGATGCCCCCCACCCACACCCACATCCACACACACACCTCACTTTTGACACAGCCACCCCACCTGCCTCTGGTATGAGGCATCTGGTTCTTTCTGCCAACATTGAAATTTTCCTGACCACAGAGGAATTGTCTGATCTTTATGAATCTTGAGAGATCCTTATTTGGGAATGAAAAGTACCCCGATATAGGTTCTTGTAGAAATTGCTGATGTATGAATAGAAATTGATGAATTGATGAATTGAAAATCTCCAGCCCAATTAAAACTTGTACATTTACAGACATGATGCTGAATGTACATTGGGCTCAAAGAAATAAATTGTACAGAGGTATGCACACACACACACACACACACACACACACACACACACACACACACACACACACACACACACACACACACACACACACACACACACACACACACACATTAAAAAATGTGAGTTTTTCATTGTCTCACTATTTAAATAAAAACCATCACAGCTTTGTTGACTGGGTTGTAACTTCCATTGAACACTGTACTTTTTTGTTTTGTATTGTTTTTCATGGAATGAACTGCAAGTGAATTTCACGTATTTTGACATAGACAGTCACAGTTTTTGAATGACAGAAGAACTGTAGATGAAGAAGTTAAAATTGAAATGCTGCTGAGTATAATGAACCAGAGTTTATAGCTGTGCCTCAATATCTGTACATAGAGAGAGATACACATTTGCAGGGACAAATCAAACATGCATTTGTCACAAGATGGAGAATTCACTCCACTATGGAAAAGGAAGATCGATTACCTGGTGAAGTTGGTAATGTCAAGACTCCACGATTTGCCTTTGTCTGAGATTGAAGTAATGTTTCTCAAAACTGAATTTGTCATTTAATAAAATATGACGGTGGTTTTCAGTGACAGCAAAAGATGTAAAATTGAATCATGAACTAATAAACCGTGTTTTCCCAGTTATTTTTCAGACTTCAAAGCGATGTAAGTAGGGTGATGAGCATGAATGACGTCAGTTGGAGAGAGCACAAATGAATAGCTTTGTGTTAGTCAAACATATTACATTGAATGTATTTCTTTTAAACTGCTGATGTAGTGCACTGTCAACATTAACACTAATTTGTAAGGAACTACACAAAATATTACAAGCAATAATACATAGTTATTCAGACTATTCACCTCACCTGAATGTCACTTTCAGTACTTTCTTGAAAAAGCTCCAGTTTATTGGTGCAGACCTTATCTGATTAGACGATCGAAACTCAGCATGGGAAATTCAAATGCTTTAAAGCTCAAATTGAATTGAAAAAAACAAACAAAAAAAAAACCTGGATTCATTCTTTCAAAAATGTTTCCAGTCTTTACATCTTGCTAACAGCACATACTTTAGTTTGGTTACTCTGGTTTCAGGCTTTAGGGAAGTTCATGCCCACAAATATCAATCAGATCATTAGCATTTAGATAGCATATAACATTCTTAAAATGAAGAGGAACATGGACCTTTTGTACTTGCTTTAATGGTGATTTGTGAAAGTGTGTCTAAAAAGAATGTCAGAAAGACTTCATGGATTGGTGGATTATATTGAAAAGATCAGTCTGGGAGAAGGGTTAATACAGCAGTAAAATGTAAAAGCACTAGCCTTGTATCCCGTCATAGAATTAGGCATTAAAATCACAGTATGATGGAAATTAGTTCACACCTCAAAAGGACTGCTCCATCAAACTCTCCAAGTCAGACTCAAATTGGGGTTAAACACACGCACGCACGCCCACACACGCACGCCCACACACACACACACACACACACACACACACACACACACACACACACACACACACACACACACACACACACACACACACACACAGGATATATCACAAACTAGCTGTCAATACTTCCTGATACAAAATATTAAGGCACTCATGAGATTTCCCCTGTGTTGCAGTCAAGGCAGCAATTATGACGAAGTCTTACCACACTCCTGAAGCCCTGGTCCAGCACGGTGTTCCTGTTAGGGCCTAACAGCATGCTCCCAGCCAGCCTTACCACACACCGGGGGGAGCAATAGCAAAAACAAAAACAAAAACCAAGGAGACAAAGAAGCACAATGCAGTGTGGCAGTATGAATACATTGGCTTGACTAGTTAAAGGAAACCTCTAGCTGACAGCATAAAGAATATAAACTTGAACATAAATAATTCTGTCCCATAAGATTTTAGCTTTAGATCAAGTGTACCATATGATTGTTGGGCATGAGTATCAAGTTTGATAAAGAACCTCAGCAGGAAACTGGAAACATCATATGTCCTGTTGTACTCACTGGACATGAGTCAAAAGGTTACAATCAAGTTGATCATGAAACTCTTTGATGTAATGCAATATAGCAGTCATGGAGAGAGGGTGTTAGTATTTAAACTTGACTGGGGATCACATCACCTTCTCCATGTCAGATGTCATAGATATGACCATATTTGTAATGAGTATAGGCCTTGGTAGGAATCCAGGTCAATGCCACAACATCAGTTCAACCTGTCTTTGTAATGTGAGGCATCAAGGACGATGTGGATAAGTACTAAGACTAGTTTTCAATTCAAGGATGTTCTCCGGAATGTGTGAGGTGCCATTTCCTGCAACAATTTCACATACAAAACAAGGAAGTTGGTGGTGAGGCTGGGCAAAAAAAGTATGAAAAAATCTCACAAATTTGAATAGAACATTTACTCAATCACATGGATGATTAAAATGGATATATAATAAAAAAATGCATTTTAATATGTAAAATCAGGCACTTTGGTGCCAGAGCATGACTGCAGTGCAGAATCATGGCATTTTTTTTGCTCATGTTCTTACTGACTTCTTGCTGATTATTGATTTTTTATGGATGTCTCCTTAATGACTTGCTACCCAATTTGGTTTTCAAACCAAAAGCAAAATATATAAAATAAACGCATTATAAAACAAAATTCTTCACAAATGAGAATATTTACAGACTAAACAAAAATATCTATCCCGTCCTGTATTGGGGTTTTGTCAAAGTAATGATTGGTTGCAGGGCATAAAAGAATTCTCAAGCTCCTCTCATCTTCTCTCTCCTCATTGATAATCTGTATGACTGATCCAGTGGGAACAGCCTCCTGCTATTATATGTCAAGGGTGAGTGGTCTTGACCTCCCTGCACACTTACTGGCAACCTACATGGCTGACAGGCCAGCATTTTATCAAGCAAAGTCGTTGTGTCTCTCCAATAGACTCTTGCAGGAGGATTCAAATGTCAATAGTGATTCCTTTGAGACATTAACGCTCCCTGAGCTGGAGCCTCTTGCGTAGCAATGGTTTCAGCGTTGATTTGAGGTGATTATTAATGCTCCCTGCTGGGGCTGGACAAAGATACATCAAAAAAAAGAAAAAAAAACTCTGGAAGGCATCAAAAATGGATAATAAGGAAAAGTGCTGAAAATATCTCTTTGAATGAGTCTGATTCTTTGCACACCACTTTGATGGAGAAAGGAAGAGGATGGACCTGTATAGCAGCTTTTCAGGACTAGAGCACAATTGTCAAAAGTACTTTTGGAGTGGAAACCTTTTGTTGCATTGGCTACAAAAAGGAGACTAACAATATACACTATCTCTGCGTGTAAACAGGAGAAGGACATATATATGATTCAAATTTGGTAAAATATGATGGGTGACAATTCACGACATGATTAAAATAATTGTTCACGTTATTCTTGGCACTAAACTATGGAGCATAATTTGCAGCTATGCTTTTCATGCTAATACTTTGTCACCTGGTTCAATACCGAAAGAAAAAAGGGCTTTAGGAGGATGAGATCATTTCCCCTTTTTGTGTATTTCCCCACTGTATTTGAAGTGATGCCTGTGTATGATGTCATTGATTGTAGACCATCCAATATGGGTCCTCTGCTGGGAAGCAGAGCTCCTACTGTGACTGTTAGAGCCGTGTAATGCAAGACTGGATGATATCACCACAAGAGAGCGGGCCCCTTAGAGGCAAAAATGACAGTCTCACATGATAGCATTTGAGAATTTGATACATAAGATGTCAATATTGTGTATATATATATATATATATATATATATATATATATATATATATATATATATATATATATATATATATATATATATGTGTGTGTGTGTGTGTGTGTGTGTATATATATATATATATATATATATATATATATATATATATATATATATATATGGTATAAATACACTTTATGGAGGATTGATTTGGGAAATTTTGAAGGGTTAGTGTGAATGCACTTGTGCTTCTATGAATGAAGAAAAATTGTGTCTTAGACAATCTACACACTTCAGTCTATAATTATCTCTCTCTATTATATGAAAAGGAAAAAAAATATTTGAACAGGTGATACATTGAAAACTATGCAAGGAGTGACAAATGCTTTTCATAATGATACTGATAAGATATGCTCCACGATGCAACATTTGGGGTTAAGAGCCCAGAAAGTAGCATCATTATTTTTTTCTGGGATAAACAGTTTAACAGACAGACAAGCGAAGCAGAGTGCAAATTGCAATAGCCAAGACTTAAAAAGAACAAGGAGGGCATCTTTGAAACTACTACACATTTCCTGACAACTTTGATCGCATTAGCATTCGGTCAAATAAATTATTCTAATTAAAAACCAATAATTGTATTGGAATTTGTGTTTCTTCATTTTTTTTCCCAGACAAAGCAAACAAACTGCAGTCACATTGTCTTCTGGACAAAAAAAGGCCATTTTTATTGAAAAGCTGCTCAATTGCGATAATAGAGAAAGCCCTAAAAGCAACAAAAACCAAATAAAACCCAAAAACAATTTCTTTCATCTTGATCCTTGGGGAAATACTGCTTGCGGCGGAATGGAGCGAGGTTTCGGATCTCTGAGAAAATAGGGCATGAAATCTCAATTAGATGTGTCAAGGTGCTGGGAAATTTCAATGCTTTTTTTTTTTTTTTTTTTTTTTTACACACACTTGTCTCTGGAAGACACCGAGGAGCGATTGACCATAGTGCCTCATTCTCCTCCGAAATAGCCTGGTCTAAATAGTCTGATTGCAGAGCAGGATGGACAGCATGGGCCTGTCTCTTCAGGGTGCAGGCAGGGGGGGGGGGCAGGATGGGGTGCAGGTGCCGGGAAGACAACGATCGATTAGCTTGTCCGCAGATAAAATAAGAAATCAAGCGTTTTTATGTGGCACTGCTCCCTGGCAAGGCTTTGCTAGGTCCAAGAGATTAAAAAGTGAATTTCCCAGAAAACAAACAAAGGGCATCATTAAACAGTGTCTCTAGACTGCTCACATTTTGTCTCTTAAGTGCAATTTGATCTTTGACTCCCTTTTAAATCCAAATGTCTAAGAGGTGGAGAGAGTTTCTGAGCCCTTGCCTGATTGAAAGCCAATTGTGTCTGACTTCAGCCCCTGGCACACACAAGCCCTGACACGAGAAAGGCTCTTGACTTTAGAGAAAACAAGCTCTTTGATTCACTTGCAGATCAGCCATGGTTTCTTCGATGTCTCCAGCTTTTATTTGGCTTTTGCTTCAGTAGAATTTAGTCGGAATTGATTACACAGCCTTGTATCACTTCAGTGCATCATATTGCACTTAATACTGAACAGGGAAATCAACTCGTGACCAATGGAGAGTTCTTCATGAGCTCATTTATTTCAGATTACCAAATTTCTTTCAGATCATTAATCGATTATTTTCCCCATACTAATAGATGGCTGTTTAATAGAAAGTTCCTTGCATCTGCCAGCCCGGCGAACAAAACACAACTCAATGTGCAGTTTTTGAAGCTTGTGTTTGTACACACTAATCAGTTAAAAAAAGTGGTCAAGGACGAAATTGAGGGTTATCTCTCAGCACAGCAAATGTTTTACTTTGATTTCATTATGGTTCAAAAACATTGAATATTGCAGGCACATGCATGATTAGCTGAGGGTTATTGTCAGCTAAAATCTATTTCCCCCTTCACCTGCCATTGTTGTGGTGTTTGGCTTACAGCCACATGAAAGGATTCTGCTGTCAGTCCAAAATGTCAGCCTTTTAGAAAGTAAGAACAAATAGCATTTTGTTTTTAATATGAAAGGGACTGATTTATCCAAGTTGCTGTGAAAGGATCAGATCACAGCTGTGGAAAGGTCTTGTGTGTATAAATCCAGAACAAAAAATGAAATGTTTTCACCTAAGAATTGGATGCTTAGTATGAAATTTGAAAAAGAGGGAGCACAATGTAGATTCACTCCACTACAAGCGACAGCAGAAATTGTAAACAAATAGCTCAGGTTTCTCACATTTACTATTCAAATTCAGTTTGTCCTATCACAATAAATACTGTTAATAATGCCTTCTCAGCCAAAGGATGAGTGTTCAGAAAAAGGGGAAATATAATCAAAAAATATGATTTCCCCTCAAAAAAACCAACAACAAATCAACCACTTTTATTTAAATGCAAAAAGTGATTTAATCACTTTTAAAAATGTCATTTTTTTCTAAACTTTTCAATGAATGATTATATTCTTAATTTTTGGTGCTGATTGTGAGTTGCATTTTTGTTCATCTTCAATCTGAAGATAATTTCGTCCGCAAGGATTGTTTTTTTTTTTTTTTTTTTCCCATATCTTTCAAAGTTTCAGGCCATTCTGATTAATAAAATCACCAGTGTTTGTGCTAAAAATACCACTGTCTGACTTACATTCTTCACCCACATTCGAGCATGAGCATGCACTGCCAATCTTGTGATAATTGTGTTTAATGTCTTTTGATGTATTGCAAGGTGCTCTCAACCTTGCATTAGAAAAAAGGCACATAATTGTAATTCATTATGCATTAGCTAAACCAAGTGTCAGATAGAATGTTGTTGGACTAGGCCCGAAGAGCTAACATTCTCAAATTAAAGGAAGGATTTCATCAGGAAGCAAAGAGAAGAGGATAAATGTTATATATTCAGGTCAAACAAACAAATGATGGGACGATTAATTATTTAGCACTGGCAGTTTGCTGAGATAATGGCATCTCCGCCCTAATGAATTTAACTAAAGAGAAACATATTGGATCCTATTTCAGTTCACAATTTGAGGTATGATTCAGCTCTGCACTGTCACATTAGAGCATCTCCACAGTTAATTGCTTACACCCAAAGAAATATTTGTACAAATTAGATGGAGGCAAAATGAATTGAGCATCCTCCTCATTTATCAGTTGACAGAGACTTATGGTGATGTGACTAAAAATGTAGGACAAAGGGGACATTGAAAAGAATCCGTCTACATCAGGAAGAAGTAAAATAAATCTATTGATGTTGACAGTGAAATCCAAAATAACAAAAATGTAAAAGAAAACATTTTTTCATAATAATGTATCCAAATCGAATGTGATTAAATGCCAAAAACACCACTTATTTTTCTAAGATATTCAGATATCAAATGCATCTGAGCAAAAGGACAAATGTGTGGGTTCCCTGTATTTTGTTTCAACGTTAATCATGACTTTGAAGACCATTTGGAATCACATTTAGTTAACATGTGCTTAATCAGTGTTAAAAAATGACTAAAAGGGTGCCTGGTGATCATTTACAAATATTCCAGTGAAACCAAAGGTGTGTGAGAAGCAGATACAGCAGCTCACCAGCTGTGTACACGCAGTGTGCAGTTAGCAGTGGAAGGTGGAACATTACACCAAGCAACAAGCCCCTCTGAGAGATTTGGTGTGGGAACAGGAGATTACTGGTTCAATTACTTTGACTAGCTGAAGAAATATGGCTAAAATCGTTATTCTGACACAAATACGAAAGTAATATTGTGAATATACCCAAACGGATATAAAAATATTGTCTCTGATAAACAATTAGGCCTCTTTAGCCAGAAATACAGGGCAACAGAGTTTTGTCTGCTTGTATTAGCATGGTGATAATACTGAGAATTTACAAATATAATTATGAATGGAGATGGACGAGCCCCTCTACAGACACACAAATAAATAAAAGTAAATATAATGTTCCTATATTTTCAAATTGATTTTAATCACTGGATACACAATATATTATTTACATTTTGTTGGTTCTTGTATATCATGAGTAAATTTAATTTGAATTTAATTCAAGATAATTGGAACACTCCATGTATGTTCCCTAGATGGCTTTACTGTAAAAATCTGAACATTTCTGTCAACTTTCCTGGAATAATTTTCACATTTTTGTTTTTCTGGAATGAATTTTAAGATCTCATTGTAAGTAATTCAACCAGAAAAAGATGCTCAGTTTCATTTATTGATTTTCATTTGAATTTCCATATAACCTATTACATAGTAATTTATTATTTTATATCTGGCCAAGATTTTAATTGTGAAGGTGGGATGTGTAGCCTCAAATTGAAAACTATTTTTTGTCAGCTGACGATTTTGTAAAAACTTTACACTCATCCCAACCAATCACTAGCCATCTCTGTTTTTTAACCCTCTCCAGGCAGATGTTGCAGATTTGCGACAGCTAAATGCTACTTAGCTAATTACGCCACAACTTAATTTGAGCCTGAGAGGGTTAATATCTTTGACATAGATGAAACAAATACCTGCCATATGCTCTGATTCTTCCAGCAGATGTTGATTTAAATATATATAAGATTTCACCTGCTTTTGCGGCCAGATAAAAGTAAGTGGATCACTGAAGTTGTGGAGCCATTTTTGTAAGGATGAAAAGACCAGAGTAGTTGACAGTACCGCGTACAAGGACACATGAAAAACATGTGAAATAAACTACAATTGAAACACTTCAACTGAAAACTTATCAAAAAGTTTCAAAGGTTCATCATACACGACATGTTTGTCTAGGGCCTGGCGAGTCATAGATCTTTAGGTGTCCATCACGATGTGAGAGAAGACAGAGGAAAAATCCATTTCAATTTCAGTCTCAAAAAGTAACAATGGGGCAGGAAGATAATCTCAGCCACCTTTTCCACGGCTGCCGACACTGATCATATGAGGCTGCACGTGATTACAGAGAACTCAATTAACGTGAGCCCGGGGGACAGTTCAATCACAGAGACAAACATTCCACCAACATAGCTTACGTGACCTGCAACCAATTGTACATCTTAGCTCCACTGATTAAGTTCTACAGGTTTTGGATGGTGAATCTGACTGACATCTAGATAAGTCAGAGCCTGGAGAGGTAGATAAATTCTTGTGGTTGCTTTTCTGTTATTGCAGCATTTAGTGAAGGAAAAAAAAAAAGTTCATCTTTAAACTGTCAACTGAACTCTCAGTTAGCCTTAGTCAGGCTAAGCATAAATCCTCCAGATACGACTTTTCCTCTGATTTTACATTTGGGGTATCTGCGTATTTGCCACTTTCCACTGACAGAGTTTCATGTTTGCTCTCATATTTACCCCGCCATTCTCATGCAATGTTAAATATACCTGCTTTCACAGGGCGATTGGGGGGCGGGGGGGGGGGGGGGGGGTATTCTACAGAGACCAGAATCTAAAATCCATTTGATACAATTCTGTCTTGCAGATCACACATAGGTCTTGTGAATTACTCTCTTTCCATTTCAAAGTACAACAATCTGGGATTTTTGGAACTATAATTGAATCTGAGATCACGCATTCCCAGATATGGTGCCTGTTCCCCAGATACATGCATATCAGATGCATTCAGTGTTCAAAGTGCCTTTCATGATATTTCATGAGAATAAGGCTAATACATTGTGCTTAGGCAGATCACAATGGGCATAATCCCGTGTTTGGAAGACTACCTCCCAACGGCTCACAAATAATAAACCTTCTGTCTCTGACAGATGAACAGCTTCAGTCGTTTTGATTTGTTATGACTGCAACAGAGATTGCACAGTAAAATTGTGACAAACACAAACTGCACCCACTTTATTGTTGCTGTTGCGCAGCTATCAGGCAAAGCAGGACTCATCAGAAACTTTTTGAGCAGAATGTAGTTTATCTTGTTACACACCTTATAAGGAACATAATATAAGAATATCAAGTCAGAAAAGCCTTACAATTGCTAACCATGAAGACACCAATATAGACTGATTACATAATTAGCTGTTTTTTTAACAAAAAAAAAAAAAAAAAACTTTTACACTACCCTGCAACCCTGTTTGCAGGCTCTAGACCATGCATGAATAGAAAATGTATTAGTAAATACATTTTTACTCATAAACAGATTGTTAGACCAAATTATGCTTTTTCATTTCAAATTTGAAAAATAAATGCCATGGAGAAGTAAGCACCTTCTATGTCTAACAGTTTATGAGTATGGTTTTACAAGCAAATAATATATTGTACATCTGATTATTACAGAACACTTAAACACACTTTTTTCCTGATGTCATATCTCAATATTTTACTGTGCTGAACTTAAGCAGGTGGATGCCTGGTTCAGTCATTCATTTGTTCTCTACACCACTTATCCTGCACACAGGTTAGTGGTTGTTAAAGCCAATTCCAGCTGACACTGGCTGAGAGGTGAGCTGTACCCTGGACCAGTCGCACTGTCATTCAAAACAAGCAACCATTCAATTTCTCATGCACACCTATGAAAAATTGGAACTTTCAATATATTGATTGCAAATTTTTGCAACAAGAACCAACACAAGAACCGGAAGAGAACCTCTACAGGCACAATGAGAATATGCAAACTCAAAACAGATTGCTTGAAGTCTTGTGGTAAGTAAATTATCATTATAATCCCTAAATACACCAAAGACTATAGATTTTTTTAACTTTTATGAAGCTGTAAATGCCAAGCATCAAATCAGAATCAATTCCGCAACAGAGCAGACGCAATGAAATGAAGTCCTGTATAACCTCAATACATGGAGAAAACTCATCAGCGAGGAGCTTAGGTTCAATCTGAATGTAATTTATTTATTTATCTACTTATTCATCTATTTTTTCTTTTTTTTGTCTAATTTAGTGCTTTAAATAGCAACTTATACTCTGTTGTTTTGGTAACCCGTTGTACAACCACTTCTTTCCTTCATTGAGGGAATCTTAATTCACAAAGCTCATCTTTTTTAAATATGTCTCTCAAAACATAATTTATAACTCATTTTTACATTTCTTGTGCTTCAGTTTCTGTCCTCCTGGGAGAAGACGACAGGCATTTTGGAGCAAATCAAAATCAATAGCTATCTAAAGCGGAAAATCTCATGACATTAATCTTTTGTATCCACCAGTGACTCTCAATGCAATTAATCAATGCTTTAAACAGGAGATATTTGGCAATTAATCTTTTATTCTCTAATGGAACATACACACAGAGAAGCAAAGAGCTGCTGAAAGTAATAAAAAGTTACGCCAGGCCAGAGCTTATTCAATTGAAGTCTAATGAGGTCTATTATGAGTCAGATGTGGTCTTTTTGAAGTAGCTGAGTATACAGGGCCAATTGATTGGAGTGTACAACATTTTGCTAAATGTACAATTGTGGGAGAAGATGACTTCAGTAAGAATGGTTCATACGCTCCACATGGATATTACCAACCCTCGACTCATAACTAAATAAATAAACTAACACCCATGCGTAAAGATCAAAATATGTCTTCATGGCATTAGATGAACTTCAGATGAACTCCATTATGGGGTTTAAGTTTCTTTAACATTCAGTACAATTGTATTTGTTGGCAAAAAATACTCAAACACTTCTGCTAAACAAAGCCCCAGAAGACTTTCCACATAAGATACGACTCACAGCTCAGTCTGAATTTGTGTCAGCTTTATCAAACAGGTGAATCCACCATGACACCTACTCAGCGAGAGCCTGAACAAAACCCTACAGAAGAGAAATCAGTCAAGCCTGTCGCATTGACCTACTTGGTACTGGTGTGTATGGAACAGTGAGAGCTTGAGAAGTCTGTCTTTTCTTTCTCACTACTTCTCTTCTGAGCTTATTTTTTCCCACTTTGCCATGGCCAACCTTTTACTCTTAAGGAAAACGAAAAAAAAAAAAAATACACTTCACAGCTATGGAGGAGAGAATAAATAAATCAACTACCCTGAAGAACAGTGTGGCGTTTCACTTGGAATATAAATCAATTTGATGAATCTAATTACATATCACAGCTTTAATATTGTGCATTTGGAATCCAATTAGAAACATTTAGACCAAAAAAAAAAAAAAAAAACAATTCAAGAAAATATTTCACTGACTAAAAAGACAGGAGGAAGTTGCCGAGGGCACGGGCAACAGCAGGGTTTGAAGAGCATGATGCCGAGCAGCTGTGCCAGCATTTAAACCCCTGTTGTTTAATTTTTTTCTAAACTCAAATAACTTCAAGTTCAAGATTAATGACTGAATGCATGTTGGTGTTAAAATAAAATGGAAAACTAAAACCATAAAAAGGTAATTGAAAACTGTCTTTTCAAACAACCTTCCGCATAATTATGAGCATTACTGGCCTTTTTTCTGTTATAATTTATCCGCTATTAATCCCTCTTGGGGAAATTTGTTCTCTGCAATTAACCCATCATGGACAAACTATGAGCAATAGGCTGCCGTCAACCAGCGCCAGGGGAGCAGTTAGGGGTTCAGTGTCTTGCTCAACAGCGCTTCAACACACTAGGAGGAGCTGGATCTCAAACCAGGAATATTCGGTTCCAAAGACGATTGCTCTACCTCTTGCACCACACTGCCCCTAAAGCTTTGACCTTAAGTTTGTACATGTAGTCACTCATTACATGGCTTCCACGATAACTGCTGGTAAGGTTAAATGTCACTTTCAGTTTTGATCAAAATGTGGAAGGAAAAAAAAAAAAAAACTTTCCTTCCATTAAATTTTTTTGCTGCCCCTGGATGATGTAAGGCACTTAGAAAGTAAGTTGGGGTGGCAACTGTGTGCATTACATTTTGGAATTTACAAGGACACATTTGTAGACATTTTGGGAAATACCGTTATTTACTTTCCCTCCAAAAGCAAGATGAGAAGACCATCAGGGCCATGCTTATCCTATCCTACCATAGGGAAATAGATTGAAATACCATAGCTGTGTCTAATGCCTGGTGCACACTCAAGGATTTTAATATCTTAAAGGATTGTCAAAATGTGGGAGCGACAGACATAATGACGGATGTAACAGATTTTTAATACTTTAATCAGACGAACACATTCGCAAGATGATTCAGTCGAGGCACAGGACCACACACTTGGCATATATCCTGAATAATTTCAGAGTGGAGTTCAGCTCCAACAGGAACATGCAACATGAAATGTGACTTTAGGAAGAAATAAAGATGTTGCAGAGAGTCAGCTTTCTTGCACTTGCATATGCTTTTTTTCTGCACAAATGTAAAATGAGAGCCCAAAATTGGTCTGATTATCCTCTAATATAGCCTGTAGCTAGGTAAACAGATTAATACACTCCTAAAAGAACAGTAAGCTGTTTCATGTAGAAGTTCTAGAAATAACTCCTAACAAATTGAAACGATTACATTCATACACCAAAACTGGTGGAGTGTCATTCGAATTGGGGGCAGCTTATTTGAATTAAACCACATTTTGGTGCATTACCTACAACTATGTTCTTCTTTGTTCAATCAAAAAAAAAAGTCTTTCATCCCTCACCTCATTGGTAAATGTTTAAACTTCACTGCAGACAACGATGGATGTACATCTTTGAAACTGGAAAGCAACCATGAGTAAGAGCATCATAGCTCACTTTTCTCATTGGACCTTTTGAGAAAGAGAGGTATGAAAAAATTATTTGAGTTTTGGCCTGGCTTATAAAAACAATAACCTGAAACCTAAGTAAATAGCCATGATCCGTCCCAGGAACCTACGCTATCAACTTTAGGTATAAGATAAATAGTTCCAATAAACAAATAACACAGACACTTTAATCAGCATGTTAGTAGGTACATATGTGACACTGTATCCCCCTATGCTAAGTCAAGGCTATTCCTCCTGGTCCGTTGCACTCTGCTTAACACTCGGGCATGACAGTGGTGTAATTTCTTGAAACTAACTTCCAGAGAGAAAAGGGTATTCACTTGAATCTCTCAAAATATTTATTTAACAGAAATCCACAGAGAATCCCACAAAGAGCAGAAAAAAAATATATATAAAGAATTCTTTGGCCTTCTGCACACCATGTAGTGTGGAAGTCTGTCCTCGCATTGTTCACTACAAACCCTACATTTCTCTCGATTTATTCCTTGTCATGGCAGATAGTCCTGACACGGGGGAACAGTTTAGAATCAAACTGCCAGGAGTCGACAGCTCTGGTGTTTGGGGAGAGAGCGAGACAGAGAGTGTGAGCAGAGAAGAGAGAGAGCGAGCAGTGGAGAAAGAAGTGGAGGCACAACAGGTAGCTCTATCAAACTGCAGGGGTCTGCCTTGCTGATCCCTGCCTCTCATTAGAAGAGAAGGATGACACACAGGCAGAAAAGGAAGAGGGGGAGATTCTGGGAATGAGACAGAGGGGAAGGGGGGGGCAATAAAAGAGAAAGGGCAAAGTGGGTTTGCTTTGCTAAAGGCCCCTCCACTGCACTGACAAGTTCGGTGTTGCTGTTTTGGGGAGCGGCGTTGGTAAAATAAAGCTTCGAAAGAATGAAGGTTGGCTGGGTGAAAGACGAGTAATTGGATGGTGTGACGTGACAGGCTGTTCAGTGAACCCCCCTGTCCCCCTGACTCACTCTCAGAACTGTTCCAGAAGGAAACTGCGGGGAGAGCTCAGCCGCCTGCGCATATTAGACCTAAAGTCTTTGAGTGAGGCTGCATCATCAAATATATCAAATGGTGCCACAGGTGAAAGTTACAATCTGTACTAAAATGCTTCCCAAGCCAGCAGCTGGCACAAGTGCACTGTCATCAGCTGCAGAGTGTGAGAGGCTGTCAGACTCCAGGTACTGAACCAGGTTCCGGCTGTCTGCAACAAGATACTTTTTTGTTCTGGTCAATATGGAAGGGCCGCCATGCCACAGCAAATGAAACTATGAGGAGCAAGAAAATAGCCAAAGTACCAATAGACACAAAATGGCTTCCTAACAAAACACGTCAGTTGGGAAGAAACCTGAGTAAAACAAAATACAAAAAAAAAAAAAGGCAAACAAATAAACAATTTTTCCACCCTAGCAGTATGTGACTTATTTGTGAAGTATTTTGACTTATTTGTGAAATATTTTGAACCATTAGTCCAAACAAATCACAAACTATTCTTGTGAGGGAAAACAGGGCAGTGTGTCATGGTTGACTAGCGAAAAGCAAGGTGATTTTCCCCAAAGAAACTTGACAGTAACAGATGTACAGTGCAATGTTTTTTTTATCTGTAAGTTCTTAAATGACAAGGGCAAAAGAATGGTGAAAAAACAATAAATTATACATCATGTCTGACCCACCAACTGCCCCCCTCTAAAAAAATAAAGGAGGGAAAAAAACTAAATGTTGTGTCTAGACACAACATTGTATTACTCACGCTTGACTTGTTGACGCACGAGCACTCACTCAATATTTGCATAATCAGCGAAGCTAGATGATTTTATTGTGTTTGCATGCGTTGTTGGTGGTTCTCAAGTAGGTTTTAGGGGCATTTGCTGATGAAAAATTGCCCAGAAAAACCAAATACTATAGCATCTAAATGTACACCTTTTTAACCAATTACTATTTCATATTTTCCAGTATTTAATCTTAAATGCATTACCATTTAATAATCTAAAAGTCTTAGAAAAAAATATGATGTGTCTAAAATATAACATACAATATATAATAACAATAATCTATTATTGAAAAAAAGTTAAAGCACTTTACTTGATGAAATCATCTAAGCAAATCCCCGCCCCCCCCAAAAAGCAAACAAACAAAAAAAAATGAAATATAAAACAATAGAGTTAACAGTAGAAAAAATGAAAGTACGTTTATGATTGTGATTTTTATGGTTGTCTGTGATTGACTGGTAATTGGTCCAGTGTGTACACCGCCTCTCGCCTGATGGCAGCTGGACTAGGCTCCAGTATCCCCCCCAACCCTGAATGTTTGGTTTTAGGGTTATAAGGGGTGGAGGAAATCAAGATTTTTCTACTGATTACTTTCAAAGATTCAAAGATTCAAAGTGTTCATTGTCATATACTCAGTGAGGAAACGGGTTTCGTATACAACAAAGTAAATAAATAAATAGCAATGAAATGAAGGGCAGCAAGTGAAAGATACTGTAAACATGTAAAATCTGGAGAAATTGAAACAATGTGAGTATGACTACATAGTACTTTCTTGACTATTGTGCCAGGGTCAGCAGATGTTGTGCAAACAAAACATGCTAAGTAAAACGAATAAACAAGCAGTGTGCAAATAAATTGAAATGTTAAACTAACAAGCATAGGCAGTCCATGAATATTCTGAGGTACTTCATGGCGGTTTGACTCCTATTGTACACTGTTAGCTATGAGTCTTCACGCTAAAAAGTGCAAATTGAAACCTAACCAGTCATATGCAGTGGATTGTTGTGATGTAGTTATTGTCAAGTCCCATTAGCTGTTTAAAACAATTCACTCCCTCAATGCTTCCCCAATAAGCCAATTGTATTGTACAATTGTACAATTGTATTGTTTTGGACTGTGTAAGGAAACTGCTGAACCCTGGAACCTCACACGCCCTCCAACATTAGGATAACATGGAAGTGACACACAAAACGGACCCCTGCCAGGATCAGACCAGGAACCTTCTTGCTGTGAAGCCACCATGCTGCACTTGATTGTTTCTCTATTGGTTTCTTTTTGCCATGAAAAGGCAGCTGAAACTGAGAACACCAAAATTTAATCAGATACAACAGACAAATTAGTTACACATATGGTGGTAACTGTTACAACAGCATGTGTCAAATCATTTTGTGACTTTTGTGATTGGACATTTAAGAAAAGAGATATAAATACATTTATTTTTTTGTTTTCAGTTCTATTTGTATGGATCTTACCAGGCTCTCATAGAACACCATAGAAAATAATAAGTACACCATGTTGGTGGCACAAACGGAACATAGAAAAAAAGGTGAGCTGTGTATATTTTCATTTCTTTCTTTTTTGGTCTTGGATTTTGATCTGATCCAAACCCCAAATCCCCTTCCAAGGGCTGCTGTCAAAACAAGAGGGCCAACATTTTCTCTGACATAGGAAGCTGGTCTGTGTCTGGGTCAAATGCAGCTTTGGCCTATTGTATTTTCAGTGTTTTCAATTTCACAAAAACAGAAAATCAACATTGTCCTGTCAGAAATATGGCATTGGTCTTTCTTATGAAGTGCATTTCTGTCTTGTTTTTTAGTAGTCAGTTTACAAGTTCTAGTTATCAGTCAAAGAAAAAAACACACAGGAATTTGTATTCTTACTTGATAGTAAGAATACAAAAACATCTGCAGGAGCATTGATATTAAGCTTCGTGTTAACCTTATGAAGGTTGTGTTTAAACACCTGAGTATGTTGGGAGGATCTGTCCCAGGCCCAGAGCTGTGGGGCCTCTTAGGGAAGGGAAATTTAAGCAAAGATGAATAGTAAAATTTGCAATTAAGAATTCTTATGCAAAAGGTTGCAAAAATGTTTTCTCACGGTCACTGATAACTGAAGACTGAATTGAACACTATCTATTCCAGCAAAGTCTGGACCATCACATCTTCCAATCCAATTCATTTCCAAAGCTGAGCACATCTTATATAAACTAACTTCACTGGATTATATTACATACACTTCATATGCCAAAACATAAAGCTCAGAGGAAACAATTGGTGGACTCCTAAACAATGAGTTCAGTTGAAAGCTCAGTAAAGCTAGAGAGCCATGTGATAGTTCTCTGGACATACTTTACTATGAGCATTGTCAGTGCAATTATATATTGTGATTCAGTACATTAAAATTTTTAAAAACTAGATTTGCTGCGAGTAATGCATCTTGAAATCCACATCGATGAAAAGGGAACATACAAACTCATTAGATAAACCACGAGATACACTATTGCAAAATTAACTTTTCTTCAAGCTATATTTTTTCTTTTTGTGTCTTACTTGAGGCTGATCTTTAAAAGCCTCTGTAAAGCTCAGGGCATTGACTTAGGTGTGGTAGCTCCTGAGAGACATCTTCCTTCTGGAGAGAAAGAGAGGGGAGGTGAGGTGAGGTGGTGTTGGATGAGGGCATAAAGACAAGCCATAAAATTTTTAATGCTCCCACATCCCACCCTTTTTAGTGAGACACTCAATTATTGATACATTTGTGGGCTACCCGAGACGCTGCAAGGAGTTTGTCCAGCAGGACTGTGAGGTTACCCACGAAACTACAAAATGGCCACTGAGGTTCCATCTTTGTATCACACTTGTCAACTATCCAAATTAACAAAGACGAAGCAATATAAACATTCTAGAGGCAATAATGTTGGAATGCCAGGAAATATTTCTTGGAGTAATATTTTCTAATATTAGAGTCAGGGCAAAGGCCATAAATAGCCATAAGGGTGAAAGGAAATGACTTATTGCTCTCTGCCTGTGACAGTTCATAATATATTTCCAAAATTTTTTCTTTCTAAGTCTAAGGGTGTACCTAACGTGCTTAGCAGTGTTCAGGCTGGAGCCGTCAGTGGCGAGGAAGCAACTTCCATGAAGTTTCTTTAATTTCTTAGCAGCTCAGTTAACCAAGGTGGCCAGGATGTAACAAGGGAAAGAACATGAAGGGGTACATTTGTGTGTCTTTTTCAGTCATGAAATGCAGGAATTTTGACATTTCTTTTCTCTGTATGTATGAAATAAAAAAAAAATGAGGATTGTTTTCATCTGTCGGAATGGGAACCATTATGCCGTAATATGACCCATTACTCATTTTACTCATAACTGACTAAATGCCAGCATGGAAAATACAATAATTAACTTAGTGGGCCTTTAATAGTTTATAAGTAAAATCTGTTTTGCAGATCTTTACCTTTAAAGGCTAAAGCATCTTTTCAAATCCTTTTCTCACTTCTGATGTTCCTCTTTGTTCCCTTCTCAGAAAGATGACATGTGGCAGCATAAGTGCAATCTACTGTATTATTTGCCATTTCATGCTAAAGTACAATCACCCTGAATGCACTGTAATTACCCTGCCATAGAAAAGTGTATTGGACACACAGCTTTATTGAGAATGATGGCCGACCACTGACTGAGGCTGCAGCTCAGACATCACCATGCGATGGGGAAACAGATTTCAGATTTTCTACAGATGGTGTCCTGCATTCTTACCGAGCAGCGGGTTTCAGTGAGAGTCAATACCAGAATTACCACGTGAAACAACTTCCATTCACACCGAGAGCAAGGTCTCAAGGTCCTGGAATGGCCTAGCCAATCTCCAGACCTGGGCCTGAGAGAAAATCTTTGGAGGGAACTGAAAGCCCATATTGTCCAGCAACTGCCCCGAAACTTGAAGGATCTGGAGAAGATCCGTATGGAGGAGTGGGCCAAAATCCCTGCTGCAGTTTGTGAAAACCTGGTCAAGAACTACGGGAAATGTCTGATCTCTGTGATTGCCAACAAAGGTTTCTGTACCAAATATTAAGTTCTGCTTTTCTGATGTATCAAATACTTATGCCATGTAATAAAATGCAAATTAATTCCTTCAAAATCATACAATGGGTTTTTTCTGGAATCTAGATTCTGTTACTCAAAGTTGAAGAGTACCTGTGATAAAAAAAAAGTTACAGACCTCTACATGCTTTCCAAGTGGGAAAAGCTGAAAAATCAGGAGTGTATCAAATTCGATTTTATAGCGATGTGTATATATATATATATCTTCATATATATACATACATATCTTCTTTCTTTTTCTTCTCTTTTCGGCTTTTCTCGTCAGAGGTCTCTTCACCTATTTTCCACACTCTCCGTTGCTCTGGACTGTTGACCCCAAGTACCTGAAATCCTCCAACTTCTTGATCTCCACTCCCTGTGGAGATCCTCACTGTTCCACATACATTCCATATACTCTATCTTGCTGTAACTAACTTTCATTCCTCTCCTTTCCAGCGCATACCTCCACCTCTCTAGATCTTCCTCAACTTGTTCTATGCTTTCACTCCAGATCAAAATATCATCTGCAAACATCATGGTCCATGGAGATTCCTGTCTAACCTCATCTGTCAGCCTATCCATCACTGATCCCTGATGGAGTCCCTTCTCCACCTTGAACTTCTCAGTTACCCCTACAGCATACCGCACCACTGTCTCACAGCTAGCATACATGTCCTGCACCAGTCCAACATACTTCTCTGCCATTCCAGATTTCTTCACACAATACCAGAGCTCCTCTTTTGACATCCCTGTTATATGCTTTTTCTAGGTCTACAAAAACACCATGCAGCTCCCTCTGGCCTCCTCTGTACTTCTCTGTTAGCATTCTCAAGCAAATACTGCATCTGTAGTAGTCTTTCTAGGCATGGAGCCATAGTGCTGTTCACAAATGCTGACTTGTGCTCTCAGTCTAGTTTCCACTACTCTTTCCCATAACCCATGTCAACCAAGTCTCTCCCTTGTTCTCTCATAGTCCCAATATTCAAAGTCCCTACTCTCAGTCCCAGACTCTTGCCTTTCCTCTTCTCTCTCTGCGTACAAACATGCCCTCCCCCACTCATATACGTATATATATATATATATACACACACAGTTAGGTAAAAAAGTATTGAATTAGCCACCAGTTGTGCAAGTTCTCCCACCTAAAAAGATGAGAGAGGCCTGTAATTTTCATCATAGGTGCACTTCAACTATGAGAGAAAGAATGTGTAAAAAACAACAACCCTGAAAATCACATTGTCTGATGTTTAAAGAATTTATTTGTAAATTACGGTGGAAAATAAGTATTTGGTCAAGAACAAAAGTTCATCTCAGTACTTTAATATATACCTTTTGTTGGCAATAACAGAGGTCAAACATTTTCTGTGAGTCTTCACAAGGTTTTCACGCACTGTTTCTGGTGTTTTGGCCCCATCCCTCCATGCATATCTCTTCTAGACCAGTGACGTTTTGGGGCTGTCACTGGGCAACACGGATTTTTAACTCCCTCCAAAGATTTTTCGATGGGGTTTAAATCTGGAGACTGGCGAGGCCACTCCAGGAACTTGAAATGCTTCTTACAAAGCCAATCCTCCGTTGTCCAGGCGGTGTGTTTGGGACCGTTGTCATGCTGAAAGACCCAGCCACGATTGATCTTCAATGTCCTTGCCGATGGACGGAGATTTTCATTCAAAATCTCACGATACATTGCCCCATTCATGCTGTCCTTTACACGGATCAGTCGTCCTGGTCCCATTGCAGAAAAACAGCCCCAAAGCATGATGTTTCCACCGCCATGCTTTACAGCAGGTATGGTGTTATTCAGATGTAACTCAGCAGTCTTTCTCCTCCAAACACAACAAGTTAAGTGATAGTTGAACTCCTCCCCTTGGGCAACTTGGAGTGGGCATTACACCCGTTTCCGGTTGAGCCCCATGGTCTTGGATTTGGAGTTGCTGATCCTTATCCCAGCCGCTGCAAACTCTTCTATTGAGAGCTGGAGATCATGGCCTGATGAAGCCACACTAACCACCTGCAAAAAGCAGAGACTCAACCTTCTGTGGCCACCAAATCAGATCCCCTTGACACCCTAGCTGTGCCTAGAAATTCTGTCCATAAAATATATGAACAATATTGGTGACCCCGCCAGAGAGGCGACATTCCATGTTCCAAGAGCCAGCTTCTGCAGCTGAGGATCGGACCACCAAGGTCCCCCCGCTCTGGCTACTGCCCGGCTCACACTGTACCCAGCCCCCTTGACCCTTCCTGGCGGTGGCAAGCACAGGGGAAGAGGGACCCATGTCATTCCTTTGGTCTGTGTCCGGCCGAGCCCCATGGGTGAAGGCCCGGCCACTAGGCGTTCGCCACCGAGCCCCGCCCCCGGGCCTGGCTCCAACTAAGACCCCATTGGAGTCCCCACGAAAAGACACATCCTTCAAACACCTTGCTCACCTTATGACCACTCTGTAAATTAACATAATCAAAAACTACTCTTTGGAGCCTAATAATGAATTTACTGATTTGTTGATGCCATTTGTTACTGCTATTTGTTGTCATTGCATAGATATGACTACATTATAAATGATGAAAAGAATATCTGTTTTTTTTTTTTTTTTGATTTTGTATCAATAAAACCACATGGCTACCACTGGATGGTAATTGGAGAAAGAGCAGTCTGTCTCTTGTTGTCTTTTGTGTTGTGATGTACAGATTCCAACCCACTCATTTCGACATCACCATGCAGCCCAATGTCTATTTTGTTTTCTGCATTGCTTGGGAACGCTGGCAGACCAATTTATTGTGACAAGTTCAAATAACCGTCAATCACACCATATTTCTCCCTACCTGCTTGTAGTATCCGAATGCATGTTGTAGTAGGTTGCAAAGGTAATTAGAGAGAAAAAAAAGCCAGAAAAGATTTTCTAACCTTATTCGAGATCAATTTTGTCATTCCTGTATTCAAACAATTTCAAGGCCTTTGGAATAAACCAACAAGCTGTGACTACATGAAAGAATGGCTCAGATACACATGCCCTCTAGACGAGTGATCTTTCACTGGATCCTGACACATGCCAATTACAAACCACCCACATCCCACTTGTTTTTAAGAGTAATTAGTCAGGCCCAGTGTGTATTCTAGGAGGGTCCTGGGAGATGAGAGAAATCAGCCACAGGTCAGCCAGCCAGTGGAGGGTTTAGTGCTTAGAGAGCCCATACAACTCTGTGTTTGAAATGTGTGGGCTGCATTGAAGTAAAGTAATAGAGTGAAGGTTCAGCACGTTTACTGCCCGCGGGGTCGACTGAGATCATCATCAGACAAGAACCATAAAAGAAACACACACACAAAGACTGTCTGGCTTTACTTACCTACGTTCCTTATTGCATGTTTAATACAGTAAATTTACTATGACAAACTGCTACAGATAAGATCATGATGGTGGGTAACACACATATCTAAATCATTCATTCATTTATCTATTCTGACTATCCTGCAAACAGGGTCATGTAGCCTATCCCAGCTGTGATTGGGCTAGAGGCAACCCCCGCTAATCGATAGAGCCTCAAATAGAGAAACATCACCATTCACTCTCTCAGTCACACGTCTGGGCAATTTAGGGTCTCCAGTGAACCTTCCACATGTTTTGGACTGTGGGAGGAGATCGGAGAACCCAGAGGAAACCCGTGGGGACGCGGGTAGGACATGTAACAACTACACAGACTCAAACAAGGGGCCTCCTTACTGTAAGGTTAAGAAAAAATGAGGGAAATAGATCCTAAAGAATTATCATGAGTTGTATGATAAATAATACACAAGAGTATAAAAATAAGAAAGTAAGAGGAAAGTGTGAAATGTTCAATAAAAAATAGAATAGAAAGAGAGAGAACATTTGGAAGATCACTTTTAAGCTGCTCTGTGTAGTAGCCATGAAATATTTCTGACACCTTTTAATAGGTGAGAACACTTATCTCGACACAATATGGCTTTCTGCTGATGAGAGCAAAAGTAAAAGTGTGATTGGATGAGTCAAAGACAATGACTAGTTATCTACAGCCTCACACAGTTTATGAAATAGGCACAGAAACCTATGAGTTCTCTTGCAATGACAAAAAGCATTGCATTTTTTTTTTGAATCACTGGTTCTGTACATTAAAGGAAATAGCTTTTGGCTGGAGTTCTAGTCATCACATGCTGACTCATATTAATGAATTTAAAAGAGTACAGCAATCACTCTTAAATCATGTTGAAAGAAATCCTTGAATGATGACATTAAGTCTACATTTAAGTCATGCAAATGTGAATTCCACTTTATGTAATTTTGGGAGGAAATTAAAGCCAACCTACATGTAACTTTTCTCTGCCTTTGTCAGACGATAAGGGCACATTAATCAAAAATGAAAATCATTTGAAGCTATGGCTAAAGGCCAGAAAGCTTTAAAGCATACAGAGAATAGTAAAACCACTTGTGTGACTTGCTGGTGACTTCCTGTCACGGCAAGATAAATACCTACCGGTTTTGTCGACAGCGAGAACAAAACAGGGATTGTGAGACGCTGGTTGGAGCTTTGTGTCAACCTTGCATGAGATGCTAACTTCCCCAATTTATCCCTCGATGAACCTCAAATTAACATATTCACTGTGCTCAAGAACGACTGATGGCAGGTTGTTCTGCTACAGAGGTCACAAAATAGAATTTCTAGATGCCACAGAACAATTCCAATTCCTTGGGGTATACATTTTCAGATTGCTTGCATAATCCCCATTGGTCTGCTTCTTGTTAAGGCCTCATTCTCTTTCATTTTTCAAGGTTCTACTTGAAAATCAAAGTGTGGGAGGAGAGAGACACATTAGCAGCACGGTGAGCAATTCCTAGTCACCCATCAAAGTGCATCATGCCCAGTAATCGTTGTTAAATTGGCAGTGAAATGTTGTTTTCTACTTTGACAATTTACAAAGAACACTGGGACACACTATTGTATTCACTATGATGATGGGACCTAATTGCTGTTTTTGTGACAACGTGTTACTTTATTATAGAAATCATCCTGGTGAGGATTGCAGCATGAATGAGGATCATTTTATGGAAAAAAAAACAAAAAAACATTGCTGATTCCATCTTTGTGACAGTTTGGCACTGCCACTAATGTTCATTTAGAAAAGCTTAATTTCAGAATGAATTAAATTCAATCAACCAATCTTAACATGGAAAAGCCATTTGCCTGGTGTTTTTCCCAACAAGTTTGTCTGAGAAGGATTTTTTCATGCTTTATCAGAATCAACATAGTAGTTATTAAGACATTTAATAAGCATGATCAATCAAATCAGGCTAGCTGTGTTACAGAGAGGACTGATAAATTCATACCCCCTCTTTTCAGTTACATGATTATTCATGTATTTGTGGTTTGTATGAGTGTAAGTACAGAAAACCTTAATCTCTTATGTCCAGCCAGTTAACTTATTTGCCTTTTTGAAGACAACCTTCTTGCTTGTTTGCTTGCTACACTGCTTAATGAAACATTTTCTGTCTTGGGGATTTAGACAATGAGATAATAGAGTTAATTGAGCTAATGTTCTACCGAGGTAGTTCACCTGAAACAGCTCACTACATCGAAAGGGCATCTACACTGCACCCTGGTCTTAGGCACACAAATACTGAATGATTTAGAAAAAGTTAACAAACAGTGACAATTTTTCCTTATCCCAACAATGACAGCAACATCGACTAATACAAAGCATGATCAAGCCATGCAAAATTACCTTTTCAGTAATACACACAAAGAACAGAGGAAAATAATCTCTGTTTTTGGATTCAGTATGGAGGTTTTGACAAGTTGGCATTTCCCTTTAAAAGCATAAGTTACATGTCAGTGATAATACTTTTGGGATCTGAGCAACAAGTCCTCTAACCCAACCAGCCCTCTGATAAAGAAACAAAACAAAATGTTTATCTTAAAAAGTGGTTATTTTGTTTACTTCCTTGTCTTGAAAGAACAAAAGGCTTATTCTATCTATTATAGGCAGTGAGTGAGTCACCCTCACATTAGTCTCTTTGCCAAAGGCCACCAAAACAACCAAACACCATCAGAACTGAAAATGGTCATCTCCCTGAAAGGATCTTTCGCCCTTTCTTTTCGTTTCGCTAACGCCCCCCCGACACTCTTTATCTCTCCTTCCATCCACCCCCCCAAACCCTACCCCAAACCCTTTATCATGGCTGTGAGACCCCCTGGGAGGCTCTGATCTCCAGTGCACATCCTGAAGAATTAATGACTTCTAATGTACCAGTTAATGCAGAAAAGGCGGAACATCCATCATAACTGACAATTTAATGGCGCTTTCATAGATGGACCACTCACATCGCTCCTATTTTCCTTTGCCATTTTTTCTGCCTGCTTCACACACACACACACACACACACACACACACACACACACACACACACACACACACACACACACACACACACACACACAATATAATAATTGCACAAGGCATACACAAAAGTGAAATTATCCCCTTCGCTGATATTGTAGTTAATGTTTCCACAATGTTCTGTGAGTTTTTTCATTTCAAAAGGATATATTAAACACAGTTCAATAAACCTTGAAAACATGGCACACGGTGAGCAGCCAAAGCATGAACATATGAGATAACAATTATTATTAATAGTTTAGAAGTCATTTGTAAGCCAAAATTTACATTGGATATTTGATGAGATGACTCCATGTAGCTCTACACACTGACCATTTCTGAACATTTTGCTCAACAGCTTCATACCAGCCTCTTATTAGTAAATACACTATGATTAAGTCTTACTTTACATATATTTTTTAAAAGTCTCAGGTCATTTTTAGGTCTCCCAACTAGATGATACAGAGCGAGCCTAGGGGAGGTAATTTCTAACATGTAAAATTATTTTTTTGATTGCACTGGAAAATATATGCAAGGGGTCCAATTCCCAAAAAAATATATTTGTATAAAATATTATAAATTTCCTGACTTCACAAACTTTGCTTGCAGGCTAATTTTTCATAAATGCAATATAACTGTCCATTAAGTGTTTTTTCTATTTAGCTTTACACATTAAAAAACAAAAACAGTAATGGGGCAAAAAATTTAAACTTGTGGTGCTGGGAAAACAATTTTCGATCTTATTTTCTTACAAAATTTACAGCCTCTTGCAGATGCCTGAGAGCATTATAGAGGTCAAAGCAATATGGAGCTCAGTGAAATAAACTTTTAATCTTTGAAATATCAGGTATTTGGAATACAAGAGAATGATGTGTATTACGTCACTCCTTCCTGAGGGAAGGAGGGGAAAATCAAACCGTTGTGCTGCAGCGTAGCTCTGATTAAAGTCCCCAGAGTGTCTCCATCATTTTCATTGATTGCAAGGTCAAGCTATTATAGCTACTCTTAAAAATGTCATATTAAACTGATAACAACATTAACAATGGCATGGCATGGCATGATTAATACCTTGGAAGCCTGATTTGTCTGCTTGGAACACATATTTATTTATCTAAGCTTTACAATATAGATGGCCATGGTGAAATAATAATAAATTGCCAAGTAGGGTGTAAATTTTCCAAGTAGATTTTCCAACCTCTGAGTTCTGGTAGAATAGAACCCTCTCTGTAGGATGAAGAGGCAAATGGCACAAAGAATGTGGTCAAAAATATCCTTTGGACAACCCTGGCAGTAATATAGACATTCCAATAAGCAACACAGCTAGTGGTGTTGTAAGCTCAAAATTTCAATTTTGACAGCAGTACCAGTTAGCTATCATTAAAGCAGAAACTAAAACTATAGTTAAAATAAAACTTAATTAATAATTAATGCAATTCAATTGCTTTTTTCCACTACTTTTCTTAAAAGCATCTATTCGAATATCTATCAAAATGTTGATACAATACACCACAAAGGCTTCTCTTAAGCTAATGATAGTGTAAAGCTGCCTGTGTAAAAGCAATGTTAGAACAAGCCATTACTACATCCTCCAAAGAATTATTTGGGCAATATTTCATTGTACAAGGCAAGTAATGGGAATGGCCAGAGAAAACCCAATTAATAGAGACAGACTATTATAACTCTTAACATACAAGGTCTCCACTGAAATGCCAAAAAAAAAATAAAAAAAAAACAAAAGCTGAGGTTTCAGTAAAGACAGTAAGTTCTGCTTCCAAATTTTCAAAACTGGAAGAAGAAAACTTCGACAGGAAAAGTTGTTGCTGACCGAGAGCTATGGAAGAATCACAAATATGTTACTTTAAGAGCTGAGCAACAATCGTGTGCGCACGCACAACTGTATGCGACTTTACTTTGACAGCTTTGTGTGTGAAGACAAGAAGAGTGTCCGTTTTAACACACTTATATGTTAAACTATTTGAAATGTTTTTGTCATCATGTTTCATTATTTGCAATTGAATGTTTTAATTTGCAGTTCTTTAATTATTTCCAGTTGTGTGTTGTTTTTTGTATTTATTAA
This sequence comes from Fistularia commersonii, assembly GCF_037954325.1. Lineage (NCBI taxonomy): Eukaryota > Metazoa > Chordata > Actinopteri > Syngnathiformes > Fistulariidae > Fistularia > Fistularia commersonii. The sequence goes on from NC_141302.1 coordinate 7,321,571, forward strand.
AACTTGTCTTTTGCTGTTTATAATTGTGAGTTTTAATTTCATCATGGCTCATTATTTCATGTAATGATTTTTTGATTCATTACTCCATTCCAATCCCCAGCCTCCCTCTCATATTGTTACTACTTATGGAACACATGTAGGAGTGTAAGAGAGGACTGAATGTAAAATAGTGATTTAAAAGGAAGAGGAAAGACAGAATTAAATTAGAATTTATGAGTACAATGTAATATCAGACAAAAACAGTAAATACCAATTATCATCATCATTTCATATAAAGTGTGAACTGCTATACAAAACCACACATGAAGTAATCTCTAACCTTCATAAAAATGTTATTCCAAAAAATTCCAAAAAGGGCTGCAACATTTTAAAAAGTTTTGAGGGTTCTCTTCTGCGTGTATTTAATCTTTTCAGCTGTAAGAAGAGCATAACATCTTTAACCCAATGGGAGGGATGGCGGAGCACGTTGTTTTTCTCTTCAAAAGGCTCAGACGTCTTATAAGAAGCATCGTGAAGGCTATGATCAGGCAGGATTTACTTGAAAAAGGAGCATAGGGTTCTCTTGATATTAAACCAAATAAAGCACAAACTGGATTTGGGTAAAGTCTGGTTCCCAACATCTCACCGAAAACTTTGAGAAATGCCTTCCCAGAGGGTGTCTGTTGTTCCTCAGAAGAGGTCTTATCAACTTCAACATGGTAATAAGCCTTGTTATGCAGAGTTACAGCAGGTGTGCACAAAGGTTACGGTAAGAATAGAGTAAAGTCTCCCTTTAATTGTCCCTCAATGGTGAAATTTCAATCAAAGATCCAGTGGTCTGAGCAAGTCACCAGTGTTCTACAAATAATCTCTAGAATCCAACTTAATACAGCTACAGGGAGCACAAGCCAAGACTTTCCAAGTGTATAGCGCAGTTCAAAAATATGCGTAGTATATGATTCAGCTGCATTATTCTTCAATTTAAATGAATTATTTAAATACTCACATACATATACATACACACACACACACATATACATATATATATATATATATATATATGGGGGGGGGGTATTTTAGATAACTGAAAATAATGAAATTATGTCAAATTGAGAAGAATCACGATAAGTCCCTAATCAAACCAAAAAGCAAATGCAGGGCCTGTACAAGAGGAAATGAACGTGTGATTCAATTTAATAGTATAACATCCTCTGAAAAGAGGCCAGGATTATTGCCAGGAAGAGGAAAGGCCATGCAAACCACAGAACTCAGGTTAGATTCAAACAGGCTGCTTTCCATCTGCCTTTAAGTCTGCGAGGGTCACCCCTCTCCTCAAGAAACCAGTGGTTGACCCATCTGACGTCAAAAACTATAGATCCGTCTCCCTCCTACCCTTTCTGTCAAAAACACTTGAGCGTGCAGTCTTTAACCAACTCTCTCTCTACTTTCAGCAAAAAAGAGTCAGGGTTCAAAGTAGGTCACTCGACAGAGACGGCCCTCCTTGCGGCGTCACAATCACTGCAGGAAGCCAGAGCAGCCTGTCTCTTGTCTGTGCTCATACTTCCTGACCTGTCAGCTGCGTTCGAAACAGTCAACCACCAGATCCTTGTCTCCACCCTCAAGGGTCTGGGTGTCACAGGCTCTGCACTCTCCCTGTCAGCATCCTACCTGACAGGTCACTCCTACCAGGTGACATAGAGGGGCGCTGTGTCTGAATCACCCTGACTGTCTACCGGTGTTCCACAAGGTTCAGTTCTGGGCCCTCTCCTCTTCTCCCTGTACGCAACATTGCTTGGTTTTGTCATTTGCTCACATGCCTTCTCTTACCACTGCTGTGCTGACAACACACAGATGATCCTATCCTTCCCTCCGTCAGACACACAGGTGGAAACCTGAATTGCAGGTTGCCTGTCCGACATCTCAGATTAACCACCTGAAGCTCAACTTAGACAAGACTGAGGTGCTCTTTCTCACGGGGAAAGGTTGTCCGCACAGAGACCTGGCCATCCCCATTCACAACACCGTGGTAAGGCCAACCCCAACTGCGAGAAACCTGAGTGTGGTCTTAGACAACCAAGTGTCATTCTCAGCGAACCTCGCAGCAGTCGCACGTTCCTGCAGATTCCTCCTCTACAACATCAGGAAGATCCTCAGATTCCTCACTGAGGATGCAGCGCAGATACTCATCCAGGCTCATGTCATTTCTCGTTTGAACTACTGCAACTCCCTTCTTGCTGGTGCCCCAGCGGTGACCATTAAACCTCTGGAGCTTATTCAGAAAGCAGCGGCCTGCCTGGTGTTCAACCGTCCCAAATTCACCCACACAACTCTCCTTATGTCCCTAGACTGTCTCCTGGTAGCTGACCGCATCAAGTTTAAGTCCCTGATGCTTGCCTACCGGGCAGTGAACTGGACAGCACTGTCTTATCTCCAGGATATGGTCAAGCCACATGTCCCTACCCGACCCCTCCGATCTGCCACCTCTGGGCGCTTGTCCTGTCCACCCCATCACTCAGAGCCCCCGGCTGCCGATTGAACCGGTCTCGGCTCTTCTCTGTCTTGGCCCCTCAGTGGTGGAACAAACTCCCGAAAAAGGTCAGAACAGTGGGGTCGCTGCCCATCTTTCGCTGTGAGCTGAAAACATACCTCTTCACCAAGCACTACCCTACTAATCGCACTTAGCCCCCCATACCCCCCCAAAAAAAAGGTGTGTATGTATGTATATGTATGGGTCTGAGATGGCTATTTGGTTGAGTGGGCACTTCCGACTACTGGTGCTCCGGATCTTTGGTGACTGAATTGCACTTCTTGTAAGTCACTTTGCATAAAAGCGTCTGCCAAATTACTGTAATGTAATGTAATGTAATGTAGATTGGCATGATGAGAATTTACTTGCACTCAGTCTGCCTTTCCAATCCCATGAAATGTCTTCAGATCAGCGAACTTATATTTGAATTGTGCATGACAGTGGTTTGAAAAAAGAAAAAAAGACAATCCTTGAAGGATTTTGTATTTCATTCAAGATTACATGTGTTTATTGTCATGTGGAAAGTAAGTAACTGTCAATGCTCATTGGTACAAATCTCAGTACAAAATAAAAACATAATAATACGAAATAAATGTTTTGATAAGAGGAGAAATATGACTAATAGAAATAAAACATAGGGATTCAGATGGTACTACGGTAAACTATTAGTCAAAAATTTCTTCCTATTTAGTTTCTGTAAAATTCTGTGCAATTAACACAAAATCTAAGCAACCAATATCAAGAAACCAATACAAATAAAATCATTCAAACCCCTAATATTGTATAACAGATTGTTCGAGTAAGAAAAGCATTTGGGTAATTTCTGCATGAAGCAAAGTTAATATTTTACATACAACAGTGTCATTTGGAACAATGTGCTTAATCGTAATTGGATTTGCAGTAAACATAACAACCGTCATATATTAGTTGACTGTAGTACAACTCACTCGCTGAGCAGACTGCAAGAGCATTATTTGGCTGGCCAGGCCCTTTGGGTTGATGTACAGGACCAATATTCCCCAGAACAGCTTGCACAGGCAGCTAATGTCCCTTTCAACACGTCTGAAATTATGTTCAGAAGAGAGTCCAATCAATGGGACTATCCAGCAATGGGAGACCAGGCTACCTTGCAGCCAAATGAGACTGTGTTTCATAATGACAAGCTAAATTTATTAGAGTATAAAACCAGTCTTTGTGGGATTGTAGACTGTGAGGAGTGAGCAGATCGTTTTCACTCAGCTATTTCCAGATAATGTGGACGTAATTGAAAAGTCTAAAGACAAGAGAGCACTGGTGACTACAAACTCACTGTAGCATTGATTAAAACTGGAAAAGTTGGCTAAACAAAAGCAGAAACAACATGGGATTCATGTATGAGAAGAACTGAAATCTTTATTCTGATCTGGACAGAATCAGAAGTATCTGGAAAATTATAAACACTCATCTTTGAAGATAACAATACAGCCTATGATAACAGAGCAAAATGTTAAGGGCATCTTACTGGTATTCACATTTATGTCATCTACTTACAAATATCTCATATGTTGTTATATTGCTTAATGTTCTAAAGAAATATGAGAAAGGACCAAGGACCTGTGTTGCCACCGCTTACAGGGTAGCAACGCAGGGACAATTACAATGAATTAAGTAGGCAGAATGCTACTGCTAGGAATACAACAGAGCAGTACTCAAGTCTATTCATGTCACATTTATCAAACATTAGTATAACGCCGCCTTTTGGAAATTTAACTCAAACAAAAAAAAAAAATGACAATCCTTAACATTTACCAAGAGCTGTATCAAGTATTTGAGTGATAACAAACCCACCTAAAAATATCATTTTCTTCATTTCGATATCTTAAATTATTGTCGAAGTGTTTTTGAGCAAGACACTGAACCCCTAACTGCTCCCCTGGCGCTGGTCGACGGCAGCCTACTGCTCACATCCATGATGGGTTAATTGCAGAAAACAAATTTTCCCACGGGTATTAATAAAGGATAAATTATTATTATCAAAACCAATTTTTTGTGGAATAAAATTAATAAAGTATTCTAAAATACAGCCTAACCTTTAAAGGCCACTGTGAATGGATACAGGGTTAGCGTTTTATCAATCATTGTTTTGTCATTCTAGTGTATAATACTTATTTCTGCACAACTTGGCCAGTACTAATGCACTATTAGTGTTGCACTATTCGAATCGAAACGATTCTGATCAAACAAACACTGGTCATGGTATAGCATAAACAAGCTAGTTAGTAAACTGGTCTACTGTTGGATGTTTGGCAACTTGCTGTGCGACTGGACTAACATAGTGAAGATTAAATAAATAAGGAAACAAGAGATGATAGGATGCATATATATGGAAAAACCAATGAGCTAATGCACTAGACATCTTTTGTCCTTTAACAAAAATGTCTAAAAGGATATATATGCAACATGACATGATGTCTGCAAATAGACCCCAGAGTGAATTCTTGCCAAAGCTTCAGTACATGAAATATATATTATTTTGACAGGACCCAAAATATTTTGAGTTTACAAAATTACACCTTTTACACAAGTTACACATTTTTGCAATCTCTTCAAATAAGTCATTCTACAGCCTCTATGAAAGCTGACGGTACATTCAATAAAATAGGTGCGTACCATCAAATCTCCAGAGGATGTATTTCTGGAATTGGAAAATTCAACTAGTGACAGATGCTTGTTTTTTTTTCTGAGGACATTGCTCCTCTCATGTCCAGGGAGGTCAAAAGTACAGCATAAAGCATGTTAGTATTGGATGAGCAGATGGTACGAAAAAATCATTGCCATCGACCCAGAAGAATAGAATCAGATACGACAGCAAGAAAAATCTGATCAGATTACTTGCTACTGTATGTGCAATAATAAGAACTGTAAATTGGCTAAACGTTAAATCAAAAACATGATCACTGCTGTTAAGTCAAATACAGATCTTTAGTTTGGATCTGTGGTTCAATTTAAGTTGTAAGTGAAATCTGCCTCCCTGTCTGCATACCTTTTCCACTTATCTCTGATATGTATGTTTTCTTCATAAAGTAAAAAAATAAGCTTCTGTTGCTATCATATAGAATGATGGAAAGAAGCAAAACCTGGCTTTTCTCCCCTTTTCCAATTCTGCCAGCTAAGTAGCAATCTGAAGTCAAATAGCCTTCAGTAACTGTTGGATGATGTTTAGCACAAGCTCATTTAATTCCTTTATCATTTTTTCAGCAAGCGCCCTGCTTCAGAAATCACAGGAAATTGATTCCATTATCTGTATCATTTCTCCTTTGTGCATAGCACCTGCATATGAAATACAAGACACCCGCCATCTTACCATCTCTGCTGTGGAAGTGACATTACTATTGTCATGGCAACTAACCCCCCTCTCCGTAGAGAAACTGGTGAACACTGCAGTAGTTGGGAGTCAGGTACAACAGATTTAGATTTGTGCACAAAACACTCTTGAAATGTCATCTTTTAGCACTAAAGACCTTTCTTGGGCCGCCATAAGGTTGCATATCAACCCCCAGACCTGGAAAAGGATGAGCAGTAAGTATTCCAGTCATATTTAAATGTAAAACAGTACATCACAGTTTGTCCACCCTGTCCAAATGCCATGCTAGCCATGTCAGATTGCACAAATACAAGTTGCATAAATATGTTTATTATCTCTGTATTATCTCTGTCTTATATATCTAACCTCTGTTCATTGGCATGTCCTGGCATTTACACTGTGAAGGGGCAATCATGTAGATGCTATAATTTACCTACATATACGGTTCATTATTTCTTGTTTTAAAAGGAAACATCATTGGAAGCACACATTAGAAAAGTGACAAATAATAAGGTCAAATACATATTTTTAGTTAGGCTTTATTTTCAATTACAATGTACCTTTACTTCTCTGCTTAATGTTTCCCTCTGCCTTTATGTCATGAATTAACTTCAGATGGCCAACCAGCAAGAGCCTGCTGAATGTACTATGATGTTAATTAGAGATAATAACACAGGTTACAACTTGAAAAAGATGTGAAATTGAGGAAAATAAATACAGAATAAGCCTCCACTACATGAGAAATTGAAATATATTTTCACTGAATGTAAATATGTTGCCATTTATATAGACATTGATCTTTCAGCTTTAGACTGCGACCTGCACTGAAAACTTTGTATGTAATGATATAAAATTCTCATTATCCTAAAATTTGCTCCCCCCCAAAAACCATCTTGAATACTGACTGATTCCAAAGCTTCAACTGTATACTGTGAAAAATTGTATATTGTTGCGAGGTGCAAAGCAACAAGCTACAATATTAAAGGAATATTTAAAACGAGAAAAAAAGGTAAATCTCCTAATCATTTCTAACTGAGGACATTTTAAAGACCGCAAGGATCTGCTCTACATGAAAAAGCACATTGAAATAACTTCCATTATTAACTTCCGTCCTGTTGCCACAATATGATTTATCAGGTGTGACAATGATTTGAATAAATGCAAATCTTAACAGATAACTTTTTTTGTCATGACTTACTGATCTTATAAAAGAAAATTCCTCATCTAAACATAGGCTGACAGGACCTGACCGAAATTGGATGAGCCATAAAACTTTATTGATTGATCTAACCCTATATAATGCAATATCTGGATAAGTATCTTGAACAAGGTGCTTGCAGAAAACTCACTTCAGAGTTATTTATACATTACATATTAAAACTGTCCTAACGATGACTCACAAATGCTGACATTATTTGAAATCGCAACTACATCTAAAACACAAACACTTAAAGTTATAGACAAACAGACCGATGCCAAAATACCTTTAACAACAAAATTAACAATTGTTTTTTCTTGTCAGCTAGTTATCTTACATTCCAAGTGTGTTGCTTTGTTGAAGCTTAAAAACTTAATTCCAGCACCTTTCTGAGGGCGCAACCTTGCCCAGACAGTAAAATGTAATCTTGCTCCTCCTTTAGGTTGGCAGCCTTTTGAAACATCATTTCTGTGACAGTGTCCAAGTTGAAAAGACCGGTGTCGAGAAGCGTTTAGTCAGAACATGACTTCACTCTGGTCTAGGTAATTAGGTCAGATTTGTCTAGAGTGCTAAAAAAATTCAAGTTTTGCCCTTGGTAAAAATAATGTCAGTATGATAAACGTAACTTCAACACACCGTTCAGCAGCTAATCACTAAAATCTAACAGAATTAATTCTAATTACTCAAATGACTGTTAGAACCTGAAAAGAGCTCTTTGTTACTTAATTTGATGCTCTTTTCAAGTTTTTATCTGTGTCCATCAGAAAGAATACTATATGTAAATGGAACAAAAAAGGCTTTTGGTGGGCCTTCACTCAAGGACATCAACAATGTACCCTGAAAATCCAATTTCCAAAGTGTGAAATTTCCTCATTCTCTCCCATGATAGCTTCATTTCATAGTGAAAGCTAATTATGGGCCCTGTGATTTCTTTCAGCAGTCATCAGTTGGTCAAATACTGAGCGGCTGGTCAAATGAGACAATATAATTGTTGTGGCAAAAGCAAATGCTTTTTAAGAAATTGGCCATTATATTTGGTTTATTCAGAAGTGCTAGATGAACATTTGGGTTTATCATGTGGGCTTCCCTGCCTGTTGATCAAGGATGAGCAAAAACTTTTTTTTTGCTATTTTCTGTGTTTTAACTAACGTTCCTGAAACAGCAGCAGTCACATTTTGTCGCACTGAGCCTCTTTATATTGTTTCTCCATTACAGTGTCTCTCAATTTCAGTTGAAGTGAAAGAAAGAAACGACAGCTCGACATGCAAAACAAACAGTCTGCCCACCCCTTTGACATTGTCTTGTTAAGAGAAGAAGGAAAAAAAGAAGCTTCAATAGATTTAAGATTCACTAGGTTTGCAATCTGCATGCGGTGGCCCATCAATTTTTCATGGCTCTCACACTATGAGCACTCACAGCCAGAAGGGAGTAATGCAAAATTGATTTGTGTATTAAAACTGCTTAGCCAAGCAGGCATCACTGGGAAATGTAGTGATTACCCTCATGGGATTTGAGATGGCCATGTATTGACAATGGGATCGACAGACGGACTTCTTCTGTCCACATAAAGAAACACATGTATAACTTAAAAAAATGAATACATTAAAAATAAATAAAAAAATGAATAAAGTAATTAAAAATATTAAATAAGAAAAATAAATAAATCCAGCAAAGGCTTCTTCTTTACCTTTCTGTTTTTACCCTTCAGGGGTCGCCACAGCATATCAACCGTCTCAATCTTATACTATTCTCTGTATCCTCCTCTCTCACTACATCTATTAATCTTCTCTTTGGTTTTCCTCTAGACCTCCTATTCACTATCCCTCCTCTGTACATGACTGAACCATCTCAGTCTGGCTTTTCTGACCTTCTCTCCAAAACATCTAACATGTGCTGTCCCTCTGATGGACTCATTCCTGATCTTATCTGTCCTTGCCAATCCCAAAAAGACCCCTTGCATCTTCATCTCTGCGTCCTCCAGCTCTGCCTCTTGACTATTCATCATTGTCACTGATGGATGTTTCTAGACCATCCAACATCACTGGTCTCACCAGTGTACCCCTGGCACTTTTCTCCACCCATTCCAACCTGCTTGAACTTGTTTTCTTTATCTCTTTTCCACACTCTCTACTGCTCTGGACTGTTGACCCTAAAAACTTGAAATCCTCCAACTTCTTGATCTCCTCTCCCTTCTCTCAACGTTCCACCCGGGCTCCTCTCATTCACATCAATATATTCTGTCTAGCTGTGACTAACATTCATTCCTTCCTTTCCAAAGCATACCCCCACCTCTCTAGATTTTCCTTAACCCGTTCCCTGCTTGCACTACAGATCGCATCTTCTCACTCTCTAAGATTCTGTTGAATAATCAAGACAGAAACATTACCGATGCCTCTCCTAGACACATCCATACCTCCAGAGGTATATCATCAGGACCAACTGCCTTTACATTCTGCATTGTCTTCAATGCCTTTCTCACTTCACTTTTACTAATCTCTGCTACTTTTTGGTCTACAATAGTCACCTCTTCTACCCTTCCCTCTCTTTAATTTTCCTCATTCATCAGCTCTTCAAAGTAGTCATTCCGTCTTTCCGTCAGTCTTCTAGCACCTTTCAATATATTTCCCTCTCTATCCTTAACCACCTGCACCTTCTGTACATCCTCTCCACCTCTATCTCTGTTTTGCCAACCTGTATAGATCATTGTCTAACCCCTTACTGTCCAACCGGGCATACAAGTGATCGTACGCCCTTTGTTTTGCCCTTGCTACCGCCATCTTTACCTTATGCTTAATCTCCCTGCACTCCTGTCTGTTCTCTTCAGTCTTCTCAGTGTCCCACTTCTTCTTTGCCGACAACTTTCTCTCCTGCACTTCAACTTTCAACTCCTGCACTTCCTCATCCTGCTGCCAAGTTTCCTTATCTACAATCCTTTCAGACGACATACCATGTACTCTCCTACCTGTCTTCCTAACCACATTAGCTGTGGTTGTCCAGTCATTTGGAAGCTCTCCCTGACCACCCAGAGCCCCTTTTAACTCCTCTACGAAAACCATACAACATTCCTCCCTTATCAGCTTCCACCACTTTGTCCTTTACTCTGCCTTTATCCTCTTGATCTTCCTTGTCACCAGAGCCATCCTACAAACAACCATACTATGCTGTCTGACTACACTCTCACCTACCACTAATTTGCAGTCACTGATCTCTATCAGATTACCTTGTCTATACAAGATGAAGTGGACCTGCTTGCTCCTACCTCCACTCCTATAAGATACCCTATTTTCCTGTCTTTTCTGGAGTATTCACTGAAGCCATTTCCATTCTTTTTGTAAAGTCTACCAAAATCTGTCTCTGAGTTCTGATCCTGGATACCAAACCTGGCTATCACTTCTTCATCCCCTCTATTGCCTGCACCAACATGTCCACTGAAGTCTGCATCTCTGGGGATACTCTGCATCATCTAACTCATTCCAGAACTAACTAGCCACTAACAACACTGAGCATCACATTTTCAATTTCAGGCTCATAAGTCTGTCTATTCTTTTCACCTCCAGAACATTCTTCACAAACTCATTCAAGATAACTCCAACCCCATTTCTCTTCCTGTCCTTACCATAACAGTAAAACTTAAAACCTGTTCCTAAGCTTCTAGCCTGAGGGGGTGCTAGAGAGCACTCCGACCGGGTACTCCCTTGTCCTACTGGGGGACTTCTATGCTCACGTGGGCAACGAAAGTGCGACTTGGAAGGGCATGAATGGGAGGAATACCCCCCCATGCTCTGAACCTGAGTGGTTTTTTGTTATTGGACGTCTGTGCTCATCACAGATTGTTCATAACAAACACCATGCTCAGGCATAAAGGTGTCCATAGGTGTCCATGCAGTTGGCACCAACACACCTTAAACCACAGTTCTTTAGTCGACCTTGTGGTCATATCGTCGAACTTGCGGCCGCATGTCCTGGACAACTGATCACCACTTGGTGGTGAGCTGGCTCTGATGGTGGGAGGATTCTGGTCAGACCTGGCAGACCCAAACGTAATGTGAGGGTCTGCTGGAAACATCTGGCCGAGTCCCCTGTCAGAAGGAAGTTCAACTCCTACCTCCGGCAGAACTACAGGTACCGGCAGGCCAAGCAACATGCGGCTTCCGTGGTTACTGAGGCAAAAACAGAGCAGAACCGGGGGACTCTGGAGCAGACACACCTATTTCCGGGGCTGAAGTTGCTGAAGCAGTTGAAAAGCTCTTTGCTAGCCGGGCCCCGGGAGTGGATTAGGTCCACCCTGGGTTCCTCAAGGCTCTGGATGCAGTAGGGCTGTCCTGGCTGACATGTCTCTACCACATTGGATGTTGAGGACACTGCCACTGGACTGGCAGACTGGGGTGATGATCCCCCTTTTTAAAAATGGGAATCCGAGGGTGTTCCCCAACTACAGGGGGTTACACTCCTCAGCCTCCCTGGTAGGGTCTATTCAGCGGTGCTGAAGAGGGTCCTCCGGATCGTTGAGCCTCGGATCCACGGGCAGCAATGTGGTTTTCATCCTGGCCGTGGAACAGTGGGCCAGCTCTATACCCTTGGCAGGGTCCTCAAGGGGGCATGGGAGTTCGCCCTACCAGTCTACAATGTTTTGTGGATCTGGAGAAGACATTCCACCGTGTCCCGTGGGCAATCCTGGGGGGGGGGTACCAGGAGTATGGGGTACCAAACCTCGTTATATGGGCTGTTCTGTTCCTGTATGATTGGTGTTGTCGCCTGGTCCACATTGCCAGTTGTAAGTCAGAACCGTTTGCGGGACGAGTTGGACTCTGCCAGGGCTGCCCTTTGTCACAGATACTTTTATGGACAGATTTTCCAGGTGCAGCCAGGGTGTCGAGGGAATCTGGTTTGGTGGCTGCAGAAGATTGAGCCTCTGCTTTTTGCAGAAGATGTAGCTTCATCAGGCTATGATCTCCAGCTCTCACTGGAGCGGTTCGCAACCGATTGTGAAATGGCCGGGGTGAGGATCAGCAAATCCAAATCCAAGACCATGATGCTCAACTGGAATTGAGTGGAATGCCCACTCCGGGTTAGAGGTCCTGCCCCAAGTGGAGGAGTTAAAGTTTCTTGGGGTCTTGTTTACAAGTGAGGGAATGATGGAGCGGAAGATTGACAGGCAGATCATTGAGGCGTCTGCAGCGATGCAGACTCTTTACTGGACTGGCAGACTGGGGTGAGGTGAGGAGGGAACTTAGACAAAAGGCGAAACTCAATTTATGAGTTTTCTCAAAATGAATTTCCTCTGCAGGGGTGACTCTCCCTTAGAGATAGGGTGAGAAATTTTGTCATCCAGGAGGAGCTCGGAGTAGAGCCGCTGTCAGATGAAGTCAGATGAGGTGGCTCGGGCATCTGGTCAAGATGTCTCCGGGACGCCTCCTGGGGGAGGTATTTTGGGCATGTCCATCTGGGAGGGGACCATGGGAAAGACCCAGGACACGCTGGAGAGACTATGTCTCAGGCTGGCCTGGGACTGCTTGGGGTCCCCCAGAGGAGTTGGACCATGTGGTGGGGGAGAGGGAGGTCTGGGCCTCACGGCTCCAACCTGACTCCAGATGACTGGGGGAAGATGGATGGATGGTTGGATAACAGGAAACAAGTACAATCAACTTGCAAGTATATGAAGTATGGATCTAAAGGCCCTTAAGCCTGCTGTACATACTCTTCATGTAAAAATATAAGCCAGTGGGATGAACCATCTTCATCACACCAGAGGCATGAACCAAATTCATCACTACCATCTTAAAGTTGCTGGTGGAGTGGGTGAAGCAACATAATTTCACTACATATTAGAGTTTTGTGGCTTTTCTTGATTTTAATATTAGCCTGGAATAGGAGGGAAAAATAAACAATCTTGATAAAGTCTTGATAAATTCTTTCAGTCTTGAATCATTACTTTTGTTTCCATTTTATCTTATCCATTCATCTTCTTCCGCTTATCCTGCACATCGGGTCGCGTGAGATGTTGTGGCCTATCCCAGAAGACATCGGGCGAGAGGCGGGGAACACCTAAGACTGGTTGCCAGTCAGTCACAGGGCCACATATATAGACAAACAACCATTCACTCCCTCATTCAGGGCAATTTACCAGGGCCCTTCGTGTTGTTAGGCCGAAGCACCACTGTGCCGCCCATTTTATAATATCTAATTTAATTTGATTTTCTTTTCTTTTATATCCAGTTTTCTAAATGAATAAATACATGGTCAATTCAGGCAAAACTGTCAGTTGGCCAACATAAAAATATGTTCTGAGACAACATGGACTACATTTGTATGACCACATGATGCCACATGACATGGAGGCATCTGGTGAGAACTAAGATGTCAGTGCATTATTTGTAATTTATGTTGTTACATGAAATGGTTACATGAACTTCCAATTTACAAGTATAAAGTATTGGATTTTCATTATTGTTTTACTTTGAGTTTTTGACCATAGACCACAGGACAAGGCACAACTGTCTTGTTTCCGTTGGGTTTTTGCTTGCTTGTTTGTTTTTATCCTTGATTGTGGTAGTGTAGAGTGGTGCCTCCTAAGAACAAAATTTAATTTTGTCTTCCTTCAACTTCCACCTTATTGACTACTGCTGATATAATCTGCATGCAAGACTGCCACCTGAGTGCTTTGTACATTGCCCTGTCCTAATTAAAAAGGTGTTAGATAAAGGATTTGACAAGATTTGTAGCCTTGCCTCTACTTCAACAAACTGGGGGAATGCTGTCAGACTAGAGGTGGATGATAAAACACAAACCTTTTATTAGAATATACTGAATTATTTGATCTTAGAGCTAATCAATGATGAAATTTGATGATGAAATCTCATCCTCAAAACAGATACAATCCCAGTGAAGATTCTCTTAAAGACCAGATTATTAATCAGCAAACTCTTCCATGACTCTTCGGCCGAAATAACACAAACAATCTCTCCCAGTGTGCACTGACTGATGTGTGACTTATGATGCCTCATTCAATGTGACTCACATCACTTTGGTTGTGACAGTTCAAATGCTCCGAGGTCACTTTATTCAGCACAGCAACTGACCTGTCTAATCACTGCAAGCAACAGAATGACCTGTGTCCATTCTGGATTTACAAACGCTCACCTTTGTACAGTAACCTTGTATGACTGCACATGATATTCCAAACACACATTTATCAAAGCATGTTAGTAGTGGTCATCAAACAAGTAGTGTGGACTCCCTGCTCATAAATAATATGTCCTTGAGTGTAAAAAGAGGTGAATACCTGCCCCCACACTTTGACAGTGTGAGCCATTATCAAAGGGTTCCCTAATATGTAAAAATGAGCTCAGTTTAAAGGCTCTGTGGACTGAACTGACAAGAACTACATTTTTTAAACACATAATCTTGAATTGTTCATCATAACTATTAAAAATGCAACAGTTTTGCTTATCAGTGCTCTCTACCCTGAGACACCAAAGACTTCACACAACCCTATCAAAGTCTCACCTCATGCCAAGTAATAGTGAGCCCCTCTGTCTCTCCCACTGTTGTAAGGTGAAGACCATTTTGAGAGAAAGGCTGAAGAGACTGAATGGTCTCAGCCTCGGGCACTGAAGGCCCGCATGGGCCAGGAGACGGTGATAAAAAGAACAGCAGCTGGAAGAGCTTCAATGCTTTGGCCTTGACTCCAATTGTCTCTGGAGCTCGACTGGCAAGAGACAAGTGTCTGAAACATATTCCCTCATTTTTGTGTTATTGTAATTTTTATGTACTGTATACTATCAGTCAAAAATCACCCAATGTGAGTCTAACATTACACACATAAAACCATTCAGTGGTATACCCGTTCTGCATAGAAGCCCAATGGTTTCCTCTCATTTCTTTAAATTTTCCTGGTTTTAGGCCAAGTGATCTTACATCACTGATGGGCATTCATGATAGAACTTGGGTCACCTCAAACCTCTTGAAACCCCATGAAATTCACCTTCCACCCTAAATGCGACCCTCAAGAGATATATCAAACAATCCTGCCATCTTCTCATTCATTCTATATTGCTGACTGGGTAGAGAGATGACATCTTATGTTTTATGCAGATCATGAAATTCATATCCAAGGTGTTTGGCAATGTGGAAAAAGTGAATTGGACCGAATCTTGACTAATGCCCTCAAGCAGTCAGATGTTAAAAAACTTGCTGCTAAGCATGACATTTTACACAAGAGAAAGCTATAAGGTTTTGTCAGGGAGAGAAAACAGCATAACTGGAAACTGGAGGTCTTCTTAATGAGTTGATATAGAGGCTGAGTTATGATGATGTTCGTTTGCGCCAATGTTCCTTACCTGAAAAGTCATGAATTAGACTAAGTCATGGGTCAGGAGTTGGAGTTTCCCAGCCATGGAACATAAGATCATGGGAGCATTACGTTCTTTGTAATGACCCACTGAGGAGACAAATGAATTTCGGGACCATTGAACTCTGGGATCATGATGTACAGCTGTTGGAAGAACTCAAATGGGACAAATACAAAGGAAATGATGGAGGATTTGTGTTGTCCAATCTAAACACCACTTCCATCCTTGAGTAAGGGTAAGGGACTGTTCATCTTTACAGAAAATAAAGTACATTGTAGCTTTTATCAAGTCAAAATGTATACAACTTTTTTTGTGCCTTCATCAATGTCAAAATACAAATCATAGTGTTTTCATTAATTATATATCCATTAGCTCACGCTTCCAGATGAACAGCCCTGGAAAGCGATGCAGTTCATTTTTTTGCACATAATGAAAGTAACTAAAGGAAGTTATTCTAAAGGATGTCCTTTAATCATTATTTGTAAAGGCATGAACATGCATCAGAGGAGTCGCCAAGCAAATGGTGAGTCATCATCTGTTAATGGTCAGCTTAACAAGCAGAGTAGAACACAAATGGGATGTCATTTCTTGATTATTGCTGGTGTCATGCAACTTAATTCAATGTGGCCCGGTGGGTCAAAACACGTCCTCATTTGAAGGGCCTGAAGTGAGCCAGTGAGAGGTTGAAATGAGACCGAGCTGATTTGGTCATTGTTGAGTGCCACATTAAAAAAGATAGGTGTCTGATTGTAAAAGGAAAGATTCATAGATGGGATAATTATTTGACTTTGAAATAATTGGTTTAAAACCCACTCTACAAATATGATCAAATGATTGTCGGTTGAAAACGGATGTGCGCACTGCTGGGCATGATAAGGCTTAAACCAGTGGTTTTGAATGTAACAAGAAATGGCAGCATGTCTTTTTGCATGAGATTGAAGAGCAGTAAGTAACCTTTAAAATCAGATCTCACGTATGTTTGTTCTGTGCTTAAGTCCTGGCCCAGGCTTTTTGGCAATTATTGAAACATTTGTAGTATCTTTGCCAGGGTAAATCTCAAGGGAGCATTTAACTAGGCCTAACATCAAGCCCTCCCCCAATTACAGTGTCATCTTTGACTTATTCTTCCATGTGTGGTTCTGGGGATGTTTCACAGGCCATATTTTTCAGCTGCAACAAACCACCAGTATAGTGTTACAGAAGTATCACCTCTATCACCAAGCACTGTTTAAATATATTTATCAATATGGTCTTCTTCTTTCCCTCTCGGCTCTTCTCTTCAGGGGTTGCCACAGTGAAATCAACCTTCTCCATCTCACCCTATCCTCTGTATCCTCTTCTCTCAGATCCTCTACATTAATAATATTTATTTATATAGTAGCAAATTCAATTCCACAAACATATTATATTAAACAATAGGTTGCAATCAATCATTTTCTATTATGAAGAGTGCTTCAAACACTGTCATTTTGACACTTTTGTTTATATCTATATATTTATTCATATTGCAGTGAGGTTTCTAAGTCAAAATTTAAAGAAAGGTTCTTTCTCTAAGTGGCTACATGATTTCCGATATGACATAAATCAGGACCAAAAGAAAACCTCAACATCTTCATCTCTGCAACGTCTAGTTCTGCCTCCTGTCTTTTGGTCATTGTAACAGTTCCTAGGCCATACAGCATCGCTGGTCTCACCACTGTCTTGTACACTTTCCTTTTATTCTGGCTGATAGTCTTCTATCAAATAGTACCCCTCATTCCACTCCTTTCCAGAGCATACCTCCACCTCTCTAAATTTTCCGCTACCTATTTTCTGCTCTCACTGCAGATCACAATGTCATCTGCAAACACCTTGGTCCATGGAGATTCCTGATCAACCTTATCTGT
Source organism: Fistularia commersonii (assembly GCF_037954325.1). Lineage (NCBI taxonomy): Eukaryota > Metazoa > Chordata > Actinopteri > Syngnathiformes > Fistulariidae > Fistularia > Fistularia commersonii. The sequence goes on from NC_141302.1 coordinate 7,338,855, forward strand.
CAGCCTGTCCATCACCATTGCGAACAAGAAGGGGCTCAGAGCTGATCTCTGATGGAGTCCCACTTCCACCTTGAACTTCTCTGTTACCCCTACAGCACACCGTACCTCTGTCTCACAGCTAGCATACATGTCCTGCACCAGTTTAATATACTTCTCTGCCACTCCAGACTTCCTCGTACAATACCAGAGCTCCTCTCTTCGCACCGTCATATGCTTTTTCTTGGTCTCCAAAAATACAGTGCAGCTCCCTCTGGCCTTCTCTGTACTTCTCTATTAGCGTTCTCAAAGCAAATATTGCCTCTGTAGTACTCTTTCTAGGCAGATCAGAATATATATATATATATATATATATATATATATATATATATATATATATATACATACACACACACGCAAAAACGGAGACACACATATTCATATATGTGCATATATATGTGTATGTATAGATGCGTATAAATATGTATATATAATTATATGTATGTATATATATATATATATATATATATATACACACAGACATGTATGTATACATCATATACATACATATAGTTACATATACATACACACATGCCTATATATACACACATAAATATTCCCCCTTACATATACATAAATAAGTACATTCAAAATTGAATGTTGACATATTCTTTATGCCATCTTAATGCACCACTTTTTGATGCTGTACAGATAACACAACATAAGCACATAGAAAACTCTGACAGACATCTGCCACTTCAGTGCCTATTTCAAGCTCAGAGACTTGCAATCTCAAACTGTTCTTTAAGAGGTCACATTCAAAATAGAAGCCATTCACATTTATTTTTACCATTCGGCTCCAAAGACAGATCTGTGAGTGCACTATCTTCAGTACGTGGGAGGATCTTATCTAACCTTTCCTGCCTCATGAAAAATTCAGCATCCTGGCCACCAATCTCCGCCGTCTCAGGATGTTATGTCCGATACAGAGGCGGAGGTGGTGGGAACAAAGGCGGAAATTGCTTTGGACTCCAGCACTGTGTGATCAGTATTAGCATCACATTGGACTTCATTCAACCACATATTCTATACCAGCCATTGCCACATGCATTCACATAAATCTCATTTCAGCCATAGGTTGTATACGCGTGTGTATGTATGTATGTGTGTGTGTGTGTGTGTGTGAACTGAGCAAGTAAGGCCATGGGTTTATGATAGATTTTTGTGATAGGGATGGCAAGTTATGTAACACAAGGAAAGTGGTACCTGTCTGTAAAGGACTAGAGCATAGTGTGTCAGCTCTGCGTACCTAAGGGGAAGATCTAAAGTGACTAAAAGACAGAGATGTTGGGATAAAGCTTCCTGTCATTGTCCACAAAGAGTGGCCCAACAATTCTAAACCCCCTCCAGCCCTGCATCTCTCAGGGGCCTGGTAAACAGGACATTGGGAGGTCCTCAACAGAAGACATGCCAAAACATCTGCTTTGTAAAAAAAAGACTCATGCATTTCTTAGCTATTGTATCTATCTCAGTCCCTTCCTTAGCTTGTTACAGGTGAAATGAACTGATGCCTTTTTAACACTTTCAGATATGTCCCTTTTCTATATTGTCCACTCATGGAAATATACAATGAAATGTACTGCCTTTAATAAAACAAGATCATACTTCATACTGTAAAACTTGATGTTCCCTCACTTCACATCAGTAAGTCACATAATGATATCTTCAGAAAATGCAAAGACTACTAGTGTCGGAATCCCTTTGCACACTACAACCATAATGCAAAATTACATCTGGCAGACAGGCTCTGTTCACCTGAAAAAGCCAGTGCGTTTCACAATTATGTGCAATGTATATGATGATGAGTGAGCCATGAGGCTGATAGTCATGTTTTAAGATGATGTCATACCAGCCTACAGTTTTTCACCAAGAAATGCATCATGATATCTAGTGTAGACCTTTCTGAAGTTCCATTCCTAATTGACTATAACTCTGGAAATTGTTTCATATTCTGGCATCTCCTGAAGGAGAGAAGTCATTATATAACCGAATGTTCCTGAATTTGGCTTTTTCACCTCGCAAATTTTCAAGAAAGATTTCAATTATATGTTGGTGCATGTGATTATTTAGACAACTAGCTCATTAGTTTTTTGGGTACACTGTCCATGTGCAATGTTTCAGGTTGCAGTAAGTATGTTGCTAGAACCAGGGGGGAGACAGCATAAACAAATACACTGGAACCAACAGAAATCAGCTGGCCTAATTTCTGTAACAGTTTGGTATCTTAACACCTCAGAATCTCTCAGATATTCACATCTTTTCATCGTTTACATATTTGTAAGCTTTGAGCATTAGATCGTGTCAGTTTATTTTAATGAGCAAGTTTTAATTTGTATGCCCATTAGTTAAATAAATATTACTTTTATTTTTCAGTTTGTGGAAGCTGTACTCTTGAACTTTCCTAAAAGAGCTTGCTGTTTCTGTCAAGTATTTTTGCCAAGTTTTGCCATGTGAGAGCAAGTAGAAGAAAAAGAGTAGATTAGATTTATTACACATAATACCGACAAACAAAAGTGAATTTTATACTTGTGGGAGATTGGTGTGATGTAATTTTATCAATCACAGAATTATTGGTTTTTATGAAATTAATTACTGTGTGTAAACAGTGTGTGTTACAGGATAGACGCCTTTTCCCATTTCTGTCATTCACTGACATTATTGGCCCAAAACAGAGCCACATCCCTCAATTTAACTTGAAAGTAAAGAGTTTTTACTTGTTTTTTGTTTGCTTTTAATTTTAGGGATTAAGATCAAAAGCAGGGTCACAAGAAGCAAGTGACTGAATCACGAGATGATTTACTAAAATCACTTACAGTTTAAATATGTCAGAGATGAAAAGACTACATCTTTAAGAAATTGAGTTGAGTTAAATTTGTGTGTACATTTAGAACAGTTTAATGTAAAATATTTTTACATTATACAATATCTGATACCTTCCTTCCTTTTTTTTTTGGACTAAGCTCATGCAGTTTCTTTTTTTTTTGTTGTAGTTTATTTTTGAATTCTTACCCCAATCCTTTATTTAGAGAGAAGACCTTATCCTTTCTCTATGTTAAAAAAAAAAAATAAACATACACATAATGTCTGATTTCAAATCTGAAGAATGTTACTGAGAACACAGTTTTGGCCAACAAGAATATTAATACATTGTCTCAATATACTGTCTCTGACATTAAGATACCAGTTTAAAGGTGAAAAGCAAAAAAAATGGCAGCGCCTCATTTCGAGCCCAAGGCTTGAACAACCCACACAACCTTGCCTGCCACCATTTCTATGTTTCCTTAGCTCTGGGCACAAGTGTGAACAACACCTTCAATTGCTCGCTCTCACAGTAATGCTTTGGCCCATTAGTTGAGAAGTCACACTGCTTTTATTTCTAAACCTGCCTCTACTGGGCAGAAGGACAAGCCCCGTCAGCAAGCACCAATTGTGGCCCACCCACGGAGCCAGACGACAGGGAGCAGCCGAGCCAAGGCACCCGGCCAGAGGCTTGCCAGCAGGAGCACCAGGACCGGGCTGCGGCAGTCTCTCTGGCTGGCTGACTGTCTACCAGGGTGATAAGCATCACAGACTCAACTCACCCCTGAGGCCTCACAGTGGGACCTGGATACATAGTCACAGCTGGTCTGTTTAGCCGAGTCTAATACCACAAGTGAGAGGAAGGGAAGAAAAGTACAAAATATGTGTAAAGACAGGTTGAGGTATATATTTTAGACATTACTAGCATAGGTTTGTGTTTTGTTTTTTTTAACAAGGACGAATAATCCAGTTTTCATGTTCCATGCCGTCAGACATTCAGGGGACATGCTACACTTACTAATATACAGTAGATTACTGGATTTTTCCAAGGGAAATTTGATCACCTTACAATGACTCCTCAAAAGCTCTTTGTACTGGCTATGACATTCTGAAAGTTGGGGGTATAAAGGATACAGCGCCCCCCTCGATATTCAAAAACGTAACCTGAACTTTAAGAGAAAAAAATAGAAATTTCTGTTAGAAATACTAATTACATTTTAATATGAAGCTTCCATCAATAGCTGCTTAGAATTTTACAAAAATTATTGGAATTAGTGACCATTTATACACATTGTTGTAACATTTAGAGTCAGATAGATTTGAATTACCTTATGGCCACTGCAGAGTTAATTATCTAAATATGGAAAGTAAAAAAGTAAATGTAAACAGAAAAAAAAAAAAAAATCAACTTAAACAGACACACACATGCACAACCACACAAGCTAAATGTCTAACAACTATCTTGTGGGAACCGACTGTGCAATAGTGTGTAAGTATAAAACAAATCTCCTGCAAGTTATCTGTTGTGTACAGCATATATAATTGATAACTATACACAAAGGAGAAATACTGTACATTGTGTAACATGTTGGAATAAGAAGAACCACTGTAGCATTGAGTCTGCCAAGCACTTCTTACCTGCAAACCTTACTCACACGAGTCAAACCATGCAAACCTTTAAAGCAACCTAACCCTCCCCAACCAATCACGTCCTATTTGATTTTGGTGTATAAGACCCCCCGTGTGCCAGCACATGGCCAGCTACACCTTTTCATCTCACACCACAAATCCCAGGCTTAAGAAGATCCACTGAAACCCGTTCCCACTTCTCTCTAAGTCCAAAACAACGTAGCTGGGTCCTGCATCCAGGACCTTCGGGAAAATTGGTCCAAGGTATACATGATGTGGAGAAATGGGGGAAAAGAGCTGGCTGCAAATGGTAAAACAGAACGTACGTCCACAGGTTGCTAGGGGGTCAAGAAATCTGATATCTGGGGATTGAGGGGGAACTATATCTATCAGTGTCTAGAAATTGTTTTTGCAAGTATATTTACCTGCCTGTAAACTAGCACTGGAGCTTGCAATGGAAATTCACTGATAACTGGTTGACCTGATTATTGAAAATGCTACAGAGTGGGAAAGAGTCTGTGGATATATTTGTAAGGTAGTTGCAGTCTGTTGCAAGGTATAAAGGACATAGATATGCTAATTTGGGTTGTTGTTGCTGAAGCTGTAGCAATTGTGTTGTGTAACAGCTGCTATCTGGAATAATGTGACTCCACTCTGCCAGTGAAAAATGCCATCTTGTTGATTTACGCAATATTTGATTGGCTTTGTGAAATAACAGATAATGGAAAACTATTCTGCCAAATTTATGCAAGGGTGAGCCTTCGTAAATAACAGAAAAAAAATCCTAAATCTGCATTTTCCCTTTTTTTTATTATTCTTTTAAAGGAAAAAACAAAAACAAAAAACGGAAAGACATTAACTAGGCAGCCATGTTTGTGGAAACAGAAATGCAATCCAGTTGGTTTTAAACGGCCTGCACAATCATTAAATGTCGCAGTCAATGTATGTACAGTATGTAGGTTGCCATGGTTTCTCATCCTGTCGTGTGCCGAGTTGTGATCTACATTTGAGAGTAGGCATAGTATTGATGTGGAGGCATTGTAATAGAAGAAAAGAGCATTTAAATTGGGATTCATTTCAAAGGATAAAAAGAAATGGCTAAAGACTGCATGGACTTTTGTTGAATCCCCTGTTGAGGACCAGTTGAGGTTAAACTGCTGTAAATAACCTTAACTTTACAGCTAAACATGTCAAACCAAGCCTAAATACACATATTAAAACAATAATCAGTACATGTCCACACCATTAAATGTCCTTACTGACAGATAAATTATCTGAAGGAAATCAAGATAATGACTTTAATTTACTCAATAAGCAGATATTAATTATCTGGCTGGCAGATTAGGGGACATGACTTATTGAGAGCCTTGAGATAAATGGCTTTCTGATCAAGATATAATGAAAACCTTTTTAGGTCCCTTAACCAAGCACTTAGACATTTGCATATTAATTCACATGTTGATGATTACTGGAGATTTTATTCGTGCATCACAGCCTAATATCGGTGCAGTGTTCTGTTTTCTTCAGGGAATTTGATGTTATCACAAACCTGGTGCCTTCACCACCACCACCCTCTGTGGAAAGTAATGAAATGATGAATTTGGGAAACAACCGCAAGTTGACTATGATGAATTTTGTGGTATCTCTAAGACTAATAGCTCTGTCAACATGAACAACTCTCAACAGACAAGCACAAATGGGGAAAGCAATCATGGTATTTGTGGTTTAATGCGCAAAACATGAGCAGCACATGCTTCAATTGAGGCAGCAAATATTTATCTGAAGAGAAAGGTTCATCCCCCATTGATTACCATGAATGTCATTTTTAACCATAAACACTGACATGCAACCTCTATCCCCAACTGTGCTCCTCCTCAGGAGAACATTCGCCAGAGGGGCAAACTGATTTCAGCAGGCCATTGTGCATTTGGCTCAGGTCTACTCATTTAACCTGCCAATAGCAGCATGATCTTGGATATACTCATGGGAGACAGTGTAGCCCTGCAGCCATAGCAGAGCCACTCACAGGAAAGCAGTCTGGTAAGGAAAGCACATGGCAAAGAAAACCTTATCTCATAAACTGCCCGGGCATTTGTCACTTGGCAAAATGTTGGCGGGCACTTTGTGTACATGGACTTGTCTTGGCTCTTAGGGGAGAATCACTGGGGAATCATTGGAAGTTACAAAACACAGGTCGTTTACATTCTGATTAATACTTAAACTCGGGATGTGGGTGAGGGTTTGCAATATTTGCACTACAGATTTAGTGTGTGGGTGTGAGCAGCCTTCAACATCTGCCAGCGGTTAGTACATCATCGTAAGAATCCCTGATAAGCTCAGATAAAATAATACCAACTTAGACACTTTCATATTTGAAGTTGCAATTACATCCAAAGACTAAAGTAGCATGCTATTTTTTCACTGCTTTTCCATGTTTTAAATCTTCATACCATAAGTTGGGATGCTGGAATATAACCGTAGAATGCTACCCTTATTTAGTGATTTTATGTTGTGGCCAATCATTTTGGTAAATTCCTACTGGACTATAAATGGCATCTTCTCATGATTCATCAGTTACATGAATAAATCAAAATCAAATGGGAAATCATGTATATAATGATAATAAATGAGATAAAAACATTAAAATCAGTATTTTTTTCAAAAATATCAAGAAACTACACCCTCTCAAACTGGGTCTGACATCATACTACTGAGGCAAGCCCTCATCTAAATTAATATTTAAAGAAGCCACTACACATTTGTAGTTAATTAAAAAAAAATCCATAGACTTCTTTGCAAGCCATGATGCTTAGGTCCAAGGTGACCATAACAATTCAACAGCCAGAATGCCTGCCATGACCACATATGGTATTTTGATAATCTGATAGTAATCTGCAGCATGTCCACTCAAATTCAGAGAGTAAAGGGAGACAGAATTTATTAACATTATAATTTCACTAAAGTAATAAAAATACTTTGTGTACATCATTGAACCCCTAAAGCATGTGTAGCTCTGAACTGTGAAACATGGCAAAGTAAATTGAAGAGGACAAGAACGGCAGGCTGGAAAATTAACATTATGAGTGTTTACAATGTGATATATACCACCTCAGTGGTTCTTTATAGGATGTCATGCTACATGGCATTTTATGCAGGAAGTTGAGTGTTGGGAATTTGTATTTTGTGTGAAACCACTGACTACTGCTAGTTTCACATGCAGAAATAAAATTGCAAATCTTTTTAATCTAGGCAAGATTAATAGCTCATAATATTTTGCAAAGTAGCCTTTAAGATGTTTAATATTAAAAATAACAATATCAACATTTGGCTATTTAACAACACAAAGACATGTACACACACAAGCATGCATACATGCACACATCTGGGGGTATCAAACAAATGAAATCACAGGTTACAACATCAAGAATTAAGCTACATATGCTCATATCGATATATCCATATATTTCTTAGGTGTGTGTGTGTGTGTGTGAGTTTCGCCAGCCCGGTTACAACGGCAGGGTGCGTGTCTGACCACATGCCAATCAGTTGCTTGGATAATGAGTATAATTGATTGGAGCCTCATTCTAATTCTGTGGAACGGAGCATGCAAATTGTCCTTGCTAAGTCATAATGAAGGCCCTCTTTAATGGCACAATCAAAAATTTAATTTCTAATTTTGCAAACTGAGGTGAGTGCTCTGTGTTGATTGCATGGTCGGGTGCAAGCATCAACAGCACATAGCTGGTCGGGTTAGTGGTTTATCTCAATTAAGTGGGAAAAAAATGCGACAAGCACATGTAGAATACAACCTGAATTCTGAGAGCACTCATATTTTATTCAGTTGAGTATTTTTTTCCTTTTACTGTCATTGATTGGTTCTGACATTGCCTGAGAGAAGTGATTGTTTTGTGCTCCACTGAGGCCTTCTATCTACTGAAACCCTCCATCACCATCATGCTTTACAACATCAATATCATAAGCGCTTGATCCTACATAATCCAGAAGGAAATTTTTACAGTGGAACCTGACAATGGAAAGAAGCACAGAGCTTTAATAGCTTTATTCAATCTATAAACATTTTAATTTCTCTTGTTTGTGTTTCATAATCAAATCTATCCAAAATAAATGGCTGACTGGGGTTACCGATCCTTTGTAAGTTATTGTAACATTTTTGTCTTTGAAACTTAAGCAAAACGAGTATCGCAGCAACTTCAGCTGTTTTGTCATTCCTGTACTAATGGATGAATTAACAAATTAAAGAGGATTTGCTTGTCTTGGTCTCTCTCTTGGCGAGGGGTTAATTTCCGTTCAATATGCTAAACTGCTTAGAACCCAGCACTTTATCCAAGCACTAGCCCGCTTGCTGCAAACCTACTGGTCTGTCCTGTGACCTGCCGGGCCATTCTTAATCCTTGTCAATATTCTAAGATTGATTCACCTCTCCAGACAAATAAACTATTAAAACCATTAGCAAGACAGCCCAGCCTTACTTTACATTTTGATTACAATCAATTACTATCTCCAGCTGCAAAGCTGGTTCTGTGAAAATGCTAAAGTGGCCAGATTCTAAAGGCTAGAATCCAGTCTCAAAGAGTGAACTCACAAGAGTTATCATTCAAAGGCCTCGGAATTCTGCGCATTTACAGTTTTCTCAGAAAACCAATACACTGATCATTATCTTGTCGGCAATAGAAGTAGAAAATGAAATCCTGCGGCCTCTCATGACAAAGACTTATTGGCGGGTGTGGTATCGTATCTATCACAGATTTGCGGAGAGACTCTCTGTGATGAGTGTGGGTAATGTGTGCCGAGGGGAGATGTGGCACATGCATCAGTCCAAGCTGGATACTGAGGCTTACACCACCAAGGACAAAAAGATTGCAGTGGGCGGAAAGTTTTTAAGGTAAATCCATTTTTTGCTTATATATTCATGCATGTATGTATGTATTTATTTCAATGTTATCAGCTCCTTTACAACTTTAGATCGGCGATCTAAACTGCACACTCCAAAACACCCAGGAAGATCCACCACCAGAGCCAGACCCTTGTAACAACTGCCTGAGCCTCAATCCAAGTGACCCAACGGATCCCCCTCCTTTGTATCATATTCTGAGAATTTTGGCCACACCTTTTCAAATTTGAATCCACGCAAGTCCCCAGAAGTTTTAGCTTTGTTCCCACCTAACAACAGGCCCATTAACACAACAACCCCTTTCAACCTAGTTTTTGCAAACAAAGTCTCTTATTTGCATAACAAGCCATCGCAACTTAAGCCAGCCCCCAACCCTGGTGGTTATGTACAGAAATTCCCCACAGTCCATTTGAACTGAAGAAGCCTCTCAGATGAGAGGTGAAACATCTTCAAGGGAAAAAAGTCAAGTCCTGTTTGCCACAAGAAGCAGATTTTGACAAGAACTAACCATGACCTGGTTGGCTAAAAACATCCACAGACGTTCACCAATGAGGTTTTTATATTTTTTATTTCACAGTGTGTTTTGAGTAGGGGCGGAAATGAATGGGTAACTCACTATATGACACTATCACAATATTTCACAAATGATCATGATGGATTCAAAGGAAGAAAATAGCAGCATAAAAATACTAACATACATTTTGTATCTGTGTCGTGTTATTTCATCAACTAAGTACCATTATTTCAATGAGCCCAGCTCCAAGATGTGTTTGGTTGCATACAAAAAGTATGCAACCAAATGCTTCTTGTCGTGATTTATTACCGGAACGACATTAAGTAATTTTACGTTATTCACATTTATGATATAAAAATAGGAGGACATGTCAGACAACTACTGAAATATATACAGTTGTGCTTTTTCCTTCTCCTGTTGCAGGGTTTGTTCACTTAAGACACTGATGTGTTATGACATACACGCCTCACTCCTTAACGATGCAGCGAACGTTCATGCTCCTGTCAAATAGATGTTGGGGACGACGTGAATCACAGCAACTAAATTGAAAAAGTGCTTTGTTAAACTCAATTAATGGCGGTTTGAGCTATGTAGAGTAATAGAGTCATGATATTTTGTGGGTAACAGATGTGTATCAGGGGCTAACAGCCCTGATTCATTTAAGCGAACACTTAAAGATCAATGCATGCATGAAATATTGCCAGCAAAAGCAGAAGTCTCACTGTCACTGATAAACTGGCGGAATCATGTAACCCGAAGGAGGTAGTGAAGCAAAAGACTTGTTTGTCAGTTGACTGTCAGCTCCAATTAATGTTGATTTGTTTTTAAAGGATTCATATTGGGTTGTTTTTTAATTAAATATCTCAGCTTGATACTGTAATAACTTGAAAATTGCTGGTACTCAGTAAATAGCTCAACCCACAAACTATGCAAACTGGACGTCATCACCTAATGACAGTCTTGGTTTCTGTGAGGCGCTTTACCAATATAGTAGTATTTCTCAGAATCAGACTCTGCTTTATTCGACAAGTATGTTTGCAAATAAAAGTAATTGGTCAGTTACACCTTGTACTTACTTGGCAGGATGGTATAAACAGTACAATGAAGTGCAAATGTAGTCAAATTGTTTACCAAATGAGTAAAGTGTTTTGTGTGATAGTGCAAATATAAAAACAAATGAAATAAAAGCATAAATAAAATCTGGATAAACATGCCTGTTTATATATATATAGTAGGAGGTTCTCAGTCATCCAGGTCATGGTTAATTCTTTTCAAAATCTTCTTCTCATAGCAACTGAACTTGATTGTCTTCTACTTGTACTGATGTCTCTTGAACTGTACATTATTTACAGCGGGGATATTGTTCACAGAACAACAGTAAGCAGCATATTCATTTAATTTCATTTTATTTTATTTTATTTTTATTGAGTGTGTCAAAATTACTTACAGTCTTAAAGCACAAAATGTAATTTTTCAATTTCTTGTTACCAAACCTGATTGTTGTTGTATGTTAGGGTGTCCAAACTTTTTGCAAAGAGGGCCATATTTGGTGAGGTAAAAATGTGTGAGGGCCGTCAATTCAGCCTGACATTCTTTGAACCATTAACATTACTTCCAAATGAACTATTTCATGATTTTTTTTTTTTTTTTTTTGCAATTGGCATATTTTTCCAATACTTTTTTCTTAACCACATAACATAAATCTAAAGGTTTTCATCAAAAATAATTTTGTCTTTCGTTATTGAACAAGCCATAAAATGAGGAACCAGATTGAATTAGATTTAGTTGGACTCACCTCGACGCTAACTGTGGGGTCTGGAACCAGGCCACTCAAGAGGGGCTGAACTCTTTTTTTTTTTATTTACTCTGGAGTTTCCCCCTGTGAAAAGCGGCAGGCAAGTGTAGCCTCCCCCCAACTCAAGGTGGGGACACACGTTCTGACTGTTGTTTGCGGTGATGCACCCATCAGCAGTTCAGTTTACCCACCTTCTTGGGGTACTAGAGAGAGCTCCTACCAGAGACTCCTACCGCGGACTCCTACCGGGGGCAACGACCTTGCGACTTGGAAGGGCATGATTGGGAGGAACGGCCCTCCTGATCGTAACCCGTACCATGTTTTGTGATCGGACTTCTGTGCTCGTCATTGATTGTTCATAACAGACACCATATTCAGTCATAAAGGTGTCCATATGTGTACTTGACACCAATGCATCTTAGGCCACAGTTCTATGATTGACCTTGTGGTTGTGTCGCCCCTGCAACCCAAGTCTGGATAAGGATAAGCGGGGGAAGATGGGTGGATGGATAAATGCGGAAAAAATCTGTCTGGTGAAAAAAAAAAAAAACTTTTATAAAGATATAGCTTTTATAAGCTTTTATAAAAGAAGCTTTTATAAACCTATCTAGGTTCATTTGAAACATCACATATTTTTCACCACTAAATGCTCGCTATGAACTTCTGAATTCAAAACGTGAACAAGAAAATAACATTATCAGTGATAATTCAGACATACAAAATATTGAGAGCCATATGAATCCTTGTATTACTCGAGAAATGCAGTGTCTTTCATTATTTCAATTTTAGTCTCAGATAAAAAGATATATGAAATAGAAAAACGTGCTGCCAAATTTAATTTTATTTTTGATTTAATGACAGCGGCTGTGGGCCGGTGTAAATTCGAACTCAGGCTGCATTTTGCCCACGGGCCGGACTTTGGACATGCCTGTTGTATGCCAATCGCCTGGAATCTGATTAAAACACTTTGGGAGAATGCTGCAGTGTCAGCCTGTATGCTAAAAGTCCAGAGTTCAATAGCTCAGCCTTATGTTCACAATCGGCTGCCATATTAGTCATGACGGCAGGTGTAACAATGTTAGTAACATCATCATTCCTGCTGCAGCTGCATCGTTGGAATTATGCTTTCCTTTTTTACCCCATTGATTTACATTTTCAATGTTATGATTGTCAAAAACACATTTTACTTTATCTTACCAGGTTGATATGTAGATTCCTCATCCAATGTTAATTTTAGCCCAATGAGGAGAAATGATCAGTCACAACAGCCTCCCTGACGTCAGCATTTTGTGTATTATTCTATGTATATTGATGTAATCGATGATGAAGGCTTTAAAAATACATTATGTACGGCTCCAGATGCAGGAAAACAATGATCAACATGAATTGTGTTATATATGCATTTTGAAGTCTCTTGAGATGCAGTTGTATTTATTCATGTAAAGTCAATCATACTGTAGCAATTCCTTGATTTAGGCTTTAACATGCTTGCGGTTGCTTCTTACGGCAATTTTGTTTCTCTTGCATGTATGCTTTCAGGCATGTTACAGCATCTTAATCTTTGAATTTTTGCTCAAAATAGCATCATAAGCCTTTTCAAGTTACACATTTTGTGTCTGTCTCCTGTATATTCTGGGAGATAGAATTTTTGGTAATCCTTTCGGATTAAAAAGACCTCTAATACCTGAAGATGCAAGTCAACCACACTTAGTAGGTAGCGCATGTAAGCTGGTGTCCCTGCATGAAGAGGAGGGAAATAGAGTGTGCAGGATGAAGAGAAAGAAAAGAAGAGAAAAAGAAGGAGTGAAGGAGGAAGATAGAGAAGGAGAGAAAGAGCTTTAAAGCTGGTGTCCCTTTTAGACATGCTTTTAATTCCACTGCAGGAATATCAGCAATATTTAACTGGAAATGTCACAGAATGTCAAGTCGGAAAATGTCACTGTGGAAAGACTTGGAGGGTGACCTCAAACCTCCTCTTTAAGATGAAATAAATATGCCTCTATGGTATTGTAAAGACAGTTTTTTTTCAGGGTATCATTTTTCCATTTTACCGAGGCTATTCATTTTCATAGCAACAGAGGGGTAAAGAGACAAAGACAGGCCAGGGAGAGATAAATGGACTCATCAATCGTGGCAAGTGGGAACACGGGAACGGCAAACATCTACCCTATCATTTCCAGCATCCTTTGGGTAATTGTTGACTTGCAGAATGGCCACATTGTTGGCTGGAGTCAGATTAGTTGGGTGAATACTAAACAGACTGGTTTCCTAAGTGATCTACTGGTCAAACATTTACATATGAAAGCTTGTATTCATGAATGAGTCACTCTCCTGATGAGTCATTCACATTAGTTATGATGCAAAAAATTGGACGGTAGACTTTTTAACTTTTGTGGCTTAGAGTCTGTAAATGAAATAGAAACAGAGTATTGTATTTGTACGATTTTACAGAGCCCGATCACAACAGTACATCTGGATATATTAAAAATTCAGTTAGGTGACGTAGGCTCCGATCAGCCATGACAAAGCAAAGATGCGCTGATTGTCTTTGCCTTCCTCATGCACCAACCTGAATTCATTGAGCTCATTGGCACTGCTAAGCATTATGCCATTGTTGACTTTTTGTTGCCATTTTAACCAATACAGTGGCCAATGACAAACAGCCCTTGGGGCTGGATGAAATCCTACACTAGGCAGTATTATGAGATATCTCACTGTACCAAAGCACAAAATACAGGGAAACATAAAGCGACTGTAATCTGAAATCAATAACACAGGAGACAGAAAATATTACATGAAAAGAGAACAAGAGGCACAGCTCAGTGAAAAGACACACTGATTTTTCAGTCTCTTTCTGTCAATCTGCACCAGGGAAAATTTTCAAAGGGCGGAAATGATCCACTTATACCCTATCAAGACATTAGCCAGGAGTGCTAGGTGTCAGATTAGATTCACATTGGCTTTGCTGCAATGCATCAGAGCACATTTTCCCGTAGTCTCCCCATCTTCTCTCTGCCTTCAGACATCTACCTCAGTACTTTTAGGGAAATTGATATAAATAAGATTCCAGAGTCCATTCTCTGTTACGTTTTATAGTTTCCAATAATGGACTGGATGCGGATCATTACCAACGGAGCAATCAAGTTATATTCTTGCCGGGCAAACACAGCCACCTGACCCCAACAGGAGCACGTGGATGTTGTAGAGGGTTTGGCAGCAGCAAGCCAATGGTTCTCAGAACATCATTAATGTTGGAGGGTTCACCTTGTGCAGGCTTCTTTTAGAAATAAATTTCTCCAGACACACAGAAGGATCAAAAAGCTTCAGCACTTCGTAGCCTGGGTGGTTACATAAGCAAATAAAAATGGCTTACTTTGAACAAAGTTTCACATTATAGTGCTGCAAAAGTCCTGGTGGATTTGGCAACTAACTGCTCCTGTTAATTGCTCTTGGTAATTATTCCAGAGCTTTTAATTACCAGACATAGCAATCTGTTCTTTGTCTTCTAATGATGAATATCCTGTTTAATGCTTATATTTGTGCAACAGTGGGAACTTTTATTTTACACAGGCACAATATATTAACAGTAGAGTCATCCGACTGACAAAAAGACAGAAAGTCCTGGTTCAAAATGTTTATTCTGCTTGCATAAACACATTGTTAGTGGTTGTTGAATTAGAATTTAAACATGAATATAGTTATGAATTAATGTGATCAGAAAAATCAGAAACAACCAAAATAACAGCTGTGTGACTGAGCAGAATTTATTATCATCTATGTTCACAAGTTCTCACCAGGTCATTATAATCTTTGCCAATTTTTCTGAAATACCAAGGAGATTTTAAAACAGTAGTGGAGCACCAACTGACAATGGACTGTATTTCAATAATGTAGTAGGCAATATGTATGCACTAGATGATTCAGTCAAAGCACAGAATTTAGTATTCGCATGAAAATTTGAGGGGCAATTTGAGCAAACTTGGGATCTCACAGAAACTATTGTGATGAAATTGGACTTCAGAAATAAGCCCATACAAGGACACCTGACACAGCCTGCAAACTGGGTATGTGTATTTAACAAAAAAAAGGGAGAGGAATATGCATTAAATAATAGTCCCGCAGACCAAAACAGGTTATTGGTAGATTGTGTTTGTATATGCACACTAGTCACTTAATTCAAATGCTTAAAAGTATTCCGTATGTGTAGTGTTTAAGAAAAAAATCCAGAAACTTAAATATGCAAAGTTATGATGCTTATGGCTTCCATTTTGAACCAATTTAACCCTATAGCTATAAATTAATATAGACTTTTTTTTTAATTAAATAAGCACAACAGAAAGAACTAAGGAACTAAGCAAGTACAACTTTTATGATGGAGTAGGAACATGTTTGGTTTGAAGGAGAACACGTGTGTTTTCATCAACTAACTGTTACGTTCATCAGCTCAATACTTCCAAGCGAGCTGCCAATGTTTGTTTTTAGGTGAAATAACCATGTTTTGGTTGACTAGCTCTCCTTTACTTGTTGTTGCAGGTCCTTTTAGATTATTCCATTGCAGCATTTTGTAATTTCACGTCATAAATATCAACCTCATTTGATAGTTATGATTCCATATTGAAAATGTTAAGCTCATATTACATAATCATTACATATCACATTATTATTTTGACAGACAATCTCCTTGGAGCAGCCTTGAATCAGAAACAGCCATGATTGGTATGATATGGCAAAATCAGAACCAAAATCTGCCAATATATGAGAGTTCCTAGTTCCCCACCACTGGGTTAATATCTGCTTTCTTTTGTGACAACCGACTGAAATTTTAACTCCTAAATATAAGAGGAAAAAGGTAACCAAAAGACAGAAACTCAAGTGTTGGTGATTCTGAAATACATCTGAACCTTTAAACAGTTGGTTGTTTCTCTCAGCATGTGATAAGCATGTGATAAACCAGTTTTATACATGTGATATGGAGACTTCTTGTAATATACTTGCGACCACTACATTTTTGATATCTACTGCCTAAGTACATGTGTGCAAAACAGGGCAAAACCCCAAAAAAGAACAACAACAACACAAGCAAAGATGTGTTGACAGGCATAACCACCAAACTTAAATAGCAACATGTCTGTGACCAATGCCAAAAGCAAAAATAAGGTGGATACATCTCACTCCACTAACTGACTAGAGCAAGTGTTTTTAGAGTCTTCCTTCATAACTAAGATAAACAGTAATGATTTTTATTCAAGATATTCGATCTACTCGAGATGGGTTGAGAACTAAGAAATAAGCTTTGCCACCAGTTACTCTAATCAATATACCTTGCAAACCAATTTCACATAACTTCTTCCAAAAATTGTGATAAGGAAAAAGAAAACTTAATTAAACAGTTCAGTCTTGGATTATGAACATTTTCTTTATCTAGGATCTTAATTCAAATGAAAATCAAGTTGAAGAGGACAAACCATTTTACCCCAGTGGAAAATCTGAATGGCGCACAGAAGCTCAAGCGAGATATGCGATGACACTCAAAAGAAGTGCATTTTTTGCCAACCTGCAGTATTGGCAGATAATTATATTAAAGGGGCATTATTTCAAGGTCTCCATCCTTTAAATGTGATAACGTTCAACCTGCTGCCTGTGCCACATATCTTTGTCCTCTTCTGAGGTCATTGTCCTCTTCTGTCTTGCTTACATCCACAAGCTTTGACTCAAACTTTATTTAAAGAAAAAAAAAAATTATACATATATATATATATATATATATATGTGTGTGTGTGTGTGTGTGTGTATAGAGAGAGACAGATGGCCCAAATAGCATTAGAGGGGATCACTTTGTGTAAGTTGAATGTGCCAATGATAATGACAATAACTGGTCTTTAAGAGTCTTTTTTCTCTGCCAAACAATTGTTAAGTATGTTGTTGAAAGATGTTATTAAGATATGGGAATGGGTAGAATTGACAATTTTACTTCCATCTGAATAAAGAGCTGAAAGTTTATCATAACTGTGCCTGAATGCAATTTTAAGAAATAAATAGATGAAAACAGAATTGGTTAAAAAATCTTTGGTATTCTTGACAACCACAATGGAAGAAAATGTTTATTTAACTTTCCCTGCTTGCTTTTCACCACCAACTGTGTGGACAGACAAAGTGGAACTGATTGCATGCGCTATTGATTCTCAAAAACCTGCAGCTTGGATTTTGTCTTTTTGCTGAAAGGAACTCATTTTAAGGGAAATGTGGAATATTTGTATGAAACCAATTATAAAATGGGAAAAGTTCACTGTACTGTATATATCGTTCCATAAAGGAATGCTCAATATTACAGTGTCATTAAACAAAGAATTTAAACTTAGAACATTTGTGAACAATAATGTTCAGTTGATTAATTGCTTTGCCTATTCTAATTTAATTTCAATTTTACTTGGTTTTTATTTAAATTTAAAGAGCAGTTACTTTTTTGTAACCCCAAAACACATTACGGAATTGTCCTTAGCCATAAACCCTAAGTTAATTTCAGTCATTTCCTGGCGAGTCACCAAGACCTTGAACTAAGCAAGGTAACAGTTACAATGATGTGTACAGCTGCACTAGATTTTCTCAGTTGCCTCTTGAAACCCTCTCACATCAAGTGGCCACAACCCACTTGGAACCCAATGACACTTGTTCAGATGATATCTCTTAATAGTTTAACCTCTCCATCCATGCATCTTAAAATATGGAAAAGCTTTTAGGTCAAGAGTATGATTTATACTTGTGTGCAACAAGGAATTTTCCATTGTGTTATCATGCTGCATTAAGACCGCATTAAGCTTCTGATGACTGCCAGTGTTCCATAAATTATCAAACTGGAGGAAATCTATAGACCTAGGAATCTACCTTGACTTTGCTCCTCCCCATTTAAAGATATTTATTAAATGTTTCATCTTTTAGTCATATATCTTTTTATATTTAATCTCAATCCCCTGACCATTCAAACGCAGGCATTTTGGCCTCAATTTTTTTTTCTCTGTCTGTCTGAGTATCATGTGGATATTGTTGCATCAGTTCTAGTGGGGGTGGTAGTTATGGTGATGGTGATGGGGTGCGGGGGGTGGGTTGACATGCCAGAGCCTGATCCTGTGCCCTCCATCCCAGTTCCGATTTCAATCAGACTTGTGTCCTCTGTCTCAAATGCTCGCTCCTATCCGGGCTAAGAGAACAGACATTAACCTTTGAGAACACCTCTTTTTTTTCTATATATTTGTTTTTCAGACGGAGAAGGGAAAATAGGGCATCTGCTTCTATTGATTTTTATCCTCTGTCTGCTCTGAGTCAGTGGCAAGTTTTCAGGAGTTTCATATCATCTGGCTCAATTTCAAAACAACCACTGAGGCCCACATTTTTTTTATACCTCTGAGTTATTACACGACTTACATCTGAGGGGGTTACAATGTGTACTCCCAATTTGTCTTTTATTCAAAATGCCATGTCTGATTCTACCTGCATAATAACAGGTAGTCTGCTAGTTTGACTGGTAAACTTTTGCTGCATTTACCATTTGACTATAACCTTCAGCCCTATTGTTATGCATGACATTCATTTAAGTGACACAGCAGTTATTTCCACTTTAATGATTGTTTTGTCCTCTATTCTCTTCTCCTTACTTCATGGACATTAACTTTTATTGTGTAATAGCTTGGTTGTGATGCTACACTAAGTTTGCCTTTATGGTTGTTCATAAACACTGACCACAGTTGCATATTATGATTGACATTTTTAAGTGTTAAGTAAAACAAGTCCTTGAAATTCAGTTCATAATGGACACATTTTGGTCAACACATGTCCCTCATATGTGAATGCAAAGTCCTTGGGAGGAGAAAAGCTGTAATTATTGTTGCGTGATAGAGGCTCAGTATTTTACAATGGAATAAATAGGATGCACAGACACTGGGTTGCTTAAATAATATTGAAGGTGTTACTTTGAAAGTGAATCAGCAGATTTTCAAGGGAAACTTTGTTGTCAGCGTCATTTGGCAAACAAAGGCAAGGTAAAAATAATCTTTGATCACTATTGCACCAAGTTAAACAATACATTTTGAAACTAAACTGAGAATCCAGGGTAACATATTGGCAAATATTCTAATTTGTTTTTTAGTTATAAATTTCATGAAGGGATTGAAACAATTTTCATGTCTGCATTAAGTATAGAGTTATGGGTGAATAATAAAGACTGGAAAGATGGTGTTTGTGTGTATGTCGCTGTTGGGGGCATATAGGCTGATTGTGCAAAACTAACCAACTCAATCAAATCTAAATAACCATTAAGGTAGTTTCTGTCTACATTCTTGATGAATGTGGTCTGTTGTCCATTCGGACACATGCTAGATATATATATTTTTTTTCTCCTTGTGTTATCTCTGTGGCATGAAACAGAAGAGTAAATTGTTTGGATTAATATATGTATTGCAATATTCACCACATCCTGATGTATTGTGATGTAACTCTACTGTTTTATGATATATATTGTATTCTGAGAGTCTTGCCAACATTCAGATTATGGTTGTCAGTGATTCTTGCTGGCTTTTCCATTCAAAACATATTGAGTTTACGGAAGTCCTGCCAGCAAGAGAAATCATTCTTTTTGGTTGATTGTATGGTTGGATTGTCAGAGAAAGGGACTGGGTGAAAAATATTACGCCTGTAGGAAAATATCATAATTTGGGGCAAAATAAACACTTTCGAAGACCAATATTTGTGCTTCTTTTTAAGTCATTGTTGTGAAGTCTTTATTGAAATGTTAAAAAGTACAACAGAAGTAATGCACCCCAAAACAGTTGGGTTTATATTAACCTGTTCTTGTTTGCTGCATCTTGTTTAATTTCTTTCTACTCAAATGGAATATAAAGAAGGTATGAAAATGTGTTAGGCAGACAAAAGAAAACAGCCTTCTTCTCCCTAGTGCTTTCTATGTAATGCTAAGCTAATCACATCCAAATGCTATTACTAATTCTACAAGAAGGAGCAGTAATTGAATGGTAAGCCACGAATGTATTGTATCTCGTACTATCGTGCGCACTCTGGCAAAAAATTATTTCCACTTGCTTGGGTATAAAAATGGCACTAAGTACATCCATAAACCTCAAAATGAGCAGTATCAGTAAGATGTTCTTAATTTAGCAATTGTTACCATTGTCTTTCACTAAAACCATCAACTTCAAACAGGGTGTTATTGCTGCCTTGGTTGTTTCCCTGTGAGGTCTGCCACCACTTAGATTCTAAAATTTCTGTCTATCTCCTATCTGCAATTCAAATGGAAAGAATATGCAGAAGAGGCCAGATGGTGTATCGCTGCCTACAATTTCCTTGCCCAACAGCGAGTCCTTTCTGTGTCTATTCTTCTGCACCCCCTTTAACAAATACTTTCAAAATATTTACAAATCTCAAGATGTCTCAGATGAACTAATTTGCACATTTATTGAATTAATTAATTGAAAGGAGATTGAGGTAAACTTCATTGTTTCTCTGCACTGTTGGTTGACTGTCCTTTGATTGTATGTGCAGCTTGACGCTAGCCAAAACTGTGCTTCGAATGTGTTGACTTTGCCCTTGTGTATTTGTTTGCATGTATTCTGCCAGCTCAGTCATAAATATATGTCAATCACCAGTCCATTAACACGATCAAAGACGGTCCAGACACCGAGTCTTCCAGTTCTGAATTCTTGAGCAGCTTTCACCTGCCAACCCTTGGCTTTCATGGGTCCAAAAAAGGAGCAGGAAATGATCATTTGCATCTCTGCCAACCTGTCAAGTCAAACCCTCTCCAAAAAAATGAACTCTGTCAAACCCTGACATGACAGGCAATTTTGCGTATACATGCCAAAGTGTGTCAAGAACTCATCTCCGCACCTGTCCTTCAACAACGCCACAGGATGCCATTTTGCTTTAACTCAACCGCTCTGATGAGTGAGGGGCATGTTGCAGCTCCCCTCATCTTTCCCCCAAAATAGATCCCATGATTTGTGTCCTTCTTGGCAGCAGCAAGTCTTCCTTGTCATGACACATTGTCAGAAGCTGTGCAAAGTAGCAATTTACCCAGGTATCTGCAATCCAAATTTTAAGTACAAGTGAGGCATGATCTCTCTAAATTTAGATGTAATCCCATTAAGCTTGTACACATCGGTGACACACTCTTGGAGGGTGTGGATTCGTCTATAAATCTTTAAGTGCTATATTTTTTTCTTGTTGATTGAGAAAATGTTGGGAGAAAAGTGGTTTTACTAAGCAGTCATGGAAATGTTTAAATGAAAGTGAAAGAAATTCAACAAAAAATACATTTTAATTTCCTTGTTTTTGTGGTTGAAATGTGCGTTTGAACAAAATATAGTAACAGGAAAAAAAACAGTAAAAATCAGAACACACCAGCCTGACTTATGGATTATTCAACCTATCAAAGGCTTTTCACCCCTACATTTAAATTTTCCAAGTCGCCCCTAACAGTTCTCAATAATGGGTGTTACCGCCATGCCATTTGAGTTTAGAAACAAGCGGTTAAAAAGTATTAGGACCGCCAGTATCAGTGACATTTTTTAGAAATGAATTAGAAACACGGCTGCAGGAGAAATTACAGGACCGGGTGCTTTGCATTCTCTTGGTGCTTTGAGCTTGAATGCTCACTCACACGTTAAGCCACACGCAAATGTAAAGCCCATAAAAATGAAATCCATAAAAAACAGGTAGACACATATACTTGATTAAAAAAAGAAGATCATGAGGCAACTTGGCTGCTTCACATATATAACTCGTGCACAATACCGCTGTGTGTGAGCACGATGGGAAATGTTGCTCCCTCCCTTTTCACAGATAACATGGCACTTGGGGGCTTTCGTTGTACATATCATTGCTGCCCTCTGCAGTTCTACACCCATTTGCTCCGTAATGAAGATGACACAGCCAAATGAGTCGATAAGACTAAAATGACTGCTGTGTGAGGATTTCAAAACATTAGCAGGTTTTTTGCCCTAATATGAAAGAGTTCAGTCCTGCATTTATTTCTTTGAATAAAAAAGAAAACTCAAAATTCTACTCAACAGTTACACTACAAACATCTAGAGCTACTTTCTTAAAGTTTCTAGGACAAGCCCACTGTCCTATTTTTAAACACTAAAGTGCAGATCCACAGTGACATAAATGTTCAAGTCACACCTGTGGTCTGATGTGGCTTGTGACACAAAGCTCATCTCGTCCCCCTGGCCCTGCCTGCCCGTGTGCCGGCCTGCCGCATAACAGGAGAATGCAATTAATGACAGATGGCCAGGCGATGACCACGTCCTTGAGCTGCAGGCCTTATTGGCACCTACTGCTAATTGTATCACATATAACAACTAAAAGCATAATAAATCTGGGAGTGAGAGGAATGTTTTATGCAAGCCCTCTCCTCTTTTTCCAAGTGGTAAATTGCTCTGCTCTTGAAATATCTGCAACCTTATGACACCCATACTGCATTAGCTTAATTGCCTTTTCACTGCTCAGGCTCTTGGGCCTTAAGAAAAAGGAAGGAGAAAAAAATAAAATAAATCACCAGTCGCGATTTAGAAATTGTCTAGATCTTTATACTGATTAACTATAACTGCTAGCAATTAGGTGCCATAACCTGCTATGAAATGATTCAAGAAGGGATGCATGGCAATGTATCTGTTGTAGCAAAATTTTTGAACACTCTAGAGTTAAATAACATTTGCTATGAAAGAACAACAAAATAAATAAATGCATTACTCATAAACCTATCTTTCAGTGTATCTCTTAGAATGAAAAAGTCATGTCTTAAAAAAAAAACAAAAAAAAAAAAAAAAAAAAAAAAAAACACACAAATCAAATGATCTATCCAGATAGATAAATAGATCAATTTATATGAGGATTGATGTATGGGTGTATAGTTTTTAAAGGTGGGACATTAACAGAGTCAATTAATGGGCACCATTCATCAGCTCGCACGTGTCCATATTGACATATTGTGACACTGCAGGGTGTTTCCCACATCACCAAGCGGCAACAACAACCCCACTACCTCCAGCCCCACCTCCCCATCTCACCCTCGGTTTATTATGAGGAGAGTGATGACGGTGTCTTAGAGCGGCTGTTGCGGCGACAGCTCCGCCAGGAGAGCGGTGCCAAGCTGCCTGCTTATGTGCTAAAATAGTCCATACATTGTAAAGTCTCTCAGGTACATGAGCCATAACATCCCACCTCAAACAGGATTCAAAAGGCTTCTTGTATCACTTAAAAGAAAAAAAAAAAGACATAAAGAAACGAGGAGCCCGGATACATTAATGCACAAGCTATAACCAAACCACATAACATTGGGCACTCAAGATTCCTCTGTCTTTTTTAAACAAAGGTTCATGCACTCAACACATGTACAATCAATAGCTGATATTGACTCTAACATGAACAATGGGCCTGCGGCACGTGCACCAACACATCCAAGTGATGACTGAATTGATTTGTTTACCTGCTGGTTAAGTCAGCAGTCGCTTATGAATTAATAGCTCTTCCATCATATTCCTGCCTTTTACTTCAAGCAAGACAAATTAGATATGCTTCATAAGGGACTGTATTTTTACAACATTCTATTTCTGTCTGGCGTGACATCAACATGGGTCTAGCTTATAATACAAAGTCACATTTGCTATCCTCCTACAGAACACCCATCTCCCTTATTCTTCATTTCTGGCACCCACTCTTCCATCTATATTTTGTTTTTATCTAGAAATGACTCTTGCCCCCTGTGAAAACTTTACCCTTAACCTCATGGTCGAGTAAATTAGTCTTAGCCCTCCATCCCATTGTTGATTATGCTGCAACACGAGCACAGTAATAAGCCGTCAGACAAAGTAAATGCCCACTATGTGTAGGGCACAAATCTTATTTGGCTGGCTCCAATGTCTACAAACAAGCTGAGTTTGCAGTCTGGTTGCTTGCCATGGTACAAAACAGAGATTTATTAACATATTTCATTAAATATATTGAACAAACAGGAGCTATGGTTTCAAATATTTGAATGTAAAACTTTCCAGAGGGAAATTTAAGATTTGAACAAAAAACAATGCCAAGAAATAGCTCAGGGAATATAAATCATTACTACCCTTGAAATGAATTCAGTGATATTTCACTTACAATTTAAAATGAAGGAGGCAAGAGAGAGAACGTGAAAGGTGTTTTGGCAATATTTTAGCATTATCTTATATGCACGGAAGCACGGACACACACACACACACACACACACACACACACACACACACACACACACACACACACACACACACACAGAGACAAACCACAGACAACCCCCCCCCACACACACACACGTTTTCTAACTACAAAGGGTATAACTGACAGACACCCACTATTACAGTTGGCATCCATAAAGCGATATAAGGATGCAGAAAGTAGCAAAATAAGAATACCTAACACCATTTAAAGAAAATGTATATATCATATGTACTGAATTTTATTACATTGCATTCCATATTTGACCTACCCAGTTTAATTTGGTCACATGCCATGAATGTCATATATATCTCATTGCAATTTCATTAAGAAATACGGAAGTATTAATTTTTCGAATAATATTTGAAAGGGCCCAAATAATAATTAAAAAAAAAAAAAAGATTAGAAAATATAAAAGGTCTAAGCCAGTGGTCTATTACAGCTCTAATAGCAGGGTTTGACAAAATTTTTGATCTTGTTTTGAAGATTTTGGCTTCTATTCTGACAACTTTGAATTAATTGGGCAATTCTTGAAAGACTAAACAACTCATTTAATCATTTATCATCAGTTTATACTAAGTGGAGGCTTTAAGAAAGCACATGATCTGTTCTTACGGATTAAAAACAAAATTAATGTTATTACATTACATTGCATTACATTACATTGCATTTGGCAGACGCTTTTATCCAAAGCGACTTATGAAACTTGTCATAAGATCATGATAAAGGAGGAAAAAACGCACACATACATACATGAATTTTCTTAGTAACTTCTAAACCACCCCATCATCTTTGGTTGTATGTTCCATGCTAACTTTGTCCAAACAAACTAGCATTCCTGGAAAAGTGTTGAGGAGCAAAAGAAATGACTAAGTGGACTGTGGCAATGGCTGCTCAGCTGAGTAAGCACAGCAGGACAGATTTCCCCTCACTGCAGAGGGGAAGTGAACCGGTGAAACTAACCTTTAAAACCACTGAGGCAAAGAGAAGGGGTGGAGCAGATCCCACCACTCTCCTGCCCGGACTCTGAGCTACATGTGCTGTTAAACTCACAGCACTGTGTGCGCTGTAAATACAGAAGATTTTCACTGAACGGCTGAATAAAGAGAGAATGGCAGAATGTAGGAATGAGCAGAAAGGGGAGGAAGAAAAAAGGAAACACACACAGACGGGGAAATCAATAGGGGTGTGTGTGTGTGAAACAGTCTGAATGGCTTGCATTTCCTCACTGGTCATCAAAAGGTTATTTTACACCCAAAAGCATATATTGATTGCATACACTCTGCACAGCCTCTTAGAAAAAGGAGAGGGATATCTGCTGGGGGAATTTACACGGTATTTATTTTTTGCATTAGGATTAGGGTGGATGTTTGGGACAATCAATGCTTGTTTAATGTAGCTGCAGGGATCAAGACATGAATCATGGGCTCTTGGGCTATTACATTTTATTTGGCATTATCATTTGTAGGTTTAAAGGCCCAGTAAGTCTTGACTTTGCTCAACATATAGAATCAAGGTTTCACGTCAACTGACAGTACCAGAAAAGAGCAACATCACTGTGGACAAGATGAACTGGCTGTGCACAAATAATGATGAAAATATTACAACAAAGGACAGATGCTAATTTCTTAATGATGCCAGTATCCAGAAAGGCAGCATTTAAACTGTTTATAAATTAAAATAATGGCTTTATAATCTCATTGCCATTTCGTCTGGCATTTGTTTTGTTGATGTATCGATTTGGCTAATTGTTTTGTCCAAAGAGACAAAATACTTTCTTCCACCTAAACTGAAAATTGTTTTCACTTTGCCTTTTTTATTACATTGTATTTATTTCTTATTGCCTTTTCCCATTTGATGGTGTGATGCGACTGAAATGTTTGATCGAGCAATGAACAAACAAGTACATCTTAAAAATCTATCTAGCCAAAGGGTAGCACAACAAAACAGTATCAAGGATTCCATAAAATATCTCATAAAGATTGACAGAAAAAGTAAAGTAGCAAGTGTAAAATAAAAAAAAGAGAAATTAAGAGCTGTCAGAGGCATGACAAAATGTGTGAATCTTACATTGAGTCTGAAAATGCTTTGCTTGAAAAGTAGTAAGAACATAGTTTCTTCAAATGAATTGCCCCCAAAATATAATAGAATTAAAAAAAACTTGGGGTGCCAAATACACTATTGTCCCCAGTGCCTATGCTCTGTCCATAAATCAATGAATAAATCGTTCTGGGTTGTTGGAATTATTGACTGAAGTTTAAATCTCTCACACCTATCATTATTGTTCTAATATAATGACCATTATGGAAACTGTATGGCTCTGATCTGATCAATTTGAAACAGGCTCCCACCTGGTAAACAAATCATTTTGGCCGTTGGTCTTTAAGTAGCCATACGATTTAGGTGCTGATAATGGCTACCAATGATACTATTTTGCTTTGACGCTGTACTTTTGTTCTTTGCGTTTGACATTTTACCATATTTTTCAAGTCTGCAGCACGTATGTCCATAGTTGGATTTTAACTGTTCCACCACATATTTTTAAATTGATTTTTATATACTAAATATTTCAAACTAAAATATTGGGTATGTATCCCATGTTTCTTTTTGGTTTTTTTTTTACAGGGGCACATCATAATGTGCTGAAATCAGCTGTAGGATGGCAACATATAAATTCATCTATTTGATTATCCATATCGCTTATCCTACACGGAGGGTCAGAAGGGGATGTGGCCAGTCCCAGGTGGCTCTTGGTAAGATATGGGGCACACGCTGGACTGATAGCCTGTCAATTGCCTGACCACAGGTAGAGACTTAAAACAATTTACTCTGTCATGAAAAACTACAATGAATTAATAGCTGTCTATTAAACTTCCATACAGGCTTGGGAAGAACATGCAGTAGTCTACACAGAAGGGAACCTATTTGGTACCCGACCACCTTGTCTCCCATCCAAATTTTATTAGACCTCAAATATCATAC
Organism: Fistularia commersonii; assembly: GCF_037954325.1. Lineage (NCBI taxonomy): Eukaryota > Metazoa > Chordata > Actinopteri > Syngnathiformes > Fistulariidae > Fistularia > Fistularia commersonii. The sequence continues at coordinate 7,366,773 of NC_141302.1, forward strand.
AGTTTATCAGGTCTATCCGAAAATCCAGTACCATTCAGGCTAGAATCACCAATGCAGCCTCAGGGCGGGATGGGCAGTGTCTCCCTGAGCCGATCCCAAGCCCAGAAGGTTGTGTCAGGAAGGGCATCTGGTGTAAAACTTTTGCCAAAGCCAAACATGTGAATCAAACCTAAGAATCTCATACCGAATTGGTCGAGGCTCAGGTTAACAACGACCGCCATTGGTACCGATGACTTACAGGGTACCAGTGGATATTGGGCTACTGTGGGCTACTGCGGGTTAAAGAAGGAGAGGAGGAAGGCGTGTTCGGAAGCAGAGAGAGAAGAGGAAGGGCAAGAGTCTGGGACTGAGAGCAGGGACTTTGAATATTGGGACTATGACACTAAAAGGGAGAGAGTTCGTTGACATGATGCAGAGAAGGAAGGTGGATATACTATGTGTCCAGGAGACCAGGTGGAAAGGTAGTGAGGCTAGAAGCTTAGGAGCAGGCTTTAAGTTGTACTATCATAGCACTGACAGGAAGAGAAATGGAGCAGGAGTTATCTTAGAAGAGGAGTTTGTTAGGAGTGTTCCGAAGGTGAAAAGACCGTCAGATAGACTTTTGAGTCTGAAACTGGAAATTGAAGGTGTCATGCTTAATGTGGTAAGTGGCTATGCCCTGCAGGTGGGAGAAGGAGAAGTTCTGGAATGAGTTAGATGAAGTGATGTAGAATATCCCCAGAGATGAGAAAGTGGTAATTGGTGCAGACTTCAGTTGACATGTTGGTTCAGACAATAGAAGGGATGAAGAAGTGATGGGTGGATTTTGTATACAGGATAGGAATGCAGAGACAGATAGTGGCAGACTTTGCAAAAATGATGTAAATGGCTGGAGTGAACACTTTTTTCAAGAAAAGACAGGAAAATAGGTTAACTTATAAGAGTGGAGGTAGGAGCACACAGGTAGACTACATCTTTTATAGATGTGGTGACTGCAAAGTAGTTGTAGGTGAGAGTGTAGCCAGACCACATAGGGTGGTGGTTTGTAGGATGACTCTGGCGACAAGTAAGATCAAGAGGACAAAGGCAGCGCAGCGGACAAAGCGGGGGAAGCTGAAAAGGGAGGAGTGTTGTGTGGTTTTCAGGGAGGGGTTGAGAAAGGTACTTGGTGGTTAGGGAGAGCTTCCAGATGACTGGACTACTACAGCTAATGTGATCAAGGAGACAGGTAGGAGAGTACTTGGTGGACCATCTGGAAGGAAAGTAGATGAGGGGACTTGGTGGTGGAATGAGGAAGTGCAGGAGTGTATACAGAGAAAGTGGTTAGCAAAGATGAAGTGGGACACTGAGAGGACTGAAGAGAACAGACAGGAGTACAAAGAGATACAGTGGAGGTAAAGATAAATAGAAGGTAAAGATAGTGGTAGCAAAGGCAAAACAAAGGGCATACGATGACTTGTATGCTAGGTTGGACAGTAAGGAGCGAGAAATAATCAATACAGGTTAGCGCAACAGAGAGATAGAAATGGAAAGGATGTACAGCCGGTCTGGGAGATTACGGATAGAGAGGGAAATAGATTGACAAATGCTACAAGAGCGACGGAAAGAGTACTTTGAAGAGCTGATGAATGAGGAAAATGAAAGAGAGGCAAGGATAGAAGAGGTGACTATTGTAGATCAAGAAGTAGCAGAGATTAGTAGGAAGACATTGAAGAGGATGAAGAGTGGAAAGGCAGTTGGTCCTGATGATATACCTGGGGAGGTATGGAAGTGTCTAGGAGAGGCAGCGGGAGATTTTCTGACTAGATTATTCAACAGGATCTTAGAGAGTGAGAAGATGCCTGAAGAATGGAGACAAAGTGTGATGGTGCCCATTTTTAAGAATAAGGGGGATGTGCAGAAATGCGGCAACTGTAGAGGGATAAAGTTGATGAGCCATACAATGAAGTTATGGGGAAGAGTAGTGGAAACAGCAGTATGGCTTCATGCCTAGAAAGAGTACTACAGGTGCAGTATTTGCTTTGAGAATGCGAATAGAGAAGTACAGAGAAGGCGAGAGGGAGCTACATTGTGTTTTTGTAGACCTAGAAAAAAAGCATATGACAGGGCGCCAAGAGAGGAACTCTGGTATTGTATGAGGAAGTCTGGATTAGCAGAGAAGCATGTTAGACTGGTGCTGGGCATGTATGCTAGCTGTGAGACAGTGGTAAAGTGTGCTGTATGGTTAACAGAGAAGTTCAAGGTGGAGGTAGGACCATGATGTTTCCAGATGACTTGTGATCTGTAGTGAAAGCAGAGAACAGGTTTAGGAAAAGCGAGGTGGAGGTATGTTCTGGAAAGGACAGGAATGAAAGTTAGTCCCAGCCTGACAGAGTATATATGTGTGAATGAGAGGAACCTGGGTGGCATGGTAAGGCTACAGGTAATGGAGATCAAGAAGTTGGAGGACTGAAGGTACTGAAGGTACTTGGGGTCAACAGTCCAGAGCAGCAGAGAGTGTGGAAAAGTGTCAGGGGTACCATGTGATAAAAGACTATCAGCCAGAATGAAAAGGGAGGTGAACAAGACAGTGGAGACACCAGTGATGCTGTTTGGCCAAGAAAAAGTTAGAAACGGTAACAATGATGAAAAGACAGGAGGCAGAGCTAGAGGTCGCAGATATGAAGATGCTAAGGTTCTCTTTTGGAGTTACGAGGACGGATAGGATCAGAAATGGGTCTATCAGAGGTTAGATGTTTTGGAGAGAAGGTTGGAGAAGCCAGACTGACATGATTCAATCATGTACAGAGGAAGGATAGTGAATATATTCGTAGACAGATGCTGGAATTGGAGATGCCAGACAAGAGGTCTAGAGGAAGACCAAAGAGAAGATTTATGGATGTAGTGACAGAGGATATAAAGGTAGTTGGTGTGAGAGAGGAGGATACAGAGAATAAGGTTAGATGGAGAAGGTTGATTTGCTGTGGCGACCCCTGAAGGGAAAAGCCGAAGGAGAAGAAGAAGTCAGGCTAGTATCATCAGTGACTCAATGTACGCATATCACTTGCATAGAACAGATTCAAAAATCTTCTTAAACCACTGAAAAAAAGGTTTCAGACTCTGATATTGAAGCCACTTGTTACAGCAAATGAACGTTATTGTAGCAGAAAGGATTATTCTGACTTTCTCTCCCTCGTTACCTATTAGCTGTCAAAAGTGGAAATGAAAGAAAGTAGCATGATGAAAGTTTCATCTGGAAGACAGACTGCTTTCACTGTGTCTGGTACTTTTCCAGTGAAAAGCAGACCTTTGAATATATGCTACTGTCAAAGTCTTGGCATAAATTGCTACAGCCTTAGCGGCCTGAGATGATCAATTCCACAAAATCCATGCATCATCATGACAAACTACTATGTTGCAACAGCAATGGAGATCAATTCATCAGCTGATATCTGAGCATGTTGAAAATGTTTTATTGTGCAATATAGAGTCTGTGATGAAATAAAGCAATGCTGGAACTTTGCCAAGGAGTAAATAAACACTGCGTTTCTGCTGATGAAGAAAAGTTAGAACGGAGAGCATGGATCATTTTCACTATCCCATCATCGCAGTGTTCCCAGTCCTCAGCTCATCAACTCCGAGACAGTCATTGACATGGACCACATAGCCAAGCAGCAATCCTGTGGCTCAGATGAATAATTCAACCATAACCAATAAGCCAATGTTCCACTGCTCAGCCAGTGACACAAAAACGATAGCAGCCCCACTCATGTCTGTTGAAATTACAGAGATTAATAAGAGCACACACACATCGGTGCACAGACAAACAACATCCACAATGTTTGATTTGCATGATTTGGGGGAGGAATCCATTTACGAGGTGCTTTGATGTCGCATACATGGGGTAGAGAATTCTGACACAAAGGCCTGGGGGAGAAAAAACGAAAGGCCTTGCTTGATCTGATCTAAGTGAGGATACACAATACTTCCTATCAGCAATGTATCAATCACTTACAGAACTTTATAATCTTGGAGAATGTCTGACTAAAAGCAAATTAAGACAGCGCTAATAACATTTTTCAGTACAATAAATCGTTTAATGATCTGTAGCTGGATTAAAATCGAATGGTTTAAATGTGACAATCCTGTTTTTCCTAATGGACTTGGAAGGAAAGATACATAAAGTAAGAAAGAATATAGAAAGAAAGAAGACAGAAACAGTGTGCGATTTTATGAATAGATATAGAATTACTGTTTCATTCATAAAACAGTGACACCCACCAAACTAAAGCCTGATAATTCCTTGCAAAATGTTCCCAAGTTTAAGGTTACTTACAATATTTCTCAATCATTTCTGGCTGATCTTATCAGTAGCCTAAAGCCTTTTGATATGACAAAATATCAATTCCTTATTCCAAATGAGAAAATTTGCTTTTATTCCTGACATGTTCTTCAAATATGTGTTTTGAATTACGAAAACTGTATTTGGACCAGTATTGTTCTTGACAATGTATGTATTTATCAAAAAAAAAGGTAGTTTAGCCAGAAACAAGAAAATTTTTACATCCATATTAAGTATTAAGTATCCAGATCACTTATAAGAGTGTCAACTCTAACGGTAGCTTAAAAACACACAGGAGGCTGCTTCTACATTCCACTTGTGTGGAAAGTGTAGTTGTTGGATTACACCATCAAGTCAAAGCTGGAAGGTCCTGCTTTCACAACTGGAGCCTTTTTTTTTTTTTTTTTACAGACTTTGCATGATCTCCTCATGTCTGTGTGGGTTTCATTGCACCTGAGGACATGCATGCTAGGTCTATACCCTTGACTAAGAAGCTGGCCTCTGAAATGAAGTTGCTCCCCAGGCACTGGATTGTGGCTGCACACTGCTCCTACATAGTTAGCATGGGTCAAAGGCATAGGACAAATTGCCCCTGAGGGGCTAATGGCAGCATAATTTTAAACTGACAACCTGAATACAAACGTGCATACATAGCCTTTGCGGCATTACACAGAAAAATAAAATATAATATAAATAGAGAAAAAAATATTGGCAAGGATGTTTTGCTATGTTGGATTTTTGAAATAAAGACTTAGAAAAGGATTTAGACTTTTAAACAATTGGGACCACATTTTTAAGCTTGGCTAAAGCAAGAGACAGAGCCTAGATGGACACCTTAACAGTGATAGTAGTTGACAGCATGATTAGCCACTGACAGAACCATTAGCTAGGGAAGTCACCTACTTTGTGGGCTTACTTTCCTTCTTTTTTACTTATGGCACATCTAAAGAATGGTGTAACTGGAAACCAAACACCTTTCTATTTTTACAAAGGAGTTTTAGAGAAGCGTTTTCTTCAAGGTTGAATGTCTTTAACTTCTTTAGAATGACAATTTTAATATATTGGACATTTTTGATATAAGTTATCCACACACAAACAATAAGAAACTAAGCACTGCATGTCTCGTTTCAACAACCAAACTCTGAGCAGAACAACCAAACACTACTAAGTAAGGATCAATATTGCTTTTTCTTGACAGGTTGTGATTGATCACAGACCGACATGAGATTTCAAGATGAAAACAGCAGGTGCCTTGACTGGAGGAGGATGTTGAGTAACAGAGTGGTGCACCCGCTGATGAAACTGACAGACCGGCAAAGACATAGAAACAAGAGCATTCACCCACCCACGCACCTTACGTGACTAGAGAGATTCAAATGAAGAGCCCTGGACTGTGCATCAGACAGCTCTTCCTGTTTCGTCCCTTCCTTGGATGTATCGCCGTAATGCTGTCCTACTGTTTTGCTACTTCATTTATCTATTTTTGTGATGTTTTTGTGAGAGCGACATGCCCTGAGACTGTTTTTGGTTATTATAGGACAGAAAAAAAATGTCTGTTTTGATGGTCGTCGAGGGAAATGATGTGTCCTTTTGGAAACCGGAACATTCAGAACACAATGGACATTGCGAACAAGGACACTTTGACATTTTTGTGAAACCCAGTCCTTAACTGAATGCAACAGTTTTCTAGCAATTTTCTCTTCTTTTTAAAAACACTTTTGGTGGCTTTAATGATACTTTCTGTCTGTATAAACTGTGCTTTCAAACAGCCATTCCCAACATTATAACAGCTGTTAGTGCTAAACCAATGGACTGATTTACCATAGCACCCTGTTACCAAAAATAAGACAGGTTTTTAATCCCCACGTAAATGTTTGCAAAGGGACAAAATATGTAAAACATATATGCTTCACATTCATCTCACCCATTTTCCTGCTCCCTGCATCCCCCTAATTATATATCTATAGAAATTAGAATGCAAGGAGTGTTCAGAGCATTAGGCATCCATTCTGGATTGATCACATTGGTATCACATCCTATCAAGGACATCAGTGGGAGCCTGGCAGGCCAAAGTAATTCAGTTGTGTGTTCAAACATGTTTAGGCAGGCTTTTGATACTTCAAAAAGGTTGAAATGTTTGTGATAACATCAACTGACATCTATTCATGTCTGAGTTGGTGAATGCAACATGTGGCAGGCTTTCTAAAGGGCACCAGCGACCACAGAGAGAAAGAGGCATGTTTGAATCCTGACATTTTACGACAATCCGAGACAATTTGGTTTTCACTTGCGCTGCCACTTACAGACCTTTTCAAAGTTGAAATACAGAGTTGTACTTTCAAACCAACAGGATAGGCTGGTCCTTTGAACAGCAAAAAAAAACATTCCTGCATATCACCAAAAGTCTTCACTCACAGAATACACTAATAATCACATTAATGCTTCTAATTCAATTCCCTCTCAAAACATTATAATTACTATGCCAAACTCTCACTAGTGGATTGAGGTTTATATATCACACAGCTACTAGGTCTAAGATTTTGCCGGATAAAATCAGTGCTTGTTAATAGGCAAATTTATATATTTGATCAATGGCGCTTACAGATTTTTGGTGTCAAAATCCACCTACACAATTCTACACAATAAAACTAATGCATCCAACTATAGAATGAGGAAAGATACTTCTTTCACTCGAGGGGGACTCACTGATGAAAACACCATTAATCTCAAAGGAAGATAATGTAGTCACCGTCTCACTGCTAATGTATCAATATCAGTACATAAACAGTGCAGAAACACTCGAAATTGAAAATAAGAAAAGGCTTAAATACATTAAGTGAATGCATTGTGGTGTGCCCTGTTATTAGTGTTGTACTTTCTTTTTTTAATCCAGTAACTTTAAATTGGTATGAGACAAAAAAAAATTATAATGACTTGCATCCTGAAACAGTGCCCCTCCACAGGACTAATAAGCATAACTACATTTTGCAGATATGAATGAGAGCTTAGTTTCTGGCAATAAGCACAATCACATATGCTTTATTGACATGAGCAAAACAAAACTTCATGCATTTACGTTCAGATAGTCAGCCCATTGTGATGGTTCCTTCACAGGTCAGAGTATAAATCAGTGTGACAGCTGCACCTCATCCAGAATCCCACGCAGGAGTCCCAACTCGGCCCAAGAAAGTGGAGCACATTACACCTCTCCTTAAATCACTGCACTGGCTTCCTGTGTGTCAAAGCACTGTTATTAAAACCCCATTACTTGTCTACACAGCACTATACGGTCTAGGGCCGAAATACATATTTGATTTATTAGTGTGTTGCAAAGCAGCCACACCCCTTGGATCAGCCGGAACAGATGGAACCTCTGAGTTTTCTGCTGATCAAAACCAAGTAAAATGGACCAACGGAACAAGCTTCCTGAATCTGGGAGGCCGCTGAGATTGTCAGCTCAAAGAAAAATATTGCTTTTAAATAATGTGAAAATATAGTGCCTAACATCACTCCCTGGAAATGGATTCGATTAACAGAACTCAATTGTTATAATGTTTTAAAATTTATATAAAATGATATAGATACAGATTAGACGATTTGAAGAGAAATAGATGATAATATCTAATCTTGCAACCCTTGACTGTCGAATGAGGAGTGACTGAAGGTATGCAATTGTTGATGCAAGTAGTTAAAAATGTTTTTTTGTGAAACCTGAGCAGTTCTTCCTTTATGCAACCACAATATCTCTGCTGCGTTTAGAGGACAGGCACAGTTCTCTGGTACCACAGTGACTCACCATCACCTCTAGAGGCGCAGCAGTGTAGTAGAGATATAATATACCAAAACTATCTTTACTTTAATCAACTATTCAAACATTTTACTTTATTTGTGTTTTTCAATTGAATAAGGTAAAAAAAAAATTAAAAAAATTAGCATTTATTTAGTTTTACCATTTGGCGTTCTTAGCTTTTGACTGATTTTACGATTGTGGCTTTGTAGAAACTATTTGCATCCAAATTGCCCTTCCTCCATGTTGAATTGCTCATGAAGTATTCATCACTGTGAGGTGGAGCAGATGAGATGAGAGAGAAAAAACAGCATGTGTCAACCTTCACAAAGACCCTTGATACTTGTCTGAGCTAACTATAGCAGCAGTCTGCTGACCAATCTAACCCCGCATCTCTGCTGAATTACTAAAAGTCTTTATTATGTCCAAATAATAATGAAAAAAAGTCAAGGTTAGATATGCAACTGATCATAATTATTTTCCACCTGATTCATCAGAAATCTGGAGAGCAGTGTGGAATTGCTGGTCAGACAGCATTAAGTTAAAAACTGATTGGCTTAAGAGAAAATAACCTAAAGGTCATTTGATCACTTAGGTACTTTTAATTATTTGTAAGTAGCTGCAAAGCAATTTCGATACTGAAGTTTAGGGATTATAGTATGTTAAATAAATAAACTATATACGCCTATATATGGACTTTGAATATACATTACATTACATTGCATTTGGCAGACGCTTTTACATTCAAACTCTGATAACATTTTCTTCAAATGCTAACATTACACATTAAATTTGTTTTTTGTTGTTTCCCCTCAGTAAACCAGCTATTCAAAAATGTATACCATTGTGAAAGAATGATTGCTTTCTGATATTTATGATGTTATATTTCTATCCTCTTCCCTGAGGGAAAATAAATCTCCGGTTCTCCAAGAGATGCAGACAAGCATGAAGCATCAGTGGATGAACATATGAAAAAGGCTGTAACCAAGCACTAACATTATCAATTAATATTCTTTCAAATGTGTACTGTTTATTCAGAATAATTTCATTTAAAAGGCAATTTTTTCCAAACCCCTTATAGCAACTCAGCCTCATCAGAGGTCAACATAAACAACCCTGAGAGACAGGTTGAGGCAGTTTAATGGGAGATGAGTTCCCACATGGAAATGGTCTCCTCCTCCCTATTCAGGCGGGGTCAAGGTTGGAAGGTAATCCAATAAAGCTGATTCACTGCATTGCTTTAATATGGGGTCACAGTGTTCTCAGATGCTGGAAGAGGCAGGGAAACTAGTAATTGTCCTTGAGAAACACCACTGATACAGTAATATAGATCAAGCTGGTAGTGAGTTAAAACTGATGGAATTGGTACAGACTGTAAGTAAAAAAAAAAAAAAAAAAAATTTTGCTGAATCAGATACTTTGAGATATTTAAGCTGGGAATTGCTGATGCAATTTTTCGAGAAGGTAAATTCACACAAAAGCAAAGACTGATAGCTGATTTGAGAGTGTCTTTGAAAGCTGTGGTCAACATGCTAATGAAGTTGTATTAATAACTGTAATGTTTAAGCCTGGGTAGGTAGAGCTTATAAGTAGGTGTTGTGCTACTGGGGAGTGCCCCTGGAAATCTGGACCAAAGGGGAGAAGTTAAGGACCATGTCTACATGAGAACACAATGATTATGGATGTAAGTGATGACTTTGTATTCTTGGGGCAAAGGTCAACATCTTATGCAGGATATTAAGACTGGAGCGGACAACAAAAAGGATGGAATATATACTAAGATGAAATAATATGTATACAGCTGAGAATTCAGCTCAGTAAAAGGTTTGAAAATGCATTGAAATGAAAAAAATGCTAGAAACAAATGAATATGTGGTATATCATCAGATAGGTGTGTATGTAGCCTTGTGGCTAATTATGCCGCACACAGCAGTGTGTATTCCAAACTAAAAAGGTCACACCATCATATTCTTGCTTATCCCACCCCAATTTTTTTTTTTTTTTAAATCGTCATAATTGTTTTGTACTCTGCCTCCAGAAGACACAGCAATATCTAAAGGAGAATTGATTTTACTGCCCTTTTCTCCAGATAATTTACATGTTGAACTCCACTAATCTTCAATAAATTATAGTCCAAACTTGGAAAGGTCACAGATCTCACTACTTTGTGAACAAGGCCACATGTCAAGCGCTGTCTGTCCAAGCTCATCAGTGCTCGGGTTTGGCACATAGGAGGTGACAGACAGCAAGGGGGTTGATCAATGTGTCGACAGCTATTAGGTAAGTGGGGCTGAAAGGGCAAGTGTATTTAAGTGAGCCACAAGGGGAAGCATGGTTTCCATCACTCAAATGGAACATCAGCATTGAGATTAGCTCATAGTGGTGTGTTTCCAGCCACAGTTCATAGGGTCATATCAAACTTTGTGCCGCAGCCATATTCAGCAAGAGGTTAGCTACATCTTTAAAAATTATTTTCAGCAGTTTTATTATATCAATCACCCTCAAGTAAATTCACCTTAAAGTCCTTTCTTTTGACCACTGAGAATTGTCTTTCAAAGCAACTCATTTCTCAGCCAAGGGAGGCACGGTTTCCAAATTTTACAAAGGTAAGACAGATGTTGAGGAAAGGTCGATTTAGTCATACCTCCTTCACATCACCCTTTCAATGATGTGTATCATCTAGAATAGAAAAAGACAGGAAGGATCAGATCATGTGATCTCCGCTTCGTTCTATAATAGAGTCAGTGGAAAACACGGCTATTTTTTTTACCAAAGCTGAGAATATTTAGAGTAGCGATGATTCTTTCAAAACTCTGGCCAGTTAATTCATATAAGGTGGAGACAAACATATACAAAACTCAATCAATTACGTTAATAGAAACATAAGATGAATTCTTAAATCCCAGTATAACCCCAAGGTCAATATTTCTTGTTTAAAAGCAAATCAATTCATTACAGTTGAGTGGAAATAATAAAAAAAATTAATACCTATATGATACCTAAACATCTAAAACATTCCAGGCAATAGTAAAAGCATAGCTCTTATCTGCTTGCTCAAGAATGTCTATTAATGTTGTCTATCCTAAAACCGAAAAAGTTATGTATCCTTTGTACCATTGCTATACATCATTTATCCTAACCCTGCATTACTTCTCTTTGTGTCTATGTGTATACACATCGCAAAGAACACTTCAGATACTTTGCAAATGTTTAAAACATCTACTCAGTAGTGACTATTAATGGAAATGAGATGAAAAAAAAACGTCAATTGAAATAAAGTATTCAATCTAACTCAATATTATATCCTAAAATGTTGTAATACGCTATGTATTCATTTCAAACCTCATCCCTCGTTATGACCGAGACTCTATTTCTGGTAAATATGATTTGATCTGAACTGACTGAGTCACAGCAGCAGCAATCTAGCTCTTAATAGTGTCAGTTATTTCCAAAACACAGAGGGCCGTTGCTGCCAGCTTTTACTTCAATCTGGTAATTGGCCTGCCCAAGAGATCTGCAATTACAGCACATTATAATTAATAGCCTTCCCCCAAGAAATGATTCACTTTTGTCCGTGTACAGGTTTTCTTTCAGCTTACAATTAAAGTTGCTACCTGTGAAATGGCGATTAAAACACAAAGGGTTGGTCATCATGGGTCACTGTGATTTCAATACACTATGGTGACTGCTAACTTTGTAAGGGCTGCCCTGTGGAGTTCGGCTGCCTGTCATAACACTGGGACCTCAGGCTATTATGAAAAAATATCAATGTTCTGGAGCGGTACTTTGGGGAAAAGAAACCCAGAGCGCTAACTAGAAACTTACCTTATGTTAACTGCCAACTAGGATGGGGCTCATTTCTGGATCACACAGAAGTGAAGTACAAACTGGAGTCTGGCTTATGGCGAGAATCTGCTTAAATTACCCCATAAATAATCATAAGGGTACGAAAAGGAGCATCTCTAAATACACCGTATTTAAGATATTAAATAACCCAACATGTGGGAAATTATGAAATGTAACAGTTGAAAGTTGGAGTAACAAATTTAAAACACATTGTTGAAATCATCAATTGCTAATTGCAACAAACTTAGCAGGAAACGTAACCAACCATGAGTTGCACTCATTTATCACAAAAGCCCTGTTTATGGGAAGAAAATCATCCCCAAATACAAATGATCCTGGGGTTTTTTATGAAAAACAATGTTGCATCTTCTGACAGCAAAAGTAAATTACTGCTTTTCAGGTGTTAAATACATACATAGCCCATCCATACTGTTTGTCTGATGTCTTCAGTCTACTAAAGTCCTTATATGCATAGCTAACTTAAAAGAGAAGGCCTTTAAGCAATTTTTATCAAAAAGTGAACCCTATAACTGCCTCACTTGTTCTTGATCCTTTCTCGTCCATTTATTCATTCAGTATATATATATTTTTTTTTCTCAGGTTATTTTCACATTTCACTTTGATTGCCTGGAAGGAATTGGTGTCACTGGTTTCCTATAAACTTCAGGGGTCATTCTTTTCTGCAAAATCCTGGAACAGAAAAAGCACACATTTAAACCTCCACTGTGATACTTTGAGGTCAAACTGAATCAAAGCCTTATTTTATGCTGGATTTAGATACTTATAATAATTTCAACGTATTTAAATTTCGGTCAAATTACATTGACCCCTATTTCTCAATTAAATTTTTTTAAACTCTAAAGTGAAATGCTATGGCTTGACTGACCACAAATTCTAAACCACATCACAACAAATGATGGAATGTAATGCAATTCTAATTTAAAAGTTTCTTTTAAATATCACATCATGAAAAAAATGTATTGATAGTATTTTAGAAATATATATTTTTTTAGTATTATGTTGAGACTTAGACAGGGAATGGGAGTTGGTTGACAAGATGCAGATGAGAAATTTGGATATAGAATACTTTGTGTCCAAGGGACAAGGTGTTAAGGTAACAAAGCTGGAGGCTTCGGAGCAGGATTTAAGCTATTTTATCATGATATTGCTAGGAAGAAAAATTGAAGTTAGATGGAGACAGATTCACTATGGTGGCCCCTGAAGGGAACAGCTGAAAGAAAAAGAAAAATGAGTCATTTCACTGCGGTGTATTTACCCAATGACTGACAACAAATAAATGGATGTCCCTGTATTTCCTTGCTGAAACCAAGAAAACGTAAATTCATTAGCGAAAAAAGTTATTAGTGAACATAAATCATCCAATAAGGACATACACCCTGGTGGGCTAAATTGTTCCATTTAGACTAATCAGATCTTTCTGTGGTTTTAATTTTATCATTACTTCATGGGAATAGTTTGAACCTGAAGGCAGAGGGTAGGCTTTATGATTAATTCATTTGTTACCTCAACTGAGCAGATTTATTATTTTATATAGCGTGTTTGTATTCAGAAATTAAATGACCCTCCGATGCACTTTAAACCTTACTGTATAATAAAAACTGAAATGAGGTTTGAAGGAAATGCAATGCAAAGACAGTCATTAAAATAACAAGTTAGACTAAAATGCTATGACAAGCGAAATTTTTATGGTGGAACAGAGTATGAGAAGTTGGGAATTGAGAAAATGAATCAGTCAAGACACAACCCGGATCTCATTTGACAATCTGGTGGAACACAAAAATACACTTGAATAAACCATGTTGCATAGGCTGAATCATAAGAAAATTGGTCAAACACATCAGCAACACAACCATACAGTTTCTGTGCTTCATGCTGTTGAAACGCTCCAAGCCTAGTTACCATAAAGTTAATTTATTCTGGTCACAAACATCTGCAACACAAGTGGCTGTGCTGCGAATTACTAGAGTGAAGGAAGAAATAAATAAATAAATAAACAAACACGTCACATCATTCAGCTGAATTCTGAACAGACTTATCGATTTCTACTTAATGCATCAATCAATCACGCATTAGCATTAGTCAAGGACATGATCAAACCCTCTCTCAGTCCTCCCACAGGGAAATCATTTCCAGCTGCTTAAGTGTCCAAATCACATGGAGGTGAGCTCAAATGGGAGATGTCACCTTAGGTGTCGTTGTCTGTAATCTGGGGCATTAATTTCTTCTCATGAAGAGAAATCAAATAATTTGACACGAGCCGCAAAGATGAAGATGAGCAATGATCTCCAAAAACGAGCTGAACTTGATAAGTGTACGTGTGTGTTCATTTGTCTGAGTGACGAGTATTCGGCACATCAGTTATTTAATGAGTCACTTGTACTCTTCACATTATGTGATTCTCCATTTCCAGTAAAAACAGAGAATTTTGTCCCCCCCTCATTTGGTCTGCAAATTCCAACCCATTTTCATAAAAGTTGCGCAAGAATCACAATCAATCCCTCTTCAAATCAAGAGCTTGTTACATTGTAAAAAAAATGCAAGAACCTCGGCCTTTTTGCTATTGTATCAACGAATCATCACTCATCGTGTCAGCTGGTGGTCCACATGAGGGATCCACTGCATGTTTTCTTTTTATGTGATGCAAAGAATCTCCCGAAGGATCTTGTCGGTTATGCGAAACAAAATCTAGGGTGTGCTTATGTTGCTCCTGTCACTGAAGATTACAAGTTCTTCTCAGAGCCTTTTTTCAGTTATAGCAAAACAGTTAAAGGTGTCACCTTGGACTATCTGAGCTACAAACCCATATTGACATATTCATCTATAAAACATCAACCCAAACACAAACCCATCTACCCAGGCAAGCACATGAAGGCATACTGTTTACTACAGTATGGTGTTTTGAAAAAGGATCTATACTTTAACTGCAGCAGTAGGGCCTCTAATGCTGATATTTTATATCCCAGATCGTGACCCAGAGTGTAAAACCTGGAGATCTTTCTCTATTTACTCCAATCACTGCAAAATCTTCTGTGTTATTCAATGGACCACGGTGAAAGGGTGCACCAGCATTTAGGCAGAGTAGAAATTATATGATGTAGAAACAACTACATTCTAGGCGTAATCCATGTAAACAACCGATCCCTCTGACCTGCTGTATCAGGGTGGACAGTTTCTACACACTACACACAAGCCAGACTCTCCAGCTTGTCTCTTCCATGCTGGCCTCAGTCCATTCAGCAGAGATCAGCCATTCCATTGGATTATCATTGACAGGAAGTCTGGACCTGCTGAGGGAGGCACTTTCCCCCTGATTCTCGATCTGACATTGGGATGGACAACAAACAAGTCTTTTCCACAGGGAGCGCAGTGCTCCATAATCCATACTGACCTTCCTTGGCTGCAATTCGGCTTTATTTTTAGTCAAGCTGAAATGGAGAAACTTAACCATGTGTTATTGCAGAAGGCAGTATAACACTTTCCCCAACAGCTATCTACTATGCCACTGCAATTCAGAAGTGAATTGGATATTCATTTATTCACAATATAAAGATATTGCATACGTTTCCATGAAATGATTTACAAATACTGTGATGTACAAAGACATTTTTGTATTACAATATATGATATAAGAAACAATCATATAAAATCACCTATCTATCAGTAGAATTAAATTACATATGAAACTTACGTCTTCACCAAGCACTACCCCAATAAACGCACTTAACCTCAAGCCCCCACCCCAAAAAAACAAAACAAAAAAAAAAAGAAAAAAAAAAAAGAAATGAATGTATGTATGTACTGTATATGGTTTTGAGATGACTATTTGGTAGAGTGGTGACTTCTGAATAACGACTACTGGTACTTTGGATCTTCGGTTATTGAATTGCAATTTTTGTAAGTCACTTTGGATAAAAGCGTCTGCTAAATGACTGTAATGTAATGTAATGTAATGTAAAGTAATGTAATGAAACGAGACTGGGGCGACACAGTAGTGCAGTACACAGCATGTAGGAGCCTGGTTCGATTCAGACAGGGGAACTTTCTGTGCTTTCCTTGTGTCTGCATGGGTTTTCTCACACATTCCAAAAACATGCAGCAGGTTAAGTGGAAGAATTGGGAATTGTGCAAATGAGAGAGTGAATGATTATCTGCCTGTATATGTGGCCCTGCGATTGACTGGCGACCAGTGCAGGGTGTATCCTACCTTGCGCCTGATGGCGGCTAGGATGTAGCATCTCCTGTGACCCTGAACAGGACGAGCGGAAGACAGTGGATGGATGGATGGACCCTCTCTTTTACTAAATTAACACAATTAAGCCTAAAGGGAAATGCATGTGACTGAAAATACTACCCATATCCTGATGAGAAATCATTTGAATTACAGTTGATCATATTAAAACGATTAATATTCACGCAAGCCTAGCCCCTCATTTTTCAAGAAAATCTCTCACTAATGGTTATAATACTGTGATGAAATAAAATAGACATGCATTATTAAATCCCCCAAACCAGAAGACTGACAAAACACAATTTCATTTTGCTGATGCTCTGCATCATTTGGAAAACAACTTGTTGAAGGTGGTAATTTTGAAAATAACATTTTTTTTCTTTGCTTGAAAACAAAAAATCACTTTGACAAAAAATTCTTCTGCTTCTTCTATACTTTAGCTGAACATCAGCAATTGCCTTAAGAAATGAAACTGCACGCCAATTATGATTTGGTCAATGATATTTTAAAATGGCATTATCAAAATAATTAAGTTAGGAGGAGAAAAAAAGCAAGTTAACCTAAATTTAATGGTTAGTTGCAGCAGTGTGTGTTGATGTTGTGTGGATGTATGTTTCAGGCCCATGTCCTTTTCAAGCAGCTGCAGTGCTTTCAAGTCTAAGGGAGTGGAAATTACAGACCCAAGAAATAGAGAACAGGGGGAGTAAATGTTAAAATTACCATATTGATGGATGTTACAAAATAGGGTCTTCATCTTTTTCATCTGAATTTTAATGATGCATAATCATAATGGTCACTTGCTTCTGCTATTTGGATAGTTCCCGGAATTGTTCAATTTTTTGGCAATTTTACCAACAAAGAGAAATGAAGACAGATACTATATTTCATGATTACTTCACTAACAGCCAATTGGTGAAGTACAACGGAAGGACTGAACACACAAGGGGGGCTTCTTAAAATATCAGTCCCTGTAAAGAATCTGATCCATTCATTTAAACAAGGTGTGTCAAACATACGGCACACGGGCCGGTAGCAGCCCGCCAGGGGGTTCACTCCAGTCCATGGGATAAATATACAATATGAAAAAATACATAAAAATCATGAAATACTTTTGAACATAAAAATGTAGCTTTTATATTTCTGAAGAGACGCACTGTTTTAGTCAACACAAGCAACATGGCACTACACTATGTGACTCAGAACTTATAGCAGATGGCAGCAAGTCAGCTTCTGCGTATGTAACTAGCAGTTTGACTTATTGTTAGCTATTTATTTGCTTTTCCGTTGGCCCCGAAACCCTCATCAGCAAGATGTCATTGTCAAAAAAGAGAAGGGTAGACATCAAATGCAAGGTTTTCCAAACAAAATGGACCAATTCTTAATTGTTTGTAGAGGCTAATAAGAAACATGTATGCTTGGTGTGTATGCAGCAAGATTTGATACTCAAGGAATATAATCTTCAGCGCCACGATGAGAGTTGCCATAGCGAAAAATACAACAAAATGCATGGAGAAATGAGAAGACAGTAGATAGATGAATTATCGGTGTATTACAGGAAACAGCCATCTGTTCTACCCGGAGCCAACAGGTCAGGGATGCTGCCATGAAAGCGAGCTGCCTAATTGCTAGCAAAATAGAATTAGCATCAAAACCTTACTCTAATGGAGAGTTCGTAAAACGTTGCATCCTAAAGGCTGCAGAAGTCACGTGTCCTGAGAAACGATAAGCTTTCGCCAACATTAGCCCAACGAGGAATACCAGGAATACCAGTAATACCGTGGCAGACAGAATTACAGAACTATCGACAGATTTGGACAACCAATTGAAACGCAAAGTGCAGTCGTTTATAGCATTTTCTGTTGCAATTGATGAGAGCAGTGTTATTACGGATGTTGCTCAACTGGCCATATTCATTAATGAGATTAACAATCACAGAGGAGTTTCTTGAGTTGGTGCCTCTGTTTAGACAGCACAACAGCCAAGGACATTTATCACACTGTTGTTGGTGTGCTGGACAGGGTCAGAGTGGACTGGTCCCACACTGTCAGCCGAGCTACAGATGGTGCGATTTTGATGATCGCGAAGAAGGCGGGTGTCGTGGCAAAATTCAAAGAGAAAGTACAAGCTGCAAATGCAGGGGGTTGATTTTGGACATTTCACTAAATTTTGCATCAGGAGACATTGTGCAGTAAGTCGTTAAAAATGGATCATGTCATGGGGGTGGCTGCCTGAACTGTTAATTTCATCCGAGCCAGAGGTCTGAATCATCGTCAGTTTAACTGTCCTCAGTGACAGTAACATGACTCATGGTCTTCCATACTGCACTGAATTAAGGTGGTTAAGCAGAGGTGCTGTGCTCAAACGCTTCTTCGATCTTCATGAGGAAATAACAGTTCATGGAGAAAAAGGGTAAACCTGTTATGGAATTACAACACACACAATGGCTGCGGGGCCTTGCATTTACGGTTGATATTACAGATAATTTGAATAATCTGAACAACAGTATTATGAGAGCATACATGGATTCGAATTAAAGCTCACATTATGGGAGATACAGCTTGCAATTGGTGACACTGATCATTTCCCCTGACTGAGAGACGTATGCTTATCTAGCGTCAATGCTGAAATGAGACCATACAAAGACAAGATTGCTGGATTGCTGCGGGAGTTTGAGAGACGATTTCAGGTCTTTAGCAAACAGAATTTGCAGTTTTTTAATCACCATTCACGGTCAAAGCTTCTGATGTGTCTTCTGACATGCAACTTAAAATAATTGATTTGCAGTGCGATGTTGAATTGAATGAAAAATTTGCTGATTGGCTTGGAAAACATTTTTTCAGTATCTCCTTCCTGGCTGAAAAAAATGTTGTGTATATTTGGAACAACCTACCTTTGTGACCAAGTTTTCTCATTAAGGAACATTAATAAAACAAAGCTGTGCACAAAGCTCACACATAAGCACTTAACTGACATTCTGAAATTGTCTGCTCCTCAGGACATGATGCCAAATATTGATGCACTTGTAGAGGCTAAAAGATGCCAAGTTTCAAGAGCAAATACAAAGCAGGAATGAATCCTGTAAAATGCTGCTTTAAATATTGTTGGCACTATTAAAAAAACAGCTGCAACTAAATGAAAAATTGCTGTAGTAAATACTGTATAATTCAGTGTTAGTCAACAGAGTTACTACAAGAATTTGGTTGAGTGGAATACGTATTCTTACACATGCAATCCATGTTATGTATGGTTTATTTTACGTACATTTTTTAAATTTTATACATAAACAAGGCAAGTGACAAGATCACTTTCTTAATTGTTTGTATAAAATAGATGTTACTTAAGATTTAAAATGGTGCAGAGTTAATTTAGGTTTTCAGAATTGCTTTCCAGATGTGGTAATTTTTTTTTTTTCTTTTGATTTTTTTTTTTTTTTCAATTAATGTGTCTTTGAGTTCCACACACCTGTGACTCAATATGTTGTTCCATTATACAATTACTGTGATAAGTTGTAGTGCACTCCTGCAAAAACTCCTGCAGATTCTGCAAAATACTTTATGTCAATCCATTTCCATGTCTCTTGTTTGTGGAGGTTTTCAGTCATCCAGGTCATGGTGAATTATTGTTGAAATCTTCTTGTCGTGGCGAATTGATCCGAGTTTCTTCACCCCTCATCCTAGACCAGGTGTCGGCAATCTTTAACGCCCAAAGAGCCATTTGGACCCGGTTTCCATGGAAAACCAAACACTGAGAGCCGCAAATAATTTTTGACATCTAAAATAAAGGTACCACTGTTAATATTGCTTTTTATTACCTTCACACTTTGTATATACAAGTGTGTAGTGTGTTGCTTATGAAATCCACAAAGTGCTACAGAGAAAATTACATTTTATCTATGGAATGAACACATGTTGAACAATTTGAGCTTTGGGCTTTCAGAGCGCGTAGCGTAACCTTGTTCTGAATTTGAAAAATAAATTGGGAAAAAAATCACTGTGTCAGTAAACAACAAAAAATAAATATTTGGAAAATTTCTTCATAACTATTTATTTTACCTGGTTAATGGGACTTCTGCTCTTGAACTTCTGCGCACAGCATCTGCAAATAGGGACTATACCGGCTGGCGGGTATACCGGCTTCTGTGAGTGTGACGTTTATTTTGAGCGGCGAAAAATAATAAATACAATTTAATTTTAATATTTCAAGATCACAATAATCTTCCAACTTAGAACTTAAATTTAAAAAAGGAACTAACACAAATAAAATACACTTCAATTAAGTATTTATAATTTATTTGCCCAAGCCACTCTGAGCCACAGTGTAAGGATGAAAGAGCCGCACGCGGCTCGGGAGCCGTGGGTTGCCGACCCCTGTCCTAGACGCTTCTTCAGTTCTAATGACCAATGGGGAGTTTCCAAATATAGATTATGGTCTTTATTATGGTGGCTTGTTATGAAAGTGGAAGAGTTAATCTGCAGAAACCAGGTTAGTAACTAGAAACTGTTGTTATGCTAATGGTTGGAAAGGTTGTGTCCTAGGCCCCCTACTCTGTACAGAGATGTTTTTTTTTTTCAGTTTTGACAAAGATGGGTTCTTTGTCTCCTGTCTCGAACCATCTGTCTTCTCTGGCCAGAATACGGACATTGCTGTCCTCAAACAAATGGCCCTTCAGGTGTAGGTGGGCCGCGGAGTCCTGTCCTGAAGTGGTGTCTCTCTTGTGTTAAACTTCCCATTGAGAGGGTTATGTGGTTTGTGGGATTTTGTATGACAAACATCAGTCATATGTTTTATGTAATCTGGATTAACACATTTAGTTTTGGCAGACTAGTTTTAGTTGTGTGTGTGTGCGTGTATGTATTTTGGCAATGTAAGTCTAGGCAAGCAACATTGTCTAACAACTGTCTAACAAAAAATCTCCAGTCTAAACTGATAGAAAGATTTGTCCATGGACAAGGACAAGAATAATAGTAGTTCAGCCCAATAGATATGAAACAGCACGACTGGCTGCTGAGCTCCACCTACCTAAAAACAATACATTTACATGGATTAAAACACATTTTGTGTGTGTTAAACACAACTAATGTTTAACACAAGCAAGGCATGTTGAGAGGTTCTGCCTCACATCCAAATACCATATAGCCTGATGTTGCAGTTGATTGAGCACAGCATTCATGTGTGAGTTCATATTATATAAGCAATGTTTTGGTGTGGATCAAATAACTTCCATTAGTACCATATGACAGCATTTGAGTCTGACAATGCACAAACAAGCTGGTTAAAATCAGATTTTGTTTATTTTTCAACTTTTAAGTTCCCAACATGTTAAAATACCTGAATTTATCGTGATTATCGCCATGTAAAATAGAAGTCTTGTTGTCCGTCATTTTATAATTGATATGCTCAAGGCCGAGGCAATAGAAAGACTAGCTGAGGCAATGGCTTCGGCAAATAAGTATCATTTTAGATGATGAGAAAGTATTTTGTGTAATCCTGTGGATAGACAGGCAGGTGACCTGTTGAATGACAATAAAAATACAGCTCTCATAACAAGTTTACATGCTAACTTTCTATAGATACTGTATGTGTTCTTTTTTTCATTGGTTAAAGTGTTGTATGGTCCTAAAATAATTATAATGACAGAAGATTGTATTTGCTTCAATGTGTAGGCAGCGTTCTGGCAATCATTGGTAGAATTAGGGTGCAACACATCTTATTCTATATTTTCAATGTAATATTCTGTTTAACTGATTGATATAATAATGTGAATGTTACCCACACACACTGTAACTTAGTTTCTTATTCAAAATCAAAGGCAGTAAAAGTCGTCCCGGGAACTGTGGGAGCGAAACATAAACAAACAAACATACAAAAAAAAAAACAAAACTGAAAACATTATTACCAAGATTGCCTTTTTTGTTCAGCCACCAGTCAGGTTTGTCAGAGGCTGGGTGTGCTTTATCAAAGTGATTGAATACTCTCCTTTCAGGAGGGGTAATTTTTCCAGTAGCAGTATAATTGTGTATTCCATGAAAAACATTTGGTCACAGTTGTAACTAACAGCAACACAGCAAAAAGAGTCATGATGCTCCGGCCTATTCAATCACTGTCCCCAAACTATGGAAGAGCATAATGAATGCTTCCTCCACATCACCCTCGGAGGGGAAATACCAAGACGTTTTCTTCTCTGTTGAAATGGAAGGTATTGTGAGCATTCAGCAATGCCTTCTCTGCCTCCACCAAACACTATTGCCTGCTTCCCATTGAATGGGAGGACAAATGGGAGCCTTATCGAACTAATCTGCCAGTTAGGTTTGTGTTGTCCTCAGTGCAGAATTGTATTTAATCGCCCCAAAATACATTTAACAGTAGTTAAAGAGCTAAAAACTAATTCTAAATTGTTTTTACATTAGTATACACACACTTATATATATATGTGTGTGTGTGTGTACACAAATATATATATATATATATATACACACACATACGCATCTACATATATGTATATATATATATACACACACGCATACACATACATACATATAATATAATATATGTGTGTGTATGTATATTATATATACACACAAATACATATATATATATATATATATATATATATATATATATATATATATATATATATATACATGCTATACACACACACACACACACACACATACACACACACACACACACACACACACACACACACACACACACACACACGCACTGTATATGGGCTTCAATAAATTGAATTGCTACTGCCTTGACATACATCCCATATCTACGGGCATTTATTTTTTCCCCTTTCTATCAATGTCATGACTGGTTGTTGGTTGTTGCACAATAATGTTGCATTATGAGGATCTTTTTATTAGGTGAAAATTATGTGGTATTTTCAACACCTCTATGTGTTAAGTCTATCCCATACATTCATAACTACTATGTGGTGCAAACATTAAAAATCATGCAATCATTGTAGTTTTGATCAGGGCTCAATAGAAGATGACAGTGCCAGATGAAGGGGAAGCAGCTAATCTCAAAATAAGACTCCAGTTATATGAGGCTCAGATTTCTGATTTAGCAATCCATTTGGGTTCTGAAGTAGGGCTGGACTAATGTCTAACAGCAAAACTTGTAACAAATAAAGAAAGGAGAATTTTCCTTAGAAGGATGGATGTAAACTTGGTCTACCTCTTGAATTGTATGTATTACTCATATTGATATTCACAAAAGTTTTCATTCATATCCAATGGGTTGAGAGCCAACGCTGGATTCGTAGATATGATAGGAACAGAGGTGGGCCATATAATAAGCTGTTGCTCAGTAGGCAATTGCATCTTCCCTGAGTCAATGCCACAAATCAAGTTCAGCTATTGCAATGGATGAGG
This sequence comes from Fistularia commersonii, assembly GCF_037954325.1. Taxonomy (NCBI): domain Eukaryota; kingdom Metazoa; phylum Chordata; class Actinopteri; order Syngnathiformes; family Fistulariidae; genus Fistularia; species Fistularia commersonii. The sequence goes on from NC_141302.1 coordinate 7,390,340, forward strand.
GCAACCTGCTGAGTTGTTTAAGCCAACATAGTGAAAAACAACAAACAAACAAAAAAACAGAATACAAAATAATTCTGTGGAAGTTGTAGTTCACTCAAACTCCAATGTGAAAAAAATCCAAACAAATTGCACTGAATTTCCATTTAAACATACCCATTTGTAGTGATTGGTAAGACATCAGATCCCATCTTGGGTAGATGTAACTTAAAGGGGCGTCATGGTGCAGAGGGGCACAGCTACCTTCCTTGGAACTGAACGTTCCTGGTTCGATTCCAAACTCCTCCTAGTGTCCCGAAGTGTTAACTGGTGCCGCTAGATGGTAGCTATTTGCTCAAGGTTAATCCACAATGGGTTAAAAGCAGAGGAGGAATTTCCAAAAAGGGATTAATAAGGTAGTATAAAAAAATCTGGTACAAATTTTGGACACAAAAAATTCCATCTGAATATCTAGTAGCCAAATAATTGGAAAACTAATCTTTCTATAACTGATTCGTTTGTAGTCTTTGTTTCTGTGATAGAAATTGAGTCACTAATTGCCCTTGGAATTCCTTGGAGGTTCTTCAATAAATGTATAATGTTTTATAAACAGGATGAAAATGTTGTCAAAATGATTTTCTGTTTAATTAATGTCTTCCTATATTGCTCAGACAGTGTTACAGCTGGCTGCCTCGGATGTTTTCCACATAAAAGTGCTGTAGATAAACCCATCCTTGTGTTTGCATAAACTGTCCATGAATAGACTGCTGCGGGTTCCATGCTAAGGTCTCCATAGCAACACCTTGTCAGTCCATGTAGCATAAGCCAGGATGGTTGTTGGGTATACAGCGTCGGTGCCCATCACATAGTGACAGTGCAATTTACTCTCTGATCCTCGAGTCCCCTTAAAGAAACATCAATACCTGTATCATCTAGAGAGAAAAAAAAGAAACAAAAAAGAAAAAAGAAAGAAAACAAAGTCCACTCATTTTAAAAAGCTCTATATGTTCTGATGACTAGCTCGGTTTATGGCTATAGATTTAAGCATTACCTAGACTGTGGAGTCTACATAAAGTAAATATATGTAGTGCATCAGTCTTTTCTCTAAAAGCACAATTTATTTGCAGGATCCCTTTGGCAGTCTGTTTTGAAATTTATAACTCCAGTCACATAAGAGGATGAAATTGTTGTCATGGACTTCTATCAGGGCACAGACAGCTCATCCAAACACTGCAGAGTGAATCTACATAATCTATCAATTCACGGTAAAGCTCTGGGCCTTCAAGAAGACTCAAATCAATACATGCTGCAAGTATTGACAAGACTTTAAATGGTGGCTTAACACAAGGTGCAAACTCTGGAAACATTTTTCACAGTTCCTCCATTATCCCGTTGCACATTTGTTTCAGACACAGAGCCTTTTCATTCAAATGACTTAAGTTCTCGACAGAGAACCTGAGGCGTAAATGAAGTGAGTTTGTAGGGCAAAGTTAATCTAAATGTTTTCATCATGTCAGGTGGTATAAATGACTTCACAGAGTAGTGGCTGGCTGCGATCATACATGAATCATCCAGAACAGCCTGGAAAGTAATACCAGGCACCAGCAAAACACAGTTGATTTTTTCGCTCAACTGAAGTCACATTGGCTGGTAAAACAGATTGAATGCATTGTGGATCAGGACATTGAGAATCCATACTTAATTGCAAGCCTGCTTCCTTCACTTGGACTTTGGAGTACATGTGTGACAATAACATGTACAGATTTATGTTTGACTCAAGTCCCCAGGTGGACTCAAGCTTGATTAAAATCTGTACTTTCAGCACTCATGACTGGACAAGAACCTGAGCAGTTAAAAAACAGATTTGACCTCTGCTTTATCCAAGGCCAAAGCTGGGGCCACAATTTACAGATTTCACTAAGTCATTACTGACTTTGAAAAGGCCAGGAGTGCACACTTGTTTGCACCTGGTTTCAGTCAATTTTCTTTAAGATAATTGAAAGAGTTGTGATCGCATATTTAACAACTGGGCTTGAAGAGGGATCACAGAATGCCTGATTTGTCGAACCAACTGAATACATCAAAATCTTGATTTGACACTCATGAAAGTAAACATTTCTTACAAGAGCAACAGTTTAGAGTACACAAACATGCATTAATGTTTTAGTATTCATTTATTCATGTCTTTGTCTTGCAACTCTATTTCTTCAACCCCACTGTTTTCTTTTTTCATTGGCTAATGGCAACATGTGTTTGGAGTTGGGTCTGAAATCAGTGCTGACTGCATGAAGAGTCAACTAAAAAATTCAAACATATTCGATTAACTGCGCCTGAGATCAGGTCAAAGCTTTTCCATACACAGTCTTGCTGATTTTAGTCTTTACCGCTCACACTAACAGATTTCTGTGCTGACGAGCCAAGCCGACTGTCCCCGACCAATGCTGACTGATAACAACTGACTGGCTGACTGTGAGACGTTTGTAAAAATCAAGCCAAAAATTTGGAGGGTGTCTTCAGCTTAATATTTGGACTAGAGTTCTGATGGAATTGGTAAAGCCTTTGAAAATCCATCCATCCATCAGCTGCCTAATCCTGCACTGAGGGTCACGGGGGATGCTGGAGCCTATCCCAGCTGTCATCGGGCAAGAGGTGGGGTACACCCTGGACTGATCATCAGTCAATCGCAGGGCCACATATATGGACAAAACAACCATTCAATCATTCACTCGGGCCAATTTTCCTAATTTTTGCCTTTAAAAAATGTGTTAGATAATTATAATAAAGTCTTTGTGCACTGATGACCTGACCTGGGTACAAGACGGAAGTGTTAAGAATTAAATTAGACTAGAAATATAGGGATTCAAATAAAACCCTGGTTCTAAATTAATGTGAGACAAGACAAGACAGTACCATTTACACTGAACTGTTAATTGTTCCCAGCAAACTGGAAATGGCAGTACAAATAGCCTGTGAAATAAGATGTTCTTAAGCCACCATAGTTTCTTGGATATGTTTGTTTGTTGATTCATGACTTTTTTTTCAAACATGTCTTACATGCATGTTTTTGTCTTCACTGTTTTTAGGTCACAGTTAGCTTGTTACGTGCTGATGGCACCTTTTTTAGATTACACAAGCAGCCTTAAGTTTCCAAGTGGCAAAACTGAAAAACAGGTAGGGCATGGTAAAATATGCTGAGGAGATTCTACCAAAACCAAAAACAGCAGCAGTGACTAATATTCCTGCATCACCCTGTTCTTTTCAGTCTGTTCATGGATCTTTGCTCAGTATTGCAAGAGTGCCAAATTTCAGGTTAGAAAGAGTCCTCTGTTAAAGATGGAGAAATCAATATACAAGGACACAGTGTTTTCTAGAGCAGCGATGAACTTCAAGTTGTATATGACCTGACAAAGATGCGCTTCGATTGTCAAAAGGCTTCAACATCATTGTTGCCAAAATATGATTCCATATTTCAGAAAGAGTTCTTTCCCGACAAATTTCATAAACACGCAAAAAGAGAAACAAAACATCCCTTTGTTCGGAATCTCCTTTTCATTTGAAAGGGTCTTTCCTATGAACTAGATCAGTAACAAGAGAAAAACCTTCCTGTAATTTATTGTTTTCTTTTCCTCTTTCTGATGGTTTGACAATCTAACATTTCACATGGCATTGGTATCTATTTACCATTTCAAATGTCAGATAACACAAAATGTTTCTGTATCAATTTAATTTGAAAAATAATGACAATAATGTTTCTTTTTTTTAATGTTTTTTACTATATTTAAATACATAGAAAGAATCTTCTTGGAAAGAAGAAAAATGTGTCTCGAAAGCATTACCCAATAGCCCTGGGGCGACTTGAGAAATTATACAAATCTATCAAACACTTAATAACTTTCAAATGATTATTTATTTGCTGTAAAGTAATGCAAATTAATAGAACAAACAGCAGGCATTGGTTCAAAACAATAGAGAGCTGTTTGTTTACCCCAAAAGGTCTCAATATCTGCTGACTTTGTTTTCACTTCCCTCTATCCATCCCCAAACTGAAGGTTATGATACAGGTTGTTTTTTTTTTGTTTTTTTCTTAAGTATATACATTGACTTTTTGCAAACTGTCCCAGCATGATGCAGGCTCTGCAGAGCATGGTGGGCAAATAAAAGGCAGAAAATATCTTGGACAAACATGAAAAGCAAGGACTGAGAAAAGTTTCACACTGCAATAGGGCATCTCACAAGGTGAAAGCTTCAAGGTATTCAGTTGCGCACTTGAAAAGATTTTTAAGAGATAACTGTGCCCATTTTGGAGCTTATGATGTGCAACATGATAGATTTTAAAGGGAAGCAGGTGAGAAGCAGTCAACAAAAAACCCAGTGGATCGCTGTTGAACATGCAACAGCAAAAGTGGCATAGGGGTGTAGAGGGGAATATAAGAAGAAAAAACTATGGAAGTTTGCGACACTTAAAAGTATAATCTGGCAGTTTGTTGCTGCTATTTGCATGTGGGAATGATAATACATGTGAGAAAGGCAGAGTAATCCAGAATATAACAGTTAGTTAAAATACACTTTGTATCTGCATTTTGTTATTCTGCATCCCTACATGAGTAATGACAATAAAATTGAATCTAATCTAATGTAGGGATGTAAGTCTAGTTAAGACAAGATAAGATAAACTTTATTGATCCCCATAGGGGAAATCCTTAGTTTAAGTTACTGAATAAATCGTTACAGTGGGCGCTATGTTATTCTTTATCTTTATTTGAATGTTCTTGTAAAAAGCAGAGAGGAAATTATAAAATCCTCAATAGTCAATTGAATCATATGTGTACTGTATTTATCAACTAATGCAGCCTCAGGGCGGCACTGGCCCGTGCCTCTCCAAGCCTGCCTTGGGGGGGCACGGAGCAGTGTCTCCCTGTGCCGGTCCCAAGCCCGGATAAATGCAGAGGGTTGCGTCAGGAAGGGCATCCGGCGTAAAACTTTTGCCAAAACCAAATATGCGAGACAACCAAAACTATACCATACCGGATCGGTCGCGGACCGGGTTAACAACGACCGCCATTGGTACTGATGACCTACAGGGTACTAATGGAAATTGGGCTACTGTGGGTCGAAGAACAAGAACAAGAAGAAGAGGTGGAGTGCGTGTTCGGAAGCAGAGAGAGAGGAGGAAGGGAAAGAGTCTGGGACTGAGAGTAGGGACTTTGAATGTTGGGACTATGACAGGAAAAGGTAGAGAGCTGGTCGACATGATGCAGAGAAGGAAGGTGGATATACTGTGTGTCCAGGAGACCAGGTGGAAAGGTAGTAAGGCTAGAAGCTTAGGAGCAGGCTTTAAGTTGTACTATTATGGTACTGACAAGAAGAGAAATGGAGTAGGAGTTATCTTGAAGGAGGAGTTTGTTAGGAACGTCCTAGAGGTGAAAAGAATGTCAGATAGACTTATGAGTCTGAAACTGGAAATCGAAGGTGTGATGCTCAATGTTGTTAGTGGCTATGCCCCGCAGGTGGGATGTGAATCTGAAGAGAAGGAGAAGTTCTGGAATGAGTTAGATGAAGTGATGCAGAATATTCCCAGAAATGAGAGAGTGGTCATTGGTGCAGACTTCAATGGACATGTCGGTGAAGGCAATAGAGGGGATGAAGAAGTGATGGGCAGATTTGGTATCCAGGATAGGAATGCAGAGGGACAGATGGTGGTAGATTTTGCAAAAAGGATGGAAATGGCTGTAGTGAACACCTTTTTCCAGAAAAAACAGGAACATAGGGTAACTTATAAGAGCGGAGGTAGGAGCACGCAGGTAGACTACATCTTGTATAGACGAGGTAACCTGAAAGAGATTAGTGACTGCAAAGTAGTTGTAGGTGAGAGTGTAGCCAGACAGCATAGGATGGTGGTTTGTAGGATGACTCTGGTGACAAGGAAGATGAAGAGGACAAAGGCAGAGCAGAGGACAAAATGGTGGAAGCTGAAAAGGGAGGAGTGTTGCATGGTTTTCAGGGAGGAGTTGAGAAAGGGTCTGGGTGGTCAGGGTGAGCTTCCAGATGATTGGACAACTACAGCTAGTGTTATCAGGGAGACAGGTAAAAGAGTACTTGGTGTGTCATCTGGAAGGAAAGTAGATAAGGAGACTTGGTGGTGGAATGAGGAAGTGCAGGAGTGTATACAGAGAAAGCGGTTAGCGAAGAAGAAGTGGGATACTGAGAGGACTGAAGAGAACAGACAGGAGTTCAGGGAGGTGCGGCGAAAGGTAAAGATAGAGGTAGCAAAGGCAAAACAAAGGGCTTATGATGACTTGTATGCTCGGTTGGATAGTAAGGAGGGTGAGAATGATCTATACAGGTTGGCGAAACAGAGAGATAAAGATGCAAAGGATGTACAACAGGTCCGGGTGATAAAGGACAGAGAGGGAAATGTATTGACAGATGCTAGAAGAGTGATGGGAAGATGGAAAGAGTACTTTGAAGAACTGATGAATGTGGAAAATGAAAGAGAGGCAAGGGTAGAAGAGGTGACTATTGTAGACCACAAAGTAGCAAAAATTAGTAAAAGTGAAGTGAGGAAGGCATTGAAGAGGATGAAGAGTGGAAAAGCAGTTGGTCCTGATGATATACCTGTGGAGGTGTGGAAGTGTCTAGGAGAGGCAGCGGTAGATTTTCTGACTAGATTATTCAACAGGATCTTAGAGAGTGAGAAGATGCCTGAAGAATGGAGACAAAGTGTGATGGTGCCTATTTTTAAGAATAAAGGGGATGTGCAGAATTGTGGCAACTACAGAGGGATAAAGTTGATGAGCCATACAATGAAGTTATGGGAAAGAGTAGTGGAAACTAGACTGAGAGCAGAAGTCAGCATTTGTGAACAGCAGTATGGCTTCATGCCTAGGAAGAGTACTACAGATGCAGTATTTGCGTTGAGAATGCTAATAGAAAAGTACAGAGAAGGCCAGAGGGAGTTGCACTGCGTTTTTGTAGACCTAGAAAAAGCATATGACAGGGTGCCAAGAGAGGAGCTCTGGTATTGTATGAGGAAGTCTGGAGTGGCAGAGAAGTATGTTGGACTGGTGCAGGACATGTATGCTAGCTGTGAGACACTGGTACGGTGTGCTGTAGGGGTAACAGAGAAGTTCAAGGTGGAGGTGGGACTCCATCAGGGATCAGCACTGAGCCCCTTCTTGTTTGCAATGGTGATGGATAGGCTGACAGATGAAGTTAGACAGGAATCCCCATGGACCATGATGTTTGCGGATGACATTGTGATCTGTAGTGAGAGCAGACAACAGGTAGAGGAAAATCTAGAGAGGTGGAGGTATGCTCTGGAAAGGAGAGGAATGAAAGTTAGTCGCAGCAAGACAGAATATATGTGTGTGAATGAGAGGAACTCGGGTGGAGCGGTGAGGCTACAGGGAATGGAGATCAAGAAGCTGGAGGATTTCAGGTACTTAGGGTCAACAGTCCAGAGCAACGGAGAGTGCGGAAAAGAGGTGAAGAGACGGGTCCAAGCAGGTTGGAATGGGTGGAGAAAAGTGTCAGGGGTACTATGTGATAGAAGACTATCGGCCAGAATAAAAGGAAAGGTGTACAAGACAGTGGTGAGACCAGCGATGATGTATGGACTAGAAACTGTTACAATGACCAAAAGACAGCAGGCAGAACTAGAGGTTGCAGAGATGAAGATGTTGAGGTTCTCTTTGGGAGTGACCAGGATGGATAGGATCAGGAATGAATCTATCAGAGGGACGGCACATGTTCGATGTTTTGGAGAGAAGGTCAGAGAAGCCAGACTGAGATGGTTCGGTCATGTACAGAGAAGAGATAGTGAATATATTGGTAGACGGATGCTGGAATTGGAGCTGCCAGGCAAGAGGTCTCGAGGAAGACCAAAGAGAAGATTTATGGACGTAGTGAGAGAGGATATGAAAGTAGCTGGTGTGAGAGAGGAAGATACAGAGAATAGGGTTAGATGGAGAAAGTTGACTCGCTGTGGCGACCCCTAACGGGAAAAGCCGAAAGAAGAAGAAGAAGAAGAAGAAGACTGTATTTATCAACTGCTTTTGAGTATATATTGAATGTTTGCAGCAGATGATTTTGCTAGTCTAACAGTGAAGTATAATGTCATCAAAATGTATTACCGGTACACAATTTTTTACATTACATTACAGCCATTTGGCAGACGCTTTTATCCAAAGCGACTTACAAGAAGTGCAATTCAGTCACCGAAGAGGCGAAGTACCAGTAGTCAGAAGTCAGAAGTGACCACTCAACCAAATAGCCATCTCAGAACCATCTACATACATACATTCATTTCATCTTTTTTTTTTTTTTTTTTTGCGGGGGGGTTGGGGGCTAAGTGGGATTAGCAGAATAGTGCTTGGTGAAGAATTTTATATAAAGTATATATGCCAGTTGATATGAAAATTTCACAGCTCAATACTTGAGATGTCAATGACCTAATCAGAATATCTCTTCCCTTCAGGCACCCAGTTGGACACACATTGTGTGTCTTCTTTTCTTTTTGTGTGTTCCCTTAGGGATCACCACAGCACATCATCTGTCTCCATTTAACCATATCCTCTGCATTCTCTTCTCTCACACCAATGATTCTCACATCCTCTCACGCTCCATCCACAAATCTTGTCTTTTGTCTACCTCTAGGCCTCCTTCCTGGTAGTTCCAACCTCAGCATCTCTCTACCCATTTATTTAGTATCCCTCCTCTGGACATGTTCAAACCATCTCAGTCTGGTGTCTGTTTTTATCTCCCAGACATCTTTGATGAACTCGTTCCTTGTCCCCCTCACTTCCAAAGAGAACCTCAACACCGTCATCTCTGCCACATATTCAGCTCTGCCCTTTGTCTTTTTCTCTGTGCTCTTGTGTCTATACAACAACGCTGACCTTACAAGCGTCTTGTACATCTTTCTTTTCATTCATGCAGAATCTCCTTTATCACACATTCAAGCTGACACTTTTCTCCACCCATCCCAGTCTGCTTGGACACCTTTCTTCACCTCTTTTCGTCATTCTCCATTGCTTTGAACTGTTGGCCCTAGGTACTTAAATCATTCACCTTCTGTACTCTCTATAAACTCACCATTCCACTTGGGTCCCTCTCATCAACACACACACACACACACACATATATGCACATATATATACATATATATTCATTCTGTCTTGCTGCAGCTAATCTTCATTCCTCCCCTTTCCCCAAGGGATACCTCCACCTCTAGTTTTTCCTTCACCTCCCCCCTGCTCTCAATATAAATCACAATGTCATTCAAGAAAATCATAGTCCATGGACATTCCTGTCTAACCTCATCTGACGGCCTGTCCATCATTACAGTGACTAAGGGGCTCAGAGTTGATCCTTGATGGGGTCCCACCTCTGCCTTGAACTCCTCTGTCACACCTCACCACTGTCTTAAAGTTCTCATACATGTCCTACAGAACTTTAACATACTTCTCTGCCATTCCAGACCTCCTCGCACAATACCACAGTTCCTCTCTTTTGAAACCCTCTCATTCGCTTTTCTAGATTACAAAGACATAATGCAGCTCCCTCTGACCTTATTCCTCTGCATTATGTGAAACAACTCTCTGGCGTTTCCTGTCACAGTCCCAACATTCAAAATCCCTTCTGTAAATCCTAAACTTTTAACTTCCTTCTTCTCTCTCTGCCTATGGACACGGCTTCCTCCTTTCCCTCCTTTTTGATCCACAGTTGCTTAATATCAACCGGTGCCCTGGAGGTTATCAGCACCAGTGGCAGTTATTAAACCAGGCCAAAACCTATCTGGTATGAAATTTGTGGATTGGATTTGCATATGTAGTAGTATATGTATGTATGTAGCATAGTTTTTACATTGTATGCCCTTCTTGACACAACCCTTTACATATATCCAGGCGAGGAGGTGGCACAAGGAGAGCAGCGGCTGGTGCCCCCTTGAGTTTGCATTACAAACAGTCTGTTAAGATTTTGAAGTTGCTGTACTTTTTGTTAAGACGAACGAAATGGTGAGGTAAGTTAATGTAATGTGAGCATATTAACAAAAAAGGCAAGTGCTCAGGGTCGCTGTCTGTAAACCAGTGGACTGCTTTTTAACGGTGAGGAGACTTCCACCTCTCATGTTTCCATGGTTACTCTCCAACGTCTGTAATGTTTAATTTGAACTCTGTGAGTGTTTATTTACCTTTTTGTCGATAAAGTCTCTTTTTTGATGGCTATGTATGAGACTGACGGACTAATGGGTGACTATGTGGAGGACAGAGAATACAGGCACGATTATGAGGAAAGGTTGGTTCTCTTAATGTTGCACTGAATGTTAAATTTGCCACGTTTTAAGGTGTGTGTGCCCTATTAAAAAAAAAAAACTTCAATGAACTAATGAAAAACAAAAAAAAACACTGTTGGGAATTCAAAGTTCATTTACATTTTAAAGAATGTTGGAATTTAAAAGGGGAGCGGTATTATAATGTAAACATATCAGAACAGCCTTACTCCAGCTGGGGTCACCTCCTGCAAACCAGGGAGCTTGTTTTCTATGTTGAGGTGGCTTCTGTCTCTTTTATTGCCAAGATAATCCTCCGATGTCAGTAATATTTAATGTTAAATGTTTAATGTTAAGTGTCTGTGATTGTTTACCTGCTGTTTCATAGATAAGTATGTGTTGTAAGTATGTGTTTAAAGTATGTGTTTTCAGGCTAAGAAGACTTCCAGAGAGATCTCCTGAAAGCAGAAGTCACCACAGAAAAGGTCCTCCTATAATTTCCCCTGCACATCTGTGTTGAGACCGCAGGAAAACCAATATATAAATTGCATATAATTTCAGATGTGTAAGCAGACCCTGCAACCACGCAAATGAAATGCTAGGAAAATGATGATGACTATAATTATTATAGGTGTATGTAAAAGCATGGCACGTACCGGGCCCTGTTGACAACTGGTCTTTCAGTAAGATGAAGAGCTCCACCTGTGAGTGACCATGCATCAGTTTTTGTGTTGTAGATGAATCTGAGAGCTACTAGTGTTTTATTTCAAGCCACTGTAGTTTATCATCTAAATCAACATTGAGCGGATGTTAATGACATGCCATGTGGCATGTTTTCAAACTATTCCTTTCAAAATGCTGCTAAATTCAATAAGGCACCTTTGTTCAGCAGTGGCATTATTTACACCCATGTATATATAAAAGAAAAAAGAAAGAATCATGATATTAAATGAATCTGTCAAAGCCTACATACAGTATGAGAACAGTTGACAATGATAAAAAGTGAAGCCACAGCAGAAATGTAGTTTGTGCTTTTGGGTAGTTTCCAAAAAACATGACTAAAATGTACAGAGGAAAAAAAGACAAAAATAAAATTTGAGACTTCACAGTGGGGGATCATGAATCAATGCTCAATGCCACACTTAACACTACTTCTGCTTAATAGTTTATGGCAATCTAATCAAACATCTGAGTGCAGTCACACTCACGGTCCATGGACTACCAATCAACAATTACAGAAATATGGAAAATGAGCCCAAGGACAAGAAAATTCCTTACTAATGGTACATATTAAAACAAATCGAATAGCTGACAGTAATTGTCACAATGAAACCTAACTTTAATGTCAACTGGGCAGAGTGATTGACATGTGAGTAAAAAACAAATACACTTTAATCATGCCTCTCATCATTTAGTCAAGATGTATGATGGCATGTGAAAGTATCCCTCTTACTTCAAACTGCCTGCAGCCATTGCAATGATTATGGTCTACCCAGGGTAGCCTTTTATTCTTCCTGTGCTAGTCATCAAAAACTCTGGCCTTATTCTGCCATATCCATCCCTCACTTACTGGAAACCTCTTAATTGATGGATGAGGACATTATGGGAGATGGCAGTAGTCGTTATGCTGGTGATTTTCCTTCAAATGTATCTGCCACTTGGCTGGTTGAGAAAAGGATGAACGACAACTTTCTTGGACCCTGAACAGGCGCGAAGGGGGCTATCGATGCCATATCGGCAGGGAGTGAAAAGCGGAGGATGCATGATTGATGGAGACATAAAATGGAATAGGGACACCCACGTTTCCTGTGATTGTGCTTATATCCTCAGCTTCCTTAACTTCAAGTGGATGGAATAGGGAGGGGTTTAATAAAAAAAGGACTACGCTTTTTCCTTTTGCTTTCTGTGCTTTTTGGTTTTCCATGTGCCTCTGTCCTTCCTTGTTACCCGCACCCAACTGCTTTCTCTGCAGATGATTTCTCTATTGACAAAGTGTACTAATGAAATGTCACCTCTGACAGCTGGCCAAGAGGATTGATGTGCCAGAACTTTTTTTCACTTTATTTGAATTTTCCTTCCATGCACTTTCTCTTGCTCTCATTTTGGACATTGATTTTTTTTTTCGTCTCTCTCTCCCTCATCCATTTCACACACTGAAAATTAAATTTTTGGCCATGCCCATTTGTAACACAGTCCCAAATTGCTTCAGAAATGTCATATGTCATGCATGCAGGTGTGGGCTGCTAAGTCATTGAAAGAATATTTCAAATGTCAAAACGGAAGACTTATTATTTGACATCTATATGTAGTTAAGTATTAATAATTATGTACTGGTTAGACATGGAGTGCATTAATACATTTTTTAGCTGTTTATTTTTAGCCCCTTTAATTGTAGTAAATGATAAGTATCTGAATGCTCTAGAATTCAGATTAAAAAAACAAACCAACCTAAGGCTGCTTTTGAAAGAACATGCAGAAAAACACAATTTTTGGCAGGACACGAAACATATTTGATGTGGGAAAAAGAAAGCATAGTGATAGTCACTATGCTTGGATTACCCCTAATCCACTACACTGGATTACCCCTGTAAGACAATATCTAGTTAACTCAAACAAGTACAACAAAAATAAATAAAAATGTTAACAAATCATCTCAAAATTGATGCAAAATTATGCTCCAACATCAAAAAAAAAAAAAAAAAAGTTAAGCCTCAATTTAAAAGACAGAGCAATGATATGCTATTTCTGTATCTTCCTGTTTTGTGGCAGGAAAAATATTCACCTGGGTCAATATTTTACAATCTATTAACACTGCAAATAACAGACATCTACACACTGAAATACATTTTCAGGTCTGATCCTGCCAACTATGAGGACTGACAGCTAGTGGGATGTGTCAGCAATATGAAATGGAATGCTTAAGCATATTATGTAAGTACAATTTACAACCTCCTCTATTCCAGTAATGAACACAGTCTACCAACATCTGACAAAATTTTGTTTTCATGGCCTAGTTTATCCTTTTGATAACGAAAACACGGTTAATTCATGTTTCATTTCTGAGTACTTTCAGGGAGTTAGCTTAATATTTGCAATATAATTTAGGGAAACATGACAAAGAAGGTTGTTGGGGCACTTTTGGCAGTTTTACCAATTTAAAGCTAACACAGAAAGCCCATATATCTATTACAATCAAACATCTGATATTTTAAGACAATCAGATTACAATTAAAAAGCCATCAAGATCATTTGGGAAATATGGGCAGTCACATCGTAATGATGTTGCCTTATGCATGCATTATTAGGTCTTGGGCAAAATGGAAAACAGGAATCATACTGGTGATTAATACTAATTTTAAGCCAAAGATTTTTACATAGATTTCCATCTTATTTTAGGCTCTTTGGGAATTTGACAACTTTTAGTCATGTTTCTATCAAAGTTTTTCTATAATTTACAGAAATATTAAAAAATGTCCTCAAATGTACAAAATTTTGGACTGGGAAAAAAAAGGAAGGAAATTATGCAGTATGTGGCTTATCTTTGCTGAATAAGCTCTAATAATCTAGCTTCCTCTGCTTCTGCTGTTGGTTTTGTCTTAGATGTTTTAAGGATTGGAAAACATGACCATATCTATCTATTTTGATGTTATATTCCTTGCAACATTTCAAAGATTAAATTAAACTTGAAAATGACTCAGAAGGAAATGTGGCAATTGTCTCTCCACAGGGTTTGAAACAACCCAAGGTGAAACCAACCTTATTTCCAGGAAAATACAATGCATTTTTCCCCACAGCATTTTCTTCTCTAAACTGTATGTGCTCTTGAAAAAGGTAAAAACCAAAAGGGAAAATCCATAATTCAAGATATCTCCACAATGTGTCCAGCATGAAAGTCCATGAGTCCGGACACACCACTATCCAAATTCATTTTAGACTATCATCCTCTTGAGAACGTACAATCAGGAAAACAGTATGGCAGGTGACCCCCAAAAAACAGTCAGGCCTTCCATGCTGAGCTGTGTATCATTGTGACAACAGAAGTCCTCCCATTCAATGTACCACATTCATCCTCAGATGATTTGTCCAATATTTTGGATTTGATCATTAGGATGTGATTAACATTAAGAAACATTTAACTAGCTCGCTTAAGTAGAGGCCATGCTTTTGCTTCTAGTTGTTGTGAAGACTGGATAACATATTCATTTAAAGACGTGATCAGAAACACTGAGTGGAAGCAATTGTGACTCAATTTAAATTGCAGATTGTGGCAGTTTCAAGAGATATAAAATTAAAAGGGGCGGTGTCATACCTCCCCGTTAATATCCTATCATGAGGAAAAATTGACAGTTATTCATTTTCAGGGTTAAACCCCATATTCTCAATTATACATTACTGTCACTTCTCTAATACAATAAATTCTAATTAGATATGATGGTTCACTGGGGTCTTGAGGAAAGTAAGCACTGACCTGCTCAGAAACTTGGACCTCCAGCTACATTTTATTAGGTTAGGCTGCAAAATTGCAAAATTATATTGGTAGACATAAATGCAGCCGCCCGTTTCTATAACCTGAGCACATACACATTCACCAATAATCTCCATGCTTTAGGGGCACACGTAAAGAATTAAAGTTGGTGTAACAATACACTACACACACACACACACACACACGCACACACACACAAATACATGAAAGTCTGCAGTATAACATCCAATGTGAATAAGATATTCCATCATTACTGAGTTCATCTTCCTTGAACTGCATTTCATGTAATATACAATTATTTTGGAGGCTATTATTTCATAGACTTCTCTAGCAAAGTTAACTTCTAATTCTTATACTTCATGAGTATATAAACCCCATGTAAGAGTTGAATTCTGAGCATGTTGCACCTCCTGAAAACACTCCACTTATATGTCAATGCAGGTGTTTTGTCTCTGACAGCTGATGGAAATCACCTGCGAAAATTCTTTGCTGCTGCGCCTTTACAAACCCAGGAAAGGACCCATCAGGGGACACACTAATACCTTAGGAGCTGCTGAGAATGACAGGTGCATTTATCGTTGCTTGTTGATACTTTTATCTGCTTAAATATGGGATTCAGTCACTTTTATTTAACCTTGAGGGGGAGAAAAAAGTCCTTCTCAATAGTGTGTAAATCAGTGACTAATCCTTTATTCTGCTCCTCGGTTTACATCTGCAACAGACAGTTTCTTAAGAAAAAAGCTAAACCTGAATTACAGCCAAATCCATTTTGGATTAAGAAGTTCTAGTTTAACAGGGTACTATGTAATTTTATAATAATAATAATAATAATACATACGATTTGTATAGCGCTTTTCACGGTACACAAAGATGCTTTACAAGTTGACGACAGAAAAACATAGAACATAAACATTGTTAATGGGAATGTTATCTCTTGTTGTGTTGTGCCTTGTATACATCTAAAAGCTGTGCACGAAAGAGTACATTGAGAAACACAAATTAATGAATCATAGATAAAAATATTCACCTCACATTTTACAGGCGCTCATTTGCTGGTTGACCTTTCTCTGTATCTCATGTTACATGTTACAATTGTACATGCAAGAACACTCCCTTTAAAAGGTGAACATTTAAGAGCCTCTAAAGGAAGCATTTTCTTTATTTGAGCCTCATTTACACAGATCATTGGCAAACTTTATTAAGTGGCAGTGTAAGCACTAGGAGATTGCAGCCTTGATACCAGACAAGCCCGATATTGTCCGATTGGACTACAATGTGCACAAAACAGTAGTACTGCATAATATAGTGAAACCCTGGAGCACTATTAACTACCACTGTGACCTTGGATCAATATCATCAAAAAGAAAAAAAAAAAAGATTGTCAAGCTGTAAACACTATTCACATATGAACTGGCTTTTTTCTTTATTAAATGGTAAAAGTGAGACGGTCAATCACCATTAACCAAATTAGATTTTGGAAAGTGGACACTGCTTTTGTTTCCAGTGAATTGTGTGGCCTTTGAACTGAGCACCACATCCTTCACCTTCAGCTAAGACTACTGACTAATTTATAAGATGTGCAAACAGTAAAGATGTCCACGTCTCATTTCTGATATCTGCATTTCTTTCACACTTTCCTGTTGTCACAGCAGGAGTTATTGGCTGCCTCGCAACTGCTCAGTTTATAAAGGATTTTGCACAAGAAATTAAGAGGTTGGATGTATTTCTATAATTAATGTGAGACTTTTTAAGGTTTTGACACATTCATGGTTAAGAAAGGGGGAGATGTGGAAATTGAGCAGATAAGCAAAAAATGATTTGATTCCAAAATGTTGAAAACACTACAAATTGTATCATTACAGCCTTGAATTACTGACATTTCACCGATGTTGTTTTACAGTCAAGGAGTGCAAACCTTGTCCAATTATTATAGTGTTATCATTTGTTGTATGAACATTGGTAAAATAATTTGTATAAAAAGAGAAGGAGTGGGAAACTGCTTATGGATGCTCATAACTTCCTGAGGCTCCACAGCTGTGTTCTTGACACTTGACGCATTTAGCCGAGCTAACCTGCTGAAAAAGCTCACGGGTGCTGCTAGTTTTAAACCGTCACTATAGGCAACCGCCGCGCAGTTTTCTTTCACAAGCATACAAAAGGTCCTCGGGAAACGAGTGAAGTCTGCTCGAAGAAACGCAACAGACAGGAGACACTGGATGCTCTCCTGTCTGTCAACAAACCGCAACTGCAGAAGGAGCATTTGATGACGAAAGACCGATCTGACACCATCACGGAGGAAGCTGATGACGACCAATCCGGTCAGTCACAACAGTCGCCCATAAACTCCTTACAAAAGATGCTCTCTCTCTATTAGCATAGCAACACAGTTGCAATACGCACACCACCGACTTTTGGAGACTCTTGCTCTTCCCGTTTTTGTTTGTCTTCATTTTTAAGCTCAATTCGACTTCTGTCATCAGCGTTATCCTCCTTGCTCACGTCTCTCTTGGGTTCAAATTTGAAGGCTTGCATAGATTACATGCTTTTGCGCCATAGAGTAAAATGAATGTGATCTAGTCAATGGCCAACCACATGACATCACTACCCAGACAGCATTGCAGCATAAACAATAACGGCAGCCTATGAGCAAAAAGTTTATTACAATTTTTTTACAAACTATGATATGAGAGAATTTATTATCCTTCTTATGTAGATGGTACAAATATTGATCAAATATGACAGTAACATCTTGGTAACCGGGGATCCCTTGAAAGCAAATATTGGAGAAATTGACAATATTGTGCTGTAAACACAATACACAAAACAATATATATGAGCAGCAGCTCAGGAGATTTGAACAGCAGTTTCCCACAGGTAAGTCAGTAAGGGCTCCATGTCATCAATTCCCCCGCCCCCACACATCTTTCTTGCACGGTACGGACGTCATCTAGCCAAGAGTATTCTGTCCCTCGGGCAAGATGAGGTAATTTTGTTGACATAGTAATTTAGGACAACTACAAAAAGGGTTGACTCTCTCTTCCAGAACTATATTTCCACTTGACTGAATAACAGTTCATTCCTCATTAGGCTGCTAAACGTGGTGATTATTAAGAAGTTCTCTGACAACACTGGCCTTGCGAGGGAAAAAGGCAGAGATTTCACACAATATCTGTACATTCACTGAGGGGTGGGGGGGTGGGGGTGACAACCTGCTGCACGATTCAGAAAACAAGGGAAAAACATTATTTATCCCTGTTATGTGACTGTTTAATTTGTTTACAAACTGCTGCAACCTACTTTAATTTATTATATTTGCAAGGTGAAAGGTACTACATGACAATAAGACATTTTTACCATTCCTCTTGGTTCTCACCAAGCGGAGATCATAACCGCCTCCTCAGGCTAAAGAGGGATTACTCTATACAGGAGACATTATATTAAAACACAGACACCTACTAGAATGTTTTTTGCTTAATTTGGCTTTTAGATGAAAACCCACAAAAGGAATGGAGTGAAAAAAACATTGAAATACAATAAAAGATTCAATTTCCAGAGGGAACATAGTGTGTGAGGCACCCCAAGTGACTTTTTGACAACTCTTTGTGTTTTGAAGAAACACAAGGGTAATTTCTTTATTTCTCAGAGAGACTTTGGATATGCAAAGTGTTTTTGCTCTCTTTGCTGTTTGAATGGAAAATTCCTTGAGCCCTCCTTGTTATTCATTGTTTGTACAACAGTAAGACATGGTGTGCAATGTTAACAAACACCTCTATTAAATGAACAAACCTCTAAAGGTCTGCAATGAGTAATACAGAAACACAGAGCAACGCCACCCCCACTGCACCACATCTGCAATATTGTGAAAGGTGATGAATTGGTGATTTGACCAATGCACACTCCGCCCACTTTCATAATGCTGATGAAGGATTACCTGCTTCACTTCACTCATCGGTTACAAAACCAATCTACTGTGATAATTGTAGGAGAAGAAACTGCTGGCACAATAGACTTAAGGTATCATGTTGATTAGAACTGAGTGCCAGGATAACTCTCGGCCTCTGGATCTCACAGCCACATAGGTCATGTGTTGTGAAACATGGAACACTTATCTCAGTACAACCTTGAGTTTTTTACCATTAATCTTATTCTTTTAGTGTTTTTCTTCCCCAGCTTACATATGAAGCTCTCTGTTGTAATGTTAATTCTTTTGAACTTTGTCTTCTAATTTAGTTTCACTTTCATACAAATTGTTGTCCAAGGTTATTTTAGTGTCAAAAGAGCTACACACACAACGTTCCAAGTTGGTATGCTAGAACAGTGGTATTTTCTCTGCAAACCTTTGAGAAAATGTATTTTCTCAACAATCAGTAGTCATAGACAGTATCTAGGTATGTTTACAAGAATCAAATATTAGATGTACTTGAACATCGGTGGAAATATTTCAAATTCAACTTTACACCGACTTAACACTTCATTCAATTTCGGATTACAGTTTTGCCATTTTTACTTTTCCATTTTTCTGGCACCTGCGGATACTTTGGAGACAATGATCCTGCATTTCTTCATACCCACTGTGAACTAAATGTCTTCAATATGAGGCGTTTCCATAAAAAAACGAACAATTACCATATCAGCCAAAAAATGTGATCAACTAATAAATGTATTTTTCCAAGCTATCAGATGTCCTCTGAGCTCAGGAAATACTGACAGAGAGGCAATAAAAAAACGTTGATTAGGTATTTAAGTAACAACTACAGTAGTTATATCTACAGCAGAAAAACACAAAAAAACACATGTACCTTTACAGTCAACTGAATCATACAAATCTGTTTGAGTTCTAACTAGGACTGTTTTACTGTTATGAGATTAATTTTTGATACTTAATTTTTGATTTTTGCTAAAATTACTTTTTAAATGTATTGAGTACATATAAAGTACAGCAACTGCATATTGAGGTAAACCTGAAATATTGTCAAAGAAAATCAGTATCAATGTGTTGTACATTTACTTTTACTCTGAAGTCTATTTTCTGAATTCCCCTGACGTTAAAATCAAAATTGAGCAAGATATTAGCTCGCTTCTTTGGCAAAATGTTATCAGGTTCATGATGGGGGGGAGGAAAACATTAATTGCATTTACTATATCTCTCTCCCAGACTTTATCAGCCAATGGTTTTATCAATAAAGCTGTGACTTTTATTAATTTTGGTGCTCTAGTCAGGCATTGATCACAGCTTCTATCACTCCTATGATCTCATTTCAGGCTGTAATGTGAAACTAGAAGGTCAATAAAGACATCTTATTTAATTGGCATATTTGAGAAGCTGAAAATGTGCATCTCTATGATAGCCATCTTCAGTTTCACTCCAGAGGGAAATAGCTGCTGCCACGAGCTGTGGAACATTGTGCTGTGCTTCTTTTTGTCTTGCTATATTTGGTTTTTCTCCATGTCATCAGATAGGTTTGGTTCGTATGAAGATAATGGATTGTGGATTCATAAACACACATACACCCACACACACACACACACACACACACACACACACACACACATATATGTGTGTGTATACACATATATATACATGCACATACACATATACACATATGTATACACATATACATGTGTGTGTATATATACACACATACATACATACATAAATACACATACATATACACACACATATACATATGTGTGTGTGTGTGTTTATATCTATCTATCTATATATAGATAGATATATACAAACACATATACGCACTCATACATATATACATACATACATACACACATACATATATATATATATATATATATATGCATACACACATATATACACATATACATGTGTATATATACATACATATACACACATGTACATTCATATATACATATATATTTATATACACACACATACATATATTTATACACACACACACAAACACACACATATACATATACATATACACACACACACACATATTTAAAATACTAAATCTAATTTACTGTAAATGCTGATTAAAGAAATTTATCGCTAGAACCTTAATCTTGAAAATTATGACAACAGAAGGAAATTCGTAAAATTCCAATTTGCCAGTCTGTTAGATTCCCTCAAAATATAAATGGAAAATTCATGCAAGGTCATGGTAAAAACATAATCCAGTGAATTTCATAGGACGGGAATGTGTATAGCTGTAATAAACAAATAATTCCGATTACCAAATTTGTAAAAAAAAAAATCTACCTATGTTTTTGCTGAGTTATCTTGTAACTGTTTTATCCCTCTAATATTCTCTCTACTCCAGTCCCCAGCTGCATCTTTGTACCCCCCATGGGTCTCAGTGCTCACTTTGAGAATCCCTTGAATAGCCGCTGTCAAAAGGTCTTCATAAAGACAGATTTTCTTTGTTTGTTTGTTCACCCTAACAATAACTCCTTCATACAAATGCATATTTATGTATCAAGTTAATGTGGAAAGAAGCATATTTTAACATTACAGATAAATTCAATATGCGCCATATTGGCTCCATGGCATAGTGCTGGTTGGACCGCAGTTCTCACGCTTCATGCAATAACACGACGCTGTAGCGAATTGCCTTTACTTACAGGTTTATAATAAGGAAAAGAGTGGGGGACCAAAAAACAACAAATTAATAATACATGGATCATTTGTAAATCAATGGAGGGGCATCAGTCTGCTGAAAAGGCTCAAGGATTTATTCTGATTACAGAATGGCAATAAAGGTCCATTTACAACCTGAATGGGACAGCTAGTAATTAAGAAGCCAGCCTTAAAACAAAGGGAGAAGGAGTTCTGTGGGAGTACACCATTAACTCCAGGGAGAACCACTGCATGTTAATGGGCAGGCTGTATTTCACCTGCAGTTGGTGGACAAGTCCAAGAGAGCCAGTCCTCCAGGAAAATGTGCGGTAGCCATCCATCTTATTATAATATTTGGGCCGCAGTGCAGCATAGTAGCATTGCTTCGCAATAGATTTGCTGCATTGTGAGAGGGGAAACATGGGAAATTATGTGAAGGAGTCAGATAGAAAGGAGTGGTGCATGATATTGCTTAAAATTACCACATTGTATACCCCATACTGAAAAGCAATGTACCTGGGCGATGGTCAAAGGTGCAGCCTTTTACAGACCAATCAGACTCTTTTTTTCAAATGGTGTTAATCATCTTCCACTTCATTGCCAACAAAACCAACATATTGACGACATTAATGTCAATCTCATTTGATGCCCTTGACAGCATGATTGATTAAGAGCTGGTGGCTGCAGTCAGCCACCTCTTTAATTGGTTTGTCTACATGCTTTATGAAATCAACCTCAAATTCAATCAATCCCCTCTTACTGCTGATTCATCCTAAAATGGAAGAAGACATTTTGAATTATTTTGATTGCCAAAAGGGGTGGAACGGTGATCGTGTCCAAGCTGCAACAGCCCAAGGTCATAGAGTGTCTTGATATTCTATGACGAAGGGGAAGCCACTGAGTGCATGCAAAGGAGTAATCTCTTGGTTTTACTGCAGGACATGCTGCTGCTGCCTATGATGATGCTACAACGTTACAGAATCACATACACCAAGCTTTACAGAGATTATGATGGCTGGGATGTTATGAGGCGGTAGAGTGTGCAGTTAGATCAATCTCATACCCTGCACTGAATCGACTGTGCTCACTAGATGAAGCATTTCGCAATCTTTTAATTCATTACACCATCAGACTCCCAATGGAAATCAATGGTCATAAAATTTTACCCGCAAAGATTTGTTTTCTTTATTTTTCTGCTTGGTTTGGCAACTATTTATTCATCACCCTCTCACACGTGTACATCGGACTTGTGCCAGTGATGTATAAAGAAATGAATATGATCCGAAGGGCTTGATTGCATTGTTGTCATTACAGATGAAGTAAGGGAAAAATCGTTTGGCCCATAAAGTACAGAAAAATAGGATGCATTTCTCTGGGCCAAAGCTGACATATTCAGAGTAGTAATTTGTCTGGTGGGTATTCCAAAGACAGAAACTATCTAGTTCAGTACTGTGGAGAATGTGCAACTGTGTAAATATCAACAAATCTTGATATGTGGTCAGTTTGTACATCATTCCTAGATGAGACTAGTGTTCACAGTCACACTTGGACTGATTATAATCCAACAGTGCTTTTGCCTTGGATAATTTTCGCATGGTCATGTTTCCAAAATTATATAAAAAATTCATATCCAAAAGAAAAAAAAAAAAAAAATACATATATATATATATATACATACACATACACATACACATGAATATACACACGTTCAGATATATATACGCACACATATCAAGTACCTCGGGTCAACAGTCCAGAGCCACGGAGCGTGAGGAAAAGAAGTAAAGAAATGGGTTCAAGCAGGTTGGAATGGGTGGAGAAAAGTGTCTAGGGTACTATGAGATGGAAGGCTATCAGCCAGAATGAAAGGAAAGGTGCACAAGACAGTGGTGAGACCAGTGATGCTGCAAGATCCTGAAACAGTAACAATGATGAAAAGACAGGAGGCAGAGCTGGAGGTCACAGAGATGAAGATGTTGAGGTTCTCTTTGGGAGCGACGAGGATGGATAGGATCAGGAATGAGTCCATCAGAAGGACAGCCCATGTTAGATGTTTTGGAGAGAAGGTCAGAGAAGCCAAACTAAGATGGTTCTGTCATGCACAGAGGCGGGATAGTGTTTATATTAGTAGACGGATGCCAGAATTGGAGCTGCCAGGCAAGAGGTCTAGAGGAAGACCAAAGAGAAGATTTATGGACGTAGTGACAGAGGATATTAAGTTAGTTGGTGTGAGAGAGGATGATACAGAGAATAGGGTTAGAGGGAGAAGGTTGATTTGCTGTGGCCACCCCTGAAGGGAAAAGCTGAAAGCACAGAAGAAGATATACACACATATATATGTACACACACAAATTGATTTCAATGTTAAAAAGGCCGTAACATTTAATCAGATCAGATGCAAGTGATTATGCAAAAGGACATCGGAGTTTACAGGATGTCACAGAAACGTGAACGACCAAACTACACCCAACATCTGAACAAATTTAGGGTAGACCATTATCAGTATCATCCTTATAAGCAGCAGCTGCTGCCTGAGTTTATATTTCTACTTTGCATTGAAGATACAAACTCTACAGGTGAAGTTACCTCTGGGTAGTCTTGTCATGCATGAAAGACAAAAACTTTGATTATCACCTACCACTCATCCAGGGACATTGTATTACAATGAAGTCAAAGATGTTGATGAAAGCAGACACTTAAAAAGAGACTACAACAACTACTTGTGGTTAAAGTGCCGTGGAAAAAAAATCCCATTAGAGAGAATGAAATTATGAGCCGTATCAGATGCAAATTCCTATTTAGCACAATTCAACAAGCAATACAGAGGTCTGGGATTCTGAGTCATCAAAGTCTGAAAATCTGTTCAATTTGTGCAGCATCTCTGAGTTCCTTCTTGGAAAATTGGAAACAGTTTCAATAATGTAGCATACACTGTGCATGCTCACACACAAAGGGGGGTAGGAGAAGACTTTCGTCAAAGTTCCAAACTCTG
The DNA here is from genome assembly GCF_037954325.1 of Fistularia commersonii. Taxonomy (NCBI): domain Eukaryota; kingdom Metazoa; phylum Chordata; class Actinopteri; order Syngnathiformes; family Fistulariidae; genus Fistularia; species Fistularia commersonii. Next base: position 7,414,659 of record NC_141302.1, read on the forward strand.
ACCGAGGACTTGCAAAATAATGCACAAGTAAATCACTGGGTGATCATTCGTCCCGTTACCATGATCCAAATCACTCAGCTCACCATAGTAGAGAAGTCAAAGTGTTTGGACCTGCAGTGATGTTTGTTTTTTTTCAATAACCACTGAATACATTTATCATTAAGTACATCCACAACAAAACAGAATTGTCGAAGAACGATCGAAGGAACGAACAAATGAAAATTTCAAAATAATGATATGTAGTTCTGTACAACACTTAATTTTAGGTTGAATTAACTAGTCATGATGGATTGCTGCATGTAATGTTATTAATGTGATGGCTTATCTGACACATCCAAAGGCTTTAACAGGTAAAAGATTACATTGATGCTGATTTGGATTTTCCAGCAATCAGATAATCAATGAACCGTTTCAGCTACAAGTCGCCTCCATCCATCAGGGTGTGATTGAATATTACACTATTTTGAGAAGGACACAGTTCTATCTTGATGTGACTTGTTGTGCAACTGTAATTATGCCTTGATGTTTCTCACTTATTTGTGGACACAATGTTTATTTGGGATGAGAATTGATGTTTTTATTCAAATGAGATTCATTTCTAATTTAAAGCTAATTGAGCATAAATCAGTGCAATGTCTGTACTGGAAGAAAAAGAACAGGTTTCTTATTTCTTCATAGCTTGCAGATTTGGCTGCAATAGGAGTTAGGTTGCTGACTGCTGCTGTAATTCCCTGTCCCCTTGCCTAGATATTTTCCGAGTGTGTGACATACGCTATCTGAGTTGTCAACTGAAATGAGAGGACAGCTGAAATGCAAAACCATTTCCTGCTTGTTTCATTGTGGAGATCAGCCATATTGCTCGCCTATTGTATGGCTTCCTCCAAGTTATCTGTCAGGCCTGGCGAGCACCCTATTATTTTCAGCCATTTGACTGTCCCCTCTGCCATCGTGGAACACTTCTGCAGCGCCATGTGATCAGTCTGATTCTTTTGACATTCAGCAAACAATATCTGGTGATATGTAATGGTAGTAATGTTTCCTGTCAGTATATGCAGCTGCAGCATAGGATGTGAGTGAGGGGGAGAGAGCTAAAGTGAAAATAAAAGACTGAGAATAAAAGGAAGACGATAGAAGAGAAGGGAAGACAACCTTCATAGGAAATATCACACTCTGGGCCACAGCAGAGGTTTTATTTTTGTTGCTCAGCCATCTCTAGCCCCAGATCTGCAGTCTCTCCCGTTTATTTCTCAGGCATTTCACAAAGACAGAAAGCCAATCACAGAACCAGAGGTGTGTGTTTGTGCACATCACTGCAAAGCAACAGTAGTTGACAAGCTGTTAGTCCAAAATGGCTCATTCTTATTGATTCGTTGGATAATTGGAGGTAAGAGACAGGAGTAGCAGATGGAAAGGCATTATAATTCTACTGCTGCTACTCCTGTGTTGTCTTTCACAAAGACACTGGCAAGTGCCCTATGCTTGCTATCACTGCCACTCTAAGCTGACAACACTGTAAAGTGTATCTTTAAGCCTGTTGTTCTCTTCGATGTCACTGAGAGAGGTTGACTTTTACCTAGTTGTCCTTTCCAGTTTACAGAGAGTCAAGTTAGACTGAGAACAACTGTTGGGAAAAAAAGAAACAAGACAAAGATCATTTAGTAACTTCCCCGAGTTTCAATAGAAGAAACAGAAATCTTTTGTTCAGGAAACCCCCTCAAAACACTGCTATTTTTCATAAGAAAATTAATTGATGATGATTGTGGAAAAACTCACGATGTAACATATATCATTATATGTTAAACGGTGCAGCCAATTCTTTGTTCTGTGCCATTTCATAATTGGTTACATGGCTGCCCTACATTCATATTTGCTCTGTATTTAGCCACCTATGCATGCAGAAAAGCTGTTGTAATTAGTTTTGCTTTTGTTGGAAATGCTGCATTCAGTGTTTTCAACACCTGTCACAAAGCCAACAGTAAAAGAGATTTATCCAGAGCAAACACACACACACACACACGCAAATAAGGTAAACCCCTGTGGACCACTACATGAATATCCTCATGCAGCTGTTAGCCATTTACCATGTTTCATCAAGCTAGTAATTTAATGCTTTGTGTCAACATCGCAGAAATCTAAGACAGTAGATAAACTGGTAGAAATGTCTGTGGACACTAGAAGCATAACAGCTTTAAAATGAAAAAAAAAAAAAGTTCATTGTGATGAGGAAGGACACTTTCAACCTTGAAGAGCCAGTTTGTTTTTCAAGGAAAAATGAAGATAAAAAAGCCGGGGTAAGCTGCAAGCAGCAACTTTGGTACGGTATGATCATTTAAATTCAAACACCAAATTAATTACAAAAAATAGTGTGTAAAGTAAAACAGAAAAAAACAACAAATGCAGTCTGATAAAATACAAAACCATCGCAACAACCCATTTTATCTGATGGAGCCTCTACACGACATTCAACAACAATTAACAAACAAGAGAAAGGTGAGCAACATGGTGGCAGTTAACAGGCTAATGGTAGAAGATTAAAAAGAGAAGCATTACATAGCAGGTGGGACAAAATGAGTGTCAAGATAGCTGAATTTAAGTAAGTAGCAAAGACAGGAGGGAAAAACAAACCAAAATAAAGCCCTTAAATGTAGGAAATCTGCAGAGTAAAACAGGTTCAGGACAAAAGTTGCAGAGCACCTTGTTTTAGACAAAACTGAAGAAAAAGATAAACCATTGTATGCCTTATTATGAATGCGCATTTAAGTGAAATGGTGAATTGTTCATGTTTGAACAAACCCAACAAACCCATGCACAAATGTGTAATAAATGAAATAAAAATAGATAAATATAAATTATATATACAATGGGGAGAAGTATTTGATACGCTGCTGATTTTTCAGCATTTCAGCTATGTATGCATACTGTAAACAGTATGCTATGCTGTATAGTTAAAGGAATACCTCAAATTCTCATCACTGCAAAAGAAACAAAGATTAAGTCACATTGTCCATCAAGCCCCAAAGGAACATTTGATTAAAGTTAATTTGGGGAGGCAAATGGTGAAGCTATAATTTATCAGAAAAAGGAATAGGAAGATAATGGATTTTTTTCCCCCAGGAGAAAAAAAAAACTTGTCAGTAATGCAAGAACTGATATATGTCAGTTATTGCTCTGTTAGCAACATAAATATGCATTTTCTCAGACTGAAGTAAAGTGTTAATGCTTACTAAAAACCAATACTCAAATATGTACAATGTGCAAAGTAATCTTAAACGTTTGTTTTACGCAATCTACATTCTTTTCCATTCTCTCATTGTTGTTCAAAACAACACTAAAATTTATAACAAAATTGAATGAGGGTCTGAGGCTGATTGTTGGAGGTGGCACTGAAAATTGCACTGTTGTCGTAGAAAATGCTGAGAGATTAAAATGGGAGCGTTTCACCGCCACCATCTCTCTTTCATTATCAAATAACAAGTGCAGGAAGGAGGGGGAAAAAAAGCCAGCACCAATGTTCAACCTGAGATGTGACATGACAATTCTGTGCTGGGTACTGTTAAATCAGACACAGACATATCCACGTGAGCTATTAACACCTATTATAGTTTGGCTCAGCTTCGTCCAGACATGTAATTCCACAGCTCCCAGGCATTCAACCTCCAAGACAGATTGGCTTGGGTTCCACTGTCTTAACACCAGAGACCATGCACAGAGCAACAAGCAAACACATGCATGCGCACGCACACATAATATTTGAATATTGAAAGGGGAAGTCAGCAAGTGCATCGAATAGAATGTCAAATCCTGCAAATATCTTGCTAGCCGTCAGTTCTGTGTGCACACTATAAAACAACTTTTAAAATACTTTCTTTTAAACTATTCAAGCAAAAAGGGGGGTTTGCACACTCTCATGGTTTCTTTCACACTACAGCAATCTACAAAATAACTTAATAAATGTATCTAAAATAATTTCCATTGCTTGAGTTTATATTCTTTGCCTTGAAATTACACATCTTGAACTTTATGATGGGATTCTGATGGCGGTATGTCAAGTTGCACTGTGGTACTACCAGAGAAGTTCTTAATATTATAGATTATTGAGTCAAATTTAATCTTAAAAATGCTAAATCTAAAAAAATCCTCACTATGTTCCATCACCATGCATCTGGTAATAAAAGGGTACCAGACTTGATGACTTCAGGGTTTATGAAAAGGTAAATGGAGAGTGGGATCTGAAGTGGGCAATGTGAGTCTCGGTAAAGTTATCAAACGCCCGTTTAACCACCAGGAACTAATCGAATTGAATGATTGAATGTTGACTAATAAAATTACAATGTAGAGACAGTTTGTGAGAGCTTGTCTACATATAGTAACCAACTAGTTCCCAGGGAATCCTGTTTTTTTTTGATTGAATAGAAAATCATGGTTGACCATTATCCCTATACCAATCCAAAAACAACTGGCTGAGTGTACTGTACTGTACTGTAACAGATCAAACACACATGCACAAACACTATTTCTTTGAAAACAATCAAAAAGATAGTCAATCTGCCATACATGCACAAAACATTCTGCTATTGCTCTTTCAAACACCAAGATCAGTTCATGGTGTGTCCATCTATGATCTTGAGGTAAGTAAACACTGAAAGAGCTATAAAGTAAGGGATGACTAAGTCAGACATAAAACCAAACATATTAATCATGAACTAATTGATTTACAAACTGGATGCTATGCAATTTGATTATTTCATATGCTGATAGAAAAGTTCACGGGTTATGGAATCACAGTTTGCATGCAGTGCACTTTAGGTTTCAGTTTCAACTGTGTTCAGTGACAATCAAGGATATGTAACCTCAAGAAAAAGTTATACCATTTACCATATACCAAAATATCTCTCTTTTTCTGGTAACCAGTCATTGGTTGCTCTCAAGTTGCATCATTCGTCCATGAAATGAATGAATGAAGTTGGGGCCGGATTTATCATGTACAGACAGAAAAAAATAAAAAATAATAAAAATGTGTTCTTGCTCAATCTGTTAATCTCAAACTCCATGATATATTTGACAGAAGCAATAATGATAAAGAAAACCTCACTTTTTGGATTACATGGACTGGACTGGTGGATGTAAACAGTAAACGCTGTTGCATCAATTTCCTGTATTGATATCTGCAGTGACTGGTGTCATGCATCCACTCCTTACTCTAAGGCTGTCAGACTGAGTGCTGACAGCAAAACCATCACCATTATTAGCTCATTTATACAACATTACACAAGCTTATTGATGATCATGGTGTAAAAAAGTAGTGGCCATAGAAAAGTCAAAAGTAACAAGTAGGTCAAAGTTTTAAAAAAGTGAAGAGGGGCTTTCATCAAAACAGAACACCTTGTTTCTGCTGGAAAAGAGTGAGCAGAGGCTCTATGTGGTCTTATTTAAAAAAAAAAAAAAAAAATCAAAAAAATCAAAACAGGACCATGCACGGAGAAAAGGAACCTACAGAGTTTCTGTGTTCACTCAAAAAAAGAAGTCTTAACAAATTAAAACATGATTAATTGTTCCCATGAAGACTATGGAATAAAGCCTCCTTTTTTATGAATGGACCTTCAAGCTACTCAACAGACGATAAATCAGTGTGCAGAAGACAGATAATCTTGTTCTAAGGGAAAAGAATAATTTGTCAGCATTGATTCTAGTGAGTTTTGCATCGAGGGTTTTTATATTTGATCAAATGCTGTATTCAAGATTACTTAACATATCTTATTAACTGCATTCTTTATAACATAAACTATAATCCGGTGTCAGACTTCACTGTTGGGAGAAAATTAAGAGGAAGAAACCAAAAACTGGCTGAACCAAATGTGCTGTTTGTTTAATTAACTGCAAATAATTAAAGTAAATTGGGCGTTCTGTGTTTTTATCCTCAGGCAAGTTTCAGATAACCATAATCATTTCCATTAGATTAGCTGTTTTTTGTGAGGGATTATGAGTAGCATTTCATGATTTTGCAGTACATATGTTAATTTTTTAGCGCATCAATGCATTTTTTTCCCAACTATGAATGATATATCAAGTTGATTTTGTATTAAGTCAGAGTGGCTGTAAAATGAAAATCAGCATACTATTTCATCAGAAAATATCTACCCGTGAGTTCTCAGTCAAGTTCATTGGACTGGGCATTTTCAGACTGGTTAGTGAACCGAAATGAAATGTAAATTCAGAATTTTACTTTCAAAGTAGCTTTGAGCATTAAGGAATGGCAAAGTGTTCCTATAAAAGTTTTATACCAACATGCTGAGAGTAATCCCTTTCTCATCAATCCTTTGAACGCGTGCGGTGCTGTTAAAAGAGGAACAATCCATAATGAACTGAATCTGGCCACATTAGATCCCCTTCTGGAATGTGAATGCTCTTCCTCCACATAAATCCATAACATCACAGGTGAAATGCATTGACAGGAAAAGGAGCTTCTCAATGGACATATTCTTTGAATAAACAGAAAACAATGCAGTATTCTAGACTACTGCCTCAAACCCACTATTATTCTTCCATCAACATCACCCAGAGGCAAGACTGCACATGTAGTGTCTCCTCATCATGCCATAACTCATAGGTCAAAAATTGCCAAAAGAAATATATATATATATATATATATATATATATATATATATATATTCTCCGATAAATACTGGGATAACAGGGGTAGTCTTTTTGCATTGAAGGTCAGCATGCCACACAGTGTTCGGCCTACTCCCTTAAATATTTCATAGCTTCGAAATGAAAAATAGTACATCCAATTCAAACATACCTGCAGGTCATTGCGAGGCTTTCAGATGCAATGTTTACAATTGCAGAAGGGCCAACCTTTTCCTCTTTTGTTTATCATGTTGAGTGGTCAGTGTGTTCCTCTTTTCTCCTCCAAGAGTCTGAAAATTAAAATGATTTATCACAATAATGTTACATGGATGAGATTATACCAGTTGCTCTCATAGTCTGTCTAAAACCATTGGAATCTGAGAGTTTGATTCCATTAAAGTTTGTGGGTATTAGCCTTCTGATTTGTTATTTTCCAAATTGGTTCAGATCTCAAAACTTTTTTCAGAGCCATAAACCACTGCGTGAAATTAGCCTGGCTAAATCCCAATTTATTCGTCTATGCTTATTCTCAAGTTACAGGGAATGAAAATAATACTTGTTATATTAGTTAAATGAAAGGGATACAAAAAATATGCAAAGCCAACTTTGGTTCATTTTATTTCCTTTCCTGAGTTTGTGAGACAAAAAACAAAATAAATAAAAATTAGAAACAAAACAAACAAAAAAAAAAAAACAGTCAAATATACTACTATGATCTCTTTGAAAAGCTCGCTTTGCTCCACTAACAGTTCATAAATCTAAGGATTATGGATGTGCTTTTATAGATAACAATGACTTGAAGGGCTGCTTTTAAATTGAATGAATTACATTTGTAATTGATTGATCTACTAAATTGTGCCTTTGACGGAGTGAGTGCGTAGACTTCTTAAGTCAGGTTCTCTGATAATACGCAACCCGTAAACATTTGGTGAATTAATCAAGTTTGTCTTTCAGAGTAGAAATGTGCTGTTTTCCCTAAGCATGGCCTACTACATATACACATTTTGTGGTAAAATTCCTTTAAAACGTACCTCAAATATTTTGGTTACACTTAGGTAAAGGTTACAACATTGCATTAGCCATAAGGTTTGGTGGATTTGATTTTTTTCAGACTAATCTATGCTCTCTCTGGAAGCTACAAATGATATTCCAGTATGAAAAGTGACCAGTTTATTGCTGACATTGTTAGAATACCATAAAAATCTTTAGGAGAGAGATCTAAACAACTCCAAAGTAGACAAACTCTGCTCCACCACTTTACTCCCCAATTCCTTGCTCCCTATGCCTATTGCTGCTATTGAAGATATCCCCTTGGTCCAATAAGCTATAAACAAATTAATTAAAAGACGATTGAAATCTGCACCCTGGGGTCAGAAACCAATCCCTCCCTTGACCTTGTTCACACAAGCACACTGAGGTTAACCCGGGCTAACATTAACACTGATCAGACTGCAGCCTTCCTCCTCGGTGTCAAGCCCCTGCTGTCCAATCCACTACTAGGCTCACCTCTGTGCCATTCGATCATCCGCAGAGTGAGATCCCAATGGTAAACATGAATTATTCCGCAAGCTAGGACTCATTTGACTAATCAGCAGTTATAGAACTCGGGGGTGAAGCCATCTGAGTGGCAAATGTCAATATCTTCTCCGTCAGTGGGGACAAAGCAGGGAGGGGCCACTATGGATCAACATGCCAATATGGAAGAACTGATCCATCATTTTGTCAGCAGTTGTCCAGAGGTTGAACCAAGTGTTTTGCCAATGAGAAGCAGCATTGTTTGAGGTGGGGGGGATTGGAGCTTCAGTAAATGTACCTGGTGAATGTGTTCCCATGCTAAAACCTGCCATTTAGGGCTTTCAAATAAAAAGAAGGCAGAGAGGAGACATATTCACAGTGCACTTAGCAAGAGTATTAATATTATACAAAGCAGGGCTTTCCAGTGATGATTTCTGATCATTTGTTTGAAAAGGCAAAAAGAAGCAAAGGCCACATGTTGCTATCATTGTATCATAATTCTCTTAAAAACCCTACCATCAAAACAGTCCTCATCTGAATGACTGTTATTAAACACATTTGACCAAGGGGTCTCTGAACTCCTCTTCAAACAGATTGCGTACATGTTGAACCCTGTTGAATTTAAGTGGCAAAGAATACACAAAGTGGTTATATTTCACTGGTGCAAAAATTATAACCCTCTGTCCTAAAAACGCACTCAATTCCAATACAGCTTCCCACGCTATACAAGCATAGCATTTACAGAGAGCTTTTAACCAATTGCATTATTTAAAAAGGCGCCCCGACGCACGAAAGCAATTTTGGAGAATAGAAGCCATAAAATATAGCTTCACGCTTCTTTCCTGTGACTGCTTCTGTCCCCCTGTCAGACATAGCATCTGCCACCCCCTTCCACATTCCAAAAAGCTGTAACTGCTGCACTCCAGTGCAATTGATCTCACATCAGGTATACTTGAACCCTCCAACCCCGGCATTTTTCAAGGGTGTTATTTGAATTTGCTCATTTGAATTCTTTGCAAAGCATTTTTTTTTTTTCTTTAACAAATCTGCGATAGTGGGTGGTGGATGTGCAAAGGAACCAAGGGTGTCTAAACTCTCAAAAGGTCACTGTTTGAAGCGCCATCCCCATTTTTGAGGATCTGTAATTCAAAGACAACTAAAAACTGGAGAGGAAACTCTGAACAGAGAGAAAGAAAAAGCCACATGTTTGAAGGAGAGAAAAGGCAGGGTAAGGATGCAACTAATTAAAATGCTGAAATTGTGTAACCTTCAGAGTTTCTATGTTTAAGCATGCCTTCTTGCATCACCAGAGAGTGGCAAATTAAATCAGGTCTGAGCAGTGATATGCCATGAGAGACAAGTTCAATATGTATGATTTATCTACTTAGACAAATGAAATCACTGTCAGCTTATTCTAGCGAAAAGGTTTCGATGTCTCCTCCTTGGGAGCAAATGCAATTTGTATCAAATTTGATTTTGTCAAAACTTTTTTTCTCCATATCCTAGAGGGCCTTGGAAGGGGACTGAAAAACACTTTAAAGGATAGCATTGTATTTTTGTTTTGTTTTTTTTACAGGATGGCAGAAAGTGCCCACTCGCTTAAACTACAAATACATTTTTAAGGATACACTGCAGAAAGTTACAATTATCTTCAATAATGTCAATATGTTAGCGGCATGTTTTATTTATCTATATTTATTTACTTACAACCTTGTGTGCAACCCTCTTGAAGGTTGCACACAAACTTTTGACATACACAAAAAAATAACATGTGCATAAGTGTGCCTCTATTTGCTCTTTTCCTATAAAGTTTCTGAACCTAATTCCTAGAATTACCATTTGCTATTTACATTACATATTTACTTAATCATTTATATATTTATACAATAAATAAATTGCTTCAAATCATATATGTTTGTAGCTGGTGGTGATGTAACCATTTGACATTATTCAAATGAGAGCAATTAAAATTTCATTTCTTTACTGTTTATCTGTTGAACTCCTATGACTAGCACAACAGCTGCTCAAGGTGTTTCCTCTAGCATTTAACAACACATCTCAAAGAATAACAAGAAACTAGGTATGAACCAGGTGTGATCAAAATGACCTTGTCAGATGATCCTTAAGGAATCGTTAATTATAAATAGAGTTCTAGTTTGTAAATGTAAAATACCATGCATGTGTTATGCATAATTGCCCATTAATGTATGAATGGTTCAGGTGTTTTCTTGTCCATGTAGAGTAAATGAATATTTATAAAGATACAATATATGTATTTCTTACAATCATCAATCATATTTCTACATATTTCTTTGTTTTTATGTATTGTTATTGTTTTGCAAAATATAACTGAACAGAGGCAATCGATCAAAACAAAGGAATATTCAGAAGTATGATGGTCTATCATGAAACTATGTGTCTGGATATTCATTTGTTTTGAAATCCTCCTATTTTCAGTTGTAGAACATTATCATGGATATAAATGCCATTCAAACAATATATACATAAACAGTATACTTTTTTTCAAAATCTTCCCCAGGCAACTCAACTTGATCTTTTTCACCTGATGATGTTTCACTTCTCATCTAAGAGGCTTCCTCAGTTCTTAATACTTAAATGCTGCTCCAACAATCACACAGTCATGTCAATGTAATATCATAAATACATATTTCGTGTCAAAAAATGAGGCCGAGGTAAATTGGTTTGAACTGGAAAAACAAAATGTAATGTCTGTGCTAATTAGGATGTTGAGTTCAAGCTGAAATTTCTAAAACTGCTCAAAAACGGACCAAAAGTTAATAAATGGAGAAACGTTAATAATGATGCATTGCTTATATGCTTTCAATTCAATGTTTATCCATTATGTTAGAAAATCACATTGTATCAGTGGTTAATGGACCTGAATCTGATTTCTCAAATAAGAGTACTTGGTAAACTTACTGCACTATTGCATATTGCCACAGGCAACAGAATCAAAGGTTCAAAAATGCTGATGCTGGATGTGTTTTAAACACTTCCTTGTTCCGAATGATGGAACTGTCCTATATGTTGGTTTCACCCTTTACAGAACTCCAATCAGCTCATGATACAGCTCACACTGTAGCACACACCCTAAGTGCCTCAGAGGGATTTGTTGATACCAGAGCGGCTGTCACCTATGGACACTGTGCAGTTTAGTGACCTTTTCTTCACATGTTCCATAATTTAACCATTTATCCAGCTATGGTAGAGACACCTAAGGAGGGCTTTCAGACATAATGGGTGAATTTAAGTGTATTTCCGATTCATGTTCAGTTCACCTAGCCTATTTAGGTTACCTGGCCTCATCGTTTCCTGTGCATCCTCAGTGGCCAACACCAGTCTGAATAATAACAATGACAAATGTGCTTACTTTCATTCTGCAATTACCATCACCTCCAAATCCATAGTCATTTTCTCCAAAAAGGATATCCACGTTAGCTAAGTAGGTGATTTATGAACTTGTCGACACAGCTTTAAATGCGTAAATCACAAAGGGGAGGGTGTATAATTCATGTTCTCTCATCCTGTGGTAACCTTTAGTTATTTTTCAAGCAATAATGAGCAATAAGTAAATCTCCATGTGAGCATTAGCTAGACTCTATTTTATAAATATACCAATGCATTTTTTTTGTTTGTTTCATGAGGTGTGTGAAGAGAATAAACTTTGAAACGTAATCTAGATTGAAAGTGATTAAGTATCTGATCACATTTACGACAAGATAAATGCTGGGAGAGAATGAGGAAAAAAACAATATTGCTGTTCAATATGAGATGGGTGGGTGCACCCCAAAATCCAGAGAAAAATGTATATTTACCAATAACCGAGCACGCGCGGTAATTGGCAAAATTAAGGCGACGCAGTTTATCTCAAATGCAGTGGAATTGATTGGCACTTTGATTGTGATGTTCAAAGAAACAAACTATTCATATGAACACTTGTGGATGTTTACATTCTTAATGGTTGCTTATTACACACAAAGCACACCAATTTAACTCTACTTATGTAGGATCTGTGTAGATAAAGAAAAAAAATCCTCACACGGACACGTTAATAGTCAATAACAATGCTTTGACTGAAATAATCTTTCCAAAAAAGCTGCTTTCTGCATTACCAGTTTTTGTGAAAGCCAGGGAATGGCCGTCTGAAAGTCACAGAACCATTGTACTCACTGTTACAAGAACAAATTATGGTGCATTGTTCATTCCAGTTTTCTATGGGATTAGCTGCAGTTGGTGGACATTCTGCATGTGCAACAGAGGAGCCTGTGAATTTACACTCTGCACCACTAGAATGCAAATATGGCTCCGCTAAACTTTTCATAACGCAGATGTTATATTTGGAATATACTGAAGTAAGTACAGTCGGATCACAACTCTCTAATTCAATATGTCCAGTTTGTTGCCCTGGATTCTATTAAGAGTCGGCCCAGGGTAAGAGGTAGTAGGAGGTAAATAGTAGTCGGATATAAACTGTCGATCTGGCTGTCAGAAGCAGTGAGGTCTAGATCTCATCTGTAAAAATGGGCTGGATGGAGGATGGACTCTGCAATACAGATAAGTAATAGTGTGACCTTAATCCCTAAATAGAACTTTCATTGGCCTCAGGAAGTCAGAAGAAGCACTGATGTTTGTGCTCCTTTCTCTCTTCCTCCTATGCTGTTGCTTGATTTTTCACAATCTCCCTGCCAAGTCACATTTTGTAAAATCAAGTCAAGAGCAAAGTTTAAGAACATTCCAGGTCAAAAACCGAAGTAGAGATATAAAGGAGAGTATTATTAAAGAATAAACATGATCTAATCGATCTGGTCTCATCTTAGAAAGATGACAAACAAAAAAAAAAAAAAAAACACAAAACAGGATTCTGCTTGGGATTTAGTGGTGATAGGACTTTTTTTTTATTTAACAGTGTTTTACAGTGTAGACACCACATTCTACATCAAGTAATAGCTATTTCTTCATCAAATTGAACTTGATTTAAGTATTGTCAAGAAATACAAAACTAGGAGAACAGCAAGTGCAACTACTGCCTACATTTTTTAACTCTGAGGTTTTACACATGACATTTCCTTTTCCATAGACATGCACCAAATGCTTGTTACAGGGTCCAAAACCCCTCTAAACTCTAAACTGATAACCTCATTGCTAACACAGTCAGACAGGGTGGAGAGATAATTGACGACTGAGTTGTCGGGTCAACAAAAACATCACCACTGTTATGTTAAGAACATAATCCCTTAAAAAGGTTCTCAGCGAATGCACAGATCATTGGGCAACAATCTGATATTGAACACCAACCCAAAAGAAGGAAGAGGCCTTTATTTCCTTCTAAAATAAATAATTTCAAACACTATTGATACATGCAAATATCACAAGATCAGGTCAGGTTTTCCTCTCCTGAGCGGGGTGATGTACTGTATCTTAAACCGCAAAAGACCAGACCTGTACGTTAAAACAGGACCCAATTAAATGCCTGCTAGCTTGCATTATTACACATCAGTACAGGGGAATCTATGTTACTTACTAAAAAACAAAAATACTTTAGGATATATAGCAATATCATTCAACTGCTGAAAGTCACATGTATAACCTGAGATAGTTGTAGAGCATTTACTTCAGTTCATGGCAGTTGCAACAATTTCAGACCAATGTAGCTTTTGTATTACATTTTCATTTCTAAGCCTTAATGTTAAAATTGTATGTGACAAATGTTCTTAGTAAAGTTATGATTCAATGAGTAAAATTGACAAAAGGCTTTGTTTATTTCTCTTTCTTACTTTATTTCTAAATGTTTATGATCAGTTGTTGTCAGATTGTTAAGCTATCCATTCTTGGTCAGTGATGAAACCAATTGAAATAGATTCAGTTCAATCCCCTCAGAAAACAAAGTGATTTCCTCAATACACCACGATTTTGATAAATAAATAAAAGGGAAGAAAGACAAAAAATAAAAGTTCAGAATTTGAAGCGTACAACAAATAAACCTCAAAGACAAATTGAAGCTGAATTCTGAGTTATTGACTGATTGATGACCTGCAACATTTATGCTACAGATTGAATCCTCGCTAACAATCGATTAAGCAACTGCCTGATCAATCAAATATAGGACTATTTCACGAGGTAAGGTGATCATTTAATACTCGGGCTTTGCTCACAATCAATTCTGAAACTGCTTATTAAACATGTCAAATCTACCCCTATCTGGAGCAGAACATAATACTGTGCAACTACAGCATTGGAGCAGTAGGAACCATTCATACTACAATGGTAGTGACCAAAATTATTATCACTTCTTTAATAAGGGGGGGGGTCATCAATGATTAGGTAACGCTACCAGATATAACACAGCTTTTTTTGGCATCGAAAAAAATCAAATGGTCAGTCAAGAGAGGCAGGTAGGTATTAGCAGTAATGTTTCCATGTTGAGAACACTGTGCATCACTGTGCAAACTACTGCACCGATCGTATCAGGTTGATTTTGTCATCATCTTACAAATCTGCAATAAATATGAAGGTAAAAATAAATAAACTTTGATGATACATGTTACGTGCAGAACCAAAACTTAAGTGTCAGCGACCCTTTTGCTTTATTTTTGTCTGCATTTGGTGTCACAATTCAAAATATGATATCAAGTGAAGTTTCACAGTGAGATTTAGTGGATATTGTAACAGTAAGCTTTGTGAGTTTTTACCACAGTTGACAAGAGGAAAAGTTAATAAATCAGATAACATACTGTAAGGTTTGGTATAGCAATTGATATTTTTGAAAATTTTGCTGCACTGTATTTCCAAAAAGGAGGGGTTGAAGAGTTGATGCAATGAATCACACTTGATCGATTTATCACCCAGGCCTTTATTAAAGCCCACTGTGCTGACTGTCAAGTGATTGTGTATCTGACAGCACCCTTTGAACCAATCTATTAAATATTATAAAATTATTTTTAATAAGCTAAATTAAATTGGGAAATTATTGTTTCCATACATTGTATGATATAAGACCCATCTTGGCCAGCATAAGACTCTATTCATTGCATTACAACAGGTACTTCTACTATCTGACAGGCATAAATAAGCAATTTCTTGCTCCCTTTATAAAGAAGGCTACTGAAATTTAAAGCAGACAGACAGAAAAAGAGATTATGAGACCCTGTTGATATATGTAAATCGATGCCTCCTCGCCCCTTCATCTATGCAGAGGGACAGACAGGCTGTGGCTGCTTTAGGAGGAAAGGAGACATTATTATTACAAACGCCTATATTGCCCCCTGTTGGAAAAACAGAGTTTTGCGTTGAGCAAAACCCATACATCTGATAATGGAATTATTTTGTTAATATTATTCACGCCGGATTTTACAAGGTATATCAAATTGGTCCTAAATTGCATAAATGTTATCTATGTGACTCAGATAGGCCACAATGGTAGCAGTGAATGAAACAAAATTCATTTGATTGCGTGCTTGTCGCGTATATAGTCTTTCCAAATCAGTGGTTAACGCTACCAAATCTTACAGCCTGACGAAAAGAGGACAGAGCACATTTTGAGCCATGGATGATATTTATTTTCTTATTTTATGTAATCTATTGTTGCTTACTGTCTGAGCAGAGTGGATAAAACAAACCAATGGCCTCAGAACACACTTGGTCAGCCGCAGTAGGACATTGAGGAGGGGAAGGCAGGAGTGAAAGCCCAGATGTCGGAAAATGAACTGCTGTCTTTCAAACCAAAATCCCACATGATGGGAAAGCAGCGGAGTGGCACTGCACTGTGACAGAGCCTTGTTAGTGACTTTAACTTAAGAACTACCATTGCATTTGGCTCCTTCTGCCAGGGGAAAGAACTGGAGAGATGAATAGAAGGACAAATAGGGAGGGGGGGAGCAGAGTTATAATCAGAGAAAGAAGAGGAGAGGACTGAGGAACAGAGGAAGAGAGATATGTCCACGGATCACCGGCCTGCTCTAGTTCAAGGAAAGTTCATTGGAACTCTTGCTCAGATTCATGTCATCTGTTTAGCAGCTCATTGGTCCCTGAGGCGTATCTCTCTGCCTATACAGTCTGTTCAATCTAACAAAAGGCCAGACGACTTATCAAATCTGCAGCACTCAAAAATAGCTTTTCAGACAACTGACATACTTCAAATTAAATTCAAATATAAGCCATGGATCTCTCACAACAGAGCAAATGTAGTTGTTCCTGAAGCAGAGGATGGTTCAGGGAGGACAAAGCAGCTGGTAATCGATGGTAATAGTAGTCTAATCCCTAACATTGCCTCTATTGTAAAGTGGGCAAGCAGTATAAAAAAAAAAAAAGTCCCTCCTGTTTTTTGTCCAGATGATTGAAAAGCAATGGGAATAAACAAGAGAGTCATTTATAATTGCAGCAACAAATGCCAAAGTGGCAAATGGCTGTTGTCAACCGGAGACAGCTTTACAAATGTCAACAGGAAAATTACGCAAAGGGCATCTTCATAGACTCAACTGTCTTTCCAAAAAACTTTGCAGTCAATGAAAATTCATTTTGAGTATAGGTAGATAGATAGATGCTGAATATGTAAACATGTATACACATAAAGCTATTCTATGTGGGTATTCAGATAACAACATTTTTAGCCCCTGTTTAAATTTCCATAATGTTTTTGCATTGATAAATGGATTTTGAATTTCTTTATGATTTTCAGGTATTTTTTTCCAGGTACAAAAGACTATCATTAAATCTCTCAAGGCAAATGAGCTTGAAATTCTTTGAAAACAATTGAGAGACTGTGTTTTGGTCACCAGAGTGCTATGAAAAACGAAAGCTAAATAAATGCTAAATCTAGAATTAAACTGCCAAAACTGACATGCTAGTATACAGTAATTGATGTCTGGTAGTACACACTAAATAATACAAATTTGAATGTTGGGTAAAATGCAGAATATAAGCTAAATTTGCTTAAATATGAGAAAGAATGAATTAAGAAAATAAAGTTTTTTTAGCCGAATCCGATAATACTGTCATCTATTTGTTATTGTCATCTAGGTTTTCAGTTGTTTTTGTGATGTGTGTCTCATCAGCTTTTCCAATCTGCCATCTATTGTACACATGACAGAATATGACTTTTGTTCCACACAGCACAGATCTGAAATATCAAGACCACAAATGAAATAGATGCTACAGTGTAAACCTTTTCAAATGTAATAAAACAAAATACATCATTTAAACAAGTCATTTTCATAAGGACATAAGGACATGTTTTATCATCTGCCTTTTCTTACTTTGCTTCAATTGATACATTCTTCTATGACATGTTATGTTTCCTTTTTGTCCTTTGTTTATGTATCAATTGCGCAAATGATAGCGGTATATTTTTCTTTTTTATGTGACCATTTGCCTGTCAGAAATTGCTGAAGAAAAGTAGCCTATTATATTCTACTACTGTTAGACCAGTTGTACTCATCCATGTCAATGCCTCTATACATCAACGTGCATTGTTACTTCTTAAATGAACTTTACCAAGCAAAAAATAATTGGGTCTCCATTACTAAGAGCCAGGTACCAACTGTCAATACTAGCCACTTTTCCATTTGCTACTTGACAGGACCAAGACTTTTGGATAGAGAGAATAAATAGTGACTTCAACAACCAGAAGTGACAAAACTTCCTTGAAATGAAGCAATGAAACTTGCAGCTATACACCAGCAATGCACCAGCCAAAGCCCTGCAATGATATTATGAATAAATTAATTTTTCTTTTATTTTAATGTTTGTTAAAAATTGGATTAGGTTTCAATTAGACATAATTGGGTTAGAGTCTCTCTGAGGAATAGAGTAAGGTTAATTTCCAGAGGTACTGTGTAATGTTAGAGCTCAAGAGTCATCTTTTTCCGTCTCGAAACATTGCTAAGATCAGACCTACCTGTCATTAAAGGATGCCATTAAGATCTTAATTCATGCATTCATGACATCACAACTGGATTATTGTAACGACCTTTATCCAGGTTGCCTAAGAAGAGTGACCAAGGTCTGCAAACTGTCCAGAATGCAGCAATATGTATGTCCAGGCACCATATGTGCCTGGACATACAGTACACTGAACCCCGAGGGTTCTAGTCTTTGAGCCCCCAAAGTCCCCAAAAGACTGTAGGTTAGAGGGCCTTTTCTTGTCACGCCCCAACTTTGAGGAAAAGTCTACCTCTTGACACCAGGCAGACCTGCTATGTTGATGTCTTTGAAGCAATGCTGAGGATCACTTGTTTGCTGCTGTCTGAGTCATGAGTGGTGTTTGTGTGAGTATTTTTTGTTTTTCTTTTTTTTTCCGAGCAACATGGTGGCGCGGCAGTTAGCACCTTCACCTCCACCTCATAGCGAGATAGTTCTTGGTTTGGAAAAGGGAACTTTCTGTGTGTATTTTGCACATTCTCCTGTCCGAGTAGGTTTCCTCTGGATTCCTCCCATAGACCACAAACATAAAGTAGCTTAATTAGTTGCTTTTAATCCCATCGAGTCCCTAACTGCAGGACAGGCAAATAAATTAAATGTGTCTTTATTCAAATCATTATTTCTATTCTTATCCCTTCTCACTTATACAGGACTACTATGGAAAGCGCTTTCTCGCTCTCTCTCCATACACATATATATATATATACATATATTAGTACTTTTAATAGGTTTGTAAGTATCTATAACTGGTGAATCAAATTAAACTGTTTTAGCTAAATAACAAGAATTTTGCTCATTATGACTGACAAAAAATTCTGAAAGCCTGGAACAGCATCCAACCACATTTCATATGCTGTCATAAATAAATGTGTTCCTGTTTGTGCTGAGGTTTAAAGGATTACATATATTGATGAAGAGCTGCAGTTGTAAAATTACAAAGTGACCATTTAAATCATTTGGTTCAGAACAGTATGACTAGTGCTAACAATAGGGGAGGGGAAAAAAATAAAATAACTCTCTCTCACACACGCACACACGGGACCATTGGATAATCAATCAAAACATGTTATCAAATCATGGATAAAGCCACACATTTCACTATAGAAAAAGCTCTGAATCCAAAGAGGGATAAATAGCAAAACTTGTTCACCTTTAATCAAAATTGGTTTGGGTTTACAGACAAAATTAGTAGGAGAAAATTAAGTGTTTGTAATGGGAATGAAGGTTCATATTATGTGAAGAGTACAAATGAATCACTGGATAGATGATGTGCCGAGGACTCGCCGCTCAGCCAAATGAACATACATATACACTCATCGAGCTCAAATCATTTTTGGAGATTATTGCTCATTGTCATTTTTTTCATCTGTGTCAAATTATTGACTTCTCTTCATGAGAAGGCACTAATGTACCACATTACAGAAAGTTATTCTAAAGGTAACGTCTCGTGTTGGTGCTCACATTCAGTCTCCACTGACGCCTTTGGCTCTGACAGCAGTATTTTCGTTTTCTTCAAGAAATGAAAACTCAAAACCCCTCACTGTTTCCGTCTTGCAACAGCCAGATTGAAGGAACCGTTCTACTCTGGTACCAATATTTAAATATCAATTTATCCCTAATTGATATTAAATTACTTTTCAGCATTGTTAAACACACTTGATTTCAGGAAATTATTTTCTTCAAATTAAAAGAAAAGTCATTTTTCTTTTAATCCATTTTGGTAACAATAAATTCAACATTTGTGTGTAAGTATTAATCATTCTGTTTAATCGTCAAAGGGTGTTGGAAATTTGTATGGATTTGTCTCATCTTCTCATTAATAGGGATTGTTTAGTAGACAGACTCACAAATCAATGAGCAGTGTTTTTCTTTTGAATGTATTCATAAAATCAGTGATAAAATACCATGAAGGACGGGAATACATTTAAATATATTAACAAGTTAGTTGTAATGTCATAAAAACTGCTTATAAAAAAAGAAAGACCTTTATTGTCACATTCAGTTATGCATAGAGCAGGAATTTAACCAGAACTGTTCAGTTCCAAGGACAACTGCTCTAACTCTCTGCCCCACACCACCTCTACCTTTATAGAAAAATGAAGTGAAAATTGTACTGTAAATAATTGAAACAATCCACTACTTTGCTATCTTTCTTCATCTAACAAAGCAGAATACAAACACACACTGGTAAATTATAAGTCACACATACAGAGAAACCAAATTTAAAAAAAAATAAAAACTCACAATCTGATTTCAGATTTTCATTCCCACAATGTGGAAAATTACTCTGCTTCTCACATAACAGTAGTGCGTGTAGTTTTACGGCTTTAATTGAAGTTCATATTAAGTTCAACACCCAATCACTGCTATGAAATCTACACCAATACAACATGACAGAAAAGTGATTTAAAAAAAAAATGAAGGCAGGAAATAAGGCCACCTCCAATTGCACCAGAATGATCATTTATGGGACTTTCTGTATTGCAGAATCCGGTCCTGCCTGTCAGTTCCTTCTCCTTTTCATCACTAAAAGAACAGGAAAATTTCCTTCCTGCATGATGTATCAATGTGCTACTACACATAGTTTCAAAGCATTACAAGAACTGATTACACCCCTCTGAAGGCAAAGGGAATTTTTTTGTGTTATATAATGATACACGTTGGTATGATCCACCCTTACTTCTCAACACCCACAATCTGAAACGTAGAAACTACAGACACATCAAGCTAGTATATCTGCTTTCAAAAACACTGATACTGTAAATGTAAGTAATGTCATTTGGATATTTCTATGTATTTGGTATTGCTTTCCAAATGGCTTATTTACTTTGAACACAGAATAAAAAGAAAATTATTATTGGAAGAAAAAAATAACAAGGCACAAATACCTCAAGGTTGAGTCAAATGAAAAATGAAAGCTGTTAAAATTAGTCTGCCTGTCACTGTGTTATTCTGTGAAAACCATGCTTCTATGTGATTATAGAAAACATCAGTCGAAAAAGCTGGTATGATAATCCCATGGGTTGTGTGCACGTATCATAATGCTTCATTTAGGCTCTAATTCAAATTGAAAAACAATATAGGCTCATAACGGTGACATAATTTGGTCATGCCTATATTCAGGATTGGCTTGCTCAGCTTTGAAAACCCCTTATTTACAGAGCGGGAACATTTTAATGTGCATCAAATAAAGAAACATGTAGCAGAATATACAGAGAAAACCAAACCAACTAGATTTCCCTCTCTCAACTCATGCAAATTTTCTTACTGATGCCATACTTGACCAGATAATCTATCTATCAGATCTATTCTCAAATTTAAAAAGTGATCACCTACAAAAGGGTAAGTGTTCTTGCAATTTATTTTCTTATTATGTCTGATGAATAGGAAGTTGATCATAGTCTGTGTGTGTGTGTGCATGTGTATGTATGTATTCAAACTTGCATCCATGAACCATAATAATTTCAATGCAGAAAAAGACTTCTTACTCTAAAAAAAGAGATTAAAAACAATCTCTTTATTTGAAAATCAAAACAAAACTGCACAGCTGTAATGCTACACAGCTTACCTATATAAAATGTGTGTCCAGGCCATTCAATGACTTATAGATGACAAGTGTTGCTACTCAACTCCCTTAGTTTCTCATAAATATTTGATTGTTTTTTGAGACGGAAACATTCTTTACCAACACCGCTTGACTTTCATTACCAAAGAAGAGATGCAGCAAGCTGGCATGCTCCTGTAACTTCCATATGTTTTTGAACACTTGCTTGTTGCTCAACTCCATCTTAAACTCAAGCTACCTTAATGACAAGACTCAGACACCCTATGTCCTCCACCTACAGGACTGTCTCAGAAAATTAGAATATTGTGATGAAGTTCTTTATCTTCTGTAATGCAATTACAAAAAACAAAAAAAGTCATACATTCTGGATTCATTACAAATCAACTGAAATATTGCAAGTCTTTTATTATTTTAATATTGCTGATTATGGCTTACATCTTAACAAAACTCAAATATCCTATCTCAAAATATTAGAATGTAATGAAAAAGTCATTTTTTTTTTATTGCATTGCAGAAGATAAAGAACATTATCACAATATTCTAATTTTCTGTGACAGTCCTGTATATCAGTGTATTAATTTCCTCTACAACTGTCGAAGTTAGAGTGTATAAATAAAAAGATATTGGATTTCTTACTGTTGAAAGAAAACTTCTGCTAAAGTCTGTCACACCCATTACGTTCATTTGGTTATTAAGTAATTATTTTATTTGTAATCTGACAGTGTATAATTATTTTGTGAAAAATTGGCAAAAAACATAATGTTGGGGGGTGGGAGTATGTCTGGTACAATTGTACGGAACACATTTCTGTCCATAGACAAGTTTTATGCATCTGACCTGATATCTGAGGTCTTCAGTCTAAATAAAATGTCACATTTCTAAAAATGTTCTACACTGTTCTGCAGACACACAAATGCCTGCGTATTCAGTAGCCCACCTGAACAGGAAGCTATTGCCATGGATTTATAAATGTTTTTATATCCCTGATATGATCTTTTTCATACTGGTTGGGATTAAGACTAAGCTGCTAAAGGCTGAGAGAGGCAGTAAGACTCAGTCCACTGCGGCTACTGGATAATTAAAGGATACATGTGACATTGGCATCAGTCTTCTAACTCTATACAAATGGTCAAATTTTTTACTGAAACAGAAACTACTAATTATTGATTGTGGTAATATAATGCACTCTTGTTACTCAATTTAAAATTGTCCACATTGTAACAATGGGGCTGCTGCCCCCACGCTCTGCAGCTTGCCTACTATTCGGTTTGTGTGTCCCCAGGTCTGAAATTATTGCATGGCAGCCCATAAGGGCCATTACAAAGCATTTAAAGTGACAAAGCATGTGATGTGTACAAGAAGCAGGGAGGCCATTACAGTTGTCTAAGGCCAAGCTGTGGTGCCAAGTCCAGCTGGTACCTGCACCCCCCCGCAGTACACCCATGGCGACTCTGCATCTGCAGAGTAACACATGGTTCTTACAAGTGTCCTGGATTACGTCATCAGGATTTAATGAGGTGACCGTGCATTGTCAGACAGCAGGGGGGCCACTGTTGCCTTCCCCTCATCCCTCAATAAAACCCTTTTAATGGGCTCTGAGGAGGGTAAAACTCGGGTTTGTCAAAGAAAATTATTTTTTGTTTTAGGACAAACTTGCCATTCAGCACTGAAATATTGATAGGACTCAACTTTATGTGAGTTCCAGGCTGACATTAGTGTAATGGTTCCAAGGGAATAGTGGCTTTAGGGGACTCAAAGAAATAAGGCCACAGACAAGAATGTAAATTATTAAATGAGGTGAATTGTAGTCACACTCAATCACTACTTCACTAATTGTAAGTACATCTTGTTACCAAGTTTAGACAAAAAGGACAAAATAGAAGCTTACAATACTATTGTTACTGCAATTTGAGGAATTCACAGGATTTGGTGATGAAGCCAAGTAATGGTAATGGATTTGAATCCAAATAAACCTGACACTTACTAGCATATCTTGGCATTGGAAAAAGTACATTAATATTAGCATTGACTTTCACACTCCTAAAGACACTAATTGAAAAGCAAAAAAATCTTCAGTGTAATATGTTACAAAAAGCTTACATAAAATGTTGAACACTTAAATTGCAGCTACACGACTGTCTGCCCGAGCTTCTCCAAAAGCCTGCGTATTTCTGCAGTAACAAATAGTGTAACCTTTTTACTTCATTAGATTTGTCACAGGTACTCAGTGCAGAGATGATAGTACCAGCAGAACACTTTCTTCTGATGACCAAAGTCATTTTGTCTATTTCATTTGCATCAGCCAAGACAAGTAATAACTCCCAACAGGTACAATGAGTCATAACAATTCAGCTTAAAAGGGATCAGCATGGTGATTATTTGAACATTGAGCTGATCTACTGTTTAATGTTATATTTGTGTGCCTGAAATGACTTTGAGCAATACTCTCAAAACCTAAAAAATAAGATTAAATACAGACTAAATACAGAACCATATGCTTACAGTATGTTGCCCAATCCAATCTTCTTCAAGTTTATGCATAGTATGTGCTTTCCACTTTACAAGTTTATACCCCTTAGCAAGCTTTAAGGCAGTCAAAATGAATACACAGCATCCTCGATGAAAAGTGGCATTTAATGGAAATTAAACAGCATGAGCATTAGAGTTCTGGATCAAGAACAAATAATTATAGAATTCTTCAACACTTAAATGATTTTGTATTTCAGAAAAGGGCAAATGCTTTACAATGTACAAAAGACAGTCTGTTTGTAAGTTTGTGTTATGGTGACATGGCTAAAGGAGATTGAAGCTATTTGAAAATAAAGGCAGTTCCAAGTGACATGTTAATTAATAGGACAGTAATTGTGTATTTACAAAGTTAATGAGTGCAGATGCACAAAAGAAGATAATAGGCCAACACTTCCTTAAGGCAGTTTGATTGAAATAAAATTAGATTATTTTTTTCTATCCAGGGATGGTCAAACTTTACTAAGGCCTGTGTCCAATTAAATATCATTTTAGCAATGCAGTTTTTATATTAATATAATGTTGAAAGGACAACAAAGCAATCAGAGTAAATCGATTGCCACGATGATTTAAAATTGATGGGACTCTGATTTATTATTGTACTTTCAAAGCTTTTTTAGTATCCGGCAGCTTGTACTTTTTTTCATAATTACATTTAAATGTCTCTCAACACACACACTCTTATGACATCAAAGAATTTAATGTAATGAGTAGAAACATAATTTTCTAATATCAGTATAACCCCAGGATAATTCTTCTATTTCATTTTGATATTAAAAAAAAAAAAAAATTAAATGAATAAATACAGAAATTAAGTCCAATGATATTTAAGGCACTTTAAGGTAAAAGCAGATATGAGGAATAAGACAAAAATAATGTAAAAAAAATTAAAATAAAAAAGAAAGCAAACATTTATAACGTGTGTTTTCAATGAAATTGAGAGACATGCATGAATCCCTAAAATGTTTCACATAGAGCCTTTTCTATGTTGCAAGGGGAAGCTATAACTCTTCACAACAGCAGTTATCCTGGGCAATCTATAAACATACATCATCCGGTAACAACAAATTCATCACAGGATGGCAAGAAAAGAGCTGAGGAAAGGGGGGTTTGTGTAATACCTCTGATTAAATCTTGGGAGAACAGCATAAAAGTTACATTCTCAGGCAAAATCATTTGTTCTTGCCAAATTAAAGTGGGCAGGTGCTATTATTCTCACATGAACTCTTTGGCTTTGGGAGAGAAAGTCATCTTTTCAGAAATAGAAGCAAGCAAATCGCTGCAAAGTTATTCAGTCACTACCTTGTGATTCAAGTAAAATTACCCTTTTGCTTTGTGTTCAGCTATAGAGCACCAGCGTGGATGGCATTTACAGCAATGATGGCAGCTGTCAAGAGGGAGTCAGCCTGGTTCACTGTATCCAGGGACTTAAGATTTAAAAAAATGTTCTGGACCCACTGGAACTGCATAGTTTTAACTTTAAGGCTTCATTTACCCCTCGGATGATTAGCCTATGGCCGCTTTGCAAGGACAAAATGGCAGTGCGTGTCTTTAATCCTGTCAAATTTCCAACAGCAACATCTCAACATGTTTAGCTGACCCTTTCTTACAAAACTGCCTCAAAAGCAACCACGATATGAATAAATAAGCAAATATACACTCATCTTATGCCCCCTCGCACAGCGTACAGTTCTGAACTCAATTTCACACTCCAATGCCCCCTCAGACAATTTAGACAGGCTGACGGCAACAGCAGCAACTGCAGAGACAATGCATTTATTTATCACATTTTTGGCAGTGGGGGGTATTGTCAGACTGTGTGTATCAGAACAGTGTGTGCATGCCTGGGTGTATGGGTGCATATGGCCATGCACCTATATATGGCAGAGCTGCATTGGAGGGAAGAACAAGAAATTTGAGTGCAAAAAAGAAGAGCAAACCATCATGCATAACCAGTGGAATGGTTTTCTAAGCCACTTATCTGGCCCCAGGGCTGCCACAATGTGTCAGAGAAGGGTATGACATTCTTCCTCGTCCATTGACAACTCAACGGTGAGAATGCTGACAAATAGAAAGGACCGAGTTGGACAACAAACACAGCAAGACCAGGTGACATTGCTACTTAACATAAGGGCTGTACAAAAATGTGATTTATGTATGCCATTGGCAGGAGTCAGGCATTACAGCTCTAGAGTGCCACTATGGTTACTTTACATACTTAATCCGATAAAGATCAATGGATAAATCAATGAATCTTTTCTAATGTAATGAAAGTTGCCTTTGAATCAAAGCACACTGCAGGCATTGGATGCCGGACTGAAAATGGAAAGAAACTGCTGCCAGAACACATCATGGTTTTGTTCAGTGGTTAGTACTGTATCTGATCCAGTGGAACCAACAGAACTGTGACCATAAGCCCATGTTGTGAATTGGCAAAGAAGAATGTATTTGATTAAAGCTTCCAAATATCTGAAATATTCAAACACTTTATCATAGGAATGTGTTGTACCCAGTATGCAGGGATATAGTTTGATTGCGAGACAATTGAAGTCCAGTACATACATGTATGTTTGTATCAGAACTTGGAATTGGGAATGACATGAGAATGAGTTTTTTGAGAGAACACCATCATTTTTTTCATATCTTGCCCTTCACCACTTATTCAAGACGCTCCCCCGCCACCTCCCTCTACACATGCACATGTCAGATTCCCCGATACCCCGCAATATAAAGCAAGTAAAATATTCAACTGTAGCCCCTTTAACCATGTAGGATAATCTAAGTGTGGCACCATGGAATAGAATCACTTTTGAATAAAAATGTTTAGTTTCAAAATAAAAGAAAGGAAAAATCCTCTTCTGTCAAAGAGTCATAAGACCATGACTGCGCTGTATTATTGCTCTCACCGTCAAGTCTCTTTACAGGCGGGGTCTTGAGAAAGCAGCACAGGCTCCTTTTAAAACAGATCTTTAGGTCTCTATTTCAGATCAGTTGCACACACTTTGCCAAGCGCAGCTGTAAAGGACAAAACATTTAAGCTGGCAGAGGGAATAAAGCAACTTGCCAAAGAAGAAGTTCCTCTCAGAATTTATTCAAAATGCAGCTGTACATAAAATACCCGAGTGCTCCCAGAGTAGAAGACGGGTTCAGGTCCACTGAGCAGTTCCTTATCACAAAGTCTCTGGAAAATTGACTCAGACATATCGAACAAACTTTCTGCAACGTCTCAAGTAAGCAAGTATGACATTCTAATGGGCTTCTTCATTAAGTCGAGGAGCAGGGGGTAATGTGTTTGAAATTAATGTGACATTTTCAACTCTAAATACTTTCAGTTTTTTTAGTTATTTCTCGTCACCTACTATTCACTCGGGATGAAATTTATGCACAGTTTGGATCCAATAAAATTGTGTTTTTTTTTTCTTAGCTATTTCATCTCCTCCAATACACCATCAAACACAGGACAATACATACTTGTACACCTTTATCATGGAAACAAGTTGGGAAACGTGCAAAAGTGCCTGTGGAGTATAGTAGGTATCCGTTTAGCCCAAGTGTTTGTCTCTGCAAGAGGAGGCACACGGTAAAAAAAAAAAAAAAATCATAAAGCAGCAGCTACTGCTTCCAAAGACCACTGTGTGAGAAACAAATTCAAATTCAAAAAAAACTTTATTTGTCCCCTGGGGGCAATTACAAGGCAAGTTGAGCAGGCGGTACAAGGCAGGACAGCAAAGTGCAAAGGTAGGGTGCAACGAAACGACGTAAACATGTTTCCAAGGAGCGAATTGAGCAGAGGGGTTGGGGAGAGTGTGGGTATTACATGTTTCTGTGTGAAAATTGCAAACCATATACCTTTTTTACAAATATATAGGCACATTTTTGAGATGATATGTTTAGATCTGACTAGGGACAAAAGCTCTTAAATACATGAAGCCTGCAGTGGTTCTAAAAGAACCATATTTCTTGGTTTACTTGGCTTAAAAATGAACAGGAATTAACCTACTATTACTGTGTCTCTTCATTTCTGCTGAGTGTAAAAATCTGAAACATTAAATTGCAAGCAAGGACTACAGAAGTATGGTTTAAAAAAAAAAGAAATAAAAGAAAGAACATAACCTAAGGAGATGAACATTGCCTCCTTACCCCACAATATGAATGGTTAGTCTTCCCCAGTTGAGTTTCTTCCAACACTTTTATCATCATTTCCTACTAACCATGAGCTCCCCAGATACTCCCCAGAGAGCAGCATTGAGCTGTACTAACGTCTTCGGCATGTTACCATGGAAACATTCCCATGGCATAGCCCATTTACGGAATCAGACACTTATACATCACTTTGGAAAAGTGTTCAGAGAAAATCTTAACCCCAGCGGCGCTAAAACACTTCACTATGTTTTGCTCAAACTTTGAACTCACCTCAACCCTGCCATGTTGTCTAGATTACGTAGTAAAAAAAAAAATTAAAAAAAATCCACATTCATTCCAAATATGGTCAGACCAGCTAAAATATGTGCCGCTTCAATGTGTAATCACAATACATCAGAATTAAATATATTTCGATTCAAATAATGTATCTCCTAAACTGCCGGCTGATTCATTTTTAAATTACCTTAAATGAAAAATAACAAACAACCTCTTAACAGCACCTGTGTCCTCCTACATGAGGACCTTGAGGTTAAGCAAAGCACACCCTGCCTGATTTGTTTCACAAATATTCAGCTGCGGGGAGCAATTATTCTGTAGAGCAGCCTGGTTTTGATTAAGTCACGTTTTATTAATACACATTTTATCTCAGCACCCATGTGGGGCTGTGTAACGAGTCTAAGGATGATAAGGCACTGATAAAAGATCCAACACTGATCTAAAATAAATTCAAAAAAAGGCTTTGGTGAATGCTGCCTCTAAGTTTCAGGGAGGCAAATGTTGTTTGTTCACCTCGAGGACTGAAAAGATGAGGTGGGCAGCCTCAAGGATCCAATTGCGAATAGCAGACCCACTCTGATCAGACATGCTCTACATCACAGCGTGATCATCTTCAGCCATAGTCATCACTCACATCCCAAACACTGACTGCTCTTTTATGACATATCATTACCTTTGTGACTAATGAGTCACCCGGGAGTAGGCTGAGGCTACGTTATCAATATTGAGGAGCAGCATAATGGGTGGGTCTTTGCAATAAAAATACTGGATGACATATGATGGATATTTTGGTTTTAAGATTTTGATTTTTGAGGTGAATAATCACTTCTATGTGACCTTTCATCGCCCAAAGTGAAGGTAAATTCATCTTATCAGGAAAAAATGTGTAAATTGTTTAATTATGAAGGTTTTAGGTAAGAGTAAGTAGTATAGGGTGGACCAGGTCAAACTTGAATGTTGATTAATGCCAGAATGACCTTTATTAATTCCAAAGAAATAGTTAGACATGTGCAAAACAATTAAGCCTCTGACAAATTGTTCATTTCCGAAGCTCATAAACGATACACACAGCACAAACTCATTTGACAATGACATTTTTGCTCATCAACATTGCCTATAATGGTTGTGTTCTCATTTACAATGGATACATATGCCAACATCATTTAATGGATTATTTGCCGGGGGCACTGATGAATGAATGAAACTGTGCGCCGTACGGCTTTACTTTGTGCAAACACTTTTTGAAGGTGTTGGAGCCAGTCCAGGGGTTTTAGGTACTTGGACATGCAGATAAACAGCCTCCTCTTCTCCAACCACCAAGCTGATCTCCCAGTAACACCTGTTCCTGCTGAGGGACTCATCAGGAATGACATTTAAGCATCTGCTCCCAAATCCCTTGTTTGTTCGGCACTTGCTTTAACAGGACTTCTGTTACCAACTCACTTCCAAAGGCAAAATTTTAGAGGCTCATTAATTAAGGTAATGTTTCCCTTCAATATCATTATCAAGGTCATGCTGTTTACACAGGATATCCTATAACCATTATGTTTCTATTGATTCTAACAATTAAGACAGGTCCAAATTATTTTCCACACATTGCCATTACATTTGAGGACAACATGCAAGTTCCCTTTTAATACTTATATTAAGAATACCTAACATTGAACAACAACAAAAGCTACACCACTTAACCTAAGCCAGTGGTCCCCAACCTTTGAGTGCCATGAACCACTTTCACAAAGATAAACTTTTTCAGCGACCAGGGGGAGGGGGGCAGGCATTTACTGAAATAATAATAAATTTATATATATATATATATATATAAAACTGAGCTTTAAGTAACTATCAATATCTATCCACCATAATACAGAATCAGAATCAGTGGGAACCCTTAGCTTGTTTCCCTGCAATAAATGGTAGGAGACACTTAATGCTTGCTCATATATTCACTTTGTAATCCTGTTTTGGCCCTCAGTAATTGATTTTGTTCCTCATTGCACAAATTTTATTTCTTAAGAAGAATATCCAAAGCCCTGTCTATTAATGCAGGGTTCTTGGTCTCTATGTGAGAGTTTTGAGAGTTCGATGGCTTCATCAGCTAGTCCAGCATGTGAATCACCTACTGCAATGAACCTGTGCTTTAAGTAGGACTCTTGGTATTTTCTTTAAAATCCAGCTCTCTTGCTGGCGCTCTGGGACCCTTCTGGTGTTTCATCATTGGCTCGTTCTTCCTTTTCAAATAAGGTCCCCTGTGACATTTGTTTGTGGGCCATTTTAGCATGGGTTAGCTTGCTAACTTACTTGCCAAAAACCCTTTGACTGAGTCAAGTGCAGGAGTGAGGCAAAGGCAGAAGTGGCAATCTTTCAAAATAAAATTAAAAAAAATACCCTGAAGACTAACGAAAATAAAATCCATTTGATTTTAAACAACATTGCTCTTTCTTTGCAGCCCAGTGCCAATTGGGCCAAGTGGGCGGTTGGGGACCTCTGTCCCAAACCAGTCAAGGTATGAAATTTCTGTCCCCCCATAAATTCCTAACCATAAAAGGAAAGGACAAGCGATTGGTTTGGTGGAAGGGTAAAGCAGCAGACACTAGTTGGTAATTGGCTGTCAAGTAGTCAAGTTGTAATAGCAGTTTATTTATTTGATGTGATGAACAAGAGTGGAGTTGATTCCAGGTTTTGAAATAGTGGCGTGGGGGTGAGCTTTTGTGTTATATGGTCACATGAGTCATGCCTATTGTATAAGCGCCCAGTAACTGAACAGCTTCATGTGTCTGATTTATAAACTTCCATCACTTTACATCTTAGTGGGATCCAGAAGATTTTGACATCACACACATTTAAATCAACTGTCAATCAAAAGTGATGAATGACACATTTCTTCTTGTCAATGTTAACTTTTACATTAACCAAGGTGGGGGCCATTAGTCAAAGCGACAAAAAAAGAAGCCGAGACAGAATCATACCATTTTATGTGCACTATAGAATAGCCTGAAGAACGGCATGCTGCAGTGTGGTTAGACAAATGACAAACCCATTAAATGGCCTGGCATGTAAAACCCTTATCCGAAGACAGACAGAACCTCACTAAGCAATACACTCCTCTCCTGACATTTCTTGACAATTACTTAAGTAATACAATTGCTTGCCAGCTGGTGGTGAAAAGCAATCTGATAGATTTATCACAACTTTGACAACAGTAATTTACTTGAGCCAATCCCTTTGTGCTTCTATGGGAAATAAATCATCAAAATAAAAAATAAATAAATGGCACCCCACCAAGATTTGACAGTCCAATGTCTTCCAACCCCAGTGCAAATGGCGCAGTCTTCACCAAGCGTCATAAAAGTGGGAGTTAGCTGGGCTGTATGCTGTGATCCATCATCTGTCTCGGGTACACTTCGTTCGCCCATTGCATTCATTGGACAGCTGTGACTATGAGCAGGCAGCTGTTTAAAGATTAGCTTCATAGAAAGTGTGACTCGTTTAAAGAAACTGAATACAAAGCAGGTTTATTTTTCAGATTTCTGACTGTTCCAAGCTTGGTTCAGTGCCTGTGCCACCCTGCAGGTTGGAATAAAGAATAGATGAGAGCCCTGGATACAATGTCGCAGAGTCACTCTTACCAATCCTCCTTCCCCACATGTGAACACAAGAGATGAGATCAAGCACAATCATATGGTAATCAAAAAATTCTAAGTAAAAAGGAAGAAATGAATATTCACATAATGCAATTGTTTTCCTATCAATTATTAGTTAATTCTCCTCATTTTTCAGATGAATTTAATCAAAGTTCACCACTTTTGCTTATTGTAAGTAAATTGTGGATTTACATCATGGCTTTGAAATTAATTGTAACTTTGATCAGTACATTTTTAAATCAGCCATTAGTTGCCAAAATATTTCTTTAGAAATCTCTATCTATATTCAATTTTGACAAGACCATAGGCTGTGAATTTATATAGAAACAAGAAATTATCAAGATTTACAAGACATGTTGGCGCAACAATTTGAATAAACAAAGTCTCCAAAAAAACTGAAATAGAAGGGAATTACCAGAAATGTAGAGGATGTTTTTAAAAATGATCAAAAATTTCCACAAAACAGAAAAATAAAGAAATGGCCTTAAACTATTATGTGGACACTCAGAACAGTCAAAAACCCATCATTATTGGAGGATAATGAAGAGGATCTTTGAAAGAATATTGCTCAGCTATGGAGATAAGCTGAGAAATTGACACATTAAATGTGTAAAAATGTGTAAAAAATGTGTAAAAAAAAAAAAAAGAATTCTAGATTCACTTAGGGAAGTACTGCATAAACACATACATTCACCTGAGGAATCTAAGGATCATTATATTATTACATAATGACCAAAGCACGGAAACACACACACACACACACACACACACACACAGAATAAGACAAGTCTGACAACATCAACCGATTCTGGATCATCTCTTTTCAATTGCCAAGAGGCATCACTAACTTCCTGCTGAGTGACAACTACCCTAACACATCACTGTAAAGAGAATGGAGAGCAGAAATCCCTGGGTGCCTCAAACATACTGAGGAGGTGACCCAGCTCATCAGAGAGGGCAGAGGGAACCTGGCTGAGCTGACTCATGTCTCAATATCAGACAAACAGGTCAGGGCTGCAGTGGAGAGATAAAACATGCATTCCAGAGTGTGAAAGAACTGATCTCCGACCATTACCGCAAGTTAAACCTGAGCGTCTCAGTTGCAAAAAAGCATGTCAGACACATATAACTGTGTTCCTTAAGAGTATGTTTTGTACCTTTGCATATGTATAAATTGGATCTTTACAAGAACTCAAAATTGAAACATGACAGGGAATCAATATCAGGGAGACGCATATTTTCCAGATTGAGACCCTACAAAAGGTCCTTTCCATTTCAGTTTCAATTATATATTACTAAATAATTGGTATCTATTTGTTCTTTTAATAAAACATTCTGAAACTTGAATATATTCAGGTTTGTTTTAAATCATTTTAAATCTATTAATGAAATTCTCTCATGACTTTGAAAACAGTTAAGTCAATTTGTAGCGAAAAAAAGATTGCATACTGCATAGTATATTGTTTAATATGATTACTAAAATTAAGAAATCGTAAGAAAAGTTAGAAATGTTTTTCCAATGTTTGGTTTTTATTCCAATATTTATGGATGAATGATTTTCTCGTCAAAGTAGAAATATGTTAGAAAATCCCTCACCCTACGTGTTGGAATATTAATACTGTACTGCCATTATGGGACCAAAAAAAAAAACAAAATCCAAACTCAAAAGCATCTCTCATTCATAAATGATTGCTTTAGAAAGTCATTGTGTTTCGAGTCTAAAGTGAACTTAGAACTTTTCTAATGATGTCCTTTTTCATTTGAGAATTAATCCTTTTTTTCGTCTTTTCACTTAAATGAGTCTAAGAGTGCTTTGTGTTCTGATGTAGGAAATAAACTATCCGGATCCTCTCAATTAACTTGGGAGCTATCACCCTTAATTCTCAAAGGAGTTTTAAATCTTAGCCCAACATCAAGGAGGGTTGCCGTCTGCATACTCATATCAGTGGGAATCATTCATGTTTACTGATTAAAGATTAACCACGGACATTTAAAAGCTTCACAATATTACAACCCTCCACTAAGTCTACTCCATTAGTTGTAAAATATGTACACTTCAGATCATCAAGCACAATATTTCTGAGAAAAAGAATTGATACCCAAAGGAGCAAGCTTGTTGATCATGTCGCAGTTTCTGTCGCAGTGGGAGTCTGCTTTGATGTAATATTGTTATATTTCATTTGATTATGCTGATTTGATGGCACGAGGTCATTCATCCTGCCTGATGTCTCTAGATATCCTTCAAAAGCATTTTGCTTTATTGGCCTGCTGGTCTCCTCGCCAGAATTTCAATGGTTGTTTGATGGTATTAATGCACCATTTGAATGCAGGCCCTGAAGTGAAGGGGTGGCATGGGTGGGGGCCCATGCAGGGGGAGCACACATTAAATCTGAAAGTCAGATGTCAAAAGAGTCAGCAGAGGAGAGGAATTTTCTGAAAAATGCAGATACTATACGGCACCAGAATTTAAATGTTCAAATCTATTTCCTGGACTTTAGCTTGTGTCAAGAAAAAAGTGGCTATTTTCTTTTTCAAGAAGTACCAAACTTATAGGAACTGACTTTCTAATGTTGAAAAATGGTTCTTCACAAAATCCAAAGAGTTGAGCATTTATGCCAAAAAAAAAGAAAAAAAAGGAGAACAGATGTGCAGCACACCTCTGGTGAAATATCCACAATTGCCGCTCTTTTCAATTCACTGCAATCAAGGGGATACATTATTCCATGCCAAAAATTCCTAGTCAGTGGCAATTCAAGGCAGATATAACATGTGTACAAAAACTCCCTGAAGCAATAATGCTTGATTCATGGACAAGCACTGAATTTAACACTGTTTATGATGGCAGCATTATAGGCAATACATCAAAATTTACTATTTAATCAAAACAAGTAGATTTAACATTGGACATCTCTTTGGTAAGAAAAACATGTCAAACCTGAAACTGAATTGTGTCTGATGTGTCATTACCCATTGCTACTAATTAATTTTGCAATGCAAAGGCAAGTTATTGTTTGCATGTTAGCATGGGCTGTTAGTCCTATTTATAATTGAGCTGAACAAAAGAACAGACAAAAGAAATTTGTAGAAAATCATTCATTCATAATCAAAAGGCAAACTCTACTCTATTAAATCAATGCCTAATAGAATTCTAAATGCCATTTTCTACCCAATGGTGTTTTCCTGTGTATCACAGAAACATGGAGGACTGTATCACACATATTACAATGATTCTAAAGCTGTACTTCAAGCAGGCCCCAAAAACTACGCCATACACAAAAAACTTAGAAAGACTGAAATCCATAATGAAAGTTATAGAGCAATCAGACAAAAAACAAATACTATAATGGATGATCTTTTTATGTGATTTTTTTATTTTGTAATATAATTATTTCCCCCCTGATGAGTCACTCATTAGATGCAATCACCACGAAGAGCTTCACTCTCAGCTTAACTACCCACATGAACACAGTGAGACGGCGGCCCCATCGGAAACTTTTCTCAAATGCAATTACTGAATGGCTTAAGAGGTCCTCTGATAAAAACAATCCCCCCCCCCCGCCCCCCGAATAGGAATATAAAGCAAGGTGTACGGCTGACTAGTTACCTCAAGGTGAATTAGACCAGTTAGTCTTGCCAGCTACATCAAGAGTTGGTGATGATTGATAGTGGCCTTTTGCAAACATAAACATAATGGCTAATACCAATAAATAGCCTTAAAAACTCCAATAAAATGGAACCATGAGATGCCAACCAATGGTTGTCAGGAAAAGTGCCTTAACATGGTTAATGCATGAGTCTTAACATTTGAATAAGCAATTTTTGGGGGTTGTTGTAAATGTGGATCACTTGACTGAGGTAGGCAACAGATACTATTGACAAATATTCTTAATGCTCTTCAACAACAGCAGGTAAGCATTCTGCTCAAAATGACACCAGTTTTCTTATTTTAAAATATAAAAGACTGAATTACAATATTACTCAACAGAAAATCATTCATTATAAAGGTTAACTTAAATCTACGTCACTATAAGAAAGCCTTAATGAAGGGGGACAAAACATTTGGCTAGTGGAGTTACATGTAGGACATAGAGCCTTTTGCATCCTGATTGACTTTTTTTTCTCACAAGTCTGGAAAAACAAATTGAGAAACTATCATCTTAGCCTTCTCAGATACATTTCCAGCCAACGCACTTAGAGGTCTGCTTAAAACACCATTCCTCTGTTCAAGCTGGATCATAATTGGCATTCTAATAGCTATAAAGTGATAGATAAATATTCAGCAATGACAGACAGAAGAACAAGAAATCTCTTATAATTTTTCCTGAAGTGGATTTTCCTCCAAGAATCCCCAGTGAGCAGTGATACCTGCACAGAAATGTATAGATAATACATTTAACCCTCCCTCCATCATCCCACCCATGAAATAAACCTTTTAAATGCAAATACCCATGAGGCAACTGGCTTCTTATCGTGCATTTCATTGTCTCCTCTGTGGCTGTGGGGTAGACAGCTCTTGAGCTCTACATGGAAATGCATGCTTTGCTGCAGTCTTTCAGTTGATACCGCATCAAAATAAGGTAGCTTGAGATTACAATTATACAATTTAATCAATTTAATACACAATTGTAATTACAATTGAAAAAAAAAACCTGCAAATTCTGGTGTCGGCAGAGTACAGAAAGTAAAAATGATTCTACCCTGGTAAGGGAGTTCTTTTATCTGAGTACAGGATGTGAATAGTTGGTCCTAATATATTGTTTATTTATTCAGTCATTTTTTTGGACAGTCCAGTTGTGTTCGTAACACTATGCAAATATTAACTGCCAATTTCAGATTAACTTATGAAGCTCATCAAACCTGAAGAGGATGTAATTACTAGGGCTGAGAGATAAGGGGGAAACAAATAATGAACATTATGATATTCATACAACAGTTTTTCCCATAATACAAACCATCATTCAAATAAATTGAATTTGTCTCAAGCTCAGGCCATTTTACCTTTGTTATGCTTATTTACTATAAATGGTTGTTACAGGTTTGCAGTTGTATGTTCTGACCATGGACTGGTGGTCGATTGATTCCGGCACTTTATATTTATTTTTGAAGGAAAAACAGATGTCAATTTTGTGATTTTCTTTTTTCTTTGTAAAGGCTGATTCCCACAATTATTGAAAATCATTACCGACTCCTAAAATTAACTTTCAGTTTAACAGGACGTTTTCCACAGATTTTCAGACACATCCATTTTGATGTAAAATTTATAACTGTTTTATTATATGAAAAAAACAACAATATTCTTATTCAGATTTTATACAAAATATACACTTAATAGCACAAGAATAATTCTGGATCACTGTCATTAATTGTGACAAATTCCAACACATTCGTGCAGTCAAAATAAGTGTTTTGGTAGCATCGCCATTAACAGCTGAACACACAAATATTACAGAAAATTAGTATTGTGAGTCTCACACCCACTGACTCTGCCATTTCTAATTTGCGCCTTAGCTGAAGAACTAAATTACATGATAATGTATACAATTTTGATTTACATGCTCTTCTGGATAAGTTTCTATCTTATTTGGGCAAATTAAACCCTTCTTGCTCTTCCCTTCTCTTCAAACTGAACTCAACCATCAGCATCTTTAGAGGAAGAGTAACACTGCCATCTGGTGACCACAACATAAAGTCCGATCAGTCTAAACAGGCCCGGTCGCTGTTATAAGAATGGTGGAAAATTGTTGGATATGCAAGTGAGACAAACCCAACAAATGTCTCAAGTGTACGAAACCACTAAACTGAAGAAAAATAAAGGGGCTACATGTTTTTTGCGGCCTTGTTTTGCTTCCCATCACCTGCTTTCATCAGTGCCTTGATGGCCCTAGCCCTCATTTCCAACTCCAGCAGCTCCAGTTGCTGAATTGACGGTTGACAAACTGTCTGTGTGTGACTTGAAATTGGTCCAGCTTTGACCTGTAGACTGATAGATGGTGGATGCAATGGTGTGCACCGTTCTTCAGTTTCATCTTTGATTGAGGACAACGATATCGCTAAAATCTCACAAACACTCTTGTCAATGTCATTTTGAATGTCTTTCTTGACTCCCACTGGTTGTGGTTCTGTCACAGCCTCTTGAGTAGGTTTTACAACTGGGTCAGTTAATATGCAACTGCTCTGTCCGCCTTTTTGTGTAACATCCTCTGGTTTAACGTTTTGCTCCTCTTTGAGTCCCTCTATGTCACTATCATATGTGTCTGCATTTATGCTCAGGACGTCGCTCTCCTCACCTGAGACACCTTCTATAAAGAAAATCACAGACAGATTTAAATAGAAAATGGCTTTTATAAGGTCTGTGATTGAATGCAAGGATGAAGGTCTTGTCACAGTAATTACCGTGCTTAAGGTCTTCTGTTTTTGCAGGTTCTCTGAGGCACGAAGTTGAGTCCACATTATTGTCCTGCCTTAATTCACAAATAAAAAAATGTCATCAATATAAAAATCACGAAAAACCGGGGGCAAAAAAAAGAAACTGACTCAGCCAAAAATAATGCACTCAATCTGCTAAATATTCTACTTACTGGCTTTCTGGGGTCTGTTTTGTATTTCCACTGGAATTTACAGATGTCAGTTCTTCCCCTTGACACGAAAAAACAATTTATCAATGGGTATGATTCCCTAGTAATGGAAAACTCTCAAAGACTGCCCAGAGAATAGATGTAAAAAAGTCTTACCTGCTAGTATCTGACTAATACTGCTCTCTGCAATTGGCTCCAGTTGCTCCCAGCATAGGCTCTTGATTTCCTCTAAACTACAATCCTATAAGATCGTAAGAAAGTTGAGTGGGCAGATTTGGTGGTGTTGACTTTTGTATGACTTTTAACCTACTGTTGTTTGTGAGTGAAATTATGATGTGAACGGGGAAAAACTTCAAAGTATGACGCTATAACAAAAACAAATTCATTTCTAAAAATGCTAGCAAACTGATAGAGCAACCTTCTGCAAGGCATAAGAAGTATTGCACAGTGTGTTTTAGGGTGATTCGATAATAATAATGTGTCTAAACAAAAATTTGTTCAGACACAGAACTTCTATATGGTCTTTGTTCAGTCTTTCTTATTCTAAACACTAACATAGTTCCAGGGCAAATAAAAGAACAACAAACACCACCCCTTTCTGTGTTTGGTATGCCATTCATTTTTCAGGTTCACAAAGCATTTTGTTGATTTCCTGGTCAAAAAATTTGTGACGAGTGAATTGTCACACACCTAACCAACAAATATCTTCAGAAAACATTTCGTTCTACAAATAACATCAACCCCCAAATCTCAGAAAATTGACCATTTTTTACTACATGCTTGGAAGATAGGATGGCAGAGGGAGAAAACGTGGTCGAAAACAGTACAAGGTGACAACAACTGGAAAGCTATGACAGTGATCATCTGTCTTCCTTAATAACTTGCCGATTTCATTTACCGGCGATATTTATAGCAGACTTAAAAAATTGAGTTGTTAAAGTGGGTTGCAGAGTTCGAACCTGCATCACATGAATAAATCTCACCTTTAGTTCATCAGGCAACATCTTCTGCAGTTTCTTCTCTCCAAGCACATGGAAACACTGTTTCAGCATCTCCTTCTTGTCAGTGACATAAGCAGTGATGGGTTGAAAGGGCATACTGAGGTCCAGCCCCCCCTCCTCAATGTCACTGCCAATTCTGTCCAGATCTGGGTCAGTGAGCACATCCTTGGAGTCCTGAGTAAGGAAAATAATAGGTCACATATGAAGCTCTAGCAAAACAATGTTGACCACATACTAATACACTTCCCCTTTGGAAGTTAGAGGCAAAATTTAGGATTGAAGATGTATGGGTTACCATTCAGATGATACACAAACTATGAGAAAAATGTTCACATACATTTTAAAGTAATTCTTAACTTAATTAACTTAACAAGATATTTGAGTGAGGATAAGGATAAGTAAACCTACATTGTAATGTTATGC
Source organism: Fistularia commersonii (assembly GCF_037954325.1). Taxonomy (NCBI): domain Eukaryota; kingdom Metazoa; phylum Chordata; class Actinopteri; order Syngnathiformes; family Fistulariidae; genus Fistularia; species Fistularia commersonii. Next base: position 7,454,893 of record NC_141302.1, read on the forward strand.
TTTGGATGAAAACCAAAATACATAAGCCATCAATTAACGTATGTGTCACCAATATTGCATTTAAATAGTTAAACTACTTGGCTTGGTTTACCCAGTGACTGCTAGCTTGTGAAGAACGGTCATAATAATACATTGGATATAAAATTTATGTAGCCCATACTCAGTACTCACATACTCATAGAAAAAAAAAACAGTAGTTTTCAAAATATTAAATCATGGCCTGAGGTAGAGTAGAACAAAGATTGAGAGGCATGACAATGTTTTCGCATAAAAATATACAATGGCCGCCATACATAGAGAGTTCATATGTTAAGGTCTATAGTATCTTGAAACTGGACTGACGTCGGGTAGAACAAGCTTTTAATCTGAAGTGCTCTCTTAGTAGTCATAAAGCTACAACGATTGAAAACTTTCAGTGTAACACGCAACAATTACAGTATCAAATATTACAGTTTCCACGAAACAGGGCTATCAGTAATGTACAAAAATGTCGAAATACCTAAGCAGTACATAATACCTAACTAACTACGCCTAGCTCCCTGAAGCTCAGGGCTGTAGACAGCAGTTAAAATACGTCTACACGAGATACGATGGTGATACAGCGAAGGTAAACTTCGGAAACATTTCAAGAGTGGCTTCATTTTCTCACCTCCAAAACGCTTTCGGTGCTTCTGCGTTTACCGCTGCCACGCCGCTCCTCCGACTGGGAGCTTTTCCGCTTTTTTTCGACGCTGCTTGACTTCTTTTTCAGCATCTTTGCGTTAAAAGTATCCCCCTGTCGCGTAACATGGAATAGGGTCCGGGCTCCGGAGTCGAACGTCGCGGTGAAAATGCGTCATAGGTGAGCGACCGACGTTGAAAGTATCGCGGTGTCCGCTCGCTGCTGCCACCTGCCGGCAGCTTCAATTACCTCCGTGGGAAATAACTCGGTCCGTTTCCCCGAAGACCGAACTTCATTTATAAATCAGTCTGACATTTATAAGAAAACACAGTGGCAACCCAGGAGATCCGAACACACTGTACCGATGCGACCCACAATATGTCATTTGTATCTTAGTCGTGGTTTGTTCGTTTGTTTGTTTGTTTGTTCGTTTTTTAATTGTTTTCTTTGGTTGTGGTGGTGGGGTTATTGGTACATTACGGTAGTTTTGACGTATTTAATGAATAACGCATACAAGCGTGTTTTTCAATGGGTTTTATCATTGATCTCAGTATCAATATATAGCTTTTAGGAATTGTTTATAAAATGCAAGCAATTCTGTAGAACACACAACAACGTGGCGAGTAAAAATAAGCAACAAATATACATTGATAAACGCTGTCAGACCAGAGCTCGCGTTTTCAAAATTCCTACCGTACTTTTGAAAAAAAAAAAAAAAAAAAAAAAAAAAAAAAAAAAAAAAAAAAAAATTCAAAACGTACCAGAATTCTGAGACTTGAAAAGCTGCTCTGAAGCGCCTTCCCCGGTGTCTGCGGCGGGAACATCCTCCTCTTCAAACGGTGGAAAGACGTTGATTTTCCGTCAGTTTCCCGTAGTTGGTCCGTCTGTCTGACGGCCTCCAGGTTGAATCCACCGCCGCTTCTCTTGATACCTGGGTTTACCCAGCATGCACTGCAGCGCGCTCACCTCTATGAGCGCCTATGTATTTTCTCACAACATGTTTTTTTAGTTGGAAATTTATTTAAAAGCATATGAGATATTATATGGGAATTTATCTGAAATTACCAAAAACAAATCAATCCAGTTTAATAATTTCAACTAAAACAGAAAGAGAAAATACTATAAACGTATCAAAAGAATTCCCTGACCAATGTTAATAATAACAACAATGAAAACAAAAAAAAAACAAACTCCCCATAGGTCATTAGAACAAAAGAAGCCTCTCGGATGAGGGGTGAAACATTTTGAAGTGACGAAATTCAAGTCCAGTTGCCAAGACAAGAAGATTTCAACAACAATTTACGATGACCTGGATGATTGAGAACCGCCACAGACATGCTGCTGGACAATTTGGGATGACCACCCTTTGACTTATGCGGAAGTTAGAAAAGACAGCCAGGAGACTCGCAGACAAGTGTATGGCCCATTACAGGAGAGCCACCGCCTCAGGACAGGACTCCATGGTCCACCCACACCCGAAGAACAAGGGCCGTTCGTTTGAAGACAGCAATGTCCATATTCTGGCAAGAGAAGACAGATGGTTCAAGAGAGAAGTCAAAGAGGCTGTCGTCATCAAATAACCTGGATTAATGTGTCACAAGAAATGATCAGTAACAAGAATCTCTTGTGAAATTTTATTTGCATTTTTGGAAGTAAATGCTACATAGAAAAGCTTTTCCCCTTTCTTTTTTGTGTTTTTCTTTTAACCATGAATTATTCGGACATTACATGAAATTAATTATTTTGCATTGATTTGATAAAATAATAACTGAGTGGAGCATCGTCCTCTTATAACTCGCTTTGCAGAATTAAAATTGCAGTTGCAGCCAAGAGGAGTATTGTGTGTATAGTATGCAGTTGCAATTTGTCACTCTCACACTCGAGCTACTAAATGTGTCTCCAGGCTTAGCAGAGCAACATCACAGCACCAACTTTTAGCAGCACCCCCTTCTCCAACAAATTGCATCAGTTTAAGTGCACTTGGAGGATGCCTCTTGGCTACTTCCATCCTTCCGCAGGACCTGGTTGTGCTGCCACCTGCACTGACCCTGAGCCAGAGTTGTCTTGCAACTGGACAGGATGTGCTGTAAACTTGGGTTTGGGGTGTTGCAAAGAAGGTAGTTTTCCAATGAGCCGTACCACTGGCTCAGATTGCTTGGGCTGGGGAGGGGGTCGTAGGTGGCCCAAATGAGGAAACTTACCCTTACTTGAGGCATCTTCCACATGTCAGACCCCTTGATGGTTCTGTCGATCACTCTTTCCCAGGTTGTCCAACATCCTTGTTGCCGCTGGCTGAGCGCTTAGATCTTGTATAGCTCCTCCTCACTCAATCACCAGCTCTTTCCTCTTCCTTCTTGTGGCCTTTTCACCAAAACTTGGGGGCTGTTCCCGACTCCCTAATTACATCCTGCCCAGACCTTCTTGGTGCATCAGCCTGCTGATGGCCTGGTAGACAGCTTCTTCAGCCTTCCATTTGCATCCTGTTTCAACCGGGGCATTGGTGTTTTTTACTAACTGGTCAGTTGAGTCTCTCAGCTCTAACACAAGTCTTTTCCTGTTTGTAGCCCAGATTGATGGACTCCAGTGGCAGCTGAAGTATACTTTTCCCAAACATGCCTATGTTGGAAAGGCCTGGAGGTAAACCACGCTGTTTGTGGATGAAACAGTTGGCTTTGGCATTCATCTTCATTACTGTGGATGAGGTGATCTCACACGGCTTCCAGGGCCACATCAGGCGTTGATAGAGGGTGAATTGATAGCACCAGACCTTGAGTTTCCCTGGCAGGTGGCTCTTATCAATCCTCTCCAGGCAGTCAGTAAGCTGCTGCATGATGGTGGTAGGCATATGGGTTTCAAACAGAGTGGCAATATACAGCCTTCCCAAGCTTCGGACAGGTTGCTCAGCCAACAATGGAATCCTTTCTCTGTCTTCTGTGAAGGAGATGAGGTAATTCCTGGCTCCCTTCCGGATTGAGAGACTGTGAGACTTTGCGGGTTTGATTCTAATTCTGGCCCATTCAAGCAGTTCTTCCAACCTCTTTAGGAGCCCGGCAGTATAAGGTGCTGTTTGCAGAAGGCTTGTTACATCATCCATGTAACTCCACAAGGCTGGTAGTCGTTGGCCTGACTGTGCCCTTATTTCTCGACGCATCTGCGTACCGCCAATCAGAATCACCTCAGAATCAAGGCTGCTGTAAAGGTGATAGGAGAGATTGAGCAGCACATCGCTATGCCTTTCTCAATCTGATGCCAGCTAGTGGTTGTTTCCTGTGTGATGTAGCAAACGTGAAAACTGCTGAGGTAGTTAGATACCAGCCTCTGGATACAGGTTGGAATGTGGAAAAACTGTAGGGCAAAAGTGATAAGCTGTTGGGGGACAGAGCCATAGGTATTTTCTAGATCCAGCCAGACAACATGCAGGTCAGACCATGTAATGGAATTGGGGGTTAAATCATTACAACACAGAGATGCGTAATGTTTGCAGAACGTCAGTGATAACCAAGCAAGTAAAGGCATTGTAAGGAGAGGAACACACTACTTTTATGAAATGTTTTTAAAAGAGATTCTGTCATGTAGATAAGAAGAAAGGAAAAGTTATACATTTTGACAAATAATAAAGTGTATCATTTGTTGCAAATATTGGCGATCACACACACACACACACACACACACACACACACACACACACACACACACACACACACAAATACACACAAACACACACACACAAACACATACACCCGCAAGAATTTTTTAATTTACTTCACAAACAACCAGCTTTTCCTAGGTTGAAATGATCTCTGACATGCAGCAGAACTAGACTGATAATTTCTGCTGCTCTCTTCTCCATTACCGCACAGTTAACCCTGTATTTTCCTTTGCTGGACTGAAACATGGATATCAAGGAGGTGATGATACAAGCAAGCCCTAAATCACTCTAATTGCCTTCCCCGCCTTTGCCTGAAATAAGGCAGGAGTTCTACGGTTGCTGCCTGGGCACCATGGCGACAGTTGTCTCCCCATAATGCAGGTTGTTATCTTCATGCCTTCAGACAAATTATGCATTATATTGTGAGAGGCACACATCGATCACAATCATGTCACTGTGTTTTCTTTGCAACATCTGCTTCCGTGTGTCTGGATATCGCCTTGTTAAAAGGGCACTGATAAAGCTGGCGCTGCTGAAGGGGACATACGGTAGTCATGAAAAGGATGATAAAAACAACCACAAAGTGTGAATTTAGAGACCTGTGGCCAAACACACTCTCACAAAATTATGTTGTTTTGGGTGACACACAGTTTTGCACATTACCATACTCCAGCATTGAGCTTTATGATTCTCAATTTGACTTGAACAGAGCAAGCATTTCTGAATCCACATCTAAACTGTCGATGAATGAAAAAATCTGGCAAGGAAAGCATTTGTGTCGCAGTTAGATCTACAGATTTTGAACTGCGTTCAAACAAACATTGTTGCAGCATGTATTTGAAATGACAAATTTCATAAAGGGAAGAAAATACTGCAGGAGCCTGTTATGAAAACAAAGTGCATAGGGTGTATTTTGGTATAAAAACAACCTGGACAAAAATACATTGCATTGTATAAACACACAATGGGAAAATTTGTGTGGTTCAATATATCAGTGAAACTGAAAATAACACTGTCAACACTGCAGTTTACATTTTTATGTTTAATAGTTATAATGCCATTGGATGCAATTAGGTCCATGTAACACAAAGTCAGTATTTCTTATCTGATCTCGTCTACAATGATTATGGGGATTAATTCTTGGCATTTCTGTCAAGTCTGACAAGTTTACCCATATTCAGGCCAAAGAGGACAGATGACATGTGAGGAGAGTCAAAAAAGCCATGTTTGCAAACTGGAGAGGCCTTCGCTGGGAGTCTTTGACGCAACCTTTTACCTACATATGACATCTCGCTGGGATCTGTCCCAAGAGAGATCAACATACACACATCGTTAGGTCCATCTTCACATTACAAATTACCCGTCTAGGTAACAACACGAACCAGGCCTTGACTTTTCAGATACTAGTTCACGTTGATCCCCCAAATTCCTACCTTTGTTCTCCAAATGACAGGCACATACGGTAACAACAAGGAAACACCATCATACCCAACTGTTGAACAACAACTCACTCATTGTGTCCAGAAGTTTCTCAATCGTCCAGGTCATCTAGATTGTATATCATTGTCAGATCTTGTTGTGGTATCTGGACCTGTGATGTGACAATTATTAACTCACTCATCAACATAAAAGAACCCTTTCAACTTAAACCAGAGCTATAGCCAAAGCCAAACAGTTACATACAACAATCTCCCCAGAGCTTGTTAGAACTGAAAAGGGCTATCTGGACAACTGAGAACCTTCATTGACACATTGAGTGGAGTGGATACTTGGTCCAATATGATTTGCTTTAAAGTTTTAGACATTTTTGGGAAAGACATGCCATTTTTGTTGCATTGCAGGAGTGAGATTGTTTAAATATTATGACTTTTTTTTTTAATAAATAAGAAATCAATAGCAGATCGTGCAAAACTTGAATTTCCTTGGCTAAAAGTCGAGCACACTGCTTTTCAATTCGGAATTAAAGGTGCTAAACAACCAGTCACTCTCGTTTTAGGTTACAACCACATTTTAACAGATCTTCTTCTGTGACATCATGTTCTTCCCTTAAATATCTATTGTTCTCACTTAAGCACCTTTTTTTCAGACACTGCTTGGAGACTTGTTAGGGTAGAAAACAGGAGAGTGTGTTGTTGCTTTGAGTAATGAAAGCCAAGAATCTCCATTAAAAATCTATCCACTCTCAGGAGGAGAACTCTGCTACAAAAGAAAAAAGAACCACCTTTGCAAGTGAAAGTGTTCGAATCAAGTGGGCTCCAAAACAGGTGGCAATTATTAATACCACCACTGAAGTGGTCTCCAGGATCATAAAGCTGTATGTGTGCTTTATGTGCTTTATTTATCCATGGTCATAATGTTTGTTTGTACGACAAGCAGTTCCTTGATGAGATTTGAGTGTGCGACATGTTCTGCAACGTTGTCAAGTTGTGTAGAATATCATCAGTTTAAAGCTTTGTTTGTTTGTTTGTTTACGGTTTTGTTTTTTGCCATTTCTACAGTAAAATTATTAATTTGTAATTTTGAAGGCCAAATTTTACCATTACCGTTTCCAAATTTCCATCACAATGCATCTAGAAAACACAGTTGTCAACAGCAAATGTGTTCTTAAAGCAAGTTTCTGAATTCAACTTCTGAGCGTCTTCAAATGCGTTTCTATTTGTTTTGCAGCATGTACATGCATAAAGAATATATTGCATGAAAAGCACCACAAGAAGCTGCAGAATACTGACTACGGAGACGGGAACCAATGGCAAGACAAGGGTGTTTTCTCAAAATATTCTAGTAAATATAAAGATAAAGGACACCTCCACAGAGACAAAAAATCCAGTAACTAAAGAAGCAGATACTAGCCTTTTGAAATTTACAGCCCTCAGAATATTAATTACATTTTTTTTTCTCTTTTTTCCCAGAAAGAGGTCAGGCGCTTTTTCTTATCAAAGTTTCGGAAGGGCCCATGGCCTTTTTTTTAGAGGGCAGCTTCAATTAACGACAGGTCTTTATTTTCAATTTTCTCAGTTGAATAGAAATATTTTCTCATATTTCAGCGCAGAACCTCTTTAATTCCTTTTTTTCCTGCTCTGCTCCATTGGACTGACTACTCGAAAAGGGTATTAGGGAGAGACAAGACTGAGGCGATGCACAGATAGAAGTGTGAAAGAATGTTGTGTTCATTGTCCTTGAGCTAATACAATTAGAGTCCCTCACATCCTGGTTTCTTTTCCACGTAATCTTTCACATCACAGTACTGTTATGTTAGCATTGTGTTAGATATTTCAAAGTGGTAAAAAATTAGGTCAAAAGATTATGTTGTGCTGAAATAAAGAATTGCATGGAAAATATTTTTTTTTTGGTGGTTTATGCCCTCATAAGCAATTCTTCATGAGTAAATTTCTGTGTTTCAATTTCAATGTCAGAAAAAAGGAATATATCAATCTGGTAAGAAATTATCTAAAAATATAATATCAAAAATAAAAAAAAAAGTTTTGTTTTCGCAAATTAAATAAGGCAAACAGTCAAGAAAAATATGGTTACATTAACATTTCAAGGTGACCGATGACTATGTGACTGTGATGATTCTGTGTATAATATACGTGTCTTAAATTTGTACGATTCAAATCCTCTTATTAGGGTTTTGGACCTAAAGTTTTTGCCCCTCGAGTTGGGACCAGACCACTGTGCATGCGCATTGCTCTCAGACTTTTGCACGGACTTCGCACAATTCAGTACGGCAAACATACTGCATTACTTAATCCATGGCTGATTTAAATCTCTTTTTTTTTTCTCTACTGAGAATTGGAGCACATATACTTGCCATTACCCTCTCCCACACAAAATTGGAGTCTAGAGAAAATCCTTCTTCAGTCTCTGCTGTAACCAAGGAAAATAAGCTGGTGTGCATTTCACATGAACCAGTCAAGTGATGTCTGTCAAATTCATTCTGCAGCTGTCACAGCTGAAATTTCACTAGTGGGATAAAACTCTCATCGCTTCTGCCATGTGCCTTGAACTTCTTTAGTAAACAACAACAACGAAAAAGTGGGTTTCTCCACATTCCGGGTGGAGAGATAACGTGGGAGATATGGGATAAAAACCCTCTGACATGTTTCATCTGCACACATTCATGGGGAGCTGCATATGGATAAGCAACATGTGAGGAGAAAAGGAGGTAAGGAGATATTGAGAACTAGCTTCATCTGCACAGTGTGGAATAGCAATAAAGTTTGAATCTACTGGGGAGCAGAAACCTCCCAAGAGCTGTCCTCCGTGTACATAGAGTTAGAATGAACAAGCCAAAAGAGACAGGCTGTCGGGTTCAGCTGGTTGATACGACAACCAGAAACAGGATGGGATTTGGTCTTCTTCTTGCTTGAGATTCAGTAATTGATGGCTAAGATTAGGAGGGAAGCTGACAGGCTTAAGGCTCTAGGGGGGCAACCTCAAGCCTTCCAAAATCCTAAAGGCACTGTTCCTGCTCCAGCATATTCAGTCTAGGATGAACCCTTGCAGTTCTCATCTCACAGAGTACAGAAATTAGTCTTATGTTATGCCCTTTTCTTGTGATTGTGTGAGAATAACTGAGCACCATCACGGTTTTCACCAAGTTAGAATTTACCAGGAAGTGTAAAGTCAACATGCTGCAGCAAGAAAACCACATTGGTATCATACTTGATAAACTAACATCAATCCTTCCAGCCATGTAAGCACTCAGAAGCATGCTAAGTCCTTCTACCACAAATAGTCTTTTATTTCCAATTTGCACAGAAAACCATAACATTTGTACAGCTGATGATGTTTTCTTGGAAAATATGTTACAATGCTATCCGCAAATTTAAAAATGTGAATTTCTCTGTTTTCACAATGAAGTATTGTTCAATTTGGGGGAAAAAAGTTAGTATAAAAAAGCGTAAACAAAAGTGTTTGCCAATAAAATTAAGGCTGGGCTGGACACCACACCTACCAAATGGGCATTTAGCAGTTATTTTCTAACAGAATCTCGATGGATCTAGTTCAGACAGAAGAGAGCCTTCCTGCACCAGGACTGAAACAGTGACTCTTAGTCCTCATGACACATTGTTGGATTTCACATGGCAGCGCTGCAGAGCAACTATTTGTCCTGAGCAGGTGATAGAACTCAAATTATCCTACCAGAAAAGATGAAGCCTTTTATAGCCCTATACATTGGTTTTGACATTGTAGGAAATGGACGGATTTGTGTGTAAATACACAGCGGTGATCCAAACGGACTGATTAGGCAAATCTTCATCTTATGTTGCTGCTGACCAGAAGACAGCTATTTGAATGCTGCAGTCACAGTGTTCCGATCGATGGTTGCTGCCAAATGATTCTGTGCAACTACCCATCCATCCATCCATCCATCCATCCATCCATCCATCCATCCATCCATCCATCCATCCATCCATCCATCCATCCATCCATCCATCCATCCATCCATCCATCCATCCATCCATCCATCCATCCATCTTCTGCTGCTAATCTGAAGTCAGGTGTTGAGGGCAGCGGCCAAAGCAGAGAGGCCCAGACTTTCCACTCCCTGACCACTTGGTAAAGCTTTTCTGGGGAATCCCAAGGTGTTCCCAGGCCAGCTCAGAGACATAGTGTCTCCAGTGTGTCCTGGGTTTTTCCTCGTGGCTTCCTCTCCTCCCAGATGGACATGCCTGGAATATCTTCCCCCGGAGGCGTCCAGGAGGCACCCTGACCAGATGCCAGAGCCATTTCGTTTCTATGCGGAGGTGCAGCGACTTTACTCTGAGCTCCTCCTGGATGGCCGAACTTCTCACCCGATCTGTAAGGGAGAGTCCGGCCATTCTGTGGAGAAAACTAATTTTGGCCGCTCCTATCTGCAATCTCATTCTTTCAGTCACTACCCACAGCTCCTCACCGTAGGCGAGGATAGGAACGTACACAAATGAGAGCTTCGCCTTCTGGCTCAGCTCCCTCCCTCTACAGAGTCCGCATCACTGCAGACGCCGCACCGATCTGCCTGTTATCTCCCACTCCATCCTTCCCTCTCTCGTGTACAAAACACCGAGATACTTGAACTCCACCACTTGGGGCAGGACCTCTTCCCCGACCCGGAGCGTGCACTCCACCTGTTTCCGATCTGTGCTACTTAAGTACCAAAATTTTGCTCAATGTTTTGGAACAACAATTGTGCATTAGATGAAGAAAAACATTATAATTTAGGGTTGAAGAGGTGAAATTTTTGTTCACAAATGCAGTTCATGACCGCATTAAGACTGCAGATTCTGCAAAATAACCTGGAATTGAATTCCTTGGCTTGTGGGTCAAGACCTTATTCTTGGTTTGCAGCTACCTGCTTAAACCTTTATTCATTCTAAGCCGTGTGACCTACAAAATATTTCTTATTTTCAATGCAAGCATACTAACATGATTCAAAACTGTTAATTTTTCAAGCCTCTGTCTAAGAGTAAATTACAGTTTTAATTACAGTTTACATTGCTGTATTGTGTTTCTGATTTTGTCAAAAAATAATTTTTTGCCAACTTCCATTTACTGCATACTTCATATGAAATGTCAGAAACTCTAAACAAGGGGAAAAACATCTAAATGTGCTAAATTTAGGTTTAAGATTCATGCTGCTATTCTCCTCCACATTTAGGATTCATCTGCTAAAGTTGTACATAAATGAGTTGAGACAACTAACCACACTTAAAACATTAACTATAACAAAAAACCAGAGATGAAAAAAAAAAGCTTGTTAAATCATAAAAGTCTCACGATTCCCAGGATAGCTTTGAGTGGACCTTTGCAGCAACCTTCGAGTATGACTGACAGCAGTCAAACCTGACACATAGTGCCATTTCTTACTGACAGGAGGATACTTAAATACCCGTAAGAGCTGAATCTTTCCAGAACTGATTATTGCGCATGATTTGTTTTCTTTTTCCATCACTGAAGTACTTTGGAGCGGAATCTGTTCTGATAGACAAAATATACAGGGAAAAGTGTCAGATATAAAAATAGAGAAGGTGAACTCAAGCAGGATTCACGTCACATATTTTTTAGAAGTCATATACATTTACAAGTCATAGCACTTAATCATCTGTAATATATCTATTCAAAAAGATTTGTTGCTGTTAAAATGAATAACAAAATTGTCAACATCAGACATTGGCCGTACATGCAAAATTTCTATAGATGGCACTGTTTCATTGCACACAAGAGAGAGTGAGTCAGTTTGCTGCCCAGAAACAATGATGCAGCAGTGATTCACCATGGGGGTGATGTCATGCCATGACAAGCAAAGACGAAACCTTCTGTACTGCCAGTGCATGTATAACACATTATTTTATATATAACTCGGTAATAGATACACCGATGATATAAGAAACTATACGAGAGGAACACTCACTCGTTCTGTTCCGTTATTCATTTGCTTTATATTGAAATGCTCCACCAGTAGAAAACTTCATTTGTTTAATATGGTTCATTTTGTTGAATCTGTGCACATCAAGACTTTCCAGAAGGTAGAAGTGGATAATTATCTTTCTCCTATGATGCTGAGGTGAAAGTAGGTTGGAGTGAAGGAGTGGTAAATTCTCTGTCTTGAATATTCACCTGAGGGTATCTTTCTCAGTTTAATTAGGATTTCACATAAATGCGTAAAATTGTTTTAATCATGATATTATTAATTTATCCTATATTTTTATGGTCTGTAGCTAAGCATCATTGGTGGGATCTGTCTTTTATATTCTTAATACATTAAAATTCTAAAATACAGCACAGACATTCAAAGGAAATGTTTCTGATGAAGTCACTTGTGACATTATTTGCTGTTAATCTAACATGTATTACGTAATTTTTTCATCATGGTATCTATCAACTTTGTCCAACCTCCTTTCTTAAATCTAAAATAATTAACTGATCACAAAATTAGATAAATATAAACATAATCATATTATGGATTTTTTTGGTATTTTGCTCGCAATGGTCAAGTAAATTCTATTAAGTGCCATTATTCAATTTATAATTTTTTTTGATAATTTAAAAAGGAGACATGAGAGTTTCCAGGCCTTTTAAAAAAACATTTTGCAATAACTTTGGAGAAGGACATTGGAAAGCAATCTGCAAATGAAAATCCATGTAAATCCAATGCAAATGAATTGTATATATAATTCAATACCATCAAAGAATTTAAATAAACAAAAAAAGAGATAAAAAATTAGACGCCTTGCCACTTAGATTTTTGGTCAGATTTTCCGAAAGTAAATTTTAACATCACTGTCATATTGACTTTTAAAAGCACATTTATACCATCGTCAATTATCTGTTGGGCAAAGTATCCAATAATTTACAAAGAAAATGAACTCAAGTCGATCTAGGTGTTAAAACCTAGACGAAACCTTCAGAAAAATTCTGATTGTTGTCAAACAGAACATTTATAATGTACAAATTGTCACTATCTATACCAGATATCCTTACTCAATGTTGCCATTGTTTTGTAACATGGCACAAGATGCAACCAAATGTCCAAATGTTTGTTTTATAATCAGTAATAGCATACAATCATCGGGGAATTTGGTTTTCAGTTTTTGAGTGAGGGAGGCAACAATTTTAGGATACGTTCTTTCAAATACATTTTACTCATACGTACTTGCTCAGAGCATTGCAGAATATTTTATGCACACACTTTTTGTGTTAGTTCACAAGAATGGTCCATATTTGTGCTCAGTTGCAGGGGATATGATGGAATTGATAAAAAGGGTAATCTGGCTATCAGGGTGACCACAGAAAGTGTTAACATTGGGAGAGTTTAAATCTGGATATGTGTGTGTGGTTAAACACGGTCATTGATGCTGAGCAGTTGTAAACCAATCAACAGGATACATTAAAGTTTTTATCTCACACACACACACACGCATCGTGGGTAACATAAACTAGGCAGGGCATGGGACTTTGGCTTAGCTGCAGAGTGAGAGGCTGTCACAAACTGTCAAACAGTCGTCCTTTAGCTCTTTGATTGGAGGAACAACAAAGTCTCCGGGGAACTGATGACTGATTAAGCATTTCAAAAGTGGCAAGCCTTCATAAATATGACAAAGTAAAGCACTGGGTCCTGGCCGCTTTAATCCCTGTACTATCCTGAACTTTGAAGGAGGGCCACAAAACTACAACATACAATACATCACACACTCTTTAACTATTGATGCTGTGTTGTCGCTGGTCCACAGTGTACCCTCATCATCCATTTCAAGACCCAGCCTGGCTTTTGTCTTTTCCCTTACACCTGTACCCTTTATAAATGAGCTCCCAAGATACCGCCTGTCCATCCAACCAACATCGCCGTTTCACAGAAACCCTTCACAGTTGAGCTAAATTGTTAGCTTGGGTAAAAGGGCTCTATATCTGAGAACGACGGTCAGATCGATATCTTGGTAGGAGGTAGCATATATAAATGCAGATCATGATTTCGCTTTGCTGCAAAAATGAAAAGCTGCATAAATCAAGGCAAACAAAGGCCATATGTCTTCAGCTAGAATGCAAAGAGGTGACTTCATTCCCATCTTCTTGCAGAGTTTGCCAATTAGAGTTTGAGATTAGAAATTTGCACATCCATATGATCATTATATTAGGCCATAAAAAGCCTCATGTTGGAAAGATAAAAGATGTGTTAAGAACCCTGTTAAAAACCATAGGATCTAACATTTCTTTTATACATTTTTTATATGGAGGCAGTCAAAGTCTGAGTGGGCAGCAGTGACTGATGTTAGGGAGAACCATATGACTGTCAGTAATGTCAAAGAAATTTGTTGCCTGGCACACACATATACAGGGACGCACGTATACACACACACAAATTCCTATAATGGTTGCTGTCAAAGCACAACAGAAAAGGCACACACATTTAAGATATCTTCTTCTTGTTCATTTTTCCACAAGACATATTTCCTAATGTCACTGTTATGGGAAGAAACAATACCTGTATCACCTCCTGTGTCCATTTGAGATTTATATGGTTAAAGACAAGATTTTTGGCTTACTTTATGCCAAAAATGTTACAAGGAAGCCTCTCTTATTCAGCAATTTGCAAAGACAGCCTCAGTGATTCTCTTTCAACCTGTGATAGAAAACTCCAGCGAACCATAAGCAAATGATTACAGTGTCCTTAGAGGTGAGTGAACAAGGGAGATGGTGATGTTCTTCCCAGTCCAATAAGGCAATGATATCTTTTCACTTAAATACCAGAAAATAATAGCTTACAGCTTTTATTTCTACTGTGCGCTTCTAAGTCATCATTTTTAAGACTAAGCAGAAATGTACTTTGGCTTACAACCAATTGTTAGCTTCTGTATGTCACCACCAGCTGGTAGATCATGGCTTTGATAGAACAACCTTACCTATGTTACTGTGTCCTACAACACTTGGCACAACCCGCTCATTACTGGGTCCAAGGGTCTGGGCCGGCCATCTGTCCCGAGACTCAAGTTCATAAGGCCCCTCATTGTGTCCCAATGCACTTTCTGTGGCACCCTAGTCTGGAGGAGCAGAAGGTGACATTCTAACTTTTGGCATACGGATTACTCTCTCATAACTCCTCGTCAATTTCAGGTTTGCTTTATTCTGAGAAAACTTGAAACCAAGTCAGTGTTTGTATTGAGATGTGATCTTTGCCAAGTGACAACATAGAGTTGGAGGGAGTGTGCTGTGTTTGTTTACTTTGTATACCTTGTAGGGAGGAAGCAGGGGAGTGTGCAGCTGCGTGCCTCGAACTGGTAGCAGCGGTCTTTGAATGTCTGTTTGTTTCTGTATGCATGCACATCTTGTGCACATTGACTTATACCCACTGGAAACAGGTGGATGCGAAAGGGTTGAAAAGTGTTTGAAATAAGCAGGTTTTCCTTCATTTTTCTTTTTTTTTCCTTCTAAGTGATCAAGATATGCAAGTCTAATTCAGCATGACACTATTCACCGCTTTCCTCACCTAAAGTCAAAGGCGGAAGAGCAGTAAAGAGGAAGATGGCTCAAGAAAGGTGGGAGGTGAGAGTGAGATATGGGAGACTGTGCTGCTGTCAGCACTTAAAGCTTGAATAGCACACACACTCATCTTGTGTGTCACCGACTGAAATTAAAATGGACTGTGACAGTTATAAATCAGGAAAAGGGCCTGTGCAACTGTTGCAGCTATAAATGAATTTTCATCCATCTAATGACTTTTAAATTTCTTTTTTCACGGGTACATCATCTTTCAGCTGGTCTTAAACTGAAAATATATTTTAATAAAATGAGTGGAAGTGATGTCTTTTAAGCCCCCCTCGGGCAAAAATGCCTTTTTTGTTTGTTATTGCTTCATTTCTGTGTTTTCACTCGATTGTGTAAAACAATTTGCAGAGCTTCAGACAAGATGTCTGGTCTTTTTGAAGTAAAAAAGGTGAAAATTAAATTTTAAAGGGATGTAACAGTTTTTCAGAAACATCACAAATTTGACCTAATCCCTTGGAATAAGCTCTGTCATATGCCATGGAATATACAGTCCAACTGATCCATAAAGCTTTTATGTGGAAACTGAATATTTTTTAGCTCAGTAGTTTGTTTTCTGATTGCAGTTTCGGCCCAAACAATTTGAAAGCTGTTTTCCAACTCTGCTGTAAGTCCAACAAAGACGGCATAATTGGTTTGAAAAAAATATCATGAAGTAACTTAATTATAGAGCTTTTAAAGTATTAATAATAGTTGCAAATGCACATACCGGTAGATAGTTCCGTTACTGTTTCTTAAATGGATCTGGATTTCTGTAAAAGTAATAGCAATTGTCAAATGAGAGTTGAACTTTAACAACTATATAAAAACTTTGTTGAGTCCACACTAGAATTAAGAAAATACAGTAATTAATATATTAACGCAAGTATTTACAAACTGTAAATACAGATGACAAGCTTTCCCGTAGACTTTTACCACGAAAAACTGAAGGTTTACGCGGATTTAAATAAATATCAATTGGGGATCAAAGTTGGAGGCAATGCAACTACATCTTAGTATAAAGTCAAGTTACTGACTACAACTTCTGCTCTGCATGTCAGTCACAGGACATTTGCTTGGTCTTGCCTTCCAGCCAGTCACAGTACAGTAGGAACAGACTTGCCTAAGGCACAAATGTCACAAATGTGATGATGCCCACACAAAGTGAAACACAGTCAGACAGCTAATGACATGTACATGCAAATATTTTGAATCCAATAATAGCTTCATACCTGGAGACTATTTTGATCTGTTTATTGCAAATATATATTGGTAATTCACTTCGTTGATGTTTTTCAAAATGATAATAATCTGTGACATCAGAGCCAGTTTTGTTCTTTGAGGAACTGTGCAAAGAGATGAACAGAACATGTACGCTGTCATTTTAAATATAGATCATGGCATCCAATGCTTGTTGTGGTCCTTTAAGCAACCAGAGTTTTGTGGTTGGAGCCAATCATGGTCCAATATTTAGTAGACTGTATGGTGTGGCAACTTGAAAACTAGAAGCCTGTGCTACTCTGAAAACTGACTTATTGTGGAAAATATGTTAGTTTCCAGCAGTTTTACTTGTAATATTGATATATGAATAATGATGACATATTTTAAATTTTTAAAGGGGGGGGGGTTGTTGATCTGACATCCTACGTGAAACATATTTTTTTTTTATTTTATAGGGGAAAAACAGACTCTCTCTCTATATCTATCTATCTATCTATCTATCTATCTATCTATCTATCTATCTATCTATCTATCTATCTATAATATAAAACTATCTGGTACTGGAGTCTACAGGTTAATCAGGCCTGATTAGGAGTAGCTGGGACACTTGATTACCTCTCATCATTACTCCTTCACACCATTACTAAACAACAGAAACGTCACAGGAATAGACTCAAAGAGTCAATGATACATTTTGTCTGAGCAAAGGGCCAACTCCCATCCACATCCACCAAGCATCCCCACTTATTTTAATGGCCATATTTCGATGTATAATATGTAAAACATAAGATACTTTCACCTACCTGCTTGATGAAAGGATTTTGGGAAGATCAATGCCCAGTCCAGTCTTTCAAACTCCTTACAATCTTTTAGGCAAACTGACATTCTCAGGGACGCTTGATCTTGCTTATTTTCATTGGTTGGCGGGAATGGCACCATGAGACAGACACTATGGTTTGTTCATGCTGTCTGGATCTAATCCGAGGTGGTTTATGAGATCACCACATCACTTTCGATCTTCTGGGGTTCTGGGCAGACGACATCTTGGCGAGATTATTAAAAAGGGTTAAAACAACACTCATCCTCATTCACCAAAACCCTTCTCTGCCCGCCATTGCAGAAGTTACCTCAGAACTGGAGGCAGGTTCAGATCTGTCCCTACAGCCAGCCCTGACCTAAAGCACTAGCCGAGGAGTTTTGCTCTCTACTTGCAACCACCCTTTAAGACTAGAATCCTTCAACTTCATGGTATCATCAAGGGGACTTAGCTCATCTCAGTTAAGATTCAAAGGGATGTGGCCCAGAACACTCTTGTATTCTAAAACTTAATCATAACATCCTATAATGTCGCAACCTCCCAAGTCGGCACTAGAGCCTGGTGGAGCCCTCTGGGGAAGGGTTTCTTGGGGTCCACTCAGATCTATACATCTTAATAACAGTACCTAGGAGGTTTGCCCACCTCTCATCAGTTTCAAATGGTATTCAATTTACAGAAACCCTGTTCCTTGTTCTTGGTGGGGACCTTCTACTGTTCTGTCTTTCTTTCTGTATGATGCTATTTGTTATTGTAATCGAAAGAAAAACAAGTGATCATCCACACACACACATACGTAACATATATATATGTGTATAAGTTTATAATAATTTTAAATGCCTTTATTGTTTAACCAGTTACAGGGATAACATATATATAATATATATGTATAATTTCCCTTCTTTTTTTTCCAAAGTGTTAATACAGGAGTTTAAATGGTTGCACTCCAGTTGAAGTGATATCATAATTCCTTTGGTCACACAGAGCGTCCGTGCTTGTGAAATTAGAATCATGCTGCTACGCTAAACCACTAGGGGCCAGTAGTAGAACATTTGTTCAATTTGAACATGACGTCTCAACAATACTATCTGGACCCTGATACAGCTCACAGTTGGACAGTTGACACAGGCACAACCAATCTCCAGAGTGATTATCTCAAATGGACAAAAACAAAAATGACGGCATGGACAGCAAGGAATGTTCTGCTGATGGCTATTAAAGAAGAATTTACTGTCCAGCTCTGCTATATATTTCACAACAAAAATCATGTTGTCTGTCTGAGGATTTATGACAATAATGTGCGGAGCTTAGAGAAAATCTTTCTCCTAGCTATTGCAGCCTGGCCTGCAGCAGGAAATGGTGATTTGACAGGATGGAGCAGTGAGAATGCGGTATGGAGGAGAAATAAAACATGCCATCAGTGTTGTAATGCAAATGAATCCACCTTTAATGTCTCTCCGGTGAGCATTTCTCTTTTGCTCTCCATCATTTTTTTTTGTTTCTCAGGTGATAAGCTTGCCTTAGTCTAGCCTTAGTTTAATATGTCAAGTTTCTATAGCAACCCTGTTGCCTGCATGAACTTGTCAGCTAATTTCCCTGTAGGCTGTAAGACAAATAGAGAAACACAGAAAAGTCTGTGAGTTTGTGAGGGTAAGGCCTGATTCTTGAGCTCCATGTCTACTGTTTAATCCTTTAAATGACTGCCACTGCTGAGTGGTAACCAGAGGGAGCCAGTCAGGGTGTGAGAAAACTGCTTTTGATCAATTTAATGACTTCAAATGTAGAGGTAGAAGAACATTCTTTTGAAAAAGCAGTAAGCATTGCAGCGGAAAGAGCAATGACATGAATAGCTGCAGGACTAGAAAAAGTGAGTGGGGATACATCACTGTTAGGACCTTGAGTCTGTCACACCCTCCAATGAAATGAATAGAGTGGACTCAGTAAACAGTGAACAGGAAAAAATGAGAGTTTAATGTTAGGGAAGGTGCAAAACCTGCCTGGCTAATGTGCATCTGACAGCACGAGACACCGAATGTGTGCGGAACACATACGCAGCCCTAGCATTGATGGGGGTCGCTGTCACTGCAGGAATTCCGGCAGCTTTTAGGCTCTGACTGTGACTCTCAAGGTCTATGGAAATGTCAATCATGTGCCCTCGGACCACCTGCTGCTAGCAGGGCTTTGCAAGTCAACCTTGCTACTTTCTAGCAATATATAAATAGTTCTTTGAGTTTTTGATGAGATCGTAATACCTTTGAGAAGCTTGTCAACCTGCAGCACTGATGAAGTGGCACTCCAGATAACTTGCAGGTGACAAAAACCTAAAAAGGCAGAAAAGGCATGTTCTTAATGTAAATTATGATTTACAGATTCCAATTTACTTAGGGCTTTTCAGTATAGAGACATGTTCATATTCAAATAATACAAATCTCAGGTTTGTCCTCAGTAAAAGGAAGGAACGTGTTGATTCCACTTTTATTTGAGTGGCTAAAATCATTCTGAATGTAGCTTTTAAAACAACCCTGAAATATGCACACGGGATTTAACAGTTCTGTGAAAATGGGACTGTATGTTTTACATCTACTTCTACTGATTGCTTTGGTTGATATCGTCTCAAAAACGATCTAAACGATCTAAAATAATGATAATTTGCTTCTGCCCTTAGATATGCGTGTATATGTGAGTTTTGCAAACCGTTGAAACATGTCCCATCTGTGTAGGTGTGATGTCACAAATGAATGCCAACAACTAGGTTTTAATATGCTGCTGCTGCTAAGACCGCCCCCTAACCCCCTTTGGAGAAAATGACTCTGTATCACCTAATTAGTTCCAAATAACATCATTCATTCAAGCAAATCTCTAAGGAAATTCTTAGAAATTATTAGGATATATGAAACCTTTCTGTATCATCCAATTCCGAATACGTACCTAAACTTAGTTAGTCCTATGTACAGCAGATTAAAATGTATTTCCTGATTTGTGCTCATGGTTTTAGCTGAGTTTTTATCAGGTTGCCAATTTTCTTCACAGGGAGCTACATCGCATTAATTTATCTGTGTTAAATCACTGCAGCATCTTTTTCCTTCCCTGTGATGTCATCCTACAGTAATGTTTTTAAGGACAGCTCAATCATTTGAGTAATGTCTGCAAAACATTTAAAACAACACTACACCATTTGTTGTAATAGATTTGACCAAATAAGAGCGGGCACAGCAGAGGGACACATAAATATTGATCTGCTGCTAATAAAAAGCGAAGCTTAATGTCTGAGCACAAGATGTTATTGCTGATTTGGATACTGAGAGCTGGAAATACAAGCTTTTTTTCAACATTGGGCATTTGATAGGGCAATGATTCCAGATTCATGTCTGAGAAAAGAATCGGGACAGAAGTTTTTTTTTTTCGTTTTGTTTTTCCCCCCCCCAACAGTTTGAACACTGCCAAATTTATTTGATTGGGGTATCAAGAGAATATTGCCCATTTGTCCAAAATGTTTTAGAACCATGAACAATCACATAAGAATGCCACCCTTTTATCACTAATGTAATGTAATTTAACCGGCTGTATTCACCTTTTTGTTTAAGGGAATATATTCACAGTTGTTGTGAATGCTGTCTGTGTGGGTCAAGGCTCAAGCAGGGAGAAAGAGAGGCTGGTACCTGAGAAGCAAAAATGGGAAATAAAAATGCACATTTTTACTTAGTCGCTCCCATATGACAATGCAAAAGAGTTAAATTTGATATTCAATCTATTCATTTTCTACTCTTAGCTTTATTCTAGGATTTGATCTATTTATCAGGTGCAGCTCTATCTGCTTGCTAATGTTAGAGAGGTTCTTTATAATGCATGAGCTGCTGTCAAAGTGCATCAATTAGTGAAAGCTATAGTTCAGAAAGAGGCACTGGTTGCCATTCATCTTCATGATTGTTCTCCTTCATAATAGTTTTGGTTCATGGAGTGAAGGCCCTTGAAAGCTTGCTCTTACTTTTAGGTATCAGCTTTTGCATTTCAAAAGGAACTCCCTCTTTTGCTTTCAAAAAAGACCCAATATAATCATGTAGAGCCATGACAGTGCTTCAAACCAAGTCGAGCTGATACGTCTAAAATGGCATCAATAATATTCCACCAATAGAGGAAGGGAAAGCCTCTTAAACTTTCATATAAAAACCCAAACAATTTCATCAGAAGTGTCATTCAGATGGCTCAGTCACGGCAGGTAAAAGTGTTGTCACAAGCATATCATGATATAAAAGCCGAAGCAATGATTGTGCTCCCGCCTGTGTGGCCCTGACATCCTCATCTCTGCCTTATCGATTGTGGATGAACCTGTCACTCAGTGCACTCGCCACTTGTCAATCATACATTTCACTGACACTTTAATGACCCTCATTATGAGGTGGGGCCATATGGCACAATATGTGTGCACGGATGCTTCGCCCCGGCGTCTGGTCTGCCTTCCTGAAAGCAGATTGCAGTGAGGATGAGGCCAAGCTCTTGGACATCCTCCTTTGAATCTCATTGCTCTAGGTACGCTGACAGAGGAAATATGGCTGCAGAGCTGGGGGGCAACCATAATGGACTTTTTGCATCTGCTTCAGAATGTCATCCCAGATGTCCCTTTCTGTCCTGCAAGAACTGGAAAATGAGCAATAGGAGAAAAAAAAAAATCTCTAGAGGGTTACCTTGAAAATTGTGACTTGTATTGAAGATGCTGTTCATATCAAACTGCTTTATATATGATTTTTAATACGGTTTTTATCTTTGTTGTCATCTTTCCCAAACATAAGAGCTTTATGTGACCTGGAGAGAGATGAAGAGCGATAATGTAAATATTTTCAAAGACTGAGATGTAAATACATGACATAAGTACACTGGTTTCATTTAGTAACAGCTTTTCTTTTGGTGAAGCAAGTACAGGTGGCCCTTGTCAAAGTAGTGATAACTGGTTATAAAGCTGTGTCTACTTAACACCACTGCCTTTATTTTAAAAATATTTATCATACTGTCATGTTTATTATGACAATAACTTAACTGAATGTGATTAAACTTTTCATCTTCTATTCTGTGCAAAAATGTCCTTTCAGGATCGTAACATATGAAACACTTTGAATAGCAGTGTATATTGTTGAAATGTGAAATGCAAATACATCTAATGACTACTTGAAAAATTCTACAAAACAAACAAACTAAAAAGTTTTCTTAAGGGATCTGGCTAGCTGGCAAAATAATTTAACTTTTTGATCAAGACTGGGACTACAAAAGACAATGAGCAGTGGTAAAAGTATGAGTCAATCTTGCTGTGAGGCTTGGTAAATTGAGTGAACTTTGAGAGATAAAAATGTTTTAAAATGGTTTGAAATTTGGGCACTTCCTCTTTGTCAGGCATTGTCTCAGTTGTCACTTGAAAAAAAGTCTGTAACAAAAACACAAGATGAAAGTAGTTATTTGTACTATGTGGAGCACTTCTTTGTGTCACTGACACAAAGCGCATATATGAATGTTTTTCATTATTATCTGTATTTGGCTAAATGCAATTGAAAAAAAAAAAAAACATTTCAGCTGAATAATTGGCATTCCCAGCTGGAAGCATGTTCATTTGACGTCTGGTTACCTGCACTTAGAAACTTACTTTACAGCTTTCTGTTTGGGGTCAGTGGATGCTCAGCCTCAGTGACGCCCCAGGTTTGTCCACATAGAGCACGTGAGAGCAGGCCACCTTTTCAAGCACTTAAAAAAACTGTCATTTTCATGTTCACAGCAGCAGATTGATGTCTCTGAGCACAATTTAACCATCTCAGTCTTGTCTTTTCATGCAACAAACCTGCAAATAAGTGCATCCCGTATTTTCACCCCTCAAATATTGAAGACTGCTCTTTGTCTTTTCTACTGCTCAACTTGAGGTCAGATGACTGTTGAAAAAGCACATCATTATTTCATTGGTTACAGCAATTTCATCACTAAATGTACTGCATTACACTGTACATCATTTGAATCCGATAACAGCAATGAATGACTAACTCTGCTATGTAACTGGTATACATTTGTATCTTTTGGAGGTGAATATAATGCCTGTATGGTCTTTCAGTCTGTTAAATATTCAGGCTAATGGGGTATTCATTTAATTGTGCTGTAAATTGTAAGCAGACTTGACCCGGGTCAGTCCTAGAAAAATGATTACATTTGAAAGACTTCTGGTTAGCCAAAAGGTTACAGCAAATAAAATGATACGATTCAAAAGATAAGAATCCTCATCACTTAATTTTAGCAAGAAACAATCTGCTAATGCTAGCTGATTTTCTTGAGTGACTAATGGATACATGTTCCTATTGCTGTAAAAAATAATAAAATATCAAATCGGCTCACTATTTCATTCACTTTATTAAAAAACTATAAGTGTAAGAAAATGAATAAGGGCTTTTTCACCATTTGCAGCAATGCTGATGGGAAGTGCATTCTAGGAAATGCATGGGATTTACATTTTGGCATGTTTAAGTAAATCATTTTTGTCACATATGACATAGGAAATAACTTTAAGCAGACAACAATATTTAAATTGAAAGTCCTTAATGGCTTTTTGAAACACTAACCATTACTGAGAATGAAGGGTCTGATGCTAAGTTGTCAATTTTACATTACTGAACACATGCAATTTTGAAAGTATACTGTCTGTATAAATAATTTGATCTTAAATTAAAAGGAACAGAAAATAGGATGGATTTTTTCAGTCTTCACATTTCGTTTCTATGTATTTCTTTTTGCTTTCAACCCTTTTTTCACATTGTTAAGAAGCATCGAGGGCTCTGACAAAACTTTTGTCAAACTACAGATTGAAAAACAGAGTAGTTTCAAATTCAATTTCAAGCATTTTTCACATCTGGTTATCAGGCCTGTTAAGACAACCTTAAATTTGTTACTTGAACATCAGTTCTGCCACAAAGTGGTTCCGCTTTGTGGGAAGTGTTCCAGGCTGCCGTTATCAATGGACACAACAACACAGAAAGTACATTGTTTTGCTTTTTGTCTCTTGATTGCCATTTACAATTGCAAAAAAAATCAAAATGCAAATGATTCTGGCAGAAATGGATCAGGCTTATTGTGGCCTTAGCTCAATTAGAATGTTTTGCTTGTTTGCAGTGTATAATTTTGGCAAACTGTAACATGCTTTAGTTTAATTGTTCACTTAAGATTCAAATCAGAAGCTTCTTCGTAATACAAATTGTCCAAATGAGAAAGGTAATGGATAATTTGGGCTGTCAGTGAGATATATTTCAGCATCTTTAACATACAACCGGTTAAAAACATTTTGAAACAAACCTTAAATTAGCATCTCAAACGTAGAAGGGTTGAATCTCTTAATGAGAAGCGAGGTTGTCGATGGGTAACGTGTGATGCCACCGGTATTAAGTTTTACAGCCTTGCCTAAATAATTATTACTTCAGTTGGCCTGTCATTGGCAGCTTGACGTTCCTGTCCATGGACTTCAGTGATGTCAGAAGCCAATTGGGTTGAACTGCTATCGTTAAGCCGGAAACAAAAAACTAAATGCTTGAAGGGGGCTAAACACACATGAATGTGCACATCCACTCACTCACTCAATTGCTTGCACATGCCCACACACACATGCACCTGCACAAACACACGCACACACACATACACTGGCATGTCACGTAGCCCTCTTAAAGTAGCTCTTTTGTAGATGATCCATTTTAGGCGTTAAGTGCTTTTATAACTACCTGTCAGCAAGGTTAAACTAAAAACATACCCACATTTTGGGATTGTGATGGATTAATTAACTCTTAAAAGCAATTATTGTTGATACCTTAAATTAAAACAAATTGCTAATTACATAGTAATTTAGCTCATTTTTTCATAAAACAGGGCTTTTATCCCAAATAATCCACCATTGCCTCTTATATTAAAACAGAAATAAACAATAGTTAACTTCAGCTTGTCTGTTAAACTGAACTAAGTTTTATGGGCAAGTAACCAAAGTCACTCTCAAGAACAGAATCCCTGCCCAGGTGTCTTGTCTGATGACGAGCTTCAGATGCAGTTAGACAACTCTGGAATTAAGGAGACAAGACATGCTGAATCTAAAATTCCACAATTGCCCTGACTTGCTGACTCGTGAGCTATGGAAAGGGGTTAGGGCAGACCTTTGCCAAATTTGATCAAATCTTCAAGGGCTCTCATGCGAATATTTGGTGTAGATTCTGTGACAACTTAAAGTCGACTGGCCTGTCAAATATTCTTGGGATATTTTTCGTAATTCACCATTCTGGTGAAATGATTATGGAAGACACCAGGTGACGGGGGCTTACTGATAGAGTCTTGGACAAAATATTGAATGCAAAGAGATAATGGGTGTCAGCTGAAAATATCCATCTGGTGTCAATCCATCAAGTTGACAATTGATATACAGTTAGACCCAGACGTATTTGGACAGTGTCACAATCTTCATGATTTGGGCATTGCATGCCACCACATTGGATTTAAAGTGAAACAACTACAACAGAATTGAAGTGCAGACTTTAAGTCAAGGGGTTGAACAAAAATTATGATTAAGCATGTGGGAATTGTAGCAATTTTCACACAAACGCCCCTCATTTCAGGGGCTCGAACGTAATCAGACAAATAAACATACTTTTTGATTTTTTTGTAATTTGTTGGGGGATTTTGTTGAGAATCCTTTGCAGGCAATGACGAAGTCTGGAAACCGTGGACATCCCAAAATGCCTGGTTTCCTTTTTTGTGGTGCTTATCTAGGCATTTACTGCAGCTGTCTTCAGTTGCTTGTTTGTCGGTCTCTCTGCGGTAAGTTGTCTTGAGCAAGTGAAAACATCTGTACTGTGAAGCACTGTCCAATCAACTTTGCAGCATTTGGCCGAATCGGAGCATAAAGCATATCCCTATATACTTCAGATTTCATCCGGCTGCTTCTGTCTTTTGTCACATCATCAATAAACACGAGTGAGCCAGTGTCATTGGAAGCCATGCGTGCCTATGCCATCACACTGCCTCCACCATGTTTTACAGAAGCTGTGGTGTGCTTTTATTCCAATTCTTCTCCAAACGTTCTCCTTCCCATCATTCTGGTACAAGTTGATCTTAGTCACATCTGCCCAAAGAATGCTACCAGAACTGGTCTGGCTTCTTCGGGTGTTTTTTGGTAAAGTCAATTCTGACCTTTCTATTTCAGAGACTGATAAATGGTTTGGATCTTGTGGTGAATCCTTTGTATTTACTCTCATGAAGTCTTCTCTTTATGGTAGACTTAGACACTGATACACCTACTTCCTGGAGAGTGTTCTTCACTTGAGTAGATGTTGTGAAGGGGTTTTTCTTCACCATGGGAAGGATTCTGCGATCATCCACCACTGACGTCTCCTGTGGATGTCCAGGCCCTTTTGAGTTCCCAAGCTCACCAATGCCTGTTTTTTTTTTTTTTTTCAAAATGTACCAAACTGTTGATTTGGCTATCTCTCTTATGGGTTTCTTCTTTTTCCAGCCTCAGGATGGTCTGTTTCACTTCCATTGAGAGCTGGAATCAACTCCTGACCTTTTAACTTCTTAATTGATAACAGGTTAATGAGGGAAGAGCCCATGCAGCTTTGTGATTTTTTTCAGGCTTTCTAAGTCAATTGTCCAATTAGTTTTGGTCCCTTGAAAAAAAGAGGCGGCTACATTTCTCAAACCTTTCCTCCAATTTGGATGTGAATATTCTCAAATTACAGCTGAGAGGCTGTACTCTAAGCCCATATTGATTATATGATAGTATCCTCAATATGTTTTCATAAACAGCTAAAATAACAAAACTTGTGTCACTGTCCAAATATTTTCGGGCCTAACATCAAGTGATTATCATAAATATTACTTTTGACAGCTATTATTGAGGGATGCTGAGGTTGGAACTGCCAGGTAGAAGGATGATGAAGTTGGTGATGCCAGGTAGGAGGTCTAGAGGAAGACGAGATAGAAGATCTATGGACATAGTGAAAGAGACCATAAAGTTAGTTTGTGTGAGAGAGCAGAATACAGAGAATAGGGTAAGATGGAGGAGGTAAATTCACTGTGGGACTGTTGAAGGGAGCAGCAGAAAGGCAAAGAAAAAGAAGACTTTTGACAGCTATTCATTTTCAAGTTGTCTTTCTCTCAAAACTGCAAACGCTACAAAACAGACGGATAACTCCTTTAACTCCACATCGAGGTTTGTTTGTCTTGTTCAACCTTTCAGAACATCCTTGCAATCTCTGGTATTCATGATAAGCACTTCAGTCACTGTCAGACATCTCTGTGTGTCCAGAGACCGGACATTTGAATTCAGAAATAGAGCAAGTGTGGCACAATGAGCCCATGGAGTGTAGAGCTGCACATGAAAATGTGCTCTCTGACCAAAGCGCTTAAACCCCCGCTGACCGATTGGCCTGGCCTTTTACTGGCACTGTACACACATGCAGACACAGAGCAGGACACTGTTCCCTTTTGTCAAATCGTGCAAGAACAGATACAGCTTCTGTTCCCATGTGTCTACACAAAAACACAATTTCACAAATTTGATTTTCTCTTACGTAAAACTTAGGTCAACTAAAGGTCTAGCTGGATTGTAGTATACAGTACTTTTGATTCCAGCCTATTATGATATAAGAAGCTATACTGAGATGCTGCAAGAGACAGTGACTGCAGTATTTAGATGATTTAAACTGGTACATTCTATCCAATGGCTCTACAGAGCAAAACCACAACCAACACATTTTGTAAGGCTTGAGAAATAAAGTATGCTGATACTGTGACACAGTGGCAGCCTTAGTTTAGAAAACAGGACATCTTTTCATCAAAAAAGGATCTTGTTTCATGTAAAAAACGTCCTGGAAATGCAGTCATGTTTGGCTCCACCGCAATACAGCAGGGTTGTCATCACAAGTGATACTCAAGAGACAGTCTGACTGTACTTGGAGAGTAAATATATACTTTTGAATCCATAAAAAACTAGATCTAATAAGACTGCAAAGATGAGTTTCAGTGTGTCATGTTTGTCATCTATCACCTTGACCGGAAGTGGGATTTTTAGATTATATATGTATTTTATTACTCTCCTCAAAGCTGTCACAGCCAGAACTGTGGAAGAATACGTCTAATGGTGTGTCAAGGCTACATGTTGGATACATAATTCTTTGTTCTGGTTGAGTACAAGGTTTCCATTTCTGTGTGGTCATGGTTCCTTGCAGGCATAGTCCTAGATCTGTAAAGACCTCTATACAAACTCAAGTGAATTAGGTTATATTACATTGATGAAAGAGAAAGGGCTTGATGACTGGACATTATGAATCCATCAATAATGCTTGTAGGCAAAGTGGTAAATGACGATAAAAACCCTTTATCAATAGGTCAACCTGTTGCCTAGATACCATTTACATTTGTCTAGGCCATATTTAATGCCCCACAATTTTAGTTACTGTCTGTCATATGATATCCATATGGAATAACTGAAAAAGCAACTGCAATCCAACATGGAGATATGATTTGATAACTTTTGTAACCAAAAATTCCCCTCCATCTATGCACAATAACTCATCAGGTTTCGGAACTGTGATGCTTCTCATTCCATTTTATTATGATATGCATTTTTTTTGCAGTGCAACAAGGTTATTCAGAAGTTTTCTGCTATGTGATCAGCCAACCATTTTTCTGAATGCAGTGAAGTATAGAGGCTATGATATAATATGTAATTCTGTTCTTAGGCAGCTATGCTTATCTGTGAGAGCGCATGTTTCCAAACTATGGGTTTAAAAAACGGCTCCCTGGCTCACCTACTTGGTATGCCAATGATGGTAAGGTCAAACCTTGATTTAAGAGATTATGAAATATATAAAAAAAAAAACCTCCCAACCTGATGAAAATTTAGGGGGCTCAATTTGCCAAGGGCCTCAGCAACATGCTGCTACCCCGCTGTTTCATGAGTTGACTTTTGACACGAGGAAGGGCAAGGTGGCTCTTCAAGTGCGGCCCTGAGTCGCTCCATCAAAATAAAGACCTGGGTGAATCATCCTCTATTCAATCAAGCTTTGCTGATCAGTATGCACCTGCAGGGAGATGTGTGTGGTGCATTAATAGGTTTTTTCCTGGCTTTCTTTTAAACCCTGAGCCTCATGCTGCATATCAATGCATTTCAAAATCAAATTGTTTTTGTCCTTGTGCAGACGGAGATTTCAAGCTTCAACCAAGCTACCGTGAAAACATCCCACCACAGATAAAACAGCCACAACTAGACTAGTCTGTCTATTTATTTACTCTGCAGGTTTGCGCCTCTGTCGTCAGTGAGTTTACAACAGTATACAACAGTGGCGTAGCTACAGGTCCAAGCATCTGCTCATGTTTGCAGAACAAGCTTGGGCGTTGCTGCCGGGTCATAAAACCCTGTCAAAATGAATAATGAAGGGGTTCTGAGGCTGAGTCTGTGCTAAACCAGGTAGGTGATGTGCTGAGGGCAAAGCATGCTGGGTGCTGTGTGGTGCAGCCGATGGGCTCAGCAGTACTTTGTCATATGCCGAATTGGCTTTTGTGTGGACTCTGAAGATTTTGTGCTGTCAGAGGACAGGGGAAGCTGAAACCTTTCATGATGTCAGATAAACACTTGGAGAGGAATATCATGCTTGGCTTCCAAACAGATTGGAAAGCACTGGGAGGTATTAGGTGGAGGGAGAAGAGAAACAGCTGGGTTTGAGAGTGTGTGGGCCATGAACTCTACTTCAGTTTTCTTTTCCGTCTCTGTTACTCCTCTTTCCCTCCTCTAGCAACACTGTTGGCGAGCCATGACTCTTCAGCAACCCATTAGACAGTCAGTTTTTGAAGTTGCGAGAGGCTTGTTATTTTGGTTCCATTGTCAACAAGATCACTTGTGTCCTTTCAAGTGCCTGCATCACTTTTCAGACATGATTACATACATAGTCACAGCAGTGCTTGAGACTTTAAAGGGGCATAACAAGACAAAGTCAACTAAAAGGGAATTGAAGAGTGAGAGGGCGGACACAGATTGCTGACATAAGATAGTTCTTACCACATATTTGCGCACTGGGATGTTTCAGATTCACAATTCTTCCTGATAATAAGACAACCATAAATATGTTGTTATTCTGCATTGAAGCTTTTGCATTTTGCTGTATTATCTTTTCAGGCTTAGTTATTGAAGACAAACATTAATGCTGAAGCTCTGCTTGGCCTGCATTTCTGATAAAAAATGAGACCAACTGGCAAATCCTCTCATCTTTGTGAATGACAGGCAGCTAAAAGTCTCAAACTTATGAATTAACAGTCAAACTGTATGAGTGCAGCTGCATCATGGTAGCTTATCCATGGAAAGTGAGACCCTTGCAACTTTTGCCTCTGTATCAACCAGCAACTATGCATGTTTGTCATTGTCAGAACCCAACAACTGTAGCCAAAAGTGAAGAAGTACAGGCTGATTTCTGGATTAGATGAAGATTGCTAAATTGAGTGAGGGTTATTTTTTAGCAAACTTAAATGATAAAAACTATAATTGTTCATTAAAGTGTGTGCAAAGAGATCTCATAGCATAGATTTGTTGTAATGTCCTGTGCTGCAGAAAGAGTGGATCCAATATCATATCAATCCAACATCAGTACACCTATCAGCACAATAAAACAATGTCATTAAACATAATTATGATAAACCTGTGCAGAATTTCACATTAAATGGCAAAATACTGACCAACTGACTAGCATTTAATTTAACAATCTCATTAAATAGGAAATTTTACTTCCTCACATCCAAGAATGTTTATACAACAGGTATCTGCTATGACAACAAAAAGCCCCTGTCAATGAAAATTTTCCATGAAAACACTGTGATAAAAGGATATAACCCGAGGGGAGAGCTATGAATAATGAGAAGCAAATTTAATTTATCACTTAATTGCAAAATGTGTCAAAGAAGAATTATCCCAAAGCCTCTCTTCGAGAAGCGATTGTCATATCTAACGGAAAGAATGAAATGAAAAAAGGGAAATATAAAAAGGTGACCTAAATAAAGCCAAATTGTGAAATTGCAAATTGTAAGTGAGTCAGATGGTCTAACAGTCCCAAGACAGCAAAGACCAACCATCACCTTCAACAAAGACTAGAGAGCTCAGATAATTTCATGATATTGTCAAGATTGGAAGAATATGACTGGAAGGTGCAGAGAAATGTCTTTGACAATGCAATTGTGCTGCAGCTCTCATCGCTGCTGGATATCAAAAATGTACAACAATAAAAAGAAATGGATACTTATACGGAATGTTCGAACCCACATTATCCCTCCACTATAACCCCCTAGGAGGGGGATGGCTATGGAAAGAAACAAGTCTGGTTGACCCGAAAATATCTTTGGCTTCTACTTGGTTGTCATATCTATGGCTTTTGATACAGTTCCAGCTGGTGACCCTTGCAATTATATGTCGAGTATTTGATCAACTTAAAATACATGCTTGTGCTGAAGAACTGCAATGGTTTTGTTTTGCTACTCCACTGACGTCAGGGTTGAGTCAGACATAAAATAATGAATGTAACTTAATAGAACCGAAAAAACAGCAACAACCACTCAGAACAATAACAGCAGCCGTAACCGAAACTGAGGAAAAAATAGAAGCGGGTGTGTCATCTCTTGCGAAGCAGAAGAGGAAAGGAAAAAGGGGGAGGAGATGGTATTTTAATTCTCTAAATCAAACAAGGAGACAAGATGGATGGTTTAGCCCATGGTTTAGTATGAAACTGCCAACATAGGAAATTAACTGGGGAATGAAAGGCCCCTTTTCAAAAAAGCAACAAAAGAATTCCTGGTATTTTACATCATCTGCTGACAGGGTCATTCAATGAGATCTGTTGCCAGTGGGGCGGCATGGCTCAGGGGGTTCGAGCGGTTGTCCTTGGAACCGATCTGGTTCGACTCCCAGTTCCCCCCTGGCCTGTTGAAGTGTTGTTGAGCAAGACGCTGAACTCCAAACTGCTCCCCTGGCACTGTTCCTCAGCTGCCTTCCGCTCATGGTTCATCCGTGATGCGTTAAATGCAGTGGTCAAATTCTGCTGATGCTGTGCTCTATGTACCACTGCATGTGATAAATAAAGGCATATCTTCTTCTAGTCGGGCTGGAGCAATAAAATGCACATTTTTCACTTTTCTCTCGATGAGAAGCTACTGACACTAACTCCTACAGTGACAGAATTATGTGTGAGGAACCTGGATGGGATTTCTTTAAAGCTACATACCACTATGCTATCCAGCTTTTGTTTTCAGTATGGGAAGTATGGGTCTTCAGGTTTCAGGAGAAAGTACATACTGTCTTCAAAGTGCATTTTTGTATATAGTAAAAGAAGAAATGTCTTAAAATCGTCACATCCAGTTGTACGTACACCACAGCATCATTGAACCCTGTCTGCTGCTTTTAACCAATCATGGGAACACAAATAGCAGTGCCTGGGGAGCAGTTGGGGGTTCAGGGTCTTACTCAACAACGTTTTCACTAGCTCGACCAACTTGAGAATCGAACCGGGAACATTTATTCCAAGGTAACTGCAAGGTAACTCCTTGGCCACATCAACTCCCTGGTAGCTTACTATATCAGACAAACAATATGTATACTGTTAGTATTTTTAACATTCCTTTTGGTACTTTTTATTTGCGGTTCCACATTATATTGCTTTCTTTAAAATTTGGAGTAAATAAATATATCCATGTCACTGAAATGGATAATGTCACTAAGATTTATTTTTTAATATTGAATTTTAACATGTTTTTCCTTCGCTTATCCTTTTGATATCTTCTTTTTTCTTTTCCATTCGGCTGCTCCCTTCAGAGGCCACCACAGTGAATATATTCTCCATGTCCTCTTCTCTCTCAACTATGAATCTTCTCTTTAGTCTTCCTCTAGGCCTCCTGCATGGTAGTTTCAACCTCAGCATCCTTCTGCCAATATACAGTATTCCCTTTCCCGCCTACGTAAATGACAGAACCATCTCAGTCTGGCTTCTCTGACCCTATCTCCAAAACATTTAACGTGCAGTCCCTCAGATGGACTCCTTCCTGATCCTATCAATCCTCACCACTCCCAAAGAGAATCTCAACATCCTCATCTCTGGTACCTACAGCGCTGCTTCCTGTATTTGCCTCAATGCTACAGTATCTGAATCATACAGCATTGCTGGGCTCACCTCTGTCTATACCTTTCCTTTCATTCTGACTGTTTTATCACACAATACCCCTGACACTTTTCTCTGCTCATTCCAACCTGCTTGAATGCATTTCTTCACATCTTTTAAACACTCTCCATTTGCTCTGGAGTTTTTAAATCTAATTTTAGATACTGTTTTCAAATCTCAGTTAAACTCATTCTGTGTTCATGAATCACAAAAAAAAAAAAATGTGTACTTGATATTCATATGCCATTGTCCCCTTCCATGGGAACAATGGAATATGAATATCAAGCACAATAACTATTGTCAGGCAGTTGACAGTGACTTCCAAGACTTGACAACTGTATTTTCTTCAGACAAAATGTTTTCCTCTGATGGCTAATGGAAGAGAGGATTCTGGAACGGTAGCATTTTGAATAATATAAATGTGAGAGCGAGCAGACTGACTAACCCACAAAAGAAACTCATTTTGATGGTATCTGATCCTTTCAGTCACTCATTAGTTGTTCCCCCAAGGTGAATTTTTCAGCTGAAAACTAAACTAAAGCAAACAAACAAAAAGTTACATTTTTTCCAACCTTGATAGCTATTACTTATCTCAATGCAATCTAAAGTTTTCTTTGAAGGCCAAAAAGTAAATACTGACTGCAGAATCTTCAAATTTGATCCAGACTGAGGATTGGATTTGTTTTCACTATGGGGAAGAATATTTGGTGGAGCACCTGAGTAAAAACCATGAATACTGCTGTGGTGGATGCCTTAATGGGCTTGCTAAAACCTCAGTGAAATGTTATTCGCTTTAACTCAGATATCAGCATTCATA
This sequence comes from Fistularia commersonii, assembly GCF_037954325.1. NCBI lineage: Eukaryota > Metazoa > Chordata > Actinopteri > Syngnathiformes > Fistulariidae > Fistularia > Fistularia commersonii. The sequence continues at coordinate 7,489,243 of NC_141302.1, forward strand.
ATATTCATTTCTATATGTCACCAGTTATTTCCTTCAAATGAAAAATGCCTTTTCTGTGATGTTACCTCGGCCATGACATAATGTGATCCACATTTTTCTTATCTATGTAAAATGTAAGCAACAAAAACTGTATTTTACTAATCTCACATTCACTTGTTGGGATCAGATTAAAAAAAAGTGTGGTTCCATGTTCTGCAGATAGAACTTGGAGTATAACAGTATAGTTTGAATCAGGGGGAAAAAGGCTGCTCTGCACAACAGGGCCGTTATCTTTCAGCCGCACCTCCAGATATGTTTACCTGTGCTTCGGTCTTTGCAAGCAGGAAGACAACTGAGCCAGCTCTGACTGAACTTGGTGGACGGGTAGAACCTGAAGAATGACAATATCAGCTATCAGAAAAATATTCAGTGCTGCGATTGTGCGGACTTTGAACTTTATGGTAGTGTCCTATTGTCTGACAGTTATATGACTCATGGAAAGTCGAACTTATTTTTTGGCTGACACATCCTGATAGAGAAAATGACTGAGATTTTACTTCTCTCACTGCTGACCCCCCTGTATTTTCAGAACATGCCCCTGTTCACCGAAAAGGGGGGCGGGACTGCGGATGAATCCAAACGACAGGTGTTTGAAATTACTCTTCATTGTCCGGTATTTTGTTTAATACCTAACCCATTTCATTTTCAGTGATTGATTTTTCAATCTCACATGCGCTTTCCCCTCCATCTTTTGCAAATATCCAAGCACACTGGGAAGTGGAGCCCCTCAGCACAAAAAACACAATAAAAAAAAAACAAAAACTAAAATCACATCCTTGAAGGGGGAACTTCAAACATCGCCAACTGCTTGCGTTATAAAAAAGTCATAATGCATAAATCCTTGCTGCATTGGATTGGTAAGGTCATTTTTTTTGCAGCAGTTTAATTTTCTTTTTTCTTTTTTTTGTTTGCTTCAGGCTTTGTAAATTTAGAATAACATATCAAATCGTACACTGCTATTTCTTGAATTAAATCTGAGCACGAGGATGCTAGCAAGGCTGATGTGAACTCATTTGCTGGAGTATGTTTTCATTTGGGGTATGTATGTTTGTTATTATTTGTATTCATGCATGCTTAGGACAGTGTTGCAACAATCATTTGCAGGAAGAGGAAAGTCTGACTCTACTAAACAACGAAGATAAAAAGGATTCTTCATGACATCAGGTGTGATAATTTGGTTCCACTGGGCAGTTGGTTACCAATGTTTAAACATTTGATCTTTATGTCGTGCATACTGAAAGTGAATGGGCTTTCAGGGGACATTTTTTGAGTTCAGTTAAAATGTTACTTAAGCCAGATCCTTAGCGATATTAACTTCATTCCTTTAAGACATGATTTTGAATCATGTGAAGCATCTCCCATTAAAGTTATAATTACAGACACAGGTATATTTAAGCTAGAGGTTATCTTTGATTTTTTAAAAGAGGTATATTTTTAGGATGTAGAAGTCAAGAATAAAAACATGCCGGTGGAAACAAATCATTCATATTTTGTTGTCTACAACACTCATACTGCTCATACATAGTAAACCAGGGCACTGCCTGATTTGCCCCTGAAATGACTGAAGATGTTGACAGTTGAAGACTTTGACTTCAAGTGCAGCAAATCTGCAAGTCTGCCTCGCTCCAACTTCCATCTCGTCGCTGTTTGACTGATTTGTTATTATTTGTTTCCTCATGCTTCTCTATAGTAAAACTGAATAATAATAATAATAATAAAAATGAAAGTACTGATTATAGTAATCATATTTATAAAGGGCCTCTCATAAGTGTTGAATAAATGTGAAGAGTAGAAAACAATGAAACTGAAAAAAAAATGGACTAATTTTATGTCTATTCCATCTATCTTGTAGTCAGATTGAATAGCAGGGATGGCAATTTCTAATGAACCTATTGCATGTTTTTTGGATTGTGGGAGGAGATTTTCGATAGCCGAGAAAATACAAGCAGACATGGGGAGAAATGTGCAGTCTTTAAACAGAAAGGCCCCTTGTCTGGATTGAACCAGGGACATTCTTGCTATGTGGCGAACACTTAACACTTAACACCACCCTATAAAAGATCCTACACGTTATCACTCATTTAAGCCTCTGCTGAATTGAACTGGAAACTGAATCTGTGATTAAAAGCGCTTTCGTGCAGTCCTTTTATGAGATGTGAGCTCTTGAGATTAGGAGCTAATGTGTTTATTAAAAATACAGGAAAAAGAAAATTAACCCTTTTTTTTTCTTAACGCAATATGTAAAAAAATTCTTTGAGCACAGTCATGAGATCAAAATATGTAACCTTTAAATCATGTTCAAAAATAATATTAAACAGATAAAAGAAACTGAAGGTGATCAAAATTTGGAAATAAAAATATTTTTAATCAAATAAAATACAGGAAAAAGAAAATTAACCCTTTTTTTTCTTAACGCAATATGTAAAAAAATTCTTTGAGCACAGTCATGAGATCAAAATATGTAACCTTTAAATCATGTTCAAAAATGATATTAAATCAGATAAAAGAAACTGAAGGTGATCAAAATTTGGAAATAAAAATATTTTTAATTAAATAAAATACAGGAAAAAGAAAATTAACCCTTTTTTTTTCTTAACGCAATATGTAAAGAAATTCCTTGAGCACAGTCATGAGATCAAAATATGTAACCTTTAAATCATGTTCAAAAATAATATTAAATCAGATAAAAGAAACTGAAGGTGATCAAAATTTGGAAATAAAAATATTTTTAATTAAATTAAAAAAAAAAAAAAAAAACAAAAAAAAGTGGGATAAAAGAGGCATGGTGCTGCTACTCCCTATTCCAGGCAGCTTATAACAAGTAGCCCCAAGCAAGAGCAAAAAGCAGAGTGTGGGGGTGAATAAAGTCTCAGAGGAGGGCGCATGAGATTTCAGTAAATCTTACCTGTCAAGCAGATGAAACTCCTTGTGCTCTAATCTTGCAATTCAGACTGAACATGCCTTTTATTGTATCCTTGTACCTTTCACCGAAACGGGTAAAATCTGAAGTCTGATGGAAAGTGAACTTTAGGTAGAGTCTTGCTTGCAAAAGAAATGTCAGTTAAAAGTCAGATCTGATAGTTTGAGATCTTTCAGTCAACATAGCTGTCCTATAGGCATAGCTAAATAAAGGCCAGTCATTAGATGCAAACTTGGGAAATGACATGGAGATCTGAAACTGGCAAAATTATAAGGAACTTAACACAGCAATCAATAAATTACAGTCTAGCATTAAATTCAAATTCATGCAAATAAGAAATTGAATATAATCATACAACATAAATTAATATTCAGTGTAAAAATGTGTTTTTTTTACATTACTACTCTTAGTTTAGAAAATTTGGACTCCCTTGGTAGGCAGAATCTTCTTAACATAATTACAAGATGTAAGATGTCTTTTTGCTGAATTTTGAATTTCATGGCAAATGATACTTGGGCATTTAAAGAGAACTACACATCTTCCTTTGAAACAAAGCCAAAAAATCTTGTCATAACATGAAGGTAAACAAAATTACACATCATAATACTGTTCAGTTTGGAACGAAATCAGGTATTGCCCTGAATGTTTAAATGTACTGTGGAAACATTTGAACAATGCCTGCTTGTTCAGTCCTACACACACTGTTCCATCTGACCTATAATGTAACATCTGCTCATAAACCACCCACACATTACAGTGGCATGAAAAATGTGAGAGAATAACGGTAGACTGTGACACATAAGCTCACCTTAAGACTCCAGTTATATGGTTCTGGTGACGTTCCCACCTGGCTGATTGCCTCTGGCAGCCTGCCTCGGAGCACAGTGTGCTAATGAGAAATGAAAAAGAAAAGGTCTAATATATGCTGATAGTTCAAACAATAATTCAAGACATAACCTGTGATTTATTTATTTTGTCCTTAAAAAGTCAAAACTGACTAATTATGAAGGAAAACTAAATGAGAACTAGAAGCCAGATCAGTCATTAAAACTCATCTGTAGAAGCAAAGACTTGATCTTTTTATCAATGGGTTTTTGACCCGTGTAAAGGATTCAAAAAGCTATGTTAAATGAATGAATCATATAGCACGTACAGTAATACTTTATTGCATATAGTCTAAATTCAGCAAAATTAGTTTGGTAAATCCTACAGAGCACTTATTAACAAATTAATCATAGGCAATTACTGCACAAACCCTTGCTGCATTTATTTATCTATTTTCATTATTTATGAATAATTTACTTCCATTTTGGTTGTTATTAACATAACTATAATAAAAAAAGGCATTACATTTACCATGAGATACAATAAAAATGGGTATAGTGTCATTAGATATAGAATTCTAACTGTTTGCAATGCCCTTTGCAGTAGCAAAGAAAGGCATGATTTTCCTTGGGTACAACTGGAGAGTGAAAGCCAAGAGAAAACAAAATCCATATACATTTATCTCTGTCGTGGAGAAAGATAAACCAGAAGCAACATAAATAGATCAGTCAAGGTTTGATTATCTAATCCAGAGGGGAGCACAGGAAATTTGAATTGGAGGAACGTCTATTCAAAAGCAGTGGCAATGTATTTTGAGATATGGAAATGAAGAAACAACTAGTTTCACCTGAGGCACATTAGCTTTGAATTAACTAAAGAAAAAAGGGGAAAATAAATGAAAAGAATAATTACATGTCTTGAGAAATATAAACTGTCTTTCTCACAGGAAATGAACTGCTCCACATAATGCAAAATAAAATCTTAACCAGGTTGGTGTAGTCTTTATTATAGTATTGTCTGGTTTCAGTTTTGAGGACAAATATAATGGATTGTACCAAAAAAAGCGTCACTCACGGTAAAAAGGCTTGAGGGAGGGAACAACTGGAGGATAAAAAAAACATGGAGGAAATTGAAAAGATTGCCAGACTAAAGCAAAAGGAATCAGCAATGAACTTACATAAAAGACAGAGCCCCGTTGGAAATGATGCAGAAGTTTATTCATTTGTGTTGACTAGAAATTGTACACAGAATCCACGATTTGTTTCACCACGCAGGATTTGGAGTATGGGGACTGAGAAATACACACGTTATGCCATGCTCCGAAAATAACTCAAAACGCCTGTGAGGAATGAAGTGAATAATTATTTACATTTCGGGGACAGAGTTAAGTGCCAGCAAATATACGCTGCATTACAGAAAAGCTCCTGAGCGTTTTAGCGTTGACGGATTTCAGTCTGTGGATTTTGTGCAATATGACAGCAGATTTAAATTTAGAATTTAGGGATACATATATCGGCGCACATTTAAATATGCAGTGCAACATAAACATTTTACAAGGAGTGCAAGATGAAGTATCGACCACTTGATGGCTTCAAATTTAATTTTACCCAGATTTATAGTGGCATTCCAATAAAAGCAATGAAGGACAGCAAAGCCATTAGCAGTTCTGAGACGGTTGAGTTTCTGTTTTTCATTACAAATAACTGTTATAAATGTTGTTTCACAGTTTCCAAGCATTGGCTAAATGCCCTGACTAAGCAGCATCAGCCTCATTTCAAAGGCTTACACAAAATTTCTTCTGTAAACTTGCCGAAAAGTAAAGAACAAAAGGTTATACTAGAATAAAATAATGGACCAATTTTACATTTTCTCCTCTTTTCATTCTTTCATATCACAATGCAGGTAAAATGCTGGTGCTTTCAGTAGGTCACATCAATCGTTTCAGTATAACGATACCAAACTTTTCTCGCAATTTTGGGAGCTCACTTTTTTCACAAGAAACACGTAGAAACATTAGGAAGAATGGAAACGTTGAAAGATGTAGCAACATAGTTCAGTCGGTAGAGAATTTTGGAGATGTTAAATTTCAGCAACATCTCTATGTTGTTGTATATGATATGTTGTTATCAGAAAAGCAGAGGGGATTGACATTCTCCCATACTGTACATGTGAACATATTTTTGCTGATCACTTTCATCAATTTAGACCAGTGAGGCAAAACAATGTCTGTAGAACATCATATTGGGGGAATTTTTGAAATTTTGGCTGAAAACTGTGCTTATGCATATTTTTCAGACCAAGTGAAATATCTGAGCTTATCTAACCAATTGCAGCTCCAAAATGTTATTTCAAGTAGGCCATTTTTAATATTCATACATCAAGTTCATCAAGTAATTAGGGCATTATTTTAGCCTTGATGTTAATTTAAAAAACAACAACAGAATATCATAGTTTAATATGTTAGCATTTGTAAAATTATTACTCTTATGCAGTAAAGATGACTTAAATTAAGTGATCCTAATACCAGTTACTGACGTTTCAATACCTGTACATGTTCAATATGTTTCCTAATGAATGGTCGAATACAAAGAACACAAACAATGACAAGCTAATGTTGGAAGTATATGATAATGGTGCCCTGAGATAGTGAATAATTTTCAATGTCAGCTTAAAGGTGATTGAAAGATGTAACAAAGTAGATCGAATTCCCGATGGAAAGCATTCATTTTTTTCCCTCTACGTGTGCAGTACATTAGCTGTATAATATTATTACTCCAGCAGAATTTTGATCACTTTGTATTGATTTGAATCCTTATTTTGCTGAAGTCTACAACAAGAGTCTTGTTCTCTGCTGCCTGAACAGAGAAAAGGAGGACATCTATCCGAATTTGCATATTTTGTTAAAACAGCGGCATGTGTTGCATATTTCTAACCAACACTGTCTTTCAGGTGCCTCATCATTTTATTTACGTTGGAGGTCTTCACAGACTGCAAAGGCACCTCATCCGAGGTATCCACCTGGTTTACATAGGCCTGAGATTCTTCCTCCCCATGCTGGTTCCTTGCAAAATTCACAAAGACCTGGAATATCAATGAAAAGAGGGTGTTACTTAAAAGCAAGACAAAACAAATAATACATCAAAAGTGCTGACGGGCCAGCAGACAATTCATTTTGCATTACAATTTTGGTGTTCTCCTGCCCCGTCTTTCAAGTAAACATAAACAGAGACAGAGTGCTGGATGCATGTGAATGATTTGCCCACTACGAGCAACGAGGCATCAAGCAAGAGTGTGGACTCACACAGTGAACGTCAGTTTGACATCTCTGACCAGCAGAGAAAGAGAATAACACAATCATTCTTCTCTCTGTGATGTCCATTTAATGTCAGCAGAAATCAATCCTTTGCCGTTCATAAAAAGCTGTGTATATTTCATTGTGTTATAAACGTCACTGTAGTCCAGCTTTTTATTCTCTTTGCATTTTCTGTCTTATATTTTCAGGGATTCTATTCCACAGAGAACCCAGCAAACGGGATCATATAAAATAATAAGAGCATTGCTTTTACATTAAAAGCATTTCTAAGGCTATGTGGACATAAAGGAACATGTGAATTACTAGACGACACTGAAAATCTTAACAGGAAAAAATTCTTAGCAATTCCACATGAAGCGGGGGGTTATTATTAATGATATCCACAAATTGAATCTATTTTATGTTCATACTGTCATAAATACTATAAAATAAATTATATCTTATCTCTGGAAAAAAAATGTGAAATGGATGGTATTTAATTATGAAAGGTGCATATAACTTACTTAACAAGAATTTGGTATAAGCATCCTGCTTTTATACAGTTCCACCCAAGCATCCATTGGGCTGTTACCAAAAGAATTATAGTGAGAATACTAGACACTAGAAAGAAATTCATATATGGCAGTGCTTCAGCCCAGAGATAGGAAGGAGCTCAGACGTAGTGCTGCAACAGATAACTCTCTATGGCACAGAAAGATGTGTGCATATGCTACCATTGCTTGATACTTTATACATTGTTCTGCAGCATAAGTCTAATTTTTAAACTGAACTCAGTCTTAGATCAGTCTTAAGAGGGAGGTTTGTCAACTAATCATGTTAATATGGCGCTTTGAAGCAGAAAGATGCATTTCCTCGTTCAGTTTTTGGTCCCTTTAAAACCTAAATGCGGTAACCTGTAACAGTTTTTCCAATAAGGGGACACTGCTTTACTGTCACGTCTTGAGGATGTGTTGGACAGACTGGACAAAGCTTCTTTTGAAATTAACGATACAATACGCACATTCTCTCACTAGTTTCTTCTCAATACTCACAATTAATTATTTTCAAGTTTACTTACTTAGACAACTATAATTAGGTATAGCAAAACAAAATTACCTTGCTGAAAATAGTGTAGATTGAACATTTTTGGGCCAAGTCAAGATGCTAAATTCATAAGAACAAATACCTATGACAGCTTAAAGGGGAAATTATGTCCTTTATTCCATTTTTATGCACATTCAGTGATTTTTAGTTTTCATACAATCTAGCATCCTGATAGTTTACCAAGATAGAATATTCAACTGATATTCCTTGCTTTGTATAGGTAATTATAAGATATGTATTTAACCCTTCATTTGTTGTTCTATATTTTAATACTTGTTTACAGTTTGCTGCTTGACGTAATTATAATTCTGTTGTGCAAGCATAATGACAATAAAGTTCTTGTATCGGATTGTAGGTGTGGCGTAAGCTACCCGTAGCCTGAGGCTAAATTATGTATCTGCTTGTGTGATGTCCAACCATCAGCATTGTGCATTAAGGTCACAGCTGTAAAAGCGTCTTATCAACGGACGAAGCATAAAGAGAGTGAGAACGGCAGAGGCAACACGCAGCCCCTGACCCCAATAGTGGCTCGGATAGGCAGGATTTGCTGAGGCATGCAAACATTTCATAGTCAAGGAGCTGGTTCTGATATTTCAATTTATGCATGCTTGTATTTAGCCTTCTGCAAAAATCCTGGGATGATAGAAAGAGACATTCACATGGTAGAGTGTACAGCATTTTTCACTGCACTGATGTGGAAAAAAAATCTCCTGTGTGATGGATTTTCCTTTCTTGAAGCAAACTATCCACTCATGATCTGAACATAACGCATCATTGCCACTGAGTGGCGTTTTCTTATAAAAGGATGAATTCAGGCATTAATTGCATTTCACAGGGTGCACTGACTGCATTTTTAATGCTTGTTCAGGCAGAGCAGTGAAGAGGATGGACAATGGAACCACCACTTAATATGATTTTTTTTTTTTCTAAAACAATCGATACTACTTTCATGAAGGTTTTATGCTTGCATTATCTGTTCTAGAGATGTGTTGATTCATTTTTATTTAGGCCTTGGAGACTGTGAGTCATATTGCTGGTTAGGTATGCTGGGTTATAATGAGAGGTAGTGCTAATAATTTGTCCAATCCATTGAAATGAATTCAGGTTGACAAAATACATCTCTCAGTTTGGCCAATGCTAGAGATTATGTTGCCAGGACAACGGCTGCTGTTAAACCCTCTTTCTGGCCTTGACAGGAATTTTTTCATGCCTACTGGCGTCTTTGGCATGGACAACTTGCATGACCGCCTTTGTGTTTATATTTGCTTAGTCTGCCAACTGCAGCGTTTTCCCTACTTACCTGTCTCAATTTTAAATGTAAAAACTATTGTTAGTCTGGCCGGCAAACCGTCTCTTGTTGCATGTTGGGAAATACATGTTATGCATGGCTATTAAGTCACACATTTACTTATTTTAAGTGCATGCATCTAGGTTCAAATACAAAGGCCGCAGGATTTTGTTTTAAAATTAGTTTAACATTAGATCTGTTCTCCAATATCTCAGTTCATGCTGGTCTGTCAAGAATCTTCTGTTTATCAGCATCCAGTTTGGTAAAGGTGTTCCCAATATGAAACTAAAAAAGATGGTTTGCCCTCGAGCCAAGTCCAGTATGAAACTGTTGAGACAGAGCCTGAAATTCAATAGATTTTGATAGAAATTCAAGTATTACAGAATTCTGAAAGCAAAATTATTAAAAAAAATTTGGTTCATCGAGCAGTATAAAACTCTCTGGACGTTATGTTGAATAAGCTACTAGTTGAACAAATGCTGCTTTGCTCATTCAAAGTGGTAACTCCAAACTCAACTCCCCAAAGAGACCTGATACACTCCTCACATTAATATGTGGTATTGTCAGGGCACTTTAAGCCCTTGTGATAAGGTTTCTGGTGTCAGGATTTTGAAAAACCTTTTCCACAGCTGAGAGAGGAAACCCACAGGGGTGCAACCTCCTGGCAGAAGTGATAGTACTGTATTTTATTTTCCAGATGTCTGAAAACATTATTCAAAGAGAGATTGCGGTGCTCTCTGAGCTGATCAAAAGAGATTACACTGCCATTCATCACCAGATTTCAAAAACGTTATTCTTTCGCAGGTAGTGTAATGCATTTTTAGTTGATAAATGACAAATTGATTCTGCTGTAGTATGCTGTACATTCCCCCAAAAAGTTTTTTTTTTTTTTTTTAACAGTTGTTTTTTAGAAGTTTGTGTCTGTCATTAAACTGAAGAAAAGGGGGGCTGATCAAGGGCTGCTGAGCTATTTCAGGTTATTCAGGGCTAAGAATGACCCATGGTATTTTTCAATTACTCAGTGTACCTTGAGTTTAACAAATACTTGAAAGATTGTACACAACATTGAAAGTGGCAACATGGAGTTAATATCTGTGCATCAAGCCTTAGATGGCCTTGCTACTGTGATTAACAGAGACTGAATGTGTTTCCTGTTTGTTGAGCCACTTCAATTGTGAAATCCACAGAAATCAGCCTCTGTTGAGGGTGAATACTTTTCTCTGACAAGTGTAATGATGTGCTACAATAAAATTGAGAGAACTATTAAAGCCAGGGGTCTAGGAATGATATTGGTATCCAAGTTTGCCTTAAAAAAATCAGAATAGCCAAACAAATGTCCTGACAGTTTAATGAGTGATGTACATTTATCTTATGTTCTATCGTAGGCTATCTTAAAAACTTGAAAATCATGATTCTTCAAACACTGTGAGACATGATCCAAGTGTGTTCCTGCAGTTCAACAAGTTTGATTACCACCAGAAGGAATTGCTCTCTGTTTGTCAGTCACAGTTTCAGCTGAATAATCAAGGTCAAAGTGTACTATATTTCAAGTGGTCAGACCAAAAAAAAATAAAATAAAGAAAAAAAAAAAAAAAAAAAAAAAGGAAAGCTTCAGGGCATTCTGACACATCCATTCTTACAAAAGGGAGGTTAATAATAAGTTGACATGTCTGCTGATGGCTTCCAAAAGGACCATTAACATGAATAGACAAAGTCAGGTGTATACATTAACTTATTATATTTCTAAATAAAGTAAGTTTTGTCTAAAAATCTAGGGGGTGGCAGTTGACTGTGACTGGGATGGGGCTTGTGGTAAAAATATTGTTATAAGAGCTAAATATGCCAACTAAAATCAAAACACATACAGTCATATATTCATAATTCATTCACAGTGAATTTTTTCAGTGAAAAGTTTTTTTAATTTCTATTTTTTATCATTGACATAAAAAGTGTCATATCATTTACGATAATTATGTCAATGTACTTAAAAAATGGACTCAGTCATTTGATCATATGGACTCATAACTTACATTTTGTAGTTGTTTCAGTTTTTTTTTTTTATTACAATAATCACATTAAGCTATTTCACTGATTTTAGAAGTGAAAAATAACTGATAGGGAATGATATGTCATCAACTTTTCGAACTGTACTTTCTGACTCTCCTCAAAGATTTTCCCAATCCAGGGTGCTGAATACAACTTAAATCAAATAAGAAATAATCTGAAATCAATAATCTTATCTCAAACTCTTTACCCATCCCATTCTTATTCATTGTAGACATTTTAACAGTTTCACCTTCAATCACTTATTAAGCTATTAAGCATTTGTTCCTATATTGGCTATTTTATTTAATTTCCAACACATATTGAGATAAAGCTTTCTGTCAGAATAATGGTCCCTCTTTTCTTGCCAGTATTCAGTCAAAAAATCTGGTCACAATGCATTTCACTACAGAATCTATCAGGATGTAACACTGAAATGACAAATTGTTCAGCTGCTACATTTGTCAAAATCTTATCATTCTTGTGCTAGAATTGGTTGAATGTATTTCATGGATCAGATTTAAACCCTTTTATAAGACAAATTTAACAGACTAACCTCCTTTGTTTTCTTGTTATACTGATAAATGAGAACCAGCATGAATGAAGGGGGTAAAATAGAAGTGTTTTGAAAGAGGTGAAAAGGGTATTAGTGTGTTGACTGTAAACTGAAAAAATAGTACATGTTAAAGTTGAATTAATTCATAATGAAAATGAAATTGAAATATATCAATAACAGTCAAACATGTATTCAAAGTGAAATGTAGGAGATGGTAGGAATGTAAAAATAAACATAAACAAAGAAGTTGATTAATGGATTCATGGATTGATGTGGTGCAGAATGTGCTATTGTGCTTGTTTTAAGTAGCAAATACAACTTTGTCGCATAATGTGCTTCCAAAAAACGATTTATCTGGTCACATTTTCCTTTCCAATGTTCAGTTTGCTCTGCGCTTTCCTGGCCAACAGTGTTAACGCATTGAGCTCTAGGGTCTTTGGATCAATATTAATTGTAGAGCAAGCTGAGTGTTATACTATAGGTCAAGGCTCTTCTCTATAAATCACAAGCTGAAAGGTGACTGTCTGGGGCTCCACAGCTTCTCCAGTCCTCCCCTTTGTGTTTGAAAATGACCTCCTGCTCCACCTTTGATTTATTTACTGCCTGGGATCTGGTATATGTTGACTACTACTTAATGTGAGACAAGATGACAAAAAGGTTAAATCCAAAATCTTACAAGTTTAGAGGCACAATGTATGATTTTCTAGGAATCCCCTTAAGAACAGAAAAAGTGACTCTTAAATTCCATTATGCTGAAGCCTGAATAAAACTGTGCTATGTTAGAAAGAACTCTCTAAACCCTTTTTTAACTCATTTTGTTTTCCTAAATTTCTTTTCTGCCAAGTGCTACACTAATTGCACTTTATAAGATGGGTGTTATTATGAAATTAAGTTATACACTGGGGGATGCTAGCTTGGGATCTCTGTTGAACACTTTCTATTACATAATTTACATAATTAACTGCAGAGGAAATGCACCAATAAATGCAATGACATATTACATCAGTTTCTAAATATAAGACTGTACGTTGCACCCAAGGGGAAGCTCTCCAGTACAGAGAGGACTTATGACCTTTTGGACCCTTTAGAGGTTATTCTCACCTCCCACCAGCTCATCAGCCACTGAGATAATAGCAGGCTTGGAAGACCTGGCACACTCAGTTTCACCTCTGAGCACCTGATTGCATCAGGTCCCTGAGGCCATTTCAAAAACACAAGGTAAAGTGAGTCCATAACATGCCGGGCCTTGTTTACCTCACCAATCAGGGCTAACTATTTCACTTGGGTTTGAGTTTAGATGAAAAAAAATGAAAAAAATTGTTTAAGAAATAAAAAAAATAAAGCCCTCGCTTGAGGAGCATTTGGTTACGAAACCTGTCAATGCAACTATCTTGGACAGCAAAGTACTGTCTTATCCTATTTGGTCAGTCAGCCAGCCTACATGGAAGACGACAACGTGCTAGCAATGACAGATCTTGAAATATTATGCAGGACTGAGAAGACACTTAATATGTGGATTTTCTTGATTGCTTTAACAATCTACTCAATTGAGCTGGCACTCCACAGAATTATAAACAATAGAACTTGGCCCCAGATACTCCAAGTCGGACTGAAATTGCACACATCGACAGTGAACTTTAGATGAAAGTGCTCATCTTCTGCTTCGACTCTTTTGTTCTCATGAATAAGTCATGTTTTTATCCAGACTGACAACTTCTCACACTGGATACAGCTGGAACTTTGCCAATGTGTCATCTGGCTACAGTAAAATATGAAACTCATTCAATCCCCTTTGTTCAAAATATGCATCCTCAAAAATGAGGAGATGGGGTTCTTGATAAGTTTGTTTATAATTTCCATTTGTTTTTTTTTTCCTCCTCTTGGCTTTTCAAATATTTATTTCTAATGGTAAGGAAAAGGTCAGTCACTTATCCATTTCCAACTTCTTGGAATTTTCAGGGTAATCAGAACATACCGCATCTCAGTCAAATGCATATTTTCATGAGAAAATTCATAAAACTGATGAATGATTGGCTTTTCTTGGAGTTGAATTGACTTCTCTCATTAGTAGTCAAATAATGGATCCATACCTGGTCCAGCGTAGTCTGGGAAACAGAGTAGTCTTCGACATCCAGCATTTCTTGATGGATGGTAAATTGATTGAAGATGTTAGCCAAAGCCCCCCGAGAATAAGGGAGCTGATACTGCAGTGTGTTGTGATGCTTCTCCTTAAGAACACACCCCGGAAAGGTCTCCTGGATGAAGTCTTCAACGGGCTTCAAAACAGGAGGTGAGCCACCAACCCTTACAATTACTGTGTAGCCATCACCAAACCTAAGACAAAAATCCACAGTAAAAAACAAGACCACAACAAGACAAAGTGGAGGTTCTCAGTCATCCAGGTCATGGTTAATTATTGCCAAAACCTTCCTCTCATAGCAACTGGACATGATTTTTAGCCCACATAGACCAGGCCCCACTGCACACTCCAAACCACCCGGAAATATCCAGCACCAAATCAAGACCCCGGCAATTATCATCTAAGCCTTAGTCTTTGTGAACCAACAGGTTTCTCTCTGTATTTTCCCAGTCAGACAGTTTTGGCTACACCGACAAATTGGCTACAAATTTTAATACCGGTAAGTCCCCAGAAGATATATCTTCGTTTCCCCCTAATGATAACCCCATTAACACAACAACAACGGGGGGAAAGCAATTTCTTCCTTGGGCATCAATTAATTCTGTTTCAAGTATTCTGATTCTGAACCTTCTTCAACCTGGTTTAAGCAAAAAAACTCTCCCATCTCCCAACCCTGGTGGTTATATTTGGAAACTCCCCAAAGTCAATTCAAACTGAAGCAGCCTCTAAGATAAGAGGTGAAACGTGTTCAAGGGAAGAAAATCAAGTCCAGTTGCTATGAGAGTAAGATTTTAACAAAACAGGGCAAAACCAAAAAATTCAATGTTCTCAGATCAAAACATTTACAATCATTTATTAGGCATACTTTGATCCTTTGGATTTTAAGGTAACATTAGTAGGAGAGGCAGCGGTAGATGTTCTGACTCGATTATTCAACAGGATCTTAGAGAGTGAGACGATGCCTGAAGAATGGAGACAAAGTGTGTTGGTGCCTATTTTTAAAAATAAAGGGGATGTGCAGAATTGCGGCAACTATAGAGGGATAAAGTTGATGAGCCATACAATGAAATTATGGGAAAGAGGAATGAAAACTAGAGTGAGAGCAGAAGTCAGCATTTGTGAACAGCAGTATGGCTTCATGCCTAGAAAGAGTACTACAGATGCAGTATTTGTGTTGAGAATGGTGATAGAGAAGTACAGAGAAGGCCAGAGGGAGCTGCATTGTGTTTTTTTAGACCTAAAAAAAGCATATGACAGGGTGCAAAGAGAGGAGCTCTGGCATTGTATGAGGAAGTCTGAAGTGGCAGAGAAGTATGTTAAACTGGTGCAGGACATGTATGATAGCTGTGAGACAGTGGTACTGTGTGCTGTAGGGGTAACAGAGAAGTTCAAGGTGGAGGTGGGACTCCATCAGGGATCAGCTCTGAGCCCCTTCTTGTTTGCAGTGGTGACGGACAGGCTGACAGACTAGGTTAGACAGGAATCTCCATGGACCATGATGTTTGCAGATGACGTGATCTGTCGTGAGAGCAGAAAACAGGTAGAGAGAGATCGAGAGAGGTGGAGGTATGCTCTGGAAAGGAGAGGAATGAAAGTTAGTTGCAGCAAGACAGAATATATGTGTATGAATGAGAGGAACATGGGTGAAACGGTGAGGCTACAGGGAGTTGAGATCAAGAAGCTGGAAGATGTCAGGTACTACCCTTTCAGGGGTCAACGGTCCAGAGCAACGGAGAGTGTGGGAAACAGGTGAAGAGAAAGGTTCAAGTAGGTTGGAATGGGTGGAGAAAAGTGTCAGGGGTACTATGTGATAGAAGACTATTGGGCAGAATAAAAGGAAAGGTGTGCAAGACAGTGGTGAGACCAGCTGTATGGTCTAGAAACTGTTACAATGATGAAAAGACAGGAGGCAAAACTACAGGTTACAGAGTTGAAGATGCTGAGGTTAGGATCAGGAATGAGTTTATCAGAGGAACAGCACATGTTAGATGTTTTGGAGAGGTCAGAGAAGCCAGACTGGGATGGTTTGGTCATGTACAAAGTAGGAGTAGTGAATATATTGGTAGACGGATGCTGGAATTAGAGATACCAGGCAAGAGGTCTCAAGGAAGGCCAAAGAGAAGATTTATGGACGTAGTGAGAGAGGATATGTAGGTTGTTGGTGTGAGAGAGGAGGATACAGAGAAAAGGGTTAGATGGAGAAAGTTGATTAGCTGTGGGAAAAGCTGAAAGAAGATGAAGATCAGTCAAATGCACTCCAGGTTGTGTCATAGTGTAGGGCATAAAAAATGTGACAAGAGAGAAAAGGTAAAAAATTTATTGAACTCATTTCCTCAGCCATCAAAAGCAAGTTGTGATGAGTTTGTAAAAAAAATGAGTCACAAGCAGGGATGTGGATATCGATGAAAAAGAGTCACTCCATTCCAGCTTAGCCACAAAGCCAAAAGTGATGGGAATCACAAGACTAGACAAGAACATGACTAGAGGAGTGAGCTTCAATGTTAAGAAAAAGAAAAAGTTAGAGGAAGGAGCAATAAAAAAAGAAAAATATATCGCGTAGCTTTCATTTCAGTGTCCCGGCTTCCAAGGATAAGTGACTACGCATGATGACAGAAAATAACCACATCCACATATAAATATCTCTTTCGAGCAAATCCATTTGACACATTGTACAGGAGGCACAGGAGATTTCCATTTAGTCACAGATTTACCATCAGCCTCTGCAGTTCTCTTGAGCTCCACAGGGCATTCCTGTCATGTTTTATGTTTATGTGACAGTTTCTGAAAACAGCAAAAATGCACCTGCAATTATCTATTTTTTTTAAACAAAAAAATAAATACTGTTAACACTACCTTCCCGATGCCAAACTGTCGAGACAAGGTGGTAAATATAGTATTTAGCACTTAAAAAGAACAAAATTCCCTTAGGATTTTGTGGGTTCCAAAACAGAGCTAAAGGCGGAGTGAATATTGTATTTATCTTTGATAGGCTGCCAGAAACACAATTCAATATGAATGTTAATGTGGCTCTGTGCCTGTTGGTTGTTTAAAAGAAACATCTGTTTGCTTACAGTGACATTTATGTCAGAGTTGAGCATACAATTTGTTTGTCTGCCCCCATGTGGCCAAAAAATACTAGCGTTTAATCATTACCAAGCCTTCCCGAAAAATTCTTGTGAAAAAAAACAGCCCCTTCGTAGCATCTGACAATTAATGCAGACAGCATATATGAATAGTTTCCAGAGTAACAGTTTTATAACTGAAGCATATTCTACTGGTAAGTCAGCACAAACAGTTGTCTTGATATGAATTTAGCTACAAATGAAAATGTGTTATCACCAAGCTCTAAATCAAACAAGTATTTTGTATCTTGTCAGTCATATTCTACATCTGGTGATCACCAAATTGGACTCTGTGCCTTGTTATCTTGTCATTCAGCCTTCTTATGACCATAATTTTCTGCTTGATTAATTCCCCAATGTTGGATATACTTATGGAAACGCCCGTTGTGGGCTGGGACAAAGTTACATGGAACAAGAGTCACAGGCTCCCTAAGTGGCAATTACAGTTGTGATGAATAAACTTCAGACCTACACAATCCCAGGGGGAGTAGGAGAGGAAGTGAAGCTCTTTGCCAGTCCTCAAAGGCAAAATGAAGAGCCCCCATGGGGAGCGGAGTACCTTTAGTTAAAAACATGGCAGCTTGAAGTTGATGAGCCACATTGCCAGAATTGTGTAACTTTGCATAAAATGCACCAGAAGCTACCGATTTAATGCTATGTTCTGTAAGGAAGGCAGGAGACACTTTCAATGCATCCTCTGGTGCTGGATCATGCTGTGGTATAGCAGCGGGCATTACACAAAGTACATCTTGCACTTAGATTTAAATCAAATAAAAATTACATCCTAAGAAATCCACAGGGGATGGCGTTCACATAAATCTCCCGCAACTTCATTACAACATGCACGGGTAGTCAGAAACTTGAAAGAAGAATTGTGAATCATACCACAAACATTTCAGTATGAGGTTAAAGAAACCAGAATAAAAAGTAAAGAAAGTAATTAAAAAAGCAATTAATTAAGAAAGTAATTAAATGTATAAATAAAGCCAATGAATAAAGGAGGAAGGGGAGGTATAAATGGTGAGCAAAGCACCGGTACAATACTCAGTCATCCCTCATGAATGGAGTAATTGATTGTTTTATCTACAATAAATAAATGCCTGGGCATCTCAATATTAAAAGTTTGAATTGCGGGGCCAGTTTTAGAATCCTTACATACACAGTGCAAACAGTAAAAGTTTATTTGATTAGAATAAAGCAATTTCCATCCCCGACACAATAACTGATGAAAGAAAAAGGGGATTTTGTAAACATGATGAAATTTGAATATATGAAACAAAAAGTATGACGTAAACGACGACGCTGTGAAATATAATGAAAGAAAACAGTGGGATCAAATGGAAAATCTCTCATGCTCATATCATTCCATGTTACTTTCCATTAGGAACAATCAATCATGGTATTTGGAATGTATGCTTAAAGGAAGTAGTAGGAAATGCCAAAAAATAGGGAAACCGTGCTGCAGTGGCAGGTTATTTCTTGTTTGATGATACAAGAAGACCAGGTGGTGTCTACGCCATGACAATCACATCTGTTTCCTGCCTGTAGGGAGGATCTGAGAACCGGCTGCCTGGGCTGCGATCTCCTCAGAGGCTTCATGCCGCAGGGTACCGCCGTTAACCTCTTAGACATTATGTAGCACAGATCTCATGGATGATACAATGTGTAAACTCCAAGAGTGTTAGTCTGCTATAGCGGATCAAATTAATTTTAAGTGGTTAATGGTTCTGATTACAAGTACCCCACTGTCACAAATTCACACACTCACTCAGTAACATGCTCGCTGAACTTGGTCTTTGCACTGCTATTATACATCATCACGATTTTCTCTCTTTGATTAAAACAAAACAAACATTTTTTGGATACCTGCATTTCCATGTATAGTTAATTTCTAAAATGGCTTCATCATCTTGTGTTTTAAGTACATTACTAGTTCTACAAATGCTTTGCATTTCTTTTGAAATAATAGGACATTTAAGATGAACAGCATGTAACAATTATATAATCTTAATCCCTCTTGGAATGGACGGATTCCATGTTTAAATTGCCATGTATATGCTGCATTTAAATCCCCTAAAGGAAAAAAATGGGAGGCAGACACTTTCCAAAGATGTAAGTACAGCAGTCAAAATAATTTCTTCTTTTTGGAATTATTACACAAAGTCCAACTGGAAAAAAGATTCAGCAGATGTAGTTCTTCTGCTACTTATCCATAAGTTTCTTGGACTGGTGCCATGTTTTTAAGGTAAGGATTCCAATTTCAATTAAACAAAATGAATTAAAAAAAAAATTCTAGCTGTAATTCTATACAGCAGGTTTGCACACTCAAGATTGGTAATGAATATATTCCATTCCATCATTCCAATGAATTCATCCCAAAAAGCAAAGTCAATGAATAAATTTGGGTGTTACAGTTTGCAGAGTGAAATCACTAAGATCTATCTTAAGCCTAGTTCTAAATTACACCAAGTTTTTCACACCTTTCCCTGAGTCCTTTAATCTGCTGATCAGTTATTATACTTACAAAGCAGCAGCAGACATGCACAGGACAAAGTGGGAAAATGTTTTCCTCAGGCCTCTTAATCTAAATATCAGACATGGTGGCTCACAACAAGTAAATAGATCAACTTCAATGCTTCATCTACATTAAAAACATAGCATGACTCAGAGTTCATATGGTATCGAATCTAAAATAACTGCAGAATGTGACCGTGAAAATAGATGCAATAGGATTCACTGGAGAGATGATTCATCTCTGTTAGAATTACAGGAACATCACAGTCCAGAAAATATTCATCCATTGTCTGTTGCTTATCCTGAACTCAGGGTCGCGAGGGATGCTGGAGCCTATCCCAGCTGCCATCGGGTGAGAGGCAGGGTAGATCCTGGTCTCAGTGCCACATAAACATACAGGCAGACAACCATTCACTCACTCACAGGACAAAATTTAGCATTTTTTTTTTTCCATTTAACCTGCTGCATGTTTCTGGATTGTTGATGGAAAACCGGAGTACCTAGAGGGAACCCATACAGACATGGGAGAACAGGCAAACTCCATGCAGAAAATTCCCTTGTCGGAATCGAACGAGAGTCCTTCATGCTGTGAGGCCTAAGCGCTAACCACTGCGCCTTCCAGAATACATAACTTTGCATATTATCTTGAACTGTCCCAAAAGTAATAAAAGCCTGAGTGCTTGGGTTAATATTATGAATATATATAAACACACACACACACACACACACACACACATATATATATATATATATAAAACTTTGCAATACAATAACAACTAGAAACAGTGAACTTCCGGGTGCGAATATATACCTTCATATATATATTTATATGGGGGCTAGGGGTTGGGTGTTTAAGCTGGGGATATATTCGCACCCGGAAGTTCACTGTTTCTAGTTGTTATTGGTGCTTGTTGATTAAAGTTGAACTCGTCCATGACACTCCAAGGCTCTGTCATAATTTCCTTGTCGAGCGCCACTATATATATAAAGTAGAACAAAAAAGTATTTAGTCAGTCCCCAATTGTGAAAGTTCTTCCACTTAAAAAGATGAGAGAGGCCTGCAATTTTCAGCATAGGAACACTTCAACTATGAATGACAGAATGGCGGGAAATCACATTGTTGGACTTTTAATGCATTAATTGGTAAATTGCTCAGTAAAATAAGTATTTGGTCACCTACACACAAGTAAGATTTCTGGCCCTCACAGACCTGTAACAACTTCTGTAACAGGCTCCTCTGTCCTCACGCATTACTTGTATTGATGGCACCTGTTTGAACTGGTTATCAGTATAAAAGACACCTGTCCACAACCCCAAACAGTCAAACTCAAAACTCCACTATGGCCAAGTCCAAAGAGCTGTCAAAGGACACCAGAAACAATACTGTAGATCTGCACCAGGCTGGGAAGACTCAATCTGCAATACAGGCAGCTTGGTGTGAAGAAATCAGCTGTGGGAGCAATTTTAAGAAAATGGAAGTCATATAAGACCACTGGTAATCTCCCTCTATCTGGGAATCCACGCAAAATCTCACCCCGTGGGGTAAAAATGATCACAAGAACGGTGAGCAAAAATCCTAGAACCTCACGGGGGATCTGATGAATGACCAGCGGGGAACTGGGGCCAAAGTAACAAAGGCTACCATCAGTAACACTCTACGCTGCCAGGGACTCAAATCCTGCAGTGCCAGACGTGTCCCCCTGCTTCAGTCAGTACATGTCCAGGCTCGTCTGAAGTTTGCTAGAAAGTATTTGGATGATCCAGAAGAGGATTTGGAGTATGTCCTATGGCCAGGTGAAGCCAAAATAGAACTTTTTGGTAAAAATTCAACACTTGCTGTGTTTGTTGGAGAAAGAATGCTGAGTTGCATCCGAATTAGACCATAACTATTGTGAAGCATGGGGATGGAAACATCATAGTTTGGGTCTGTTTTTCAGCAAAGGGACCAGGACAACTGATCCATATAAAGGAAAGAATGAATGGGGCCGGGTATCGTGAGATTTTGAGTGAAAACTTCCTTCCATCAGCACGGGCATTGAAGATAAAACGTGGCTGGGTCTTTCAGCATGACAATGATCCCAAACATACTGCCCAGGCAACGAAGGAGTGGCTTCATAAGAAGAATTTCAAAGTCCTGGAGTGGCCAAGCCAGTCTCCAGATCTTAACCCCATAGAACATTTTTGGAGGGAGTTGAAAGTCCATGTTGCCCGGAGAAAGCCAAAAACATCCCTGCTCGAGACGACAGCGTATGGGAAAACTTTGTGAAGACTTACAGAAAATGTTTGACATCTGTCATTGACAGCAAAGGGTATGTAAATCTCAAAGTATTGAGATTAACCTTTATTATTGACCAAATACTAATTTTCCACCATAATTTGCAAATAAATTCTTTAAAAATCAGACAGGGATTTTCTGATTTTTTTTTTCCTCATTCTGTCTCTCATAGTTAAAGTGTATCTATGATGGAAATTACAGGCCTTTCTCGTCTCTAAGTGAGAGAACTTGCACAATTGGTGGCTGACTCAAGACTTTTTTTTGCCCACCTATATGTATATATAAAATCATTATGTACATCATTTGATTAAAAAAAAATCAAAATTTACTTTGGCAAGTGGATGCACTGACTGATTTCATACTACAAAACAAAACTTGTTCAAGGAAATCAGTGACTTCTTTTGCATTATTCAAATTCTCATCACCACGTCTGCTCCTCTGTCTGACATAGAGACGTCACAATTTGTCAAATAAGAGCTATTTTGGGCTGTGCGAATGCAATGTAAAGACGATAATACGCATATGAAATGCCGACCTCTCCCCATGGCAACTCAGGCCTACACAGGCAGTATCATCTTCATGAGAAAAGCACACATTTTGGGTTGAACAGTGCCAGAGCACATATTCTATTGAAAAATGCCACAAATTTCTTGCTGATTTTTATGAGATTCATCAGAACATGCAGCCTGTAATCAGACACCATACCCAGACTTAAGCTTAATTCATCATGCAGTCAAAAGTATGACCATAATCTTTATTATAGCAGTTGGTACTGGAAATATGCTTTGTCCAAGGACAAGCACATTTGAGATGCAAAAGGAAAAAATGGAAAGCCAACAAGGCCGGGGAGCATTGTTAGGCAGAAGTATTTGCAGAAATGTTCAGGCTATATGTGGATAATGAAATGCTGCTTGTCAGTGACAGTAAAAGGGCTTATCAATTAGCTTCCCTTCATTCTCTCTCACTACCTATTTTTATTTAATTTCTTGCTGCAGCCACACACTGGCTTGAGGCGGCATTGTGGGAAAAAAAAAATATTTCTTTCATATTCATCATTTTTAGTCTGCCTGTGTATGCTCAACAAAACAAATTCTTTCATCTTGGATACAGTGTCTGTGCTGGTTTACCTCAAATAAACTATGTGTGGAAAGTTGGGGTCTAAATTGTTTGTATCAATTATGAGTGCCTGCATCAAAATTAACAGTTAATATTTTTGCCTTTTTGCAGTTGACAACAGTTGCTTACATTCCAGATGGTAAACCAAAACAGACTGTTTATTGCCCTGACAGCAGCACATTATTACAAGCAGTTTATTCATAATATTTTGCATTAGAGATATAATACTATAGCTCAGCATAAAAGGAGAACACAAAATAATATCTGCACTGCAGTCCTCTTTTCTTCATTTTCATTATTCTGCTGCAATCCTCTCCACCATTCTGGTTTGCTTGGAAAGTCGTTCTTCCATGTAATTTAAAACAAACAACAGCCAGACACAGATAAGGGCATGACAGGCAGAAAATGATTCTGCTGCCTGCTTCATCTGAGGGAGTCTGGAAAGGTCACCCTCACCCTTGCCAAACTGTGCGTTTGTGCCCACAGGGGGGAGGGGAGGCTCAGGGCAAGAGGTCACAGCGTAGCTTGGGTGGTGTGCTTTGATTGGACTGGAAATCATCCAGAAAACTTCTTTGGTTCCTGATCGTGAGCACACCTGTGTTTACTATTAGTTTAAAGTAAAACAAACAAAAAAAAACAAAACATAAAACAATGATAATTAAATGTTTTCTTCTGTTTTCTCAGAAACGGTATACCCTTCCATTTTCAATATGCCTATATCTGGCGCCTGACCAAAGGTTTGAACAAAATACCTTGATATTTCTGGAATGTATTGGACCAGATTTGTACATGTGCTCAGAGATTTCTTGCTTTTCCTACATCATGTTAAAATGTAGCTCTAGCATCTCTAAATGGAATTAAGAGATGGGTCAATGGCCTGCAAAATAACAAAATGCCTGTGTTTTAGCTTTCAAAGAGATTGGCAGTTTAAGTTCTGTTTGCTATAATCAATATAATAAATCACTATTATGTCAGAAGACAAAGATTTTTGTGAACCAATCAGCAACAGGGCCTTCAACTGCAGTAACAATTTGATGCGATGTTATGCGATGCAAAATTTAAGTCTTTGGTACATCAGTTGCATAGAACAAACTATCCTTGACTAACTGGCCCTTCTTTCATTCCTTCCAGACAAAAACAAAACAGGTTTATCTGATGAACACCTTACAAAAATATTTTGATTTACCTTAACATTTCAGAAAAAACAACTTGATTCAATGCTAACTGACATGAGTAATTTAGTGTTTCCTCCTCCTTGTTCACCTTGAAGAAAACATCATACCTTTTCTACCAGTTTAATGCCGTCTTTGTGGAAAAAAAAAGATTTAACTTCATTTTGAAATGTTGCCCAAGCATAGGAATGATACAAGAGACCCACACCACCGAAAATGCTCTCCCATAAAGTCAATTTTGTAGAAAGATAACAAGCATTTAGTCAAAAAAGCTGTGTGATTTAACTGGACAGGGTGTGATTTTTTTTTTTTTTCTAACTCTAAATTATTGCTTGAACTCTTACTTGCAAACTATTAACTTGACAGTGAAAAATGCCTCACCTTGCTGGGGAGTAGTTTGAAAGCAAAATTTATCTTACGGTTCACTGTGTTGTGCAGGTTTAAAGTTCAATAACAAACTAAGTATGTGGACCTTGGGTTTAAATAATTTCCTTCAAATAAATCTTACCTTGTGATTGTGGTTCAAATAATTATTTGCTCTCCACTGCTTGCAAGGTTTAGCTATGAAATTGTGTTACAAAACTTATCTTGTATGAAAGCAATCATCTGGCTTAAAAAGACTGATTCTAAATTCTAAAGCATGAATAGTTCAGCACTTACTCAATACCGTACTCTATACCCATGCAGACCTTGAAGGGTCCAGTGTAGATGCAGCTGATTAACTGGCTTGTAAGTGCAAAAGTAAGATGTGATAAAACTGTAGAACAACCACTGTGGCACATAAATTAAAGTGCACACCAACTATGACGGACAAGGATGATGTATATTTTGGCAGCTCTCATTCATGTAGAGTTCACACACACACGCACACACACACACGTGCACAGCCTAATATATCTGAAGCACACGCTGCACTCGCCGTGTGCCAGTGTTTAGCCAGTCTTAATATCACATACACAGTTGATGATGCATTGTAAAGAGAGTTATTCTGTCATTCGTCTCCATGAGTGACGCACACGCCAGAGCTTTAAACCATAGCTGAGAGAAAAGGAAGGAATTAGACTCCTCATCTTCAACTTCAGAATCAGAAAAACTTGATTTGTCCCTGAGGGAGAGCAGAGTTGGGAGCATCAAAAATAAAAAATAAAAAAAAAAGAAGAGAATAAATAAATATATATATGTATATATATATATATATATACACACACACACACACACACACACACACACACACACACACACACACACACAGCCATACGCACATAAATAAATAAGTTACCGTACAAAAGTGTGCACATTGTAGGTACGCTCCCTCTGCTTTTATATAATAAATACATAAGAGTGGCGTTACACTCAGTGTGTGTGTGTTTGTGTGTGTGTATGTATGTGTGGAGGTGGGGGTGGGGGGTGGGGGGGGTGCAGGGTTGCTGGGAATTGAAAAGTTGGACAGCTCTGGGTATGAAGGTTGCCATTCTCCTCTGGGTTTTGCAGGCGGGAAAGTAGAGTCTGCGACCAGAGGGGAGCCACTCAAAATCCGGATGTAAGATGAGGGACTGATCTGCAAGGATCTTTTTGACTGTTTTTAATATTTGCTTGTTATTGAAGTGGGAGAGATCTGAGGGGTTGGCCAATTATTTGGGAGCATGGGGGACTGGTCTCAACTTGATATGACTTGTAAAAACTCTTCCACTTCAAAACTTTATTACCTTAACGCATTAAAGGCAGTTTAATATCCTACTTTAACATTATGCTATACCTTGGTAGAACAAAAAAGGAAACAGGAGCATGTATTCAAGATTCTGGCATATTCTGGCATAGCTGGCATATGATTGATAATAGTGAAAATCCTGGATTGATACATGGATGCTCCGCCTTACTGACAAGATTATAGGACATCTATGAAATGTTTTTTATTGGTTCTTCTACTTCATTTGGTTTATTTAACACCTGAGAGCCTTCATACTAACACATTGCTATAGTAAAGCATTACAACCACTCTACTCTTCCACTTATTTACTCCCCCACCATCTCACACAATCATACAGAACTTCCGATATGTGCGGGTAATTTGGAGGGGTCCATACAAGGACATGTAAGGATTATGATTTAATAACGATTTTGAAGGCACTTCTTTAAAACAGGGACCCTGTTTTGGTCTGTGGCATCTTCTAAAAGCAAATCTTTCCTCATATGCTGACCATCCCCCCGATGGTTTAAGCGTGATCCTGTGGCTCATTTGGTGGCTTGATTGATACACAGAAGCGGGGTTGTTAAAGCGGCGGAAGGGCAGATCAGCAATATAGACAGGGTCAGCACTGAACTAAAGGGGGCAGCACTAACAAGCACTTGGGAGACTGGGTTGAAAGCCCTGCCACCTGAGAGGAGCAGAGGGAAAAATAAATAGGGGTAATATGGTGAGAGGTTTTTGAAGGAGACAAGTATGGGGGGTGGGGGGAGGGGGGGCTGAATATGGGAGGGTGAGCATGTATTACATATGAGCAATGGGGGGTCAAAATGAAAGAGCTGCACCCACGGTGAGACTACATTTCTCTCTGCAGCTTTTGATGAAAACGAGATGGAGACTGGGTTTGAGGAGCAGGAGGAAGATGTAGCACCTAGAGTTTTGCGGGTCAGCCGCTCATGCTGTGTGACTGCGGCTTGCACCACCTGCATCCATTGCCATACTCTTCCCCTTGACTCAATCCCCTGTATTCTAATGGAACGCCTCACATCTGCAACCACAACAACTTCTGTGTTTTGTCCTTTCATTCCTGCATGATTCGCTCAGAAAATGAGATAAACATAAAAACACTGAATGCTCACTGGTTTGCTCAGCAACATCGGATTAATGAGGTTCACAGCAACTTGAAAAATGGTGGATCACATGTAAAAGCAGGGGTGGGCTGTTTGGGGGGTGATATGGTAGCACAACCATGTGGTGGTATAGTGACGAGAAAAGAAAACAGAAAAGACAGTCCTTAATTGCCTTTTCAGTCATTAACAGGGCCCCACACCTCATGAAACATTAATTACACCAAGCACTGCAGCGATAGGGATGCTTAATTAGAAATTATTCACTGCATGGCGAGAACTGAGAGATAGCATTTCAGAAGCATGTAAACTGTCCATGTGAGATCTAAAATAAGTGCAGCAAGAATCGACGCAGACATCATGCTTATCTGGCTTCCTCTGACTTGCTTGTCTCGTGAAGTGCAATTCCCTGTTAGCTGATAGCATGTCGACTGAAGTAGGACATGTGTTAACCCTTTGTTTCCCTGTCTTGTTTTCTTCCCCTCCTACTACCGCACCTCCAGTGGCTATATCCTATACTTCCTGTGTGGTTCATAAATAATTTACATCACCAATCTCTCCCCATACAGACTGCGTGTAATTGACACAGAGGATCTGTCAATTTTCCAAACATCTGAGAGGCACTCATTGCTCTGCTCTGCCCTGCCCTGCTCTTCCACTTTAGTCCTTTACCTTTTTATCTCTCCCCATTCGATGTACACTCCAAAAACTTGCCTTTTCTCTCTACGGTGATCCGAAAGCCTGGCCAATAATATGACTTTAATGCTCTTTATGGGGAAAATACCCTTGACATGCCCCCCCAACTCCCTTCCACTGTTCTAGGCATTTCCCTTAATCCCCTGCACAACTTGAAAAATGGTCAGCTCTACCCCCTCATCCCAGGTGTATTGATCTTTCTCTCCAACCAAACGAATGCCACCACATATTCCCAGTGTGTGTGTTTGTGTCTATGTCTGTGCAAAATGTCCTTCATCTTATAGGATGGTACAGTGGAGTGGTAGTATGTCCAGTCTGTAACTTAAGTAATAGATTGGCCTTACAGCTACATGCATGGGTAGGGACACAAGAAAGGGCCTTGAGAAATGTCTGATGGATTAAACAGAGATGCAAGAGTTAAAGGTTAATGGAAAGCGAAATGTTTGATGGAGAGGAAACGAAATGTATTCAAATATCTGTAGGAGGGTATGATTCTAAAAAGGGAAAGGGGAGGAAAAGCTAGGCTCTAGTTGAGCTAAAACTAGTAATGTGGGTGAATACTTAGCTAACACCTTGACTAAAAATAAATGACAGTAATCATCCATTGTCTAATAATCTCCTGACACATTATCTTGCATAGCTAGATGTTCCTACACATCATGTTTGCCCCATGCTTTAACTGATTCATATTTCATGCCTTTATCTACAATGCAATAAAGAAATAAATTATTACTAAAGAAATTACCGTGATGGCAATTTGAGCACACTCACATACATGTAAACACAGACGTGTATTGAAATGCCAGATGATAGGTAAGGACCTTTACCTGCTCTTAAGATGCTGAATGCTTCCGAGACACTTGAAGCGACCATTAACCATAATGGCCATGCGTGTACACAATGCTTCACACTCCTCCATACTGTTGATAGAAAGAGCATGGAAATTAGTCATATTAATGAAAGTAGAGTAATTAGGAGATGTAGGCTACCTTCTCCATGTGCTAGACGAATCTAAAATATCTAAAAGATATTTCAAGTCAGCCTTTGCTTCTCAATAATATGTAAAAAATCTGACAGAGTTTTTCAGAATTTATTGAGCGTAAAGAATTTAAAACTATCTGTATCTTAGTTGCCTTAAGTATTCACTGATTCAAGAACTCAAGAAAATTATGATATATTTGATGTCTGGGTCAGGTTTCCTCTGACACCTTAATTGGATCACCTCAGGAATTAACTGAACTAAGTCAAATATCACACTTACTATATATATAGTATATATCAGTGCCAGGCCGTGCATTTCACACCAAGGCCTTCATGCATACATGCAGTATGAAGAGCCGTTACATCGGAGAAATAACTTGTGTAGCCACAATAATTGCTTTTGCTGAAGAAACAAACCTGGAGTGCACAAGTCTCCTTCTACTGCAGCTACGACTGGGAATCACATAAACAATTAACAATAATACCCTCATAAAATTGCAATATTATTTAGGAAAATGGAAATATTTTACTCAAAATCCAACCACCTTTCTTTCTTCAAAGAGTTCAATCACTCTGTAGTATAGATTATCCATGAGCTTCAGCTCCATCAAGAAGTCCTATTCTATCACCATCAAAGCTAATGCTGAAAATCGAGCCTGCCCTGTCGGATTTCTGGCATAAGCTTTAATTCACTTTAAAGCTGAAAATGGTCGCTTGACAGAAACAGTGGACATTGGGATGGTGAGCACCAAACACACAAATATGTGCAGCGGCTCTTTCCTTCAACTTTAGCTTGTACTCCATTTAATCCAGAAGACATGACTGAAGCGCTGTCAAAACACTGTGCCGTAACTTTACCCAGACATTCATTTCCCATCAAAAATTGGACACTAAGACCTGCAATGTCATCGGCTCATTTCCCACCGGTAACATATTTGAATCTGATAAACCGCTCCTTGACACCTGTGCCCGTTACATAACTTAGGACCAGTCGGAGCTGTGCACTTGCTCACTTGTTTCCCCAAAAAGTTTTGGACAGCACCGATACTTTTAAATGTCCGGCAGTGCTCCGGTGTCTCGTTGTTGACTTGGTTAGGCAAGTCAAATGCTCAAACCCAGTGTGGCTCCAAACACTATGTCGATCAGTGGCAAATAACAAGCACTCCAAGCAATACAATTTGCAGTGTTCCTCGGAGCCTGTGAGCCAGGGGTACCGCTCATTGTTAGCAGACTGAAACTGACGGACAAATCCTTTTCCTTGCTGTAACAGGCCTGCTAGCTTCGGAATTACTCAACCATTCTTAATGAAAGGTCCAGCTTTTCTTATATGGTCCGTCTTGAAAATGGCTTTGACGATAAATCTGCAATCACATCAATCTCTTCGCTTCCTTCAGCCATCATGGGTTGACAAATTAGTTATTATATCAAGACAACGATATGTGTGTTTGTGCAGCACGTTGCAGATGCAACCTGCCAGCTCTGGCTAGTATACTTTCTGACTATCCAATCAAAGGGTGCGAGACATGCTGATGTTACCATACCCTTCTAGAAGGCCTTGTTATCGCAACTGTTTCGTCGACACTTATTTTTTGCAAGAGCGCCTCTGAATCAGATTCTGAAGGCCTCCAGGCAGATTTCTTTGACTTTGACCCTGCCTGGCAACAACTAATTTCTGAAAGGTGATTGGTTAAAGGCTTTAATATGAAAATACACATCTGGAAGTAGCACAGCCAGAGAAAAAGCTATGACAGGAAGCTTGGACCATTTGGAATTATTCAATAAGTACCGGTATTCATGGAAAAAATATAATAAAAAAATGGTGTGTGATTCTTAGAATTTTTTTAGGCCCGCAGAGAAGGTCTTGCATACCCTGACGGCCTACCACTGATAAACACACACACACACACACACACACACACACACACACACACACACACACACACACACACACACACACACACACACACACACACACACACACAAATATTTTCATTTTCATACACATGCATGTTTTATTCTTCTCTAATTTTTTTTCTGTTGAGCACATTACATTTGTAGGGAGGCAAATCTGTGAAACCTTTCTGAGAAATGGTGCAGTAAAGATGATGACTTTGTAAAAAGCCGGTTGACTTACCAAATTAACAAAACACTACCACCTGGTCATGTCACGCGGATAGGATGCAGTTTATCTACATTGCCTGAGACACTAAATGCTTTCATTTCCCCATTGAACAGAGGATAATGTATTCAAATTTAGGAGGCTAACAGATGATTCACATGTGTAGCCAGCAAAAGCACAACATAGAAATACAGGCAATTCGTAAAAATAAAAAATAAAAAAACATGTTGGATGTTTATTATTTCA
Source organism: Fistularia commersonii (assembly GCF_037954325.1). Classification (NCBI taxonomy): domain Eukaryota; kingdom Metazoa; phylum Chordata; class Actinopteri; order Syngnathiformes; family Fistulariidae; genus Fistularia; species Fistularia commersonii. The sequence goes on from NC_141302.1 coordinate 7,520,502, forward strand.
TATAAACTAATTCTGGGTGTTACAAATTGTACAAATATTTTTTTAAAATATGAATTTTCCTTTTTAAAAGTAATGCTCAAAATTTGTCAGCACAATGGAATAGATGTTGGGAAAATACATATCTGCTCCGGTAAGTCTTGGATAAAGAAAAGACTCCAACCGAGATATTGACAGTTTCTAGTTTCAGGGAGGAAAAAGTGGCAGTCTGTCAATATGCCCTCAAGCTTCAGGAAAGGTTTAGAGCAGCCAGTTGGTTTCTGGAAGCATGTATTTACTACCATGCAGAAAAAAATCCAATTTTTTTTTTTTTTAAATTTATTGTTAAAACTACTTAGTCTTCAATGAAGGAAGTAGAATTACTGTTTTTAAATCTCACAGTCATTTCATAGTATTTCAATGGCATTGGACAGATAAAGTGAGTTTGTGCACCTGTGTGAAGTCAGAATGACTGAGCGACTCTCTTTGATGACACTTAGAATGCAATCCCACAGGAATCGCCTGGCCTTCGGGTCCATCCCAGTTGTTGGCTCATCCTATTAGATATGTACAGGCATAAAAATTTCCCAAATGTGCAGCAAATATTAGGGCAGAAAAATACTTATTTAACAAAAAGCAACTACCAGCCTCTAGGGCAAGCAGTTTATTTTGTAGTGTGCTTTAATTTTAATTAGGAGCAAAAGAATTTCTTTATCCATTCTACATTTACAGTGTCTTGCTGCCACTCATAGCAAACTGATTCACAATATGTTTTTAACAATACCATACTTTAAAACAATTTTAACATTTAAACAAATACATGGAAGCTGAAAAACTGACAGATAATGCATTACATAGATAATACCATAGTAAATTGTTTTTCAGGTTCCTCCACACACTCACACATACATAGACACACGCACACACACACAAAAAAAAAAAACCAACAAACACACACACACATTTTTTACTTCCTCAGGGCTAGTCTGTCCATGCATGATTAGAGAGGGTGACAGTACTCAGTCCATTGGCTGGTGTAGTTCCAAGCCTGATTCTCCCTCACTAGCAGAATCCTACAAATCCCATAGGGTATTTCCATCACCATGCCCAATATGTCTCTGTGCAAACCTTATGTGGCACTGCCTTGAGGCTGTCTGCGTTCCACAGTGAGCGACACAATACTGAAACTGACACAGAGCCCATTATCCCGCTGCCTCAGAGTATAGGCCGGCCTGACACAGTCAGGTAAATAAGGGGGTTTGGATTATGCAGCACTGTGAAGACCATGAATAGTTTATTATTTTTAAATGCAATTTATTATGGATTTTTTTTGTCAAATTTAACCTTCATCTAACCTTGAAAAAATCCCTTACAGACTAGGAACCTCTTTGTCAAAGGAATTATGGCCAAGATAGGCAGCGATCAATCCAGATACCCAGGTTTTTATACTAGTGAACCAACATTATGACATTTCCCTCAAGACTCGGTACTGAGTGAATAATAGATATCTCATTAATTGTTTATTTTATTAGCTTTTGCGCAGTTTGATGAATTGTAGAAAAACACTTATTTGTACTGGGTAGGTGTTTTACACTCTTTGTATTCACACTTGCCGGGCAAAAGGCCTGGAGGTTGAAGCTGCCAGGCAAAAGGCCCAGAGGAAGACCTAAGAGTTCATGGATGACATGAAAAAGGACATGAACTTGGTGCTTGGTGTGAGAGAAGAGGATGTTGAGAATATTGTTTCAATGGAGGAGGATGATTTGCTATGGCGACCCCTTAAGGGAACAGCCAAATGGAAAAGAAGTATTCATACTCGGTGTATAGTATTCCCTGTGATATAATAAAATGAGAGAAAAGTGCAGTAGAATTAAATATAATCTGTCTGCATCTATATTAGAGGCGATCACAGAGTGATTTTCAGTCATAAAAATTTTCATCATGAGCATGCCTTCATATTCCACCTTACAACTGCGCAAATAAAAAACATGCAATGCAGTGTTGCCTTAGTCATGCCTTAACCAATCTCTCATCACTTAGAGAGGAGTTTTGCTAAGCTCTAAATTCCTACAAGTAGGATTTTGACATGATGTTTTAACACAATGCATGTGTGCTATTTTTCCTCAATAAATCAGGATTTTTTTTTCCTCATGGAAAAGGTAAATGAAATCATAATTTAAACAAAAACCTAACCTATACCCCTGAAATATATCTGATACACTAGCAATTTGATTGCAAACCCATGGGAAATGATATAGTGAGTTTCATTGCTGTTGTTATTTTGCTTGTTTGTGTTTTGTTTCACATTGAACAATTCATATTCATTAACTCCATGTTCCTTCTTGATCTTATAGTCTATTCTCACAGAAACTTCTTATTCTTACTGCTGTTTCCTTTACTGCTGGCCAAAATTATCATCTGCCTCAATCTAACCTTGTCCTCAGCATCCTCTATTCTCAGGCAAACAAACTTCATGTCCTCTTTTCACTACATCCGTAAATCTCTTCCGTATTGCTCTAGGCCTCCTGCCTGGCAGTTCCAATTTCAGCATACTTCTACCAATATATTCATTATCCCTTCTCTGTGCATGTCCAAACCATCACAGTATGTCCTTGCTGACTTTATCTCCAAGACATCTAACATGCACTGTCTGTCTGATGCAGTCTTTCCTGATCCTATCCATCCTTGTCCATCCCTCAACATTTTCATCTCCACGATCTCCAGCTCTGCCAACTGTCTTTTTCTCACTGCCACAGTTTCCAAATTAAACACCACCACTGGTGTCACCACTCTCTTGTACACCTTTCCTTTCATTCTTATTGTTATTTTTTACATTACCTCTGACACTATTATCACAGTAACTGATCTGGCATACCCAAGCATCTGAACAGTAGCAATATTGATTTAATGTAAAACACAATAAAGTCTTAATAGGACCAGCAGAATATACTTTTTTACAATATACAGCGTAACAGCAAAGTTGTATCTTACCAGGAAGATCACTGGAGGACAACCAATCAAGGCAATGGCAGTTGAAAGTTTGCGCTTGTTCCCTCCGCTGTAGGTTCCTGCTGGCTTACTGGCATAGTTAGCAAGACCCAGTTTTTGGATCCCCCACTGTGCCACCTATGGGGGGGGGGGGGGGGGGGGGGGGGGGGATATCGATGTATCAAAGAATGTCAAGCCACCATTGTTGACTTGTATTCTTTTTCCATAAACAGTCTCTAGCATTACTGTAAAACATTTGATTTGCATTAGCTTTGTGCTCTACTTATGACGTGTGTCCAATAGTTTTGTAGCTTGCTAACATTGCTGCAACTGAAGGAATGTCATTTCAATAAAAAAAGTTTCAACATTTCTCAAGAATTATTACATTCCTTTATCTGGTCTCTTACAATAGTGAACTTAGAATATCGCACTTTACCTCCAAGATTTTATTTTGGGAAAATGCACCTTCTTAAGAGGTCATTTAAGCTTGGTAAGAGGACAGAATACTTCAAGCTCCAGTGGCATGTAGTACTTCTGTTTCTTATGTATTGCCTTGTGGGAGCCTACATGAATTCAGTGAATGAGGAGGAGGACCAGTGTGGTTTAACAAGTAGATGAAAAAAAACTGCTGAATCTTAATACAATGACAAAGACATCCATCCATCCATTGTCTGATGCTTATCCTGCCCTCAGAGTTGCAAGGGACGCTGGAGCCTTTCCCAGCTGTCCTCTGGAGAGAGGCTGGTTACACCCTGGACAGGTCGCCAGTCAATAGCAGGGCCACATTCATGCAGACATGGGGAGAAAATGCAAACTCCACAAAGATAGGTCCCCTTGTTGAAATCGAACCAGGGTCCTTCATGCTGTAAGGCCAAAGCGCTAACCGCTGCACCACCATGTGACCAAAAGCAGTGAAAAATAGTTTGATATATCTCTAAACCTCTGAAATTGTTGGTTAGTTGGTTGCTGCAAGATTTCCCCAGTAACCATGCACTGTCATTGGCTGACTGATTCAAAGGTAACTATAACACAATGGGATCAAAATGTGATTCAACACATGAAGCAAGACTGTGAAGGTTTGGTTATGGATAGAGGAGGGATAGTGAATATATTGGGAGAAGGATGCTGGGGTTGGAACTTCAAAGCAGGCGGTCTAGAGGAAGACCAAAGAGAAGATTTATGGACATCGTGAAGTTAGTTACTGTGAGAGTATTGGGTTAGATGGAGGAGGTTGTTTTGCCGCGGTGACCCCTGAAGGGAAAAGCCAAAAGTAAAAGAAGAGGAAGACTTAACATATACTATACAGTGTCCTCTGAGGCTTTCAGAATCAGTCCTTGAAATAAGGTGTGACTGAAAAACTACCAATGGTGTATTTTGGGGAACATTACTGTTCACTCAATTTACACATGCCTCTTCATAAGCCACGAAAATTTAACCAAACAAAAAGTGACAGGAAGTGTCAGCACACATAGTCTGATGTTACAGAGACAACCGGCGATTACGCCTGTAGCACATTTCTTGGCTACGAATGCAAATAAGACTAAATAGATTTCTGCTTGGATCCAGAATGATCACTAAATAAGGCAAAAAATGACGGGCCACAATAAAAATTGGAAATATGCTTGCAGAGCAGAACTTTACACAGCAGCTGAGATCAAAGCTCTAGCGCCGGTTCTGGATCTACAGTCGCCTCCAGCCTCTACTTCTTTTGATCTTCCTGTTGTTGAGCGGGTGGTATGCAAGGAAAACGGGGAGGCCACACAGGGTTGGCCAAACCACTGGGCATGGTGAATAATGTAGTGTTAAAACCCATAGCTGCCGCTCTTCTTCCACTGGCCATTTTTTATTATGTATGGCTTTTCCCATTAAGGGTTATAAGTTGGACTTCTACAAAAAACTTACCTTAAATGCATTCTGTAAGAAAAACTTTTGATGGTACGAATTGAAAAAAATATGCACAGGGATAATCATGTCCTAATTGAAATAAATTCATCATTTTGTTTCTTATTGGCCACTACATTAGATTCTGTGAAATGCTGAGTTACATCAACTGAAGAAAGAGAGTAGGGAAAGTTTACAAATTTACCATGGTGACCTCTTTCTCTGGAACTCCTCGTAACCTGGCATAAAACTCCAGATGTTCTTGTCCAGTCAGCAGGTCATTAATAGCATCAAACTGTGGACAATAACCCATGTTCTGGTGCACATCCCTTATCTCAGTTCTGATGCTGAAAGAAAATCATATACGGTATATAATTAATTACAGTGGTGGAGAAAAATACAAACAAAACATCACTCGATTATTCAATGTTATCTGTTTTTCAAAAGTACTTTAAAGCTGGGCATATTGGGACAAAACTAGCATAAAAAATAGTGAATATTCGGTACCATAGAGCCTTGACAAAGATATCTGAAAATACCCACCAACCTGATCACACCAGTGTCATATTCAGTGACTATTCAGTGATTTTGTCCCACTCTGATAAAATATGCTGTTAAGAACACCTCTCAGTTGCTGAAGACAGTTTCCTGTCCAAATACTTACACAGTGAAATTCCTGTGTAGACGTGAATACAATACTACAGCCCACAATAGTAAAGGAGGCCTTATACCCTTGAGTTTTGACCAAATTTCTTTGCAACATTCTATGTTTTCACATTCAGTATCCGTGGTTATAAACCAGTTTTCCAGAAGCACTCACTTTTGGAAATAATAAACAAACACATCAAATAAGTCTGCACACCAATGTGAGCCTCTACAGGGCACTGAAATAATGCCAGTAGCAGTTGTGGACCGACCTTTTCACGAGCTACAATATCAATTATTTCTTAAACTGAAGGTAACACTTTTATAGCCAATTTTCTGTTTTCACTTTACCCCTTCTTTTTTTGAGGAAATTGAACAGGAAGGCTAATTTGTTATTTCATCTGTTTGAGCGTAGATAGAATTAATCAAAGCTATTGTGATTTTATTTTATGTCCAGTATTTTGTCAAATGTTTTTTACCCCGATCACCAAAATGACCTGTCATTTTCACTTTAAATTTTCCACAAGTATATTATTCGGCATGAAATAAATATAAAAAAAACACACAACCTAAAAACAACTTGTTGACGGAGTTCTTCACCGCAAAATAGAGTGTAAAACAGGTTTTAGGGCCAAAAATTGACATAAAGACCATTTTCCAAACAGAGACATGGTAGCATATTTTTGTTTGGAATTTCTTTCCTTTTTTGCTGCTGAATTTTTAAGCTTTTTTTTTGCAGTCGAACTTTCGATGTTGCAATAACTGATGTAATTGCAGGGTGATGTTTTTGCTATCCAATTTCATACCTAATTATGCCCATCCTGTGTCTTTTATCTACGGTGACTTTCTGAAGTTTCTTCATCTGTTAGCAGGAATTTACTTATTTTGGTTTGTTCCTGTTACAATGTCAAGTTCCATCCCCCATGTATCTTTCTGCTTACCACCTGTTTTTCTTTGGCTTCTCTCTAGTGTGAAAGCTTTCCTGCCCTGATGTTGTTCACCTGTGTCAGTTGATCAGTCCTCCTGAACACGGTGTCCCTCGCGGGTCTAACCAATTTTATCAGCCCTCATGTGTGCATCCGTCTACCAGTGTGCAATCAGTGGAAAATGTATTTAAGTATCTCCACTTAACATCATCATTTGGGTTATCTGTTCTGCAAAATCTGTTTTCTCCCCAGGCATTTGTCACAGTGTATAACAGTTTTTGCCTTGACTTGTTTCATTTGTTTGGATGATTTATGTACTTATTATTAATGAAATTTATTGGGTAACACAGCATTCCTCAGAATTTTGGTCTTCAACCAGGCGCTTTGGTTGAAGACCTGTTACATCAGGAAAAAAAAGTGTCCCAGTATTGCAAAACCAACCCTTACAAACACAGTGTAGAGACCCAGTAACAAGTAATTTATTTTTATTTTTATACATAGAATTTGGTTTTGAAGGTTGCACAGGATTCCAACTGACAAAGATATTCTTCCTTGATCTATTCATTTTTAAAGGTGAACTGACGCTAGCCCAGTTTACCTGAAAAACATGTTAAATCTGTCATATGTCATGAATAGTAGCTTGTCAAAAATGACTTAACTCGATAGATATATATTTGTGTGTGTTTGTGTATATAAGTGTATATATACGTACAAACGTACAAACACACACACACACACACACAGACACACACACATTTCAATATTCCTCTCAAGTTGATAGATGATATTTTCATAAATCATTCAGCAAAAAGTGGTGTCCCATAATAGCTGAGTTCACAAGCTACCCCACAGCAATTTCAATAGCTCTTCCCTTGCAGGGATAATAGATTAATTAGTAAAAAAAAATTACAATCTGCACATCTGAGTGGGTGGGATGTGTATGCCTCATAGACAAGTATTTTAGATTGCTGTATTTGCTCTTTTTAGAATAAAGAGTGAATCTTAAATGTATTTCAAATTTAACGACTGAATTACTGAATATATTTGACGATATATCTTATTGCCCTGTGGGCTTTTCTCTTCAGGGGTCACCACAGCGAATCAACCTTCTCCATCTAACACTAATCTCTATATTTTCCTCTGTCACACCAACTACCTTCATATCCTCTCTTGCTACGTCCATAAATCTTCTCTTTGGTCTTCTTCTAGACCTCCTGCCTGGCAGCTTCAATTCCAGCATCCGTCTACCAATATATTTACTATCCCTCCTCTGTACATGACCGAACCATCTCAGTCTGGCTTCCCTGACCTTCTGTCTGCCACTCCAGACTTCCTCATACGATACCAGAGTTCCTCTCTTGGCAAGCTATAATATGCTTTTTCTAGATCTACAAAAGCACAATGCAGCTCCCTCTGGCCTTCTCTGTTCTTCTCTATTAGCATTCTCAAAGCAAATACTGCATCTGTAGTACTCTTTCTAGGCATGGAGCCATACTGATGTTCACAAATGCTGACTTCTGCTCTGTCTAGTTTCCACTACTTTTTCCCATAACTTCATTGTATGGCTTATCAACTTACGCCCTCGATAGTTGCCACACTTCACATCCCCCTTATTCTTAAAAATAGGCACCATCACAATATGTCACAGGCATCTTCTCACTCTAAGATCCTGTTGAATAATCGAGTCAGAAACTCTACCGCTGCCTCTCCTAGACACTTCCGCACCTCCACAAGTATATCATCAGGACCAACTGCCTTTCCACTCTTCATGCTCTTCAATGCCTTCCTCACTTCACTTTTACTAATCTCGGCTACTTCGTGGTCTACAATAGTCGCCTCTTCTACCCTTGCCTCTCTTTTATTCTCCTCATTCATTAGCTCTCCAAAGTACTCTTTCCATCTTCCAATTACTCTCCTAGCATCTGTAAATACATTTCCCTCTCTATCACTATGGAACACTACGGACCTATTGTACATATTTTCCATCTTTATCTCTGTGTTTCGTCAACCTGTATAGATCATTCTCCAACCGATCATACAAGTCATCGCATGCCCTTTGTTTTGCCTTTACTACCTCTATCTTTACCTTCCGCTGTATCTCCCTCTTCTCTTGTCTGTTCTCTTCAGTTCCCACTTCTTCTTTGCTAACAAGTTCTATGTATATGTTCTCGTTCCACCACCAAGTCTCCTTATCTACTTTCCTTCTAGATGACATACCAAGTACTCTCCTACCTGTCTCCCTGATCACATTAGCTGTAGTTGTCCCGTCATCTGGAAGCTCTCCCTGACCACCCAGAACCTTTCTCATCTCCTCAGTTCTCAGCTTCCACCGCTTTGTCCTCTGTGCTGCCTTTGTCCCCTTGATCTTCCTTGTCACCAAAGTTATCCTAAAAACCACCATCCTATGTGGTTTGGCTACACTCTCACCAAAAACTACTTTGCAGTTACTGATCTCTTTTAGGTTGCCTCATCTATACAAGATGTTGTCTACCTGTGTGGTCCCTCGTCAGCTCTTATGAGTGGCCCAATGTTCCAGTCTCTTCTGGAAAGCCATTTCCATCCTTTTTGCAAAGTTTACCACCATCTGTCCCTCTGCGTTCCTATCCTATATACCAAATATACCAAATACCATCACTTCTTCATCCCCTCTATTGCCTGCACCAACAAGCCCATTGAAGTCTACACCAATTACCAGTCTTAATCTCTGGGGATATTCTGCATCACTTCATTTAACTCATTCCAGAACTTCTCCTTCTCCTCACACTCACATCCCACCCACCGGGCATAGCCACTAATAACATTGAGCATCACATGTTCAATTTCCAGTTTCAGACTCCTAAGTCTACCTTATATTCTTTTCAACTCCAGAACAAGCTCCTCCTTCAAGATAACTCCTACTCCATTCTCTTCCTGTCAGTACTATGATAGTACAACTTAAAGCCTGCTCCTAAGCTTCTAGACGTAGTACCTTTACACCTGGTCTCTTGGATGCACAGTGTATCCGTCTCTCTTCTCTGCATCATGTCGACCAACTCTCTTTTAGAGAGACCAATTCTCTTTTTCTGTCATAGTCCCAAAGACCCTTCTCTCAGTCCCAGAGTCTTGACTTTCCTCTTCTCTCACTGCTTACGAACACGCCTTCCTCCTCTCCTTCTTTGATCTACAGTAGCCCAGTTTCAATTGGTACCCTAAAGGTCATCAGTACCAATGGCGGCCATTGTTAATCTGGGTCTTGGCTGATACGGTATGAGATTACTAGGTTTGATTTGCATGTTTGGTTTTGGCAAAAGTGTTATGCCGGATGCCGTTCCTGCCGTACCCTCTACATCTATCCCGGCTAGGGCTTGGGGAGACACTGGCCCGTGCCACCCTGAGGGTGCATTATATTTGAACGATATATAATTGATGAAATGTTAACATCATATATGTTTGTGAGCTCTTTGAAATGTAAGATATTGTGAGACATTTAATCATTTCTCATCATCAGCAGATCCTTGTATTCAATTCACACTGCTGAAGTAGTGTAAAATACTATAGATTACAAGTATCATTGTAAGTAAATAAGTATGATAAACTTTATTGATCTCCACAGGGGATACTCTTGTCACAGCAGCGCAACAGTTATAGTATCAATCAATATAAATATAAATAGAAAGACAATTAGAGGACAATTGAAAGATAGCAAATCCACAAATAAATAGACAGCAGAGTGAATAACAACAACGACAACAACAAGGATAAGAATAGACAACTGAATGCAACAAAAATAACAACCACACAAAAAAAAACAGCAACAGCAAGAGTGAGAGTAGACAACCAAAGTGACAACAACGAAGATAGGAACATACACAGAGTGACAATAGCAATAAGAAAAATAAGCAAAAATAGGCAGGATGCAAATTGGCTGAGACCAACAAGAATAAAAGTAGACAACAGAATTAGGACATGACACGTGTGAATGGGGGAGGCAGTGAGGTTTTGGTAGCAATGTGGGGTTGCATCTTGATGAAATGGGATTGACACACAGTCGTACATCTGTATGGTTTTCTTGGTGAGATGACAAGTATCCACCTGGATATTTATCTCTCTTTCTATCCCATGCCAAACCCAACACAACTTGTTAGATGGGTAAAAGTATGTCAACTGAATTCTTGTCAAAATCTTCTTGTAGTGGCAACTAGACTTGATTTTCTACACTTGAGTAGTGAAGTTAAAAAGTGAAGAAATTCAAGTCCAGTTGCCACACAAGAAGATGTTGACAGAATTTACCATGACATGAATGACAGAGAACCTCGACAGATATGTTAACTGAAGACAAAGCTCATCATCGGCACATCTGCTACGTCTCAATTCTCAAACACTTTTAATTTGGATGTCATTTAAGTAAATCAGACAGGCAAACCTTTTTTAGACTTGTCAGAGACAGTCTTTTGTTTATGATGGGAAAGGAGGCTGAGTAAGGGGAAGAGATCAATTTATGTGTACACAGGTGCCCAACACCAGGTGGATCAAAAAAACACTTGTGCCCTATCCAGGGAACTGACTACACACCTATAACTGACACCAACACCAAAGTATAAATATCTGTCATTATTTTTTTGAAAAACTCACCCTCTTTTGTTTTTTTTTTTTAATCCCTCAACAACCTAAGTGGAAAATGACAGACAAAGCCCTGGTGGTTTTATGAAGAAGGAGAATGACTAAATTAATATTCTATTCTTCTTCTATTTGTTCACAATCTGAATGAATAGCTACTTTCTCAATTCCAAAAAAAAATAACTGAAGAGAGACATTATTTTAAAAGTAGACAATAAGCAGGTAGTTCCCTAGTGTGTCTATGAAAACAAAATAATCCTCTTCTCTTGCCAAATGTCTGGCACAAATACAACAGGTTTGGTAAAGATAATCAAAAATAGAGCAACTGCTTTATCTGACATTTATAGATCTAAAATAAAAAAAAAAAAATCAGTTATTGACAAAATGCTATTTTAGCCTTGGTAATTGTCCTTGACAATTCACAGTGTAATGAGCTGGACAGACCTGGGGGTCTTAACATGTGTTTTTCTTTGTATCCTGCCGCCCACCACACACACACACACACACACACACACACACACACACACACACACACACACACACACACACACACACACACACACACACACACACACACACACACACGCACTTAGTGAATTTTCTTTGTTTTGGTAGCCACATTAATCAGCATTAACACCACAGTGGTTCTCTTTCTCTGTCAAACATAATGCTTATTACTAAATGTATAAATGTACCACTATGGCAACTGTGGGGATGCAAAACCTACCATCATGCTGTGATGTGCTGCTGCGAGACAAACACAGAGCTTAAGGAATCCAGTTGTTTGTTTCTAAAAATAAGGAATGAATGCTTTCCCTCACTGAACTGCTTGAGTCTCATAGTGCCAGTGGCTAGGTCCCACCCCCCTTATTTATTTATTTATTTATTTATGTATTTATTTATTCTCTCCCACAAAGATTTCTTATGACTGATTCTGCAAGGAAGAACTGAGGAAGGTACAGGGTGAGAAAGTGAAAAGGAATCAGATATGTGCAAGAGCTGCAACGACCAGAAAGACAGAGAGAGCAGAGTATTCAAGATTTCTGAGAATATCTCAATGAGAAAGCATGAGAGGTAGAATATATAAGATATCAAGGTCACCAAGGCATGAAAAAGAAACACTGAGTGTGCATGAGATTGAGAAATAGAAATCTGTAGCTCAGATCAAGAATTTCTCAAACAAGGTATGATATCCTTTTATCTTTCTTGGAAAAAAAAATAGGGACCAAAGCAAAAAAAGCACCTCAACTCGAACCCCATCTGTGCATCCTTCCTGGGTGGCTAATTATGATAAGTTACTTGTACTAGTGGGAGTTAGCAGCTCACCTGTATCCATTTAGGAAGGCCTCTCCATTGGAGGCTGGGATGTCTCCTGTCAGCATCTTGAATGTGGTGGTTTTCCCAGCACCATTAATTCCCAACAAGCCAAAACACTGAAGATAATGGAAAAGGCTATTTTAGGAAACCATGCCTGATTAGAAAACAGTCGAGAAAATGCAGCTATATGCATTCCATACAGTGGGGCGAAAAAGTATTTAGTCAGCCACCAATTGTGCAAGTTCTTCCACTTAAAAAGGCCTGTAATTTCATCATAGGTACACTACAACTGAGAGACAGAATGGGGGAAGAATCCAGGAAATCACAATGTAAGACTTTTGATGAATTAATTAGTAAATTCCTCAGTAAACTAAGTATTTGGTCACCTATTTGGAGCGAGCAAGATTTTTGGCTCTCACAGACCTGTAACTTCTTCTTTAAGAGGCTTCTCTGTCCTCACACGTTACCTGCATTAATGGCACCAGTTTGAACTGGTTTTCAGTATAAAAGACACCTCTCCACAACCTCAAACAGTCACACTCCAAACTCTACTATGACCAAAGAGCTGTCAAACGACACCAGAAACAAATATGTAGACCTGCACCAGGCTGGGAAGGCAGAATCTGCAATAGGTATGCAGCTTGGTGTGAAGAAATAAACTGTGGGAGAAATTATTTGAAAATGGAGGACATACAAGACCACTGATAATCTCCCTCCATCTGGGGCTCCACACAAGATCAGATGAAACCAAAATAGAACTTTTTGGTACAATCTCAACTTGTTGTGTTTGTTGGAGAAAGAATGCTGAGTTGCATCAGAATAACACCATATCTACTCTGACACATGGCGGTGGAAACATCATGCTTTGGGGCTGTTTTTCTGCAAAGGGACCAGGACGACTGATCCGTGTAAAGGAAAGAATGAATGGGGCCGGGTATCATGAGATATTGAATGTAAACCTCCTTCCATCAGCAAGGGCATTGAAGATGAAACGTGGCTGGGTCTTTCAGCATGACAATGATCCCAAACACGTCGCTCAGGCAACGAAGGAGTGGCTTCATAAGAAGAATTTCAAGGTCCTGGAGTGGCCTAACCAGTCTCTAGATCTCAACCCTATAGACAATCTTTGGAGGGAGTTGAAAATCCGTGTTGCCCAGAGAAAGCCCCAAAACATCACTGGTCATGGAGGAATGGGCCAAAATACCAGCAACAGTGTGTGAAAACCTTGTGAGGACTTTGTAAAGATTTACAGAAAACAATCGACCTCTGTCATTGCCAACAAAGGGTATATAACAAGATATTGTGATGAACTTTTGTTCTTGACCAGATACTTACCTTCCACTGTAATATGTAAATAAATTCTTATATAAAGTCTAATAAAATCAGACGATATGATTTTCTGTCTTTTTTTTTTTTTTTCCCCTCATTCTGAATATCATAGTGCAGCGCTGGTGAAAATTACAGGCCTCTCTCATCATTTTATGTGAGAGAACTTGCACAATTGGGGGCTGGCTTAATACATTTTTGCCCCACCGTATATCAAAAATCCACCATGTTGAATTGTTGTCTCAATAACTGGAACGAGAATATCCAGTCCATTACATCTGCATAATTTGTGTAATGCCTGACATATTGACAAGATTCTGTTCTCTAACATAACAAAAGAGACCAAACCAACACGACAGGTAGATAGAGACAAATAATAGAAAAAAAAAACAGACTATTCCCCGCAGCATAACTTCCTTCCTCTGTAAACATCTACAACAAACACTAGCCTCTTGTTTTCTCTGTGATGCTGCTGATTTTACCCTTTAGGCCACGCAAAAGGAAGTTGCATCTGCAGAGCCCTGTGGTCATGCAGGCTCAACTTGGTGATCAAGCTCTGGCATAAATATTTGATTTCTGTCATTCATTGATCGCTGCTTGTTTGTGACCTGTTCCTGTGAATGCATAGAAGAGGTCTAAGCTTCATGTAAATAATGCATGGAAATGCAGTGTGTGATCAGCAGAGCCCCGTGAATCACAATATTCAACTGGCATTTACATTGGGCTTTGAGTAAACAGTGGCAGAGAGGATTGATACCAGTGTAAAGCCAATGAAGCACGGGTGCTTGTCAGCATTTGAGATTATGTTTAAATCTTTTGGAGGTACGGTGCAAAAGATTGTGTGCATGTGCATGTCAATGTATAATATGTTGTGATGAATGAGGGCGTTTTAAACCGAATGCGGAATCATACGACACAGATTAGCAATATATATATATATATGTTTACCTTATCTTTTTAAAATTTGGTTGCTGATGCTAATTTACAAGTATGTTTATCCTCATATCATTGCATCCTGATGTTGTTTCACATTTTGCTGCACTGATAAATCACTGCAAGGGTTCTGACTGACTTTGAATTATTCACACATGCACGATTGGCTGTCTTAAAAAATAGAGCAAACAAGCATGTGCAGGAGATTATTGCACCTCTCAACACCTTCAACTAACGGTGCTTAGAGGACATTTTGTCTGGGGTCAATAAAGGCAAAGTAAAGCTAAACAACAGTTTAAACCATTAACAAAAAAAAAAAAAAAAAATTGCAAATCAAAGTCTGGACAGAAAACCATTATTTCGCATTAATGTGTAAACGTTTTCAGAATATTATCGTTCATAAGAAAACAATGACTGAATATGAATAAAGTTGCATCTTATAAGAAGTAGATACTATCATTATAAAAAGAGGTTTTTGGAATTCAACTGCATTTGGCTCACTTCAGCAGCTGGTACGCCCACACATAGCCTGTCCACAGCAGGGATGCTCTTCCGTGGGTATACCTGCAGGGAGCATACAATATAATGAATCAAGCAGCCAGCCACAGACACAGGGTGAGAACAGAGAGAGGGTGAAAATATGGAGTAATAGCTCAGAGCAGCAGGGTTGAGGTGAAATGAAAGAAACAGGTGGGGAAATAGAGAGGAAGAAAATCAGAAAAAGTGAGGGGAGCTAATTTTTTAATAAGGGACATCATTTGCAACACTTAAAGGGAGAGCCAGATGGAAAAAGGGAAAAAAAATGAAGACACTTCCACGGGGGGGAGAAAGACTGAGAAGAATAAACATTAGTATTTAGGAATCCTTTGACAATGTTTGTGAGGAATATTGACCCCACTTTGAGCAACACTTCAGCACCACCAATAACCTTAAACAGGAGCACAAGTTACCAAATTCATCATGGATCAATATTAACTTGAGTTTTATGAGTTGAGTTATAAAAGGAAAAGAATAGATGCCATAGCAACAGGTAATGTCTCCTCACAGTGTGTCAGCCAGCATTAAATATAAAAATACACCACATCCTGGTATATTGTTTAAAAGATCAGGCAAATGAAAAAAACACAGCTTGGGGGGAAAAAAAAAAAAACAAAACAACAAAAGAACCCCTACACTGACCATAATTAGGCCACTAGTAGGTGAGTCGCATTGAAATGTTAAATGTGAAATGTATAGTTTTTATACATTTACTACCTTTTTCAATCGTTATTCGTTCCTGCAAAAGGACCCTTTGAAACCAAAACAAATGATTGAAGATAAATGTATGCATAGAGGGTACTTCTATGTTTTATATCTGTAACTCATTACAAATTGCAGGTCACTCAAATCTGTTCTTTTAGTATAGTCGTCATGGCAGTTCTTACCTCATGATATTCAAAATGTAATGTAAGCTTATACTTTTAAAGCTATACTGCAATCGCTGAAAACAAATTTAACTGGTAGTGTTTGCTACTGTAGATGATCCATTGTAATTTTTTGCTGCTCTTTTTCATTTTTTTATCTTTAATAAATTTTTATTTTTAAGTGCTGGACAGACAGAGAAGTAAGCACGCTTCACCTCCCTCATGACGACAAGAACTGAGAAGGAATGAAAAACTAAATCTCATATGATGCAGAACCAAGTCTCTTAGTATAAAGAATAGAATTAAACCCTTCATCCTTCATATTCTGTACGACTATGACTCATTTCCCTGAACACAAGGAAAAGAGAAATTTATTGATTTTTTTCTCCATCCACCTTTTCTGAGCTACATCCAAATACCTGCCATGTAAATTTACATTAAATTTGAAAAGTAACAGTGGATGCACAGGAGATTTCTGAAATACACCTGGCAAAATAATCTTTGGGTTAGAAATAAAAAAGCAAAACAAGCAAAAAAGAAACAACAATTAAATGGTACATTGCTGTTTTTTAAAGCCAAGGCTAGGTAAGTGATTGATATATTTCTAAATGGTTCAAGAGCATAGTTGTCTATCTCTATATGTTTTTCATCACAGCACCACCGGTATCTCCAGTTGCTGATGCTGAGTCTGACAATTAAGACACAAGTATTCGAAATCAAGGACAGCTCACAGCTCCTTTGAGTTATGAAAGAGTGACGTCTGCACGTTGTTTTTTAGAATCCAAAAGTTGAAATCAGACTTCTCCATAAGTTGCTGTCGGTGTATTGTGATTGTGAGTGTCAGATACTGCAAGAGTGAACGTTCATTAAAATAGAAAAGTGACAGCATGTTTTTCAGCATTAAGGGAACAGCTCCAGCGGAATATGTAGACTAAATTTCACCATTAAACATCACAGCTGTTCAACCTTTTTTTTGAACATTACCAGGCAAATGCAAATGAAAAAACTGCCAATTTCAACCAAATGCACAATGACAGCATTTTTATTACATGGTCTGCACGCTGAAAGAATGTGTTGAAAATGAAACTTAGATTCATCATTCTTTCAGTGCCATCTGGCACTCAGTACTTATCAACCTGGATTAGAGATACTACTTTTTAGTGATAGTTTGTACTGCTAAAACTACATCAAAGCAGCAGATACATGTATGGAAGAAGGCAATTATAGGATAATCCCCCTCAGACTCAAGCACCACAGCGGCTGTCACGATAAGCAGACAGGCATTTTATCTGATGAGACAGTTGAGAGAAAGTGATGGCGGCAGTTCTACAGACCCAAAACATAGATTTTGTTTTGAAATATTGAAAGCTCAGACTGTTAAAAATATGTCACTAATCTAATGTCAAGAGCTCATCAATATGTTGTCCCACCATTGTAAAAATCCCTATAATTAATTTTCGTCACAATCCTGAGGTACTCTTACTGCACTCAAGTAGCACAAATCAAAAAATAATATTAAAATGCAAGGTGAAAGTCCAATGATGGTTTAAGGTCAAACCAGCTTTGACTAACAGAGGACTTCAAACTCAAACTTGGTTCTTGGGGTTAAGCAAGGTAACTACACATTTTCAAAACAAAAGACATATAATAGTACCTGTCATTGGCATATGCAGTCGGCATATGCAGATTACAAACTGTTGAGTTTGTAACCATCCTGAAATTTACATATTTTGGTCACCTGGCATTGTAATCAAAGACTTATCTGTAATACTGTCGAAGCTGTTGTGCATAACAAAAAACAAAACATGTTAAGGCAAAGAGAAGTTTGGGCTGTAAGGCGAATCTACCAGTATAAATTTTATAAAACAGCTTTATCTGCTCATTTGTTGCCTTGTGCTACTTTACTTGAAATTCCACTTTCTAAAGATTACTTTTGATGATGCAATACTGTCAAGTTATACATACACATACTGTATGTATCTTAAGTTTACGAAAATGCATGAATGTAATTAAACCTGACATCCATCAGTGTACTGTAGAAAGGGTTTTCAAAAACTTTCTTCATTAAAACAGCTTGTGACTGGGATATTGAACCGACAGTGTTGGGTCAAAAAATTGCTCACAGGTGGATTGACTTCCATTATCTTCAATTACGGTAACTCCAGGGGGTTGAGCAGGTGGCATACATTGCAGAGAGCTAGAATAGTGGGGAAAGGAAGGGGAGGAGCAGGAAAGTGACACATGATTGATGACCTGTCGATCGCTTGAGAGGAATACTTAGATTTATGACAAGGCCCCCGCCTGCAGTGCATGGCCAGTAAAGTCATTTGCTCATTGATCAATTTGTTATCTACACCCCAAATGGATGGGGCACAACTGTGGTAGGAGTCAATGAGGGCACTGCAGGAAGAATCCTGATGCCTTCTGTCAATGCACTGCTGTTGAGTCAGAATGGGCTGCTACATCCATTTTTTAAAGAAAAATGGCTAGCCGTGAAGGTGCACTGTCCGAGGTGCTCCAAATAAGTGAATAACCTGAGCCAAATGTAATTTTACGCTTAGTGTTGACAGCAAGGTAAAGGTAGTTTCACAAAACATTTCTAGCAAATTCACAGAACAAGACTGCAGTTTTTTATGTTGAAAAAAGCAACATCTTCTCACATTGTGAGATGATTTGTAATATATCATGAACCCAACTGTTTTCCCCATTTGTTTGGTAATTATCCAAGAAAATCTCAGGAATGTTTGCACCCTTGAGCAGCGAGTGAAAGATTAAGACTGTGTATCTATGTGAATGTGTGTGTGTGAGAAGGGGGTCATAAGAGGAAAAGGATCATTCAACTGTTGGCACTGAGCTGGCTGCCGTTGTGACACTTGCTGTTACTATGCCACCTGCAGGAAAGGAACATCTGCTGAAGGATGAAGTGTTAATCTCACCGGTATTGATGCACAAACACAGTCATCAAATTTACATTTGACAGAGAAGTGAATAGAACTGTCAATGTTTAAGTCCCTAAAAGTGTAATTTGTTTGGGTGTCCTGCCCACTCTCTATATTTATGAATATTCAAAGCTGCAGGCTCCCATCTTGACTTATTTGCAGGGCAATTTAAAATGTGCAGATGAAAAAAGAGTATAAAAGTGAAAAGTGAAAAGTATAAAAGTGAAAGTATAAAGTCAGTAAGTATAAAGGGAAAGGCATGAAAAAGACTCCTGACAAGTTATTGATTTTTGGATGATCAACAAAGTGTGAAGGGAGGGCTAAACAATGGAAAGTTGAATAGTTGATGTCACCATTATAAATACAATGATTTAGGCCCAAACAATTGAATAGGCAAACATTTTACTGTAAATAATATGACACTTGAGAACCATTGTGTTCAGTATTTTTCACCACATATTCATGAAGATTAAAACAGTACATCACGCACAGGGCATAACATTCAAAGACATGTTAAGAGACCTTAGAAATGCATATTACCTTACTCAAGTCACAGATTCTCAAAAGGTCATTCTGGGCCTTGCCCTCGTAAACCCGCGCACGTTCCTGAGCGACATCGATATCCTCTTCCTCTGCACCAGATGACTTCACTGAAACGAGCCTAAGAAAGAAAGACACAACAATGCAGCTAATATATCATTCATTTAAATGAAATAAATTGTGCTCGCAGCAATGTGGCTGAAGTTGAAGCTCACTGAACCATTTCTTGCAAGTCCTATAAATAATCATAGCCACAATAGTCGGCATCCATCCAACGTCATTTAGTAGAAAGTAAACAGCTAGGTATTAGTCAAAATTGTCTCGATTAAACTAATTTTTTAAATGCATATATATTTTTTTTGAAAGTGATATATCGTTTATATCTAACTTAGATGACAATACAGGCTTATGACAAAAAATAAATAAATTTAACTCCGCATTCAAAATGTAGGTCTATAGACGGCATCTATAGAGTTTTACAAAAGCTGTTATTACCTTGGTTTATGGAAGAACTTATTCTGAATGAGAATGGTAATAATAAACATGACAGTTCCCTGGATGGACATGGCACAAAGATTCTTTCCCACCATCTCCCAGCTGAGAGGGTCCCTGAAACGGTTCTCCCCTGATGAACAACATAAAATATGGAAGAAAAAAATACAATGAAAATCAAAGAAGTCCCATGGGTTAAGCACATGCATTATTTACTTATGTCATTTCATGTAACATGAATTTCCAACCCCTTATCTAAAAAGGTAAGAGGAATTATTTAGCAGGAACAGCATCAAAACAAAAATAAATTATTTTCTTGGACACCCATATATGACTTTGTCAAACTCAGTGGAGAGCTGGATTCTTCACAGTCTTTGAAGTGATTTCAGACATGTTTATTTGTGAGAGCCAAAAGCTTTAAATGCCACTTAGCCTTAAAAAAATGCTGTCAGCTAATTCACCGGCTTCCTGTACTTTGCATGTTGAAGCCTTTTTTGGCTAATGAAGTAAACAGGTGACGGCAACCCAGACACCTCCAGCACTCCAACCCCAATAATTTTCAATTCTGCTCTCTTTCCT
Source organism: Fistularia commersonii (assembly GCF_037954325.1). NCBI lineage: Eukaryota > Metazoa > Chordata > Actinopteri > Syngnathiformes > Fistulariidae > Fistularia > Fistularia commersonii. Next base: position 7,541,043 of record NC_141302.1, read on the forward strand.
CCCCCTCTTAGCCTCTAGAACCTTTGAGCCTCAGGGATGAAAATAAGAAGACAAGAAAAACGAAAATGCTTTCAGTCTCATTCTCTGGTAAATAGCCCCTCTTCACACTAGCCCTTTTAAGTTGTGATTGCTTTTCTCTTCCTGCTCTGCTCTGACGCTGCAAGTGATTCCTTCTGTTTCCTTCTTCACCTCTCGACAGACAGGACTGCTTCTCTTCTATTTCATGTGTCTTGATGCCCCCCCAATCTCAGCTTCACCTCTACAAACTTGTCCCTTTTCTTGGTCTAAATTTATCGTCTGCCACGTCTGTAGCTTTTGAGGCAGTTAAGGGGTTATGCAACTGGTCAAATATATTGCTCTTAATGATGACATGAAACGCTAGAATATAAACTTGCATGCTAACCTGCTGTGAGAATCTCCTGCGATGCACACATTACAAGTTATTTGAACAACTTAGATTTAGATAATGGATACATTCAGTGGGATGAAAGCTTTGTAAGCTGTCACTGGATTTCAAAGCATGCGTGACAGTATATACTTCCTCTATATAGTCTGATAAACATTTTTCTGAAGGCATTTTAAGTAAACAGGCTGTAGAGTTGTTTTGTAAAGCATGGTCTTGTTGAACCATGTATAAAACATTTTGTTGGTCTGCCTAAATAAGCGTTAATTTGCCTTCATTCCACTTTATGCAAATACAATGAGTTGACAATGCAACACCTATTATCTCAAATTGCAGGGGTGCATGGCTAATGAACCATAAGCATGATAATCCCATATCGATTGTTTTCAGTTTATCCGTGTTTCACAATATTCAGATTAGTGATCTGGTCTCATACAACATTCATTGAAGTCAAGAATGCTTGACATCGTTATTAGGAAACAATACTACCTGTTCTGTTTCTAAGGAATTTATCAAATGTAAAATGTAAATGGATTTTCAACGATGGGTTAAGCAGTGTTAAAAGCTACGGCGTCTTACCAAAATTGCTGAAGAGTGTGGCCATTGCCTGGTTCTTGGCCATGTCAATAAGCCCCCGACCAAGACAGAAGTGAGGAAATATCAGCAGTACCTGCTTCACGATGTTGTTGATGACTGAGACATTCTTATAGATAAAAGCACACAAACAGATGACAAATTAGACAGGACTTGTGCTTTGAATGTGTAAGAGTTAGCCACAGAAAGCCCAATATGCTAAATAGTTAACTAGAATCAACGTGGATGAGTTGGGAAGGCTGTGCATTGGCCCCTGATGTAAATACAGATAATTAACAAACACCATGCACTCGCTTTACATGTTGAGAATGGTTATGCTGTTGCGCGGCAAGAAGCACCTGAGTTCAACTTGCCTCTTGATTTTTGGCATTTAGCAAATGTTAGCAAGCAAAGTGAACACTATTTGATGAGACTTTGATGACTAATACTAAGAACAAAGGGATGATGCACACAAGCTTAAGCTCAAAGAATACTGTTTCACAAAGCAAACAACCGTCTAATCTTTTCTGGCAACTACTTATCAAGTGTACCCTAAATTTTAACAGCCCTCGCTCCCTTCATCCATCCTAAGAATAAAATTCAGCAGTCACCAAGTGAAGCAGGAAAGAAAGAGGTACAAATGTCGACACCGAAGGCGGCAGTAACAGACTAGTTCACGGAAGGGGAAAGGAGGTAGATGCGGTGCCTTCAGATGCATCCTTCCCTTCCTCATTCTTCAGAAGGCAGTGAGAGAGATGACAAAATATTACTACGTTTGGTGCAGTGTGGCGTTAAAAAGCAAGTTCATGCATTATGTATACCACTTCATTGCCGCACAGTCTTCAAAGGTCCTGCCTACATGGAGGGGGACTATAAATTCATCATTTCCGTTTTTAGAGGAGTTACAGCAGAGTATGTGGTGCAGGGCGAGCTACCCATTCCATATGATGTCCTTAGAATCTATTCATAGATATGAAGAGATGCCATGCGATTGATCTGTTTTTCACCAAATTAGATTTCAATTGGGTTTTGAAGATGATTACATCATGCAGTAGTAGGGTTCGGCGAGTGTTTGAACCGATTTAAATATTTGATTTCAAGATATATTTTGTCTCGATACATACGGCAGATGCATTCCCATTAACGCCTACTTATCCCTTGAGGTTACAGAAACAACAGTGTTTTCTTGAACTGCTGTTGATTTAGTAATTCCTAAATGTGTGCTGAAGTATTATACAAATATGTCATTTTCAAAGCACTGTTTTAACCGAGCCTCAATCTGGATTGTCATAACAATTTGCTGCTAAAGTAATCTTCTATGATGATACAAAAGGATATTATTTGTCACTGACATTTTCATTACTCTTCATGCAATGTCATGTGAGGGCATGCAGGTGAAAGAGTAAGTTTCAATCAAAGTTAACCTTCTCTCCTTGTGGCAAAACATACAGTTATGTTCAAGATCAAAAGTGAGTGCATGCATATGAAGAACATTTTTTTTCAGTAGGTGGTCACTGATGTAGTTTCTCTCAGGGAGATATGAAAGCATGATGAAAGGCTTCATTGATCATAATGTCAAAGCAAACCTTCAGATGTCCGACAAAAATAATTCATGTCTCCTTTCATCTACATTTATAAATTTGCTGGAGGTATAAAAGTTACAAAGACCTCGAAATCAGATCATTTGACTGTGCTGACTGATTGGAAATCTGTTTGTCCTCAGCTGAAAAAGCAATTTCTCCGATGAGTATTACAAAAAGGGATTAATGATGAGGTAATGGCAGCCAAAGTGAAATGACATCCAAAAATGAAAACAAACAAACAGAAATAACAAAGAAAAATTGGTGTACAAGTATTGGAGTAGAAATGTAGGCATCAGAATTTTGTTTTCACACAAAGCACAATGACTTTGTTATGCAGTTCTCAACCAAAGTCAAGCTGTTTGTCCTATGTAGAAAAAGGAGGAGCAGAAGAGGTGATAGTGGGATGAGAAGCTGTAATTAAAGCAATTTCAAGTCAGTTTAAGGTGCAAATACCAAGAAATATGACCAGTACTCCAATAGTGATGATTTTTGACTCCCATACTCATCAGTGTACTCTTAAAATTATGTCAAGCCAATATGTTAGGTGTTAACTGGTCTGGGTAAATCATACCCGCTGTCCCCTGGAACGGTGGATACAGTGGAAGCAACAATGGACTGAAGGCAGAAATGAAGCGTGAAGTCAATTCGATACCACACATATGTATAAACATAATTTTACTTTCAGTTATAATAAAACAATGATGGTCATTTAAGCAGCTTTCCTGCTCAAATATGCAAAGAAATTTCTTAGGTCTTTTCAATGATCAAAGTTAGTCAGTGACGATGAAAATGAGAAAAGTAAGTAAAAAGTAATCTTTGACCTCCCTGAGTCTTGTCTGGTCAGGGAGCGAGAAAAAATAGGCCTAATTTGAGATCAATATGTGAAATTACACATCTTTTCTTGGCTGGTTGTTCATCAAGGAGATCTAAGAGATTTTTAGTCAAAGATGATGAAATGCTATACAATTCCCCCCTTACATGCGAGCTTTGTACCCATAAATCACTTTGAAATGGTTTTGAGGTGGCATACTCTGTGAGGCGCTTATCTGACCCCCAGTGTTTCCACAAGGTTGTGGAATCATGAACAAGGTTGTGTTCATGATGCTGGGTATCAGAATGAAAGCACAAATCCTAAACATATGGCTCAAACATGTTTTGAATTTTCTACTGATGATGATCTCCAAACTTTCTCACACAGAAAGGAAGAGATATTATAAACTGGCCAGTTCAGTGGTTATAAAGGAAATTTAGCTTCCTTTGTCGTCCAACATTTTTCTGAAAACAAGTGATTTTGGAACAAAAGAAGTCAGCCCTGCCAATGTGAACGGGCATGAATACATGCAAATATGATAATGACAATGATAATGTGATAAAATGATATTGACACAATGATAACAGATCCAGAAACACACTTAAGTCTAAAATTTCCTCTCAGATCAGGAAAGAAAATATATCCCTTTTGTCCAATTTTGAATGTCTTATTGAAGCCAGGAAGCCATTCTCCTAGCTTGTGTCACACTTCGACAAATACACATTTATTCTCTGGAATCTATATGAGCCTGTGGTTACACAGTTAGGCCAGTGGACAGTGACACAGGTTTTGTTATTTTAGCTGTTTATGACAAAAATTTCAAAGTACAATTATAAAATCAGTGCAGACTCTCAGCTGCAATTTGAGAGTATTAGCATCCAAATTGGAGCAAGGGTTTAGGAATTACAGCTCTTTAATACGTAGCCGCCTCTTTTTCAAGGGACCATAAGTAATTGAACAATTGACTCTGAAGGCTGCAAAAAAAAAAATAACAAGGCTGCATGGGCTCTTCCCTTGGTAACCTGCCATTAATTAAGCAGTTAAAGGGTCTGGAGTTGATTCCAGGTGTGGTGTTTGCATTTGGAAGCTGTTGCTGTGAACACCCAATTTGTGGTAAACGAAGCTCTCTGTGGAGGTGAAACAGACCATCCTGAGGCTGAAAGAAATTCATTAAAGTGATAGCAGAAATGTTGGGAGTTACCAAATCAACAGTTTGGTATATTCTGTAAAAAGAGTACACTGGTGAGCTTGGGAACTTAAAAAGGCCTGGACGTCCACAGAAGACAACAATGGTGGATGATAGCAGAATCCTTTCCATGGTGAAGAAAAACTCCTTCACAACATCTACATAAGTGAAGAACATTCTCCAGGAAGTAAGTGTATCAGTATCTAAGTCTATCATAAAGAGCAGACTTCATGAAACTAAAAACAAAGGATTCACCACAAGGTTCAAACCATTTATTGGCCTCAAAAATAGAAAGGCCAGAATTGACTTTGCCAAAAAACACCTGAAGAAGCCAGACCAGTTCTGGGACAGCATTCTTTGGACAGATGAGACTAAGATCAGCCTGTACCAGAATGATGGGAAGAAGAAAGTTTGAAGAAGAATCGGAACAGCTCATGATTCAAAGCGCACCACAAAAAGTGAAAAATTCTAAAAAGGGCAAGTCAATCACCAGATCCTAACCCAATCCAGCATGCATTTCACTTGCACAAGACAACTTAAGGCAGACAGACCCACAAACAAGCAACAACTGAAGACAGCTGCAGTAAAGGCCCGACAAAGCATCACAAAGGAGGAAACACATCGTTTGGCGATATCTATGGGTTCCAGACTTCAGGCAGTCATTGCCTGCAAAGGATTCTCAACGAAATATTGAAAAGTAACATTTTACTTAGGGTAATTTTTATTTGTGCAGTCACTTTTGAGCCCCTGAAATGAGGAGCGTTTGTATAAAAATAGCTACAATTCCTACATGTTTAATCATTTTTGTTCAACGCCTTGAATTAAACCTTAAAGTCTTCACTTCAATTCCGTTGTATTTGTTTCATTTCAATTCCAATGTGGTGGCATGCAGAGCCCAAATCATGAAGATTGTGATACTATCCAAATATTTCTGGGCGTAACTGTATCTGAATGGCTGTATCTGAAAGTATTGGCTAAAAAAAGGACAGAATGGGATTGATGCAGTCCACGGGGATCTTGACAATCCTGAGGGAAAGAAGCACTTGAGACAAAACCAGGACATAGCTTTTTTAAACTTCTGTCATCATTTCTCCCTCTCACATTGTCTATTTCCTTATTTAGGAAAATGGTGCTTCTCTAGGAGAGTAAACTGAAGCCTGTAGCATTAGTTTTGTACAACATTGTTTAATTAACATGACTATGATACATTCATGAAAATGTTGAAATGTAAAAGTAAGAAATTAAGATGATGGAATTTGGCTGTAAATTAAAATGTAAGTATGCTTTTTTGGTTTTCAAGCATGACGAGCTGGAGTGTTCTAAAATGTCCATATTAAGTAATCCTTTTTATTGGCAGTGAAATTGACTGGAAGAATTAGCATGGACCCCTGTCCTTGCCCAGTTTCAGCCTATCCCGAGAGATATACTATCCTACTCCCGGCTGCCTTAGACAAGACAGTTACACAGTAAATCTGTCCCTTTACGCTGCCAGTGGGCAACACACTGTCCATTAATTTACCAACAATGGCGCCCTTTATGAGTAATATGCTCCAGTAACACTATATCAATAAATAAAGTCGATGCAGGGAGAGCTACATGGCAAACTGTCTTTCTCTGAGGAGGGATGCGCCAAAAAAAAATGTACAAATTGATAATGAATGCTGCCGATAATGAAATCAGAATACAAATCAGGCAGCCTTGTTAGGAGACAGTAAACAGGCCATGCCATTGCAGAGTTACACCAGAGGAAACAACAAATCAGACACAGGCATGTTCAAGATATAAGAGTGAGCTGAGGCAGAACCTTTCAGACGGCATTACACTCCATCCGAGGTGTCGGATAAGAGTTGTTGGAGACACTGTGACGGAACATCAGATGTATAAGCAGCTTGTCAAAAGAGTTAGGCACTGTTGTGTCTGTTGACAGTAAAGGACTGATCAGCAGGGTACTAAAAATAAGATGTGAAGACGATGCAATTATGGCTGATGTATGCTTATCAATCAAATAACAATTGTGTCAACAAATAAATCCTGACATATCAAAATGACATGATTATTGTCCTTCAAGTGAAAGTCATTTTTGTTCCACACATTGTGCGGTTAAGGTAGTGCGATTTTTTGTTTTTAAAGAGAATTTCAATTATAATCAAAAGCATAATGACTGACAGTCAACGTCCCCCTTTCTCTATCTTCCTCAAAAATGAAGCTTACCATTTCTTATACAGTTTTGTGTCTTTGTCTTTTGATTCCCTTGAGACAGAAGCAGCTTGCAGTTAAAATGAACACTTGCTGAAAGATGGATGAAGAAAGTTCTCCGAAGACCCAATTCTCACCAAACGATTAAACATAAAAAAGAATAGGAAAAATAACTCCTTTGAAAAATCCTTCAGAGGATAGAGGCAATATATTAAAACTTATACCAGGTGGGTTAACCAACGCCCACATGCATGTGGAAGACACTGCATCGAAAAAACACCCTATCTATGACTCAAGTAAATTAGCTATCCAAGGCTATAGTGTCTATAATTGCATGCAGCTCCGGAAGGCTGTATACTGTATCTCTCCCTGCTTTTTCAAAAGCTCAGAGTCTTCTACAGCATTAAAGCAAACACATTCCTTTGCGCATATACATTTGAGTGTTTACTCGTCTGATCATTAATCATCCACGTACTCCAAATGTGTGCGTGTGCGGCATGTGAAACATCAACTTACGTTATCATCAAATAGTTCCATAACAAAGGTTGCCACACTGCTGTTGATACCGATGAAGAGGTTGATACAAGTCAAGACCACGTAAGCTGTGCTTGGTTCACTGAACAGGAAGGAGGCAGGGTACATCATCGGGGTGATTGACCACCTAAATGAAATAGAACGACCGCAAAGAAACAAGTAGGATATGACAATAATGGACAAAGTCACAGTTGCAATGAATTAGTTAGTACCAAGAAATATCATAGTTTATGTGTGAGTTTCTTAACAGTTAGTGCCATTTGAAACTGTCATGGCTTTAGATCACATCCACATCAACTGTTTGACCAAAATTACAGATGCTCGATATTTATCACAAACACATATCAATAAGAAATATAGTACTACCAAGTAAACAAGTAATTACTAATAAAGTAGTATATGATGAAAATATTGTATTCATAACAATGATTCAAGATAAAATAAGTGAAGACTAATTTTCTCTGTGTCAGATAACCTTATGCTTAATGCTTTGAGTCTTACAGGATGTTTACCGTTCACTGTTTTTCTTATATTTTTCGGCGTATTTAATGGAGTTTGTTTTATTTAGTGCTGTCATTTCACCCCATGCTGTGCGAAAAAAATGCCTCTCTGAAATAATAGAGACATCCTTGATCCTTGGGAAGTGGGCTGTATCACAATTATCTTCGGTGGAGTGCTTCAATAGGCTTCAGCGCAAACATAAATATCTGTAGTGATAAGGATGAGCAATGTCTTGAAAACATTTATTACAATTTTCTTTGGTGAAGACGATATGTGGGAACAATTCCAATGCATGCTCACCAATTAAGAAGAAAAGAAAATGCTTGGAGGGTTTTGTGTATTCTGGCAAAATGAGCAGAAAAATAGTCCATTCTGCAATCATATGTGACTATGTGGGTAGATTTGACTGATACCCTAGGTGCCAGCTGAGGTAACAGCCTTCACTAACTCAAAACATCAACACAATTGAATTGGATTTTTGTAACCTTTTGTATCTTTTTCATAATGTTTACTTTATTTATCATAATAATAAGATATTCCTATTTCCTTATTTTTCTTTTTGCCTCCTTATTAAAGACTGCATTAAATTGATACTTACGGATGTGGGTATCTGGAGATGTTTTTGTATTAACATTAGGTCGGCCTGACTGACACAAACCGAATGTCAAAAACAAAGGAAAAACAGTTTGCATATTTGAGTCAACTTTTAACGAATATCGCCAATTCATTTATTTATGCATTTATTCAATTAACTATTTGGACTTGGAGAAATCTATAAAGCTTCAAGGTAAGCCACAGCCTGAGGTTGTTAGCGTTATACATGAGGCCTCATTCATACACTGATCTTAAATTGTTTACTCATGAATGTTTAGTAAAGATGATAGATCAAGTACAATTTTAGTATAATTATTTTGTATAATTTTAGTATTCACCACCATGGCACAGAAACAGCTGTTCACCAGCACAACATTTAAGTCTTTTTATTCCAATTATTTATGATCTAATGATGCAGTTTGAGAGAGAAATGATGAACAAGATTACCTCTGGTTGCTCACTACATATACATTTCAAACATTAAGAAGATTCGAAGGTCAAAATGTTTTCTTAGTCATTTTATAGGTGATAGTGACACTAATCTAAAGATTTCCTGAATTTAGCATGAATAAACCACTGATAGAGAATATTCCATGTCCTTTAAAAGTTGCAGTTGAAACAGCATTTCTTGTTTCTTTACTAATTTAACAAAATGCAACATGTTTGGATAAGAAAAGCACAGAGTAGAGATTTCACACATTGACCCAATGAAATAAAAAGTAAGAGTCATTGTTCTCTTTTCAAGACATTTCCTAAAATAAATGGGCAAAAAGATACAACCATAACATATCTGGTTAAGATTCTATAAACCTGAAGTTTAAAAATAGAGTAGAAAACTACAATTTAACTTGTTTTTCTAGAATTAGATCATAATTAAATAACTTGAATACAACTCAGATTTTATTTTGTATTATTAGGTTTCTTACCCGTACAAAATAAGGAGCAGGACCAAAGCAGGCAGATTAGCTGGAGAAACATAGGCTTTTTGTTGAAAGCAGAGGAATATCAAAATCACAATCAAGCATGGGACGATGTAGTTGCACTGTAAAAACAAGCCAAGAGCAAATTATGCTTTCCGTCTTAGAAAAAGAAGTGAGACATGATATTTCAAATAACTCTTCAAGGCCTTGGTGATTAAAAGAAAAAAATGTGTTTGCTTTCAATATAATTTTTCCATTTGTTTTCTGACAAACTAAAACGACATGTAATTATAAAATGTGTAAATGACATTTTAATTAGCGCTAAAACATATCCCTCTTTAATTTTCATATTAATTCAGTGAAAACACATTTGATTTGATTTCTCTCTGTTTGAGGGTGGTGGTTGCTCAATAACGGTTTCAACTGGACAACTGAGTTATAGTTTTAAAAATGTCAACCTATAGGGTTTCCATTGATTCAATATGACTTGGCTATTCAATAATTAATTAGTATTTAACATTACTTAAAATATTAGTCTACACTTATTTAATATTACTTAAATGTCATGAAACAAGGCTTTGGATGCTAATTTTCGTTGTGGCTTCACATATTGAAATTAACATCTAATTGCGTTGTGCATTTTCTCTTTTGAAATTATATTTTGCCTCGCTGCAAAACTCTCATTCCCATATAACCCACTGTTGAGTGAATGAAAGGAAGTCACATAAGGAACATATATTAAAACATGTCAGGGATTCAAACTTGGATTACTTGTATTGTATTGTCTAGGAAGGATGCAAGAGCTCCAGGATACAATCATTTCACTCCTTAGAGCATTTGTTTTTGACACTGACAGCTTTTATCCATTATAATGATGATAGTCCTGATGCTATTTCTTTACCAATAGCATCTAACAAAATGTTTACTTCCATCCTGCCTGTGGGATATTGCTAGTACGGTAAGCCTGTTAAGTGTAAACAGCAGGGACAGACAGTGTCAATAGTTACACTTCCTCCAATAATGGTTGCTCAGGTGATGCTTCACCAGAAGTAACTGACAGAATATTTTTCAACACACTGCCTAAAAATTAAATAAATGATAAATAAAATAAACAAATGAGGAACCCCTCAGAATTTCTGAAGGATCAGACCTTTGTAAAATGTGTAAAAAGCTGTTTTGTATGCAAGTAGATGTCTTTAGTTACACACTTGTCATGTGAAATGTCACAGCCATAATTAAATTAGAGGTGATTCAACATTGAGATGAAGATAGAACATACCATGTCCCAGGAAAAATTGGCCAACCAGTAGACAGCTGGGTTTACTCCACTGACAAATTGCAGATGCTTGGCTTTGCTCACCCTCTCTTGGATGAGGAAGAGGACAAAGCTGGCAGGGATGAAGGACATGGCAAAGATAACACAGATGGACACCACTACGTCAGTGGAGGTTGTGACCCTGTGATTGAAGTGAACACAGTAAACAGGTAGTCAGTAGGAGAGACATTAGTGTGCACTGGGTGCCCTAAAATAGATTTAGCATTGAAACAGATTTTGTAAAAAAATATCTGTTAACATGTACTTTGGTCAACATCTGTACCATGTATTTTAGATATCCACGTGACACTAAGTCATGGTGACATATTTATGCTATGAAGTCATTTAAATGGAGTCGTTTCCTATGATTTTGACATTAGTATTTCAGTAAGGACATACACCACGATGCTCATATTACGTCTTTAATTTTGTCAAACAGCAAATAGATCAAAACAGACCAAAGAGGCTGGTGATTGGATGCTCAAAATTCTCCTTAAAAAACAAAAAAGTATATGAAAGATGGTACAGTTTTAATGCGGCAGCTATATTTTATCTATTTTAATCAGTTTACATATGTTTCCCAAAAAGGATTCCAGAGCCATTTATGGAAAATGTTTTAATTTGAAAAAAACAACAACATTTTATTGATTTATTATCATCAAAACACCTATTTTATGCAGTGTCTCTCTCTTGCCCTGGTACACACACACGCACACATATATATGCTCCTGTCAACAAGTAAAGCCTGTTGTTGTGCTTCAATATTCTCAGCTTATATACATGGAAAATTCTCTTTCTTTCATGTTGGAAAACAAAGTGGCCCTTTCTCCTCTCAGAGGCTGACCTTTATTTCACTATCATCTATCCACATATATGCTTTCCATGCTTTGAAAATGTCCTTCATTTTGTCTGTCCAATTAGCATTGAGGTTTACTTTTTAACAGTAACCGTTATCCTCACCCTCACTGTCCATGGTAATCACTCACAAGATGTCCTACTGAGTAATTATCATATTAAATAAGTTACCCTATGTGACTTCACTGCCATATTTATCATCCCCAACCAGATGCAATTAGAACACATAAATATGAAATAATTTACAGCAGTGGGTGCCAACCCACATTTCATTGGTGTTTCAAGGGCTCTGTGCTCTAGTTGGGTAGGCAGATAACATAAGGGTCAAAACTGTGAATGATCTAACTCTGGATGCTTGAAGCTGGCTAATTGCTGGGAAGAAGAGGACAAGTGATCAGCTAATTAACTAATAATGGAACAGCAACAAAGCTGTGCTGTGGGAGCATGGCGATGTAGTATGGATTGGTTGCCTTTGGATTTTGTGTGACAGGGGCTGCAGGGCATAGACTCAGCGTGTGAAGGGGGTGAAAGCATTAGATAATTATCAACTCCTCAGCCACAGGCGCAACATTTGGGTCACTGTTGTCTTTGCCCTTAATAATTCAATTTCTCCCCATTTTTCTATTCATTTATTTGCCATTATACAAGTTAAACATGCTTGCAGCAAGAAACATATTTTAAATGCTAAAACATGAAGCTGTTTTGGGTGATAGAGGGTATGATTTATGTAGGATTGTATGATTGATATTATGTATTCTCTCTCTTTATATATATATATATATATATATATATATATATATATATATATATATATATATATATATATATACATTGTCTACCGCTTATCCAGGATTTGGTCGCGGGCGCACCAGCCAAAGCAGAGGCCCAGATTCCCCTCTCCGTGGCCAATTGGACCAGCTCTTCGAGGGGGATCCCAAGGCTATCCCAGGCCTGTCCAGAGACATAGTCCCTCCTGCATGTCCTGCATCTTCCCCAGGGCTTCCACCCTGTTGGACATGCCCAGAACACCTCATCAGGGAGGTGTCCGGGAGGCATCCTAATCAGATGCCAGAGCCACCTCATCTGGCTCCTCTCCATGTTGAGGAGTAGCAACTCAGGATGGCCAAGCTCCTCTCCCTATCTCTCTGAGAGAGAGGCCAGACCCCTGCGGAGTAAGCTCATTTCAGCTGTTTGGATCCATGACCTTGTTCTTTCAGTCACGACCCACAGCTCATGATCATAGGTAACGTGGATCGACTAGTAAATTGAGAGCTTCACCTTTTGGCTCAGCTCCTTCTTCACCAGGTCTGACGGGCGGAGAGTCCACATCACTACTGACACTACACCAATCCACCTCAAATGGCACCAAGCACCTTACAGTCACAACTCCGGTCTTCCACCTCGACAACGGAGGCACGGAAATATGGCTGAGTCGAACTCAATGTTTTCCGCTGTCCCCCGGAGCATGTTTGAAGGACTGCCGGAGTTGGGAGTTAAAACTCTTTCTGACAGGGGACTTTGCCAGTCGTTCTAAACAGACCCTCACAATGCATTTGGGTCTGCCAGGTCTGACTGGTGTCCTTCCCTTCCATCGGCGCCAGCTCACCACCAGGTGGTGATCACTTGATAACTCCGCCCCTCTCTTCATTCAAGTGTTCATAACATGCAGCCTCAAGTCGGATGATAAGACCACAAAGTCGATCATTGAACTACAGCCTAGTGCACATGTGCACACCTGTATCTGAACTACTGTAGGGTGCATAGGCACACACAACAGTCAGAACCCCCAAACCTGAAGGCAGAGGGAGGCTACCCTCTCGTCCACCAGGTTGAACCCCACCATGCAGGCGCCAAGACAAGAGGCAATCCTTATCTCCACACCTGCCTGGCTCTTCTCACTTGGGTGGCACTCCAGAGTGGAAAAGAGTCAAACCCCTCTCAAGAAACCTGGTTCCAGACCCCAGGCTGAGCGTCAAGGTGAGTCCGACTATACCTAGGTGGAACCTCTAAACCTCCCACACTAGCTCGGACTCCTTCCTTGCCAGAGAGGTGACATTCCGTGTCCCTAGAGCCAGTTTCCACGAGCTTACATCTACCGTTTGTAATGTTCTCCTATCTTGTTCAAGCTGAGAGTTCAGAACTAACTTTTTTCAGAGGAATAAGAAAAAGTTAAAATCATGTTGTAGATCTTTACATATATTTTTGTAGCAGTATGTAGCACATGTCCATAACAAATAACATTAATCTGATGATTACAATTAAATTGGATATCAAATTCAATATGGGGGAGGAAATATAATCTGATACCACAGATACACATAAATTGTATGTTACATTGCACTGGAAATATCGGAATTGAATAAAATGCCTGACATTTCATGAGACACTATTTCCACACTGGAAAAGAAAAGGTTGTAGATTTTGACAATATCTCTGGATGTATGGATCATCATCCACTTTCAAAAAACCATGGCATGTTCGGAGTTCTCTTTTGCTTCTTAGGTTTTGCAATTTAGCAGTATTTCATGGCAATTATTTATTTGTGACATTGGGAGTAGTATTTATATAGTTTGTTTTTTTATTTATTTTTTTTAAATATGCAATTCTGCAGTCCCACCTTTCACAGGTTATGGAGAAAATTGACTTACATTGCCAACTTCAAATATTTGACTCCTGCATTTCACAGGTCACCCATAATTTGTAAGTCTAAATGTTAGTTCATAAATCAGCTCGCTAGCTGATTGTTCCAACATTGTCCCTACATTCAAAATCCCCCCTCTCAGTACCAGACTCTTGCCTTTCCTCTTATCTCTCTGCTTCCAAACATGCATTCCTCCTCTCTGTCTTAAACCCACAATAGTCAAAATTTCAGCACCAATGCCGGTGATTGTTAGCCTGGTCCCCGACTGATCCGGTATGGGATTTGTAGGTTCAATTAACATATTTGGTTTAGGCACAAGTTTTATGCCAGATGTCCCAAGCCTGGATAACAGGCTTGGGACACTGGCTTGTGCCCCCATGAGGCTGCACGCCAAACATGGTAGTTCAAGTTTCTGATAACATTTTTATTATTTTATTGGATATTTGAGGATAAGAAAAATAATAAAATGAAATAAAAACAGGGCTTTCTCTTTGCCAGTTTAACACATTTATTCCCCTTGATGACCATAACTAATGGAAGCTAAATCCTACAAAACTCTACTACTGCATTAATTGATCTCGTCTCACTGAGCAGGATCTTGCATAGAGGAAATGTCATGGTAAAGGACCTTCAGCCTGCTGTGCATATCCATAGATGCAAAGAAATACCAAGAAAAAAAGACTGATTGTAATGTCATCATTAATGAATAATTAAATGAAAAGGTCTTGGCTGACCTTTTCATTCAAAATATCTATTTTGCTTGGCCATCTGCATTCCTTGTTGCCATTGCAAATTTTTGTTTCAAAATGTACAAGCAATTTCATGAACAGAAGTGCACAGAGAGCTAAATAGGAAATTCTGCTCCTCCCGAAGAAGTCCACAGACCATTGTAATTTAGTGCATACTCTGATTTGGTCTCTCACACAAGTCTCTTGCCAGCATATCATTCCACAAATAGCTGGCTGATTGTGTGCAGGCACAGCAGGATACCCTATAACATAAAGTAATTGCTTATATGTCGTGATCTGCAACAGCCAATGAATAAAGTGTATCATATGAGCCGAGGGGTTATGGTCTTACGCGGAAATGCCATACAGTGATTTGTATTCCATGCTTGATTGATGATCATAAGCTCGAAATCAGTGGTCATGATCAAAAAACAAAACCATACGCAACACACAGAGAGAATTGATCCATACGGTATGAGCAAGTGTGCTCTGATTTAGCATGCCATTAATCGCTGACACTCAAGTGGCGCTACTCTCTAGCCACCTTAGGGATCAGGAAAAAAAATCCATATCCTCGTGAGAAGCTCCCGTGGGTCTCAAAATCTGTGGATACTCACAGAAATCTCTCATCTATCTACCTGCCTTGTTCTTTCTTTTGTTTTCTCTCCTCTCATCTGTTCTTCCTCTCTTCCCTGCTCAGTTCTGTTTTCAGCTTCACCTCTCCTAGTTTCCTGGCTATCCAAACGTTTTATTTCACATTTTTCTTAATGAATGCTGTAATAGCGTGTGTGTGTGTGTGCTTAACAAATAATAACGTTCACCATAATGTTTCAGTCACATCTTCCCATTTACCGATTCTTTGATCCACATCATGACTTACATAGCTGCAAAGGAGAGCTGCTCCTTTGTTAGGTTGAGTGGGTGACTGGACACAGAGATACCATACTGACTGGGATCTTCTTCTCTTGGCAGGTTTCCCCTCAGGATGGCATTGTTAGCAACACTAAGAAAGGACACCATGCCATGCCATGCCTGGTTGTAGAACCACACCTGTTAAGTTGGAATAATATTTGGTTGTTAAAGATAACTTGTAGAAATAGCTACAAAGACGTGCCGCTAGGGCAATTTAAAAAAATTACGATTTCCAGTTCAAAATTAGTACATGTTCCTTTCACTTTTAACAAGGTGGCTCCTCAAAAACCATACAGAATTGTTTTGGATTACAAAGAGGAACATATAGAGCCTTTACTCAGTGCAAACTCTGAGTTTTCAAGATGAGGTTCAAGAGATTTTAATGCATTGGCTGTTTAAAGGCAGTTTAGAATTAGGGTCAGAAAAGCCCTCAAATATTTAGAGGAAATCATAAAGAAGCAATGCAACTGACTCAAAGAAAACCAATTTAATACACAATGACGGCTTGCACTGGCTTTCGATTTCCAAAGTGGTGTTACATGCTGGGTGCTGAGTGAAAGAAACATTTTTTGCACATTTTCTTTTGAATGTAAGTGATTCTCTAAGTCTGTGGCTGCTGGGCAAAAGAAGAAAAAGAATGGATGAAAGAGAGTGGCGGTGAGGGAGAA
Source organism: Fistularia commersonii (assembly GCF_037954325.1). Classification (NCBI taxonomy): domain Eukaryota; kingdom Metazoa; phylum Chordata; class Actinopteri; order Syngnathiformes; family Fistulariidae; genus Fistularia; species Fistularia commersonii. Next base: position 7,557,463 of record NC_141302.1, read on the forward strand.
CTCCCTGCTGATAGTACAGTGCTAATTAAGAGTGGATGGTGTTTGAGTGTTGGCCTAATATAACACTGCATCAGAGGATAAGGAGAAATGTCAGTACATACAGAAACACATGCGGGTGTGCGCACACGCACACGCACACACACACACGCACACACACACACACACACACACACTCTTCAATCATTCTATTTTCCTCCTCTCTAACCATAAAGACTGACAAAAATGAAAGACATTGTTTCCTGTAATATTTCCACTATTCTACATACTTTGGAAAGTTTGCTGATAAAATACTTACAACCCATGTTCCACACAATGGATGTTACACAAAAGACAGAGGTGAAGAGCAAGTGAAAGGCAGCAAATGGACATAATATTTTGAGAAAAAGCAAACTTTGCCGTTGTACTTAAAACACTAGGTGTCCCACTGCAATACATTTTTTTTTTCTATTTCTGTTCTATGAATGTAAAAGTCTAGGATGAAATTAATACAGCAATGGAAATTAATATTCTAAATTGCATTCCTTTTAAAATTTTCTCACAAAACCTGCTGAGCTATCTATGATGAACTCATGTTGTACCAAACCTGATTTATTTAAAAAAAAAAAACAATTTAAGGAATTACATTATTAAAAAGATTTTAGACATTTCTGAGAAGAATTTGCCAGGGACCATATTGCAGTTGATATCATACCTTGACATTGTTTCTCGTTCCCAGATTCTTCAACAGGGTCTCTGCATTCTGGAAGATCTGATCAGTACTATTTTCCTAATGAAGATGAGAAAAACAGAACAAAAAAAAAAAACTCAGTTGGCATCCTAATTGGTTACAGTTGGAAAACCACAACTGCTCTTTGAAATGCAAAACATGAGACTGGGGGAAACAAGAAATAAGACTCATGGAGAACATTTGGGTTTGCTCAGCCACTTATTGCCCAGAGATTCTGGGAAATGTGTCGCCTGTTAGTTTGGCTTCTCCACAGCTATCCTGCTTTGACATTTCTGTTTTATTAAATAGTGTGAAATAATTAAAATCATAAGAAGAGGGGAAAGAACATGACGCAAAAATTTACAAGGAACAGATACCGCCTAATGATCTAATGTACCAATCCGTTTTTAGCAAGCATGACTGGACAGTGGGCCTCAAATTGTTCATACAAACAGTACAAAGAGCTCCTCCATTGTGTGGAGAGGTGACGATATAAATATTGTGGAAAACAGTGGACAGGTTGCATTAAACATCTCCCACTTGAAATGAGCTTTATTGTTAGACATTAGGACGGCAGCCATGTGATTTTCATTGGGTCATGTTCATACCATGCTGTTCAAACTGGCAAAGAAAAAGTATTGGGCACACACACGTGTGATATAATTATAAATAGCCTGCTGTTGAGCCATGCCTTCAAATAAGCAAGGGGGTAAAATTGGAAGAGAGGATGTGGCGTGCAGTGAAGAGAGGCTTGTGGGGGAAAAGGGGGCGTGGGTGACAAGTTGAGAGAATGGTGGTGGGAGGGGGGGGTGCCAAATCTAAGGGAAGAAAAATCAAGAAAGACATCCCAAGAATGCAATGTGTGTTCAGGTGCAAAGACAGGGTGAGAAAGGACCCAGTCTAAAATATCTCCAGCTCCAAGATAGTTATCCAAGGACAAAGGACGAAACAGATCAAGCTGTGTTTGTTCTTGTTTTTCGATGCCACAATCCTTTTTTCAGACAATACACCCTTTTGTGACATCCTCCAGAAATTTGGAAATATTTCAAGAATGTATTTGAAGCATTTTTGTTATGTTGCCTACCCAGTGAAACTGGTTGCACATTGTTCCAGTAACACAGCATGGATGCTTCATCGATTTCCATGTCAATGTGTGATATATACATACGTTTGATTTAAATAACATCCCCTGGGTTCCAACTCAATTTCTATTCATAACTGGTGGTAAAGAAGATACATATACACCTGTCGACAAAGCTGCTATAGATGCAAGAAACTGTCTTGCATATTTACCTTCTCGCAGGCTGTTTTCTGTGTCTCTGTAAGCAGGACTAAATTAACAGGTAGTTTTTGGTTGTTACGTGCCAGGAAAAAAAAAAAAAAATCATTTTGTTGAGCAAAATGCAAACATGGAGCAGACGCATGTTGATTCTCCGCCGAGTGACATTGCAATGTGAGATAAGGGAAGAATGTCTCTTGAACAATTCAAGCAAAAATAATCAAATTTTGCAGTGGACCTTCAAAAATAGGTTCAGTCATTGTTTTCCCAGGAAAGGTTACCAGCACCTTGGGTAGAAGGTCTGTGCACTTTTGTGTTTTACCTTTCTTCAATTTGTATTGTGCCAAGCACTGTTGCGCAATGCCCTTTGGTTGCCTTCCTAAGGATTAGTAGTGACTAGAACAAGATGAGAAGAGAGCCAGTGGCTGTGCTAGAGTCTAATCCCCGAAAACCCCCACCTCACTCAAGGACAATGACAAGGCTGGTTTGGCCTGAGGACCAAATTGTGCCAAGGCTAGCAATAAAGCCTGTCAACTGTGTGGACTGTTTGGCTAATATTCCAAAGTGTGCGGCACAGTTCAGTGGTTAAATGATCTGTGTGAAAGTGTGGTCATATGCTAAGTATGACGGCATTTCATTGCATTCAGTGTGTGTGTGTGAAATATCTTGCCGTGGAAGGGGCTCCTGTTTTGTTTAATCATGGAAATATTTGTTTGAATAAATCTCGTTTGGACAACTGCAACAACTGCAAACTCGCTCCTTGCCGGTGCCCCAGCGGAGACCATCAGGCCTCTGGAGTTTATTCAGAAAGCGGCAGGCTGCCTGGTGTTCAACTGTCCCAAATTTTCCCGTACAACTCCCCTTCTTATGTCCCTACACTGGCTCCAGATAGCCGCCCGCATCAAGTTCAAGACCCTGGAGCTCGTCTACCGGGCAGTGAATGGGACAGCCCCGTCTTATCTCAGGATATGGTCAAGCCACATGTCCCTACCCGACCCCTCCAATCTCCCCTCTCTCGGCGACTGTCCACCCCATCACTCCGAGCCCCTGGCTGCCGAGCAAACCGGTCTCGGCTCTTCTCGGTCTCGGCTCCTCAGTGGTGGAACGAACTCCCGAAAAAGGTCAGAACAGCGGGGTCGCTGCCCATCTTTCACCATGAGCTGAAAACATACCTTATTCACCAAACACTACCCTACTAATCGCACTTAGCCCCCAACCCCCCTGAAAAAAAACAAACAAAAAAACAACCAAAAAAAAACAAAAACAAACTATAATATAAATGTATGTATGCATATGGTTTTGAGATGGCTATTTGGTTGAGTGGTCACTTCTGACTTCCGACTACTGGTACTTTGGATCTTTGGTAACTGAATTGCACTTTTTGTAAGTCACTTTGGATAAAAGCATCTGCCAAATGACTGTAATGTAATGTAATGTAATAATAAATCAATCAATAGTTCTTTTTGAGGAATTGAAAGGAAACGTCACCCAGGTTTTACATATTAAGAAAAAATGTTTGTGCTCTTGTAAAGACCTGGTTTCATGATTTATTCAAAGTAACATACTGACAATTATGACCTGTTGCCATGGATACTTTCTAAACCTTTTTCATCCTTCACTTTCCTACTTCTTTCTGCCTGTCAAAAAATATCAGGTGCAACAAGAAAAGAAATAACTCTTACCTGTTTCAAAGGTACAAAGATAATGGATTAAGTCCAATTAGTAGCAGTGCAGTGAAAGGATGATGAGGAAAGGACATTTTTCTTTTCCTATTTTTTAAAGCTATGTAATCATTTTTTCAAATCTGCTATTTTGATCTCAAATTATAGATATTTGTCTTCACTCTCGAAGGAAAAACACATCACCACATACCTGATAGGAAGTGAATAGAAGCTTTAGATCATTGAATGTAGCTTCAATTTCTGCTTCAGTCAGACTGACTTGGTAATTGACCGCTCCGACAGAGATCCCTCCATATCTCCACATGGGAAAAAGTTGCAAAGCAGATAATCAAGTGGGAAAAAGAGCATATCAGCATTGCAGAGGATTAAATGCACGTACACATACCTGCTCGTACCGTTCGTACATAATGACGTGAATGTCAATATAAACATATATAAGTATCAGGAAGTATAACCTAACATTCACCGAAAGAAAAAAACATGCTGCAAAATCATATATTTTTATGTTAACCACCATCCTGAAACACTTTGAGTGAAGTGAGACTTGGATTTATTTAATGTTGACAAGTGCATAACAAGACTAACTGACCATTTGAAAAAGGAATGTGGCAGCACAACAGTAGCACTTGAGGTTGACTATATAAGTCCCTTTAAATGCAGCAATTTTTAAAACACTATATTCTACTGTCACAGTGTAAATACTACATTGTAATACCTATTTTTTCCTGACTGTTCAAAAGTTTTGACCAAGAAGTCTGTAATATTCCGTCCAGTTAAATTCAGCAGCGTGTCTGTAGTGTTCTGGATCCTCTGGAAAACAAAATGGGAAATACAGGACATAAATGTTTTTGCTGACTATCACGGACTATCATCTTATTTTCATTGCTATATGCAGTATAAGGCAGTGTTTTTAAGACTTTACATGAGAGTGACAATATTATTTATTGCCATTTTGAGGAAGCACAGCAACCTATAATACATGTCCGATGGCAGATCCAGATAAGAACTAGGCCTTAAATAATTAAGACATATTATCATTATTATTATCCCTATAGCTATTACCAACAAGTCCCTTGGTGGAGGGAGAAGCTCTGAAAATTACCACGACCTTTTGGGGCAGTGTTTGCTGTAACGATATCCCCAATTGTTCAAAAACATACACTGTGCAATTCCTGACATTAATTGCTTTGGGTCAACATCGTCTTTCGCTTTTGGCAGAAACAGCCTAAATGTTCACTCTGGTAGAGCCATATTTCATGACAGAAATATCTGGTTTAAGTTATGGCTTATTGTCTGTTTGATATGAGGGTTTTTTGAGGGATAAATGTTGATGTACATGAATTTAATTCATTGATATTACAAATAGACAAATACTGATTTTAGGAACTGTGAAACAAAAATTCTTGCACAGAAATCCCTCACATATCCTGTGAGAAACCTCAAGTGTAATAAGTAAAACAGAAAGCAGATAGAAAATGACCTTTGACTCAACCCAAAAGGAGGTCATGCTTCACTTTTGAATGAATTAATTATTTTCTGGAGAAGAAAAAAAAACAAACAAAATCAACTGCTGACTCATCTATAAAAATCCCTTAGTAAGAGTGAAGTAAACAACACTGATAAGCAAGAATGCATTACTATTATATCCATTCATGGCCCTGTGGAATACATTCTCTCAAGCCTTTTCATAATGGTCAATTAAGCTTGGCCATGGGACACCTCGCTGAAAGCAGCCCCCCAAACCACCCAACCTCCAAAAAAATCTGAGGGAAGCAGTGTCTAATGTCAAAGGACCCTAATTAGATGCCTCTCTGTGGATAAATGGGTACATTCAAACATCCAATTAGCAGAGTGTGCGACATACTGCCATGAAGACATTCCGTCTTGCATAGATGTGACTTCTCACTGTGTGCATGGAGACAAATACACACACACACACACACACATAAATGCATGTACATGCACATTTTTTGTGCTTTTGCCTTGCATATTTATAGAGGTAACACCATGTTAATTAGAAGAATTATCCATGATAAAGTGCAAGAGAGAGCCCCCATCAACAATGCAATTTACCAACGTACCCACCAGACACAGTGGTTATCTATGGTTGTATGTAAAAACAGCTTGAAACAAAAGGTTTGAGTAAATATGAAGATTGCAGTTTGTGTCATTTATTGCATTTTTTTTTATACATTTTTTTTAACACTGGAGATAATAACAAGCAGGAATAAAAAAATAGGGCATTAGTTTTTAAATCCATTCCATCCTTGGATGGAGTAATGTCAATGGAAACACTCCCCTTTAAATCAATTTTTTACCTTCTCAGTGGATGACAGTGCTATTCCATTAGACACCTAAGTATATGTACAAATATTACAGAGCATGAGTCTGATGATGAGAAATCTATGCAAAACATAATGAAAGGGAATGAGCCAAGATTAAATGAAACAAATAAGAGACAGAAAAAAAAAAATAGAAAACAAATGGGAGATGGATACAAGCAAGAAAAGATACAATTATGAGAAACATGAGATAAAAACTGCAGAGTGGAGAGTAGAGAGGGAATCTGAAGTCAACGAGACAAACTCCCATCACAGGACAAAGAAAGAAAAAGAAGGAGAAACCAGAGGAAGACAAAAACTCATCTGGCTTATGAATCAGAGATAAGGGGAAAGAACGGCACAGCAACCTTGGCTTATCTCTGAACAAACATGCTTCTCTTTTGAAAAGCTACCAGAATTTGGAAATAAACAATACCAAAAAAGAGAGCTTTTACACTCTGCTGTGTGTACAATGAGTTTATACCCAAGCAGTATGAGTTTAATTACTCCATATCCTCTTATCAGTATTTGTTGAGAACATTACATAATTGTGCAAAACCTGCACCTCACTTCTCTTCTTTGCTGGTTCATTTCCTGAGAATGTCAAAAAGAGTTTGGAATTTTGTAAGTGAGTTCACCAAACCTTTATAAGTTGAAAGCTACAAGTGTGAGGGGCTTATAATGAATATGTGAGCCAGTGTTTTATATGTATATATGAAATTCTTGAGTTGGTTATGGTTTATACTTTGATGCTTTGTGATTCCAGCAAAATAAGTCAAGTAGTGCAAAAGAATTTAGCACTACTTGTGTGTAGATAGATAGATAGATAGATAGATAGATAGATAGATAGATAGATAGATAGATAGATAGATAGATAGATAGATAGATAGATAGATAGATAGATAGATAGATAGATAGATAGATAGATAGATAGATAGATAGATAGATAGATAGATAGATAGATAGATCGATATATCGATAGATATTGTATGTATAATTTGTTCCATCTTCCATCCTGAGTCAATTTAGTCCAACATGATCATATCGCCATTAAAGCATGGAACTGAACAACAGAAATTGATTCATAATAGCTTTAAGGTACTCACTGGATGTAGACTGAATAGAGCAATAAGCATGGGGACATGCAACATAATGATAAAACAAGTTGAATGCTTCCACACCAGATAATCGATTTCCATCCTCAACTACTTTGCTGTTTCCAGCTTCATTCTTTTCCGCTATTTGCATCACCTCAGTTCACTTCTACTTTTGTTCTGCACATCTTTCTTTTTGTTGAGATTGTGGTACTTGACAGGTCATTTTACACAAAACAGACCCTCGATTGATGGGAGTGACAGTTGGAAAACTAAGGGATGGGTTGATATGTTGTGGTCACTAAATTCATTTTAGAGTGGCAAGGCTACGGTTACCTGAATTTATTCTTTCTCAGTGGTTGCTTTCAGAGAACATTTACCACATGAATTGGTTGACAGTTTTTATTTATTTCTTTTCCCTTTTCCTTCACGTTCATCTATGAAGTTTATATATCACCAGGGATTGAGATTAAAAATTCAGGTAGTGGGTTCACCGTTGCCTATCACCTCCATAGAAATCACCATTTCACACTACCTCCTATAACACTGACTCAATTTTTCCCACTCTTGTCGCTTCTGCACTTTCTCTAGGGCTAATTGCGAGAATATGCAGAGTAAAAGGCACACGCGATGGCTTTGTCATTACTTATTCAATGAGGGAAGGTTTCAGGTCAAAGGGAATATAACCTCCTTGCATTCTTTCCTTTACCATGCTGTATGCCTTAGACTTCCATTAATGCATGCCCTCCTGCTGTTGAACCACAGGAAGCCAGAAAGAAATGCATCAAAGATGATCAATGCATGGGTCTGGATACACATGGGGATGCAAGTGTATAAGTGCACATGTGTATAGAACACAACATCATTATACATATTTTGCTGTTCATCGCCACAAGTATCGACTTCCTGTGGTTGTACACTGATTGTCTCTTTAGAGTCGCGATGAGCTCACAACACAACACATGCGTCTATCTGGGGCATGCATTACACTGTTTCGAACTATAAACTGCGGGTTATGACCCATCAGGGATTTTCAAGTCACAGCAGGGAAGCAAAAGAGCTCTGAGAATAAAGTGCAAAGGGTTGCAGGGTACCTACAAGTGCTTTTATTTTCCCTCAAAATATTTTTTTGAAAAACAAGTGACCAAATAAATAATGAAAATACAAATGTACTTGCAGTATCACAAAGCACTGACCTTGAAAAGATCAAGATCAATTAATTCTATTAAAAGATTCAACACCTTCCTTTCAAAAGGCACAAGGATATAAGCTACGGTATATGTACATATAAGTTTTCTAATACCTGTTAGCTTTCTGTAATGTGAAAATTGTCCACAAGTTCAATAAACTGTATAAATAAGCTCTTTATTCTAGTTTGTACTACTGCCTCTCCTACACTTGTAGTAACTTCTTTTTCTAAATTTGAATGTTCTCTCCATGGCAAGATATTAATCCTACCACTTGATAACAAGGTGTTCTCCAGATTTTTTCATCTTCTTTCTAATAACCTTTTAAAGGATCAGGATTGTAGCCATAAGTTTTATAAATACATGGGAAATGGTGCGAGTGAATGGAACAAGGTGTTTACTAAAAACTGGCCTGTTTAAATGGTCCAATGGGCTAAGTGAACTAAAAGAACAGACCAATTTAAGAATGACATAATAAAGTAGAAATCCAGTTAAGAAGCAGAGCCTTATAAAAAAAAAAATAGACCACTTAAGAGTGAATGGGGTGTTTTAAAAGGATGAGGTAGGTGATAAGGAAAAAGGGGAAAATAAAATAAAAGAAAAATATTAAAAGGGGGGTAAAAAAAGACCTTGATTGCCCGGTAAGGTGACAGAAAAGATACCAAGATACAAGTGGAGCCTCAGCAAATGGCGGACTCTTTGACAGTGCTGTCATAAAATACGACCGAACGTCAGGACATGGAAAAATGTACACAAAGAGCACTTCTCTTGCACTGTCTCTGCAGTCACCAGACAAGACAATACGTGGACTGCTGCTCCTTTCCAATAGCCTTTGATGGCCTTATCACAAGAAGGAGCACGCAGCAAGCCTTACATAAGCTCAACGAGGCATCACGGATCCATGGATATTGTGAAATGGCACATTACATTTTGAGGTGCTGCACAGGGAATGGTGGAGGGGTTGACTGGCTGATGGAGTAAGCTTTCAGTGTAATTTCATGCCCTGCTTGTCCAGGATGACACTCTTGTGTCTTTGCTTGTGTTTTCTTATTTTCTTATATGAGAGCTTCAAATACTAAAGGAGGAAATGTCATAGAAATTAAGAGACATAAATATCTTGGAAAAAAAAAAAACATTCATCGGTCACTTTAATCAGCAAACTAGTCTGCCATGACTTCTAACTTTACAGGGGCTGTGATTTACAGCATTCACATGGCCCGAGATATAAAACGACCTGCTGATTTGGTAGGTTATAATATGAAATAAATCTCAATTTAGATAGAACAGTTTGAAATATTTTTATTAATCCACTTATGGAAGTGATAGGATATTGGGAGGGTTATAATAATGATGATAATAATAGTAATAATAATAATTATAATAATTATAATAATGATAAATGTGGATGACAAAAAGTGATTGTGATCAGTGTTCACCATAAAAGTAAACATTACCATATATACCATTTGTGGGGCATTTTCATCAGTGACAGGAGTTACTATTGTGGGAGGGAATCAGAGAACACCAACACAGACATGGGGAGAGCATGCAAACTCCTCATAGAAAGGTCCCTTGCATGAATTGGACCAGGGTCCTTCTTGCTGTGAGGCAAGAGTACAAACCATGCTTCCGTCTCACAGGACAAAGGATCCTGGATCGATTTGTGCAGGGGGACCTTTCTATTTGGAGTTTGCATGTTCTCCCAGTGTCTGCATGGGTTTCCTCCCGTGCAGTAGCATGTGCTACTGAAGCAGTAGCACAATGCAAAAATGCTATATTTTACGATATGGAGACTTCCATGTAGATAAATGTTTTTAAACATTTTGAAAAGTCAGGTATCGACAACACTTGATCATAGAAAGGCTTGCAGATTAAACACAGGAATGACTTGACTATTAATAGACGTGCATCATTGGACTTAGCCCATTGGACCATTTAAATATTTTCTGTAAAACTAAAGGTTGATGTGTACCTTTTGTATTTAATATTACAGTATCAATAAGGATGAAGAAAATTTCAATTTCAATTACCTGTAGAATAGTTAGGATACATAGCTAGGTATGAAACTTAACCGTTTAGATTTGCATCATCAGGTGAAAGTTAATCTTGCACTTGAAGTCAGCTAGGAGAGGATGTATTGATTTTCTCTGCTCTTATCCTCTAATCAGCTGTCTAGATATCTCAAGTGTTCATATTTACATTCTCATATCATATAGAGACTAAAAGTTGAACTAAACATCTCATTCAATAAAGTTTGTATTTTGCATCCAATATGAATAAAAAATGAATCAGTTTTACACCATTTTGCAGGTGTATATTTTTTCTTTTAAAGTTGAACTTAGGTATTTGTTGTTAAATAAGCAAGCAGTATATATCAAATGTATGATTCTTTGTAAATGATTAAATTTTGGAATCAGATAACTTATTCGGAGGAGTTGGCCTGTTATGGAGATACAATATATAAAATATATCTCACAATTGGAGAAAATCGTTTATTTTTAATATTAAAAAATATGAATGGAGTGTGAATGAATACAGTCAATAAACCAACCTTTACCTTAAACCATTATTCCACCAAGCATGAACACAGGAGTGAGATGAAAATTACACTTGACATTTTAAATTACTGGAAGGTTTTTTTTTCCGATTGTAATGCCGCGCCTCCTGCCATCCCTTCATTTGAGCTAAACCACTGCAAACAAATTCTAAACCTACTTCACAAGACTTTGAGAGGAAGAAAATATTGGCAGATTGAGGTGCAGCCCCATGCCAGAAAGCCTGTGTCAACAGACAAAGCTATCGCTAATAAAATGACATTAGAGTGGAGGTGGCAGCCTCTATTCTCTCAAGATTAGATTTCTCATTATCATTGGTAGACAGTGTTGCCATTTAGCCGACCACTTATCTCCAAATAAGACACTTTTTTCCCCTCGCATCATGATTGGTTTAGTCAGAAAGTGACAGCTGGTTTGCAAGTATGCTGGGTCTGTAACTTGGCCATCAATACCGTCTGAATCGAGTGTCTTCAGGTCAGATAATCCAACATTCACTCCCGCAGCGTTTGGCCATGTATATTGTTAGAGTAATGGCCTATAAAGGATTGGTATTGATGTCTGGAGGATCAGAATGGCAAACCTCCAAGGACTAATGATTTCTGTAGAAATAGTGAGGTTGTTTGGAGACCACATTATGCTAAGAAGGTGTTCAAAATGAAAATGGCAAGCATATAATGAAAGGAATGAAAATGCACATTATTGTTACACTTAAATTGTATTGGTCATGTAATCTGAATCAACATTGCTAAACATTTCAGGGATGCAGTTTTTTGTTTTTTTTGTTTTTCTTAGTGGAATCAATATTGTCTGTAATTATATCAACATTTAAAAAAGATAGGCAGTAGAAACCTGATTCGTAATAGGAAACAAATTTCTTGTTTTATGGTGCTGTCAGTCTTTGGAAGAGAAGCTTTCAGGATACAATGGTTTTATTGTACTGTTGTGCCTCTGATTTATTTTAAGACTTTTTATTTTACATATATATTGTTAATTTCTGTTCTTGCTGTATATCATTCAGTGACATAGATGCAGTAAAATATATGCATTTCCCCAAAGAGCTGCACAGGAAGCTAAATGCAGAACCAGCAGAGATTTTACAGGCATTGGGCCTCAACCACAGAAAAAAAAAAAGAAAAATATTGCAGACAAGCAGAATTATGACTGCGGAGTCACATAAAGGCTATCTTGCTTTTCTACACAAAAGCTCTGGTGTAAGAGACCAACCTGAGGAGGAGGAAGCCCTCCAGCTCCAAGTGGACAGTCAGGTAACATGATGATCCGTTTAGCAGTGCTGCACTTACAGGAGGGAGAAGGATTGGACATGCTCCAATTCCCGTACAGGAAGATATCAGTGAGTGACTGGTCCACTGGTGGGGTGAACCAATCAGACCGACTGGAAAAACATGGCAACTTCCTAGAGAAAAAGCAATGATCAACTCTATTTGTATAGGCATATTCTTCACTCATTTTTATGTCAGTGAAATATTACTATTTCTGTTATGGTGCAATGGTTGGTTTTAGTAACATGAGATGGGCTGGTGCTGTAAACTAAAATATGAAATTAACTTGGATTTCTAGGTTAAATGTTAAGGGCAGGTTTTAAAGAAATATCCATTGTAACATTCCAGTGAATGCACAAACGTCATATTTCTTCAAACAAGCTTTTTTGATCTTGCTCACAAGACAATGTCTTGTCTTGGCAATGGTATAATTCACATTCTTGACATTTGTTAGGCTGCTGTTTAAGGCAGGTATGTGTGAGCCATTATACATCCATCTTTTATCCTCAGCCGCTGCAAATGTTTAGGTTTTACAGTTTTTCAGCAGGCGATTTTCATATCTTTATTATTAACCTTTACTCTAAGGTACATTCATCATGAATCATCAAGTGGTTGAACAGCTGGTCTTCTAGATTATCAGAAAGTACTTCAATTATGTCCACAGCTCTTCACATCTACAGGCTTCATCTTGTGTGACCTTCTGCTTACTTTTACAACAGTTTTGTGAATAAAAATGCGTACAAATGCATCTAACCATGTCATGTGTTTGTTGTAAATGCTACTGTTGTTAATCATGAAAGCACACATTTTGTTTGTAATTAAAACTTACGGTATTGGGTCTCCTTTCATGCAGCGAGTCCCAAACCCAGGGTTGTTCACCAATGTTTCCACAACTTGAGATACCTCCACAATATCAGGTCGATCATTGCTGTAAATATTGAATATAAAGGTGCATTGTGTGATCCACTTTCAACAGAATCTCTAGTGTCATGGCTGTAATCCAATCATTAAGAAAACTAAGAAGAACATATATGAAAAAAACAAATTTCCCAAAGCGGCTGAAATACTAACTTGCTCCATAGGAGCTTGGAAAAATGTCTGCTAACAAAGAGTTAAAATGGAAATTAATCAGCGTTGGCCATGACTAATGATCTACAAAGAGTTTCATGCTATTGAATGATAAAGCACCATTATGGATCTTTATTGCTGTATCCACTTACATTAAATGTGATGTCAAGATCGCAGATAGATAATTAGGAAAGTGCCGACTATCAGCACATGATTGAAAAAAAGTATTCAGTGTAGGGCCTGCTTCTTTTTCCATATATGCTGAATTTTATTGCTGTCAAATTGAAAAAGATGATGCAAGATTTCTTATGTCAGGTAAATATAAATGTGCATTAAGCTTGTGACAAAGACAAGAAAAACAAAACATCTATCAAGTTGAGTAATCTGAAAATCAAAACCAACCTTTGACCACTGTCGTTTTGTTTTAGGATAATAAACATTACATAACCAGTGAGGGCCTGACATATTTGTTCTGCCTTAAATCACCATTGGTTAGGATTTTACAAGACTTCTAATCTGTCCGCTGTCACAGATGATTACAATTTTACAAGTCTGCTAATCTGTTTTCCACACTCGCAAACACTGGAGTCGATCACTCATTTTAAACAAATCCTGACATTCAAGAAGAACTAAATAGAAACGTGACATGCACCCCAGGGGAAAGGAAGTGCTTTATTATGAGGAAATTCCTGATAGGAAGGCTGCATGCCTTTATGCTGGCTAATAAAACGTGAGAGAAAAATCATTGAGTTTACTCACCCTTTTTGCTAAAAAGGTCTAGAAATACCAGTGATTTTACTATAATGGGCATCCTTTCTTCCATATTAACCCAACTGATGTCTTTATGCGGGCACATACAGTAATATGCCAATATGCACCGAATGTACACTTGTAAACATTATGTACTTTTAACATCTTTCATCATTTTATGAGTGTCCTGTACATATTTCATCCTTTTGTCTCATTTTAACAGTCTCACATTTTAGTTTGTCTCCCATACTAACCACACATTGCCCTTTGTCTTCAAAGGACCTGGGACCTAAAATACAGTGATACATAAAGACCACTGCAATGGCTTCTGGCCAACGGTGTCGACAACCAGAGTCATCCATTTGGATTAATACCGTGTTCATTGTCTCATTTAGAGGCATCTCCATGAAGGTCTTGCGGTCATTTCCTTAGCCACCAGAGGGCAATTGAAGTGGTCTGATTGTAAAAATGGATTATGTGCAGCCATCTGTTTTGCAATTAACAATGGCTGGGTTACCACAAGATTCAAGATAATAAAACCATAGCAGAGTTCCAAAATGAACACTTGTGCGTACACACAGAGACAGTGGAACTAATGAATAGCTCATTTTGACAGCGCTGAGTATCAAGTCATAAAAGTGAAAAGATATTGGATCATACAGAATGTAAATATTGCACAACATTTGCCATAATCAAGTGCTTGACAATTAGGCATGAAACTAACTTGTTTTTTTATTTTCAAGAAAAGTTCAATATGACCTCCATTGACTTAAAATTAACCCCCCGCCCCAGAGCAGAGCATTACAGGAGTGTGCAATGTTCCATGGGACTTGAGAATCAAAATTATATCAACAATTATCTTCAATCAGTATAATCTAAAATGGATCATTGGAATTTACAATGTATGCAATATAGACTCTGCTAAAAGAACCAGTGGGATAGTCACTCAAGAGAAAAGACAATATGCAGTAATTGGCCAGAGGAAATGCCACTGAAATAAGATCGCTTCAGTAGTACAATTACCTCATGCAAGGACAGGTCCCAGAAGTTCCAAAGACACAGAAATGAACAATTTGAGTTTTATCATATTTTAAGAGACTATGCAAAAAACATCAGTGAGAAACCTGTGAATCCCATGACTAAAACAAAAAATCTTAGTCTTTGAGGATGTTATTTCCACTTGCCTTACTTCGTACTGTACAGAGGAAAATCAGGATGATTATCTCTGCCTAAGTGACTATACTTAAGATACATTTGAAGCATTTTGCCGATGCTGATTTTGCTGCTGCTCCAAGATCATGAGACCTTCAATAGATAACTATGGGGCTGCAATTGAGACTAATACATGTCTAGATGGTTGTTGCTACGAATGTATATGCTTGCATGGTTGTTCTGCACAGTTACCCGAGTGATATTAGGAGGTAGCTAGCTGCTCCAGATGACTGAAGGTACAAAATGAATATGCAGCCTGATGGGAGCTAATAATAGTTTATAGCTTTTCAGCACCATGGAGAGAGACATTTAAGCACCATTGGCAGTATGAAACATGGGCCATTAGAATTAGTGATTCACATGAATCATTTGCGCGTTCCATAATGAGAGAGTGACTGAATGTTTCAGTATTTATTTTACTAATTCAACAGAAAATATTTCATTGGATGGAGAATGTAAGTCAAAAGAAAATTCTTAAAGGAATCCATTTCCAAATTTTGGAATGCACGGTCAGTTTGTGTATTTTCTAAAATAATGTTAAAAATAAGCTGTAACTCTGTGAATACTTGTCAAACTATTAGCAAACCTTTCAGGATGATTCTCTTCCCGGAGGGACACTTCATGAATGCACTTTTATAAGTCTCTCTGTCATTGGACCAAGATGTATACATATCTATTCTTGTACTGTTGAGACTACAAGTTCACATCAGTGATATATAGGCTTCATCAGTTTCGACCTCTAGCATGAGAGGTGACCTGGATGACTGAGAACCTTCACTGATGCATTTTGAACAACAACTCCACAGTTGTACTGTCGATATTGCTGTCAGTGATGCATGAAATAATAGCATCACAGTCATGAAGCAAATATAGTATTTTGTCTCTGGACAAGAATTGTGTTTTTTTACATCAAACATATCGAAAGCCAGGAAAATAAATAGGCCATGTCAACAAATACTAAAACATCAGTTTGTCACGCTGAAAGAGGTGCAGGAGACTGCAGTTAATTGTGTCTTGACATCCTTAAACTACATTCATGCAAAGCAATGCCAGAGGAAATGAAACACCTGCAGGGTGGATAAGCAGCAAAAGCTTCAGAGAAGTATGAAAATAGTGACAAGATAATCTTGACGGTTCGGGACAGATATTGTAACAAGTGATGCATAAAGCACCAGAATTCAAATTGCATTTTCACAGCGCAACACAACAACACAATAGGGTGGATTGAACTATTTACATTCATCCTGTCTATACCACCTTTATACGCAGTATCAATATGTGAAATTTCTTGTATAATTGATTTTGAAAAGAGCTTCTGTTTGTTTGATTTTGTAGGTGGTTCTGTTAACTTTCTCCTTTTGATTTTTTCCTTTGGTTATTTAATGAGTTTTTTTTTACATTGGTGCAGTTAAAAATCCTTTATATTATTTACATTTATACTTTATTTATTATTTACACAAATCTATTTAGGTTGGGAAGTGCAGGATCTCTCTAGAGAAATAAGGATTATTTGACAGAATTTTACTAATCCAGTCTTTGCGATATGAAAATAACCATGGTATTATGGGAGAAACATTGTAAAAAGGTAAATAAATTGATTGAGATTTCTGGTATGATGGTTCCCTGTCAATAATTTGTTGATTTATTTATTTTTTTTTAGTCTTGTGTTTTTTGGATCCAGGGTTATATGTCTGTGTGCAGCTCTTTTCACCAGTGAGCCCGATTAAGCAGGAGAATGATTTCAGCTGGGGTGCAATGCACACCTGCGGCTCAACAGGCCTGGTCAGGCGGAGGATAAGAGAAGCCTGCTGCCAGCCCTTTGGCACCAGATAGTTGTCTAGAGTGGGTACAGCCACGCTTCTGACGTGTCTCCCTGCCAGTTCCAGGGGGTCCCGTGACCCCAAAAACAACCTATACCCAGCATGTCTCTCAATTCATCTCCTTACCTTCCGAGTATTCTTGCATTTGGGTCAGGCACCCCCCACCCCACCTCCCCAAAAATCATGACATGTGTCACTAATTGCAAACATTGTTATTGTCTGTAGCAAGCTGCGGCCCAAGGGGTCATGCTATCCTAAGCAAAGTCAATGCATCATGTAATCTGTGAGGAAATCTAGAATTGCGAAATAACGTGTTGACTGGAGTCAGACTTGAACCACAATTATGATAACCTAAGGCTAAACTTAGTTAATTAAAAGACATACTAGCCACAAGAGGTAGGAGAAGAAGAAACAAAAGGATGATAAAGATGATAATGGCCCGAATGAATTTTTGTTTTTTTGTCAATGTGTTTTCGTCTAATAAAAGAAATTAAGCATCCTTACACCATGTAAACAAAATAAATAAATAAAAAAAAGGAAAGAAAGAAATACTGTGGGACTTGGTCTAGACATAGAACTTGTGACTTCTTGTCAAATGTCTGAATTCCATTTGTTGCATCTGATGAGCACAAAAGTCTAAATGGTAACACAAAAAGACTCCGATTTAGTTAGTTGGTTAGTTAAAAAACAATCTATTTCATGACTCCTTGGTTTGGGAGAGAAAATCTTGCCGGCTAATAAAATATTTTAAAAATCATAATAAAGACGATTACAATTAATGACACATGGTGATCAGAAAGATTCAAATATTGAGTGACATTTACACCTGTCAATAATTAAAATGGTATGACAATAACAAGTTGAAGAAATTTTATATATAAGTGAATACCTATAGAAGGTGGTTTGTGGCAATGCGTACATCCAGGGTTGCAGTTCCAAACTTGGATATTCAGAAAATGGTGGTTTGATTTGTGAGAAGATCAGAGACAGGACCACAAAAAGGGCAGGCAAGACCACCTACAAGGATGAGAAAGCGCAATAGTTACCTCTCGACATGATAATATTCTTTCACAACAGTGAGTCGATATTTTCTACACTCGAAATCTTCATATCACAACATTCACATTCACTGTAAAGTAAAAAACGCTTTCGTTGTACTCATGTCATTTTAGGTGCATGAATACTTTGCATGTATTTTATCAATTTAACATAACACATCTTTTTTTAATTATAACGCACATATGAGTACGATTTTCAATACTTTCATCTCTCTTACTTTTCTTACTTTCGTGATTTTTCTCGGTGAATAATTGAATTTCAATTCCCATCTTTAACCCACTTAACATCATTTCATGTGTCAAAAGACCACAATCAACAATAACACATATAATTAAATAGTCCCCCATCACCTTGTTTGGGCTATGTTCAAGTAAACAATCCAAACAAGGCAACCATCATCTGGCCACTCAGATATAATTAGTATCTCGCTATTCTCCTGTTGTATTTCTTTTTAAAAACAGACAGTGCCACGCTTCCCATATCCTCCCCATCCAATCCTCTTTTCCCAGCCATGTAATTTGCTTTTCATTTCATTGTTAGAACTGACAAAAAGGTCAGACAGCAAAATGTGAGATATCTTTAATGTTTAATCACGCATATGTTGGGGTGTGTTCGGAAGCAGGCGAAGGTTTGCATACACTTGATTAATTGCCTGGTATGTAATTTACCAGGCCATTTCAACATGCTGCAATTGTAAATCCTAAATTTACATCACGGAGCAAATGCTATGGCAATGTGCTTGAAAGAAAGATGAAGAGCAGCGATGAGACTGAAAAGCTTAATGGCAGACTGCAACTCTCTCTCTCTCTCCCACTCCTTCTCTTCTTTCCTCCCTCCCTCTCTCTCTCACTGCCTTTTGATAGTAATTGCCGGTGACAGCTGGTACTTCTTCCATTGAGAGATCTGCAAAAAACAAAGTCATTAAGCTCACAAAGCCAAAGCACTCCCATGTACAATGTATGAGTTTATCACATTCGCAAGTTTAGTGGGGATTTAAAGAAGAACACAAGGATTATAGCCAAAATTGGTATAAACACAAAAACAAAATTAAGATTTATGCCATTACCATCTAAGACTGATTCCTCCTTGGGCTGCCTGTTTCCTAAACAAACCTGTATCCATCTAATTTCTGCTGCTACTTTGCTTTCAGTGGGTAATAGCATCACTTTGGATGATTTAATGTACTAATTTGTTAATCTTTCTTTTTGATAGTGTTCAGGGAAAAAGTCTGACCAAAGGTTTCAAGATACTGTTTTTGCTTTAGGGAAAAAAAGATTGGTGATTTTTTTTTTAAATTATAGGATTCTTTCATCTTAAAGATTTTATATTGCATATACAGTATATCATTGGTGGGCGTCAGGGCCTGCCACTCCTTCAGTGCTGCTCTAAAAAATATCTGAATCACAGACTTTAGATTTTAATTATATTATGTCCATGAATACTTATTAAATAATTCCAAATGGTCTGTCGGCTTCCTTCAATTGCTTTTCCTCAGCTGTGCTGCTTCCAGACACATATTTTACATGTTTTATGTTCAAGCATTTAACCAATTACATTTCAGCCATTATTTGTTGCCAGCCAGGGTCAAAGTCAATTCGCATGGACACCCGCAGAATCAGAATCAGAATCAGATTCAGATTCACAGGTGCTTTAGCAAAAAATGAGTGTCGATGAAACTGTTGCTTCAACCAATCAGATTTTGTGTTGTGACGCCAAGGCCTTCTGAAGGATATGGTAATGTTAGCATGTCACACGCCCTTTGAGTGGACAGTCAGTGAGTACACCAGCCAGTTCTAGCAGGCGGCATCTGTAGCGAGCTGCACAAAAACAAATATAGTTGTGTCGATATAATAGCTAATTTTTCACCCATGATGGCTGAAGGGAGAAAAGAAATTTATGTGGTTTCAGATTTATTGTCAAAACCGTTTTCAAGATGGACTTTCAAGAAAAGCTGGACATTTCTGAAATGAGCGTACCTGTTACAGCGAGGAGAAGATTGGTCCATCGCTTTCAGTCCACTAACTATGAGCCACAGGTACCCTGTGGCTCACAGGCTCCGAGGAACACTGCAAATTGTATCGCTGGGAGTGCTTGTTATTTGCCGCTGATTGACATGGTGTTTGGAGACACACTGGGTTTGTAAATTTGACTTGCCTAACCAATGCAGAAACGAGATACCGGAGCACTGCCGGGCACTTAAGAGCAGCGGTGCTGTCCTAAACTTTTGGAGAAACCAGAGTGGCTCTACAGTTGAGTGAACAAGTGCACAGGTGCCACAGAGCTCCACAACAAGAAAGGTGAAGGAAAATAGAGAGATCTTAAAAAGACTGATAGACCGTGTCATTTTTTGGGGCAAGAAGGAACTTTCATTTTGAAGACACAATGAAAGTGCTGGATCACGAGTTATCTCTACAATGAAACTGCTCTTTATACTGCGTTTCTGCATAATCAGATGGTTTTTATTGCCATAAAATAGTTATTGAGGGGTGTATTGATTAATGGGGCACTACTGAAGGCCTCGGTGTGAAATGCACAGCCCGCCATTGAAATATATTATATTAATTATATTGCTTTACATGTATCCTTATAAGTCATGACAATATAAAGTATACACATTATATAAAGTAAATAATGTATATTTGAAATTATCCCATAAAATTTACCCTTCTTTTCAATTTCTGTTTAGAAATGTGTTTTAGGTTAAGAACCGTAAAAAATCAGTTTGTAAACAAACCTCCTGCAGGGCTTCCTGCTGTTTCCTTATCATCAAAGTCTTCTTGAAAGGCTCTTACATTATACAAGATCATATTAGAATCAGGTAAATATACCATGAACCAGCCCCTCCAGTGAAAAGCTGTGCATCAAAATTACTCTATATTAAACAAACTCTGCTAGTGGACACAGTTAATTTTTATCCAGAGAAGAAATCATTGTTTGGGACATTCTGGATGAAAACAGATTTTCACTATAATCAGAGTTCCTGATTAAATTTGCCCTGGAGTTCATGGCAAACTCAAATGATAGGTATTTAATGAAAGGGCTTCATGAAGCTGTCATTTCCCATTTGTGAAGAATTTATGCACAAAAAAATGTGAAGGAATCGCACAAAAAGAGTAGTTGACCCAAAAAAAGCAGCTTTTTATTCTCGGGTCTTAGTATTTCCTCTTAATACAGTATGTGTGTGTGTGTGTGTGTGTGTGTGTGTGTGTGTGTGTGTGTGGACATAGGGCGTTGTGATGTATCTATTGCAGTAGATGGAGGGAAGGTACATGGCTACTTCCTGTCTCCTTGCCACCTCTCACTTTTAGAACTGCCGCTGGCAAGCCCTCATGGTGAACGGAGATGCAATTCATGCTTCAGTTTCCTTCCACCAATACAAAGCCTCGCCATCACCAAGATGCCTGCCGGGCCTCCTTGTGAAACACATGGTAACTGGGGCTATTCTACCCAAGACTAACTTGGCAGGGGATCTGGGAGTAGTAGCAGGCCCCATTGATAGTGCGCAGGCCCACCCTGGTGGATATGCCCTGGCACCTATTAACCTTTGCCCAACTGTCTTGTTGGTGAGTCTGAGAGAACAAAAGGCTAAAGGGGCACGTCCCGACAGAAAAAGCAACATGCTGATGGCACACGCTAGGCTGTGCTCCTGAAAACTGGAGCTCCAGCAGCCTCCTGCAACTCCTAGAGAGTGCAGGTTGTGTTGGGCCCTCCTTGCCACTGGATTACACCGTCCTGCAGTGAAGAACTGCTGCTGGGACATGCGCTCCTCCAGCAGCACTCTAAATAATCTCCCTGTGCAGGTATCCACCTCTGCTTCAGTGAGACCAGCAACCAGTGATGGTCAAAGTCTGGCGGCGATGGGGTGCCTGGTGAGGGGAGCAGGCCTAAATGCGCTGGGAGCGCCTAATCAGAACTTTGCACACCAGCGGCAGGAGGCTATCCATGGTCCTTAGCAGCTGGAGTTGAGTGGTTGAGTTCTGAGCAGGCCTATTTTAGAGCCACACTGCTAAGCTCGATCAAGAAAAGGTGGCTGAAAAATTGCCGATAAAGAACATCTGGATAGGGAGCCACACCTATTGGGACATTCCACCCAGTGAAAAACTTATGTCCCTGAGGATCCCTCTGGCCAAGAAACAATACGCCACCCTTCTGAGTGCTTATTCTCAGACTCTCCCATCAAAGGATGACATGAAGGACGACTTCCAGGAAGCATTAGATGAGGCTCTCCAACTCATACCCAAGGAGGGACAAGGTCTTATTGGGTGATTTCAATGCTTGAGTGGGGAAGGACAGCAAAGTGTGGAATGGAATCAGTGGGGGTCAAAGGATTGGTTGGAAAAATGCCAGTGGCCTGTGGTGTTGAGCCTACATTCAACCATCACAAACACCATCTTCTAGCTCAAAAATAAAAACAGCAGAAAATACAAGGACTGGTTGAATGATAATACTGTACATGTGAAATCACCACCATGCTTGAACAAAAGCTTGTAGCACACAGTGCTGTACTCAACCCCACATCAGCTGCACTACAGAAATGGCTAACATGTATGAGAGAGCAAAGTCCTGGCAAAAATCATGCTGCATAAACTGGGGGATAACATCTCAGAGCAACTACTGCCTTAATCGCAGCATGGATTCAGGAGGAACAGAAGCACTGTGGACATGGTCTTTACAGGACAGCAACTTCAGGAGGAGTGCAGAGAACAAAACAAGGACCTCGTCAGGGCTTTCATTGACCTGTGAAAGGCTTTTGAACCATCAGCAGGGAGCTCCTATGGAGCATCCTCCTGAAATTTGGCGGCCCAAGAAAATTTGTCATACTCCTCCAACAGTTCCACATTGGGATGATGGCATGTGTCACAACTAGAGGCGAGGAATCTCAGCCATTTAGGGTCTGTACTGGTATGCGTCAAGGATGTGTCCTTGCCCCAGTACTTTTTAATATCTCCCTGTGATTTATGACACTACTGTGACACGAGAAAAAATCAAGAAGGACACTGGGATTACGGCTCAACATCAGAAGGTTTCAAGCTGTCACAAAAGTGACCTCTGAATACATCATCGAGCAGTCTTTTAAATGTCTGGGCAGCCTCCTTTCCAACTACTACAGCATGGAAAGGGAGATACAAAACCGAATCAATCAAGCATCATCTTCTTTTGGATGACTAAAACATAAAAACATGGATATTGTCCACACAAAACATTAGGATGCATGGGGCCTTCCACATCAGATGCCTACAATACATCCTGAAGATATCCTGAAGGGACCCAGTCCCCCACATGGAAATATTCAGCGAGACCAACTGCATCAGAATCCTGGCCACATCAGCACCCAGCACCAACTCTGCTGGATTGGCCATGTCACAGATCACCCACCACAGAAAGTTCACTACAGTCAATCACAACTTGGTCACTGCCAAGCAGGTGGCCAGAAAAGGCAATATAACGACCAACTGAAAATCCCGATGAAGTAATGCAGCCTGAAATCAACCCAGCCAGAGGATGGTGCCTCCTAACACTTGACCTGGCGGAGGCTCTGCCAACAAGGGGTGCATAGACTTGAGGAGGACCAAAGTAATAGACGGACAAAGAACCAGATAAGAAGACATGAAGCATCATATCTGCACCCCCCAGCCTGTGGATCCACCTGATGTGACTATGACAGACAGTGTGGATCAAGGGTTGGACTCTATAGCCACAGCAAAACTTACAAATAGCAGTGGCTGGATTGTCATCCTCAGACACGATGGGCAACCAAGAGGGTGTGTGGGATTTCATATGATTTCAAAAATAAATGAAATCCCGAAACATAGTCCACCAACCCCTTGAGGTGGTTGAGACCCCCCAATTTGAGAATATAGGCAATGGAGGAAACATTTCATGATTGCATGGTACAGTTTGTCACATGGAACGCCCATTTAGCTGAATCTACTATGAAACACAATATTTAAACATGTCAGGAAATAGAAATACAGGATTTTGCAAAAACAAAGTAGCACATGACACAAAATGTCTGGAAAATGAACCAAGAATGGAAGTTGTACTTCTTGTCACTTCAATTCATCCCCAAACATAATCAAGCTGCCTATCCTTGTGATATAGCAGATACATGGCAATATCATCAATCAGTCTTTTTGTGCTTCATACCATTATCTTTTTTAAATTCTCCTAACCACATTCATTCTTCTAAGTTACTTTGAAATTCAATCTTATCTGCCGACAATGCAAGTTGTCACAATGGGAAAAAAGAAAAAAGACTCTTTGGCTTATTGAATAAAAATAGAGCTCCAGGAGGTGTCCACTGCAGACAATATACACACTTGTAAGTACACACGTATCCTCCTATTCTTCCCTGTAAAGGGAAGCCCGGGAATGACCATGACTGATGGCAACTGGTATTGCAAAAAATTACAAGAACTGTTTCACCAGACCAGTGGTGAGCACACACAGGGCTCAACACTAGAAAACATAAACTGCTATTCAGCCATTTTTTCAGTGTTTCAGAAATATGGCAGCTGTCACAGCTAATCGACTCCATGATATTGACATATGAAGCTACGATATTAGCATGCATTCGAAAAAAAGTTGTTTCACAACTGACAAAAGGATAATTGAAGCTCATCCAACACTGCTACTCACTGATATTAGTTTTGACTAACTTAAATTAAGGCTGCTCATTGGTTTTGACTTTTGAAATTATATTTATGAGAAGCACAATAATATAGACATCCACTTAATAGGCTAATAGCAGTCTGTCATCTAAGTAATTGTTGTACCATCACATTTAATACATAGTTAATGAAAAAAAACATGATTAGTATGCAATAAAATTAAAGGGAAACAAATCATGAATGTCACTTTGTATTGCTGGTGCCAATCAAAGCGAACAGGTGGAACTGATGCATTAAAAGTAAAGCTGGCAAAAAACAGTCAAACCCTTTTCTACCTGCTCTCAGATTTCTGTTTTCTGGCAATATTGGATCCCCACAATATCACTTTGACAGCTGCAGAAAGCACCACAGTACTTTTTGAGTTTTTCAGACACATGGGAGGAACACAAATTAATGACAAGTTTCCTCTTGACAACAATCAATTACCAAAAATATTATTGTTAAAAAAAAAATCCAACATTTGCAAAAAATCTGTATGATATCCCCTGAACATTTCTACTATTTCCCCCAAACCCCTTTGTAAGGATTGTGGGCAATATGAGTGTCTGGCAACTCACTTTTGGTGTTGAGCAAGAAACATTGTGACCTGACCTCATTTTTTTTCTCTGTCCTCAAGTATTCAACGATATTAGCGAGGTCTCCTTTAATGGGGGGAGATGATCAATACACATGCAGTTGGCATCTTGTTACTTCATTCTAAGTGCTATTTGTCCCATATTTTGAAGCCCATTCTCTTCATATTGCCATTATTCCTCAACTTAAATTCCACAGCTATTGACTCCATTAAGACAGATGACACAGCTTCCCCTACAGATTGTCAGAGAGCACACTCAATCACATATGGCATTAACTGATTTTGAAAGCCAACATGTATTTCATCCAATCATTCCCTGATCCTCCCATGGTTCCCTCCAATACAACCCTTCAATTCATCAATATGACAGACTGAGGCCATTACCTGGGCAATGAGTCCCTTGCGGCTCCTCCGGGCGTGGTGAAAGCGCTTGACAAAGAGTGCCAGGAACTGCTTTCTGATCAGCTCCCAGCCAGTGAGGACTGTGGATCCTTTCCCAGTGAAACTTGTGTCCCTCTTTAAATCTGATATGGACATTAACCCCACTGTCTTAGTTATTATCTGTGCATATGTAAAACACCTGCTGAACAAACTGTCAGGTCAAAACATATGGCTGATCAAATATAAATTATGTGTTAAACTTACCAGTAACCTTCTGGCATACCTCATTTTAAGGAAAATAAAATGGATAAAGCTTTGGAAAGCAAATTCTGTATTTTACTACTAATCATAGTAAAGTGTGTTTTGAGCCTGCTTAGTGACCCTCCTGTTATGTAATGTCTAAAACTCCTGGATATTTAAAATCTACAAAAGAAGCATGGTATATTTTCAGCAACTGAATAAAGTATATTATGATTGAAACCATCAAGAAAAATGCATTTATTAAATTTAATTTGTCTCAGAGGGACACAACATTATAAATGTGAAAGAATTTGTGAGATAATGTTTCATAGACTGAAAGGAATTTGCTTTGAAAATGGCTGATGAATATTCTACAGTTAGCGACTGGTGTGCGGGGGGGTTATTCAATCCAAGCTAAATTAATTCGATAATTAAAGAGTAAACTATGTGTAGGAAACATTCCCTAAAATATATTCCAAGTTGGTTGGTTGAGAAGACTAATACCCACCTTCTACTTTTCTTGTGAAAGTTTCTCTCAGATCTGTATGGAAATCACATGCAGAAAGAATACTCAAGAGAGGTCGTCTTAAAAAAAAAAAAAAATCAGGATCCATAAGTGGTCAAATCAACTGCATTATTAAACATATTTTTTCATATTTTGTGGAAATACTTAATAACACTTGCCACTCGTTTCAGAAACGTGGTCTGTTTCAGTGTTTGGGGTGACAGCGCTGCTGTTTCGCTTGGATTCACGAGAGCGTCGTTTGCAGTCTCTCATCAACGACTCCTTTGTTGCTGTGGGAATAAGAATAAGGAAGGTTGTTTTTGTCTGACCCAATTTAGGGTTATAAATAACAGAAAAAAAAAATCACTACTGTTCCTGAGAGATACAATTTAATTCTCTGTAAAAGCATGAAGTAGGTGTGAAGGTATATAGGTGACAGGGAGGAATATAATGTTTAGTTCACACTGGAAGGTGAAGATGTTTTGATACAAAGAGAGTTATTCACAACAAATGGTCAACAGAAAGTACCGATGGGCTGGTCAAGTTATTCTTAAAAAGTTCATGTGATGTACTTGTCCTGGGTTAAGGATCTTTTAAGCAAAGACATGGCCTGTGCAAAAATAACATCTTAAGTGCTACACTTTGTGAAGAGTTGATTGCTAATCTAATTTTTGGGGTAACATCGAAAATTTGCCTTACCAGTGCTATAAAAAAAAAAAAGACTCCTATACTAATTACATACTTAGAAACAAACAAGGACAAAAATACTATTCAGCAAAATTACTAAATGTTTGATGCCACAAAATGGCTTTAAAAGGTGCAGCAACTCAATTAAAGAGTAACAACTGGAGGGGAAAAAAAGGTATTTGGAAGGGCATGCAAACTTGCAGATCCAATTTTGCCGCATTGCTCTCTGCTATAAAAGCACACAAGCTGAAATCTTCGGGAGATTAATTTTAACGATTGTTGTGTCAAAGGGCTGTTGTGCATAATGTTGTAGGCACATGCAAACATACTGTCATCTTACTTGTAATTTTTATATCCACTCCGGTATCTTCTGCTACTTTAAGAAATATCTGTGAAAAATATATGTGATGGGTCAGTATTATTACATTGACATAGCATCCATTCTTGCGTACAAAACTATACAGGTTTTTTCACGTTATTTCACATGTTTTGTCACATTTAACACTGAATGCAAACTTGAATCAGTGAATGGAGATTTGAGGCTGCTTTTTCCTGATCACCTTCAGCTATGAATTGGATTAGAACTGTGGATCCCATGAGCTTTGAACATTTGACTTTAGCCACCAGTGTAGGGTAGATTTGATTATTTTTTTTTATAGTAGCCTATTATATTTCCAACATACCAGTATATCTAAATAAATGAAAACATTTTAATATATTAGACCTGTATAAATACATAAATATCTTGAGTAAATATATTAAAATGTTTATTCAGTACAGTCCCTATGATCCCCCTTTTGTCATTGGTTCGCCAGTCATCCTCTAGCTGGTCTGATAAATACTTTTTCCTCTACTTGAATCATTACTATGAACAAACCATGTCTTCCTGTAGTAGTGATTGCCTGATCAGAGCTCTCGTTTGCTTAGTCTATGAACATTTCTCAGAAATCCCACAGCATTCATGATTTGTGCAGAATGTCATTTTATGTGGTGACATACACCAGTCAAAACATCAAAAAGAACAGAAATCATAAATGGTAAAAAAAACAATCTCAAAGATACAATTATTCAAAGAGCTCATTCAATTAAAAATGATTGGAGTACATGTAATTGCATGCCTAATTTCTATGAAATACTCCATCTATCAGTTCTTGTTTATCTTTGCAATACATGGAAATCCCCTGCACATTTCATTTGAAGTGCTATTCTTCAAAAGAAAACATGGATGGGTGAAATAACCAGACTGTGGCAGAATTTTAGACATCCAGAAGAAATTATTCACATTGCCTGCAGGACTTAAATCTTATGTCTCAGTTACAAGGAGAACATTAGTCAGTCATTCAGATTTATGATCCGAAACCCTTATGAAAGTGAAAATACACTGAGATATTTGCTCAGAGGAAATAGTGTGACATCTTTTTAAATAATAATGACACATAAAATTAGCTCACCTACAAAAGACAAAAACAAAACAAACAAAAAAACTTGGATGACCCATAACATTTATAACGACAACAAGCAGCTGCACAAGGTTCATGCTGAGAAGTCAACGGCTTATAATATTCTACAAAAAATTCAACAGGGTCAAGTTCAAACTGTTAATCTATTTATACTGATGCCTGACAATGACAAATATCAAGATAAAAGAAAAGAAAATATACAGATGTGTACTATTTTATTAAAGATATACGTGTTTTCTATTCTGATCCAGTAAACAAACCCAACTAATTTCAAATTTAATTTGAAGCCCTGCTGATAAAATGTCTCTGGATTTATTTATAACTTTAATACAAAATTTAAAGTCTGAAATGATCTGACACTTTAGACCCCAAGTTTGTAGTGGTTTCTAATTCAAGGACATAACAAAATTATTGATATACAGTGCATCTTTCCATCGTAATACTAGAGGCATAGCTGATAGTCAAATATAATTCAGTTAACAAATAAAGGTTTGATAGATTAATCATATTTTGAAATATAAAAACATTTATGTGTTTTTTGGGTGACCTGAATTGATATTTAATTTCAATTTACTTCCAAACAGAGCACTGAGAGGTACCTAGGGTTGGCTATTTCTTAGATCATTTAGACATTTTGTTTTTATGCCCCAATTCAATGGGGGGAAAATGTAATGGGACAGAAATGTATGACCAGTTTGTTAGATATGGTTGATAGCAGACTGATTGTAGATGAATATATTGCAGTACAACTTAAAAGTGATGCAGTGCAGAAAATTGGTATGCCCAATCCGTCCAAGGCATTCTTTATCCACCATCAATAATGTTTCAGGTTTGCAGGCTTTGACAAATCACGAAGAGATGAATATTCTGATCAAGGTTGTATATTTTCAATTCTGATGTGTTATGTCAGCAAGAAAATGAATTTTTACTCTGTATCATTCAGGAAGTTATTGGGTAAAATTAATGGCTTCTTTTCCTTTCGGCATTTCTTTTCATGGGTCACCAGGACAAACGAACCTTCTCAATCTAGTCCTATATGGTGTATCCTGTTATCTCACACGAGCTAACTTCACATTTTCTTTCACTACGTCCATAAATCTTCTCATGGGTCTTCCTCTAAGGATATGATGAATAGCTGATTGACATGAGTTATAAACAAGAGGAAGGTAGGAAGAAACAAGATAGATGCAAAGTGAATTTATGGCATTAGGAAAGAAAAAATAAAACTAAAAAACAAAACTTTATCATATATATAGTCAGGGTTCTTCCCACACGTGGGCAGTCTTGAATTTCTTTATGGGAGAGCATGCATGTATCAGCAGCAAGTTTGCCAAGTCTACAGTACCTCTTCCAGCGTGGTATCAGAAATGCCATAACTTGTCAGGCCCAAGTCAGCCATGGTCAGGTCCAGCTCTTGGAAAAGCCGAGCAAAGGTCCCATCTCTGGCTCCATCATAGGGCAGTATGTAGGTGATCTCCTGACCAATGCACTCCAAGAAGACAGCCTGGGGAACATGGCGCCGCACCAGTTGACCTACTGCTCTCAAACCTGCCAGAGAAAAGGCAACAAAAGTCTTCATAAGGCAGATTCTTAAGAATGACATAATTGCACACAGAGTCCTCTCTGGAAAATATAATTCTATCATCTAGTTCTTTATAGAGCTGACATTGAAGATACCAAGTAGTCGCTACAGAGAAATAGACCGTAAAAATAGCTGTATATTTTGAACTGCGTGAGCAATAAATGTGGATTAAATGTCATAGGAGAGGCACTCTGAAGAAAATTCGGATTTGTGACCTTTAAAACATGGGGAACATCAGTCAACGTAATTCTTGAATTAATCAAGACAGTGTTGTGGATCACAACACATCCATTATCGATCCTGAATCTCTTCTATATAATTAGAACTTAAACAATGGCTCGGTTCTTTATGAAGAAGTAAATAAATCCACTTCACACATGACTCATTTGTAAATATTTGTGTACCTATGCGTGCTGCTATACTGATTAAGACACCATCGTTTGAAACATTGTTCAAGTTTCATCTGAATTAGTTTTTCCATGCACAATTAAACTTTATCCAAACTTCAGATTTATGTTTTGCATCTGAACAATTCTGTTTGCCTAATGAAGACTTTGAAGGATCACATGATGAATCAACAAGCATAATATATTGCACACCACAATATTTATCTACCTCTAGTTTATATATATATATATATATATATATATATATATATATATATAAATATAATAGAGAAAAATCAGATAAATAAAATTGTGAGATTTTGCTAATCCAATCTTGGGAATTAACATCTTTCTCTGATGCTTGATGTCATGTCATGTCTTTCAGTGTCATGAAGAATATGTGCATTTGACTCTGCATCTAGTATATCCCCCAATGGATAACGTCCCACTAGGATTAATCCTTAGACAGAATCATCAAAATGGTGATGTCAGTAATATTGATCGATAATAATTGAATGATTGATGGTTGACATCACAAGTTTTTAATTTTATTTCGTAACGCCTACCTCTTTGTAAGTTTGTAAATAATTAACCACTCGGTTTATTGACCAGCAGATCAGTTTGCCCCGTCAGCCTTGCCAGCAGGAGTGCTTGAACTATTCACTGCTATTCAGCTCCTCTAAGATTCTGAAAAAAGGCACAATTCTTACCTCCTCTCTTATCTTGAAATGAAAATGGCAAAGGTGTTGATCAGTGTTCTGTCAGGATAAATAATTTGTCTAGCATTTTCCTCTGCCTTGTGGATTATTAACGATCAGAGTTTGTTTTATTTGTTCTATTAGAATATTTAAGCTAACCCCAAGGAAAACTAATATTTGTTGTTACTTTGTACTTTATATATTGGTTTTGTATTAAAAAAAGTAAACTCTTGTAATCATGAGGCATTTGATGAACAACTCTGACCCTTGTCTTTTAATGTGATTTTAGGGTGACATGGAGAATTTATAAGCTTAAGATTTTTCTGCTGCGACAGCGTGAACATTTTAAGAAGTATTAGAATATGGCAGCAGTTGGAAATTTTCTTCAACTTTGTGTTTGAGTAAGGCAGAGATGGGATGGATATCTTAAAAGCTAGGTATGCGATTACAAAATGAACTGAGTTTATGTGTTATCCTGTTTTGATCCCTTGTTTGTCGAAGTTGATATTATGGTGTATCATTAGGATCACCACTGAAAAAGAAGTGCAGTACAAGATTTAATTTTTCCTAAATATCTTGAAATTCCTAAATGAATGTATCGTATTTTCTCGACTGTAAGCCGCGACTTTTTCCCCCATGCTTTGAACCCTTATACAACAATGCGGCTAATCTATGGGTTTGTCTTCTGATAATGGCCATTAGGGGGCGCTCTAGCACGAACTCCAAAAACAAGACAGACGCAAGAGGTCAATGCAAAGAAAAAGACAACGCTAGTTTTTGGCGCACCTAACGCAAAACCTAAAGTTGGATCAGTGGATCCTCACAGCATGGAGCGGTATGAAAGAATCCACGATCACCAACGGGTGATCAAACAAATTATATTAACAAACTACTACATATGTTACATTTCCTCAATTCCCCCTCGGGGACAAAAATTTTTTTTTTCTGATTCCGATTCTGACATGTAACTGGACTAGGTTTATTCCGAGACATCTTACCTGAAGGCTCAGTGCTGCCGCAGTTTTGGTTGCCAACGGTATCATCTGGACTTGTGCTCTTCAAAAGACAGTCTTTCTTCTATGAATCAGAATTGCATTAGAATGTGCTGTCAGGCTATGCTACTTAGAATGATAGAGTGGCTCCTGGATAACTTTCATTAATTACTTGATTGATTAATGATTGACATTTACATTTACACTCAATTGCCCTGATACAAGCTGCCTGTAGGCAACAACCTGCTATACGGTTATGTTGTATGGCAGCCATGGAAAGCTACATGGAGAACAAGCACATTTAATACTATGTTCGTATGTAGAACTACCTGAAAATGAAGTTAAATGACACAGACGGGACAATAATTAGTTTAGAAGGTATGAGATAGCAAAACTTTAAAGTTGAAACCATGAAAACAGTATTTTTCTTCTTTTCCCTCAAAGCTGTTTGCATATTTATTCATTGCAAACAAATGACTCTGCTCACCTCAAAGAGCCTGCAGACTGATGTAATTGCTCTAGTCCTGCCAGCATCAGTGCATCTTGTTCATTTGCTCCTATTGATTAAAACTAAGTGTGCGAGGAACCATCAGCGAGCAAAAGCGAGAATCACCCCTTTCCCCTGTGGCAATTAGTATCATCCAGCAGGTAAGCATTTGCCAATTCTCATGCTGGGAGGGACTAAACACAGATCATTACAGGGGGAGGCTTGTAAGAGAGAGAATTCACAGCAAAATAAAAAGGAAGCATGTAAATAATGAACAAGAGAAGTTACGTTTGTTTCCAGCTTAAGGCTTCGTCTTGACAAACTGAATCATCTTAAACTTTACACCAGCTCTTTATTTCAAGAAGCTCATGTATGGCTGTTGATGGTCCATAAACCATGCGTTGAGGAAAATACTTGAATTGCCCTGGTGATGTTGTTTTCAAACATTTTTTTTTCTTTCAAGTCCTAAAGTCATTGAATAAAGTGTAAACCACATAATTGCTTTTTCATAATTATTTAAAAAACATTCAGTCTTTGTATTGGTGGAACCTGCCAACCATCCCATGTTAGGACCATTGTCCTGAAATAGCATGGCACAACAGTTGTGGATGTTCTGTGTGCGCATTTGTAAAGATTAAATAAGAGGGCTGAATTTTCAGAAGAACTTTCTGAATTTATGAATGTGAAGAATTTTCTGATCTAATTCCTCTTGAACTATATATTTTTTAAATAGAGGAAAAAATCTTTAATAAGTCCAAACATCTTAATAAACTAATAACAACATATGTTCCTTTTTTTAAGATGTTCTTAGGTTTATACATTATTCAGAGCCATTCATGTGTGATAACTGTTGAATGGCATTTCACCCTTAACACTCCATCTATAAACATCAAGCAAAAGTCTAAATCCAATTGAAAACAAAGAAATAAATCAATATAGAAGACAATCAGAGTAAGAATCAGTCTTCAAACTTAGACATATATGTTGACTATATGTCAAATATTCAGGTTTAGTTCTATTTTGGGCTTCAGCAACTGCTTAACAGTCTGCTAGTCTCCACTAGCTATTTGCTGAATTTATCCATCTGCTGTTTGGGCAGGTAGCATATAGATTGAGTTTATCTCACTTGAACAGCTGCCTGGTGTGATTGAGAGGAACCTGACAAAAGTAGTGGAAGTGAAATAACACAAATGTGTTTCAGAAAAAAAAAAACAATGAAGTTGAAAACTGTTCTGTTAGACTGACGGCCCTAAAGGTCATTTGATCTTTTTTTTTTTTTTTTTTAATTTTGTAACATTTTTTGATTAAAGGTTTCAAACCTGTTTACTTTGACTTTGTAGAACACTGTTTCGCTGAGCTCCCATTTTTTCAGAAGAATCTCGAACTAGAGTGAGATAGTATCCACTGCCAAAAGACTTTTTCAGGAACAACGAGGAGCCACAGCAACGCAGCTTGCCATTGGAAATAATGGCAATACGATCACCTAAGATGTCTGCCTCATCCATGTGATGCGTGGACAAAATAATAGTGCGACCTGAAGAGACAAAAAAGCAGGATTTGATCAATTTCAAACAAAGGAAGAAAAATATGGATTTCATTTTTGAGGTAGTTGTAAACTTGTATGTGTGTAATTCTCAGCAGAATTTGGAGTGTCTGAAAAGAGTCCCGGGTACACTGGAAATTTGAAAAGCGAAAACCATGGACCAGATATGGATAAATATTAGTTTTGAAGTATCTTTCTCCTTGGACCTTGTTTGCTTCGACAACATGGAATCATGAAAAAGAAGCATCACAAGAAAGGATGTTACAGATCAAATCAGGCTTATATCCCTATCTGCCTCTGCATGGTTTTCACTTATCTCATTATTATCAATTCCACTGTGATAATCTTCATTGGAACAAAACAAACTCCAGAGGATAGTGTGGGTGTGAATGCGAAACTAAATTAAAATCCTGATAAAGGCCACCCTGAGTCTGCTATGGAGCATTTCTAAAAGCCCACATTTTATTTTTCAACTCCCTCTGAGTTGCAAGCCATTTGATTCAGGGGACAACACAATGAGCTGCATGCATTTTTCAGAGTCATTCACAGGCACTCTGATCCTTTACTATCATGTCTTATTTGAGATGTCCAATACTCCAGAAATCAGGAAAATGATTAAGGCCCAGTATGGACAGAGCAGTGCGCAACTTTAGATCATCTCGTCAAAACAAAAAAGGTTAAAGCAGATTTATATTTTGTTTTCAAATGGAAATACTTCTTGATTTACTATTTGATTTACTGTTGACCAGAATATTATTTATCCTATAGAGTCCTCTTTAGACATTGATTACCTTTAATGATTAACACCCCCCCCCTTACTCACGTAATCGCACATATATATATATATACACATTGGAAGAAAAAAACAACACTTTAAACTCATGCATCTAGTATCTTTTTTCTCTTTCATTTAGATATTCTGGATTTATGAAACCATAGAAAAGCCCAAAACTGCAGTCTTCCTCATGTTCTGCGTTTAACTCTGTTAACTCTTTTTTTTAGTTTAATTGTTCACTCTAAGCAGGACTTTATTGCCACTGAGTCCCAGTGGCCTTAAGGGGCACAATGGACACAGCGGATAATGTTCTGCTCTATATACAGGCAAAACCTGCAAGATCAAGTTTCTCCAGTATGCAAGATTGTAACTCGGAAGATGGTAATGGAGGTCCATGCTCTAAAATAATTATGTCAACGAATGAGTATTTACAAAATTGCAACAAGAAGTACAGCAGGGGAGACTGACAGGTATGGGTGATGACTGTGGCACAAAGCCAAGCCTTTTTTAGCCTGCTGGGGAACTCGGCTCTCCAACTGTGCTACATGTAAAAGAAGCTTTTGGTATATGTATTTCCTCTAACGATAAAACAGACAAACATTACTCACCCTAAATAGAAATAAGTTGCATACCGTATATACAGGGTGGATATATTACGGCAACTTTACCTCAGGGGAAAAATAAGGGGAAGTAATCATTAATTCTACACTTGCGGTCATACTTTGACTGAATGGAGTTGTTCTTACACTTGCCCTCCAATCCTCCAAGCATATTTTCTTATCTTTGGTTATTTTGCCAATGGCCGAATAATGACATAGAATATGTGATAAGTTACCAGTTCAACAAAAAGTAAACTATAAAATTTATATAAATAATAATGATAAAATAAACATGAATCTATTGCCATTTGAAAAAAGTCTTGATTATGAAATCACTGAGATAAAATTCATGTAAATGCTTTAAGTCCTTATTTACCTAATACAATTATGAGTTAAAAGAAAGGCATCTGTTTAGAAGCCAAAAATTACACAGCTCAGAGTGTTTTTCAATTTCAAAAGAAACTCAAAGATGGAGCAAAAACTTGATTTGATTTTCTTGATTTCTTGATGTTCTATTTGAAAATAGAAAAAAAAAAAGTTGTTTCGTTACAGGTTACATTATCTCAGGGACAAAGGCCCACTCAGAGGTTTGTTGACCACAGCTTGGAACATCCATTTTGCACGGACAACTCTTTCTACAGTCTCCTATCTTCAACCGATTCTCTCCGATCTTTAAAATGCCACTAACAGAGCAGCTAAATCAGTTCCTTCTCAGTTAAGTACCACTTCCTTATGCTACTAAAAGCAAAGTCTGGAACCCTCTATATATTCCAGCAGAATTATGAAAGCTAAATAAATCCCCACGGCACAGTCAATGTAACATATGGAGAGGTGAAAGCAGTGCTAACGAAAGCGGTGAATTGAAGGGATTGCTTAAGGTTTAATATGACTGAGACAGCTCGTTTTATATGGAATGCTCAAAGTCAGATGATTTTCCTCAGGACTTGCTGTGGTTTAGTCAGGGGGTGGGGGGGAATAATCAAGGCGTGCTGCATCATCTGTAAGTTGGGAGTAAAATAAATGTGTTTGGACTGCAGATGGCCCACAAAGGTAATCTGATTTATAGTGTGTTGTGGGGCATTACTGCACAAAGTAATATATCAAATGGAGTTGGGTGTGTTTGGGTGAATTGATGGTACTTGCACTTTGTACGGCAATGCAATTCGAGGAGTCAGATTTCTGTTATTTTGTCTGTTTCTCCGGATTGACTAGATGGCATGAAGAGTAGCTGAGTTACTAATAAAACTAATAAAATTGAAGATTACGTTTTCAAAAAAAAAGGTACATTTTCATCGCAGATTACATTTTGACAAAAAGGCCCATTCAGCATCAAAAATAATATAATAAATATTAATATGTAATATATAATAGATATATAAAATATATATTAATATATCAGTATGTTCCAAAGTGAACATTAGATTCCCTCCATGGCAAAGTACCAAAAATAGTTGGGTTGAATGTTTATAGCTTTCTACTGCCTTCCCTTCTACCCCTGCAGTACATTTTATGAGAGATTACATGTCACATATTAGCATTTTTACCCAGCGAGCTTCTGAGGGACTGTTCTTACTGTCAGGAAAAGTATTAATGACTATATATTACATACAAGAAAAAAAAAATTCTGTCTCATTTGTACTACTACATTAACTTGTGTGCCTGGGAAAAGATACATTATTTATGAAAAAATGCTTGAAATTGCAGAGTCTACATTAAACTGAACTGTTACAAACAACACGAATCTCATTACAGTGACTTTAAATCTGGGTTGCAGGAATTGTTTTGAAACTTACGAAGTAGAGGAAACTTTTTAAATTCTCGATTCTTT
This sequence comes from Fistularia commersonii, assembly GCF_037954325.1. Classification (NCBI taxonomy): domain Eukaryota; kingdom Metazoa; phylum Chordata; class Actinopteri; order Syngnathiformes; family Fistulariidae; genus Fistularia; species Fistularia commersonii. Next base: position 7,594,884 of record NC_141302.1, read on the forward strand.
TCTCATATAACTTTATGCAAAATGGAATTATGGTCCCAAACCATTCAGTTGTTTAAAAGGTGATTTGAAGACAACAATGTAAATATAAGATAAGAATATCTCTATTCATTTCATTTGCTCATTACATTCTCAATTATAGTATTATCCAGCCTCATGAATGATCAAATCTCACATTCATGGAGATATCATTCAGACGGTAATCAAAATAACAATGCATTGAAGTAATATATAAATGATATGGTGCTTGTGTATGAGAGTAGGTTTGTGTTATTGAAGTGATAATTTTGACTTCAGGGATGTTGATATTGATAATGAACTGCCATTACATAGCTCTTGATATGAGCTGTTCCAACAAGCCATGAGGAGAAATAGTGACATTTTTCATTTAATTTACGATGCCAAATATGTTTCATTCATGTCAATATGCATTCATTCATCTTCTATTCCACTTATCTTGCAGTCAGGATGAAGAAAATACAATGGCAGAACATACAAACTCAATACAGAAAGGTCTCCTATAAATGTGTAAAATCAAATATAAAAAGCTACATGAAAGGGTTAGAGGGGGAGCGCCAAAGTCACTTCAAAAAGATCATTTACTTGTTATCACATTAATTGAGATGGGAAAAATATGTGATTTAGAAGCCTTTTTATATGACAGCAATTTCTAACAATAAATCAATCTTCCTCTTTGAACTGAATATTAATGTTACATTTCATGACATAACCAAAGCATTGATCTGAATCTTTCATTGAGAGTAACATAAATGGATAGACGGCGTGGTTGCATTGTTTTTTTATCTTGGGGATTCTGAAGTAACAATAAATTTAACATTATTTTGCAGACAGCTTGAACAGCCTGTGACGTGAGGTTATTTACAAAATATAAAAGCTTAAAAAACAAGAAGTGTTGGGGACCGATCGATAATATGATATTGGGATAAGTTTTGTCAGGTGTGTAAGACAAGTGATGAATGAATGTTTTCAGCGTAGAATTTGGTGCAGTGATGCCATTTAAACTACCTCAGTCCGTATTTCTACCACCCAGCCGTATTCAACAATTACTTTATTTTTCATTTCGTCCTATGTGTCAGCAAGAGTAGCTTCAGCAATCAGCCGGTGTAAACAGAGGGATCATGGAGTTGCTGGAATAATGAAACGAGGAATAATGAAATGGAGCAAACTAAAACTGAAATGTGCTTATTTGACCATTTTGGGCTACTAAAATGCAACATTGCAGACCAGGGAAGACAGTTGCATTCTTGTGTTAATGTAACTGCTAATAGACAGCACTTCGCAAGGTGATTCGAATCTACTGATGGAGATGTGGTTATGGGTATTTCTCACAAAAAAATCTCTTCCAAGTTCGCAGAATATGCCTTTAAAAAAAGGAGATATCTTCAAACAAATTAGCATGCCCAGTATTTGTTCACACCAAAACCCTCTTAGAGCAATCTTTTAAACCTGAACTCTCAATAAGCTATAGAGAAGCACAATATTAAGACTACAAATAAGGATACTTGCAAGCCCCTCTCCTGCTTAATGACAAACCTTAGTAACACAGTGGAGCAAATAAGCCTGGAGAGACACAAAACATGAGTCATTCAAGCAGCCACAGTGTGGGTGTGCTCATTATAACAGAGTTATCTCCAGCTCCCAATTGGAGTGAAAAGACTTGATTGGAGAGAAAGACGTTAATGACATCACAAAGGCAGAATGTCACTCACTGCGCATTAAACATTTAGTCATCGGTTGATAAAATGTATTACTATAATGCCCATTTCTTGTTAATGGCTGGACATTGTGTATTAGGTCATAGTGTGACAAGCTTGACTCTCATGACAAACAATTAGAGTGTATTAAAGAGCAATGACGCTTAAAGTTTCTTTGATCCTCTTGTGCCCACTTTCACCATGAAAAGTTGCTTACTTCAGAGTCTTCCAAGTATTTTACCACTGATTCAGTACCTTGTTTGTACTTGAGCAGCAGCTCCCAGATACCCCTGCGAGCATAGGGATCCACCCCTGCTGTGGGTTCATCCAAGATGACTATTTTTGATCCGCCGACAAATGCTATAGCTACGGACAGCTTCCTCTTCATCCCGCCTGCAAGAGAGAGCAGAGCCTTCATCACATTAGTATGACCAACATTGACAAGCTAAGGCTGTTGCGAAACATATCTTTGATCTTATCCATTTTTTAGATATTTAATTTTGAAGTGAAACTGGTCATGGAATATATGTGTCCAAATGTACCCCTCTTTGTTTTTTGTTTTTTTTTTTTTCCACATAGCATGAGGTGACTAACAGCATGGAAGAGGATACACTTTACTTGAGTTATTCCAGGCACCTAACTCTTTGCCAGCTCTTCAAAATGCACCTGGCACAGTGCTAATGTTGTGGAAATGTCATCATAGATCAACCTTGAATGTCATATTTCAGCAATTTTTCCCACAAGTAATCCGTGACTGGATGGGCAACTTATCAAGCAGGACGTGCTAGTACCCCCAGACTATGAATAAGAACCTATGACACTCCGGTACAATGCATGTGTGCATAACTGATGCTACTCTTAAAGACAGAAAAAACGTAATAGTGTTACAGATACCTAAAATAAAATAGAATAGCATTGCAGAATCAGGCAGGGCTAAACAAAAATGATTGTACTTTATAAATGAAATGACATGGTATAGTTTTGTTTGGGGGTGTAAACATACTTATACATGTATGCAGACATACCTGACAAGTTTTTGGCAAGTTCCTTCCGCTTCTGTGGTAAACCAACATCCCTAATCATCTTGTCTATCTCAATTTTCACTTCCTCATGGCTGCATCCTTTTAGCGTGGCATAGAAGTACATATGCTCCTCTACTGTTAGACTGAGAAAGTGAAAATAAAAAAATTCCAGCCATTTAATTTATGTGTGAGATCTGTAATATCGGTTCAAAAATGCATTCTGTAATAAGCATTGATATATATATATATATATATATATATATATATATATATATATATATATATATATATATACACATAGATATAGATATAAAGATATGGGGTATACATAAGTGACATTTATAGATATGCTTTTGATGCATTACAGATGAGAATAATACATAGCATAGTTAGTGAAGTGCACCTCTATGTTTACATGACTATTTCAACCCCACACAGCACAGATACTTCTAGTGTCTGGGATTAATATTAATGAAAGTCATTTGCAGGTCCTTAGCCATAATTATGATCCAGGACTTGTGTTGAGTTTCAGGTAATCAGCTTGCAGAGAGAGAGAAATAGAAGTGACTATAAAGGTGAAATAAAAGCAGAATAATTGTTGGGACCGATGCTATCAGAAGAGAATAAATGAATGCAGTTAACACTGTTCATTTAATGTTGTACAAAAAAACTGAAGTGGATAATGATGTGTTGATGTGCAGAGTAAGCCAGACACTAAGCCTTCTTTGAAATGTAATGAGATTTTTTTTTTTTTTTGAAAATGCACCAGCGGCAAAACACGATGATGCAAATGACAGGCTGGAAACATGGATGAATATCAAGTTTCACTCACTCATTGAACAAGACATTGTGCTGTGGGCACATTCCTAAGTACTTCCGGAATTTGTCCACGCCAGTATGAATGTCATATCCATTGATAAAGGCAGTTCCAGATGTAGGTGGGAACAGACCGGTCAGAATAGACCTGTAGAGAAAAATTATGGATTTAAGACAAGACTGATTTAATCAGTACCGGGAGACCGGGCTGTGGAAAATAACGTCTTCTCTTGACATAAGTAGATAATCATGTTCTTCCTCGCGGATTACTTTATTTTGAATTTCACGATAGGAAACTTTTCATGAACAATTTAAGGCACAAAATGTCCCAATTTGTCTCTGTATTTTGAGGCCATGACAGATCTAAAAATCAGCGTCTGTGCCTAAAAATATTAAACTAAAACGAAATAAAAAAACAAAAACAACACTGTATTTTATCATGAGTATTTTTATGTACTATCAGTTATGCTTGTGAATTACAAAAATCAATTCAAAACATCCCTATCCAAAAAACCAAAGAGAAATTGTTCAGTAATTCAGTTTAATCAGTTTAATCAGTATAACAGATACCATACTTTAAACCCAATCAAACACAGCCGTAGTCCAAGACAAAGTCCTTCCTCTGTCCTTCCCCACACAGCGCTCTACTGGTTTATGATACTTTTGCTCATAGCGGATGTCTTCCCTTCAGCCCTTATTCCTGCATCACTTGCTTTCTCAATTTTTTTTTTCTGGTGCACTGGGTTTCATTTATTTCCTGTCATCCTAAACCATTCCTACTTTGGCACTTTTTTTTTTTTAAACAGCAATTAGATAACTTCCACTATCGACACAAAGGCTGACTTAATGTGATAAATGTCCCCTAAAACATGTCACTCTTAAACAATGACCAGTGAATTAATGTAGCTACTGTACAGTTGGCATTTTGTAGCACTTAGATCAGTTAGATTAGTTGCACCCAGTGAAATTGCAAAATCACTCTGCCAAGAGGCAAAACATGAGAGAAATGTGTAACACAACTTGCATAGTGGTTGTTTTCCCGGCTCCGTTGTGGCCAAGAAATGAGGTGATCTGATTCTCAAGGAAGTCGATACTTAGTCCATCCACAGCTAGCTTATTCCCTGTCTTGTAGATTTTCACAAGATTGCGGATTGACACCCCAGCTTTCATACCAGGTGGTGGTTTCTCAATGTATTCTAGGAAGAATGACATGAACAAGTGAAATATATCACAAAAACAGACCCTCTTACACAGTATCAGTTATTGCTGTGTATTCCTATATGACCTCTCACTATTGAGAACACTGTGATAGGATGTTTGACCTAAATCTTTCAACTATTGCTGGAAGTGGTTATTTAAAAAAAATGATTTTTTCTGTTTCGATGGTAGCTGATCCATAAACTGTCCAAATGCCCTTCAATTATACATGTAAGTATTCTTAACATTTTTGTGAAAATTTTAAGGGAGCTATTGTTAAAAATAAGAAAACAGAACATAACCCAATGTAGCTTCCAGCAATTATCATTAATTTTTTTCCATAAAGTTCCTGACTTCAGTTCAGCATTGCTTATCTTCAAGTGTCAAGCTTCATTATCACTGAAGTATGACACAATAAACCACTTCCACAGACAAGGTGAAAGATTTTCATTCTTTAAAATTTTACCATTATATATACTGCAATCTTTCAGCAGTTCTGGATTAGTTTCAGTCATGGAGGTGGTCCCACACCAATAAGATGATGTGAAAGGGAAGTGCCAGGGCTTCGGGATTCCATATTGGCCTGGGATCAAGTGTAGACAGCATTATTCACTATTTAATAACATCTTGGCTTCAGGGAATATGGTACTTTACAATGTATGCTTCTTCTCGACAGCCTGGCATAAATCCTGACTTCTTTTCATTAGAGTCGATGAGAAAACCATTGGGATCAGCCTGGAAGAATAACTGCATTACTTGTTGATTTAGAATAGTTTTTCAGAAAAAATAATGCAAATGGTTGTTTGTTCATTCTGCAGGCCATGCAGAGGCAGGTTACTGCACAAATAACATCAACATGCTTTGGGCAGACTCACCTAATTCTTAAGATAAAACCAGGTAGTACTCTTGGTGACATAATTTGACAGTAAAAGCAACTTATTTTACCTGCAGAATGCAGTATAGGTCTGCTCTTTGCAGCTCCATGTTGTCACTTTCAATTGTAAATCAGACACTTAGCATTTCAGAAGTCATAAGTGTAAACAGTATTTTCATTTGGGTGTGTGTGTTTGGGGTGGTCAAGGTTATATTTAAAATATTTTCTGAATTAAAGGCAAGCTCACAGAGAGGTAACCTCTCATTTGCAATCTGAGAATAATTTCCCCACTTGTTGCTGAAGACTTAAAGCAGTGGTCCCCAAACTATGGCCCGGGGGCCGGATACGGCCCGCCTCCACATTTTGCCCGGCCCCTTAACAATACCAGAGATGCATTATGATTTTTCTTTTTAATTCTTGCCACGTAATCGTGACTTGTACATGCATAGAACGTAACATTCTAATCCACCCTTCTGCAGTCTGTGCCTTATCTGGAACCCCTCCCTCAAAAAAAAAAAAAAAAAAACCCTAACACACCCCTCTCAAATAACAAGGAATAATGGCAAAAAGATAAAGTAAGAGAAAAAATAGATTACGAATGCAAGGTTTTTAACCTGGTAGGTGTATTTAACTTGGTATGTGTTGGTATCAGATCGGTTTCATAGCCTGCTTGCTTTCTGATTTTCACAGTGAATTTGATATGAGAGAGCTGCTAACAGTTGTGTCTACAAGAAAGTTAATCTCTCTTGGTCTTCTTATCTGTGAAAAACTTAAAAGGGGATTTTGGTCATTATTTATTTCATAAATAGTGTTATTTATTTCACTAATAATGTTATTATTTATGTTTTGATTTTTTTTTTTTTCTGTCAAGATCCCAGGTTATGGTTATGTGTTGCTTCCTGGAAAACAATAAATGTTTACTTTTAGACACCTCTGCGATCGTCACACTTTTTGCTACAAACTGCCCCGGCCCCCTGTTAGAGAAGGGAGAAGTTATTCGGCATTCGCAGGAAAAAGTTTGGGGACCCCTGACTTAAAGACTCATAGCATATAAAAGCATTTCAATTTTTATTAAAAATCATATGAGTATAAGTGTTCTGGTGTCCAGAGGAGAGGTTTGTTTTATTTGTGATCCAAACATTTAATGCTCATTAGCCAAATTCACAATGTTGCTTTTGCCCGTGAGGAATCAAAAAAAAAATGATAAGATTGTAGCCTTATATCTGTGAAGGACACATTTTATGTTAAATGGTTGGAAATTAAAATCATCACAAATGACTTGCACACTTATCAAGTTTCTATCTATGCACCAGATAATAATGATGACAACTAATATTTGCAGAGATTTAAAAGCAGCAGCCAAAGTAACTGACTGACCCTGAAAAACTGTGTGTCAGCTTTTTCTTTGAGCTGTCAAAACGTGTCAAAACTCCATACCTGGAAAAACATTTTCAATGTACCACGTGAGTCCCCAGTACAAAGCAGCGTCAAAGAGCATCATTATGATGGACACAATGAAGGAATAATTCTCCCCATCTTCTGGGCTCTTTCCGATGTTGGACCACTGAATTCCAATGCCCTGCTCCTCATACTTGGAAAGGTTTTCACAGCCAAAGCCAAAAGCTACGCATGATAATAAACTCTGGGGAAAAAAAAAATGCATTTAACATATATATTTAAACCTCTTTCTGACTTGGCTCCGGGTGAAGTGTTATTAAACTTCTTGCTTTTCAGCCTCCTTTGATTGTATCAGCTTTTGATGCAGAATTGAGACGAGAAATGTCAGCAAACGTACTCACACAACTGGTCGATGAACAATTTCATCAGATTCACAACCATCAACTTGTTTACCATTGCGCTGCCTTTGTGACCATTCTCAAGGACTTTATATTAAGGGTGCACAGAAAGATGGAATCATAAATGTGTTGTCTTTCCTACCGTAGGAAATTACAAATGATATTCTGGCCATGAAACATCATCTGCCAAGGCCAATCACTCTGCCTTGCCATGTTGCTCGCCAGGTGTTTTATCACGCCTCATTTGCTCACAGCAGTTTTACTCTAGAAGAAGCATTTCCTGGTGCTTCGAAGACAAACAATCATGGATATTGTCTTCTGTGTGTTATATTCCCGGGCAGACAATCTGAAAAGCTCTGCGGTGACACCAAGCCTCAATCAAGCTCGGCTCTTAGTACTGCTGGCAACTTCCTGTGTTGTCCTCCACTGCCCATCTACTGCCAAGCAATCAACAGCCAGTCAGCAGATGAGGGGTGACAGTATTGCTAGTGGGCACCCATCCTTGACCTCTGTATGAGAGGCTGACAAAGAGTCAGGAGCTACTCCTTCGGCTGTGAGAAAAGGGCATGAGTTGGCAGGCACACAAAACAAGCAGACTTTCCTGAAGGCATGTCAACCCTGCAAAGAGTAATCAAGGTCCGTGCACTTTCTAACAAGTCATAAAGGACATTTTCGGCAAACAGACACTGGAAAACAGACAGGGGTCAGAAGCGAGACAAGTGTGGTTTCGGAAGAGAGTTGCCTTGAAAAAGAAAAGTAATGGAAAAAAAAATACTTCAATAGCTCTTTCATGACATCTTAAGTTATACATATTAACAAGTAGCCAAACAGAAATCATCAAATTTTCAAATTTTGAAATCCAAAATGTTTCAATCAAATTTTGAGAAGCAAGAAAGGAAGTCAAAGTCAGATTCTTTCTTCCAAGACCTTTGAGATTAATTGATACTGCAGTATGTCCAGAGACCCAGGGCATATCATAACAGGCTCCATCTTTCCTACATAAAAACTGCGACTTAAAATGAGAGAGAGTAGAGTAGATTAGCTGGATTGTGAATGTGCCTCTTTCTACTCAGACCATCTGATACACTGCCTGGAGCTTTCATTTGGCACACTGCTCCAATCAAAAACTCCCCATATAATTCCAGGTGAACTTTTTAAATTCCATTCCTATTAAAGACTTTATTATCAAAGACAAGGTGGGAGAGAATCTGTATCACTTGGCGCAATGTAGTTTTGTCCAAGCTGGCAGAGAGAGGAACCTCTGCACATGTACATATCCCTGATAAAGTGCAGGGATGAACTGGATAGTGGTTTGGTCAGGGGAACATTGCTCATGCTAATTAGAGGGCTGGCGGGTGATCCATCTACCTAGAGCAGGGAGAAAAATCCTAAGGACCAAGAAAGAACCTGAGAAAGTAGTACTTTATGTAGGGATTTAATATGGTTTAAAGTACTTTGTAGGTAAAATGCTCAACTAACATGTATATAGTCTGTGAGAGGAAATTAAATAATGTGTCTTAAAGAAAGAAAATGCTCTATTGATTCACTGACAGGCAAGCAAACACGTTGTCAATGCTTGTTTTTCAAAAGCTTGATTCACAGTCTTTGAAAATGGATGGAAGCAGAAGTGATGAACTGTGGTCCGGTGATGATATAACACATTATTGGCTGCTGCTATCTTAATGTGATAAATAAGAAATATAAGGCTGTTGGCCATCCACACTACATTGTTGATAGTGGCAGACAAGAAAAACATGACCTGATTGAAATTCCAGGAAGATACACTTGCACACAAGACAATAAAGATTTAAGATTTCGTGAATCTTTGTCTGCAGAAAGGACAGCTGGAGGACAAATGATACCGGCACTGCCATAAAGGTCACAGAGAAAGGCTGAAAGTTGAGCAATGGTGTACTATTTATCTTCATCCCTTGGAGGATAGAAGAAAATCTCTTACTTCCTCTATGTCCCCATCAAGTCTCCTCTTTCATGTAAATGTTTAACATTTCTGTCACTTGAATATTTCCAGATGCTGCAAAACTTTCAGGTTTTTGCCAAAATCTCTCAAAGAACAGTTGTATATCTAACCAATGAATAATGTAAACAAATATTACAAAAAAAAGGGTCCCCCGCTTATATTGCAAGGCCAATGAGATGAGCAAAAGAGCTTGACATTGATATTGGACATGTTGTCTTTTCCAAAATTGATGACCGATCAATATCAGATCAATTAATAAAATTTGACTAACTTACTTGAGAAAACATCACAAATTCACAACTGTCTATTTACCAAACTGTCCATTTACCTAACTGCGTTCCCCAACATGCTTTGGCAAACTATCCACCACTTAATAATCTGTTTGGAGCAGGAAGAAGTTAAGGAGAATGGGGAAGTTTTTACATTCAGAGAAAAAAAGAACATGAGAGAAGAAAACAAGCTGATTGCGCAACTAAAGAAAATGTCACTGCAGCTATCAGCCATCATTTCCACAGGAAAAAAATATTGGTGAAAGTAATGTTACTGAATTTGAGGCTGTCAACCAGTAAACCCTGGCAGAGAGGAAAGGAGAGAAAACAGAAAAAAGTGCCATCAAACTTTCAATGCTCTAACACTGTGATGTATGTTGTTTAAAGATTAATATGACATTGTAGGAAGATTGTGGGAAAAGTGCCAGTGCATTTAATCTAACTTAGACTATATAACAATTGATTTGTTGTTTGTGTTGTTTTTATGTCAAAAATGTCAGGTCCCTGTGCAAGCAACATGGCATTTTAATGCTTAGTTTTTTATGTCAAACTGATGTTCAATTTAAACTGAATTGTAAGATTTAGTTTGTTTTTTTTTTCTTCAAGGTTGACATAATTTCAATGTCTGGTGCAGCCGTTGTTCTCATAAAAGGGTTAATGGTATCTTTTCTAGTTGTATCAGTTTTAGTACACCAACTTCTAATGACATTCCAGTTATTACTAACATTTTCAATAACAAAAGTTTTCATTGCCATATGTTAATAACAGCAACCAAAGGCATTTTACATAAAATTTGTTGAAAAAAATGCGCATACTTCATACATTTTCAATAAACTTATACAAACATTAGAAATAAACTAGTCACAAAATAAGATTGGCACTGGAACTGAATTACTTTCTTTTAATACAAACAAAGGCCCATTAAAAAATAACAGGAAAGTAATGAGGCATCCGCCTTCGCTGTGCTAGGAAAACTAGGAAAGCAGTATTCATTTACGTAACAGTAGGAAACAAAAAATATATTAGCCACATGTCAGTGCTAAAGTCAGACTTACCACGGCAACCTTGGCCCCGAAACCCAGGATGTCCCTCCAGGCATAGCAAAGGATGTGAGGCAGATAGAGGACAAAGTAGATGAGGCCACCGCATGCAGCTGCTAAATTGGCCTTAGAGAAGAAGACGCTAATGAAGAAGCACTGAGTGATGGTGGCCAGGCAAAACACCAGCAGGAACACAAAAATGACGGAAGGGTCACTGTATTGCAGGACTTTTCCATACTGTGTCAAAAAAGGCATGAAAGAGGGAGACAAATATTTGATTAATTTCAGTGAAAAAAAACAGGTATGTTCTATCATGATTAACATGCTAATCGAATAATGATTATGATATTAAATATTTTACCATGCTTGTCAGAGGAAACAAGTTTTGAGAAGGTCAGAAATAGTGTCATGTTTTCTCCACTTTTGAAAACAAACCACATACTATAAATATTACTAAATATGTCATGCTTTTATTCTGCTACCTTGAAGGAGGCCCCCTCTCTCACTTTTGAGAGCGACTGGAAAATCTTATACAACACCCAGATGCCAATTGTCTTCTTTGAGGCTCATTTAAAGAGGCACTTCAACTGTTAGGACAATGGTGCTCTTATGATAGATATTATGATTTAAAAAAAAAAAAAAAAGATAATATAATATTGAGAATATGGAAGTTCATTACAGACACATTAAATTTGACTTAATGAACTCTAAGGTACAACTATCTACTAGAACATTAGTGACAGGACAGGTAAAATAATCTAATTTTAATGTCTTGGTTTAATTCAGAGTGATGACTTGGTTATTTTAGAGAAAAGTCTCAGTCTTTGAAGCTCCCAAGAATGAGGGTTGAGTCCTCCTTGAATCATCGGTAAATCATTTTCATATCACCTTCAGTATAAGGGCAAGGAAGAGCGCACTGATGGCCAATGGCAATGAACTGGACACTGTCCAGCTCTGCCAATAAATTGCATTACTCAGGCCCATGATCCTCACAGTTTCCTTAAGCCTTGCTTCTTTCTCTGCAACAATGCTCTTAACAGTTATGGCCACTGAGTAGATCCAGGCTAATGTCAAGAATAAGGGGAGGGAGGCAGCAAGGGTTCGGAGGAACCTAAATGGCAAAAAGCCACACCACATCAAAAACAAGAAAGAGATCTAAGTTACACCTGTTTTTTAAAATTTGTTTCATCTGAATATTTCTATGGAGAAGCACATCTTTATTCAAACTGAATCAAGACAGTTTTATTACTCAGTTTTCTAAATTAGTTTTGCCAGTTTTGCTGGAGGAAGCCAAAAATATGGTTGCCCCAGGTGCTCTATTCAATTCAACTTGAGAAGAACATTCAGTGTGTGTTTTCTGCAGCTGCCATGCACTGAGTTGTAAGGGCCAAAGTAAAAAAAAAAAAAACATAGAAGTGGTACATTTTCTTGACCAATTAAGAACTTATTGTATTCCTACAGAACCAAAACAGGCACATACATGAGATATTTTACATTGAAGCAGATCAAGTACTGAGTTATAAATCACAAAGCAACCTAAACCTGATGTCACAATGCACCAAGAGGACAGATGGCCTAAGCCCTATGTCATCGTAGTTTTACTCCCTTCCATAGAAACAGACATTAAACTATTGATCTCTCTTGCTGCCCCATTGTTCCCCTCAGATCCCCCTGTACGATTTTAACTTGAATTAAAGGATGACTGGCATGTCCTGTATTAAATGTTCATGCAGACACTCGATAAATGTTTATTTTTCAACATCCCAAATAATGTGCTTGAAGCAATAGCTTATAACTATTTTATGCATTTTCTAAAATATGGAATACCTTCAAGTCTCATGCTCGATGAATGTTACTATTGTGATTGTAAACATCATAATCTCACAAGCAAAACAATATCTAAGAAACACAAGCTGCTTTGGTTAGAAGTAAAGTAAGAAAACAACGGACACGTTTCATATCGAATAAACTATAGTGATCAAAATAGAGTTGATATAGCTATTGAGTAAAACTAAGTAGCTTTAATTCTCTCACTGGCGCCCACCTATGGTGGTACACAACATTGAGTTTATTTGCATTTCTTCCTGCATGCTTTGGTGATTGATGAGATGTCAATAGCTGTCTTCCAGCTGTGAAGGTGGCTTCTGTCACACCATGTTACTGTTTGCATAAATTAATCACATATTAATAACAAACATGACAAAACATTGGGACGATGTTTGTCAAAACAAGGACACACTGTATTGTGAAGGAAATATGCATTGATCATCAATGATTAGTGTTCCTTCTCATTATAAAAACAAAACATGAAAAAAATGCATAAATTACAAATGAAATTAACCCTTGTCAAATAAACAGCTTGGTTCAGCTGGTTACGGATGGGCACCAAGTATGCAAGCCTGCAAATACACGACTAAATGCCAAGTAATAAATATATTATCAAGTCAAGAGGAGAAAACAAGTTGAGAAAAAAAAAAAAGATACAAGACTTGGGTGAAGGCAACTACATCAATTGCTGTCATAGCTAATTCTGAAACAGCCTTCTGATAACTATCATTTGATTTGCTATTATTATTAATGTGATGGAAATGGCTGTGAAATTATAATTTAGAATGGGCCTGTGATGTGAATACACATTGCGCTTGCAGTTGCTCCTCCAAGGCACTCAACTAACTTAATTTATTGTTCTTAATGTTTACAAATTGTGGATGGCTTGCAAACACATTATGCTGCTGGGAAATTACATTTCACACAGCTGTTCAAATATCAGTTTTTATTTACCAGACACATTCCCCAATTACACTGCAAAAATGGATTAGGGTGATATAAAATAATCATCTTTTTTATTTCATTAACAAGGCATCATTAAAGGATGTGCTTTATCTAAAGGAGACTGATAATAATGTTGCGGCACCGTATGTTACCAGGCATGAAGAGTCTCTGTCTCTGGTGAAAACATCTTTATAATCAATTCTGAATTAGACAATTACTCCAGATGACAGGCTAGACCATTATATTCCACTAAACCATTGATTTATCAGCTATCAATACCAAAGAGCTGACATCGGGTCACTAACTTAACTATAGTGGCATTTCATAGACTGTTCAAACTATCAAACATTCTTGCACAATGTGTGTCAGTACACCATGTATGTTCAGTTCTTTCCCAGGAGTATCAGCAGTTCAGAAGATGGATGGTAAAATAATGAGGACAGTGTCAAAAGTGTATCATCTCATAGAGGACATGTTGCTGAGGCTGGATTTGGTTGTTTATTTTCACGCTTTTTAATTCATGTATTAACTTCTGAATGTTAATTGAAAAAAAAAAATATATATATTACTTTACTAAAAAAAAACAGACTCTGACTCTCTTCCTTTGGTTCTCATTGAGGTGACCCAGTGATTAATGATTAGCTTACTTCAATTCCAAATAGAAAAGTCATGATACCATTATTTCATTCTCTTCTTCCCACTTATGGAGTTAATGTGCACATTATTTTAAATTTTCACCGAATTAAGTTGACAGTGATCAACCTTGAGAGATATTTCAGTTTCATTGCAATGTGCATTGCTCAAATTACATAACACTTGCTTTCATGTATAAAGTGACTACAGTAGAAGGAGGTGATGCAACTATGAGAAATAAAGGGGAAATACAATTGATGTGCTTTTAATCAGACTTCATTGAAGTTTGTGTTCTGCATGCTCAATTACTTTCCCAAGATTGATATAAAGAATCATATTTAATGACCTGATTCTGTGCCCATTAATAGGTTTTCATTTTATGACAGCTGACAGCAAAGATCCCAGACACAAAGCATGAAAAATTACATGATCTGAAATGACTCAAATGCGCGTCAGATTATATGGAGGAATGGATGCACATGATCTTATTCTTATTGTTTTTGTGCTGCTACGTTTAATTTGGTATATTGTGAATTAAACTGTGTTTACTATTTTGTTTTTCAGTTGAATGATAACTAAAATGCCACTTGCACTTGTAGCTTGCACAGACAGCTGAGGAAATGTGGTGGAAGACTTTATGAACACAATCAGAAACTGACTGATATTTGAGTAATAACCTGATTTCTAGTATGAAAATCTCCTGAAAATTACCAGGAAAAATAATCAATGGCATTGCATTATTTCATTTTTCCAATTATAACAATGTCATATTGTAAAATGTCAGATTTAAAGATTGTTACATGTTTGATGGATGAACAAGAGGCAAATCACCTAAACTTTGTAACAATTTTACCATTTAGTGAGAAAGTTCCCGCTGTTTAACTGTGTGCATTATTTCTAAACATAGTGGCATTAATAACTTAGTTTCATGCTTTGTAATTGGATACTTTGCATGGATGCCAGCTTTCTACTGACCTTAACCATGACACTTAGGAGTGCACAGGGAACTGCGAGCAGAACAATGTTCTCTGTGAACCTTGCAAGCCAAAGGGCAGTGTTCTGAACACCAACGGCACGCAGCACCTCCTTGAGCCGAAATTCCTTCTCCTGCACCAGGCCTTTGATGGTCATATTCATGGTGTAGATGAAGGTCAGCACCAGGAACATGGGGAGGATGCCTCCAATACTCTGGATGAAGCTGGTTGTAGATGAAAGCAACCAAAAAGGTCATGACTGCATATTGACAAAGGAAGAGCAGATTGGTAGAATGATCTTCCATACATGTGTTTTTGCAGCGGGTGTTAGATAGTACATCTTTATTGTCCAAATCCACAATACGGCGAAAGATTACGACCAATATGTTACAATATGTATGGTAAGAATTTTTTTTTTTACTATTATTATCATTATATGAGACAAGCAGGAGTAAAAAGAAGGAAGTACATAAAGAATAACTGAATGTTAATAAGAGGCAATAACATTCTCAATTTTGCATTTACAAATAGATAATACAGATTTGATGGTACACCTATATAAACTCATTGTAAATTTATTTTATGCATAGACCTTTCTCAAGAAATAGATATCCTGTTTATTGTGGATTTGTAAGGCTGAAATTTCTTGTGTTATACAGCAAATAATGACACAACCAATGAAGTCAATCAATAATTCACAAAATCGTAACTCTGGTCTTTTCCAAGAACTGAAATAAATGTATTACTTGAAATATGAAGAAGATTCAACCAAAGCTTGACTATTACGGTGTTATTTTGAACCTTCTTAGAGGAAAATACAGCCGATTTCATAGATACTGAAAATGTTATCACCACGAGTTACAATCAACACAGTTTTATTCACAAATTTAATGCCACTTGGGGATTTTCTTTTATTTTTTACACTGTGAACTAACCTTCATAAACGCGGTGCATCAGCTCAAACATGTCATTTAGTCCTACACCTCACGACAAGGATGATGAATGATTTGATGATGTTACAATGCAATGAAGCGATATTAAAGTCGCTTCATAATGCCACCAAAATGCCATGTCAATACTGCCTGCTCTGGCAATATAACAAAGAGCTTCCTTACTTTATTAGACAGACATCCAAAAGATTTTGACAAAGTATAGATTTCACATGTCATTTAAACTGCCGCACAATAAAGACTGAGGATTTAATTGAAGAAAATAGATATTCAGTGCAGATATATTGATGCAACATGAGAACAGAATATGTCTAAATTTATGTATAATTTCATTTAAAGACCTACAGAAAGTGCAGTTTATCAGTAACAAGTACACTTTTGCTGCATTTCTGTAAAACAGATTCTGTAAAAGTCAACTTTTATTTAAGAGCCTTTTTTTTAAATCTGGCCATGTCAGAGTGGCTCACTTAAACATGTACTTTCGTGATTGCTTGTTGGCCCTGAATGATGGCTTTTTTCATTGAGGATGCTGAATTACTCTTGTTTCTTTTTTTTCCACTTGCCTCCTTCTGTCCAGAGATATAAAATGCTTTTGCAAATAATTCCTTAAAAACACTTTACTTTCCCTTTCACTTTTGTCTCACAATAAAAACCTGATTTTTATGGAGGATTAGTGACAATTTCAAACCTTGATGGTTGCACACATTTATTTTCTCCCCTACAAGTAAATGCAGGTCAAGTAAAAATTCCTTTTTATGGTCATTTTGTAATTCATTGTTTCCCGATATACAGACTTTTCCACAAACCAGAGTAGCCTAGGACATTTTCAAAACTTTTGAAATCTCCTGAGTCCAGGTTTTTTGTGTGAGCAGTCCGTATGATTACGTTTCAATGATATTGATATCTTTGTCCGTGTGGTCATACTACTGCTTAGTTCCTGGACAGCTCTTTTAAAGGAAAATGTAATTTTATCCAATTCCACCGGGACTAAAATGAACGGGTCAGTTTTGTTTCCTGAATCGATAGAACATGAGATGAAAGTAAGGGATATGCTTCTCGAACACCACAAAGAGGTTAAGGTAGTTTGAATAAGACTTAGAGGAAGTTTGGTTAAATGTGAACCTGACTTGTTTCAGGACACTTCCCCTGTCCTTTTCGGATGGATCACTTTCAAAGAAAGCCTTGAAAGTTGCAAGGAAGGATTGGTTGAGAGGATTCAAAAAACATTCAGATGCAGAGCAACTAAGAACTGAAATTCCCGAAAGGATTATGCATAAAAAATAGCTTCTTCAGAAACCGAGAATTCAAGCTTGAATTTGAAATTATTGAACACCAAATCAAGTCTCATGTGGTCAATGAATCCACTTGAATGCTAATTCTGGTATTATCTGTTCCAAACTCAACCCAAACATCTCCGAGAGCCTGTGTGTGTTAACGTCTTCTGTGTGTTCCTTCTCCGGAGGGGTAGAGATCAGTCATGCATACTGTGTCTGACACTGACAACCTTGCCACCAGATGCTACTGAATTATACATCTGCTGATCGATCAAAGGTGCTTAAGTAATAGAACTCCAGGCGGGTCTGTGTTACAAGGCTCCGGTTACATTGGCAGGCTGACCTAAATTTAGAGAAGCTGGAAGACAGATTTCTCAGTAAATCGAGAGATAGTAGAGCACAGCCTCCCCAGAGATTCTTGCACTATGCTAAAAACGAAAAACTTCCCGCCTTATTTTTTGAGCAAATATAGCATTGAGTTTATTTGCCTGGCATCATTATTCAGTCTGGATATCCTCAGTGCTGCTACAGATTACTACTAAAGCGTACTTTATTGAAAGAGAAAGAAGCTAGAGATTCCTGATGTCATCTGGAGAAATCACATCTGAATCAACCAGATTTTAGACTCATTATAAAAGCTCTCTTGACTTCAAAGTCTTTCTTTTAAATTTAGAGGATGTGATGCAGTGCATTTATTAGTCCTTGTAGAATATTTACCACTTATTTATTTCAAATATTATATGAAATAATAACTGCGCCGAGTCCCAATTCGAGACAAGGGACTACGATTATATATGCGGAAAAATGAAAATGGTTTCATTCAATTTTTTGCTCTACTTTTTCATTCTAAAATATTCAGTCCTCCACTAAATTGACGACAGTCCCCAGTTATCTATTGTTTCTCTGGGAATTGTTCAGATGCTGAGTCTTTATGAAGCACCTCACTTCTTCAAAGCGATACAGTTTGAATTGGGGTCAAGACCTGTGAAAATGGGCTGTGTCTTGTCTACTGTATTAGCTCAAAGGTAAGAGTACAAAGTAAAATATAGACTCACGAAGGAGAATACAAGCTGTTTTCTGGAACATGAAATTGATTTGCCAGTTGTATTCCTTATCTAAATACATAGAGGGATCTCTGTGTGCAGGAAGTTTGATGCAGATTTTTCTAAACATTTACTTTTCTGTCCATTTTTAGCAAAGCTGGATGTAATAATTATGAATTGCTTTTCTTATCTTCTTTTATTTTCTAGGGGAGTCAGACATTAAAAAAAACATAATACTTGAAATATTTTGATTAATTTTTATAGAAAGTAGCAGTGAGAGATGGTAAAAGGTTGACAATCTAATTGTGGAAAATAGTAAGCTACATTTCCCACTTCCAAGTTTTGCGTTAAAAGATCCCACCAGCTGTGTTTCTTACAGAATTTACAATTAAATTAGCAATAATTTTCGATGAAAAATTTCAACAAATATGTAATAAAGTAAAAAAGACCAAATTAAGATGGAAAATACAATTAAAAAATGAAACATAATCAACAAAAATATGTTTTTCCTAAGTATATGAGTGAAATTCAAAATTGGTATATAATGATTATAGAAAATAGCCATACCAAAATTATAAAAGTACATAAACTTTAAAACATGATATGATATTTTAAGCAATGAAATAATAATATTTCGAGGGTAGCATTAATGATGTATCACCTCATGTCACTGGAATTAATTCCTTTGGAAAAAAAAAAAAAAGCACTGTTGCCACCAGATGTTGTGTTTTTGGTTGGGAGGTGACACTATTTTCAAGATTACAAGGGGAAATTTTAATTGATGCTGGGAAATATAGGGACAATTTCCACAACAAATGGAGACATTATGGCCTGACAAAAAAAGGCTGTGAATATATTTGAAAACTGACAGAGAGAAAGCTAAAAAGGAGTTCATATTCTGGGCAATAGATATGTTAGTTGACAATTCTATTTATTCTCTCTGCTGAAGGTAAAATTTGTAATTAAAGAGTAACTAGCCACATTAAGTGGACATTCATCTCACTTCAGTGAGTTTTTGTTTTGGCTGACTGCATCCTCAGATCCTATATCAGACCCGTGTTAGTTTTCAAGAATTATTGACTAAGGGCACAACCCTGGAATCAAAACGAGGTGCCTGTGATGCCAGATTGTGATATGGTACAGAAACCACTGTTCAAGGGGCTGGTTCATGCACTACCAGGCTCTGTGGGGCTCACAATTTATCCCACAGTGTCATCAGAGGTCTGATGGTACAGTGTGAATAGAAAAGCAGAGGGAGCTAAAACAGGTTGGTCTTCTGAGGTGCAAAATCCCAACAGGGACAACAGAGACTGCAGTGGTCCAAATCGCTTACGTTTGTTTAGTTGTGTGAGGACTAACCAAGGAGTGTGAACAGTTAATGGGTCAGGTCACATGTGAGTATCAGTGAGAATAATACCTGAAACAAATCTACTCAAGCAGAAGTTTTGTTTGACAAAAATAAATAACATATTGGCAGACCATGGCTAAAAATAAGGCAAATGTTTTTTTCATGTTCAAATTGTTCATCTGAGACTAAATGTGACATGACAATTCTGGATATAAATGACAATCAAGGTTCTTCCTCATCTTGTCTCTGTGTTTAGGTACGTCTTCCTTTGTCAGATTTGTATCTTGTCTCTTAATTATTTATAAATGAAACAGCAATTTCCAAGTGTTAATAATTTATTGAAATGCCCACATGGCTGGGCAACTAAATGGCAAAGGGACCGAGGGTATTGCTGTACTTTATGGCTCCCGTTTATCTTCTGTAATTATGAATCCTTTGTTTTAGAAAGATGAAATGGAGGTGGTGGGGCCCGCATTAGCAAATAAACCGCATTATGATAATTATTGCAACAATAAATTACAAAAAAAAAAAAGAAATTGGTTTTTAAATTGGAAAAAGGGAAAAATGCATACAGCCAAAAAACAGCATTTCAATATGTAGAGGAAAATTCTTCTCATAAGCAAACATGATATCCTTGTATGCCAAAACGTGCACAACATCTAGTGAAAGCAGATAGGAAATGTTATTTTTTTAATGTAAGTTGCTGCAGCTGTATAATAAATAAATATATATGTTGAGGGGCATAAATATTAAACACACATTTCACCAAAATGATGCTTGAAAATCCTAGGTGCTTAAATTTATGACAACATAGGTGTCTAATGTTCATGTATTTTTGTCCCAAGGTCTCCAAATGTGTTGATCCCCTAAAGGTTGTTCAGTGAATTCTTTGCAATCTAATGAACATAATAGTTTTTAAATTAGATCACTTGTTATTGGAGATGTTATTAGAGCGTGTTGATAATTTGTGCCTACCGAGCTGTAGGGTACTGGCTTGTTCAAAATCTTCTGATAGAATCTTTGTCATGATTGCGTCACTGGACATTCACACCATTATTGGTAAAACATATCAAGAGATTGAGACTGTCTTTTGTTTGTTTGATTGTTTTACCAATAATGGTGTGAATTGTTTATTATTTGTTTTAGACCTATGTTGGCTGTGGAAGATATGGAGTCATACTGCTTGTTTTTTTCTTCCTACAAGTCGATGATACATAATAAAACAGAATACAAGCCTATTTCTTCAGTCATTGTTTACAAACGAACCAAATTGCCCTCTTATCCTTGTTTGTCCCAGCCCGCACACATCCTGCCAATTTGTGTTTGTTTATTTTATTCATTGTTGTTTATTTTTGTGACTATTTGTATTGTTGTTTAGTTCTAGTTGTGTATTTTTCACCCTCGCTGTTCCTTGATGTTGCCTATTGTCATCCCTGACGTTGCTGTTATTGTTGTCTGCTGTCTTGCTGTCTATTTTCCTGCTGTCTATCTATTCATGTTTTTTTTTTTTGTCTTGCTATCTTCTGTCTTCTGCCTTTCTATTTATAAATATATAATTTATTTTTTATTTTTTTGACATTATAACTGTTACGCTGCTGTGACAAAGGAATTTCCCTTGTGGGGATCAATAAAGTTTATCTTATTTTAAACCCAGATTGCCTTTTCACAGGGTGGAGTTATGGAAGACACATGGGAAGAGTGTCCATGTTTTTTTTTCTTAATACTTTTTAATGAACTGCCCTTTTAATGGAAGAAAGGTTATTGCAGGCTGCATAAATAAATCGCCGTCCATCAACTGATGAAGAATTTTCACTGGCTTCTTTAAAACCAATAGATTTAGCTGACCATTAATGCTTCCAATTCTTATTTGTCCTAAGCACCATTTTTTTTTTCTTTTTTTTGTCCTTTATCGAACATTACAATATATTGTTGGATAACATGGTTAAATATGCCCATCTCTGCCTCTCGATTTATGATAATTCAAAACAGAAAGCATCAGCAGATGAGTAACATGGGAGAGGAAAGAGTAAATCGGACAAATAGGGCAGCATCTAGATAGCATCTTGGTATTCTCTTAGTACATTGTGCCTCAAGACACAGGCATGACCTTAACTGTAGTGGCAGTGAGTTACATTGCAAGAGTCCTCCAATTATGTGGAATTTATTAGTTGTACAACCATCCTCTTCTCTCTGGTAATCACAAGGTAGAGAAATAAAACTGTATGTACTCACGCATCATCCACGTAGCAGGGATATGGCATTTGCTGAGCAAAAACACCAAGTGGTTTGGTGTTTGATGTTTGCGACCGGATAATGCCATGATCCATCATATCCTGCAGGTAGGCGAAGCCTCCGGATATGTAAGGCAGGTCATTAAAGGGGTTGTCTCGGGCACCGGGAGACCACAACCTTATCAAAAGCAAATATGACAGGTTCTCTGCTACAGACACATTTAAGAACTATCATTGAGTGTTGCAGAAGACTACTCAAACTACCCATTTATGCAGACTTCTTAAATAAATAGGGGGAAAAAATGAACAATCAGATTGACAACTGAATAAAGTGACATTTGTGTATGAATGTAAATCTCAAGGGGATAAGTGGATATTGTGAAACACGTTTACAATTAAAACTGTATTGTAAAATGAGAAAAAAACATTGAAAAAAAACTTTATGCTAAGCACGTGGTTGCTCTTTTCTCATGCCATTCTGTTAAATAAAATTACAATTCTTATAAAAATTGGGATATTTGTGCAGCTTTTGTAAAATCGGGTAAACATCCTAGGACCAGTCTGACTTCTTCCATTGATGGATGACACATGTGATACACTTCAATATTTTTGCTTACATTTGCTATTCACTCCATCATAGTGCTCTATTTTAGACAACCTTGTGGTGTTTCTGGTTTAACAGTGTCATGCCAGACAGATGGACTGCTGTTTGTTTAGGGGGCAAAAAAATACCTTGTCTACACAGGCGGTATTCACATTTCTGCAAAGCAGTTAGAGTTCAGTTTTTGACATAGAAATGAATGTTGATTTTAATGGGCCTCATTCCCATCCAAACCCAACATGTGCTAGTTTGATATTAAACTGTAAAAAAAGAAAAGTGTCTTGCCTTAAGCATAGGAGCAAAACACATCACATCTCTTCTCCTCACCAATGCAGTAAAGAGTTGTAGCAATCAGATAAAATGTAGCAGTAGTGTTAGTGTTTGTGATAGATTGTGCTGAGGAGTATGCAAAAATGGACATTTTTAGATTTGACAAAGATAACAAACCTCAATTTCAATTTGTTTGTGCGCTCCACTTCATCAATATCCATCCGTATTTTGTATCGGACATAGGGAGGGGGATGGATGGAGCCTGACTCTAGGTTTGTGAAGACGATCCCAGCCCAGTAAGTATCATTCTTCAGAAGCTCCAAGGCTTTGCTCACCAGATGGCCCTCACTTGGTACCGCCTCAAACTTGTTCAGATCCAAACACTATCAGAAACAAAGAAGTGCTGTGAGTCGAAAAGAATTAAAAATGTCCAAAAATCTATTGAAAAAAAAAAAAATCTATATCAAAATATATGAAATTGAATCTGAACTTATATACACATCTTGATAACTAAAATATGCTTATGACTGGCATCTGTCTTTGGTAAAATAATGACAGTAATTATTGAAACACTGATGCAGGAAGAGCACATTTCCAACTTATCTCCAGTTGCCAATGATGTAGGAAATGTTTTGGGTTGAGACACAGATAAGGAAATGAGACATAGCAGGTTCGTCCTGTTCAGCAGTCTTGTCCCTCGTTTCATGAGGCTGTAATGAGCAAACATTCCTGGGAGGCAGTCACTCCTGACACCTGTCCACATGTGTCAGTGCGGCAATTGTTTTATCATTTCTATCTCCCAGGATTTTCTTTTCTGTCTTCCATTTTAAAGCACTGTACACAACAAATTATCTCTCCTAAGTTGTTCTTATTGCAGAATAGGTGGGATAACATATAGATGCAATACCAGCAAAAAGATTGAGTTAGACCAACAATGTATGAATATATTTTTCAAGACGGTTGTATGTGTTGAATACTACCTGCGAGAGCAGACTTACAGGTGAATAGAAGCATTTATTTAAGCAGCAAATTCCATTACTAACGTACTATATTTATATTTATAACATACTGTTTGTGAGGAAAATACATAAAATCCTCTCAAAAATATTATAGGGGGGTAAATGTTGATCATGATCCCAAATAAAGCAAAATATATATGTATGTAATTGTCTGCCTTAACCAGTCCAAAGCCCAGATAAATGCAGAGAGGTTGCATCAGGAAGGGCTTCGGGCATGAAACGTGTGCCAAAACCAAATATCCAAATCAAACCTAAGACTCTCATACCAGATCAGTTGAGGCACAGGTTAACAACGACCGCAATAGCTGCTGATAACCTACAGGGTACCAATAGAAATTTGGCTACTGTGGATGGAAGAAGGAGAGTGTGTTCGAAAACAAACGGAAAAGAGGGAAGGCAAGAGTCCTGGACTGAGAGTAGAGACTTTGAATATTGGGACGATAACAGGAAAAGGTAGAGAGTTTGTTGACATGATGCAGGGAAGGAAAGTGGATATACGGAGTGTCCAGGAGACCAGGTAAAAAGATAGTCAGGCTAGAAGCTTAGGAAGAGGTTTAAAGTTGTACTATTGTGGTGCTAACAGGAAGAGAAATTGAGTTGGAATTTTGTGAGGAATGTTCTAGAGGTGAAAAGAATGTCACATAGACTTATGAGTCTGATATTGGAAATTTAAGGTGTGATGCTTGATGTTTTTGGTGGTTATGCCCCACAGGTGGAATGTGAGTTAGAGGAGAAAAAAGTTCTAGAATGAGTCAGATGATGTGATGCAGAATATACCCAGAGATGAGAGAGTGGTAATTGGTGCAGACTCCAAAGGACATGTCAGTGCAGACAATAGAGGTAATGAAGCATTGATGGGTAGGTTGCAGAGGGAAAGATGGAGGTCAGCTTTGCAAAAAGGATGGAAATGGCTATAGTGAATACTCTTTTCCAGAAAAGACAGGAACATAGGGTAACTTATATGAGCAGAGGTAGGAGCATGCAGGTAGTTGTAGATGCGAGTGTAGCCCGACAGCATGGGATGAGAATGCATCGGCATTGAAGAGGATGAAGTGTAGAGAGGCACTAGGTCCTGATGACATAACTGTGGAGGTATGGAAGTGTCTGGGAGAGCAGTAGAGTTTCTGGCTGAATTATTCAACAGGACCTTAGAGAGTGAGAAGATGTCTGAGGAATGGAGTGGAAGTGTGATGGTGCCCATTTTTAAGAATAAGGGAGATGTGCAGAATAGCGGCAACTATAAGGGGATAAAGTTGATGAGCCATACAATGAAGTTATGGGAAAGAGTAGTGGAAACTAGACTGAGAGCACAAGTCAGCATTTGTGAACAGCAGAATGGCTTCATGCCTAGAAAGAGTACTAAAGATGCAGTATTTGCTTTGAGAATGCTAATGGAGAAGTACAGAGATGGTCAAGGGGAGCTGTATTGCACTTTTGTAGACCTTGAAAACACATACGAAAGGGTGCCAAGAAATGAGCTCTGGAATTGTATGAGGAAGTCTGGAGTGGCAAAGAAGTGTTAGACTGGTGCAGGACATGTATGCAAGCTGTGAGACAGTTGTGAGGTGTGCTGTAGGTGTAACAGAGAAGTTCAAGGTGGAGGTGGGACTTCATCTGGGATCAGCTCTGAGCCCCTTGTTCGCAGTAGTGATGGACAAGCTGACAGATGAGGCTAGACAGGAATCTCATTGGACTATGATGTTTGCAGGCAATGTCGTGATCTGTAGTGAGAGAAGGGAACAGGTTGAGAAAAATCTTGAGAGGTAGAGGTCTGCTCTGGAAAGGAGAGGAATGAAGGTCGGTCACAGCAAGACAGAAAATATGTCTGTGAATAAGAGGAAAACGGGTAGAAAGGTGAGGCTCCAGGGAGTGCCAATCAAGAAGTTGGAGTATTTCAAGTTCTTAGGGTCAACAGTCCAGAGCAACAGAGAGTGGGGAAAAGAGGTAAAGAGCCAGGTTCATGCAGTTTGGGTTGGGAGGAGAAAGTGTCAGGGATACTATGAGACAGAAGACTATCAGCCAGAATGAAAGGAAACGTGTACAAGACAATGGTGAGACCGGCGATGCTTTATGGTCTGGAAACAGTGACAATGACGAAAAGACAGAGGGCAGAGCAGGAGGTCTCAGAGATGAAGATGTTGAGGTTCTCTTTGGGTGTGACGAGGATGGATAGAATCAGGAATAAGTCCATCAGAGCACATGTCTTGTAGAGAAGGTCACGGAAGCCAGACTGAGATAGTTTGGTCATGTACAGTGGAGAGATAGTGAATATATTGGTAAACGGATGCTGGAATTGGAGCTGCCAGGCACGACGTCTAGAGGAAGACCAATGAGAAGATCTATGGACATGGTGAGAGAGTGTGAAGTTAGTTGGTGTGAGAGGGGAGGATACAGAGAATAGGGTTATATAGAGAAGGTTGATTCACCTTGGTGACCCCTGAAGGGAAAAGTCAAAAAAGCGTTTTTGAAATGCATTATATCTGGAGAGATATCTCTCTCTATATATAATGCATTTCAAAAACGCTTTTCGTTCCGCGAAGAAAAGTCACCAATCAATATTCTTGTTAATTTCAGTAAGCCTTCTACTACTACTTTTGGAATTCGACAACACTATCTTGGAATTATGAATAAAACATTTTAATTGACAATAGTTGCTTTTTTGTTAAAAGAATAATAATATAAGAATGCCCGGAACTCAATTCTGTCTTGGTAATTCAAGAATCATCTAAAAGACAGCCTTCATTGAAACTATTAGATCAATAAATAAAGTATTTTAAAATGGGATTTTGAAAGAGACCCTCATAGGTCTTGGTCTCTGCAAACTCATTTTTAGTACCAGAAATAACTACTTTTGACAGTTGCTTGAGACATTTTCAGGAGTTCTGTGGATAAATGGTAATTGAGAGAACCTAATTCAGCAAGGTTATTTGTCTAATGAAAATTTACCTTTTCACAATCACCCTTAAATTTCCGGACTTGTTTCACAAAGCATTTTTTCCCCTCAGTTATTTCTTTTAGCTTCTCTTGTTGGTTCTTGTTATATTGTTGTTTGTTAAAATCATTAATTTCTTAATCAAATGAAACTGATGTACAGTACATACAGTTTTGTCACTATCTTTGTGTTTACATGTGTGTATGTGACTTCATGTTGGCTTGTTGGAGAAGAAGACCTCCCAGAGAATTTATTGATTTACATTCACAAGTTAAAAATATGAAGTCATTTTAGTTGTGAACTTTAGTATGAATCACTGCAATAGATGTGATTCCATACACATCAGTAAAGTAATGGTGTGAGCAATCCAATTTTCTGCAGGGTTGGTTGCAAAAAAAAAAATCAATTATATAAATAAATACAACTTTACTTTACCTCTCTAAACCCTGTGATTTCAAACTGTCACCTTACCTGCCAGTAGATAAAAATAGTAAGTGTGTGTGTGAGTGAGTGAGTGAACATCTGCTTGTGTGCGTGCGTGCGTGCGTGCGTGCGTATGTGCATGCGTGTTTGTGAAGGGTTATGGATGGACTTGTGTCTACATGTGTTTGATCACGGTAGAGAATGTAGAGAAAAATTGATTTTCCTGTAAACTGTGGTATAGATCAATATATCAATGTCAACTTTTCTTTCTGTATGTGTATGAGTATCAGTGTGCGTGTACCTATGTGCTTCCTATGTGTACCTATATGGCTTCCTCAATGTTTGATTATGAAATTTGCTTGAATTAGTCCGAAAACATAGGATAGGATCCTCTAATGATACCTGGACAGGTACCCTTGGGAAATTGATGATCATGTCGTATCAAAGTTTCTTTGTTTAAGGTTCTAAAATTGTGATGAATATAAAATTGAAGTGTCTTTTTTGACTGCTTGCTAAACACAAAGGCCGATCGAATGTGCATGTTAAACATAATGTAAGTGTCACCTGGACAACAGTGCAAATGAGGTACAGCCGCAGCATCTTCATTCAGTAAAGGAAATAACAAGAAAGCATCTTAGACGAAAAGAAATATACTTAGACGTGTCACTGAAATTTTTGTTCATGACGTGTGTCTTTGTGAATGGAAAAGAGTGAAAGCATAGTTGTCAGATATATAGAATATTAAAACAGATGACTTTCTTAACTTTGAAGTAAAAGTATCAAATTGCTGACAGTGCACAACTTTTATATATCTGGACTGGAAAACAAATTTCCATCTATTTTTAATCTGTAAAATACTGCAGCACTAGCTGAGCAAAGCTTGGGTAAGCTTTTCTTGGATATTTTTTTTTTTCTTCAAATCTGACCACCCCACAAACAGCTGAGAGATCAAATTATCAACTTGCTCATATCTAAAGATGGCTCTGTTTGAATATTAAAAAATAAAAAAAAAATCCCACCACATTAATTCCTTATGAGAGTTTGTCACAGGACAATCGGGTGAATAATATGCAGCAAAGGATCTGCTTATATTTCACAGGGCTGTTTCCTCTTTATCAGAAACCTTAAACCCCAGACAAAAGGATGACATACACCAAGGAGCTCTGAAAAGAGGTTCAGGATTTGGGTTGTGGCGTTATAAACATCCTGCCAGTTGAAGGGTGGCATGCCTGCTGGCAGATCCTCTGGAGACCCATTGTACAGGAAGTTGCCCAGTTGCTCAGCTGTCCAGTCTGTTCCATTGAGACGCTGGTTAAGACCAGCAGCAAACACTGGATTCGCCAACAAAGCCTAAAACGAAAGGCCAAAAAAAAAAAAAAAAAAAAATCAAATGTCATGTGGAGTTAAGAAGGGTTATAAGAATGGATTAAACCTCACCTGACAATCTGATGACAGAACAAGGCATTTTAGACCGCAGGTAGCGTGGTAGATTACTTTTCTTGTTTGGCAATACTGATATAACTCTGTTGCAGGATTAACGGCAATTAGATTGTTTCAGAAATTTGACACTGTTTTGTCAAATTACATTTCAACCTCTACAGATGCCAAAATACCTCATAACATCAGGAGACAGGTGTTATGTGTTGACATTGTAGGTCATGGATGAGAGTGCTATTGCAGCTTCAAGTGACAAAATGCTGATATAAAAGAAAATACAACTTTGTGGTGCCACAGCTGTAAATAAGTAACAAAGAATTGTCCCCAAAACATCTCTTAAAAAAGGAATTCATTGACTCCCACTTGGATCATATTATATATGTATCTATATCAACTCTTTATTCAGATTTGTTTCACTTGCTGTGAAATTTAAGTCCAAAAAAGAAAGTCAGTGTTCCTATGTAAATGTTAAGACATAAACAGAAATTAAATAACAGCGGTACTTACCAGTCATGTTCTCTAGACTGTACTAAGAGGGAGCAGAGCTCAATGATGCATAATAAGCTGTTTCAGTCATTTATCCTTGCAGTTTGAATTTTAGAATAAAGAAAAGGCTGTAGCATTCTTTTCAATGCAGACCCCAAGATGATCTAAATTTCATTTGAAGGTCATGTAAATGAACACAAACTGCATTGTTCACATTTATAACTGGCCAGTGTGGTGAGAAAAGGGCAATGCCTGTCAGTAGGGAAAAGCGCTTGCAAAGTTGGAAATTTTGCATTTCATAAATATAAAATCTTAGTACGTGAGGTGTTTGCTTAATTGTCAGTATGAATGGAGCTCTATAGCCGCAAACAAACAAATAAATGTACTCTGTCATGTTTCAATCTCACTATTGTATTTTTCTGCCTGATTTGAAAATGTATTTACTCGACTTTTAAATATGAAGGATATGAAGGTAGTTGGTGTGAGAGAGGAAGATACAGAGAATAGGGTTAGATGGAGAAAGTTGACTCGCTGTGGCGACCCCTGACAGGAAAAGCCGAAAGAAGAAGAAGATTTACTTGACTTTTAAATAAGTTAAACATCCAATGGCAAAAAGGAGGTGTTTGTTCTGAAGCATCCAAAGCCAGAAAGTCTGTGTTAAGTAATAGGAAAGTTAATTTAAACATTTTAAATCACTCAAAACCATTTCATCGACTTTACTACAAACCAAAAGAACGTGTCCTTCTTTTCACCTCTCTATCCGTTATCTTCAATCTCAATTGTGGATTTTGTGGTGATGATAACTGCTCCATCAACATACATCTCTGTAACCTTAAAGGACACCTTAACATGAAAAACCTCTGAAACCACCAGCTTTGTCGCAAAAGGTGGAGAAAGATGGTCTGGATGGGAGAAAATGAAGACAAGGGAGGAATGTGTGCCCATTTGTGTAAAGGTTAGGGCTAGGGTAATGAATACCCTGGCTATATGGAGCTTCCGATGTCTGCTACCCTCCAGCTGCCTATAAGCTCATTTGGAGTGACACTGGAGTAATGTCAGTGTCAAGGAAATACAGGGAGAAGCAAGAGAGAGACAGGGGGACATGGGGAGAGAAATGTGGTGATGGTGAAGTGTCCGTGTCCTCTACTTCTATAGATAATCCTTTCTAGGATGAAGATTATCTTGCACTCAACCATAATTACTCCCCCCTCAGTTTTATATCTAAAAGAAGGTGCTGCATAGTGATGTATTTCATGTGATTACAAATTTGAATGGAAAAATGCATGTTTCTGGGCTCTTCTTTTACAAGAATATTGATACTCAAACTTGCACTCACAAGTTACTGGTCTTCTCTTTTTGTGACACATCTAAGGCATTTTGAGCTGTCACCATGACTTCTACATTGCTCACACTCAATTTTTCATGGAAAAATACTGAAAATAAAGTCAGGCCAAGTGATGAATGGGGAGGCTATCTTTGCAAAAACATCACTAGTGCCATTTCAGCTTGTGACCTTTTTTACATGTCATATTTTCTTTGCATATGCTGTCACTGTGAATAAAAGAGAAGGAAAAATAAATTAACAAGCACATGCAAATTTTAGGACGATGCACCCATCCTCCCTTCTTGCGAGGACTGCAATTACAACTCAAGTGATTATATATTGTTATTAAATAAACAACAAACAAACAAAGATAGTGACTCATCAAAAAGTAACCTCCTTATTAAAACCCTCAAAATAACTTTTGGAATGACACTTGGGGGTCAAGAATTGAAAAGTATGAAAACCTGTCATCGTTATTGGCGTAGACTTACCCGAATGGCATTGATTTGACTGCTATTTTGAAAAAAATCCCACAGGCGTGGCCCGCTCTCCTCCCATGTATCAGCCAGTTCTTTCAACATAGCCAGTGCATGGAAAGTACTATTTGCCTGAAATAAAGAAAAAAATATATATTGAATAACCCCAACTCAACTTCTCCAGCTGTCAGTATACCAACTGAGGCATTTTTATATCCTTCCAAACTGATCCACACAGGGATACATCACATTGCAAAACTACCATCACCTGTGGTGACAAATGTAAATAAGGTAATTTACCACTGAACAATGACTTGTGTATAATCTAGTTGCGAGAGTGAGGACCACCTCATTTGCACATATTGAAGCTGTTATTTGTGGCGTCAAAGATTTTACTTATGAAAATTATGGATTCTTGATGAATACTGGTCATTTGTTTGTTTTGCTTATGCAAGCTCCAGGATGATACCATTATTTTGAAGAAAGGTCATTCTGATTTACAAAAACGGGTCCCTGGAACGATGAATGTAATAATAATGTTTTATTCTTCCTCTGGTTGAAGTTTTTTTAAGTTGGCTTGTTTCTGTACACAGGGTACTGGAAAACCTATATTGAGAAATGTTGTTTTGATATGGTCTGTGGTTCCTGCAATGATCTGTGTGCATAAAAGTATATATATGTTATTAGTTGGCTAGTGTGAATTTTCTAATGTTTACCTTTTTCTCAAACTTACCTTCTGCACAATGAGGCGAGCAGCAGGCGTATCAGGGGTGAAGAGGACTTTCCCTTTCAATAAAGGTTTGAAGGTGTTCCAAATGTAGCGCAAACCAGGTGTGCTCTCCAGGGTGTCAACCAGACTCTGACAAATAGAATCTAGCGAAGATATGAAGTGAAGACAGGGAATGTCAAGGCTTATCCAGCATATGTGCTAATCTTATTGCAAACTACATATATGGTCTTTCAGGGAGTAAGAGAAAATAGAGAAAATCTAGCTGTTTGATCTTGATAAAACCTTGGGAGTCCAAGAAACCGAGGGGAGCACATGCTAAAATTACACCAAAGATTAAAATTTCACAAACCAAAACATTTTTTCTTCTTCGAGCCACACAGAGCAAATATGTAAAAACCCAGTGCAAAACCTCACCTTTTTCCTGCCTATTAATAACCAAATTAAACATCACAAACAGACATATTTCACAAAAATAATGTTCAATACTTGATGAACTGCCGTTTTTTAAATTCTAATTAACGTAATTTCCGGACTATAAGCCATTACTTTTTTCATACACTTTGAACGCTGTGGCTTAAACAATGATGGGGCTGATTTATGGGGCCTAACGAGTTTCATGCCGCCAAAACATTTCGCCTCATCACATCAGACGAATGAAATTACCGTGAAATTCTGACACTGTATCAAAAATACTGCAGAATGGTTTTCGAGCACAGGAGGAAGATGAAAATAGTGATCAGCTGGAGCAGGACGAAGCAGGGATAGAAAATAGATTGACGGATGGACTTTTCCTCGTATTATTTATTATTAATCTTTTTCATCGGCCGTGTTACAGACAATGTTCTGTAAAAAAGCATTTGTGTATATGTTACTGGTGTGTATTTGATTAAAAGAAAAAAACATGTTTCTGTATAGCATCTTTCTGTGTAAATTGCTCATGTGGTAAATGTCTCACTGCGGCTTATAAACAAGTGTATATATATATATATATATATATATATATATATATATATATATATATATATATATATATATATATATGAATATAACCTGCCAGTGGAGGTTATATTCAGATCCGCTCAATAGTCCAGAAATCATGGTACGTAACAAATATAACACCTAACAAAACCATAATGTACACCAACAGGTGATAATTTCCAAGATACAGTCTGACCTCTGACCTGATGATAATGGTGCTTTGAATAACTGATACAAGACTAATATTCATAGCCACATATTCTTACTACTAATGCAGCCTCGGGGAGGGGCACAAGCCAGGTCCCAAGCCCAGATAAAATTCAGAGGTTTGGGTCAGGAAGGGCATCTGCCGTAAAACTTATGCCAAAACCAAATATGCAAATCAAACCTCTGAATCTCATACTAGATCAGATGAGGGCTGAGTCAACATCAGCCATCGGTGTCAATAACCTGCAGGGTACCAGTGGAAATTAGGCTACTTTGGGTTGAAGAAGAGGAGTAGCAAGGCATGTTTGGAAGCAGAGAGAGAAGAGGCAATGTCTGGGACTGAGGGTGGGGACTTTGAATATTGGGATGATGACAGGAAAAGTTAGCGAGTACGTTGACATGATGCAGAGAGGGAAGGTGGATATACTGCGTGTCCAGGAGACCAGGTGAAAAGGTAGTCAGGCTAGAAGCTCAGGAACAGGTTTAAAGTTTTACTATCGTGGTGCTGAAAGGAAGAAAAATGGAGTAGGAGTTTGTGGGGAATGTTCTCGGGGTGAAAAGATTGTCAGATAGACTTATGAGTCTGACATTGGAAATTTAAAGAGCAATACTTGATGTTGTTGGTGACTGTTCCCAACAGGTGTGATGTGAGTTAGAAGAGAAGGGACTTTCTAAAGTGAGCGAGATGTGATGCAGAATATTCACAAAGGTGAGAGAGTGGTAATCAGTGCACTCTTCAATGGCCATGTTTGTGCAGACAGGTGATGAAAAAGTGATTGGAAGGTTTGGTATTCAGGATAGGAACAAAGAGGGACAGATGGTGGTAGGCTTTGCAAAAGGGATGATGAAAATAGCTGTAGTGAATACTTTTTTTTTTTTTCAGAATAGGCAGGAATAGGGGGTAACTAATTAGAGAGGAGCAGTATGGTTTCAAGCTTTGAAAGGGTGAAACAGATGAAATATTTGCTTTAAGAATGCTGCAAGAGAAGTGTCGAGAAGGTCAAAGGGAGCTGCATTCTGCCTCTGTAGACTTAGAAAAAGCAGACAACATGGTGCCAGATGTTACAAAAAATATTCGATGAGGAAGTTTGGTGGGGCAGGGAAGTATGTTATACTGGTGCAGGACATGTATGCGAGCTTTGAGACACTGGTAATGGATAGGCTGACAGATGAGGTCAGACATAGACCTTGATGTTTGCAGATGACCTTGCAGAAGATCTATAGTGAGAGAAGATACAGGTCGAGTAAAATCTAAAGATGGAGGTATGCTCTGGAAAGGAGAGGAAGTAAAGTTAGTCGCAACAAAACAGAATATATGTGTATGAATGAAAGTGGCCCAGGGAGCCCCCAACAAGGAGTGGCAATAAAGAAGGTGGAGGATTTCAAGTACTTAGGGTATACAGTCCCGAACGATGGAGACCATGAAAAAGAGGTAAATAAATTTGTTCAAGCATGTTGGAATGGATGGAGAAAGTTTCAGGGGTATGGTGTGACAATAGAGTATCAGTCAGAATGAAAGGAAACATGTACAAGACAATGGTGAGACCAGCATTGCTTTCTGGTTTGGGGACAATGGCCTTGCAGAAAGGATAGGAAGCAGAGCTAGAGGAAGCAGAGAGAGAAGATGTTGAGGTTCTCTTTGGGAGTGAAAAGGAAGGATAGGATCAGGCATGAGTCCATCAGAGGGACAGAACATGTTAGATGTTTTGGGAATAAGGTCGGAGAAGTCAGATTGAGATGACTCGGTCATGAACAGTGAAGGGATAGTGAATATATTGGTAGAAGGATGCTGGGGTTGGAACTGCCAAGCAAGAGGTCTAGAAGACGACCGAAGAGAAGATTTATTGTTGTGAGAGAGGACGTGAAGTTAGTTGGGAGGAGAATACAAAGAATAGGGTGAGACGGAGGAGATTTATTCACTGTGGCAACCTCCGAAGACAGTAGCTTTAAGGAAAAGAAGGTAGCATATCACACTCTGTAAAATGTAAAAACATGTTTTGATGAATAGATTGAAATTACAGTCAAAAGGCCAATCTTGATTTCCAACATCAAATTATTTTGTAACACTTAAATTTCCAACAACTGAAGTGAAGGAAGCATTAGATTGGCTAATGTCCCCTCAATTCTGACAGACACATGAGATTTGTGTACGTCAAATAAAAAAGCAAAAGAAAGAATGATAGTTAAACAAGAGATTATACATCCAATTAGAAAAAGTGTTTTTTTAGTTGACTCCTCACACTATTTTTGGTCACATACTTACAATGTACAAGTGAAGGTGTGTGCTTGTGTGTAAGACAGACATCCATCTGAGGGTTGCACGCCCAAGCAGGAAGTCATACGAGCTAATTCCTTAGTACAGAAATAAAACCTTTTATAAACCCAGTAGTTTTTGAGCAGTAGGATCATTATTAGTTTAAGTTCTCTACCAATGCGAATATCCCAGGTTGGGGGAGCTCTCCAGAAAAAATTACATGATGTTCTGCACAAAAAATAAATTATCCGGGATTAGTTGAAAGTGTGGGCTCTGGTTATAACTTCCATATTCTGACTGACATTAAGTTATTGATGTTACATTGACCTTTAATGATGACAGTGTACCTTTTCCTGGGCTATCTGGGCTCAGCTGCTCAGACATTTGTTGTCACAGAATTCCCTCTTTCCAATTTTCCTCTTTCCATCAAGATATGACAAATGTCTGTCTTCTATATCTTTTCACTCTCACTAAGGCAACCACTACACCAATCACAGAAACTTAAGTGAGTGTTTTCAGTGCAATCAAATGTTAGCCTTTCTGCCTGCTGGTCATCTTTCCCAGGTGCTCCTGGGAGATCTTTATGAGGAGAGCTAATGACAACCCTTTAACTTGACTCTGGCCAGCTGTTCCCTGGACAGACTGCACAGATGTTGCTTTTTGCAACACTTCATTACACATTTTGTGATCAACAGCTCAGTTTTTCTGTGTCTCCGGAGGAGGGAAAAAGTTTCCAGATGATAAAATAGTTCATTTATTGTGTACAATTTGTGAATTATGTGGGTCAATAATTGTCTGATTGCCTGGTTTGTGGTACATTCCACCCCGGCTTCTAATAATCTGGATGGCAGCTATGAAGCCCCATTGACTGAATGAACTGGCCAAGCAACCTTTATTATCAATCATAAATTTTAAATTATGCTAGTTTGTGTTTTATTACTTTCTGATATTGCAAAGGAGATGGTGGTTATCACAGTTTTCAGTGATGAGTAATGCAAAAAAACAAAAAAAAAAACAATTTCACAGAGGAAAGGCAAATCAGTCAAATTTATCACTTTGGGATGTTTGTAATTCTCACTATATCTATCACTTCACAGCTACTTCTTGCTTAATCCAATCCATGGGGAAAAGTGTTTTTATCAGTATATGGGTCAGAAAACCGCTACACCTGAAATTCAATGGTTTGGTTACAGTGAAAAATTGTACCATGCATGGCACTTTTCTATGTCAAATGATAAATTAGAGGCAGAAACAATGTTTTTCATGGGTACAATGCACTGAGCATGCATTTGTGTCTGTGTATGCATTTGTTTCATGGCCAAAGTCCATGTCTTCCATGTTGTCTTTTGTATAAAAGAATTGAAGATTTTTTTTTTGATTTTCTAGCATGACACATTGTACCTCACCATTCTTAAATGGCACTCTGCAAGAGTTAATTTTTGCTGGAATACAGCTAAAATTTGCTGGAAGAGTTTGCATGTTCTTCCCGTGTCTGCATGGGTTTCCTCCCACAGTCCAAAAACATGCAGCAGGTTCATTTGAAAAAAAAAAATTGGGAAAATTGCCCCGAGTGAGTGAATGTTGTCTGTCTTTGCATGTGGCCCTGCAAAGACCACGGCGTACCCCACCTCTCGCCCAGGCTCGAGCACCCCCCGCGATAGAAGGTGGATGGATGGATGGATGGATGGATGGATGGATGGATGGACGGATGGAAACAAAACAATTTTCTGAATTATGTTTAAAATGTAGTGAAGGGACCAGACTTAAAAAAAAAAGAAACAAGGGCAAGTTTAAGTTAGGAAATGCAGGGTTTTAGTGTTATCTTTCAATGAGCAGGAATGGAAATAAAGTGTAAACGACATTACAATCAGAGAGAGAGGTGTTACAGTAAGTGGCAATTATGCATGTGACCCACCACATGAAGCCAGAACAAAGACAGAAGTCCATCATCAAATATTTTTAAAAATTGATGATCATAGCACAATGATTTGATTCTGCATTTTGTGAGCATTTCAAATTTAATATTGAAATTTCCTTCACGTCCAATATCCGACATTTGAAAGCAATCTGGGATTTATTTTTTATTATTTGTTCGAGTTTTTCATGATAACTCTTTGATGAATTTAATACTTGAAACGTAAATAAGTAAATAAATAGACCAACCCTGACCAGAGATGTCCAGTTAAACCTTTCTAATTCTTATAGGTTGTCGAGGCTGTTTTTTTAAATCATGTTCATATATCAGAAATATGAGCTTCATAACATTTTTAAGGTAGTTTAACTTAACTTAAAGAGGCCATTGAAATCCATGTATGTGTCTGAAACAACAGCAGGACCTCAAACTTATTTTTCATGTTATTTGTTAATTTGTGCTTTCTTGGTACTTCTTATATGCATTTATGCTCTCATGTTATTCCATTTAATATTCCAGCAATGAGATAAGCACCATGTTTTTTTTTGTTTTGTTTTTTTGCTGTGATTAGGCAATAATAAAGAGAGATAAAGAATATTACTTCCTTCAATTACCAACTCAGCCTAAAATTTGGTTTTGCTATGATGGAGAATGAAGGTTGATTGCTGCCACCCAGTAATTGTGATTACAACACTGGTTTACAAACAGCAGGGACAAAAACGCTATTGCATGCGTCTACTTTTTCAATGCAGAGCCCAATTCAATAACCAAACTGTGTATACAGTATATGAGGCACTATTGATAGAACATGATTGGAATTCATGACTATACAATTAAACAAAGCCACAGCAGTTCAAACAAAGGGAAAGCACAGACAACAAAAAAATAGTCAGCAATGAAGTTTAGTGACATTTTAATATATCTTCAGATGGCCGTATATAGTATAGCCATCAGGGTTAAATGCATTGATGGCGTAATCTTGGCCATATTTTGTATGCATGTCATTTTAATGTGAAATCACTATGAGAACTGATGAAGTTCATAAAAAGTCCTAAGATTTCTTCCATTCATCCATCCATCCATCTTACCCTGCTTATCCAGAGTGGGGTCGCGGGGGCAGCAGCCGGAGCAGTGAGGCCCAGACCTCCCTCTCCCCCACCACATGGTCCAGCTCCTCTGGGAGGACCTCAAGCTGTTCCCAGGCCAGCCTAGAGACATAGTCTCTCCAGCATCTCCTAGGTCTTCCCCCTGGTCTCCTCCCAAACGCTCGGAATACCTCCCCGCGGATGTGTCCAGGAAGCATCCTGACCAGATGCCAGAGCCACCTCATCTGATTCCTCTCTATGCCGAGGAGCAGCAATTCTACTCCAATATCTCCCTGGATGACTGAACGTCTCACCCTATCTCTAAGGGAGTCCCGCCACCCTGCGAAAGAAGCTCATTTTGCCCGCTTGTATCCACAATCTCATTCTTTTGGTCTTTACCTATAATTTGTGACCATAGGCAAGGGTGGAAGTGTAGATCAACCAGTAAATTGAGAGCTTCGCCTTTTGGCTCAGCTCCTTCTTCACCACGACAGACCGGTACAGAGTTCGCATCACGGCAGACGCTGAACCAATCCCCCTGTCGACCTCCCGCTCCATCCTTCCCTCACTCGTGAACAAGACCCCGAGATACTTGAACTCCTCCACTTTGTGCATTCCATCCGTTTCCTATTGAGCACCATGGTATCGGAATTGGAGATGTTGAGACTCACCCCGGCCTCTTCACACTGGGCTGCGAACTGTTCCAGTGAGAGCCGGAGATCATGGCCTGATGAAGCAAACAGAACTACATCATCTGCAAAAGCCTGCCAGTCCAGCGGCACTGTCCCCGATACCCATGCAATGCAGCAGAGGCATGTAAACCAGGACACCCTGACAGCATCCAGATTTGTCGATTCACAAAATTCAGGAAAAATTAGTTTCCCCAGATGATAATAAAAAGACTACCTCATATCCACAAAACTGTGATGAGTAGCTTCAGATGAACTTCTAATTTTATGAGAATTATCCAAACTGCATTACCCTAAGGAGGAGAAAACAGCTACCAAAATGTTTAAACAGACACAAAAATTTGTTTACAGATTTAACATTCAGTCATTAGGTTGGGGAGATGCAGGACCAGGAGCAACCATATAGAGACAAACCATTCATTTTCCCATTTTTTTTTCTTCCAATTAAACCTCTGCATGTTTTTGGACTGTGGGAGAAAACAATGAACCCACGCAGACACAGGGGGAATATACAAACTCCACACAAAAGGCTCCCTCTGGGAATCAAACCAAGGTCCTTCATGCTGTGAGGTAGAAGCAAAATCCACTGTGTCACCATTCAGCACACATAGCTATAACAGTTTCAACAAAAATAAGATTCCCATTAAAGATTTACTGGGAAGGAACATTGGCCCATTTCAAAAACATTTGTGTTGGCCTTTATTATTGCTTTTGTGCAATTCCTTTGAGTGTACTTTCCCACTTACAAATCGGTTGTAATTGGCCATTACACTGACACACAGCATTTTCAAGATTCATTTAAATGTACAAGTTGCAACGCAATGAAATGCCACAGCAAATCTTGAGCAGCCATTAGCATGGTAACAGAGATGTTTCTGCTTAATTTGTATGGATGATAATGTCCCTGCTAATATGTGCAGGAAGTATCATGAATTTCTACTTTACACCATAGTCATATTACTAGGGAAAAGGTGGCTCTTATTAAATCCTAATTTTGTGCACTTTTCTCCAAAGAACAGGCATTTAATGAAAGAGGGATGCATGGTCCCTAATGAGCATGAGGCTTCAAAAGTCTGCAATGAAGGTCTAATTCTCAAGGATCCTTCAATACACCATTTTTCAGAGAAAAAGTACAAATTTCACCTAATGTTTTTTGTATGAAAGGTTTTCTAATCTCATTATGATTAATTATTACATGATTATCGAGGAAAATAATTCAACATTGGTATGCTATGCATGTGTAAATGTGTTGAATATTTCATCCTCAAATACCTGTGCCACCTCTTACTTCTGTTTAATCACATTTGTACAGCCTTGAGGAAACATCTTCACTTTCAGCCATTCCTTAGGTAAGTTTTTTTTTTCAAAGTACAGTGAATTACCATTGTCCTTTCCAATGTACCTACCATGTATGAATATTTAATAAATATCATCATGTTGCAACAGACCAGAAAATACTGTGATTGCATCCTGAGATGCTTTCTCGTACATAAGTAAGCAGATGCTGTGTATCTTGTGCATTCGAATATGTACGATACATAGCAATTTTATGGAAACCAAGAACATTGTTTTGTTCACAGCTGCATGCTGATGTTAGGCCAGTCAGTGGAGGAGCATTGACTAACTAAGAAGGAGAAGAAATGTTTTAGATATGTGTCATTTACTGATTTAGAGTAGACACAAAATTAGGGGTTATCACTAACAGGTACTAACAACTAATGCATGAAGTTCCCGGTTACTATTTTTACCATGACTGCAGTTCTATTGACTAGGGTGGATAGATTAGCCTTGACATTAGGCTACAGGAAGGTTCTACATTTTTCCGCTCATTAGGCCCAGATACATCTACTGTACTCTGTGTGACTTACCATACTGCATCTTTGCCAAAACTTGTTGAATTTTAACAAGCATTAGAGGCAGCGAAAGCAATTTAATCTTCGGATTTAAAAAAAAAATCAGGAAAGCTGTGTGTGGAAGAATCTGAGTTATGTAATTAAACAACAAACTGTAGAAAGTACTAGATATGACTTTGAATTACTGGATGTAGAAATCAAATAACTGATTTATTGAAGCAGAAACACCACAACCCAGTTAGTCAAATGCTTTGACCTAGCTTCTTGCATGAAATAAAAAGAAAGATTAGGATTGAAAGTCATAAATAATTTGTGGATGACTGAGTTACCCTGTGTTATTGATTTGTGTTTTGTCCAAAGCATAGGATTCATGTAGCACCCCAAGACTGTAACAAAAATTCACTGTAAAGGCCAATGCCATCATCCCACATTGGCTAACTTTGGGTGAGAGGGAGAAGATAGATGCAGTGGACAGGAAGGAATTAAGTTCAGTCATCTGAAAGTGATTGACAACAGGTGGATTTCCATTACCATCGATGTTTGTAATAAGCACAGCATTACTGGACAAACAGCTGCACAACTACATCACAAAGAGTAAAGCAGATATTTGCCTTCTGTCTTGAAACAGGACTGAATATTGCCTGGGCAGCAACATCTTGCAAGAAGAAGTTTCTGAACTCTGGCAATAAGTGTCTTTCTTTGCATAGTGCAAGAGGTAAAAACTACGCTAAGATTAATTCACAAACATTTTGTCACACCAACTGTCTCTTCCAAATAGATGCATAAATGCATATTTGCATCTATATGCAAATATATGCATATATATATGCTATATGCATATCCAATTTGCCACTGGTCAAAAAAGGAACATGAAAGCTTTATAGACGATATTAAAAGTTGTCTCTACCATGCTTACCTTGGCTATGTACATCTGGCACAAATGTAAGCATGATAAACTTACCATTATACTGTGTGGGATGTTTTCTGAAGCACTTACTCGAACTGTTCCTTGAAGTGACAAACATGTTAACCATCTGCCGAGATGAGGATGAACTTTGGGTCAAATTGATTGAGTTGGTGTCAAATTGTTTTCCACACAGAAGCATGTTGAGGCTGCCAATCGGGTCTGACTGGAAATCCAAGGATCCTGCAGCCTTAAAACTCATGGAGTTCAGCAGCCTGGTTATCTGAACAAGAGCAGTATAATTGAGTCATTAAAGAAAACATTTTGTGTTTTCGGAAAATAAAACCCAAAGAATAATGTATAATAGAAGATTTTAGTCTTGACTACTGGTGTACAAACCTCCTGGATGACTGGCAAGACACCTGTAGTGGTTTCCGCTACAAGGGTTGCTTGATCCAGATTTGACATTTGCTAAGGAAAGATGCAAAATATCCAAAGATGTTAAATGTTTGACATTCTTCTGTCAAAGCATTTACCAATCATAAATCCCATAATAAAATTGCATGAATCGTCCCTGAACTTTCGGTAGAACTGATTACATTTTCCACCACGTGTTAAGACACGTAGTGGAGGCTTTTCTGTTTGTGTGATAGAAAATTGCATTCTCACCTGCATAACTTTCCATCCATTAGTGCCTTCACTCATCATGTAACTAGCAATATTACAGGTTACAGATTATCTGAAAGTAACGGGTCCCCCAAAATCAGGAAATACTCTACGGTATGAAATCTTTGAATGCTGTCAAATTATAAGAAGGTGGATGAAGTCATCAAGATGAATGGCTACTCATACAGTTAGTAATAGCCACTGTGTTCAACTAGCAACCAGCCAGGGGTGTATTCCATGTCCCGCCTAATGACAGGTGGGACAAGTAATCAATAAATTATCCTTTATGAATTCCGTTCTCTTCAATTAACCCATCATAGATGAACCATGAGTAGTAGGCATGCCGTCCACCAGCAGAGAAGTTAGGTGTCCAGAGTCTTGTGAACAACACTTCGACACACTAGGAGGAGCCGGGAATCAAACAATGAATGTCCAGTTCCAAAGACGATTGCTCTACCTCCTGCGCCACGCCACTCTCCAAGTGTATGAGTGCAGAATAAGGGGAATGAATGAATGAACGAGTGAATGAATGAATGACTGAATGAATGAATGAATGAATGAATGCCGTCGTACTTGCCATCTGAGAAAATTTAGCCCTGATACTCCATCACAACCGGACGGAGCAGATGAACTTGAAAGTTCATTAGATACGAAAAAATATTATATATTACATTTTCAGCCTTGATAAATGCTGTTTCCTTTACAACTCAGTGGATTTGTAAAAAATGAGTGATGAATGAACATCAATGAAGAAAATGTTAGAATGCAGCAAATGTCTGAATCACCTGCTGCCACTCAGTACTTCAGTGATAAACTCTGACTTCTTTTCTTGTCCTTTCCTTTATGTTGTTGTTGTTATCATAATCATTCAGCGACATCAGGTATTAACCGTGAAGGCTTGATGTTCTTTTCCAGCCATTTGCTTGAGGCACTGAAGAGCTTTTTCACCATATCTTGTCTGGGCTATTTTTTCCTGTGCCTGAAAAATGCCTGTGGGCTTAAATTGTTCAAATAATCTCACCAACAAACTTCCTGCCTTATTACTTATTTATTGGATTTGCTGTCCGAAATATTTTCCCTCAAATACAAACTCAAAGAAAAGTGCAGGCTCTCATAATCTGAAAGGAAACATAAGATTTAAAATGCTTCACAAAAACATTGGTTCTAATAAATATTGTCTATGTTTTTGTATGTATTCTATTAAAATCAGTGGAAGACAAATGTGTTCAAAACAATGGCAGCTTTGAAACCCCATACAATTGGATGGAAACTATATCTTGCCCAAAAGTACAAAGAAATTGGGAAAAAAAATAAATTAAAAATGATTTAGTTGATGCTGAGATGTTACAAAAAAGGTGGACATATAGTGCCTTTACAAGTTTTATCTATCCTTGGTTGTTCTGTTTATCTCTTTCATCACCACATCAGGCAAGCACAACATTACTGCTGGTCAGTAGTTTGCACAGATTTTTTTTTTATTGCTGATTTTTTAGTATATTTTAATTTCATATGATTTATGTCATGTCATATAAGAACTATCTGTGCTTTAAATATTTTTTTATGTATACAAAATGTATGTATATTAAAATATTATAGACAGAAAACTTTTCTCTGCAGCAATGTGTATAAATGTACTTGTTTTTTTTTTTTTTTCTTTTGAACGATTTCACCTCTCATCAGAGAGGAAGGCTTCTGCAGTTCTACAAGAACATGGGGAGCTCCTGGTATATAACTGTTGGGAAGAGGCAGTATTTGGCTTTTGTTGTAAATCCTTATGAGTCTTTTCTGAAATACCAGCAATGTAGGTTATTGCAATGCCTATGCATTTGTTTCTGTCTTCCTCTTGTCCTGTGTGCCTTCTTCAGATGGTTTTGTTTAGCAAAGTCACAAAATCTATGGAAGAATGAGAAATTCATATTTGTATAAAGGGTTGAAATGGAAACTGGAAACTCATATTTGTATGTCAATGCAAATGGTTTTGTGTACTTAATGTGTCTGTGTTACCCCAAATACCTGAAATCCTCCAACTTCTTGATCTCCACTCCCTGTAGCCTCACCATTCCACCTGGGTTCCTCTTATTCATACACATACAGAATACTATGTCTCGCTGCGACTAACCTTCATTCCTCTGCTTTCTGCTGCATACCTCCACCTCTCGAGACTTTCCTCAACCTGTTCTCTGCTTTCACTACAAATTACAAAGTCATCTGCAAACATCATTGTTCATGGAGATTCTTGTCCAACCTCATCTGTCATCCTGTCCATCATCACTACAAACATGAAGAAGATAATCATTGGACCAAGTGTGCCTTTGCTCTGATGCGAGTCACCTGGGTACTAACCAGGAACCAGGCCCGGGGGCAGGGCTTGATGGCGAGGACCTGGTGGCCTGCCCTTCATCCATTGGCCTCAGTCAGGCACAGCCTGAAGGAAAGACATGGGTCCCTCTTCCCCTGGGCTCACCACCCACAGGAAGGGGCAAAGGGCTTGGGTGCAGTGTGAGCCGGGCAT
This sequence comes from Fistularia commersonii, assembly GCF_037954325.1. NCBI lineage: Eukaryota > Metazoa > Chordata > Actinopteri > Syngnathiformes > Fistulariidae > Fistularia > Fistularia commersonii. The sequence continues at coordinate 7,639,571 of NC_141302.1, forward strand.
TAGCTGGAGCGGAGGACCTTGGCAGTCCGATTTGACTGCAGATGCTGACTCTTGGAACATGGAATGTCACCTCTCCGGTGGGGAAGGAGCTCGATATTCCGTCTAAATATAGTCGGACTCACCTCGATGCACAGTGTAGGGTCTGGAACCAGGCCTCTTTAGAGGGGCTGGGCTCTTTTTATTCTGGAGTTGCCCCCTGGTGAGAGGCGCCGGGCAGGTGTGGACATAATGATTGCCCCTGTCTTGGCGCTTGCACGTTGGGGTTCAACCCGGTGGACGAGAGGGTAGCCTCCCTCCACCTTCAGGTAGGGGGCCGGTTCAGACAGTTGTTTGTGGCTATGCAACCAACAACGGTGCAGTTAACCCACCCATCTTTGGATCCTTAGAGGGGCTGCTAGAGAGCGCTCCTACGGGGGACTCATTCTACTGGGAGACTTCAACGTTCACGGAGGCAATGACAGTGCAACTTTGAAGGGTGTGATTGGGAGGAACGGCACCCATGATCTGAACCTGAGCAGTGTTTTGTTATTGGACTTCTATGCTCGTCACAGATTGTCCATAACAAACACAATGTTCAGGCAAAAAGTTGTCCATATGTGCACTTGGCACCAACACATCTTAAGCCACAGTTCTTTGAGCAACCTTGTGGCTGCATGAGAGGGGCGGAGCTGTCAACCGATCACCACCTGGTGGTGGGGGAGGATGTCGATCAGATCTGGCAGACCCAAACATAATGTGAAGGTCCGCTGGGAACGTCTCGCAGAGTCCCTTTTCAGAAAGAGTTTCAACGCCCACTTCCGGCAGAACTACAACCACATCCCGTAGGGGGCAGCAGCCATTGAGTCCTAATGGGTCATGTTCAATGCTTCCATTGTTGAGGCGGCAGACCAGAGCTGCAGCCATAAGGCGGTCGGCGCCTGTTAGGGCGGCAATCCTCAAACCCACTGGTGGACTCCAGCTGTGAGGGATGCTGTCAAACTGAAGAAAGAGTCCTATCGGGCCTTTCTGGTCTGTGGGGATCTGGAGGCAGCTAACAGGTACCGGCAGGCCAAATGGCATGAGGCTTCAATTTTTGCCTTAGCAACTACCAAGGAAAGGCAGGGCATGGTCCAATACAAAGTGAGGACTGGGGTCAAGGAGCAGCATGCAAGCCAGATGGTGGGATTGAGACAATAGGGTGCAAGGACAAGATGGGAGGAAGCCATGGATAGGAAGATCTTATGGCCTGAGCTGTGGGGGGTGGAACCCTACCGCATCAAATTACTTACTCAGTCTGCATATGATGTCTTGCCAAGCCTGGCAAACTTTTCTGTAGGGCCAAGGTTAATACTTCAGCATGTCCTTTGTGCCAGGGAAGAGGAACTCTGGAGCACAGCCTCAGCCGTTGTCTTGAAGCACTTGGAGATGGTCAATATTGTTGTTGCCATGACCAGATGCTGAGGGAGGTTGCTGAGTCCATTAACATTGCCATCAACCAGAACAAGTGCTTGCAACCACCAAGGTGTGGAATCTCATTTCTTCGACCTGGAGAACAGTTACCCCCCAACCGAAAGCCCAAACAGACTTCCTTGGAACAGCAAAGGACTGGCAGCTAAGAGTGGACCTGGGAAAACAACTTCTCTGAAAACATCATGGAAACCAGCCTTGGACCATACATTGTCCTGCTCTCAGATTTATCCAAGCAGGTAACTTGATTGAAGCTGACACTCCCCTGGGAGGAGACAAATATGCAGAGCTGGTGGAGGAGTACCACAGATTCGGGGCACATGCAGACAGGATGCCCAGGAAGCTTCCTGGGCATCACTGGAGAAATCAAGAGAAGACCCATCAGTGCAGCTTCTAAGGCTTCAGGACAAGTAGCAGTAGACGGTTTCTTGGACACAGAAAGGAACTAATCACTCTCAGGCAGGTTGCCTGGGTGAGGCGGTCTGAATGATGACGTGTCCAAGAAACTGCATCATAAGATGTATGCAAAACCTAAACTATGCATAATACAGAATAATACAGACAAGCACCTGTTTAGATTTCCATTGCAGTTACACCTGCAGTAGTAGGAGTTCAATTTCAGTGCCGTCTATGTAAATAATCAGGGCAATTAGAAATAAACAATTCCTCAGTTCCCCTTATGAAAAATGGAGTTAAGTCAGTTTAATAGTGAGCTCATAGCTATGATAATCACACCTGCGAGAACACGGTCCTGGCATCCACATTTTGAAGGAAAACTCTCTGGGCATCAAACAGCTGCTGTGGTGTGAGAGAGCAGCTGACATTTTGAAATGCCTCTTCCTCAGTCTTGCTGCTTAACTGGATATAATCTTCCAGATCTGTCCCTTTGCACAGGATGCTGCTCATTTTGTCTGGATTCGGGACGCCCATCATCTGAGGAATGTACATCAACATTTACAGCAGCTGACACATGACAATTACCTATGGTTGTCTTTATTAGTTATCTTGCAAACAGATGATAGGAAGATGCATTTCAAAATCAGTTATATGACATTCAACTAGACAGACTCAGTTCACTATACCCTCTGAATGCCTGAGCAAGAGGGATCATTTAATGTGCTTATTGTATTAATATTAAAGTATTCTTCTTATTTTCAAGGAAACATGAGTAGGTCATCTGATGTAATTTGATTGTGAATAATACTTACTGAACTGGCATGGATGTCAGCACTCATCAGGCTTTGGACCACTGGTTCTGGCACAAACATTTTCTCTCTCAGATGCTTGGAGAAAGTTTCATTGTCCTTTAGAATACTTCGAATGACAACAGGTTGACCTTCAAGATAAAGAATTTTTGAGTTGTGCAGCTCGAATAATTCCACATTGGAAATAAAAGTTGTCATATGTGATTTCAATAGCAGTCCAAGGTGTGTAATCTGCAAATTCTCTTTTTTTTTTTTTTTTTGTTTCTTTGTTTTCTTTTTAACAGTATAGTGCATTTTGTGTTGGATATGTATACAATCCAGATAGCCGCAAATAATAAAAAGTGAGCTATAAGATGGATAAAAAACAAGTAATTATATAAATATTCTAATGCTGGGGCAAGTAGTTGTCAAGCGTTAATGCGTAAATATTTTCTATTAATATATAGTCTAATTTACACTACAAAACCATCCAAAAATACTTTTCTGATACAGTGATTCAAGTCAGTTTAAGTATCACGTTAAGAATGGTGTTACAATTAATTCCCTTCACTAGTTACAGGCAAGGTTAAACAACAGAACTGCATGGCCATCATATAGGTTACGCTTTCTTGCAGTACCAAATCATTAACTTCCCATTTTCCCCTGATGAGCTGCTCAAAGGGATGTCTTGCTTAAAATTGCTTGCTTCAAAATCAATAGACTGTTCATCATTCAGCCCTTTCTTCACAAAAACAATGGTTTTGCTTAAAAAGACCATCTCATTCACAGAAAAGCTCATGCTGTGTTAATTCAACATGTGTTTTCTGGTTTGCGGTGTTGTTGAGATGATGGAAAGGATACATTATTTAATTAGATTATGCATTTTGCAAGTGCAATGCATCCAAATCAGTCAATTATCCAGATGAGAAGAGGAAATGACGTCTGCTATGTCTGTGGAGGCTGGGCAGGGTCAGATTATAGGTAACTGGAACATGCCCTGGGCTCTCCCTAAACACGATTGCCTTTCTGATTGAAGTGACCACCTGAGTCTTTTAATCAACCCTTGGCAAAACAAAAAAGGACAAAACAATTACCTTTGCCATTCCTTTTTTTTCCTGATAGGACTCCTTCCTCCATTCTTGTTAATGACATTTTGCAGTTTCTCCTCAGACAGTGAATCCCATTAATTATGCTCAGGCTTAGATCTTTGATGGATTTAATCTTGTATATTACAAGCCAGTGACCCCAAAATGCAAATAGCCTATGAGCCATTTGTTGAACAGCAGCCCCCCCCTCCTCCTCTATGCCTTTTTGCAAATTAGGTGCTGTATGAAAATCTGAATATCATCATGCCAAATGAGCCTAATGCAAAACAGCAACTTATCAAGACAAACGATCTGTCAGTCTACATGGAAAATTGCATCATAAATAATCATGCCCCATTGTTTTTGAGGGATAAAGGAGAATAACAAATCCTCCAACTTGTCATCCACATGATGGGGATACTTTCCTTGATGGAAAGTACTTAACAAAGACATAGCGGAATGACTGTTGCTGAGGCAGACTTTTTACTATACCAATTATTTGCTTGAACCATTACTCATTGGCAACAAAACTTTTATAGAAAGAAAGATCAATCTTAGCTTTGACCTTGTTGCTCTCTTACAATTTCTTTGTTAGTATCCATAAACAAAAGGGTGATAAGATGAAGGTCAAACAAGTGGCATGAAGGTGCACCTTTCAAGCCACTCAATTTGTCTCGTGTAAATCAAGTACTCTTACCATTACCAGGGCTGAACTGGGATAGAACTGAAGACCATTGGTCAACGTTATCTGCCAGTAATTGGACCTTGTGGAGAGCAGATCTGTTTGCCAGGAGGTGCTGTAGCTCAATCAAAATCCCAGAAATTCTTTTTTATCAAGGTGACAAAAAGTCAATGTAATTGTTAGTGAAGTTTTTCAGGTAATTTTTTCAGGTGATAAAAACACATATATACTATGCATTTTTATCACCGGACAAAAAACAGTTCAAACAGTTCAAATGAAAAAAAAAACATTCATTTATATCAAATCATATCGAAGTTTAAAACTTCAAGTTTGCCCAGAAATAAAAACGTAGTCATTATTTCACCCCCTACAAAGACAGGTTGTAAGCAATTTATCTTTTTTCTTGTTTATTTTTGTTTAACTCATTTAAAATGCCACAGGAAAATAGGTTTATAGTTTTCACCCGAACACCTGTAGCATCAATTGAAGGGCATGAAATGTTTCCATAGCTCAATTGGCATAATCACAGCTATTTTCAGTCATTTCAACTATGTTTCAGCTTGTTAGCTGAAGCCTACTTCATAGGGAATGCAGTTTGATCAATGGTTTCCATACATACATTGAGTTATTGAAGTTGTTGACAAGGCCTGGTCCCTCCCCAGGAGTTGGATAGCTCAAGCAGGGGTTTTCAATGTTGCATATCATACCTTGAAGCCACGGTAGCACACCAGCCGATGGCATAGCTTTGTTAGGGTAGTGGCCTTCAGAAAAATAAAATGGAGAAATGTCTTCAATGAGTCAGAAAAAAAGCTATGTTATGAATTACTACATCAAATTGGATCTCAAGTTCTGTGATAAGAAATTAATTTTACTTCTAGTTTCTTACTTACATTGTCCTTTGAAAATTGGCTTGTTTGTGGACCGCACCCACACCAGAATAAAAAAGAGGAAAAGGGGCCAAAGTACCTCAATAACAAGCCGCACCTGCACAGATGTTAGAGAGCTCATCATTAGCTAATATAATGTTATGCAAGAATATTTTCAGTGGTTCAATCTGAAGTTCAAAGTTTATCCCATCAAGTCAAGTCAAGATGGGGTGTGACTGGGTAAAAGGGTCAAATTTAATTTGGTTCAATAAAGGCCAAATACTTGGAAAACATTAAATGGTTGGTGGTTCATTTTGCATTGATGTTACCTTTGTCAGATAAAGAATACATTTTGAATGGAAGTGATGTCACAGTGAAGCTGTAGATAGCAGGCGTACCTAAGATTTTATAACAAAGGAATGAGTCACAGCTCTATATAGGGGTGGGATGGCGTGGTGCAGGGGGTAGAACAATTGTCTTAGGAACTGATAATTCCTGGTTCAATTCCCAGCTCCTGGTGTGTCGAAGTGTTCTTGAGCAGTAAGACACTGAACCCCTAACTGCTCCGCTGGTGGATGGCAGCCTACTGCTCATGGCCCACCCATGACGGGTTAATTGTAGGGAATAAATTTCTCCACAAAGGATTAATAAAGGATAAATTATTATTAAAAATTTGTATGTGTGAGTGTGTGTGTGTGTCCATTTGTGTTTACAACAGAGTAGTAAGTCATAGTCCATATCTTTTGCTGTTAGACTTGCTATTACTGTAAGCACTTACTGGATTGAGAGAACAACCTCAGATTGTGACTCCCCAAGCCAAAGCTATCACAAACTCCTTATCTTCTATTTGACAACCTCAATCCTCTTTCGGAGCAAGAGTACAAACCACTTCCTTTCGGTAATACACCCACTTTAAAACCTGCTAGGAGGTACACTATCCTGTGTGACAAACTATGCTTTTATTTTAACCTCAGGAAATGGGTGAAGAGAGGAACCAGCAAAGTAGAAATGGATGACCTTAAGGACCTGAAGACTCTTTGTTCACAGAGGTTGTGTTCTCATGTTTTTTCTCCTCAGTTGGCTTTGTTATAAAAACGAGGTACTAAGATCTGATCCTCCACAGTTATTGAGACATCACAGATTTCTTCTTACAAAATATGAAAGGGTATGCGTTGCAGTCTTAGAGGCATACACTTCAATAGGCTTAAGGCCTACTTAAATCTGGAACAAAATATTTCACATTTTAGGGCGTGCACCCCTAAAGTACGTTTTTTTTCCTTTGTTCCTCCAATTGGGTATAATATACAACGATGTGTGCCATTCGACTAAAACACATAATGCCGTAAATAAAGAAACACAAATACTGTGCTAATCTTCATATTATACATCATCCACCTCATTTTATCATGCTATCAGCAATAAACACCTCGCTGTCACATGAGTTGACCTAGTGTGCATAGACACTAAGTTCAAAATTCTTGAGCTGTGAGAAAGAATGATCCTTGAAGCAATTTCAGGCCAACAAAACTCTACATTGTCCTGTGTGGTATCTGATGACCCAGACTGCCAAAACACATTGAGTATCTCCAGAGCAGCTGATTTTCTACTCAATGTCCAAGGTCCGATTGATCAATGATGACACGTGCAGCAAATGTAGCTCCTATCACAATAATGATTTAGACAAGTCGGCTAGGATATGAGATTGCAGAAAAAAAAGCAATGATGGAGATATACTGCTTCAACATGTGACAACTTTGAATGTAGGAACCTATTCAACAAAACTCCTCACTCCAGCATAAATACTTCCATACTATATTGTATGAGCCTATGACAGCAGGTCCAACGTCTCCATGGAGAAATTAGATCGTTTCATGCCAATAAATGTCGAAGGGAGAGGTCTTCAGCAGGACGTCTGAAGGGGCTGTAGGGGAGCCGTGTAAATTTTGGTCTATTTGACAATTTTTCACAAAATTAAATGTCTTTAGAATAGAAATTAGCATGAATCCAATATGTTGTAGCGACTGGATAAAAGGACGCATAAGATAACTAGGTATGTTTATACATGGCACTAGGCCCAGTTTAATATGTATTGGGGTTTGTTCTTTGTCTCTCATCAGCAGACCGAGAGACTTGATCATAATCCATCCTCAAATGCTTATTCACTCTTTATTCCCAGATGTAAACAGGGCCATGTGAGGGCCAACCTTGAAGCAAACAAAGCCTCAAGCACCACCCGTTATGTTTTGTACCTATCATAGAATTGTTTAGAGCATCAGAGCGAACCACTGTTTCATCAACAAAAACATTCATTCTTCATTACCACTGCATTGCCTGGACAAGGCAGCCTGGGATGGAGTCAAATTCCTGCTCTAAATTATATTTTAACCCCACCATGTGGAATAAATATTGGGGTTCAATATATTTAATTTAGTTGGGTAAACAGGCATGAAGAGAATCATTCAGTTGCTGATTGCTGTCAATGAATTGTAGATGAGAAAATGGCGGAAAGCCTTATTGTATATATTTCTTTAAAAAATATATTGAATTTCAAATTCAGCCATTTAATTCCTTCTGCATGTCAGAGAGTATGTAGTTCTGCTGAGGGGGTGAATTATCATAATGTATTCCAAAGAAAGGGAATTGAGAGGGAGCACAGATCATGGGGACTTTCTCAGTGTCTGGCTCCCCAGGAACTGCCATCAGACACCAGCGTCTTTGTGAATAGATAATCTCCTCCTATGAAATTATGTGAAATACTGGACCATAAAATCAGTTTCATGCCTGTTATAAAGTCTTAAAATGCTTGGTGAGGCATTCGTATAATTGATCATTAACCTCCGCAAGCCCTCCAGAAGTACCAGTGTCCTTGCTAACTCCCACTGGTTTTGGTCAATGACAACATTTCATGTTGATGTCAGCCAAATATTCCACATTCTACGCACAGAATGGACATTAGCCTATTTCCAAGAGAAAGAGAGGTTGCATGCCTCTTTTTATACAAGGTGATATCACTGCTGGTCTTTCAGCTGAATGACAAAGCAAAGAATGAAAAAAAAGCTTGACTCGTATTAAGTTGTAAAAACACAAAAAAAACATTGTTATTTCAAGAAAGTATGAATTTGATGATGGCTGACCGCTATGCTAAAACCGAACAAGGGAGAGAGAAAAAAAAAGTCGACAGATGAAACTTCGATTATCCCTGCAAAGGATGATATTAAATCAAAGACGACCCTACGGCTCTTTGTAACTGCTTTGTCTGCAAAACATATGACTCATTGGCCAATTAAAATTTGATTTGACCCTTGAAATGCACTAGCTCTGACACACCATGTTATCTTCCTGCAGCATCTGACCTCTTCGACAGTGGGGCTGATATCATAGGTAATATCTGCGGTATATCATTGCCTGGTGCCATGTGTAAACTACCATGTGCCTTGACATTGGGGAAGTAATGACTCAGCGTGAGCGAAGTGGTGAGCAAAGAGGCATTATCACTGGGAATCTGAAGTCTCAACAGCAATGTCGAGTTTGATTGAACAATAAGAAGTTGAAAAGTCACAACTGCACAAGTAATGTGTAAAGTGACAAAAGGTCTTAAGTGTGACAGTAGTTATAGTGTTGTTTGACACCAAGAAAAAAATAAAATAAAATTTGATAAAATTGTAATTAATTTAAATGAATGAATACTTTCAGACTTCACTCAGCCTACGAGTGATACCTCTTCACCATGTCAAAAGTTTTCTTGAACTTGAGTGCAAGGGAGCTGCCGCACTCCGTCAGATGCTCAGGTGACTCTGACAGGGAAAACGACGGCATGCTTGTAAAGCTACAGCACCGGGGCGCCCCCTCCACACTCCCATCAACGCATCTTGCAAACATCCGCTTTCCTTCTAATAAGATGGATGAACTGATGTTAACTAATGGAAAAAAATTCAGAATTTTAGCAGATCTGCCGCCCTATGATTCATCGAGTTCTGGCTTAGTGGTCACATCCTGGACATCACAATTCATCTGCTGGGCTTTCAACTTTCCTGCACAGACCACAACATGGAGCTGAAAGGAGCAGGGGTGGGAGAAGAATCTGCTTTTACATGAACAGAGGTTGGTGCACAGATGTCACAGTGTCAAAGAAATAATGCACACTTGGAGACCATACTTATTAATTGCGTGCCATTTTGTTCTCCACAAGAGTAAACCTCCTCCTTTATCCTGTTCAGTGTTTACATCCCACGTCACGCATGTTTGTAAGGCTAACATCTGGCAACAGCAGGCTCACTAGATAACTGACATGGAGCAGAAAAATCCAGACCCCGTGCCCTTTATTCCTGGTAATTTAACAGAACAAAACTTTAGCTACAAACTCCCAAAGCACAGAGACCATGTTCAGTGTCCGACCAGATTTTAAAGGATGCCTATCAGTCTGTCCACCATACAGCCTAAGGGTTCTCCGATCCCACATCAAACAGCTATGCCAGGCCAAGGAGAAAGGATGCAGAAGTGGGGACAAAGTCCTGTGCTGCCAGGCCAAAACTCAATAATAAAGGAGCTCAAAGCAGCAAAGAGGTACCACTCAGACGCTGAACCGATTTTAACCCTAACAAAACCTGTATCAGCATGGACAGGCCTGGAAGACGTCACAAAATACAAGATTTTGCATGTCATCAATTGGTCAACAAACTGAGTTTTATTAAAAGTTTGATGTCACATTTACAGTTCTCATCTGCTCCAACTCTGACTCCAAACATCTAACACACCGTGTTCCTTCTCCACTCCTGCCAACTGACACCTCACCATCATTCAGGTTCTGAGGAGGATTAGGGCCACCTCCTAAGGGCACAGGACACTTGGAAGGCTCCAGAACCATAGCATACCATGCTCCTACCTGAGGGTCTGTGCTGATCAGCTGGCACCAATTTATCTTATTGATTTTCAAAAGATCACTGGAGCAGTGAAGTAGCCTCCTTCTTCAATTGCTTCATAATAATCCCAGTCCCAAAGATATGCTCCATGCTCCACGACTAAATGATTACATGGCTGTTTCCCTGACATCTGTGGTCATGAAAATATTTGAGAGGCTGGTGCGGTTACACTTGAAGGACAACACAGGTCCCCTGCTGGACCCCCTGCAGTTTGTCTATTGAGCAAACAGGTCATTGGAATACTCAGTCAACATGGGACTGCATCACGCCATCAAACGACTAGACTGCCCAGAGGTTTTATCAAAGAACCTGTTTGTGGACTTCAGCTCGGTATTCAACACTATCATGTGAGAGGGGCTCTGCACCACACTGTCCCAGCTAACAGTTTCACCCTGTATGTCAGTGGATCATTAATTTTCTGACTATACTTTTTACCCCAACGCAGGAAGTTCAGCCTGCCTAAGGAGCTAAGGGGCAGGATCTAAACCGCAGCCATCCAGTCTGTTCTCTGCACCTCCATGAATGTCCAGTTTCATTCAGCAACAAAATGGGATGGGAACAGAGAAAAGACAGGACCCGACAATCAGGATTGCAGAGAGCTGCCAAACTGCCCTCTAATAAGGATTTGTGCTCTTCCAGTCAGGAACAAGACAATAAACATCACTGCCGACGCATCACTTCTGGGACAAAACCTATTCTCTATTCTCTCCCCTTGTATGAGATACAGATCACTGTATACCAGAGATCAGACATTGGAACAGCTCTTTTACCACAAGTCATTACAAGTCACCACAACAGCATACATGTCCTGGTAAATTTGTACCTAATCATCACTTCCTCAATGCAGATTACATCTTAATTAAAATAGAGACTTCATAGTACCATATATTGTTACTATATGTTTCTCATTGTATGTAGTGTGATACATATTAGGGTAAAAATATACATGTTGTATTCATACAAACATATTTTCTCAGATTTTATTTACTTTGCATTACCTCACTGACCACGATATTCACTTGTGATATTACTCAACTTCCGTCCTGTTGTCCAGTTATTGCTGACTCACGACAGTACAAGATGTTACCGTGTGACGGAACCTAAGTCCTTATATGTACAAACATACCTGGCCATTAAAGCTGATTCTTATATGGGTCTCACACCCAAATTTTAGTGCACAAACTGCTTGTGTACCTGGGCTGAATAGTATATATGGTGATAGGACATGATGTCATACTGATGGCAAGTAGAAAGTTTTATTAAAAGAGATAGATTGTTGAAAAGAGGAGCAATGTAACAATTAAAAATGTCATCAAAAGAAGAAACACTTTGTGAAATTTGATGAGTTTCAAATTTGAGATGCCTTGGTATGGAGCCCAGATTGTTTCACGTGTTTTAAAAGTGAGTAGACGAAAGGACCCAGCAAGAGAATATGCCGGTCGAACTTGGTATTTAACGCAAATCTCTCACCTTCTCATTCTATTAAGAGTTTGTTAGATCCAAAACTACCGTAATGTGACGTAATGTGCACATGAGTTCAATCTTCAAATATTGAAGGTGACACTTTGAAGTGGTCAGTATTAAGGTAAGATTGCACTTGTTCTCACTGGAGGAGTTAAAGGCAGCTTACATCTAAGGAAGACAATTTTCGTCCTGAATCCCCCTATTACCACTCTCCCCCAACAATAATGTGCCTGCCCTTGATAACACAATTGTGGGACCGCACCCTTATTTTCCTGCCAGTGCTCACCAATTTTTAGTAGATATAGGTTGATTTGTAAAAGGGGCTGGTGAGCAGAAGTGTACCTTTTGTCTCTTCCGTAGAGTGAAGTTCTTCCACAGGAGCAGAGTGAACTGCGTCAGGAGACCCATTACAGCTTATCCTGGCAATATCCTGCCAAAGCGTCTCTATGGCAACCGGCCCACTTAATAAACCCTGGAGGGGATAAAAGACAGTTTGGTTTTAATACAGAGAAACACTGCATCTTGGGGGAGTGCCACTACTCATTCACTTTCTCAGGCCTTGGGACTTGTGGTGCAGCACCTGTTCTAAGAATTATTATCACCTAAACAAGCGAAACCCAGGACGGACCATGTCTCAGCATGGGGAGGTTACACATTTCTGATTTATAATATAAGACCTTTACCAAAGAAGGATTTTTTTTGGCTCAATCTAGCAGACTGTGAGTTTTGTGAGACTGTGAGTAGAACAGAGAAGGAAAGTAAATGTCATTCAGTCTCATTAATTCCCTCCATGCCAATAATGCTCGTTGCTTTCAGTTGTCCACCGTGACAGAACTGATAACTACATGGGATTTTTTCATCATAGTTCACATGGACCAAAGACCATCTTGCAGTATTTATTGCCTGTTATTTTACCACTTAACACTGGTTATACAGATAATAAACATATAGATACGCCTTGGCAGTTTTACACTTAGACATCAAGTATGACCTTTATTCAAAGTTCCAAAGATTACGTTTTCTCCTTTTACAGCTTGCAATCATCACCCCGCTGTGAGACCACAATTTTACTTATACATCTGTGACATTCAGTTTTATAGGTGCCATTCAAATAGGAGCTAGTAAAGGGACTGTTTGAAATTGTCCTGTAAATAAAGGTTGCAGTGATCATGTATGTACGAGTAATCGATTTTTTTGTTGTTGGTTTTTGTTTCACATTAACATAATCCGTCATTAGATTTAGGTTGATGTTCTATGTATGACAACTGCAATCTTGAAAATATGTTTTTAGATATATTATTTTTTATATCTATGGATTTTTACTTCCTTTTTAATTTCTTTGTTTTGGGATCAATCAAGTATACTCCTTTCTATTATGTAGGCCTTTGATTTTTGAATAACAAAATTCTACAATATTAAAGCAAACAATGGTATATTTCAACATATAACATAGATAAATGAAATATATAATGCATGACGTTATGTTATCTTTAAGTAATTGGTCAAAAGATCAATATTAAAACAACTAAAAAAAAACATCTATAAATATAGAACCTAATATGCAGTAAACTAAAAGATACAAGGTGTTTTCACAGGGTCTCATTTCTAAAACCAGTTCACATCTCATGTTTTTCATTTCATTTTGGTAAGATGAATGTATCACCAAATTTTTGGCCTCAAAAAGTCATAAAACATACAGCTATGATGGACAGTCAAGATTAGTCACCGCTAGTCTAAAATGCTGCAGAGCTCTTCAACTGGTAGTCTGTGGGGACCTAAAACAAGAGCTTGTGGATTAGCCGGAGTATGTGGGGATGGGCATTTTAGCCCACGGGCAGTCCTGACAAATGTGCCACCTTTTAATGCTCCATTTCCTCTCCAGTTAAAGGTTCCATCTTCCCTCTGTGTGTTTACATTATTTACTGCTATGCCATGGATGTTTTATTTACTGGCGTTATGGCTCTCTGAGGTTAAGGCCTCCTTACTCCCAAATGGATACATAAGTGCTCTGATATTCTAAAGAGTTTCCAAGGACATCCAACAATCCAATACTTACCCGTCCTGGAGTTGTAATAACAAATACCCTTCCAACTGACCTTTTCTGTTTGTTTTGTTTTTGGGTAGTATTAATTGATTTGCTGACATCAGTGAATCTTACCATGCTTAAAATACGGCATTAATTCAAGTGTGCAATACGAGGAGCAGCTATTTGTTTTATACAACATTGTTTGCTTTGGCGTTTAGCTCAATCCTTACCTACGAAGATGTGCTAGTTATGGAAATATTCAAGGATGGAGTGTACTGAATCGTTACATGGAGGTTTCATATATGCATTAGCACTCAGTTCTATCAAATATGTGTATAATTCAGTATATGCTGCATTACCATGGACAAAACAGACAGTTTGGTACCACTTCTACTCATAAATCACAAACATAAAGGGTATACAGCATGTCTAGGAACTTGCTGTACCCTTATGTGCAAGATGTTTTTGGGTTTCAGTTGTGTTTGCATCTCAGAAAAAAATGTGCTGTAAAAAATCTTGTGTGTGTGTGTGTGTGTGCGTGTGCGCGTGTGCGTGTGCGTGTGTGGGCGAGTCATGTGAAAAAGCCCACCTCAAGGACTTTTTTCATTCTACATCTAAAGAACAGATGACAGAATTACAGGAGACAGTAGGATTGGATGTGATTTGCATTGCAGCTGGAGTGTTACAAAACAATGAATATGGTTCCCTAGAGAACAAAAATAAAGTGGAGTCTTTTTCAGATCGCTTTAAACTTCTTACATGGACCGACTGAAATAAGATTTTTTTTTTTTTTTTTTTTTTTCCCCAAAGCTTTCTTATTCATCAATAGACTGTGGCCAATCCATGCAACAGCTAGCCAAATAAAGTAAGATACAAGAATCAGTAAGGGGAGGAGAAATGAAGGAATGAAAAACATAGAGAGAATTAAAAAAAAAAAAAAGGGTATCATTGCAGACCCAAAGATGATAGAAAGAGTAAATTGATATTTATCATAGAGTGAAAAAGCAGAGGACACTGTAGAATGCCAGTGACATTTGCTGCAAACGACCTGCTGTCGCCCTCTAAAGTGTCTGAAGGTCCAGGAGCTTCTTAATCCAATTTGTAATCTCTTTCAACCACTGAGCCCTCAACCAAACTCAATGCAGAGAACTTTTTTCAAAATGAGGGCACACTTAAACACTTAAATCATACATTCCATATTCAAAATTATCTGCCCAGTTATAGCTCGTCTACCCTGATCAGGGTTTTTTTTTTCCTTTTCCTCTCAGCCATTTATTTTTAACAGGTTCAACAGAACCTTATTTGATATCTCACCATATTTCACCAGGGCATAGGGATTATTCAACTGGTCATAATTGGGTGAACCAACTTGCAGCTGTTAAGCACTGCCACCAATTGTGTTCCATATTTGTGAGACATTTATTTTATGAAAGTAAAAAGAACCTGAGCTGGTGTTTCGAGAAGCAGATTAATTTGTAATATTCTTCGATCAATCTTGATTTATGTGAATGGATTCTGACAGTCCTGTTCTAAAATACTTTTTGTTGCATGATTACATATATATATATATATTAATTACACTTGTTTTCATATCACAATTGGTAATTAAATGCTGAACATTTGTTTCATGGCACCAGTTTGAGTCCAGTCAACCGTTGACTGAATGTTTGGACTCTCTTCCTGTCTTTTTTTGCACTTTTTTCCTCACTGTCATACGAAAGCTGAAATACAAAATATTTATTTATTTTTGAAAGAAAAAACAGGCACTATAAAAAGGAGTGAAGTTACAGTCGGACGGCCTTTGTCACATTGATTTACAAATAAGGAACAGTACACATCAAGTGGCAGCTTTTGGAAACAAAGACCCATTTTGTCACAAGTGTCACAAGGCTCGCTGGTGCAATGAATATGTGTTGGACAGATTACATTTTTTGGTTATAGGAAGCAAGAAAATGATTAATAGGTAAATTAGTTATGTGTGCACTCACAGAAGCGGTGGTTGAAGATTAAAACAGACTCTGTTGACTTAATCAAGTCTGGCAACTTGTCTCAACCACCAGGGGAAGACTGAACTGCTGCTTTCCTAAACTAAAGTACAACAGAAAACCTGATTGCAAGGAAAGCAGCAGGCAGTTGCCATCCTAATAGCCACTCAATGACAAATATAATATAGAGTGTAAGAGCAATAGTGATTTATGAGCACTAACAGGGAGCCACCAAGAGCCATGAAAAGTGGAGTGACACTAAAAGCTGATTGACAATCAGACAAGCAACTGCATTTGGACTTCACTACTACTTGTGTGGTAGAAAAGATAGTCAAAAAAAGAGATAACCACAGCCTTTATAGGGGTTTGGGTGGATACTTATGTTAGGCCTGTTCTGTTTGATGTTATAAGTTTTAATATTTATGGCATGGTATGTCCTTAAAAACAGATGTCAAATTAGGATGAAGCTACCTGCTGGCTTTACAGTTCAGAATATAAAACACCAAGCAATCTGGGCAATACTTTTTGCTATGATCCTGCAGCTTTATTTACTCTACTATTTACTACTACTTTATTTACTTATCTCCTGTGGACTGATTACTCGACTAACAAAAAATGGGAGTTGGACAAAATCCTGGTAACTTTTATGTAACTTGCTTATTTACTTATTTGCAATCTTAATAACCTGGGGAAAGAATTTCCTGGTAATCTCAGTGTTCTCCGTTTTCGCTGCATCTTATTTCATTCATGTCAGGCTGATGACATTCTGTGAAAGGGACCAAGGTAACTGTACCACAACTCTTCCCTACACTGGGTCATTTTGTGTCGTTAACTCAAACTCCCACTTATTGTCTTTCTTCACAAACATTCTCAAGAGCCCGGACCTCGTCAAATAACTATACAATTTTTCAACAACGGAAGCAAAGGCCCCTCCTTCAGCTGCCACCTTATCGTAGTGGAGAGGTTTGCAAATCCCAGTGATCCTAGGAGCTATGGTGCCGGGTGTTTTATGCCCCTGGAAGGGTCACCCAAGGCAAACAGGTCCCAGGTGAGGGACCAGACAAAGTGCAGCTCAGAAGACCAACCATCTCTATTCCCCTGCCCGGAGGTGGGTAACTAGCACCTCCCCCCTCTCTTCCCTTGTTTTCAACACCCAGGACAGGGGCCAAGGGGTTCGGGTGTAGTTTGAGCTGAGCGGTGGACTGAGCGGGGGACCTTGGCGGTCTGATCCTGGCGGTCCGGAAGCTGGTTCTTGCAACTTGGAATGTCACCGCTCTGGGGTGGAAGGAGCCTGAGCTGGTGCGCGAGGCCAAAAGGAAGACCCAGGACACGCTGGAGAGACTATATCTCGAGGCTGGCCTGGGAACACCTTGGGATCCCGCCAGAAGAGATGGACCATGTGGATGGGGAGGGGGAAGTCTGGGCTTCGGATATGAAGCAGAAGATGGATGGATGGAAAACAAAAGCACGTAGCAATAAAATAAATGAGTGTGCCAGCGCACATCCTTTTTAACATTCGGTAATGCTGCAAGTGTTTTCCACCAATCAGTGTTGCACAGGTATGCCAATAGGCAGAAGAGACTGACATTTTTTCTGTGCCCCTCAAAGAATTCCGGGCAATTTGAAAAGCACTATCCCAAGCTCACACCCTTTTCCAAGGAAAGTTTGGGTCTGATGGAAAAAAAATTTCCCCGGCTAATATCTGTGGAAATGCACTGGGCCTTTCCAGAATTGCAGATAATTCCCTGAGGCAAGTTCCTGCACTGGAAAAGGGGCTAATCATTATTCATTCATTCATTCATTCATTCATCCATCCATTCATTCATTCATTCACTCATTATCTGAACTGCCTTTCATGTAATCTGAAAGTGATGGAGCCAGAAATACTCAATTTGACCTTTAACATATTTTTGGACTGTGGGAGGAAATGGAGAAGCAGGATAAATCCTCAAGAAAGGTGAAACATTAGAATGGTTATCACTTGACAATGCGATTGCCCCGCTGCCAAGGATACTTGGCCAGTAAAGCTGGAAGAATTTTGATCATTGGGTTAAAGAGACACAGAAAAAAAGGGGACTTGGACTCTTTTGCCATGGATTCCTTTTTTTTTTTTTTTCAAAAAATTCATTCTGCCTGGGCTTTCTTTAAAATGTGGTAAATGCATCCAGGAACATTTAGTTGTGTCTTTATGATTGACCATGACTTAGGGTAAAAATCAACTTAAAAAGATGTTGAGTATGAATGGTTGCGTATGAGAGATGACTGAATTGATTTGTCTGTGTACTCAGTTAACCAGGTGTCAGCTCCTCATTTACCCAGGGCAACTCTCTTTGACCTTGATCAACTGAAATCAATTTTGCACTGTATTACGACTAGTACAACAATACAGTCATAGCAACCTTTTTGCGTACATAATTATTTGGAAGATGATCTATTTTGTCAGCCATTTCCCTGTAATCTACAAATTGAAAAACAGCAGAACTTTTAAATTGGTAACGAGGCAGTATTAGATAAAACTGACAATATAACAGAATAACACAAGAATCATGTCAATTTATAACAAATTCACTTTTTAAAATGTAGTGGGTATTTGATATGCCTTTTTGGATGTTTTTTATAATAAAATGAAGGAGATCAGCAATAATTCTCATAACTACAGAAAGCGCAGCGACATACTGCTTGACACTGAATGTAGGGAATGTCTCTTATTGAATGTTATACTGGAGAATCTCCTCACGACTGTTTGGCAGTTTTTATTTTTTTACCATCCAGAGAGATAATCTACATTTGCACCAATTTGACAACCTGTTAGACAACATGTGAGTTTCATTCAGCTCTGGGTAAATTGTGTGAAAGGATGAGGACTAAATTGCACCTCAGTAAATTTCATTACACGAGTTTCTTTGGCAACATTTAGGGGATCTTCTCAAGCACATGTTTTCACCAACTAGGAATATTACAAATGGCACTAAGCAAGGACTCGCACCTGGAGCGTGCAGGAGGTCGAGCCTGATTGTAATCATGAGGAGCATAATGTTAATGCTTTACTCAATTTAGTAATTTTCAGGAAATTGACCAGCGCTTTTCAAACATGAGCAAAATTGGAATTTACATCCAAAAGCCAGAAGGGTCAAATCTGGTTTGCTTGGATCAATTTGTTCTCAAGTTCTTGTTCTGAAATAAGGTTCATATAATCATAGCAAAACTGAGAGCAAACAGAAAAAGCTCCATTCTGTCTAGAACCTATTACTGACACTGTGTCAGTAGGCTAATTCCAGATAATTTGTTTTGAAGAAGTAATAGTTCTTAGTAGTGGTAGTGGTTTTGTAAAGGAGTCCCAAACACATTCAGCAACTATTGACAAATTCATTGGAGAGAAATTAAACTGCTAAAAAGATAGGACACGTGTCTTACAATAATTAAGAAATGTAAATCAAAGATAATTGTTTTTGGATATGTACTACAAAGGTATACAATCAGTTATCCATTCACATCTTCCCCACCCATGCTTAGTGTAAATCATTAATGTGAAAGTAACTGCACAAACTTAAGCTCAGTCTTTTGCTTTTGTTCAGTCTTTTTTGGATTTCTTAAAAGGTTTGCTTTCGATAGCAAATACATTACTTGCGATGTAAATGGAGCTGTCTGTATTAATTTACTGCACTGCAGACAAGACAGACACTTGATTTTCTCACAAGAGTGTGAAACACGAGCTGCAAGAAACTGTAACGGAGCAGACCAGGTTGTGCAAGGCAGGAAGGAGGCAGGAAACATGGCTACAACTTGGGTCAAGCAAGCAAAAAGTAATACTAAAAAACATCCTACCTCCAAACTCCTACGCCCATTTCCGTGTCAAAAGACGTAATGCCAGTTTCAACAGCTTCTCTTGCTGACTTAATCAACAAGACATGCCTTCAATATTGGTGTTTTCCTCTCAGTCCTTTCCATGATCTGCTCTGCCAGTCACAATCCTTTTACCTGGAGTTATAAAGTATGTAAATGACCTCTGCTGTGCCTGTCTTAGTGACTGTAGCCACAGTAATCCAGCCCGGAAGCAAACAGGTGGTGTACATTATGCAGCATGTTCCCTGAGGCATCGCCCTGAAGCATAACAACCCGGTTTGTTGCTTGCTGTGTCATCTATGAACTTTAAGATGCATGGAAGGTAAACTTGATATTGCCCCCATATATGTCTAGCCTCTTTTTGCAGTCAGGCACTGTGAACATTATTCTCAGGAGGTGTGTGGCAGTGCGGTCTGAAATATATTCATCTGTTGATGTAGTACAAATTATTCATAAACTAATTAGTCCCTTAAATTTATGTTTTTAAGCTTTGAGGCAATCAGTTAAGAATTCGGAAGCCATGTGGGATCAGGGGAGGTGTGTTTATTTGCCATGAAATATAGGACCAGAAAGGATTTGGTTTTTTGATGATCAGCTGGATGTATTCTATGGCAGGTGTATTGAATGAGAAGGTTTATGGAAACTAGACAGATATAATTTCTTGGCAAAGGGACTGAGTTTATTATACATACATATTGCTGAGAAAGTAGGAAATAAGGTGGACTTACATGAAATTGTATTTGTATGTTAATTAGAAAAAATGGAACAATGCAAAAAAAAATCTATATGGACTAAATATATAAAAGGCTAACATTAATCAGAATTTACTTTTTAACAAAAAAGACTTATTTAACTCTTGTAATGGGCGATGGACTCCACACACTAATATTAACACTTTATGAAACTGCCTTTTTCTATACTCTTCCTCTGAGAAACCTTTCTTTTAAATCAAGTTTTTACCATTTACTAACATCCAACTACCTCTGAACCCACTGAATCCCAATCTTTGAGTAACACTGAAGAATTTAATACCCCAACATATTGAGAAAATGTTTGTGCTGCCTTTAGATACTTTTACTGAAAATAATCTTGATTCTAATAAATTACTATTTTGGAAAAAAGTGCCCCACTGTAGAAATTAAATCTAACTAGTCTTTTTATAAAATTTTCATCAGGAGAATGCAGTCCAGATTGTATGAAATGACTATTTGAACAGGAACTGTAACATATTAGTTTACTGACAGACTTCTTGAAATGCATCAAAGTTTGAGCAAAAGTAAACATAAGGTGTATCACTGTGTGCTTATATGTCAATTAACACCACAAAAATATGCAAGATAAAAACTTCTATGCTAGTCAAACTCAGAGGAGTTTGACTAGCATAGAGATGCCCCAAGAATACATTCAAGCATACAAGTGGTCCACCAAGTGAAAATGCACTCTATACTTTTATTTGTCAGCTTGTTGCAGATATACAGTACAAATGCATGTTGCTATGACCATTTCAATCTGAACAACTGAAAATGATATGGGCGCTGGGCAGAGATTGACATACAACAGCTTTATAGAGGTGTCACAGTTTGCCTTCCCATTCCTGTTAGCAAATTAAGTAATGATCCAGAAAAAAAATTGAAAAACTGAAGAAAACAAATAACAGCTCTCCTTGACAGATGCTGTTGCCTCCATGTCACTGCCAGCCACAGTTACCATTGTATTTGTTTTGACTTGAGCCAATACAGCCCACACAGACTGCAGAGGCACAACAATGCGTTCTTTTTTGATAAACAGTTTTTTTTTGTCTTGTTTTTGTGTTTGTTTGTTTGTTTGTTTTTTTTTCTCCACCAGTGCAGGGACTGCGGTGAGAAAACCAGCAGCTCGAAAATACAATTCCAGCAGAAGAAATTTTTACAAATGTAAATTATTCAGGATTCTATAGTCATCATCAGAGAAAGACTAAATGTTTAAATCCCTGCACAGATGCCTTGTGTAGAAAGAAAAATTTGGAGAGTTCCCTGACAATGCTTTTCTTACAACTTTGTTCGCCTACAATTCACCAAAAAGGGGGGGGGGGGGGGGGGGGGGGGGGTATTTGGTATTAATAGACAGAGGGGGCTTTGACATCAGGGGGAAAACGGATACATCTAATCTGTATCTCAGCTTGTCTTCAGTGGTCTAACCATGGGTTGCTTCACTTTTACAAAACCAACCTCCCACTGAAAATGCATGCAGCTAGGTGTTTGGTGATGAAACAAAATTTCGACCACTGCATTTAAAAACTATTAGGTTGATTGTTGATCAAGATGAATTGATCAGAGCACACAGCATATCTCAATTAAAGCATGAAATGAATGTAACAAAAATAAATGAAAATTATAAAGGTGCATGAGGGGTCAATTGATACATAATACCTATCCATCAACAGCTGCAGTGATATTTGGTCCCATTGAACAAAGTGCTGCCAATAGACTGGGGAGGCAACAAGCGGGACAAATTGGCTTTCATTGTGGCTGTCGCTGCAAGCAATGTTTGCATTGACGAAAATACACCTGCCCACTCCCCAAATTTTTAGCAGTTTGATGTAAATTTAGAAGCCAGCTAACATTATAGTACAGTTTTAGAAAATGATCGAAGAATTCTTTCAAACAGATGTGTGGAGAATTTCTGAGATGAAGGATCTCATTTGTTTTCGACTGTATTATAATGAGTCTATGTAGGGAAATTATGTCTTGGCCCTACCAACATCAAGCAAATTGGCTCTCATCTGACTCTAAATATCTGATGGATGAACATATTACAAAGTATAGATGCAGCCACTTTCTTCAAGAAAATTATCACTAAATTATCACGTTTTGGGAAAAGTAGACTAACACCAACAGCTTCTGAAGTAGGCTGGTGTTGTTAGTGGGAGATGTTATACAGAATACTGAGTTGAGGAGACTAGCTATAACATCATAAATGGAAGCAAGAAAAAAAAAAAAAAGAATCTCTGCTTCGTGTTGACAGACAGTGATCAATGAGCTAACAGTCCACCAGGCCACAGCCAGTTGTAACACCTGCTGCCATGTTGGCACCAAGCACTGCAGAAACAATAATGCCAAGTAAGCCAAGCATGCTGACTGAAAGTCACAACCATCTGCAGCTGTGGTGCCGCTCTATGAATTCAACTGGCTGTAACACCCACTTTGGGCAAAGATTTGCATTCACAATGTTGTTAAGTTTCTCACTTTAAGTGCTTTTCTGTCCTTCTTTCTCTTTCTCTTTTTTTCTCTTCTTTCTGTTTTCTTTCTCCATTATCGACTGCTTATCCTTCACTTAAGGGCACAGGGATGCTGGAGCCTATCCCAGCAGTTATTGGGTGAGAGGTGGGGTTCACCCTGGACCAGTCGATAGCACGGCCACATATCGACCCTCCCCTTCTATTCACTCTCATTCACACATCAGGGCAATTTTTTTTCTAATTAGAATAGAAAAGTTATTGTTTAGATGAATGACAGACACCTAGCTGGAGATAGCAGTAGCAAGGGTCTCATATGTGAGAAGGCTTAACTTTTGCGTAAATGAAACACACAGTACAAGTGCCAGCAAGAAGGGAGAGAATACCATAAACACAGGAATAATATGGTTGTGTTTTTGTCAAAAAAGGAACCCATAAAAAGGTTTCAAAAGAGGACAGTATGTTTTTTGGGGCTGGAGAACGGATCAATGGGATTTACATTGATTTTAATGGGAAACATTGATTTGGTTCACAAACACTTCAGTTCCCGAAACCGAATCGATTCTGGCCCGAGTCAAAGAACAAATTAAATTTGTAAGCCAAGGTTCTACTGTATCATCTAATCATTATCTGCCACAGTTAATGAAGGTTTTGGAATTCATGTGATGGGTCAAATGGCAAAAAGTGAAAAAAAATAAAATAAAAATAATGTTGTACAAATACTGTTACAAGGGGGGAAAAAAAACACTTGCCATTTACAACTTCAGTAACAGACTGTGGGAAGAGTCTGTTAGTCTCCCCATTTACAATTCATATGTAACATCCCCTTTTATTGCTTAGGCAGCAAGAAGAGGTTATTAAAATTCTGAACCAGAATTTCATTTTTAAATCATAGTTAACAAACAATATCCACATCATAGAGTGCAATTAAAGCATTAAAAGCCTACAGGCACAGTCAGAACTCATGCAGAGTTGCAGAATAGTTACCGCCTCTTACCCAGCCAGATTGTGATTATGCTGGTGATCCATGCAATCATATTCACCAACCAAATGGATAGGTTTTCATAGAAATATTTAAAACCCAACATATGTATATGCATATATCAAACACCACAAGTACCCAATCCCTCATGCACTTCATGGTAGAGCTTTGGGCACAATGATGATAAATCAGTCAGAGGGTCCGCTTTGATTCTGTTTGAAAGGCTCAAGTGGCAGCAACACAGGTGTCTTAGTACATTATTAAAACAATGCATCATTTACAGAAGGAAGACAAATCTTGAGATGCATTCTGCTTAATAGCGCGTAACATTTATAGTCCTAAATATTCCAGCTATGTATAGATGTCAAATACTTATCAAAATAACCTGACTGGTGCTGTAGCTAAGTACTTTGACCATAGCTATTTTTCGGTACTCAGGAATATAACCATGCATTCTCAGAAAACAGCAAGACAGAGTATAAATGTGTGAATGAGAGGAACTCAGGTGGAACAGTGAGGCTACAGGGAGTGGAGATCGAGAAGTTGGAGGATTTCAGGTACTTGGGGTCAACAGTCCAGAACAGTGGAGAATGTGAAAAAGGGGGAAGAGACGGGTTCAAGCAGGTTGGAATGGGTGAAGAAAAGTATCAGAGGTACTATGTGATAGAAGACTATCAGCCAGAATGTAAGGAAAGGTTTACAAGACAGTGGTGAGACCAGCAATGCTGTATGGACTTGAAACAGTTACAGTGACCAAAGGACAGGAGGCAGAGCTAGAGGTCGCAGAAATGAAGATTTTGAGGTTCACTTTGGGAGTGACCAAGATGGACAGGATCAGGGATGAGGAACAGCACATTTTAGATGTTTTGGAGAGAAGGTCAGAGAAGCCAGACTGAGATGGTTCGGTCATGTACAAAGGAGGGAGAGTGAATATATTCGTAGACGGATGCTGGAATTGGAACTGCCAGGCAGGAGGTCTCGAGGAAGACCAGAACGAAGATTTATGGATGTAGTGAGAGTGTGAAGGTAGTTGGTGTGAGAGGAGGATACAGAGAATGGGGTTGGATGGAGAAGGTTGATTTGCTGTGGCGACCCCTGAAGGAAAAAGACGAAAGGAAAAGAAGAAGAAGGAGAAGAAGAAGATTTCCTTATTTTAATGAGTAAGTTTTGACAAACCATGACACCACAATATACATAAACACCGTTTACAAATACACACATACATAGATAAATTAAACATGTTTGCTTGTTTTACAGTACAACGTCTACATCTTGCAGGGTTACAAATATTATTGCCCCGTATCTAAAAACATAATATCCCCTAGTTTGCGTGTTACAACTGTTTTTATAACCTCAATGGCAAAAAAGATGGGCTTATTGCTTAACACATTTATTTAAATTTTTCGACCAAACTTGGAGAGGGTACTGGACAGATTCCAGGCTTCATAAATCAAAGTCAATATCCTGTGGGACATTGGAAAGCAACATGAGTCATTATTGGAAAACCTTGCATACCTTAGAGTCACTCTTCCAGGACAGATACTGTATATGTCCATTAAGGTATACCCATGAAATGGGTCATGTTTGACTAGTAATTCAGCACTTGTGATTATAATAGTTTGTTTTTTTTTCTTTACCTGTTCAACCTGCTCACCTTTTTAATAGTTGAGTTTAAAGATGTAGCTTTTAAAATAGCTAAACTCTTTTTTTCTGTTCTTACAGTGAGAAACTAGTCAACCCACCAGCTGGGATAACAGGCAGGAGAATGTATCTCAGTGGAGGAAATAATCAAGGAAAATGAATGTTTTTTTTAAATTTCCTGCACTCCAACATGCATCCAACGTCAAATGCTTTAGAAACCCTTTGCCTCCTGGAGCATGGCAGGACAGTTTAGAAGGGTATCAAGAAAGAAACAATGCACCCTTTGGAAAAATAAGAATAGCATGCAATGTCTTACTTTTTACTCCTAGGAGTTTTACATCTTAACTGTATGACTTTCTATACATCTTAACACTAGAGAACATGGCAACTGTCAAAGTAGGACTGTATGTTAGTCATATAGCATACATGAAAGTAAGAACAGTTTCCAAATATAAATAAAGTGAGGGGGTCCTTTCCAAAAGGATGTGATATGTTAGTACTTGTAGCACTTGGCAGCGCTGTGGTGCATTGCAGATATACTACATATTTACAAAGTGACTTATCTTAACTTTTCAAGTCAGTGGTACACAGTGGAAAAAATGTTCTGTCCTATAAAAAGGTAGAGAGAATGCAATGAATGAAGATGCTTCATCTACTGTATATGCATCCCAGACTTGTGCAACCCTCCCCCATCTAGTTTATCCACCCTTTATTGACTTTTCCCTCATGCAGTGAGGTGAATCCAAACAACATCTTGTTCTCAAATACAGTATGAAAAGATACAAGTCAATTTCCTGTATTCCTAGCCAGAGCTCAAGGCTATTAAATCACACTGGGATCAATTTATAACATCTGTGTTTTGTAGCCATATTGTGTAAAGAATAGGTTGCAAAACAGTGTGTGGCATTTTGTAACTTTTATGCCTTCAACTCTCCTGGTCTAGTACTTTGCTCATGCAAGATGGTCTGCGCATTTGGTGCTCGATTATTTTTGCTATTAACATAAGAAAGGAGTAGAAATGCTAGAAAATTGTTTGTTTGTCAAAAATATATGCAGCTTAATCATATTACCTTGTTTTTCCAATCAGTTAACATAATGCTGCTGAAAGGTTGGACAATGCGGTTAACAAGAGCTTTTATTTTACCCATATGTCACTTGTAAGAAGCATTACGAGCTGGTTAATAACTGCTTTGACAGCCAACGAATTAATATAAAATAAGTCTATCTGCGTCTGAATTCTTGCAGTGTTTCCTTTTGGGACCATGACCCATCATTAGCATTTGGCCATTTTCTTAAACATGGAAACAAGCATTGGATGTTGTTCACTACTCCCAAAATGAAAATATTAATTTACATTGCAGTCTTTACAGTATGAGAAATAAAGTAAATCTTACAGGTGTGCACAGTGTGTAAACGCTCTCCTTGAAAATTTTGACTTTATAATAAACATTTCAATTTAATACAACTACCATAAAAAAACGAATAATTTTATAGGTGATCCATGTTGTATAAAGGTAAACTGGATATGTTTTTCTATGTATCCACAACAGAAAATAATTTCTCCACCCAGTATACTGTCACCTTTTTTGTTTTAATAACATAATTGGATATTGAACCAAGCACTCATACAATAGATGTGGATAGACTGGAACAATAAATACATAATTAGGAACAACAAATGAGTCAATTTCTTATGCGTCCCCATCTGATAGGTGACTGAATTTTCATTTTGTGTTTTGTGTGAATCATTTTTGAACATTACAAGTATGACTCACTTCTCCCAAAGACCCACTGAAAACAGGTTTATATTATCTATTAGACCTTAAAAAAAAATCAGTTGTGTAACATTTGTCGGTCTGTTTTGGTGTCTAATAAATGCAGCCATTCAATACAAATTGTCTCATTCAAAGACTGCCTTTGTTCACTGATTTGGAAAACTTTTCACAGTTTGAATGGGAACAGGTGTTAGGCACACTTAAATGGATAACTGGTAATACTTTTAATGAGAGCACTAGAGTGGCAAACTTTTAGTAATTTCAATATTCTTTGAACAGGCCAGAAGGTCCATCATATCTGTGACTGATAATGTGTTCCAAATCGATCAAGTCAGATCATGGACAAAAATAAAGGTCAGTTAATGGTAATCAGGACACAATAATCCTAAGTTTTTGGGAGAGAGAGAGATTTGCTTTTCATTTTTTACCTGTTGGGAAAGTGATCGGAGGAAGGTGTGTATGTGTGTGTGTGTGTGTGTGTGGGCATGTCGGTGTGTAAAGCAACTGTTAATAGGGCTTATCATGTGATGGAGTAGGCCAACCCCTGTGATTTTATTTCAGGGGGTCATATATTGTATAGGATGGTGATGAAAGGGGAGTGCAGCACCCCCACAAACTGACAAATCAAATACACTCATAATAACACATTGTAGTGTTATTCAAAACATAAACACAGGATGCAAGTAGCCATGGGTTACATGTGACACATTTCTTGCATGGTCTTATTAGGTGCTTGAAATCAAACTGCTTTGTCGTCAGTGACGCACTAATACATTATTGTTTGTGACTTAAATTGAAATCCAAATGTAGTCACCAATGTGAGTGAGTGCGTGTGTGTGTGTGTGTGTGTGTGTGTGTGTGTGTGTGCGTGTGTGTGTGTGTGTGTGTGTGTGTGTGTGTACATAGACTCATGCACAATGTCTGAACAATCTTTTCTCAGAATGGCAGAGTCTTGCAGAAGGGAGCCAAGCCAGCAACTCAGTGTGCAGAAGGACAGCAGTACTTTGAAAGGCAGCCCAAAATACATACTCGAAGATGTAACAAAGATGTAATTTGTGGGTATGTCTGTCCCTTCACCAGGATGATTACACTCTTAAAGACCAAATGTCCTGTATTCTGAGATATTTAATGAACATGATGAACCCTATACATCTGAGTCAACAACTGCTTCCCTGAATGCAATAAAATGCAGCATTAAGATGCAGTTAACCTTTTTCCTCATCTACACAAAGACCAAAGCAAAAGCCTCCCCCATCCAATAGTAAGCAGGATAAGTCATCAGCTTTGCAGTTTGGCAGAAGCTGCATATTCTGGTTAGCTTAGCAAGCTTCACCAGTGAACAGGGCAGCTGTGTCGTACACAATTGTCAAGTCTGCCACTGCTTATATTTTGCCTTTTGAATACAAATTTACAAGCCTTGCCTCTTCTCTGAATTTTCCATAGACATGCAAGCCAAGTAGCAAGTAAGGCACCTTATCTTTGGAGGACAGTGTAAGGATATACTATAAATGCCATTCATTCAGCATCATGAGCTGAATTCTATAAGAATTTTTCATGACAAATTAATCTGCCCAACACACTGTAGAGAGTACAGCATATCAGTCCATTAACCAATGGTAATACTATCCATTGTTGTTGCATATTTGGAGGGGAGAAAAAATATCAATTAAAGAAATTTTCATCTAACCGTGTAGTTTACGCTCTGCATTTCAAAATTCACTGCAAGCAAAGGCTACAGTTCCTCCAAAATCATATTGATTGTGTATCAGTGCAAAAACAAGTTCTGGGATTATTGTTTTGACTCTTGTGGAGGTGGAGAGCTGTATGTTACTCCAATTAAAATGGTTACAATAATAAACACTTCTTGAACAATCCATCCATGACTAATCACGATTCCACATCCAGGTGTTTATTTATAGCTCATTAAACTAGTGGTCTAGAACAATTACATGTTGCAACACAGAAAGTATTACATCCTCCAAGCCAAGATTTTTTTTTTTTTTAAACCCTCTCACAATCAGGATCTCTCTGCTCATCAACTCCCATGACTATTGTCACATATTGATATTTAGAAAATCAAGAGATTTGGCAATACCTTCTCTTTCCTGTGATCTTCTAATTTGTATTGCAACCTTTCGCTTCTTCTATGATCTTGCCATTTTAGGTCAC
The DNA here is from genome assembly GCF_037954325.1 of Fistularia commersonii. Taxonomy (NCBI): domain Eukaryota; kingdom Metazoa; phylum Chordata; class Actinopteri; order Syngnathiformes; family Fistulariidae; genus Fistularia; species Fistularia commersonii. The sequence continues at coordinate 7,668,852 of NC_141302.1, forward strand.
ATAGTAAGGTGATATGGACAGAGGATTAGATTTCAATAAAAATATCTGAATAGATTAGAATGCAATTGCTTCAAGCCTGACAAATACTGAATTCCAGGAGCAGATGTAAATAGTTATATTTTTGTGCATCAGCATGGTCTACATCACATTTTTTTTTCTAACTTCTGAGTGAATTGAAAACATTTAAATGTTTTGGGAAGTGGAAAAAAAAAAAAATGTATTCCCTTGCAAGAAATTGCATTTTCTCTTCATGGATGAACCATGAGTAGTGGGCAGCCACTGAGGGACATCCAGGGAGAAGGTAGGTGTTCAGTGTCTTGCTTGACAAAACTTCAACAGGCTAGAAATATCTCAGCAATTGAACCAGAATATTTCAGTTCCGAGACAAACCCTCTTACCACAAAAGCATTTTCAACCAGCTGTACCACAAGCCACATCCAGTGTTAAAATAAATACATATAGCACCAGAAACACTTACCGAATATGTCAGTAAAAGTTGTGATGCATGTATTCAAAATCAGATAGCTGTAAAAATTACGGGATAGATCCAAGTTGCATTTGAAATCCACAAAATTTGTATTAAAAAAAAAAAAAAAACTAGGCGGGCTCTTCAATTGGACTCTCAAGACATGTATTTATATCTCAGCTGATCAAAATAATGTAAGATTAACACATGTCTCTTTAAAGTCCATGTATAGGCCCACAAAAATCAAACATAAATAATAACAACACTCATAAGACAAAACTCAACAGACTGCTTGCAAAGACTTGGTATTTGTGACAGTGAGCCATCATGTAAAATACCAGAAAACTGAAAACAAATTCAAAATAATCCATTTGTTGCATTATTTTACTTTCTCAAGCATGTGTCTTTCAAAAAATGCTTTGGCATCTTTTCTGTCTCTGACATTATAAATGCAAGGAAATCACAGCAATTTTAATTTACCTGGCAAAGTACAAGCAGAGTGGAAATAAGCGGATAAGGTGGGAATTATTGTATACTGCCAACAGAGTCAAAACCAACTTGGATAAACAAATGCTACAAAGATGCTGAAACACGGTCTTCTGTCATAAGAAGGGAACTTCACATGAAATTCCTTTGAAAACATTGACAACAGCATGCTGGCCCTTGAGTTAATCCATTACAAGGCTCTTAAAAAGGTGCCACTTAAAAGTCTTAAAAAACCTCTCTGGTTACTCATTGCCATTTGGGTCAAAGGGTGAAAAGGACTGAAGATAAATGACTGTTGAAGGGGTCAAGGCTGACCCACAGAGAGCATGCGCAATGTAGCCCCTTCAAATACATTTTCAAGACCCAAACATGGATACTCAACTCCTCCGTTTCAGTTACCATGCCATCAGTACCAGCCCATATCGAGCATCAAGAATATGGATGTAAAAATAGACTTTAGATAAAGATATGAACAAATGCAACCTGGGATCAAACAGAAATTCACAGAGCACACCAGCAATTATAAAACTCTGGCAAAATTATTCAAATATAATGTGAGAAAGTGGGCTGTAAGTAGGTCAACTACAAAACTGAAAGGAGTACTCGGTGGTTTAACTACATTCATATCACACATCATACAGGAGGTTCTCCGTCATTTCAACAGATTAAATATATCAAGAACAAATTAAACATAGAGCTTGAAATTGGGCCATTACATCAAAGCGAAAAGTGCAGTTACAGAGGTGGCCAAACACTCTATTAGATCAGTTAGGTTCAATGCAGACTTCACTTTACACTTAAATCCAGCTACAAAATTGTGATGAAAGAAAATGGGATGTCAAGGAAAAGTCACATTACCAGAATTCTGAGGATTCACAGTCTTGAGTTTACATGTGCGTTCTCTATCCTTATCCTCAAGACTGAATGTCACAAAACTAGACTGCTGCTTGAACGTGAAGGGAAAAGGGCAAACTACAGTGAGGAATCTGCCACAATTTCAAGTGAGAATAAGTAAATGACAATTATGACTAAAGGAAATCACAACCAGACTTCAAAGGTGACAATATGATATTGTTGTAATCTAAAAAGAACAAATTTAAAGTTACACACAGATACACAAAACTGGCCAAGTATTTTGAGAAAAAAAAGAAGGTTATTGTTTGGGCACCATTTAAATAATAAAATCAGCCAATGGCAAAGAAGTAATCCAAAGAAATCATTTTGCTATTTTTTACGAGATCTCTTGATAACTTAGGGGATTTCTTACATGTATTTAGCACATTTTTTCAGAGTTTAAATAAATTATTTAAGGCACCAAGGCAGGCAGGATCATTGGGGTTTTCTGTTGATAAAAAACGCATTGTTCAAGCACATCTACACTGTATTCGGTCAATTCATACTTATAACCGAATTGTTATAAGACGCTGTCATCCAGATCTGTTGTGTAGGATTAGGTGTTGATATCCCTCGATAAAAGCATACCTAAGGTACCGATCAGACTCTGTGGGGTTCAAGTGAGCAACGGCTTCCTTTGGGGTTTCAAGTGAGCACCTTCCTTCATGGATGTTTTGCCGATTGGTCCACGACATCTCAGGAGGGTTCAGCGGTGAATCCCAGCATCCAAGGTTTACACCTAAGATGCCATCAGCTCATAGGGGCGAGGCTGGCTTGCCCCTCCCGCACGAATGGAGTTGTGTGCCAACAGCATGATGGGGGAGGAAGGGCGTTCATGCTCGTCCAGCGAGTTTCCAGCACCGCTGCTAGACATTTTAGTACCTGGTTGTGCCGCCAGGTATAACAGCCTTGAGTGAGGCTGGTCTTGCATCCCAGAAGGATGTGCTTCAGTGTTGCTGGACTTGAGCATAGAGGGCATGTAGGGTCTTCGCCATACCAGATTTGCAAGAGAAGCCAGGACATCATAGGCCGCCCTGATGGTAAAGCTCCCCCTGAAGGCCTCCATCTCCCACAGATCTTTCCAGGAGATCTTCCGCTTCTCCACTCCTTCCCATGTCATCCACTGCCCTTGCTTCGCCTGTGACACAGCTTGTGCGCACCTTCCTGCTTCCTCTTCCTGGCAGACTTCCTGGACCACCAGCTTGCGTCTCTGGGGTGGATTGGCCTTGCTCCAGGCTGGTGTACTGGCCCCGAGCCCAAGTCCACTCCTCCCCTCCTGAACTCGGCCCATGATGTCCCTGTGTCTGAGTGCTGCCTTTGCCTGTTCAGTTGCAGCCAGCGGGGTCCACTTCCTCCCAGTTGCAAGGATGGGGGGGGCGCTTGGGCTATGAATGGGTCGCTTGAATCCAATAGCATCGTCTCCAATCTGACTTTGGCACACTTGTACTCCTCTGCCATACTGGAAATGGGCAGGTGTCGCATCCCTTTGCTATAGAGCCCAATACTGCAAAAGCACCTGGGAAGGCCAAGCCACTACCCTGCATATGAGTTGACCAGTCTCTCCAGCTTTTCTACCTTTGAGAGCGGATCTTCATAGAGGGTTAGTGGCCACAGGAGGCGTGGGAGTAGTCCATATTGCATGCACCAGAGCTTTAGCTTGCCCGGAAGCAGGGTTCTGTCAATGTTCTCCAGGCCACTGGCAGATTTCCAATGAATCCCTTTCCTTGGGGATAAGGATCCCTCCAGCTCTTGCTTTTGCCACACGACTCTCATCAGCCTCCAGAGAAATCGCAGGACATCTGGTGCATTTTTATAGAGCCTGTATGGTATTCCGTTGGGACCTGGAGCTGCCGCGGCTCTTGCTCTATCCACAATTTTGTCCACTTCACTCCATCTGAGTGGGCTAATATCTAGCTTGTGCTCTGGTGGGTTGACTGATGGCATGTCAGATGGGAGTGGAACACCTTCATGGTGACGGTCATCTGTGCAGGTCTTTTCCAGATGTTTTTCCAGGTTAGCCTTTGACACCGATAGACTTCCACTCTTCTACTTTGTGAAGAGAGTTTTCACAAAGTGGAAGGGGTCTTTGTAGAAGCATGATCTTGTTTGCTCCTTCCCTCTGCTCTTCTTGCAGAGGTTTTCAGCTCTCCTCAGTGTTGTAGGCCTTCTCTGAATTTCTTCCTGCAGCAGGTTTATTCCCTTCTTCTCCTCCTCTGTGGCCTTTCACCATTGTTTCTTCAGCTGCCTCCTCTCCTTGACTAGGCGGTCTATTTCTGTCTGCCTTCTGGACTTGGTAGGAACTGTTCTATTTGATCATTTGCTTTTGATCAGACCCAACCGTTCCGCTCCATAGGCATAGATCAGTGTGCCCATGTGGTTCCCCATTTACCTTACAAGGTGATGAGACTGTATCTTGGCTACTAAGCAAGCGCCAAGGTACAGACTGAGCAGCTAGTGAAGTAGTGGTGACTGAAGCCTTTCGGGACCTTCTGGGATCATGGGAAACGTGAACTGACGTCTAACCACGATTAATGAACTGGTTGTGCTCGTGAGAAATGTCAAGACCTACAGATAGCTTACTTTATTGTGCTTCCCAGAGATGTGGCTTACAACCAGCATCCCAAATCATAATGTTGCGCTTCCAAGCTTTGGCAGAGTCAGGTAAGACACACACAAAAGTCTGCAGGAAGCAGGGGGGAGGGGGGATTTCTATCTATGGTAACACAAGGTGCTGCAACCCTGGGCATGTAAACATCAAAATCTCAACCAGCTACAGGGACTTTGAATATTTGTTGTGAGTTTGCATCCCTATCACTTTCCCAGAAAGTTTGAACATTGTTTTTCTGCACTAAAACAAAGATGGAGTTGTTGACTACTTCTACTTCTGTAAAGATATTATTGTTCCAGTGAGAAGGTTGCACTGCTATGCAAATACCAAGCCCAGAACCCCAAGTGATTTTCAGGGCATTCTGAAAAAGGGGACTTTAAAAGACAGTTATTAACAGAAGCTGAGAGACCTTTCTAAGTCCAGCTCAGAGACAAAGCAGTAGTGCAGAAGCTTGGGCAGAAAGCGCTGGATTACAGCATCAAGAGGGTGTGGGGTGGGATGAAGATTATAACCGCTTGCAGCTCAAACCATTGAGGGAGATGCCAATAGAGTAAACCAGCTGTGCAACTTCTTTAACAGATTAGGCCACTCCATATCATTCACACCTCAGACCACTGCAGAGGGTCCGCATGCTGAAGCTGGAAGACCCCTTACAGACCCGAAGAAAACACATATGAAAGAGCTGAACAACTTCATGATAATAGAGTAAGAGGACACCTGATGGCATCAATTGCAGATTACCTGACACACAGAACTCAGTATGTGTGACTGGTATACTGCGGGTCTGCAACACAGGAGCATCACAGGGTTTGTACTCTCTCTAGTCCTGCTTACCCTGTACACACCTGACTTTGTTTCCAGATTACATTGCTATTGTCAGCTTTATCTTGAAAGGACAGGAGTACTACAGAATCTGATCCAGGACTTTGTTGCAAGGTGCGTTGAAACCACCTGAACCACAAAGACCAAAGAGATCCTTGAGGAATTATAATTATAAATGACATTTCATACTGTTCTATCTGTTCTAATCCACCCCACATCGGACACCACGCAGCTCAGATTTTTAACTCTTTATTGTGTGGCTCTAAATTGTGTGCTTTCAACTACTCATAGTACAGTGGTTCTTAACCTGGGTTCAATCAGGGGGGAGTCAGTCTCAGAGGTTCAGCGGCGGTCAAGACACACACCTGACTCATATAATTCATGATGACACGTCCTGCTTGGCCATCACTGGCTGCAAGTGATCACACTGCATAGCTTGGCATCTCTGTGCAGCGGGGATTTTGGTGCACTAAGTAGTTAACTTGTTTAATCCTCTCATAATAATTATGTCAAGCAAAAAAAAAAAAGAAAGTGGTCAGTCGAATATGTACAATATGGATTCACATGTATAACAGAACAGGATTTACAATGCCAAGTTGAGCAATTCTAGTCCAGCACCGGTGAAACTAAGGGACCACTTTCTTAAGCTGCATGGAGATGGGTAATACAAGAACACGCCTGCTGAATTCAAGGCAAAGAGAGCCAGATTCTATGAAAAGGCTACTCTGCCTGTTCTCAGCTTAGTACCCATCAACAAACCGATCCTCACAGCATTGTACAAAGTTGCATACCTGATTGCAAAGCAGGGCAAACCACACACCATTGGTGAAACACTCATAAAACCAGCTCACAAAAAAACAACACTTTGAATGTTTTGGTATCAATAAATGGTAACATACCCTGTTATTGCAAAGAAAGACCTGGAGATTTTCATACCGTTTGTTAAAACATATCTTTGTGAGCAATCCTTTTCAAGGATGCTTGACATACAAATGAAGAAAAGGAACAAACTTTTTTGCAAAAATGGCATGAGAGTGGCACTTTCTGAGGTGAAGCTGCACATTTCTGAACTGATCTCACAAAGGCAACAGCAGAAGTCACACTGATTTGTAGTAAGTATTCATTATTATGTTTTTGTTTTTGTGTGAAAATCTTCTGGTTTTGTTCTTTGAACATGGTGATGTTGATGCACCATTCATTTAGTGCACAGGGAAAACATAAACCTATGTCTTGAATTTGAAAAAAAATATTTTATTTTCCCAATAGAGAAGGATTCAGTGAATGTGCAACTGGGGGGTTCAGTACCTCCAACAAGGTTAAGAACTACTGCCCTTGTAATATGTATTACACGCCTAGTTAATTACACTGTAGTGCACGACAGTGTAGTTACTCACCTGTTGTTATCCACTGCTGGAATTGTTACTTTGCCCCTGAAGATGAATTAAGTACCAACATACCTACCTTTTTAGAGAACAATTCCAACCTACATTGACAACAGTAGAGACAAAACATTGAGGGAATTTAGGAAGATGGATACAGTTCCAGCTAACATATTCTGTATAAAAGGAAAACATTTTTGGCTCTATAGATTATGTTTATCAATCATGAGCCAAAAATGAGCATATCTAATCTATCAGCACCTATCAAGGTTGCATTCTCTCATTATGAATATTCAACCTGTATTCAAAATGGCATGCAGATGAGACCACCTGCATAGACACCCTTGAGGATCTGAGTGACTTAGAAAAGGTTAACCCAGAGAGAGGAGCTATGGGACTCTTAGAATAGCAAGACTAAATTCATGATCTTCGGGGGTCACTAAACAACAGAACCTTTGATTTTCGATGGGGAAGAATTTGAAAGAATATCACGTAAACTTTCCCAGAGCTCTTATCACTCCTGACAACAGTTGTGAACAAGACGTCTGACAATGGCAAAATCCGCTTTGGCAAACCTCTCCAAAATAGGTGCAGTTCAAGGAATAACCAAAGCAACAAAATTGCTCCTGATTCAATCTCCAGTTTTAACCCATTGCACTACATGCTTGTGAAATATTGTCACTGAACCAAGGAGATTTGAAAGAATACATGCGTTTGAAATCTGGCCTGGATGGAAAAGGTTTTAAATCCCTTTGCATGCAAAAAGAAAAAATTGTAGTGCTCTTCAAGAAGTCAATGTTCAGATGAAGCAGGGCGTCCAAGGACGAGTGGGATTGACGCAAAGAGCCTTGGACAGTCTCCACTGCCAACAGTACCAACTAGCTGCTGACCCACTGTGTACATATTGGGTTTCACAACACTACCATACATTATAAATGCACATGAACACACACACACACACACACACACACACACACACACACACACACACACACACACACACACACACACACACACACACACACACACACACACACGCTTGTAATCTGTCTCCTCCTTTTATCAAGTCTCTTTCAGTCTGTCGATGGTATCTCTGAATATTTCGCCACATTGGGGTAAGCAGATGGAAGGTGCCAAAAACGTTCAAGAAAAAAGAGGAGACAGAAGGGGGATGGAGACTAGAATGTGTGAAAGCTGACATGCAGAATAGCCTGCCACCGTCATATGTATTCTGGGCTACTTTGAGAAACCAGTTAATTCATTTCTGTCTCTTCGCTTACATTCAAATACATACAAATACATACAAATAGGCCCCGGCACATCACAATGCTGGGGCCTATTTCAATAAATCTGTCAATAAAGCTTTTTTCTTATTATTTATAATCTTATCTATCTTATTTATACTGTGGGTTGTGGTGGGGAGACTGGCCAGCGGAGCCCCAGAATCCTTTGTGACTATGATTAGCTTTATGAGCTCCTCAAAGTCAAAGTCAGCTTTCCCATCAATTTCTGTGCATGTACTACACATAGAGGAATCGAGAGGATGCTTCTCACAATCCCAGAGTAAAAAAATAACAATATAATAATAAGAAGAATAATAATAATCAAATGCAAATTATCAGTATAGTGCACTGTTACATTAAACAGTAAACAAACTATGAGGTATGAAGTATAAAGTGCACACAGATACAGACTGATATTTGATGGCAGGAAAGAGTAACAGCAGATTTTTTTTTTGTGTGTACAGTTTTGCGCAAAGGTCAGTAGGTAGTATTACAATGGTACATGGTGCAATAGCAGCATGATGGTTTTCTTATTCAGCATCTTGGGAATGGAGCAGAATTTAGGGAGTGGGATAGTGGGAAGAGAGTTCAGCATCCTGACAGCCTGGTGTATGAAGCTGTTGGTGAGTCTGGTGGAGTGGGCCCGGAGGCTCCGGTACCCTCTCCCTAAAGGCAAAAGGCTGAACAGCCTGTGTGCAGGGTGGCTGGCATCTCTCATTGTTGAGGACACTTTACAGGTGAGGCGAATGGTGTGTATGTTCCTCAAGGAGAGGAGTAGGGCACCGATGATCTTTCCAGCTGATTCACCACAGAGCTTTTCTTTTGTAGCCATCACCACTGTGGAGTACTTGATGAATGAGCTATTCTGCCACCTTTGGGTGCAGTAGGAACTGCATAGCAACCAGGGGTGGAACTTTGTGGCCCAGGTGTTCAGCAAGGTCTGCCGGCATCAAGAAAACCCGGACAACACCACTACACCCTCAGAGCAACGGGTTGTTCGAGTGGTTCAATCAAACCCTGGCCACCCAACTGGCAATTCTGACCTGTCAGCAGCAGTGAGATGGAGATCTGCACTTACCACTGGTCCTGTGGGCTTATTGGTCGGCAGTCCCGGAGTCCACTAAGTGCACCCCTAAGTCCCTTATGCTTGGGAGGGAACTAAGCATACCTGTGGACTTGGGCTCGCCACAATACTTCGGTGTATCCATCATTTCCGGTCTCAATACCATGAAAAGGAAAAATATATATAGAACCCCTTATAAGTAGGGGGAAGACCAAAAACGATGTGGGGAAAAAATAACAGCCAATGGTCCAAAGTGAGCTATGATGAAGCACGAAACAAGATAGATTGATGATGAAACTGGAGAACTATGGCAACCACAACTAATCCTTCCAAGGATGCAACCACGATAGCTAAAGGATAGTACTGTGAATTCTGTCACTCCTTGAAGAGGACTGCAAGGCCTTGATTGATTGATTGATTCAGCTAAATCTCTTTGAGTGGGTAGCCAGGGCTGTTAGACACTGCTTGTGAGTCTCCAGAGCCCTGTCTATGAGCACTGTGTATCTGTCTGGTACTTTCTTACTGATCTCTACACTTTTCAGTGGTTCATTTAGCGAATTAACCACTCTCTTTGTACCCTCTCCAGTTTCTCCAGTATGGAGAGCTCACCTGCTCCTTCTGGCTACTGCTATTCATAGGATGACTGTTGCCATTGCATATTTTACTGTTTGGTTAGTGATGGATTCTGTGGAGAAAGTCATCAGTGCCAAGTAACATCCTCCAGCAGAGATTCATCTGCTACTTTGTCTCTAACTTGAGTTCCCCTAAGATTTTGTGATCTTCTGTCTTGGGACTTAGTACCTCAATCTTGTTTGTTCAGGTATGAAAAGGACATACCCTCACAGGCCTGCTGTGCTGGCTCCCCTTGCTGTAGAATCTTAATACTGTGGATAAGACCCATTGTACAGTACATCATAAGTCTAATTGCGATCATTGTTTTTCCTCGCAAATACTTGAGCAATCAGCGAGTTGTTTTGCCACCCTGCGGCAGATGAGGGAATTTAAAGCATCTGTCTTCATCCTCCTCATCCACATTGACTATGGTTGCTGTTATAGTCGAATTCCCGCAGGGTCTTAGATTCTGAGTCCTGCTCAATATGTGTCATGTTCCAGTAGCCAACTTCTCACCAGGGTGTCCTGCTCCCCTAATATCTAAAGCTGGGATGTTATCTGAGCCAGAATATCTATTGTGGGTTTTATTCATCCCGAGATATATACTGGCTCAAAAGGGTCATGCCAGGACCAACCTGGTTAACATACTGAGTAATCCAGTCGTACACACATATATTCATTCATTCATTCATATCATTTCCATTATCTATGCTTATCCTGCACCAAGGGTCGCTCAGCTACCATTGGGCAAGAAGCAGGGTTTACCCTGGACTGATAACCAGTTGTTTGTAGGGCCACATATAAAGACCAGCAACCATTCACTCTCCCATTTTCACATCTTGGATTTTTTTCTCAGAAAGGGGACAACAAAAAAAGAGGATTCCAATTTGCGAATATGTTTTGAGCATGAAACAGCATCTTTTAGACTGAGGCAACCTAAAAAAATCCATTCATTCTACGAGCAAAACAACATCTTGGAAGTAAAATGTTTCATACCAGCACATTTTCTGCTACAGGCGATTAGACGAACCGGTTACCAATGAATTGTAAAGGGCCACAGGAAGCTTGGGTGAGGAAGGTTAATGAACCCACCTTTTCCATCATCCCAGTGGGCGGTTTTATGGGAGAAAAATTAATTACTTGTGACGAATACACTAGTGCTTAGATGGGCTGCCATTTCTGCCAGTCGGCCTGTGAACAAAAACATTTTTCCACTGTGGTTATATTAGCCATGGATTACCCTAATCAGCGCTGTGTGCAGAATTCATGTCAACATGTACAAAGACACAAAACTGAAGTCACATCCCTACACTCACTGACTAAACATGACAGCCTACAAAAAATGCAAAGTTCACAAGATCTGACGATGATGGAATGCAATTTCCAGAGTAAAACTCTACACTGCCATTATGCCTCTCCTCTCTATGGCAGCAACTATGTAAAATGACAGACACTTGGATTTAAGCTTGCAGCTCAAAATAGTGATGCAATGATAAAACAAGATGCTCAAAAAAGTGGATGAAATTTTTGGCACTCATCTCTCCTTTAAGCACTGCCATGATTAAAAGGACATGTTTTGCACACACACACACCCTTGCCAGTTGACAGTATATGGACTCCATTAATCACATTGCTAAATATTGGTACCCTTAACCAATTGGTCAGTTGGATGAGCTTTTGGTTTACTTTGTGAGTTGGAAACTGTTGCGATCTGAACTTGAATCATCAAGTAATAAAAAATAAGTAGTTTTACTAATTACATCCATGCTGCGCTGTAAAAGACTTTCCCCCAGTTTGCATACATCAGCACAATATTATATCACATATAAGTATGAACTGTACAATTGAAAAAGTAAAAACATGATATAAGATTACCTGCCACAAAAAGCAACACATGCATAATAACAAGAGTTCTTTCCTCAAAATAACTTGCCCTTACTCCACAATGGTCAGCCCACTGAATACACTTGAGAAAATTGGGCTCAGTGTATGCACACGGCACAGCTCACCTCAAATCCTTTGAGCTGGCCATGGAGAAGTGTCCCTGAAAGAGGGTATTAATCCTCACATGTGAATTATACCTTTGTATAATCCTCAAGAGAGAAAACTAGAAGACAGGGATAGATAAGAGCCAAGAAAGAGCTGAGGAATTTTAAGGTGGAGCTCAAAGCCAGTGGAAGAGGTAATTCAACAAGGTTTTAGACAAAATTACTGAAAAAATTAAAATAGCCATAGCAAAAAAATTAAAAACCTATCTATTTCACCTGATGGAGAAGGAATGTCAGAAAAAAAATCTTACAAAATTGTACTTATTGTAGCCTATTATTTAGCTTTTAATGTCTCTACACTTCCACTGAAACTCAAGGACAAATTGCAATATTATTTCATTATTATTATAATTGTACAGCCATAATATACACCTGTGTGTGTTTGTGTGTGTGTCTGTGTGTGTGTGTGTGTTGGTGCATGCTATATACTACATATAGTCGTGTATATACTATACACTATAAATTAATTTCAATGGCTGGACATAATCTTGCAATTCCTTCCTTGGGTATTTTAGGGAAGTAAAAAGGAAACTGCAATAATTTTATTTTTTTTAGAGAAGTTAAGGAGCTTCATGTTCTACATTTTTATTTTATATTTTTTATTTACTTTAGATGATACATACATTCTATATTGTGTAACACGAGAAAAATAAAAACTGATAAAAAAAATATGCATTTTAAAATAGGAACCAGATGAAAATGGGTCCCAGGCTTTGAGCATTGCTAAGTAACTAAATATGTTTAACAGCAAATCACATTTGACCTTATTACTTCACATGAAAATATGCAATTGTTTGTTGGTTTTGTAGCTGTGGATAATAGATATTTTCATCTGAGTTTTTCTTTTTTTTTCCTGCCTATTGGAGATAGGTAAGATAATCTAGTTAATCCAAGTGGGTTGATCTTTAAGATGTGTGATAAACTGGGGGCTTGAGTGATTAAGTTTAGTTTTTAGGCTAAATTAACAATTAAAGTCTCAGGATTAGCAGAAAAATGCATCACCACAAAGCTGAAAGAGGAGGTTTCTGTCCGGAACTCATGGAATTGCAGTTAGTCATGCGATTGTGCCTGAGACTGACAAAAGGACAGAGATAGTAACTTCAACGCTGAATAAACAATCAAAAATGAAATGTAGAACTTAATTAACCAATCAGTGACTGTTTGGCCTTTTGGGAAACAGAACTGACGCAATTTGTGAAGGTGTAGTGAATATGCAATGGCATCGATTGTCTTTAAAGCTCTTAATGGGACATGCGTAATTATGGAAACACAGTCACAGATGCTCGGGGTGATATAATGGCATCCGAAGGCTCACTTAATTGAATGCAGTCATATTTGTCCTATGGGAGCTTTATCAAAATACTGGAGCCTATTCCAGATTTAGTTAGAGACTAATTTCAGTCATCATCATCTACCTAAAGGACAAAGCTGCTGGTGGATAAAATGGTCCGTATGACATTTATGAAGGATGTTTGGATTCCATTTGTCCATACGAGCAAGCAAGACCCAAAAAGGAAATATATTTTAATTCAGTTTTTCAGTAAAACCTTTAAAATTTGTCACTTTTTATGTGAACATTGTGGTTTCAGTCTTGCTATATTTTCATCAAATATATGAAAAACCAGGAAATATTGTGTGAAGAAGATAATTGAGGATAATCATTTGCAGACTTAAATTACTCCAAAGACAAGCCCATGTGGTTCATCTATGTATGATCTACTTAAAGTAGTATACTATCAAAGGCTTTGGATTCTTGTCTTGGTTAGACGCTCCTGGGGAGAAAATACCATGGCTGTCCACAATATTAGATATAAATGAATAGCAGTGCTCCTCAAGTGGAATAGGTCTATGAGGTTTGGGGTCATTACTTTAAGTTAGAGGGAAGATAGGGAATGTTGACTGAAAGTCATATCTCAAGAGACAATTTAAGGTCATTGCTGATTGCACAGATGTCACAGTAACATGTATGGGGGTATGTGGTTGTATCATGGATCATGTGGCAAAGGCACTCTACTTGTCACAGAGATTGCCCAGTTTAACACTTCTTTTGACAGAAATAGACTAACAATGTACAGTAAAGCTGCCCAGTATTATGTACACGTTAGTCTTCTATAAAAAAACGGATGGGCAATTTAGTTTTTCAGATGTGGAAACTGAACATTTCACTCCGAACATGGTATTTCCTGAACAGGAAACTTAAGACATGAGCTATTTTTCTTCTTTCATTTCTTTCTATCAGTCATGTGATTTAATGGTTTCAAAATAAATATTGCTCATACAAAACTATTTCAAATCAGAAACAAATATTGGGAAGACAGATATCTTCTTGCAAATACGATATAAAAACAAATACGCTATCAACATGTGTTCCCACAGAGCTTTTGAATTAATAAGCAATATTAATGCTTTATTCAAGATACAGTATACTATTTAATGTGTACACTGTTTTAAGGGAACCTAAATGCACTTTATACTGGGGCAGGTATTGGAAAGGCTTCCAAAACGCTCTGAGGTAGGTTTGGGTTAATATACAGGTTCCTGCACCAGTCTGCTAGCTCTTATCCAGATAGTCTTTCCCCCACTTTTTCTTTTTTTTGTCTTGCCTGAGCAATCAGTCATTATCTAAAGTGAAGCAACTTGTGGAGATTTAAGTAAGTGTAAGCTGATATATGCTTGTGGAGTATAGGTCAGCAAATTTTTCATTTGAGCAAGAAAGAGATTATATAAATCTGAATTATGGGATTGGTAACTGTCACAAGTTAACAGTGAACAACTTTTTTCCTCATAGCATTTATTTTCAACTTCATAAACATATCTGAATGCAAGCATGTCTTGTATTACACCACTTCAGTGGCTGTCGCTGATAAACAGTTTTATATAACTTCCAGTTATAATATTCTCACACATGCACATACGGTGTCGCAACACTCTAGACAGATGAGGAAAATATTATTCTGTGCTGTGTCTTTGCCTTGCCTTTGTGTTGTCACATTTACATGGTATTGGGGCATGCATCCCTTTATGATCAATAGAGGCATAGACCTGGAATGAAGGCCTCTGGGCAGGTTCACCCATGTTGCACTGGTTTCAGATTAAGGGACAGACAAAAGAGAACACCTGGTGCTCCAGATTGAGGGTTGGGCGTGTGACTAACAACCCACCATTGTAAAATCACTATCCTGTTACAGACACTGCAATGTAGGCTATAACTGATCTACCAGGTCCTGATGGAGGCTCCTACCAAAAAACAGCAGAGGGACCACGGCTGATGAAGGGCAACACAAGGACATGAGAGGTGTGAAAGGGAGTCGACTCGAATCCAAAACAACCATCCATCTCGGGTCATGGAATGTAAGGATAATGTTTGAACTATCCAAGAGAACACAAGTCATAAAGGTAATGCTTGACTACAATCTCAACTTCCTGGACATCAGTGAGTGCAGATGGACAGGCTTGGGTAAACAACCATCCTGTATTCTGGAAAGGAGAAATACCACTTTAATGGGGTTGCCCTAATGATCTGAAAGAAGAAAGTTAACTTTGATGGAATGGGGGTCAATCAATAATAGAATGTTGTGTGCACTCTTCAGAATGAGATCATGTAATTTGACAACCAACAATGCAGAGGCTGATCTGCCTGATCTCAGAAAAGTCACCCAGATTGACCATCAATAGCCAGTTGTGATGATCATTACCGGTGCTTGATAAGAGTCAAGAGGAGCAGATGTCATCATCACCATCGGTGGCACTGATCATCTATTGACTACTGAGCTGAGACTCAACCTCAGTAAGGTGTGCCCTGAGAATGGAGGTTAGAAACAATTTGACATTGCTAAGCTCAAAAGATGTGAGGTGAAATAAGAATTCATTTCCTGGCATTTACATTTGGGAAAGAAGAGAACATTGACATGAAATGGGACAAGATCTAGATTGCACACAACAGCAGGAAAGAACATTTGTTTTAAAAAGAATAAAAATGAAAAATTGATGAGACCTGGAACTTGGCAAGAAACAGAAGAGCAAAATATTTTGGAGGAAACACTGCCAAACCAGCACCCAAAGAACACAAGGGCAAACCCTTGAACAGGACAGGGATACAAACAGGGATGAGAAACACGGAGCAACAGCTTACAAACAAGCCATTATTTAAAGTCCTGCCTCTGAAGCAGCTGCTGCTAGGGAAGACAAAAGCATGGTCTCCAAAATCAGCAAGTAGCGTTAGAGACAAAATTCAAGCAAACCAGCTGTTGTGAAATGCAAGAATGACAAAATCACCAATGAAAGGCAATAAGCAGAGCATTGGGTCTTGCACGTTCAAGTTGTCCTTAAATTGTTCCTGGAAAGACCCCTGACATCAAATCGGTTCATGCATAACTCTAGACTGCTGGCATAGAAACATCTACTGAAGTGCTTCAAGAAGACCTGAAAGACAGAAAGTATCCCAACAGATTGGGTCAAAGGCCTTATTGCAAAAGCTGTGGTCACTGTCATCACCTTCTTCTGTGTTCTAAACAAAGTTTTCTGCAAAGTCCTGCTGAAAAAATGGATAAAGCAGTGACACCAAGCTCAGTGAAGAGCAAGCAAAGTTCAGGAGCAGACATGGATGCATTTGCCAGATTTTTGCTCTTCTCAACTTCATTTAGCAATGCAGGGAATGCAAATGCCCCCCTCTACATACATTTGATATATTTCAAGAGAGGATTTGACAGCCTACATAGGAGGAGCCTCTGGAAGATATTATGACAAGACAGAGTCCCTCTGGGATTGATTCGGTGATCAGCAAATCCTAAAACAACTTTGAATGTTGTGTAATAATGAACAATAACTGTCTGAAGCCTGTCATGTAAAATTGTTTGTCACATTAAAACATTGTTCTTTTTCCTCTGATTATATATTTACATCTTTGGCTGCCAACAATGAATCACCTTGGTAACCGCTGTGTGCAAAAATGTATAGCCTTTCTTGCAATTGCTGTATTTCATGCAGAATAAATGCCATTAAATCTGACATTTGCACAAGCAGACACTCAGCATGAAAATCAACTATATTACAAAGTGGCTTTTTCTCCCTCTCAATCTGTCTGACAGTTCAATTTCCTGTGCAAAGCCTTAATTTGGAGCACCCTCTCTACACTGTATCTAGAATTTAGATCTTACAAGGTCATCGTGGAACAAAGAACGAGGGGCCATTGTGCAGATATTCATCTGCAATGTGATTTCTTATTTTACCCTTGTGCCACTACACATCCTGAGCAGAGCTTGTTTGCACTGGGTCACTTTTATCTATATCCACTCATAAAGCTTGTACGCATTTAATAGACAGTTGGTGCTTTGAACTGACAGCTATTACACAAAAAACTGTGCACATTAAGGTTAATAATTCACAATAACTGCATGTTTTTAGCAGTTACTTATACATAATTTAATCTGTCTATCTAGGCTGATTAAAAGTATTCAATCTTTAAATAGCTAAAACGTATTAATTGTTCAACAAGATGCTCATCTTTAATCTGCACGATGATAGTATCCTCATTGTTTGTAAGAAAAAATAGAAAACAAGTCTATCTTATGAAGAATAAAATTGGCGAAATGATTGTATGTGAAAGACAAATAAAATAAGTAATATATTACAGCCACAAATATTATTAATTAAAAATGTAAATAACTTTATATAATTTTGTAAATAATGCAACAATGTATTTCTTACTACTTACAATAGTACTGTTACTTTGATCAAATAAGTTTGATGATTTGTCTCTCTCACACACAGATACACCAGTGTTTATTGATTGATGTTTGCGCTTAAAGTAATTGCTAAGGTCAATCTAGACAGATGAACTGTTTTCTAGCTTCATTAAAGGAAACAACAACTTCTTCTCCAGTCATTCAGTGTGAGCTATTGACTCAAAGTCCTGTGACATTTTGATGCAGAAACAAATTTGTGCAGATTTTTTAAACTGATTGCCGTTCTTGCCCTTTAGTCTTTTGGACAAGGCTCAATCTGGTCTGATTTTGTGAATGAACCTTTATACGTTTGTTTACAGAAGAATAGAGTTATAAGACTTAAGGCTTCAAATAAAAACCTTCAACTTCACATGCATGCATGTGCATTTTCACTCATTTAGTTACACTGTCACTTTTGTAGGGATTGAAACTACTGAAATCAAGATTTGTAAAAATGTAATCTTACCTTCAAGTGGCAGGCATTTCATATTTATGAATATATATTTAGAGATTATATAGAGATTTTTTTTTATTGCGTATGGTGAATACAATCTTTATTGAAGCTTGAATTACCCTGCACTGGATTTATGAAATGACAGTTTTAGGATAATTTCCATTGGATTTAACCTTGTGTAATTAGAGAACAAGAGCTGGCGTAATATTCAGTCTTCATGGTACCACTTGAATCACACTGCACCTTCAACAGCATCATGTAATAGGGTTGTATAAGACTGCTGTCTGTCTGTATTAATCCTAGCCAATCGTATCAAAGAGGCTGAAAAATGCTGTGTGATTTTTTTGTAATGTAAAATTAATAGTTACCACACAATAAAGAATTGTAGTATTAGAGTAGTACTGACAGGATACTCTTTAAACAGAATGATTAAAAATGTTCTCACATAATGAACTGTTGGTCGTGGTTCTCTTTTTCTTTTTTTTTTTTTTTTCCAGAAATGATGAAGGCAAGTTAGTGAACACTGCAGAATAGAATTTTTTTGCTCTGTAGCTTTTAAAACAGTTCAGCTTCCCTGGCAAAATTTTGAAAAGATGACTGTCTATAGTTATTTTAAATGGGGGGTAATTTTGGTGCGAATTAAGCACCATTGATTCAGATATAATTATCTTTTTTTTGAAACTTAAGAATACGATTAGCATGAGTAAAAACAGTGGTAATGCAAACAGTTCTAATTGCAAAATGTGCATTAATACTTAACTTTTCGAACTTCATTTTAGCATCATACTTGGAGCTTCACCTTTTCCTGTAAATTCTTTCAAATATGGGCTTCAGTATCTTTTTCAAAAAGACACTAATAGAAATTAAACCAATAAAGGCATGTAAAATGAGAGCCAGGCACTTAGTGAGTTCAATGGTTTTATTCAAAGCCCAACATCAGACTACTTAATCATTCAACAAATCCTCAGACTGTGAGAAGCCTTTTCATGTTTAGTATGCTGTTGCAAGTTTAGTGCCCTCTCTTGTGATACCATACTGAGAGCTGTTTAAAATTTGCCATTCAAGTTTATTCCAGTTTCATAATAAACATGATTCTTTACACTAATAAGTTGGAAATACATATGGTTTGAATACAGATTAAAAAAGACGGAACATTTGCTTTTTAAGTTTTTACCAATGGTAGTTCCAATATTCAATGTTCTCAAAATTGCAAAGACAATTATTGGTAAATCATCTCTTTAGATAAATAACTTCACCAAAAAACATTAAAAATTATCAAATTGGATTTTGTTTCAAATAGAAAAATCTGTCATTCCGAAACCTTTCATTGAATTAAATTTTTCCTCATTGCAGAAGGGTTGTTATATGGGTTGTTTTACTGACATTACGTTAATGAGCAGATAAGACGAAATTTGCCAATTTTGTACTCCTGGAACATTTTGCAATTCAATTACCTTTTCTGGAACTAGGGCCATTTTTCATGGATTTAGGCTGAATAGTAACTAAGGACCTTGGACCTCTGTACCCATAGCCATTTTAGCTACTACTCAGAGACAGGGTCTTTTTACAGTTCCATGGGGACTCATGACATTGGTGCTTGATGATTGGTAGAACTCATAAACCCTGCCAGTACAGTCAGATACTGACTGTGGATCACCCATTTTAAAAACTAATGTTGTCATGGGTCAACTGTTTTCTTGCAACTTGCATCAACATAAACAGACCTTTTATTTCCTGCTAAGCCACGGGGATTTTGAAGGCTTGCATAACATAACGTTACATAATTTCCCTAAAGTAAGCACAGAGTTCCACTTAATTAGGTGCTCCTTATTAGTACTGATTAGAACTGAAACCTTTCTTGCACAAATTCAAGTGCTAAAAACATTACCCAGTGATTTTGTTCCATACTGACAAGACAGAAGTATGCAATTGCTTCCAATTTGTCAGCTTCATGTAATTTACAGGATGAAGTCACAACAGTGAGGCAAAGACAAATAAAAGGACAACACCTCAGTCAACAGAACCATCTTGGCAACAGACCACATCTGCTCCCTACTGGACCTCTGCCTGCAGACCAACTACTTCCAGTGAACCGGAGATTTCTACAGATAGACAGACACATGGATGTGCCACGGACTGACCCGTAGCCCCTATTATTGCCAACCAATATACGAAGAGTAGGGCACTCGCCTCCTTCAGGGGCTCACCATGCAGCCAATGGTTCAGATATATCGATGACACATGGGTTGAAATCAAGAAGGAAGAGCTGAAAACTTTCTCGACACACCTCAACATGATCAACACCCATATCAAATTCACTAGAGGGGATGTCACTGATGACAAACTTCAATTTTGGACTACTGTGTTCACATACTCGGACCCACACGCAGACACAAGACTCCACCAAACCAGGGATAAAGTTAAGAACTATACTGACAAGGGCTAAACAACTTGAACAGCTCGACAATGCAGTTTGGTGTCAGCATCGAGAGAACACCAGTGCCAGCATACCGTGAGGATATGGCAGCAAGGTGAGCTCAAGGAAAGACCTGGTGGCAAGGTGTAGATGCATCCAAACTCACAGGAGGGGTCCTGAATGGAACCAGAACACCAACACCAGGTGGGAAAGTGCCAGCAATCAAAACAAACTTGTGGAGATTAGTCGGGGCTGGAAGGCCAGGCAGAAGAGCGCTGGAACAGGTTGAGTGTCTGTACTGAGGGGGGTACTCAAAGGACACCCAGATGGAACCATGAGGCCCGAGTGACAGGGTAGATGGCATAGGACACAGAGTGCAAGACCTAGCAATCAGTGCGACTGAGGCTCTCACTTTTGAGTCCTTAGTGATTGCCCGTAATTTACAGCTGCCATGCATCCCCTAACTCACTGCAGCTATGAGGTGAGATGGCACAGAAGCCAATTCTAACCCTCATAGTCAAATGCTGACAAATAAAGACACCAAGGAAGTTTCGTATTCAATTGTCCACAGATTTGGTTTTCTGTGATCCACCTGCCTCAAGGTTAATTTTCTTGTCTGTTCAGGGATGGCCTTCTGCATACCTTGATTGAACCAACCGATTCCTCGTTGTGGCCGCAATGTTCAAGGTTAAAAATCATATTTTTTTCCCTCATTATGAACTCTTTTTCCCCTTCTTCAGGGATCAGTCTTGACTACTTTGGTTGCTGTCCTTTGATTACATTATTGTTTTGACAGGCATTTAATAGACCTAATTAATAAAGGTGCTCATGAGACTATACTGACATCAAAAACCTTGTCTGCATGTCATTACCATTTTTTTCAAAGCTTCTCAGACCTAAATTGCAAACTATTTTCAAGCACTTCTATTTCCATCAGATATTGAGTCTAAAGCAGGATGCTCACTGACCAAATAAAAAACATGGCAGTTAATGGCTTATTCTCTCTGAGTCCCCCCAAAAAATGATCAAAAACAACCAGGAAAAAAACAGGCACATACTTCAGCATCTCTACATATTAAAGAGTTCATCCTTTGAAGAGATCTCATTACACTGCTTTGTCACAGTTTCTAATCAACAATGCTTACCTTTTATTTCTTCTGCATTTTTTCCCCGATTTTAATGGATGATACTTTTCTCCTGTCTTCTCTTGGGGAGCCATCACATTTGCTGCTGGTACTTAGCATATTGGAAAAACTAACCCTACTTACAATACACACCTTTATCTGGCTTCTCAATGGCATATTTTGAAAGGACACTGATAGTAATCATGCAAGGTCAAGAGGCAAATGGATTTGTGGAACATTTTGTCATACTGGTATTATGAGCTACCATCTTCCTCTTTAAAATCAAATTCCACCACAACAGCAATCAATAAAGAACTCAGGCAGGATGGAGATGGTTAAAATAAAATGTATGTTTTAATGTTTTAAGATTCCATGGGTGCATCCTGGGGAATACTACATACCCTGCCGTGACACAATCACCAGATTCAATCTACAATATGCTGATTCTATCATAATAAAGAAAATTGGCTCAGTCCCAGTGGAGAGGGACCCTAATAGAAAATAATTCTGCCCTTGAAACACTATGGGCCTTGCTTTGATTAGATGATGCTATCTTTGTTTAGACTTGAGCATCTGGGGCAGGACCATGTGTTCATATATTTAATTAAAATACCATTGCCTGGACTGACAAAGGGTACTTATCTCATCAAAGTGTTCACCCTGGATTTTTTTCTCTTAATTCAAAAGATTATCTTTGTTGATTGGCCATACAAGTTGGATGAATGGGTGCAATAGTGAATAGGAAATGTATTGGCCTGTCAGAATTCTTGTCTATGGGCAGTCCACCTTGACTGTAAGCCAGACATCATTGAAGCATGCCATCTGCATCTAGGACACAAGTATTCTTTATCAATTTTTTTATCATTCATCTGTACATATGGGCCCTTAACTACAGGGTCATCATGGCTGTCACAACCTTGTAACAAACCAGAATGATGTTAAATACTAGCACTATTAGTTATCTACTAAATGACTTTTTCCTTTAATATCAAAATTGTGAAATTCAGCATGTTTACTGTAACAGTTGGGTTCATATTCAAACTCAGGAAAATATATGAATTCCAAATTTTTGCCTGGATTTCATTCAGTTAGTAGCAAGTTAGTTTTAAAAACAGCATCATGGGAGATCAAGCCATACAACAACTGATTGACCCAACTCTTGCAATTAACATTGTAGAGATAAAAAGAATTAATTAAAATGTAGGATCCAATAATACCCATTAAATATATTTCTGGTAGTTTGACTATGATCAAATACAGGCAAATATGTTTTCATACACACAATGTCCCACAGGTCTTGGGCTCCTTATGCTTACGTTAGAATTACAACGTATATACCACTACATATAAAGCAAGGGGGAGTTTAATGTTGGAAAAAAAAGTAGTTGAAACAAAAAAATCACAACTAATCAAGAGTGAATCAACTTAATAAAATCTTGCTTTGTTTTCAGGGTATCCACAGTAGGTTACAAAGTCTTTGTTTCACAACAATAAGCATATCTGTTTTTTTTCTGCAAATTACATAATTTTGCAGATTTAGGTTAACTTTGAAACCAATTACCTACCCAGCAGATTTATGGACTCAGGTTACATAACTTAGAGTCAAATCAGACTCAGGTCACAAACTTCATTACTGAAGACTGGACAAAACCAACAGGGGCTTCATTTGAGACTTCCCCATGTTACTTCAGTTTTGATACTCTGAAAATTATACCATGGAACCTGAAAGTGAATCAGCTCAATTTTCCCTATCACAGATTATCAGATAACATTTGTCCTCTACATCTTGACTCTTTCTGACTGTGCTGGACAAGCAGCCAGCCCGAGATTGCTAAGCCTGGGGACCAACTCATGCTGTAATGCCAGTACCTTGGTCAAGGACAATTGCAGAGAATGTATCTAGGATGCGCCTTTGTATTGCTTTGAAATACTTTTTACTGTAACATCTACTGCGTAGACAAAGGTCTGACACAATGTAAACTCACTTCTGAAAAGGGGAAAATCCACTAGTTGTCAGTAATTAGCATTTCCATAAAATCAGGAACTGAAGATTACTTAGTTGAACAGCTTAGTAAATGCTTGTCACACTTACAATTCAGTACACCACGGTGAGCCTGGTGCTGGCCTGTAAATTGATGACCGAGCTGCGGGCCAGGAGGATAAACAAAAACAATTTCTAAACTGAAATTTTTATGTATTTTCATGTTGCTCGTTTTCTTGAGAAAAAAAACATTACACTGTAACACAACATTACATTGTGAACTCGGTTTGACCAAATTCCAGTTTCACCCTTTCGACTTGCCTTTTTTAAATTACTTGCCAGTATCGGGAAAATACAACCTCGGCTCACAAATGCCACAAATCACAATCAAATCGGCCAACGAACATTTCAATCAACCTGTAAACACGCCTCGGTTCACAAACATGCAACGTTTACATTCATACATACATATGTTTGAATGCCCAAAGTAGTCAAAGGACAGCTCACAGGTGAAAAACAACCTGCATTTGGATTTGTTTGTCAACATCCACCCATCGATTTTCTTTCACTTATACTGCACATAGGGTCGCAGGTGATGCTGGAGCCTATCCCACCTGTACACCCTGGACCGGTTGCTAGTCAATCACAGGGCCAGATATATAGACAAACAACTATTCAATCACTCATTCGGGGCAATTTTTCAATTTTTTTCCTATTAACCTGCCGTATGTTTTTGGACTGTGGGAGGAAAAAGAAGAGCCCAGATGAAACCCAAGGGCAGAACATGCAAAATCCACATAGAAAGATCCCCTGGTTAAAATCAAACCAGGGTCCTTAGTGCTTTGAGGCTGAAGCACAAACCACTGCACCACCATCAAATGGCTGTATTCACTTTCCCTCAGTAACTTTATTTATGTTAATTTTTCTATTCAAACACAAGCACAGACCAAAAATTCCTAGGTCTTCCAGATCCAGCATCCCCCATTTCTGCAGGTGTCTGTGGTCCAGAGCAGTAGTGCTTGGACCATGTTGCTATGGAAAAGTCTTTACCACACAGTGATGCAGTTGGCTAGGATGCTCTCAACAATGCAGCTGTAGAAATTGTTGAAGATCTTAGGTAACATGCCAAACACTCTCAGCCTCCTCAGGAAGTAGAGCTGCTATTGAGCCCTCCTGACTGTCTGTGTGGTGTTGAGGGATCAGGTGAGGTCCTCACTTATGTAGAAACCCAGGTATTTGAAGCTGCTCACTCTCTCAACCTCAAGACCTTGGAGGAACAGTGGCTGATGAGGTCTCCTCTCCTTGCTCATGTCCACTACTATCTCCTTGGTCTTGTCTGTGTTGAGGTTGAGGTTGTTGTGCTCACCAGACTAGCCACATCTATCCTTTAGGCTGTTTTGTCTCCACCAGTGATACCTATCACTACGGTGTCATCTGCAAACTTCAGGATGATGTTGTGTAACGTTAATGCATATTTGAACGTATCCCAATCCGTTGTGGTATAATAGTCCTGCAGGAAGCCCTCTGAATCCAGGGTCCAGATTCTGATTTCTCTGGTTACGGCATTTGTCTGTTTCAATCTCTGTCTGTACACGGGGTACAGAAACAGAGGGATGTGATCTGACTGTGCAAAGTGGGGGCAGGGTGCGGCCCTGTATGCATGGTTCAGGGTCTTCTTGTCGCGGCTGGGAATGTCCACATATTAGTGGTACATGGGGACACCAGTCCGCAAGCTGCACTGACTTGAAGTCAGGATCACAACGGCATCAGGGTGCACCATCTGCAGCGCACTGATGTTGTCATGGAGCTTGCCCAGTGCTGTCATGGAGTTAGCCTGCGGCGGGATGTAAATGGCAGCTAAAAACA
Source organism: Fistularia commersonii (assembly GCF_037954325.1). NCBI lineage: Eukaryota > Metazoa > Chordata > Actinopteri > Syngnathiformes > Fistulariidae > Fistularia > Fistularia commersonii. The sequence continues at coordinate 7,694,077 of NC_141302.1, forward strand.
CGGCAGTGAATTCCCTAGGTAGATAATTGGGACAGCATTTTAGCAGCAAAAACTCCACATCTGGCGAACAGTGCAGTGGTCAGCTGGCTCAGGCTTTTAGCCTACCATGTAGCCCACCCCGCTTGCCATGATTGCATTGTGGTCACCGAGGGGCCCGCCATCCTCGGGCTGGTCTTCCCACTCAGGCTCGGTGCTTTAGGGCCATCCTGGGGGTGGTGATGGTGTTCACGGGAGTGTACGATGATATGTAATTCCGGTGGTATGAAATCTGTAAATTTTGGCTGTGTTTGCTTGTTGGTGAAATCCAAAGGTATCTGCCTGCTGTAGGATGGTGGAAGTATTGGCGCACTGTAGAAAAAGTTGTCCTTAGAGTGGAGAAGTCCACTCTAATTGAAAAAAAGCAGGTATGCAGCTACAGAGAAGGCACACCTGCCACGGAGGGGACCATGTTGCTATGGAGAAGTCAAAAGTAGGTGCCGACTTCGCACCTACTTCGCACCTAAAGCAATGAGCCAAAGTGCAGTGCTTTACAACATTTGGGGCTCCAGTCTGCAGTCACACCACGCTCATGGCCAACAAGAAGAGAGGGGAAAACCCAAACTGACCCACCATGATACAGTCAATTTGGATCCACAAGTGTCCCATAATGATAAGTCTCAGGAATTGGAATCTGTAGAAACCTTGGTGCATTGGCCTGATAACTTCTCATAAAACTTCTGTCTTGGATACTCAGAGCTAAATTGTTTGGATTCTGCGTATAAAACAGGTGATTTGGCCAATATGCTCAAATGAGCACTTGTACAACAAACTTCAAAACTGACTGAAATTAGACAAAACATGAAACTATGCACGGCATGCTACTTGTTTTTGCTTCTCAAAATTGACGAGGAATCAAAGAAGAAGAACATTCAACCGGGTACCCAAGAAATGTATCTCAAATCCATAGGATGATGAGACAGGCTGACATTTCAAGTAAAAACTTCACAGAATCACTGTCAATGGAGATTTCTTTCATTTGGTCATTCATTAATTCATTCAATGTCTATTTCACTCATATTGCATGAGGGATTCTGTCCCAACTGACACTCAGATGACAAGTGAGAGACACCATGGATCAATTGTCAAGCGATACATAGTGAGCCACATATCTAAACAAACAAGCTGTGACTCTCATTCACAATTACAAGCATTTAAGACCCTTCACTTTACTGGATGTTTTGAGATTGTGGGCGGAAACCTGAGAACCTTGTGAAAACCAACGCCACCGCAGGGGCCCAAGCGCTGAACAATGCACCAATTAGCAACCTGTAATGGGGACTGGCCACCTGGCTGGTTGGTTGTCATTAAATTATGGAGAGGATTTGAGACACTGTTCAATCACATGTTACACGTTATGTAAAATAGGATACTATATCTCTTACCTGCAATAACAAAAACAGTTCCCTCAACAGCCGTCACTGCCCCTCCCACCATGTGTACAGTGTCTCATGTGGCCCTGGGCAAAGAAAGCAATCATCTTAATGAAGTCACCAAGGATTTGTGAATGTTGTGTGTCCTGTTGGTCTCACCTTGATGGCAAGTGTTGTGATACTGCGAGACATTAAAGGGCTCCAAGGGCTTGATACTTAGCCCTTCTGTCCCTGTACAATAACAAATTGGAAGAGAATAAAATGTAGTTACAACAGGCCAAAACTGACCGAGTGTCAGTTGTAAGACAGCTGTGCACGAAAGGTGTTTCAATACATTTTATAAAAGCATTTTTGTGATTAATGTTACAACAGTACAGGTTGGAGAACATAGCACTGACATTTTCTTAAAAACAAAACAACAACAAAAAAATACAAGCTTCACATTTGTCAAAACTGAATTTAATTTTTCTTTTTCAATGTCTGTCTTGTGCCTGTCAATGTCTTTTATTTTATTGTCATGGATTAGACTCTCATTTATTTATATATTTGGTTTACAAATTGTAAAACACTTTTTTTTTAATTAAATTATTTTCTCATGGTCCATTATAACATATGGGCTTTTAGGGCTTTTAATAAATTTGCAACAATATATATGAATAGTTCTTTTTACTGTCATGTGGTACCAAATAAGTAAAGTGGAGGGCATTTAATCAGTCGTGTGAAAAGAAACCTCTCCTACTCCACAAAGTCATGTCATATTCTGAAGGATACCTAAAATACATGAATGAAAAAGCTAAATTGAAAATTGAATTAGTAACAGATAGAGGAACAAACACCTTCACAACATAACCTTGTTTTAACCCCTGTCAACAATATTCTCCAGAGATCAACCCCTGTCCGCCCAGCCCCAATACAAGTTATTCCACTAACATCAGAATCAAAATAAATTCAACAAATCTATGGGCCCATTTTTTTTCATCTATAATGACAGAAAAATGGGCAATATGAATGACGAGAAATCAATTTTAGTTCAGAGCCCTATCACTTCAGATTTAACATGCTCCAATTGCAAGGATCTGCTCATCCCTGAGTGAACTTGTTATTGAGAGATACTTTTATATTGTATTTGTCTTTGGAAAGACATGAAGCCAAATTGACAATTTCCCATTGCCTCCTCAAGTAAATCTGAGTTTCAAATACATTATATGCTATACTTTTAGCAATAGCAGCTACCACTATGGCACTTGAGTAATAAAATTTAACAACTGCAATGTTAGCTTAAAAAAAAAACAAAAAAAAACAATCACATTTCAATACCACAACCCTTTAAAAGGGTATCAAACTTTAACCCAAAATTAGGCAACAGCAAAAATAAAAGTTGATTAAACTTCCAGAAATAAAAGTGCCTCCCCCATCGGAGGAAGTAACAAGAACACAAATCAGAAAAGCAACAATAAGGACTTAAAGACAATTACATTTCAAAATGCAACCTAAGATACTGCAAGAGAAAGAATCTCAAACAAGATCCCACTGAGTTATCTCTCCATCTAATGTTAACAAGAATGCGGACTGTGTGAGCGTGAAGAGAATCTATGCTGAAAATATTTGGGTCAGTAAAAATGCATGCGCTAAAAATAAACGTGGTTTCATGATAAAGGACAAGCAGTCACTGAAAAGTGAAGGAAATGTCAAGAAAGTTCAGTCTGCATTTGAAAACAAATGCACAATAAAAAAAACGAACAAACTGAAAACCCTTGAAAATGTTCCCTTTAGATGATGGATATTTAATTTTTTGTTTAATTAAATGTAAAAATGGAATAAAAGTCAAAGGGCAAGTAACATACACAGCAAACCTAAATAATACAGGAGGGGAATGGATATGTAGTGTATATCATCAGAATTGCAACTGGCGTAAACCTAAGAGCCAAAGAAAAAAATGAAAATTAAAAAAAAAAAAAAAGTTTAGGTAGGGAGCACAATATTACCAGTGTTCAGGCATGTTGACTGCATAGGACTGTCTAACTAAAATTAGAATATTGTGATAAAATTCTTTATCTTCTGTAATGCAATTAGAAAAAACATAAATTACTTTTTCATGATATTCTAATATTTTGAGAGAATTTTTGAGTTTCCTTAAGATGGAAGCCATAATCAGCAATATCAAAATAAAAGGCTTACAATATTTCCGTTGATTTGTAATGTATCCAGCATGTATGACATATTTGTTTTAGTAATTGCATTACAGAAGATAGAACTTTATCACAATATTCTAATTTTCGGAGACAATTTTCTGTATGTATATACAGAGATGTGCGGTGAGGTTCATGACTGGTGAGTGAGATTTACAAACATATGAACAGAGTAGCTTATTAATCATTTTATTGGCAGAAGTTGACGTGTTTTGTTAAGAATATCATATCAGCATTCTTTACAAACTGTAGCATACAAAAAACGCACATGTAAAAAAAAAAAAAAACGTTTTTATCTCTTACCTTGTAAATGAAGTCCATGCGCCGCTCCCTCTGAGGAAAAGCATCGATAACTTTCTTGTAGAAGTCTTCCTTATCTTTCTTCAGCTTTAAAAATCTCAGTCTCAATCACTCTGGAAAGTAGGAAATCACTGCCAGTGAAGACAGTCGTCCTTGATCGATCCTGTTCCGTCGATAGGTTTTGAGTCTTTTCCGTGCCGAGAATGACCGCTCCACCATGCTGTCGTAGCCGGAAGGGTGACCACCGGCCGGAGTAACTTTGACGCCTTAGGAACAGTTTGAATGAGATCCCTTTGGGCCAAAAAGTTGAGAAGCTGCCCTGGAGATTTACATTTATGCCTCACCGTTTGTGAGCTATACAGCCCGATGTGATCGGCAAAAAATAGTTGGATGGCTGCACTTGACTCGCTAACTGTTTACTGCAGCTTGCTATTGCTAATTCTATTCCTTTCTATTCTGTGGCTGATCACAATGTCATCTGCAAACATCATGGTCCTTGAAGTTTCCTGCCCAACCTCCTTTGTCAGCTTGTCCATCACCACTGCAAACAAAAAGGGACTCAGCGCTGATCCCTGATGGAGTCCCACCTCCACCTTGAACTTCTCTGTCACCCCTACACCATGCTGTACCACTGTCTCGCAGCAAGCATACATGTCCTGCACCAGTTAAACATACTTTTCTGCCATTCCAGATTTCCTCATACAATACCAGAGCTCCTCTCTTGGGCACCCTGTCATATGCTTTTTCTAGGTCTACAAAAACTCAATGCAGCTCTCTCTGGTCTTCTCTGTATTTCTGTATTAGCATTTTCAAAGCAAATACTGCATCTGTAGTACTCTGTCTAGGCATGAAGCCATATTGCTGTTCACAAATGATGACTTCTGCTCTGTTTCCACAACTCTTTCCCATAACTTCATTGTATGGCTCATCAACTTTATCCCTCTATAGTTGCCACAATTCATCCCATCCCCATTCTTTGTAAATATAGGCACCATCACACTTCGTCTCCATTCTTCAGGCATTTTCACATTCTCTAGGATCCTGTTGAATAATAGTCAGAAATTCTACCACAGCCTCTCATAGACACCTCCACACCTCTCAAGTATATCACCAGGACCAACTGCCTTTCCACTCTTAATTCTCTTCAATGCCTTCCTCTCTTCACTTTTACAAATCTCTGCTATTTTGTTGTCTACAATAGTCACCTCATCTACCCTTGCCTCTCTTTCATTTTCCACATTCATCAGCTCTTCAAAAGTACTCTCTCCATCAACCTATCTCTCTTCTAGCATCTGCCACTACATTTCCCTCTCTATCCTTTATCATCCAGACCTGTTGTACATCCTTTCCATCTTTATCTCTCTTTTTCGCTAACATGCATATTTCATTCTCCCCCTCCTTACTGTACAACCAAACATACAGGTCATTGTACACCCTTTGTTTTGCCTTTGCTACCTCTATCTTTACCTTACATTATATCTCCCTGTTCTCCTGTCCGTTTTCTTCAGTCCTCTCAGTGTCCCACTTGTTCTTTGTTAACCGCTTTCTCAGTATATACTCCTGCACTTCCTCAATCCACCAACAAGTCTCCTTTTATACTTTCCTTCCAGATGACACAACAAGTACTCTGCTACCTGTATCCCTGATAATACGAGCTGTTGTTGTCCAATCATCTGGACGCTCACCCTGAGCACCCAGAGCCTTTCTCAACTCCTCCCTGAAAACCATACAACACTCCTCCCTTTTCAGCTTCCACCACTTTGTCCTCTACTCTGCCTTTGTCCTCTCGATCTTCCTTGCCACCATTGTCATCCTACAAGTGAGCATCATATGCTGTCTGGCTGCACTCTCACCTGCAACCACTTTACAGTCACTGATCTCTTTCAGGTTACCTCATCTATACAAGATGTAGTCTACCAGTGTGCTCCTACCTCTGTTCTTATAAGTTAACCTATGTACCTGTTTTTTTCTGGAAAATAGTGTTCACTAAAGCCATTTCCATCCTTTTTGCAAAATCTACCACCATTTGTCCCTCTGCATTCCTATCCTGTATACCAAATCTGCCCATCACTTCTTCATCTCCACTATTGCCTTCACCAACATATCCATTGAAGTCTGCACCAATTACCTCTCTCTCCTCTCCTGGGATATTCTACATCACTTCATCTAACTCATTCCAGAACTTCTTCTCTTCAAACTCACATCCCACCTGAGGGGCATAGCCAGTATTAACATTTAGCATCACACCTTCAATTTCCAGTTTCAGACTCATAAGTCTAGCCAACAATCTTTTCATCTCCAGAAAGTTCCTAACAAACTCCTCCTTCAAGATAACTCCTACTCCATTTCTCTTCTTGTCAGTACAGGCACACAGTATATCCACTTTCCTTCTCTGCATCATATCGACCAACTCTCTACCTTTTCCTGTCATACTCCCGATATTCAAAATCCATACTATCAGTCTCAGACTCTTGCCTTTCCCTTTCTCTCTCTGCTTCCAAACACGCCTTCCTCCTCTCCTTCTTTGACCTATAGTAGCCCAGTTTCCATTGGTTCCCAATGGGTCACCGGTACCAATGGCGGTCGTTGTTAACCCGGGCCTCGACTGATCTGGTGTGATCTGGTTATTGTGGTTGATTTGCATGTTTGGCTTTGGCAAAAGTTGTACGCCGGATACCCTTCCTGATGCAACCCTCTGCATTTATCCAGGCTTGGGACCGGCTCAGAGAGACACCGGCCAGTGCCGTCCTGAGGCTGCATTGAACAAATAACTTTACAGTTCCTAAAAATTGGAAGCTGTAATGAGGACGTTAGTCAGCTTTTGGATAATTATTTTTGACAGTGGCTAAGATAATAGATTGTCACCTCTAAGATCTGAGTCAGTTTTCCTACTGTTGTTATTTTGACTCATATCAATTATTTTTTTATTTATTTGCTTGGCGATTTTAGTTTTTATCAGGCCCCGATCATATCAGGCTCACATCTTTGCCATAATGTCAGACACTGCCTCTATAGTTAGATGGATATTGGAATGACAATGATTGAGACGTTCTCTGACCTTACTTCCATAGAAGTGACCAAGTTCTAATATCAGGATTGTAAACACAACTCAGAGTCTAAAATGCTTTGGGTCCCAGTCAGCAAATATTGACAAAATCTACTCCACTTTATGATAAATCAATGTAATCTTGACAAAAAAAGAAAGGGAAAGAGAAAGACAGCAGGAGAGAGAGAGAGAAAGAAATATATCAGAAAGGTATTTTGTTTTATATGCCCAGGCTGTCAAGTTGTCCCCGAACACAAAGTTGGAAAGACATTCATTCACCTTTCATTTGGAATTGTGCCAGGGATTTGGCCATTGATTTTTCACCAGGAGGCAAGATATGAAATGTGCCATTTTATATGTCATTCTAAAGTTCTTTTACATTGTCATCCAAAGGACAAGCTGGGGTTGCTTATGCCATTCTCTTGCAATCGGACATTTACACAAATGCAGACTTCTGGCCATAAGGAGGTTTAGCCTGAACACACCTGTACAGAGCTAATCATAACCATTTGTGGCACCCTGGGCTTCTTTAATAGGTTCTTTGTCAGGTATACGTGCACGATGTAATTTCATGTGCAGTCACTGTATACTGGGATTGAATGTTAAGTGTGTTTAAAAAAAAAAAAAAAAACTTTTCAGTTCAGACATCCCCATGCAGTTGTATGTGTTCACATATTAACTGCGATATATTTTGAATTTTGTTCAATATACTGTATGTAAAACTGTGATACACAAAAATTCAATTCATCCAAATGTTTCTTTTATTGTCTGTGAAATCTGAATAAATGGAAAAGTATTAAAAAAAAGAGATTTAAAAACATTTACATTAACAAGAAACAAAAACAAGCCAAAAGGGTCCTGAAAATCTGATGTAGAATTTTTTTTTTGAATAAGCAAGAAATAACCAAAACTTAGATGAAATGGACAAATTAAATTCTTGCAGCTGAACAAATCAAAGAGTCATGAGGTGGACAAAAAATAATCATTATGCCACTCATTGTAGTCCTTGATATCCGTCCATAATCATCCCAACTGTACAGGGTGCTGTCACATCTACATCTGGAAACATTTTTAAATTGAATCCAGTAAACTGATAAACAAATGTAAGGGTATTATTTGCAGATTGCTGTAATAAGTTTATTAGAATTCACAGCATCAGTATTAAATTTGTTTAAGCCTTGTTTAAAATAAAAAGTGGACATAGGAATAAGAGAAATATGTTCTGGAGGAATGATGCAGGTCTGGAGGATGTTGGCCTCAACTGTTGACAACAAGGATATCTCTCGTCACATGGATCGCTGAATATAATTTCTTGCCAGATGCCACTTCCCTGTGGGGCTTAGAATGAGTGAGCATATGCTCTGTTGTCTACAAAAAGGCTCTCAAGTGTAAAATAAATTATATTTGTCAAATGTTTCTAATCCTTTGGGATAACCTGTGCAATAACAAGTATATTTAGAGTGACTGCGTGCTATTATTTGAGTGGCACTGTAGAAAGTTACCATAAAACGTCCGTGCTGAGTATTTCTAGGTTAAAGCTCTGCTTTAATAGCGCAAAGCAAGTGTAAACACTTGGTAGGCTGTTCCTTTGGTAATCACACAGAAAACCTTTGCCAATTTAGGATCTTAAAGTCTACTAGCCTACAAGGAATTATCAGTGTTACTTGTGGTAACCTTACATGGTCAAACCGCAAATCGGGGCATATTTGGGAGTATCATACGCAGGACACCGTTGTGCAAGTTAGTAGCTGTGTCATTATCAAGTCAAAAGAGATTTAGCTGCAGCACATTTTATACAGCATAGTATTTTGTGCCTTGCAAGCATGATCCTGAGCAGCATCAGAGCCTGGCCTGGCTGATGAGCTTGCATAATAACTCATTAATAAAGTGGATAAGGGCCGAAGTCACATCCTCAGCACTTTTCATGAACTCATCCAGGCTTGCTGGTGCCTGTCAAGTTGATGTATCAGATATGGTGGGAGCACTTTATGTCCACCCGAGTTATATCTCTGAGGAAAGATATATACTTGTGGATATGAACCAGAGGAGAGACATTGGCGGAGATCAGTCCACCACCATCTTCTCATGCAAGATCCAGACTGTAATAACAGAAGCCACACATGTCTGCCTATTTCTCACGGTGTCTCAGCCATTGGTCACAACAGCAGTGCTAGAAACATGGATTCAATTTCTCCTGCTCTGTTTAAAATGGTTGATAAGCAGAATGTTTAAAGTTATACATAAAACATATACTTTTGATTAGAAGTGCATCATATATTTAGCAGATCTGAAGGGAAAGCCTTTTGCAAACTATCATCTAGATGAGCATTTTTGTAAATTCCTTTCCTTTCTGGTATTTTTCTTGCAAGTAGTTAGTTTAGCCCTGCTTTCTATCATACATCTCTATTGCCTCAATATAATGTTTAATTTGCATTTGATTTTTTTTTTATACAACACACCTATAAATATATACAGATGCTTTAGTTTTTTTTTTCTGTATTTTCATGATTATAAACACCATTAAATGTTTTCTGTTTGGATTCTGTTTCAATTCCTTCTTCTTTTAATTTTCAATCAAGTCTCTGTTAGCACTCCCCCCTGATGTTTGGAACCCCTCTGTGTTTTTGTGATTGTCTGTTCATCATGTTTGGCCTTGCTGGCTTCCTCAGGTGATTGAGCCTCGACTGTTTTTGGATTACCTCTCTGACGTTTACCCGGCTGGGTTTAGTTGCCTTAATTCTTGGATTTCCCGTGTTTGATCTTGCACCGGGTGACTGATTTGTCACTGTTTGCTCCTCTCTGAGAGTTTGTCAAAGATTTGGCGATCAAAGACTTCATCATAAATATTGCTCTCAGTTTCCTCCCTCCACTTGAATCATATGCCACTTGGTCAAACTTGTTATGAGATGACAATGCCATGTTTTTGAGAACAAAAGATTTCAATGCAGCATATAAGATCAGACACACATACACATATTTGCACATGTTGTAAGATGTAATGACATGTCACAGGCTCTTTTGAGGGAATATTCAAGACTATTCTGAGGTAAACACTAACTTATAGTAGTTTTGCAGGCTTTGAACATTCAGGCCTATCACAGACCACACCCTTGTACTTTTTGGGTCTGCTTTTGACAGTTTCAGGCATAAACATTCACTGTTTATCCCAAAACAGCAGTTTTATTTCTTTTCACATGACAGATTGGAGGGATTTTGATGAAGAATTTTACTTGCATTCTGTTTCATTGTAGTTCTTGTATTTTTCAATGGAAAAAAAAACGAAAGATTTAGCCTGGTGATTATAATACAACTATCTGATACCACATTGACTATCTGATACCACATTGACAGGCCGCATAATTGACAATTAACATTGAATTATATTGTAACACACCTGTGAAAAACAGCTATTGTCTTGAATTTATCTCACAAAATGAAGAGATAAAAATCCTCTCAACGTTTCTGTTCAGCTTTCAGTTATCTTTGACGACTAAAGATCTGCAATATAGCAACACTGAGAGCAGGCAGGAGACTCAGTACAAAACCAACTGCTTTTATAAATGTTGTAACGATACTTGCCTTTATTGGAAACATTTAATGTTAAAGTTCACGGGTTGAATCATAAAACTACTAAAAGTACAACTTTCTCTGACAGAAATAATCCTCTAAAACAAGAGGAAAAAAAGCAAGAGACAAGATATCTAACAAGTTGACGAATTGTGAAAATAATTAAAAAGGAAATTCCTAAAAAGGAATCCTAAATTTAAAAAATAGCCAAAAATGTCATCAAAACCATAAATCATAAAGGAATGTTTTGCAAATTTAGCTAGAACTACAAATTCTTGGCCATATCTTGGTACATTTTCACTACTATTCAGTGGATAGTGCCAACTTACTTGTCTTCTTGACCTGCGCCAGTGTTTGGAGCCAAGATGTGCAGTATTTCACAAATCTCCCGCAGCTCATCAAACTCATGTCAAACATTGACTATCTGCAATAAATCCATTGGTTAACCAGCAATAATATTGAAATATTTATTACAGCTTATGAAATCACTGCTCTTATGGTAAAGCAGACCAGAGTGAACAGACATTCAGTCTTAGTTCCCTTACCTTTTTGGTAAGGGAAAGACAGGAGGACTAACAAGGAATATTAACTGATGAGAAAAAAGAAATCCAAAATACAAATGGGTTTATTTATTCAGTGGTCCGTTGCTGCTATTTATATAAAAGCATTTCAAGACCCAGACAGACACCAGAACTTTTGTCATTGCTAAGTGATAAGTCTTAATCAGTAATTATTTTTGGCAAACAAGTTTCACTGTTACAACAAATATTAGTTATGAGGTCAATCAACTAAAAAATCAATACAAAGATGAATAAATAAAAAGTCATTGTCAAATCCAGAAATAAAAACTTATCTGTGCCACTAGACTTACTTCCAATCTCACTTTTATTAGTTTATTTAAACAAATAAATAAATATATTTTCTCTATGAGGAAGGAAAAGAAAAACACTTCAAGTTATTCTCACTCCAAAAGCTCTTTCTTTAATAAGTAAAACAGCCACCTTTTCTTTTTATACAAGTGCCGAGTGCTCATCAATGTCCAGTCTGTTCTCTTTCAGAGAAGCACAAGTGTTTCTAAAAGCCAGTAAGATCAATGCACTCTGAACCTTTCTGCAGGAAACCTAGTCTTGGGCATGTACTTGTCTCCTTGACAATCACTGAATCAGAACTCTGAACTCTGTTATCTACACAGTAAAAAAGCAAAACAAAAACATACAAAAAAGAAACAACATAAATTGGATCGTAGACCTGAAAATAAAGATGATTGTGCTGCACGAAAAATGCCTGCACACTGATGTGATATTTTTCATGTTATTTTGTATTCTATTTAGATGGCCATTCTTACAAAGTGATTACATAAGAAACAAAGAAAGCAAAATAAAATAATCAACAAAAACAAACAAAAAATAAAAAACAACAATAAAGACTGGTACCAGAAATCCAGCGAGGCCAGCACAACAGAACAAAATTGTTCCTAATCACTACATTTACAGAGACACTGGGTTTGCCTGGAACGAAAAAAGCATACTAATATGTGCAATGCTAATTATCTGTACAATTACATAGAAATATCTCATAATTCTCATATTAGTTTTTTTTTTTCTCCCTCTTCTGTTGTTGGTCACCAACAACAATTACACTAAAATGAAAGAAAAAATGGAACAATTATGCCTGAAAGCATATGATCAATAATTCCTTTATGGTAGGTGTTCAACATTTTCTTATTGTGTGTGTGTGTGTTGTGTGTGTGTGTGTGTGTGTGTGTGTGTGTGTGTGTGTGTGTGTGTGTGTGTGTGTGTGTGTGTGTGTGTGTGTGAGTGTACGCGCTTGTGTGTGTGTGTGTGGTTTTATTCATTGAGGGGACACTTCAGCAAACAAAATGTGCTGCAAATCACTAAAGAGGAAGAAAATCCTTCAAAAAGTCAATTTGGATACAGAAGTATAATAAAATAGTCCTTCTTTGAAGTTTCCCATTTATTCTGTTGAAGTCCATAGTTTAGACTTGCAGTTTTGAGCAGTTCCTTTTGACTGTCAGACAAGTATCTCTGAGACCTAAAGATCCTGTGTGAGCAATTGTCTCTTTTCACACTGAGACTAAACACGCCAAACTGCAGATGGTTTGAGCAGGGTTAACACAACATCAACAGAATCCTGCAATGTCTAACCAGATATAGTCACATATCAGCCTCCTTTTGAAGCAATTATAATCCTGTTTGCAGTCAGTAACAGCAACGATAGAGTTATTTACTGCGTCTGTCTCAAAGACGCAGAATAAAAATAAAGGCTACCACTGCCAACAAATAGTGGGACAAAGGAGCACAGGAAAGATGAGAGGACTCTAATGGGGAGACACTGTTGAAGGGGGTGTATGAGCCTATAGGCTGGTGACCAGGTGCGAGGGCTCTTGGTGGGACTCCTCAGGGGCCACCTCCTCCTTGTTGGGGGGCACAATGAAACCATCACTGCTGCCACGTCCTAGCTGGTAGTAGGAGTGCAGCTGATGGAGATGGTTTCCAGAGCCAAGGTTGGGCATGCTCTTGTAGTAAACATCATCAGAGCTGGCCCCTGGGCTCTTGGCATCACCCGCATCCTTGGATCCATCAACGGAGTCTGAAGACACATCGGGCAGACCAGGTAGCATGGGCATGCTGGTGTAGAGGGAGTCTCTCTGGTGGTTGTGGACTGGTGATGAGCCCTCTTCTTCAGTGTGCTCATTGGTGAGTAAGGGAAAGAAGCTTTCGCTATTCTCCTGTGGGATCCTTCTCCGGGATGAGGAAGTGTTGGCAGATGAGAAGGGGTGATGGGAGAGAGGGAGGGGTGGTGGCACAGATTGGTGAAGGTGATTGTGGAGGTTGTCTACTGCCTGAAGTGAAGGAGGAGGTCTTTGGGGCAAAAGTGGGGCATTGGACTCCTCACGGATTAACTCAAGGCCCAGGCCTTCATCGTGGTGTTGACTGAAGGTGGAGTGGTCATCCAGGCTCAGTGCGACATTCATGCCCATCCCAACTCTCAAGCCCATCCCATATCCACTGTCCTTGGCACCGTTGCTGACATTATTGACCAGCTTATTCATTAGGTTTCGGTTTTGCTCAGAAGAGCGATCGTGAGTATTGTTAAGGTAGGAAGGAATATAATTGGAAGTGAGCTCTTTCAGGATCTTTTTTTCCAGGGTGGTCTCCTTGTGGTTATAGCCCCTGTCAATAATTTGGACACAGTCACTCATGTACTCAGCGCTGGCAATGCTGTAGCCATGGTTACCATTCAGTGGTAGAGTATCCATGACACTTGTATCCCGGGCATTGTTCAGGATTCCCTCTGGAATGATAAACATGGAATGGGTTTAAGGGGAGATTGGGTGCATGAGAAAGATGGAAAGTGATGGGATGTAATTGCCGCAACTAAATGTCAGGAGTTTTTTACAAACACAAATTACACCCATCACATACAATAGCACTTTTACTCTGAAATCTGTCATGACCCTTAAGCACTCTCAGTACAAAATGTCATCCACAATTTTATAAAGTGCACTTTGGGAAATAAGGACCCCTATAATATTTGAATTGGGTAAAACCTAAGCAGGGCATTTCAAAGTGGCCCCAAAAGGCAAAATGCGCTAACATTTAAGATAACGCAACAACATTTCAATAGATATAGCACACAAAGACAATTTTTGAAATCCATCACCCGTATATAAGTTATGAAATATTGTGGCGTTATCCCAAGTACCCATTTTTTTTTTTTTATAAACAATATTGCGTTGAGTCTTCCAGGGCAGCTATAGTATTTCCACTGTGTGCCTATATATACAAAATACATCATATACTTACCTTGTTGCTACAGAGTATTACTGAGGTGTAATTTCATATTTAAGGGTAAGTTTTATCCTGGGGGTACTTTTGACAACACTAATAGATGTGAGGTAGACCACAAAACACCGCCAAAGCACAACACAAAAATACAAGGCACAAAGATCATGCAAACAGAAATCACAGTCATGCACTTTACACAAAGCGAAACGTAAACCAGAGCACCAGCTGCAAATCTGGTGTGAGCCATATTGTCCCAAGTGAGCGTTTCAATATCACATTGTATAATTTGATAATAAATATTTATCCAACTTTTTTTCCTTCAGTGTGATCAAGGGTGGCAGTCATCCGTCCAAGCATGTCTTCAATAATGTATTAGTGAATCAAACCACACTGCAGGAAGAGAGACTTTCTGTCCTCTTTGCATGAACATATAGATTCCATGTTCTATCATACTAAACACGTCGAGATTTTGAACATCAAAGGAATTTTTTGACAATTTAAACTCCTTTTAGATCCTCTACCTGACTTTCTGCAAATTTGACACATATGAGACCTTCAAGACTATTTTGACATGATCAAAGTGAGTACAAATCCAAAAAAGCACATGAACAAAGGTGTGCCTGCTCAATATTCAAAAAAATAATAACAATCCATTCATATACTGTGGAGGTTTCAGGTGAAATGTTGGAAGTTATTCTACAGGTTGACTGTAATAGGTCTAGCTGACCTTGAGTGTGATATCAAATAGGCCAATGCATATTTCCCTCTTTGAGACAGCAAGATAATCAGGGTTCTAGTCAAACAGATTGTTACAACTCAATCTGTAATGGTGAGGACTGTGACAATACTACTTCCAATGGGAGTTACTTTTTTTTTTTCCATTATCCCTTTGTCAGTACTGAGTGAAAGAAAGCAAAGCCAAAGTCAATTACATTTGATAAGCAATGTTTAGTTTGACTCCCATACTTGTCTCTCTGTAGGGCTCTTTTAGGGACAGCATGAGGGAAAGGAAAGAAGAAAACATGATAAGCAAAACAGTGACAGGAGAAGTAGAAATGTGCACATACAATATGCTGATGAGCCATCAACATTATGTTTCTGAAATGCATTTTTTGTTATCATGCAAACTTCGCATACCTTCAAAAGTAAAACAACATATGTCCCAACAAATACAAAATATGTTTTAGAATTTTGCATGGTCACTGACATACAGCATGGCAAAGATACTCAGCATCAAAAGCAACAATAAATCAAGAGGTGCATTAGCATTTTGATCCTTACAGTGCTTTTATTGCACACATAAATTATCTACCAATCAAAGTGCTACGCGAGTTTTTACGGTTATGCATTTTCAGGAGTTTTACAGACTTCCAAAGTGAAAGTGATCTCATTGGCTGGAGTTGGAAAGAACTAATAACAGATTTGAATGAAGAGAAAAGGATAAATTGGATAATTTTTTGTTTTTCTCTGATCTGCTAATATTACACCTGGTTTACACAGAATCTAGCAAAACTTCTGAACTACATTATTAGGAATGTTTTTATTATCATTTTCAGCATTATTATTACCAATATTTATTTTTGTAATGGATGTAATGGATTTAGATTTTCGTTTAAAAAAGGCAATACAAATACATTTAAAAATCCTTGTAGTTTCACTTCAGAGTTGTAATCATTGAATATTAATCATCAGCGTTTTTTATTTTTAATATTTAATAAAAGAGATTTACTGCTGTAATGCAATGTTGCATTCCTGAAAACAAATAAAAAAATACTGAAACAGAAAGCGATAGACAAAGTACACCGCACACAAGCTTTTATGAAAAAAATTGGACCACATTTAGAATTTATGAGTCTAAATTTGGCTCAATATGAGTAGTCTTCAGGTTGCAATTCCTCAGATTAATATAATTTTCACATTAAATTTTCACATTAAATTCAATTAAAAGCCAAAAGAAGTAGCCAAAATAAATTTTCAATTAAAAATCCCACAGCAGCACAAACCTGTGGGTTTTCTGTGGTAAAATTCTGTGGAAACACAAATATCTAGGGCAGTGTTTTTTAATTTTTTATGTGTCCTGAGAAAACCTCAAATTTGCCATTTTCAGGCTCAATCTATTACTTATGGCTCCCCTTTTGTAAACTTTCTCTTCCTGATGGGGATCGTGCACTCTCTCAGGTTCAACAGGACCACAAAGGAAAAACACTGCTCTAGCCACAAAGTGAAAGA
Source organism: Fistularia commersonii (assembly GCF_037954325.1). Taxonomy (NCBI): domain Eukaryota; kingdom Metazoa; phylum Chordata; class Actinopteri; order Syngnathiformes; family Fistulariidae; genus Fistularia; species Fistularia commersonii. Next base: position 7,710,626 of record NC_141302.1, read on the forward strand.
AAGAAAGAAAAGAAGCTATCACACCTTGTGTGTTGTACATGCCCAGAGGGTTGTTATAGACTGCCGATTCTCCAAGCAATGTATTATACGGATTGTTAGTGCCATGAGGACGTAGGAGTGCATTAGGTATAAGATGGTTAGCCATAGCCCCTGCAGCAGCCAGAAAGAGACAGAGTGAGGCAGAAAGGATAGAAGAGAACAAGAGAACAGGGACAGCAAAGGTGGGTGGATAAATTGAGATAAGGATAGAGAGAAAGAGAGAACATACATATCAGTTTGGCAGATGTAGCTGAGCAATGACAGCCATTAACATTCAAATGATCACATGATCATTAATGTGAGGAAGGCTCCATGAAGTGGCAGAGCTAGACTGACATGGCTAATGGGACTGATGGAGAGTGGATTAAGGGTATTGTTAATGTTAGCCATTAGAGCCTAACCAATTCTGGCAGCAAACACGTGTAAACAGACATACATTAAGAAGCATCGACAAGGTAAACGACGACAAGTTTCTAGTCCCAAACAGGATAGACTAAAAAAATAGCCAAAGACACTGTTGATCTTTGTGACTCACTTCTTTATTTTGCTCATCTGTTTAACTTTACTTTAAAACTTTGAAACTATATGCAGGGGGAGATGACAAATTTGACAATTTCAGCACATGCTGAAAGGGTGCAAGGTGCTACAATAAAACTTAAGGGGATGCGTATTAAATCATGTGTGTATTAAATTATTAAGGACACTTTGTTTTTTAATAGATTAACAAGTCAAGAACTGCCAAATGAGGTGCACCGTACTCTCACACATAATACGGTGATCTTCTTTGGTTAAAAAGAAGTACATTTTAAATAGCTTTCTAATTTCATAGACACCTTTCACTTTTAATTATTATTTTATTACTCAAAATTATAGTTAAGAATTGCTGTTACAAGCCAAATGCAGGATAATTATACAATGGTTGATCATTTCAATGTACCTTTTGTCTACTTATCAATATCTCAATACATTTTTATATTCTTTTTTGCTGATTGATATTTTATTTCGCTCTATTGTTGACTTTGAAATATATACAAAATATTCAAAGGATCCAAGGACCTCATATTACAGCTGAGTTTATTGAGTCTGCTTATCTAATGACAACAAAACCCATTAGTGTATTATTTTTTGCTTGTTACTTACAGAAAACCAACACTTCCCACTGGAAAATACTTTGATTGCCTGAGAATAAATTAAGCCGGGAGCTTTTTAATTGTCCGGTTGCCCTTGTTAGTTGTCAGGCCTACTCACAATGCAGTGATTGGATGTTTCATTGTTCCTCCTCCTAAGTCAGTCAACAACCAATTACAGCACAGCAAGCATGTCAACAACTAATGGGAATGAAAAACGAGCTCTGTTCTTTACTTGGTCTTAGCCACTGACATTGCTCTTACAGAGTGTTACTTAATTAGTTTGCGGGGTTTTATATCAAAGTAAAAATCCACCACATAGTATTTTCTCACAGTGAGGTATCCCTTCTTGGATGCTATCAGGGCGTAGGTTAATTTGAGTGGTTATACTCTTTATTGCATCTGGGGACGTTCTCAATCCAGCAACCGAAGCCAAGAGCACCCCCAGAGATAGCATTATCGAGGAGTGAAACTGAATTATGTGGGAACGAAACAATCCTGCAATTTTCCCTACGAACCAGCACATGCTGCTTTTTAGCGAGATATTTGGAGTGAATTATCGAGGAGTGAAACTGAATTATGTGGGAACAAAACAATCCTGCAATTTTCATTACAAACCAACACATGCTGCTTTTTAGCATTGTGTTTGGAGTGAAAGCAGACGTCTCAGCCTACATATCAGCAGTTAATTTAAGACGAACCACAAAGTAACCAGAATTTTGGGGAGAAAAAAAAAGAAAAAGTTTAATCAATTATGATGAAAAGCTCCTCTTTAAATGACTTACACCTGTAAATTTTAAGGGTGATGAGCGATGGTTTCTAATCTCTCCTGATTAAAAAGCCTTTTCAAACAAGCATGACAAAATATGACTATTGATAAAAAATAAATAAAATAGTGACATGTCACATATAGATTCCCTGTTGACCACATTCTGAATTTGGGTTGATGAAATGGGAATTAAAAGTTGTAAATCTACCATTATATACTAAAAAACTGGAATGATAGGTGCAGGACCAGTGTAACAGCTGTTCAAATGCAGCACCAATCTTAAGAGTGTCGAGCTCATAAATGAAACGATCTCCTTTTCAATTAACTTCAGTGACTGCAAATGCAAAATAAGATGTGGGTTGAGGATGATGTCATTTCCGTTGTACTTCCCTCTCACTGAACGGAACAGAGTTCTTTTTTCTATTTATATGACGTTTGTCCTCAGATTTCTGGCTACCATGATTTTGCCGAAATGACTCATCAGGTTCATAACCACAAAGCAATCCTCATCATTTCAGTCCGTGATGAGCTCCACGTTGGAAGGGTGCAGATTAAACATCACTGGTGCAGTCATGGTGATGTTTGTTTTTAGCTAGTTGGAGATCAAAATGTAAAAACCATGTATTTAAGAATTGAAATACATTAGGAAGATTATCAATGAGCTCATGCTCATTTTTTGTAACACAATTCTTTGCCCCCAACATCACGCAATGAACTATTATTTTCAAATAAACCTGATTCAAAGCAGTAACGGCCAGATGTGCCAGAGTGGGTAAATAACTTACTTGGAATATGAATATGAGGTAACTTATTTCCTCCAGCGAACACATATTTGGTGCTCTATCTTTTTTAGTGGTGAGATAACTTTCTATTAAAAAGTCCCAATACACTGTTTGACAACATTGCAAACCCAAATGTATTATTTATGTTAGCTAAAATACGGATTACATTGTAAAACAATGCAGCCAATGTGGGCATTTCTCCTATAACATTTGCAATTTTGCAGTATTTTCGCTTATTTTCACTCTTATTATGACTTTACTTGGAATCCTTAAATCTGTTTAGATTTTTTATAACAGATATATTTGTCTCTTTTTACCCTAATCACTGTGTGATTCATAAACACCACCTTCTCTTTCTATTCTCCAACTGAAAAAAAACTGTATTTATTGTGTCTGCATTTGATGAAATGGATAATTTCCAACCACCACATAGCCCATTGAAATAATCCTGAATGCTAGGATAAATTTAACATGCAATCAAGATGATTGCACAACTCTGTTTTTGGGGAGAGCACAAGTAAGAGAGTCAGCTGCAAGTGTTGATGGGGGATGACAGGAGCTGAGACTGAAAAGGAAAAATCAGGAAGAAATATCCTCTCCTTGTCACATAATTCCTTAATGGCGACACAAGGGCAGCTATGAATAATCTGCATCTGTTCCTTAAAATACTTGCAATGGCAGATTGCATGTCCAAGAATACTCGCGCAAGGGTTATCCCCATCAGATTCTGCTTGGTAAGAAGCCAGGTGCATAAAATCAGATTAATAATTTATATATCCGCCTTTTATCTTTATGGAAGATCCATGTAAACTTTTCCTTATTCCTGCCCTACCACTCTACCTCACATCCCAAACCAGCCCCCTCCACCATGGGTAAAAGCTCTGTCTGTTGATGGTGCTCAGCTGAGTGCCTAATTATTGAGATCTTGACACTTCCTCCTTGTGTCGAACATTAATCCATCATTGTAACTATGCATTAGTGTCTACGCAAGCAGGCGCCCAGAGGAAATTTAGAGCCTGAGCAGTGTGGAGCCGGAGCCCTCTATCATGAGAGGCAATGAGTGTTATGGAGGAATGCCAGAGCGAATAGTATTTGCTACTTGGTGTTGAATATAGTCAGAAGTGTTTTCTCTGCCTATCTGGAACAAGTCTTTTCAGAGAGCTACAGTCACAGGCATTATGGTGAACTACTTTGTTTTTGGGGCCTTGCAGTAGCAGCTTCATTTTATTGAATTTAAGCTGAAAATCAAAATTTTAGGTTCAGAAGCTATATTTCCATTTAGTTAGTTTTGTAGCCAATTAATCAGGTAGATATATCATTACATGATTGACTCAAATTTATAATGTGTTATTCTGGTAGAGGTGGACAACATAATTATGTATATTTGCTATGTCACTCGGGTTGTATTGTTTTCTTTTTTTTTTTCTAGTCTTTTTTCTCTCCCACCCCGAGGGGTAACATATAACATATTGCTAAGAAATGCACAAGAATAATATTTAAGAGATGACATCGAAAAAAGAGGAATGTAAATCACATCAATTTGGCAAAGCAACAAAATTGTTCTTCTTTTTGCATCCTGCTATGAGCTGTCAACAACAACAAAAAAAATCTCAACATGAAACCCTGTATTAAAAAATAAAAAGACAAAATACAACATTTTCAGTGTCGCAGTAGGTGCACCCCTCTTAGCCTTGTGCTTTCCTTTCATTCTTCAGAGAAAAAATATGCCAGTATTTTAACATTACAAGGTTATTGATGCGTTAACCCCCCACCTCCATGGAGTTTTTTCACTGCCTGGTGAGGAGTTCAATCAAGAAATGTAGCTTTTACTTACAATTTGAAATATTTTGAGTATCTAAAGAAAAGTAGGGCTATAGGAGCAGCCTTGACTTGATATGCTGGGTTGAATTCTGTGGTTGATAGCGCTGCCTGCTGAAAAATTATGATCTTGATCGCAATGAGTAGAAGATTATTATTACCACAATATAATGTCATGAAACTTCACTGATCAAAAAACAAAAAGAAAATTGCATGAGGCTACACAACCAAGATCAGCTTGCTTTAGGAGTCAGTCAAAAAATAGCGGAGGACAAGTACCTCTGTTCAAGGATGCAGAACTGTTGATGTCACCGGTCATGAAAGAAGACTCGGACTGCTTTCTGACTGTGTCATTCCACATTCGACGGATGCGGCTCTGCAGAGACAAACAATATGTCAAAACCCATTGTGGCAGTCGCTTTGAAGATTGTCAGTCCTGCAACTGACACTTTTCACTGAATAGAATGTATCCAGAAAGAAGAGATAATTTATTTCGATCCAATCATGTTATCCCCTGATTTTCCTTTAATTAAATAAATGGGAAAGAATGATATATATACCTACAGGACTGTCTCAGAAAATTAGAATATTGTGATAAAGTTCTTTATCTTTTGTAATGCAATAACAAAAGCAAAAATGTCATACATTCTGGATTTATTACAAATCAACTGAAGTAGTGCAAGGATTTTATTATTTTAATATTGCTGATTATGGCTAACATCTTAAGAAAACTCAAAAATCCTATCTCAAAATATTAGAATATCATGAAGTAATTTTTGTTTTTTTAATTGCATTACAGAAGATAAAGAACTTTATCACAATATTTTAATTTTCTGTGACAGTCCTGTATATATATGGAGGCATTTGCATTTTAACTGTAATGTAACTGCAAGTGACTGCCAATTACATGTAAGCATCAGTACTGAGATAGGTGAAGTTCATAATAAAGTCATCAGTCAGGCTTTACAAACCAGTGTCTCAGGGTGAAGAGGCTCAATCCAACAGACTTGAGCCTAGTTAATTATGACAGAGTCCCATGGGTTGTTGCACAAGCTAAGGGTCTGGGTATCCAACCACAAAGATGACTACTTCCCATGTCATGCCAGAGGGCTCTGGTTGAGGATCTTAACATTATTATATAATACAGTCAGTGATGTTGAAAAAAATTAATGTGAGCGACTCAAATCGTAATTGGACTATGTTACAACCTCTGGAAAGATACTGTTGTACGACATACAATTATGCGATATCTCTTTCGTATTCCTGCTGCTGGAAGTTGAGCTGTATCACAGTTCTTCAGAGGCAGTATTCCTCGTCAATGACGTCTAACCGCTGACATTTTGCTCGCTTTGGGCTCTTGCTCATAAGACGGATATTTAGATTCTTTGAAATCTGTATTATCTTCCGACTGCATGCGTTTCTTTTCGCCCAAAGGGACTTTGTTCGAGTTAGATTGTGTGCTCTTATATCGCTATTATTACTTTGTTATCCAATGTGGAATCATGCCCGCATTCCAAAATTCATGAGTAAGACCCAAAATCTAATAAACTGTCATGGACCAAGTCCCACCTGTCAACTTGGAAGAGGCATAATTCACCTTGGAGCACTCTCCAAATCTATCGCAGGGCCAAATATGAACTTACATTCACAACTATGTACTGCTTTTTTTTTCTTCAAACTTTAGACTTAATTAAAATAAGTGAGTCATCCAATTTTCAAAATCTGGGGCAATTGCACTTCACTTCAGGCGCCTCACTCTGAGTCTCCACTGCAAATATCATGAGACGGTGAACATGATTTTATTCTTAAATAACAGGAAAACTGCCCACGCAGGCTAGTTATGATCAATTCAAAATTTTCTGGGAGGAAAATGTTGTCGTAGGCATTCGCGTATCAAGCCACATAACACACAGCTCACATATTCTAACAGCAACATCCTGACAAGCCAGTCTCATTAATATACATTTGTCATGTTGGCCTGTCACACTGAAGACACAGATGAGCTGAAAGACTGCAAGTTCTGCTTGCTTTTTGGTCAGATAAAAACTTCCCCCATTTATTGCCGGTGGCTTGGAAAGTACTTTGCTGATTACACATTCATTTAAGTCTTAAGATTTGCCATAAATAATGTCTTCCAGAGTGTTTCCATGCCTGTCTTGCTCATATATACGAAGACGGAGCAGGACGTTACGTTGTCAAAGCTATGTGTATAATTAAACACTTTGATACATATGCTGAATTGTATCTTTGGTTGCCACGGCATTTTTGACTGTGAGCACCGGTTATAATTGAAGACTGGAAGGAAATCACACTCTGCAAAACTGACATGATGTTCGATTACAGTGTATCACATAAGGCTTCCTGTATGTCATGTCAATGTGGGAGGAATCCATTTACGCTTTCCTTTAGAACCAGACTTACCACTTACAAAGGAAAAATACATTTTAGTACGGACAGGCAAATCGGTATATGTGAACAAAAACGTAGAGCCAGTAATTTAGTCCGTGTTGCTGTCTAAGCTTTACTGAAATAATACATAATAATATATCCAGACTGGCTGGATGTACTTGGATAATGTTAAGCTCGGTGAGCATCGTGCTCTCGTGCAACCACTTCTCTTCCTAACAAAGGATGGAAACTGGAAAACTGAAATGCATCAAGGGCCATGGTCATTTAGTAGAGCCAAAGAATGTTACTTGTTTTCTGTCTTCAATCTGAGCAGACTTGATTGTTTTGAAATCCAGTTATAATTCAATTATCTTAATTCATTATTTTAGCTATGACCTACATTTGCTCTTGATGTTGTTTGTTGAATGTTCTAATGATCTTCCTTGCCTATGAGCTGTTTTGTTCCCTCTTGCCTTTGACTGCTGCAGAGGTTTTATCCAAGGCTGTCATTTTGAAAGTGAAATTATTCTTAACTGACCTCACACATTAAATCCAGGTTAAATAATGTGATCCAAAAGAAGAAAAAAAAAAGGATCAGAAAATGAGCCCGCCACCTGTGAGCCTGTGGAGTATCGTCCCGGTGCACGAGAGGCTGTCCCCTTCCCAGAGCCGATGGAGCTCTCTACACTTTTGCCACTGCAGCAGTGCGTACGGAGGCATTTTCCATACTCCTTTCGCACCTATATGAAACACATACGCACACACACTCATGCACGCACACATGTGCACACACACACACGCACACACACACACACACACACACACACACACATACAAACAAAAACAGATAACAAATGTAAACAAAGGTATCAAAGTTTTTTTTCTCCATCTTGTTCAACAACAGTATTTATAAAACTTTAGAGTTCTTTTTTAACCTGATCCCAAAATTAATCTCATTATCTTTCTCTGCGTGAAAAAGAACATTGGCCTTTATCAATGCTACAGCAATTATTATTTTTCAAAGCAATATTGTACTTGTTATTACATGATGAATAAGATATTTTTTTTATCTATCATTAAAAGACCCAATAAAGTAATTGAAAGGGGCAATTATTGATAAAACAAGTACCTTTTTTAATACAAATTGGGTGGATCTCGATTTAGAATATTGTTTTATTTTTAACAAAAGATTAAAAATAAGGATACTTGGTTGATTCTCAGTTTTTAAAAAAATGTATAGTATAATAGTGAAATATTATTTTAGACCTTTTTTCTGGGATGTGTAGGAGCCCTGACATGGAAAGATTTAGAGGTGCAAAAAAAAGTTCACTCAACTACTCTCACATACTATACAAACTGTCAAAGTTCAGTCAGTTCTATCACAGCATTATCCAAACCTTCTTCTGCAGCACACAGTGGAAGATGAAGATGAACATTCCCTGTAGGGAGTTGAAGATGGTGAAGAGGTAGGCCATGACCACTGTGCTCTCGTTGACGTACATCAGACCAAATGCCCAGGTCAGGCCCAGCAAGCAGAGCAAAGCGATGGCCCCGATCACCCATGATCTTAAATAGAATAAAACATTTATTGTTACCAAAGGTTTGAAAAAATGAATGTCAACTTGAAAAAAACACCAAATACACAGTAAAGATGTTCCTATAACTGATTGTACTGTAAGGGTGTGACATGAGTTTGCCGAATTTAAAGATAGACTTTAAAGGATCCATATTTAATTAAAGTTGAAAATTTGATGATGTGCGGGCAAAATGGCAAAAAGCAAATGAAATGACAAATGATGATTGTAGGGATTTCAATTTTTATTTCCTATTTCTGTTTTGTCTCTGTCTTTCATTCTTTCCTGACTTAACCTCACCCAAGTGATGCCATTGCCTTGGGTGAAAACCAAAGGATGATAATGAAAAAGGTTTATATATTTGATAATTGAGGTCTGTAAAAATAGGATGGGAACAAACATGGCATTTTCATAGGTAGAGATTTACGAGAGAGCATCACATTTTCTATTCAGCTGCCAAAGGACCGGCAAAAGTGTTGTAAATTCTTACTCCGGCTCAGAGGTTGAACTCAGATAAACAGCCTTGGGTGAGTCCATTAAGAATGAAGGTTCTATCTTTGTGCAGATGCACGATGCATGGATGTGGCATTTGTCTTAGGCGCGGGACGCTTTTCCTTTCAACTGCACCCTTTTAGTATTTTGGTAGCTTGTTATGAGCTGCTGCAGGCGAATCAAACTTTATGATTAATATCTGCCATCTGCAGCTGCCTGCCTGTATGGAGAAGCCTCTTTCTCTCTTGATTAAACCCACCATCCGCCCCTAGAAGAAAGTAATTCTGTTTGCTAATCTAAAACACAATAGTCAAAGTATTCACTGACTAAAATGTAATAATGTCTATAATCATCTCTAAAATGGCTCAGTTTTGCACACATCAGGGGTTCAGGCCCTTCTCTGTGTTCTAGCCTCAAGGGCACAAATTAGAAGACAAATGATGAACAGTAGGTCTTTGGGATCGTTGCTACTGTGAACGGTGTCAAGTGGTAGAGCAGCTTGGATAAGCTTATATCTTACAGAGGTATGAATTTATCACATCTGAAATCTCAGGATAGAACCTAATGAATGCCTTAAACGGTGTGTTTTTTTTATCAGTTTCATTTACTGATGCATTTGTTTATCTATTTTGTTCTTAAAGAGGTACCAAATTAAGTGTCAACCATCCAAGCAAGGTCAGCTTTTGGTGGCAAATACAACCAAGAAAAAGAATTCACTGTGGCATTTATTGATTTTTTTCCTACTTTCAAATTTCTCAAGAGGTGCTTTCACCGTTTACACATGTCAAGAACAGACAGTCTGACTTTCTTAACAAGGGGACAATACTTGTTTTGCTCAAGAAATGAAATGCTTTAATCTGAGTGGATTTGCTGCCAGGTCAGTGTCATCATCTGTTGCCTCCTGTGGATACAATATGTTCATTTCTAATCTCCATGACCAGTGTAAGAACACTTTGTTGGCATTTTTTAGCAACTGCTTCAATCATCCTAATTTTGGCTGTTTTGAGAACATTCCTTTGTCAGCTGCTCATTATTTCAGCTACCCTACAGCTTGGATTGTGTTAAGATCAGTTTGTTGTGGATATTAATCACTTTTATTTTACTCCCTAGTGGCATATTGGTTATAAAAATATGAGAAGTGAATTGAAGTGATAAATGTGACCTTATTTAATTTTTTTTTTCAAGCTGTATAAAATGCTAGCAGTCACATCTGAACAGTGGTGGGATTGTTAAAATGTCACTGGGTCAGGTAAAATATTAACCGTATCTATGCTTTTGATTGTTTTGCTTGACTCTGTGCCCAGGATGTGATGCCATACACATACATTTTCAAACACATATCACTAAATATCTACAGCTGAGTTGTGGTAAAGATTCCTTACCTTTATGCGGTTTAATTTAGTAATAACACAAAGCCAACAGAGATAGAGTTAGTGGAAAAATAGAACACCTTGAGAGCTCACCTTGAGAAACGGGCCTACAGGGGAAATTGGCAGTGGACTAAAACAATGAATATTCTTGTATAGTGTTTTAATGTTTTGTGTGTGTGTGTGTGTGTGTACACACACACATACACACACACACACACACACACACGCACGCACACGCACATACATATGTATACATATACACCGATACACTATATGTATCTCCATAAAGAGAGAGAGAGAGCATCAAGGGAAAGAGAGAGAGATAAGAGTCCAACCAGGAAACGCCACAGCTATATGATATAGATTTCACTAATATTTCTGTAGGGGCCACTGTGAAGAAGACACAGGTGCCATATTAAAATAATCTTACTCGTCACATCTGTCAGTTATGTATATCCAAGACAGGAGCACTGTGTGCACACTAACGCAGCCTTCAACATGACTAAGTGCTTGACAATAAATCATGTTAATGATTCCGAGAGGCAGTGCAATGGATTTGGGTCCGGGTTTGTTCATGTGAAGGAATAAATGAGAGATGGCACTACAATGGGGGAAAAAAAAGTCCTTCCAATTTTGTCTTACTTGATCTCTGGCTCATAATCCTGATAGCTGAATAACATCACAAGAAAATGAAAGAGGGAACAAGCAGAAACAAATCAAATCACAGAACAAAGATATGGAGAGGTGTAATCCAAAATGCGTGGCAGACAACACATTGTACAAATTTAGACTTTATGAGGGAAACAGGACAAGGTGGCTTCTTACAGAGATAAAAGCTACATTCATAATATCCACAATATCCAAACACCAAGGCCAGATATTCCTTTCATTTTGGGAAGGGGATTTGTCTGCATTTAAAGGTGCTAACCATAATTATTTTGGTTCACGGAAGTATCCACCTCCCATCATAAATGCTGGCAGTCGTTAGCATCTAAGCTGTTATAAATAGGCCAGGTCTGTGGAAAACATTAGTGATTTATGAATTCACCAGGCCTACCATTCAACATAATTTTCCCAGGGCTATCTTAATGACCTAGTGGGAGAGCTACTTTATCAAGGCGACTGGCCCTGGAATGGACACAGAAACATGAGCAGTGGGTGAAAAAAAGGGGAAAATATTGTCCTTTAACTAGTGGCACTTTTGTTTGAAGAACAGTGGATGATAGCATCAGAAGGGGTCATCAGAGAAACATCCAGAGCAGGATATGAGGAGGCTAGGGCTCATATTGCACACGGCTTTTATTCATGTTGAGTAATCTGATAAAAATATGAGTGTGAATTTAAAGGGCTGCAACATGGGAGGCGTGAAGCAAAACCTCTAAAACAATCAATGAAAATGCAACAGCTCACTTACAAATAAAGCAGGGTAGTCAGGGCCAGGTGGGAAAATAAAATCACAAAATTCAGAAGCGGATTCTTTACACAAAGTAAACAGGTCTGCTACAGTGACTCACGTGCCAGATTATGATTTCTGTGGTATTTCTGATTAACTTATTCTTGTTTTTTATTTTCTTGCCCCTGTGCCTGGTGAGTCTTTTGAATTGTTAAATTTGCAGGATTTTATATATATATATATATATATATATATATATATATATATATATATGTGTGTGTGTGTGTGTGTATGTGTGTGTGTGTGCGAGTGTGTGTATATGCGTGTGTGTTTAAACACACACACAGTATTAGCACTTCAAAGTAAGAAAAAAATCACTGTTCTAATCATCAGATGGAATCTCCAAAGAATTGCAATTTTAACCAGTGAGAGACTTTAAATTGTGGCATCAAATTCCCATTCATTTTCTTCAAAAACGCAAAATAGCAAGGATTCCGTTCATCGTCGTGTCGAAGATCATTTATGTGTCTGATTGGAAAAAGTCAGTTTAAACGTGTTCAAAATTTGCATATAGTCATTTTGGAAGATGTCTTTGAGGAAAATAGGAAGAGCAGTGATTAGTATGATGTTAATTATTTAACTGCAAGTATCCTTGAAAGCTACTAAAAGACTCCAGGCATTACTAACTGATGATTCTTTTACTTTATCTTGTTTTGTAATCTAAATCTTTGACATTGCCATTGTTATTTCATGTGAACTTTCTTATCTGAATGGGGAGCCAGCGATGTGATAATACGCCCGCCACAAAATGTTCAATCCTTCATGTTCCAAATCTGATACACTCATAGCAAGACTGGTTCTTTAAAGTCACGGTCTTGCACAAGTCATGTTCGAATACATGCATCACAGGGCAGTGGCAGCCACTGTCTCCATTATGGGATGGGGAGTTGGGGGGGGGGACTGGGAAAGTGGGTACATCAAACACAATATCAATTCTATTCTACAGCCTCAACTGAGAAATGTTGCATCTTACCAGTGCCACTCTACAATAACACATCCATCATAATAACGGTAGCTAAAATGAAGAGGAAAAAAATAAATTGAAGATGAAAAACAGAAATATGTTAGAGATAAACACAGCACAAGATAAAAGGTCGAAGTGAATGCTAATCAAAAGAAGAAAAGCATGGGGGGGTGGCACAGTGAAAGAGCGATGAAACATTCATATTAAAATAAGGCAGCATGATGAAATCGGTACAGAAAACATGACATCAACCCATAAATAGTGCTATATTGGGGAAAGATGAACTTAAATTAAAGCAAATGCTAAAAATCGTATGTAATTTGACTTCTTTGACTCGCGATATTATTACCAGAGATGGGCAAGGATAGCATCAAGGAACCTATATATATGTATGTATCAATTGAGCAGATGTGCTGAAAATTGACATGAAACTGAAAAAAAGTAGAATTAATTGTTTTTGATGAATGTCATTTTTCTGAAGGTCTTTCTGCGTCATTTCGTGTTGAGTCATGGGTCTCGGCTTAAAAACTCAGTCAGATGAATATGCGCCGACAAAAGCCAACCAGTTTCAAGTAGTTTTCTCGTGGTCATATGAAATGTTGCACTGTTCTGAAGTCAGTAAGAATAAGGTTTGTACTTCAGTTTTAAATGGGAGGCCTGTTTTATAAATCATAATTCGGACAACTCTGGCAGTCAGTATTTGTCTGCAGAGCAAAAAACTCAATACTTCGAAAACCTCATTCAAAGGACAATTACATTGTTATTAAGCTCTGACATAGATACATATGTGCGTGTGTGTGTTATTTACTCATTTATTATAAAAGATCGGGAAAAGGTTTGTTCTGCTGTTTGACCAGAACTGAGGGAATCCATGTAAACTTTTGAAAATGAGACAATACACCAAAATTAAGGACACATTAAATAGCGTAATGAGAACGGTAGAGGTACGGTAGAGTAATTGTATGCATGAGTGCAGATCTAAGAATAGTTCAGCAGTCGGCCAATTAAAATATGTAAAATGTAAACAAAGAATAAGACATATCATTCTTTATCTTAGCAAGGAAGGTCTCTATTAAGGCTGATTTCTCTCAAAATCTCAATTTTGTAGAACTTATTTTCATCATATTAACTGAAGGGTCATATTTGTCATCACTGAGAATTCAGTTTAATATTAATTGTATTTTATTTAAATGTGTTCATATTGCTTTATATATTTATTTATGTGTTGAAAGATTCCTTTAGAAGCATGTAACAAAAAAGTGAATGTGAAATGCAAATGTCATTTTAAGCATTACCCTAATGAGCCTCAAATAACTTTTGAAAGAAAAGAAAAGAAGTTTTTGAATGACATTTTCCTCTTGGGTATTACAAATGACCCACAGAAGAACTGAATCTTACAATATTGGGGCTGAAAACACAATCAAAACACAACAATCATCTTAAAAACTGTATGACTTGCTCTTGAGGGCCCTAAAGTTTTTTTTTTTTTTTTTTTTTTTTTTTTATGTGTGTTTTCCAAAATGTGGTAGAAAAAAAGAGATTTGAGACATAAAGTGACTTGCAGTAAGTTATATCTGTTTTTCTCAGAGATAAAACTATGGTTTTGGTCTATTTGTGGATTGGAGCTGTCTCAAGATGTTTTGCTAAACACTCTTTTTCCCCAGTGGTCAGTACGCGGGCTGAAGAGCAAGATGAGACACAGGGCGAATCAATTGAATAAAACACTGGCATTACAATTCTGAAAAACAGATTTCTGTCTGGTCTAAAATTTTTTGCAACACGTCTCAAATCAAATATGAAATAGGACAAAACCTACACTTCAGTTGAACACCTGCTGTTACTTTATATATGACGTACACACATGCAGACATTTACAGAATGACTGTTGTCGGGTCTGTGGAATAAACAGACTAACGTATTGTACTCAATGTACAAGCTTAACCTTCATCCTACCTTACTTTCTAAAGATTACCACATTTGCCATGTCTGACTGACTGTACATTGATGATCATTTTAGAGGCTGGATCATTTGAGGAAATAATTTGTTTTATAAATGACTGTTGAATAATGAATGTGCCAGCAATTAGAATTCATACTGAACTGCAGTACTCACATAATTGAGATGAATTGGGGAAAAAAAAGCTTTGCAACATTAAAAGAAAAAGAAAAAAAGATTCAGGTTGAAATTTGCTATTTTGCAAATCCTGATCATCTTCAGAAAAGGGGACAGCTTATTAGAATCCAACTTTTGACAAGCATATAATTAAACTCAATAAATATGGTGACATGGAGATATATAGACATTGTAAAGCCACTATCAGTTTACAAACCACTGGGAAATGGTTGTACTCCAAACTTAGGTAAGTACTTTTAAAATCAGAAGCAGAGGAACTTTAAATGTTACTTTCTCTCCTCCTTTTAAGATGACTACAGTGTCAATACAGGTCACACTTTGGCTTTGCTTGAAAGTAGCATTTAAAAACTCATGACTTGGCTCTGGAACATCCTGCAGTGAATTTGTGATGGGAAAAGAGCATTGGCAGAGAGCAGTCAAACATGGTGCAGCTGTATCATGCTCTGTGAAGATTGTTTTATTTTTTTTATGTGTATTACTGTGCCAAGAAGAACAGGGCAGATGGGGGCTACTATGATAAGATGCAAGCAGTGATGTGATGCCACCATTAAAAAAATAGGAAAAAAGGAGCAAATGAGAGCCATTGTGTTTTCTTCTGTGTTCAGAGTAGCTTAAAAAAGCAACAAAGACAGGAAAAACTTTAAAGAGACTTTATCCATCTTAGGGCGATAAGAGCAACTACAACTTTACACCATCTAAAGACGGAGGCTGCCCTGGACTTTATCCCAGAGAGAATGCCAAGAAACACTGTGCAAGTCCACAGGGTGACCTTTTGACATAACTTATTTATGCATCCTTCCCCCATTTTGACACACTTTGAGTATGACTGGAGCAGTCGATCATATTTCAGGCAGATAAATGCATTTTCGTTTGTAGCTGCACCAATCAATATGTGAAATGTAACCTTATTATTGACTGCCTGTGATCACACAGTGTGTTTCAGATAAATCACACAACATAATTCAGGCAAGTTTCAGTAATTGACTGAGTTCCCTATCAGCAGCGATCAGAAACTAATGAAGCAAAAGGCCAATTGACTATTATTGAGACCACAGCTGTACAGTTAGAGTGTCTGATGAAGTGATTTCACACATTTGTGACATCTTTGTGGCACTAGTTGAGGTGGTGGTTTGTGTGTGAAGGCCACTTATTTGAGATTAACTGTGATATAATTAATATGGAATGACTCTACAAATTCATTTTTGTTCTTTCCCAAATAAATGACAGAAATGACAGAGTATAAGAAGAGCTACCTAAAAAGGTCTAATTATGGATTCAAAATGAGATGGATCGTAGGTAAAATGCGGTCACAACAGTGTTTTGTTTAATTTCATTTTTTTTTTCTTACAGATCAATTGATTATGAGATCTTGTTCAATTGACCACTAAAATGTATACGAAGTGTAGCTGCTGACGGTGTAAGGATCTCAGTTGAATTATGTTTTTTATAGCTGTTTAATTGGAATATTGGAAAAGTCCTCCACTACTCAGATGATTTGCAAAGGATTGGTGAAGATAGCCAGTGAGGCACAAGCACGGATAAACACACTGCTGGTATCTATATCATATCTCAGAAATTTCACATAATATATGGAAATTCAAAATGCATTATGTATTGAATAGGGTTACAAAAATGATCACCTGAACGTACAATGATAATGCAGATAATGTTGAGATACAACAGAACAGATCTATTTGAGTAACATTCAGCCTAAAAAAGGTCATCATGAAGCTTATACACCTGCTGTAAACCAATGAGTTGGCAATTATGGTTCCAAAATCAGTTATTAAAATATCAAAGACGGAAGTGAGTTGCTGAAGAACATCCAGCACAATCAAAAGTTTGCACTTTAACAAAAGAGTCAACAATCAAATGGGAAATCGGGGTCTCAAATGTGAGGCTCAAACTGTGCAAAATGCATTACTATTGTCAGAATGCTGGAAGAAAAAAATCATACTCATTATTTTCCTTTGCAAACATTAAAAAAAAAAAAAATCTATTTCAAATTACTTTAATGGAAATCTGTGTGATTTGAGTGTTCTTACTTGATGTTGTCCAGGCAACCAGAGTCTGGTTTCAAGATGGCTGTGTGATGGAACATCTTGTAGAGGGCAATGCCAAGGAAGATCACATTGAGCTGAGAGGGAGAGAGAGAGAGAGAGAGGATGACGGACAGATGGACAGACAAAGACAGACAGGAAGAAAGCAAGAAACACAGAAGTGAAGCCTGTATATTTCAAATCCATTCATTTTAAATCAGGGCACTTTGTAGCACAAAGCTGGAACGCTGCACCCAGACTTGGCTTCCCACTTTGCCAAACAGAGCGCAAAATCCTATGAAACCTCTATGATGGTATAACCGACTAAACAAGGAACACTGAAAATAGACAGTTGAATACTTGTATGAGGGAGCCTTTCCGTCCGACTTATTCGCACTTGTCTCATCATATTCACACTTAAGGGCAACCACAGGGAATAACTGTCATTGCGGTAGGATTCTTCTTTTTCCTTCTTTATATATATATATATATAGTTGTATATATATATATATATATATATAGTATATATATATATATATATATATATATAGTATGGAGGGTTTCTGATCACTCTGAATATATACATATATATATATATATATATATATGTATATATTCATTTAAAGTGTCTACATCTCCAAAAAAAAAAAAGAGAATAAAGGGGAATTTAAAAAAAAAAGTGTTGACTTTTTTTCAAAACGGGGGTCAGCTTTCCGATTTTAGCACAAAATGAAGTCTGAACTCTACTTTAGATATAAAATATAGCAAGGGGTTCAAGTTTTCTCCATTTTCTTTTTTTAATCTTTATTTTGGCTTTGCATTAGACCACATCAATATTGTTGTAGAGTGAGAAAGACATGTGAGTCGGAACAAAGATTATGGTGTTTGGATGTATTAACAGAATCATACTGGCCAGTGACACTGCATGCGTTGTTTGAGTTAGAAATTGTTGGATTCTCTTTGATTATTAGTCATTTTATGTAATATGTCAAGGAGAAAACTGTCACATATTTTTCATATTTTTCTGAGCGTATAAATTCTATTTGAGGACTCCAAATATTTATGATGTTTGACTGACTGGTGTTTTGGAAAATTAGGTGGGCATATCTGGTGACAAGGCAATATTTACAGCTTGGCTTGAGCTGAAATAACTCAGATGAGCACCAGTTGGACACCACATTTAAGGCCGTTACATCAATAAATGAACAAATGTATTAGATAATCAGAGCTGTCCTAGTTGATATAGACATATTGTGTATGTGTGTGTGAGTGTTTGTGCGCGTCTGCTTGCGTGCATATCCTTGTATAGTTCCTACTTGTGTATGTGCACGCACATCTGACTGTGTGGCTGTGTGGAGGGGATGGAAAAAAGGTAGAGTACAAGTTGGAATGGGAACAAAATCAATCATAATCGCAGTGTGGATTACTCTAACACTGCATACTGAGCAGAGTTCACTCTCCCCCTCTCTATCTCTCGGTCTCTCAGCCGGGAACTGCAGTGGGGTGACAAACTGCAATATATTCTCTGCACCCCTCATTCGTTTTTCCGGACGGCTTTGTGCCCGCCGGTGGCATAATATGCTCAACAGGGCTGAGAAAAAAAAAAGGAAGGAGCTAGAAAAAGGGATCTCAGTGGACCATTTAAGCAGCGACCCGCGGGCTAAGTAGGGTTAATGAACAGGAAGGGGGTGGTTTAGGGAATGGGGGTGGTGGTGCTTACCATAATTATCAAGGTTGCTGGTCCTATGAAACTCCAAATGAAGTAGGTGTCCAAGCGAAGCCAGCAACTGCAATACAAGAGGAAAGTAAGTGGAGGGTTTCTGATCAGAACAATATCTACCAATCGGGAGGCTGATCGGAACGAGAAGAACAAAACAGCTATTTCCACAGGGGACTTGAGGAATGGGACCACTGAAAATTTGGACAAAAAACACATTGACAACAACATCAACGATGCAAGCTCTTTTACCCAATATCATTAAGAAAAAACTATGATAAAGACAAAACGTGGGTATAACATAGTTAGAACTGAGCAGGTGCGTCACAAGGCTGCAAGTGACCAGACCTCAGGTCAACTCATTTTCAATTTGCTAGGTTAAGGTATAAAACTACCATTGCTGATGATAATTAATTGATGATTTAATTAGTTTGGAATTGAATCCAAACTCTGTCACTCTGAAGGAATTGGATTGACCCTGACCTGGCAGACATGGCCACACACACACACACAGGCCTTAAACACTTCACACAGGAGAGTGCATGTTCTTGTTCAGTGTCAAGATTGTATTCTAATTCAACAGGACTGTGATAATTAAATCAATAATGAAATGACCCTTTCTACTGACCTCTTATTTCAAATAAAATCAGTACTGATTGTGGGGTTAATTATTATATCATATATTGTATTAGAAAATTATTCACTCACTATATATCAGTGACAACAACAATAATATTAATAATAATAATAATTCTAGTCATGATTATTATTGTTTATAGTCGTAGCAGCGGTAATAGTTGTTGTCTTCATTCATTATAATATCATGAATCAAAAAATGCCCCTTAAGGAAACATAAAATGTATTAAATCATTTAGAAATTACCATAAAATGAGCAAGAAATAATTACCTACAAGCACAAGCTGTTTCAAATGAAATTATTCTAAGGTCAGATTATTGTGTGTGTGACAGATATAATTTCTGAAAGGAACACGTCATTGATTATATGTATTGAAAACTAAATAGTAAAAGTATTGGACTTTTCAGTCTCCATATCTTTTTTCATGTATTTATCTTAAATGAAAAAAAGTAATTCTTTGTTTCAGGCTTTTCCACAAGCTGGTATTTTGGATTTACCGGTATATCAAGACTGGGAAATAAAAAGTGCTCCATTCATTTAAAATGGTGCAACCCCAACAAAATGTCACTTCCTTGTTTTGAAATACAACTGAATGCAGCACAGAAGCAACTAGTGGAAGGTGACAAAGCCATTTTAAATGGCAGAGAAAATGAATCTTGATTTATGACCTGTGTTTGAATTATTAATCTTTTAATCTCCGCCACTGCAGCAGACTGACGCCTCCATTTTTGGCCACAGGAAAATTACAGTTCATACGGCAGCATTGTCATTCAGGAGGGCAAAGAGGGAAAATGGAAGTGGCAGAGAATTAGCTCCAATTCAATAGCATTTTAAGGGAAATTGAAGTGTATGGGTCCCACTTCATGGGGACACTCTGCAAGGCTTTCAAATTACTTTGGAAAAAAAATGATGGAGAAACATAAATAGCGTATGTTTTAATTGCTTAATTAAATTTCTTGATGTGATATTAACGAAAAAAACACATGCAGGGATACACTGTTTGTGTGTCTGTCATTTCCGTGTTGGAAAACTGCAGCAAGGGGAAAATATTTTTCATTTGAACAGGAACACATCTGCGGTGGTCACGTTTGTACATGTGTCTCTTTTTGTCTCAAAAATACTGAATTATACTTCAAGACAAGAGAGAATGCTCTATATGAAGCGACAAGACAAAAACTGATGGTACAAACATTTGATGTTACTGTGACTTGATATGTTCCCCCCCTCAATGATGTTTGTGGATAGAAGGATGGGATGTAGAAAAATACATATAAGGAAGTGAAAATCACAAACAAGAAGAGATGAACAACAGAACTCTGGCGGCTATTCAAAGCACATTCACAGCGCATGGGTGTTATAAATTATGCTGAAGGTTCTATTGTTCATTTTTGCCTTCTTCTTCAGATCATAGAAAGATTTAAAGAGTTTGTGGGCGGCAGACGCTGCAGGCTGTCATTTTCCTCTGCTTCCTTTACCACCCCTTCTCTTCTTGTGTTTGGCTTCTGGAGCACATCAAGTTTGATATCCCCTGTGTGCTACTTAAGTGAGCAAGCAATATCAACCAAAACAGTTTGCCAGCTAAAATCCAATCAGAGCTTTTGCTGGAATTTTGGCATTTATGCCGCTGATTTGCAGTCGTTTACGCAGCTTTGAGTCAAAGCAAGAAATTCAGTATCAGGGACTGTCATTTGATCACTGTGATAGTAAGCCAAGGACCGGAGCATGGCGAGTACAGTAATGTGAAGTATGTGGGTCAAGATGATTGGTAACAACCTTCTGATTTATTATGAGACCTTTAAAACTCCTTCATGTTCTTCATGAACATGAGCATCTGCCCTGAGCAGTTCTCAGCAAATTGTGATTACATTTGATGTTCTTCCAGCGACAGAAAAAAATACATAAATAAAAATTACACCGGTGGGAATGGAGAGGAAAAAACAAACCCCCCAAATTTTAAAAGCCAAATATTCATTATTACATCTAATTCAGATACACATCATGTATCTTTAGAGTTACTCCACAAGTATAGAAAATGTGTTAGGAGCACAACATTAAGAATAAGAATAAGAATAAGAATAAGAACAACTTTATTAATCCTGAAGGAAATTGCAGTGCATTAATTTAGTTTAAAATTTTTGTTCACAATTCACAGACAATTTTCATGTAATTTAAGCTAAGTTTGTTTGGTGTTTTTTGCTTACTCTTACCTGAATAATTTCTTTCTGGTGTCATCATAATTAATAGGTTTCATGATAATTCTGACTGCACCATTACTAAGAGGTATGTAATAAATCAATTCACCTCACGTTTTTAGTTACAATTCAACAAATGAAATAATGAACAATGAAGTTTTAAGTTAAATGTTTATAACCTTGATACCAGTGTCTTTATTATACAGATTAAATGTGACACTGAATTAAATGACCTATAGTTGTATCCATCTTCCATACTTTGATAAAAAAATATATTTTTTTGGAAAATATGCAATGTAGGTATCCTGGAAATTTGCCTGTTGGATCCAAAACTTGCTTTTGTTTTACATCTAAATAGCCAAATTAAGCTCGGTGGGAATTTAGTAAAAGTCATAGAAGATTATTTTAATCAAATATTAATTAATTAATAATTAATTAATCAAAAATATGTTTTTACTTTTCTAACATTTTCTTAATTTTATTTATTTTTTTTGTAGTCTCTCAGCCCAATTGCATGGCACAGCAATATGTGTGTCCGTTAGAACTATTACAAATGTATTTAATATTTAATTTTATCTTAGAGTAGGGCTCATTCTTTATTTGTGATGTCCTTCAGCCTGTACCGGCTCTTCCGTACATAGTATTTGATGTTTTCTTTCCTTTTTTTTATGAATTATGGCAACATAGATTCAGTCATTTAAAATTCAACTCGAGGATATTGCTGTTCAAAGTGAGGCCATTCAAGATAACACTGCCACGGTCCAAAAATCAATTTGCGGTAGAACCATGTGCAACCTACCACCTTCCCTCTATTCACTACATGTCACACCTCATGTCTTACCTCATCCTTCAATGGCTGGGTATAATTGTTCTACTGATGGCAGGCTTTAATTATTCACATGACGCCAAGGCTAAGGCGGTAGCAGCTATCACCCCATCCATCACCAAGAACTATAGCTCTGCCAATCTACAAATGCACCGTCTTCCAATTGCACGTGAGTAGTAGTACTACTAGATTGTGTGTGTGTGTGTGTGTGTGTGTGTGTGTGTATGTGTGTGTCTGTGTTTATGTGTGCATTATATAGCACAATCTAGAGGCAAAGTGCTGATGCTGGACTTCATTATTTTCAAATGGGGTTGAGATTAACAGTGAGGTATGCAGGGCAATCCTCCACTTGGCATTACACTGCTTTATAGACCACTTGATATTTCTGAGCAAAGGGCTGGGTAATTATACCTTATACTGCTTCTATAGGAAACAAAAATGGCTATCCCTCTCATCCTCCTTTTCAATATTATGTAATTCCTCTTTTCTCCACCTCTACTCTCCTGCTAAATTTCTCCATCATTTTGCTGCAATTTGTGCCAAAAGCTGTCAAAAGCTGAAGACATTAACTACGGTGGCTTGATATCATCCATCAGGTTTATCTCTTGAAGTTAGCATTTTTCACTGTCAAAACAATGTCAATTCAGCAGTGGGGAAATGATCAGTGCTGGAGGGACTGTTATGCTTCATTAAAAGTTGATTATAAATAATAGCTGCAAGTGTCATCAGTGAAATTGTAAGAGTCCCTTAAAACAACAAAAAACAATTGTCAAGCTGAGAATTGGTGATTTAAAAAAACAACATAAAACCAGGAATCTCAAGTAGTGGTGCATTTTTGCTTCTTTTTCCATTTAACCTAAATTTAAGGTGTGACAAATTTCCATCACATTATTGTTTTCGATATCCTGTATCATTTTAATCACCATAAAAATTAAAGATAGTAAAAGTAAAGATAATGACGATGAAGAAGTACCTTTCCTGTCTAATTGCTGCACTTAAAAACTTAATTTAGTTTATTTTCAGTTCATTGTCTTCAAATTAGACCCCAAAAAAATACTTTATTTTGGATTATATTAAGTCTAGATGTGTAATTCAACACAAAATTCAACATCCCTGAGGCTTTCTCTGACTTTATTACATGATGCTCTTTCAATGTACTCTTTAAAGGTCCTTAATGATCTATCCCTGATCCAGGAGTGTCTGTCAAGAGACTTGTACAAAGTAATAATCATTAGGCTTAGTGTATCTCAGCATTTGGTTCAAATGTGGGGAAAAAGAGAACTTATTTAGTAGGGCATCAATATGCTCTAATTGCAAAAATTAATTTACTTGTCAAATAATTGACAGACCAAATGTATCCCTATGGCATATTGATATGATACCTAAAGATCCTCTCCATAAATACACTCAGGCATGGAAAAATTTTTACCGCATGAAAGCTTGAAACATGCTCCTTACTCCTTATCCGAAATGAAAACTTCCCTGCTGTGTAAACTCCTTAGAAAGGTTTACATTCACTTTGAATTTACTTGCATGCTCATCTTTTGTGTTTCTAAATACTAGACCAGTATAGGCATCTAAAACCTGTGATAATTTTGCTTTTTCTTTGTTTGTGTAAGATTTACCATCAAACTCCTACGTCCAAAGTAAAAAAATAAAAAAAAAACATTTCTGCAGCAGATTGTAATTTCTGAAATGTTTTCATGTCATAGTAGATGTACTCACATTCTGTCTGTTCCATAACTACGGTAATCCACCGCTGCAGAAACAGCCACAATTAAAGCGGGAACTCCATAGCCAACAAGGTAGAAGTAGCGTCGGCGAGAATGCTCGCTTTCAAACACTTCCACCAGCATAATGTAGAGCTGCACACCCTCCAAGAACATCCATGTGAAGGCTGCCAGGAAGAAGAAGTGGAGCAAGGCGGCGAAGACGGCACAAGCAATCTGTGAAGATTTTGGTGTTAAAAAGGGAGGGGAAAACATTGTCAACGCTTGGATTTATCTAATTTCTCAAGGCTTAAATGCCTTGTTAAAGGGCATAATATGACTGGTGTGTCATCCAAGTGACTATAATAAAGTAGCAATTTCTGACCACTCCAGTTTGTGTCTTTCCATCAATTAGCAATGCTAAGCTTGGTTTGGCTGCTGTGACTGGATGTGTGCCTGTAGTGACTGGCAGAGAAAGGCTGTAGCAACTGAGCCCAAGTGGTTTGTTTGCTTGTAGCTGAATTAATGGCAGTGAGATATGGGGAACTGCGGTGAAATATCTGAGAGGAGCTCATCTCTATTTTCACTGAAGTCATGTGGAATTTCAGAATACCAGACCTTTTCACATGAGACCAGCATTCCCATTGAGGCATGTGCTCAGACGCATATTCTAACAATAACATTATAAAGCACTTACATGACGCTATATAATTATTGGCACAGTTGAACATAACTATATTGTTTTGTCACCGAAATGGATTCAATTAAATATCTATAAGGTTGAGTGGACATTAATTGCACTCTGTGAGAGTGAACTTAGTGCTGGCCTTAGTGCGAATCGCACCCATAAAATGTTATTGAAGGAAAAAGTGTAGAGCCAAAGTATTATCTCCAACTTGCCACTGTGGAAGCTCTGGACCTTCCCTTTAAACAGTTGTTTAAAGATGTAGAGACTTTAGAATATTAATATTTCTATCTAGCATATTATTCATAATGCTTCTATAATGTTCTCATTGACCAACATTACCATTTAGACTTCATTATCGTCAGCGGTTTATAAGTGTGTTCGTAAATATTTTAGGAACCACCTATAAGAAAACAGAAAATGGTTTATGGAAAATACAATTTCATCAAAATGTTATTATGGCAAAAGGTTTGACTTCCCACCTTTTACAACCATGAAAAAGTTGATTCCTATTATTTCCAGGAAAGGTGGGAGCGCTGCATTGTGCTTGGACATCCTTGTGCAAATTCATAACATGAAAGCAAGGCACCAATCAAATTTGTATGGCCTCATTCAAAACCAGAGAGGCTTTGCATGAGGTTGAGTAAAGCCATCCACATTGGTAATTACTTTGTACAGTGAAAACTCCAGGCTTGCACAGTTTAAGAAGGCAGTTTATTGAGTATGCCTCCACCTACTACCATGCCTCAGCTCTTATAGCAATGTGATGGCACCCAGCTCAATTTCTTTTACAAGAAAGGACTGTATTTAACGATTTAATCCTTATGAATAAGAAGTTAGTACAAACTGAAAAATTGCTCCTGTGGTTGTGTAATACACATGAGGAGGATGGTGGATGAAGAGATGCGTCAGTTCAGCTAGTGTAGTTTATGTAAGAATATGTATGTATGCATGTATGTACTAAAGATAGTGGCTTGTGTGATAAGTATCTAGTTGCTTGAAGAGGCACTTTTGTGTAAAAATCGTATTTGAAGAAAAAACAGAATATATTGTGATAAAAATCTGAATAAAACTATTGGAGTTGAGAATTTTGTTTTAGGCGCAAAGAAACATCAAAACCAAAATAACCCCATCTGTACAATATTACTGCCTGAATAAGGTCAAAACCTGTAAAAACTGCTCTGTCATTTAGGAGATTTCTTCAGTTTCGTACTCCTAAACAAACCATTTATGATGTACTGGCTCGCATTTTGCAGTCTGATGAAAATACAGATATAACTATAATATTTATGTGATTAGCAATGGCCTGGGAGAGTTTTTTTGGCTGCAGGACAGCAACTT
This sequence comes from Fistularia commersonii, assembly GCF_037954325.1. Lineage (NCBI taxonomy): Eukaryota > Metazoa > Chordata > Actinopteri > Syngnathiformes > Fistulariidae > Fistularia > Fistularia commersonii. The sequence continues at coordinate 7,736,682 of NC_141302.1, forward strand.
GTAAGACAGTTTACTGTTAAATTTACAGACATACTGCCTTTAGCTCTAATTCAGTAGATTATACTAGTCATCGGTGAACTTAAGAAGTGTGAGCTGTCGCCACACCATGTAAACAGTAATAGTTGGCTACAACTTCACATGAAATGCTCACAAATTGTTAATGACAATATTTTCTCAATGCGAATCATCATTAAAGTAATTTCCTTTAGTCAGCATTTTATCAAGGTGCTGACTTATTTTTTCTATAATTACACCATACAATTGTAATGTGATGGCTATATTAATGTTTTATTTCATTAGCATATTCTACACATTGATTTCTGTTCTACAGGGATCTAATCTGCATGCTCAACATATAGACAACATGATCTTTACACACCACAGCTTTACACTTCAATAGTCTTACCGGCTGGTCTCCTCGATTGATCCCCACCAGGAAAAGGGACTCAGCAATAAACAGACTGATACAGAGATTTTTGTGGATGGTATTTCGATCACTCTGGAGTCCACGGAAGAAACAAAAGGTGAAGAGGCTGATGAGCAGGCAAACCAGCGACAGAAGAATGCCGACCCAGGTAATCACATCAAGAAGCATGTCGTGAACGGGGTCTGTGTTCTGCAGGGGAGAGATGAGGGACACAAATGGACATTGGCTGAGATATTTATACATTTTGTCTTAGAAGTGACATGAGGGATACCCTATTACTTTGTGTGTTGTGACTCAACAATGGATGAAAGGAGTATAGGTAGGCAAATTCTTTCTAATGGGAAAGCCGCAGAAGGAAATAGATTGACGACTCCATATGGTAGCTACTAATTAATCAAGTAAAGTCAAAACCCATATGGGTGGATTGAACAGTTCATGAAAGGCCAGAGCTCTTTTCATTTGAAACAACGGGCACAAGTGATCCTGACACTCAGTTGCAAGAAATAAAATCACCGGTAATTATTGAATATAACACTGTTTTTTTGAAAGGATTCAGAAAAATATTGCATTAATATACATATATTAATTAATATACAGGAAAGACAAAGTGTGGCAAAAGAATAACAACAAGTAACGAGTACTCTGCAAGTAAATTGACTGCCCTCTAAATGTAACACAATCTTAGTACGATCACCAGTGTCAACTGAATTAATAAAAATACCAAACTGCCAAGGGTTCAAAAGATACAGTCTCATGGCTTAAAGAACTGATCGCCCATAAAGTTGAATAACTAAGTTACATGTTCCTGAAACTGGACTGACAAAGGATTTTGCTTGAACAACTATTTTTCTGTGATGAGGTTGACAATGTCCAAGCAGTATGGAAAGTAAAAACACTTTGATGACAACAATAAAAATGACAACAAAAATGAAATAAAATAATTAGAAGTGGGGATATATTTAATGCAGTTTCAGAGCATTACTGGCCAGTGCCTCCCTGATCCATTCCCAAGCCCGGATACAGTAAATGCAGAGGGTTGCAACAGGAAGGACATCCAGCATAAAACTTTTGCCAAAACCAAACATGCAAACCAAACCTATTATTCTCATACCAAATCAGTCAAGGCCCAGGTTAATTTCAACATTGGTACCCATGACCTACAGGGTACCAGTAGAAATTGGGCTACTGTGGGTCAAAGGAAAGAAGGAAGGCGCGTTCGGAAACAGAGAGAGAAGAAGAAAGGCAAAAGTCTGGCACTGAGAGTGGGGACTTTGAATATCAGGACTATGACAGGAAAAGGTAGAGAGCTGGTCAACATGATGGAGAGAAGGAAGGTGGATATACTGTGTGTCCAAGACACCAGGTGGAAAAGTGGTAAGGCTAGAAGCTTTGGAGATTGGAGAAAGATTACTACAGATGCAGTGTTTGCTTTGAGAATGCTATAAAGAAGCACAGAGAAGGCCAGAGGGAGCTGCAATGCGTTTTTGTAGACCTTCAAAAAGCATATGACAGTGTGCCAAGAGAGGAGCTCTGGTATTGCATGAGGAAGTCTGGAGTGGCAAATAAGAATGTTAGACTGGTGTTGGACATGTATGCCAGCTGTGAGACAGTGGTGAGGTGTGCTGTAGGGGTAACAGAGAAGTTCAAGGTGGAGGTGGGACTCCATCAGCGATCAGCTCTGAGCCCCTTCTTGTTTGCAGTGGTGATGGACAGGCTGACAAATGAGTTTAGACAGGAATCTCTATGGACCATGACATTTGCAGATGACATTGTGATCTGCAGTGGGAGCAGAGTACAGGTTGAGAAAAATCTAGAGAGGTGGAGGTATGCGGTGGAAATGAGATGAATGAAAGTTAGTCGCAGCAAGACAGAATATATGTGTGTGAATGAGAGGAACTCAGGTGGAACGGTAAGGCTCTAGGGAGTGGAGATCAGAAAGTTGGAGGATTTCAGGTACTTGGCATCAACAGTCCAGAGCAATAGAGAGTGTGGAAAAGAGGTGAAGAGACGGGTTCAAGCAGGTTGGAATGGGTGGCGAAAAGTGTCATGGGTACTTTGTGATAGAGGACTATTGGCCAGAATGAAAGGAAAGGTGTACAAGACAGTAGTGAGACCAGCAATGCTGTATGGACTTAAAACAGTTACAGTGATCAAAAGACAGAAGGCAGAGCTAGAGGTCGCAGAGATGAAGATGTTGAGGTTCTCTTTGGGAGTGACTGGGATGGACAGGATCAGGAATGAGGGACAGCACATGTTAGATGTTTTGGAGAGAAGGTCAGAGAAGCCAGACTGAGGTGGTTTGGTCATATACAGAGGATGGGGAGTGAATATACTGTTGACAGATGCTGGAATTGGAGCTGCCAAGCAGGAGGTCTCAAGGAAGACCAAATAGAAGATTTATGGATGTAGTGAGAAAAGATTTGAAGGTAGCCGTGTGAAAGAGGAGGATACAGAGAATAGGGTTAGATGGAGAAACTTGATTCGCTGTGGCGACCCCTGAAGGGAAAAGCCGAAAGGAGAAGAAGAGGGAATATATTGAAATACCCTTCCGTGTTATTTCCTGTTAAAATTATTAATTAATATATGTACATTTATGATTTAGAATAATGTAAATGCCAATAATTTCATAACAGTACTCAATGCTCAAAAGAACAAAACACACACACACACACAAACAAATCAGTGTCATATAGATGTGCTGACATACAGACATGTGGTTCAAACAGGTGCCCAACTAATTCAACTAACCCCGACCAAATTAGGAAGACCATTTATTGGGTTTATAAAGTGCTTATGTATTAACTAGCATAGGAATGAAAAGAGAACCACATACAATACCATTCCAATTGTGCAATATTCCTAAAGCTTTTTTCATTTTCCAGTTCAAGTACATTAGACCAGCCTTCAGACAAACTACTACAGGGGGGAAACCACAGGTGGCAGATACAATCATGAATTAGCCCATGTGAATCAATCTAAAATGCCCCCTATTGTTTTGTTTTGGTCAGGCAACCATATATAACAAAAAGAGTACTACAAAGGGCCACAGGTGTCCAAAACATCACAAGGGCCCAACATGAATACAATCAAATTGCAACATGGCCAATAACTTTCACAATTGGTTTCAGATAATAAAAGCAATCCAAACAAACAACCAGTTTCAGGCTCTAAAAAGCCTCTTATTTACAATAAATTTGTGGCTTTACGGGTGAGAGAGGGATCCATGGTGATTCCACTGCAGCCATGAAAGAGAATTTACATCAGTTCATAAAAGAGAAGAGCACATGAGGATACTCGGATGAAAGTAGGAAAAGGCAAATCACACTCAAACAGCAGATTCTGCTGACTTCTGTCTTTGATTACATTAAAACACATTTCCAGCACACCAAAACTGATGATGATGAAGCTAGAATTGCTGCTTTATGGTTTATATGGCTTTGACCCTTTGCATTATACATCAGTAGTTGTTTACTATGTAAAGAGTTGACTTAAAAAGAGAGTCTTGTTTTGGTGAAAATTGCATGAATTTATCATTGCTTATGTGTACAAAAGGCATAGATATGATTTTATATTCAAATTGAAAATTTGGATATATAATTTTACCATAGCATCTCTTTTTAAATTGGATGTTCATAAGACAACACTTCACTGTTGCCATGTGAATTGTAAGCTATGTCCCATCACAGCGACCTTTGCCATCACAAATGAGTGCTTGTCCTTGAGTTGAAGCGAATGTCTGTTCCATATATGAGAAAGACTATCATATGATAGTTTACTCACAAGACAAAACAAATTCATTTTGGGAGGTCAACAAGACCTTTATTCATTATTCATTTTATCATTTATTCATTCACAACAATCAAATTGAGAATACCTCAAATCCAAAAGAAAGGTTGTACCAAATTTTATCAAATTCCTTTGTGTTTTCTTTTTGGATATGTGTTTTGTGGGGCCACACTGACATCCTTTTTTGATTGACAAAGTCTAATCAATATAGCATTGAATCTGAGAAAGAATATGTGAGAAATTTCAACTGACTTCATTGACCTGTTCTATGGATATTGCATGTCTGAGAAAAATAATTGAGGGGAAAAGTTAAATATCCTTTCATCATTATCCAAGTAAGGTTCATCCTTCACACCATGCAAACAATCAGAGCAAACCTGAAATGAATCAAACACACAAGCAAATTCAAATGATACAATGGATGGAAAGACAAACAATCCAACATATGGTCAGCAGTAATGCTTTCTGCTGGACCAGAGGCATCAGATGTGGGGCTGTAAGAATTGCACCTAGGTAGGAATGTTTGGCAGGTGTCATTTTTTTCAGTATACTCAGCTTTTTAATGCTTTGTGCATTTTTGCTTGATCAGCATCCTACATCCTCCAGAGAAGCTTCTATAAACAAGCCCTTGTATCTGAAAGTGATGCACAGATTGGTTGGACAATACACATCTGGGATTTGACAATTTTGTGTCATAAGGGCGAAAATTGTTGCAAAGACCGATGCAAAAATTTATTTGAAACACAAGAGTGACGATTCACAAGATGACATCTCTATTTATTAACCAAACATAATTACTGCATCCAAACACTTTGGTCAGCTTCTGATGCTTGTTAATTTCCCAAAGGAATTGTCTTCTCCAGACTGCTAGGCATTGATTTAAAATATAAAAAAAGCACATGAGATAATTTTGTAAAGAGTTCCTTACAACTGTCATTTCAGCAGAGATTTATGGACTATTTGACCATAACTTTTGGGTTTGCCATGATCACTCCATTTGAGGTTCCGTGAAGATCATAATGAAAATCAAACACGCAGTATTTCAACACAAAATATATTGCAAACATTCAACCCCCGCCATTGAATTATAATGGTCAGTAGAAAGCTGATCTACATTTGTAAATGATTTTATAGCTGTATGTGTCTTATAGGTTAGATTCATAGCTTGATATCAAAGACTACCATGCCCTACAGCAAATAATGTATGACTCTAAGCTATCCTGTAAAACACACTGAGGAAAATATTTGCTTATGTTGAGAAAAGACTTACAAGAGCTGAGTGTACAACACATCTAATATGTCCCTCAAACAAGCACCTCTTTAAATCACATTTCCACCAAAGTCAGCAGTATTTCCGTCGGGGGCAGAGAGACAGCGGCCATCAACATTTGAGGATTGTTATTCTTTGTTTTTCTTCCTCCCCCTCTCACATTAATCTTAAAGAAACATGGGGAATGAAGTACCGCACAAAAGCCTTGTTTAGTTGCAGCACAGCTAACGCTAGCAGGGGAACAGATGCTGATCATTAAGGGGCTGTGGTACAATAACAGCCGCAGTGCTCCTTAAGTCTGGGGAGAGCTCTCTTTTGATTTTCTGCCTGATGAGCCATTGTGTATATGTGTGTGTGTGTGTGTGTGTGTGTGTGTGGTTGTGTTTCAGTGCATTAGTGTTTGTTTGTTTGTTGGGATGCAAGATATTATATAGAGCACCAGTATTTGTGTCTGTCAGAATGAAAAGAATGGCTGGTTTCATCCTCTTTACTTTAGAAGGGTGCCTACGCTGTGGGTGGCAAAAGGTGTTTATGCTGTAGGTGTGTGTGATGCGTGTGACACATAAGGATGTTTTGAAGCATCTGAGAGGTATTGATGTGATGGGCGGGACTGGCCGCAGCACATTGGAAGGGGACCATAAGGTTTCCTGGGCGAGTGAGTTGTGCAGTGGCTGCAGCCTCTATCCATCACAATTTCACCTTCAATTGAAGAGGGCTGGGTCAGAAAAGAGGAGGCAACAGAGGAGAGAAAAAGACAAAGCTCCAGAAACAGAGAGAAGGGCAGGGAGTGTATCTACACCTGGATGATGGATTTACTGTGGAATGATCTCTTTATTTTTTGAGGTAGATGATGGCTGTGAGCCTCAATGTCTACTGGAAAGTTTTGCCTTCACAGTAGTAGTAGGGGCTGTGCCGAGGCAGGATGCCATATGATGTGATCTGCAGAGCCTCTGCACCTTACCTAACACCACAAAGCATCGTTGTGGAATTTCATATATGGGCAAAGAGGGCAGACATAATTTTCTCTGAAATTCACTTGCTGAGTCATAGGGCCAAGATGCACAGCATTCATGTTATAGCATGTGTCCACATTCATTTTGTCTTCCAATCGTTCACCTCCATATTTTCTTTTATCCCTTAAATACATTTTTCACTCTTGAGAAACATGTTTAAAGTGACTGGCCTGGCGCTTACAAGCTGGAGAATGTAACACATAAAAATTGCTCCTGGGTACTAGAACAGTGTGAGGAGGATGTGACTGCAAGCCACCATTGGATCATTGTCACAAAACCATTTGAGCTTGACATGACATTATAGCAGTTAAATTATTGTCAAATCTTGGATCAAAAGCTGAAACTACCATAAACTGTTCTAAAAAACACAAGACATGCAGACAGAAGTTGAGGAGAACGGAGCATCAATCTTTTATACCTTAAAGAACCTCTCAGCATGGGGCTATGAAGCCAATCCAATTAAAATTCATAAATCTCTCTATATGCCTCCTGAGCTGGGCTTTGACTCATGAAATACAGTGGGCCGGGACAGACAGTTGCGCTAAAGGGTAGTGGCCCACTGCAGGGAGTCATGTGACAAGTTCACCCACAGTATGACCAAGGATTTATGATCTGCACAGGGATGAGAAACAGTTGTCAGGAGGGCAAATGAATCAGGGGTCCAGGCAAATTCGTCACATTTGAAATGTCTCGAAGAGAGATTCCAGCTAGCGCAGAGGGACTTGACATTCAGCACATGTACCTAATGTCACACTATATTCTGCTACAATAACTATGATATAATGTCCGAGTACATCATTTGCGGTTGCTTTTGCAGTTAACATTGTCTCTGTTGTTTTTGTGTGCTCTCCGTCCTTTACCCTCCCCTTTCTCTCTCTCTCTCTCTGCATGCACGCACACAAGCATGCACGCACGCACATAAATTGCACGCACCTCTTGCTATGTGTAACAAACTGTGTTGATATGTAACATAAAATACAAAGCTAACCTTGACTGTCCTTTCTCATCATAGTTACTGTCTGCTACTGCCAGTGTGGAGATGCTCGATCAGGACATTGACGAATGTTACCTAAATATCACCCTCTCCATCATCCTGTGAGATGTGTCATTGATTTATACTTACTGGTTTGTCAAGAATAGTGTCACTTAACAGTGGCTCAGTGCCTCCCAAGGGTTTATCTTAGCTCACATATCTGCAACGTAAATAATAGCCTGTAGGTTGAATCAGAACAGGCCTATATTTCTTGAGCTTGAGGGTGTGCGTGACTTTTATTTATTTATTTGTTAACATTTCTCAGAGCACATTTGTTATCTTCACAAAAGCAGCACTTAAATAGAAAAAGATGATCAAGTCCTTGAAAATTTAATGTGTATGGGCCTAAAGGAATATGTCACTGGGCAACTATAGTGTTCTAGCTGTTTGATATTCACCAAATCACTGACTATACTGATGTAAAACAGAATAACCCTGCGAGGATTTGTAACAAATACATTTTCAAATTATAAACAACTTGGCATCCCAACTGCTAGAGAATGATAAGGTGTCCAATATACTAAATTTGAAATCTGGAATTAGTGTCATAGATTGAAAGACCAGCCAAAACTTTGCCAGAACAAAATCTTGAATTCCAATGTTCAGTCCTTGGAATGAAAATATTTCAAAAAATGTACTCCAAACATCATTAATTGCTAATATGTCTCAAGGCTCAGAAACAGGACATCTCAAGGTTAGAATCATTAGCATTCTTTGCAAAGTCACATGAAAGAGCACCCACTCGCATCACCCTCAGAAACACTGTTTGCAATCATTCTGAAATGATACAAAAGAGACATGTAATCTCTCACGCACAGCTGCTGTCTGTGAGTATGGATTTAATTTGTTTATGCAGCCAATGGCTCTTCGTTGCTTGGATTGCAGACACAGGGAAAGGCATCCACTCTTGACAGCAAAGGGCTCAAGTAAAAACACATGCAGCAACAGCAGCACTTGGTGCCTCCGTGATCATCTCAATGGCAGTTGCCTGCTCCCTTGTTTCTTACTTATAAACTTTGTACTCCTAACTCTCAAAGACTACTTTGTCATAGGACATTAGTCAGGAATTGTGAGTCACAGAGTTGAAAGATGTCCAATTTCACAATGTCCAAAAGAACATTATCTTTTTTTTTTTTTTGGAGAATACCTTGCAAAATATCCATCAACATTGTTTATGCAAATACTGTAAATTCATTTGTTGGCCATCATATTTAATACAACTGAGAAACAAAATTATGGAAGGAGCAGAATGGGTCTTAAGTGTGTATGAAAGCACTTTGAACATTAGCAATGCTCATTTCCATACCAGTTATTTTCTAAATGCAACATTATGAGCATTTTCCATTAAAAACCTAGGTTTCCTGGGCAATTTCAGTTTATCGTCCCTATTTTAAGTTACTTGCTTTCTTATTAGTGAGGTCTACAGCAAAAATGACACATATGTCCTCTGTTTATTGATTTGTTTCCAAGATATAATGGTCTTTCTTTTCATTGGCAACCACCTCATATGTTACTCTGGATCAGGGGCAACGTGGTTCAGGGGGTAGAGCGATCATCCTTGGAACCAAATATTCCTGGTTCAATTCCTGGCTCCTCCTAGTGGGTGTTGTTGAGCAAGACACTAAACCCCAAATTGACGGCAGCCAACTGCTCATGGTTCATCCATGATGGGTTAAATGCAGAGAAGAGTTTCACGCAAGGTACTATAAGTATAAATTATAATTATTATAAATACCTCAATTCTCAGACTATTGAGCGCACCTGAATATAAGCCACATTAGCTAAGAATAAATAAATATATATATATGTATACATTTATAGGCCGCACTTGTTTAGAAGCTGGATGTGTCACACAAACTAACTAAATCAATGTCATCATTGTCTGGAAAAATAATGCTGCTTAATATGTAGTTATATCTTAATTAAAGAGGCATTGTTTAGTATGGAAGGAAATAATGCTTTTCTTAAAACTTTGACTGATACAAGTGTAAACTGAGCAGACTACTAGAGTCACATGGGAGATTTCTATTTTATGCAAAAATGCACAACATCTCATTTGGAACAATCTTAGTCCAGAATGTCAACCTCTACAAACATGATTGGCATTACAGTCTTGTTCATTAAAATGTGCTAAAACTATATCCAGAAAAAAATTGTATGATTGAAAAATTTTGTCAAGTAAGTGCAACTGATTTCATTTATCTCTTCCTAGTGAAAACGTAGATTCCCCCAAAAACCTAACTAGGTTAGCATCCTTCTTTCTATGAGTTCTAAAAGAAAGGATGAAAGTGATACTGTAGAGAGGCTATGTCCTCCAAAGGAAAGAACAGTAATTACAGCTCCCCGATCTCTTTCTCTCTCTCTTTTTTTCAAGATGCCACTGAGAAATAAACAAGGCTATACTATAATCTGTTGCTCTGGGGGTAATGAGTTATAACAATGCAGAGATCAGCAGTGGTATGTTCTGTTGCCATGGACACAAAAACAGATTGGCTCTCAATTTATGAAATTTCTTTCTCTGCCTCTCAATCTGCCGCACATACATTCTCACTTTCCCGCCATTTACATATTCTCTTATAAAACACACAGACAGTCAAATGAAAACCCCCTATATCTCTCATCCAGTGGCACCATCCAGTGAGCCACCTTTTATAACAACACAAAAGTCAGATAATGAGGAAAGGTGATCGCAAAGAACCAATGTTCATGTTTCTCTGCTAAATGCAGTGCAGCACAGAAGCTGGGCTTTTTAAACAGTTAGGGATCAGCTCAACAGAAGGTTTTTGCTCTCCTTATTTCCACCCTACCATCCATTGTCTATGGCTTATCCTACTCAGGATCGCAGTGGATGCTGGAGCCGATCCCAGCTGCCATTGGGCGAGAGATGGGGTAAACCCTGGACTGGCCACCAGTCAATCGCAGGGCCACATATATAGATATACACCCATTCACTCTCTCACTTTTACATCTGGGCAATTCTCACAATTTTTCCAATTAACCTGTTCCATGCTATTGTTGCCTGTTCTCATTGTCCATATGTCTCCATCTCTGTGCTAGACAGAGAGCTTCCTGGCTCCAAATTTAATGTTGCAGGTTGACAAAAAGCAGATCATTCTGGCCAGACCTGATCCACAGCACCTCCTTCCAGTTGTGCGTATAACTCAAAGAAAAATAATCTGATTTTTTATTTTAGATTCACTCTTGTATGTTTGTGTTTCTACATCTACGTTTGGATTGTTTGAAAGATTTTTAAAAAGGGAAAACAAAAAACTGGGGGAAAGAGTGTTGGAGGAAAGTCAGCTGGTTTCATGGACAGCTGCCGACCGGGGCACCATTAATGTTTGTTTTCTTTTTCTGCTCCTTCTCTTTTCCTGTGACTGATTTTGAATAGTTTCATGAGAGACAGATGCTATACTAAAAAAGCAAGATGTACTCTGCGCTGTTAGCAGCCTGTGCTTCAAACGTCCTCTGACAAAAATAATTAAGCTGTCTGTCAGCCTCAGAGGGATGAAACAACTTCCCTGACCTACCTTCTCTTCCTCTGAATCTTACTATTTCTCCTTTTCTTGTACACTGAATATTACTTTTTTTAATCATTTTTTTATTTTATTTTTTTAGTTCACTTTCGGAATTCATAGACTCTTACCAATTATCAAAAATCATCACAATAGTAACCTACATTTTAAATGTTGGTACTGGCACAGCCTTTTTTTGGTCAAATAGTAAAGCTCTTGTACATGCTTCTTTCCAAGTCCAAATACATTATCACTGTATTTGTTTTCATTTGTTTGTGTGGTTGCTGCTCAAAGACAATCGGAAATAAAAGATAGTCAAAGAGAGAACTAATGGAAGGAAATGACCAAATTTTCCCCACTTCAACGCAAAAAAAAAAGAGTAAATAACCATGCATGGATGAATAAAGTTGCCAACTAACAAAAATATTAGAATTTTTTATTCCTTTCAAAGATATATTTCCCTTCATATCTTGGAAGGGGTTGACTTCTCAATCATGCGTTGAAATAGCTATTTTCTTAACAGCAGTCAAAGTGCTTTACTTATAGGGCTGTGCAGAAAATCCTAAATTTTTTACAGAAAAATGATTTTAGAGCAGAAACTTTAAGGTATTTTTGTATGGCACAGAACATCCCTTCAATGATTCTGAACTGACGACACAGAGGTATATAAAGACCTATTTGTTAAAGCATTTCAAAGGACTGCTTACCTTGCCACCAACTGTGACCACTTTCATTTGAAAAGACAAAATCAAGGTAGTGAAAATATCAGATATGCTCGCTTGCTAAATTTCTTGCCACAAAGCATTCATGGTTGTGATATTGTACCATCAGAAACAAGCAAAACTTCCATCCCCAATGTAGCATTTGCTGCTTGATTGACATAAAGTACAGCCAGCCTGAGATCTCGATCCAAATACTGTTTCAACATGACTGAAGATCATTTGGAAGTCTGTTTGAGGCGGACTACCAGCAGCTCTGCGAACTATGCAACCATGGCTGATTCCATTCAGTGCAAGAGGTCAACAGAATTAAGTAATACCCGAAAATGTACAGAGATGCATTGTGCAATACATGTTCATACTGTTTTGGAAGGTAAACAAGATATATTATACATAAATAATACATATAAACAACATATATCTGTACATACATAAATATATGTTTAGCATTTTTATTGTTGGTAAATCATTTTGACTTGTTCATTTTAATAGCAGCAAGCCAAAAAAGCTTGGGGACCCCAGCTCTACAACAAGCCTGCATGGAGTTAGATAAATTACATTAACTAGTTATGCCAAATTTATTCAAAAACATTTATTTATTTTTATAACTGTGCATTTCAGTTTGAAAATCGTAAACTGAATTGGTGATTTGCCGAGAACATGTGTGTACGAGAAACTAAATAATTAATTCTGACCATGCTTATTTTACAACAAATTAAAAAAGAATGAGGGAAAATCGAAGACGTTTGATTCATTACAACATAGATACTAACTTTTTCATTCAAGCATAAATGATGAATAATTTAAAAAGCAAAGTTATTTAGTACTCATCATGTCTAGATGCTATTTATGGAGATAAATTCAAAAAGAAGAAAATAAGCTGTAGAAGCAATAAATTCAGTGCGTTTCTGGCAATTGATGTTGTCGTCCATCTGTGTTCAAAATAACTAGAGCCAATCATATTTTTGAGCTACTTGACAGATTTAAGGTTTAAGAGGGCTGCAATCAATACACACTTCACACTGACAGGGTCATTGCTCACGATATAAATAGTGTGTGTTGGCATTTAAAATGTTAGTCTACAAAATGTTGTGAAGGTCAAAGTCTGTTATTGCTCTACATTACCCTAAAAAATAAAGATCAAGGTAAAATAAAACATGTATTGGCAAATGGCAATGAAGGAATGCTGTCTGATTTGCAATGCTTCTCCCATCTAGACCTTTCTTTACTTAAGAAACCTTTATCCCAGAATGGTTCAACTGTGTAAACCATTCAAATTTAATTTCTTAAAGCCCGCATTTTATAAATTTCCCATTTTCAAAATGAATGGTTCCTTTGAGGAACCAGAAAGGTAAAAAAAAAAAGCTTACCTTGACATCCACATGGGCCATTAGGACTGCAAAATTTGTCAGATGGGTACAGGAGCATGTTGTGTGAGTCCTGTTTGTTCCCAGCAAGCGGCAGTCCTGTGCTGACCAGTAGCCAGTCATTGTTCTCTTTGAGTAACTCCAGAAGGAACAATTGGGGTTGAAGTTCTCTTCAGATGGCTGTTGGGAATACGAACATCATTAATACTTTAATAAGGAATACACTCCTGCTCTGTGTAACGGAGTGGCAAAGAGATAGTCAGCTTTTTTCCATTTATACTCTTCTTTATCTGCATCGTTATCCTAAAATCAATGTTCCCAATTGTTTTCATCGTGTCGCCATTGTTAATGACACTATCATTGCCCTGACTTGGCTGGCGACAAGTACCCTTCAGCTAACACGCTTACTGTCATAGCAGTCATCTTCAAAATTGAGGCTGGGTGACAATAAAACATTAACTTCTGATGAACGGTTAGGTCAACAACGATCTGCTTGAGCCCAATTCCTTTTGCTGGCTACCTTGATAAGACATTGGGTTGTGCCTCACAGCTTTACAAGGTCTTATGCATCTGCCTTCTGGCCTTTTACTGTGAAAAGCTACTTTTTCATACTTTCATGGTGGATTCAGGGTAATTAGCCTAATAAGGTTTATCCTTTATGAATGTAAATCTACTGCTGATTGGGTTTATCCTTCACACACTGAACCTGGTGTGAAATATTTCACAGTCACAAGACATGATGCCCCTCTGTCCCATTAATGACTTTAACTGGTCCTATTAAGTGGAGAGGCAAGGAAGCGAAACAATAACTAGAGGACACACTATCCTCTTAGAAGACCAGTGATCCGAGACATCATGACCGATTGAGGGATTTAACAATAGGGAGCCCAAAATACGGAGATCCGTGATGAAAAATGTCACTTTACGAGGGACTTTGCACTTGTCTCAGGAGTGTTTATTTTACCCCTCCCCCCAAAAAAACAAATTATTATTATTATAACAAACAGTTTCTGATTCCCTCATATTTAGTTCCAAAAAGCTAAGAAAAATAATATAATCATAATATGCAATGGTCTACAAACAGAGAGTAGTTAATCACTGCTGTGTTGCTGGTTTACAAGTTTACTATAAAAGAGGGAGCTTTTAATTTTATTCACCAAAGCAGCTCAAACATCAATATCACATTCAATCCTGGGTAATTAAGTGTGGAAAACAAACAAAAATATTATTGCTACCTTGTAGCCCTCTGTGCACAAAAAAAGTAGACCCTGCATATTAAAATCTATAAATTTATGGCACGTTTGAAAAGAATTTTACCCACGGCTGAGGCTGATGTGCTTCAGTGTTGTAAGCAGCAGAAAGGACAGTTTAGAAAACACAATTTTCCAAAAGGGCACCATTTTATTTCAAATGACTTGATCTGAGCAAGAAAAGGGTATGAAAACTGTCAGTGCCCAGACATTAGACCAACAGTAAAATTACTGAATCTACAGTCCAAATTACAAATTACATTTAAGGCAGGTGAGTAAAAGCAATAACTGAGATGATATTGCCCCCTGACATTTTCTCACCATTTAATTTTGACATCCATGAGCTATCATCCCCTTACTGCCTCTATTCGGCTGCACTCAGTGTTTTTTTGCCTGTGTTGTTTCCATCCAGGTCCCTCCTACACCAGAGACCTGCTGCAATTCTCTCATAGTTGTTCAACATCCTTGGTAATCGCTGAGGGCGCTGTTTATAGACAAAACAGGGATACTCTGAGGGTACCAGAGTGTAGAGAAGATAATGGAGTCAAGTGGGAGACGTTGCAGCTCCTTGAGATGACGAAGCAGCCTCGAGTCAAGCTCAATATGATGATATTTGCTCAGGAGATTAGGCCAGCAGCATTGATAGGGCTGATCATTCGTGGGTTTGGCCCTGAATATCTCAAATCTGGCTGCTACAAAATGCTTCTGAGGGATATTTTTCTACACCACACCATTTGTTTACTTCAGGTATTAGGATGAGTGAGTGAAGTGTACTACATAACAAGAGGCAGTTCTCTGCATTTAATGGTCCATAATAATTTGTAGGCAGCGCAAAACTCATGTTTTGTGAGCACAGATGTATACAGAGAGAAGGCCTCTAGGATTGTCAAAGATTATTCTAAAACCAAAATGAATTTAAAATACCCAACTGTATAACTGAAAGCTTGTGCTGCAATGTGTTTCTGTGTTGCAGTGGGGCTCCGTCATGTGTAACAAACAATGGTTGCTGATATGGAGCGGATGCAGCTGGAGGTAACATGCTTTGAAAAACACTGCATTCACTGAAATCCCAATAAGAGACTGGATCAGAGGCTGAAGTTAGAATGTGCGAAGAGGGCAGTGTGAAGTTTAGTGGACAAACAACAAATGTTGTGTCTACGGGATAAGCAGCCATACTTATCAAATATTTTTGAAATTTCTTTTCTAATCTTGATTTCGTTCTTATCTCGTTTTCAAATGTGTCCATAATGTGATCTGAAATTACATGCATATATGAAAGTACTTGTATATTTTATTGTAAGTTTGATATCATTGAGACTATGATATTCCACTGTAATTCTTGATTAATATAACATATTGGCATAATTAGTTTCTATCTGCTTGGATGGAGACAGAAAAGTTTAACTTTCGTGATGCCAGAATATGGAACAGCAAAGAGAGATATTTGAACGCTCCAAGCAAATATAGAACCGTCATAAATGAACTCCCAAGGAGCTTGGCTGCTCACTGTGATCCGTCCACTATGAAAAAAAAACAAACGGCTTCAGGTTCACTTGTCTTTGTGACAACATACAAAGATCTTCGCCGTCACAGCTCAAGTAAAAAGAAAAAAAAAAAACTTATTTAATTTGGTCTACTCTGCTGTTCACTTTGAGCTTAATCTGATTCTTATAAAACTGGCAACTATTTGGAAACTCACTCTTTACCAGTCAACTGACTTGAACCCCAGGACAGGTTGAAAAAAAATATAACCACAAGAGCCCCAATTTTCAAAGGACCTCCTTTCAAGCAGGAACATCCGAACTCATATTGAATAATAGTTGTAAAACTTGTAACCGTGAAAGAAACCTGTTATTTTAAAAATGAATGAATGTTGTGTCATAAATGCCAGAAAGGCCACACCAATTACAACTATCAGGGCAGGACACAATAATTTGACCATGCCTCTCGAAAAAGAATGTTTTTTTTATGCAATTGGAAAAAAAGAAACACACAAACAAAAAAAAATAAATCTAGTAAAAAAAAAATTGTGTATGAGACACAGGGAGCTGTTTCTGATGTGTTGGTTAATGCAGCAAATTCCCAAAATGTCTTCTCTTTAAATTCTAGAAAAATAAATTAAGAGCAAATTCTTTCATTATCATCATCGTTATCATTATCGCTTTAACTCTACTCTTAAGTTCAAGCCAGGTATTGTGATGTCTTCCCAGATAAATTATTTTTTCATCGGATGGAGGTTTAAAGGAAGTGCATGCAGTCTTTGTGTGCAAGTGAAATACATTTCGTCTGAGAAATACACATCAGATAAACATTAAATGCCACCAAAGTTATAATAAACCATGCAAAATTACCTGAAGATGCCTGATCGTGAAAATGACTGGGTCAGAGAGATAGACTTTATTGGTGTCCTTGTTGATGGCAGCTGTGATAACTGGTGAGTTGACAATCACAGAATAATTGGTAGCCATGGCCTCACTGCCCAGCTTCATGCTGGCATTCTCTGTTGATAGGTACACCCCGATGTGTTTGTACAGAACAAAGGCTATCCGAATTTCACCTGCAGAATTATAAACAGATACGATCAGTATTTCATAAGTACTGTATTTCATTCAGCTGAAGGACCAAAAGTATTCCAACAAGTGTGCTTGTTAAATAACAATGTAAATATGCTGTTGGAACATCATTCAGTCTGCTTGGATGGCTGTCTATGAGATTTGAGAATTTGGGCACCAAATCAACCACATGCGTGATGCCAGCCTTTCACTTCATCTCAGAGGGGGTTTGACTTTGATGCATGCCAGTCGGATTCTTCAATCCCTGAAAAAAAATCTGAATCTCAATTCTTACCAAAACTGTCTAAACCAAAGATGAATATAAAAACCTGCTGTGTATTTACAGTAAAATAGTAAAATGAAATGTGGCAAAAGTTCCAGTGATGTTAAATGTTGCTGTCCTATATAGAGTCCATCAGAAGGTAAGTATCCTTTTAATACGGCATACATTTGGAATATAAAATTATGCAATGTTGGAGTAAGAATAAAAATAATCACTTAAAGTTTTGAAAACACATGGATGAGAGACTGTGAAGTTACAGTAAGATCAGGGTTGAAGGTACTAAAAACATTTCCGCCAGAACAAATGACGAAAGGTCTTCATGCATCCGCAAACAGCTGATTAAATCTAGCATCCAAAAAATGTGTTTTTGACTCGTTTATTTCCTCTAACAATGGCAGGCATTTTTCCTTCCTTTCAGTCTCTTGCTCCCTCTTTCTTCCAATCACTCCGACATTTCTTTTCCCTCCTGCTGTCCCATCTTTGAGCACTGATATGAAAGAAAGTTACCTCCTGCCGTGATTGAGATCACTCACTCAGATAAAATGAAAACAATTTAGGTCCTATAGCACCAGATGACAGGGAAGTAGCCACAACCCTGGTATAATGATCCTCCTGGGCACGGTTGGACGTGGACTTAGTCATCCAGCTGAGAGGCACCAGGCACAACGTGAATCTATTCCAATTTGCATATGCTGATAATCAAGTCCAAAAATTAGACTGTATTGTTTCCAGGAATAACTTTGTTTTGTGTATAACTGCCTCGTTTTTTATTTTCCTTCAGAGACAGTGCACCATTTGAAGTCTGCAGATATTCATATTTATATGTAGTAAAACAAAAAGGGAAAAACAAATAAAATATAGCTCAGCCAACTGAACATTATTTATTTACAAACATTTGGAATGAAATTCCAGTCATATCAATCTGACTTCACATCATGAACAAAATATGTAATGATCATTTACAGTTCATCTTGTCAACCAAAATCAAAAGGGAGTAAATTGTCACATCTCTGACACACACAGGTCGAATACACGGACACACACACACACCATTTCTTATATAACAACAATAGCGTTCAGTCTTCAAGACCAAAAAAACATTCATATATTTTGATACATTCCACTAGAAGTGCAATAAAAAATTACAGTAAATGTGAAACCATTTTTAAGACAATTTGTTTCTGCATTCCAGGATAATGAAAGAGACTAAAATCCAAGAAGACCAACAGAAGTATATTCAAATGTTTGCTTACTCACCATTTCTACCATGCTGTTTCAGTGTGTTTGCAGAAAGGTGAATAGAGTTGCCTTGCCCTCCAGTCTGAGGGAATTTCAAATCAGGCAAATTTCCATCTGTGCTCATCCTTGCCACCTCCAGCTCTGCAGATTTATAAAAAAGTCAAAGAAAGGCAGTATGGTCAGTATAAAAGTATCTCCATTACTGTCATTTGTGAAGTACAGGTTTAAGCAATACTAATAATTTTATACTAAAAAATTCAAGATAACAGGGGATCTGGGAACGCAAGAATAAAAGAGATTTTGCTACAGCCAACATTGAAATCAAAAAGATCTCAATAATCTTGGATAAAATCCTACCTTGAGGGTTTTTTCCTGATAAATAAAGGTCAGATACACGAGTCAGATGTCACAAAGAGATACATTTGTATTGTAAACACTATGGTAAATGGATAAAAGTGACTTGAGTACACAACAAAATACAGATAATTGCAAAATTAAATAAATGAATAAATACACAAATATACATTTATTCTCTGCACTATTTTCCATTTTTACTGGTGTGTGTGTGTTTTTTTTTTTTTTTTAATCAAGCTCAAAGTGCAACATCTTTTACTGACTGGACTGCAAAAACTGCCCCCTTTGTAGCTCTATGTGTCTAATTACCAAGTGTCTATGGACCCTCTAACCAAGTGGCTATCAACTGTTTGACTTCTGATCACATTGTTTCCTTTTAAGATAGAAAAACAAAAGGATTTTCCAGATAAAGAAAAGAACAAAAAGGGTTGTTGAAAAGAATCTTATTTCTTGAGAAGAGTGCACAGTGAGATACAAGCAGGGGATAAAGATAGAGGGAGGACAAACTTCTGCTGCGGCTCCATAGACGTTGTGTCTGAAGCAAGTGCCTAATTTATGGTTCAAAGACTCTGCTGTCATACAGCAGAGGAAAATGAGCTGCTGATAGGATATTTTTTATACAATTCAATTCAATAAAGCAGCCGCGTGTGCTTAAACCTCAAGTACTGGTGACCTGTGTGAAGTCTAGACATTCCTAAGTGTCAAATTAACTGGGATGAATCCTGATTCCTGGCAGGAATATAGGAACAGACTCCGCCACTGCCATGTTTCAAAAGGGAAACTGATTATAGAAAGGACATTATAATGAAATAATTACATATTAATATAAGGCTTACATGAGTTAGCCATTTTGGGTATGATTCCAGGAGGGGACCTAATTTTTTATCCTTTCTAAAGAATTTCTGAATTCTAAGGTACTATAGTGACAAACTAGTTTCATCTCTCTTTTTTAACAGAACAAATTACAATACATTAAAGGCTGAGCTATATCCAGTGTTTTTATTGGATACTGGCCACTTGTATCCTGGCAACAAGACCAGCTCGGATTTCATTTCACTCCACAGATATGCCTGCCCTCCTCTCTTCTTTCGTTCATTCTGGTTTTCCATAAATTTAACACAGACTCAGATAATCGCAACCACTTATCACAAAGTGCTGCAGGTATAATATAAGATCCATGGACCAGTGAAGGGACCGTAAAGTGACTAAGATGGATGCCAAAAATGAATTTTACATCAGTGTTTACTGACCTGGACCGAAAATTAACTAATGCTTGCTGTACATCTATAATTATGACGGGCAGGGCGTTGTCTGTCACATTTTCCCTGCACTTTGTATTATGCACTTGGCATTATGTTGCACTTCCTCTTAGTCTGATCAGTTGGAAATCTAGATACTTATATCCATTAGAGTGTTTGGTCTGAGGTCCAGTCAACATCTGAAAGAGTTATGTCTGATCATGACAGAGTTGGCATATGAAACAAACTGCCATCTGTCCAAACATCAGTACTTTCAATTCAGTGCTCTGAGGACACTAAGTAAGGGCCCAACTTTAACAGTTTGACTAAAAGACATGAAGCACAGACTCTCCAAACTCTGATAAACCATTCACTGAGTGATCCAACTAATGATCAGTGGAATACAGCATCTCTGACTTTGATAACGGCAAGTGACCAAAAAGAAAAACTAGACCAAAAGCGAAAATCAATCCTCTTTTAGAATCTGTTCTCATACTAAGACTCCCAAAAATGTCTAAAAAATTCTTTATAGGAGCACGCCTGTGTCTTTGCAAAGGCCAGGGGGTGTGGGTGACACACTCCTATTCAACTTAGTTAAGACAATACCCGAGATAGCTCACAATTCCCTGGATTCCAAGCTTGCCTTTTGAATAAAGGAAGGATTTTTCTACTCCTTCTCTCCCACTCCTTTCCCTGTGTGGCTGTGTAAAAGAGCTTACTTTGGCTTTAGGGAATTTCTTTGATGCCATAGTAGTTGTTGGACCCAGAGGCTATACCTTCAAAGCTGGTTTAAATAACACAGTAATCGGCAGAAATCTGTTCATCAGATTATCATGTGGAGAGAGAGGTACACTTGTGCAGACAGAGCTTTAGACTAGCACACACAGTGACAAGTAAACACAAACACAGACACAATAGGCGAGTAAATATCCTTATCCTTTAAAAGTGAAGAAGATAGATCTCATTATCAGCTTGAGACTTAAACTGGAACATTTTTTTATTGCTCAAGATTCACTTGAACAAAAAAAAAAAAAAACAGCTCCTCCGATGTTGGGAGCATGTCACCTGGTTGAAATTTTTGCGTAGACACAAAACCCTTAACTTAACACATAATTCAACGTTGAAGATCAATAATTAGCTGCTGCAGTAATTACCAATGTCTAATTGGGCCTCCTCGTCCTCATTTAACTACACTGCATGGCATGAGGGATTGCAGGGGCCAGCAAAGCCAAATGGCTGCAAAAATATAAGCCGAGCAAACAGAGAGATAAGGCCTAGTAAACATGTCACCAGCACATAATTAACTAGAATACCACTATGTGCTGGAAAAATCTCCACAGCGGCGTAAGTTCATTCACCTTCCAGTGAAGCCCAAAGCCTCTCAATACTCAGCAGACTTGCCAGATATTGAAAAAAATCCCTTCGAAAAAAAGGAAATAGTATGGATGGATGTAAAGGGAGAGAGATAGTTCGACAGCCAAAATTTCTTTAAAGAGAACAGTGAAGGATTTTTATATTTTTTTAATGTGACCTCATTAGGCAGCACTGGCAACAATATGCATTTATTGGCATTTGCATTGTGTGATATGAATGATTCTCAGATGAAACTATGAAATACATATTTTTTACCTTTAAACAATGGATATGCCCAGTTTTGAAAATTAGCCAGGTTTCACAGAAATCCCGTCATCTGTAATTGCGCCGTCTTTGCACAATGACTAATGAGCACTAATCTCCTATCTGCAAGAAGTGGTAAATTCTGACCAGTAATTGACATAAATATAACCCCATCATTTCACAATAATTGTGAATTTACAGCTGACTGCCATAAGCCAAAAACGGCTCTGCCAAACTTAACCTTCTTCAAGGAAGAAAGGATTAATCCAGTGACCTTCACAATTCTTCAAAAGCTTTGCTGTCAATATGGCAGCAGCCTGAATCAATAGCTGTACAGTG
This sequence comes from Fistularia commersonii, assembly GCF_037954325.1. Lineage (NCBI taxonomy): Eukaryota > Metazoa > Chordata > Actinopteri > Syngnathiformes > Fistulariidae > Fistularia > Fistularia commersonii. Next base: position 7,758,684 of record NC_141302.1, read on the forward strand.
AGCTTCTTACCCGAGTGCATCCAGCAAGAACACTGAGCAATGAAACAATTGACAGGGGGCAGAGCTAAGCTAAACATTCAATTTTCAATATTATTCTCTGATTAAAAAAAAAAAAAAAGTTTTATATATATAAAACTTTTTTTTTAATATATATATATATATATATATATATATATATATATATGTGTGTGTGTGTGTGTGTGTATGTATATGTATATATATATATATAAAGTTTAATAGCAGTTTTTTTTCTCTAGATGTGCATATAAATTGTTCCTTTAATACATGAAAAATGTGGTCCATGCTGCTATACTCTACAATAATCTGAGACCTCATATTTTATTGACAGTTTTACTTACGTATGTTGTCAGTGTTTTCTTGCACAATATCTGTCTTGAGCAAGTTGTCTGCCAGGATGAAGGCCCCTTGTTCCACTGTGTCCAGTAACATGGTGGCAGCCCTCAGCTGCTCTCCTGTGCTCAACTCCCTCCATGCTACCTGGGCCTGGGGTTGCAGCAGGTTGTTGACCGTATCCACCATGGCCTAGAGGAGCCAAATCATTGATTTAGCAAAAGGAAGTTGAGCTATCATTTGACATGATGATTTCATAAACAGCATGGCTGAGTGAAGATGAATGAAAAGCCAGAATAAAAAAACACATTTCACAGTCCTGTGGGATTTAACATGGAAGTGCAAAGATTACTTTCTTTTTTTTTTTTTTTTTAACACTATTTCATTTAAACTGTCCATTTTTTTTAATAGTTGTATGTCCTCTGACCAATTTCATAAATTCTTTTTCCAATTGTTTAAAAGTTATGCTGTTGGACATGGATCAACTCATTGCACCTGAATGTAAAGTTAAGCCAATGGGTATTTTGTTTGCCGGCTTTTGTTGCTGTTATTCTTTATCTGAAGGAAGAATTAATCATGTAAATTAATCTGAGCTGATGCTTGCTGGACTAGAGGCCTGTTCTTACATGACCTGGGGCTAGAGTCTTTAATTGGTACGATAAATATTCTTCCATGCAGACAATCCCAATACACATAAGCATTATCATAAAAAAAGCCCCAAGACTGAACCATTAGTGTCCACAGCCAATGGATATACAGAACACAATGTTTGCTGTTAACAACGACTGTAGTTGTAACCATTTAGCTCACATCTGTCCTGCATGCTAAGAGCAGCAAAAAAGTAAAATGCCTTCTTTAATCTCCCTGCAACAATGTTGAAGCTAGTAAGCAAGGAAGAAATAGGAACATTTACAAGACAAGATGAAAAATTAAGAGCCATTAAAGATTTAAAAATGCCAATGGCAAGATTCATGCATTGAATACTAATTGGTCAAGCAAAGCTGATCGCTCCTGGTACCAGCGCTTCTGAAAGTGAAATGAGTCTAAATGCAATTGGATGAAAAAGCAATTTCTAATCCATTATAGTCAAGAAGGGTGTCGAAAGTATATGTTTTAGGGGAATTCCTACTCTTGTAATAAAGGGAACAATCGCGGCATCACTAGGATAACTGATGTAGAAGCAAAAATGATCTCTGATTTTGAGAAATTTGTCCGCTTCATTCATCCCCATGCTTCCCTTCAAAAAGTATTCTATTCACTTGTGAAATCCGGACAAACTAAACAAACCATTCAAACTATGCTCTGGAAAACTTATAAAAAAAAGGGGCAGCTCTGGTGGAAATTAATTTATCTGTGCTGAGATCCATGTTTTGATTATGACACAGTTATAAAAATGATTCCAAAACAGCATGAGGATAAATCCAAAGGCAATAAGACAAATCACAAGTTTGTAATTCTAAAATGAATTTCCGATTAAGAGGGGGAAAAGCTGATTTTACAGACCCTTAGGTTGTAAAACTGAAAGGCAGTTGATCTCGCTATGACCTTATAGTGTTAAGTCATATGATTTTTTCAAGCCAATGTGACAGCATGTTGAGATAGAGGTATCATCATATTCAACTCACTGGCACTGGTGGAGAATTTCAAATGGCACCAGCTGGCTTTTCCTCATTCAAAACATACCCTACACACGTTACGCCACCCACACTCTGACTCACACACACACACACACACACACACACACACACACACACACACACACACACACACACACACACACACACACACACACACAGACTAACACACTAACACACACACACACACAGACTCAAGACTGTGCACACATTGTGCACCCGCGTACATGCATAGTCCAGCATCTTTGATATAATTATTCATTATCTGCAGCCAGTCTCCAATCACACCTTTTGACATTCAGCAAGAGGCAGAGGTTGATTCGCTTTTATTTAAGGAGCTCCTTTTCTTCAGGCACTGACTTTTTTCTGTCTTCACCATGGCAAGATTTTCCTCAGCACTGCTTAAAACACCGAAATAATGGTTCTCAGGAAGAAGGATTGATAGACCTGCAGAGGAGGCTTTCTTATTTTTTTTCTCAAAAAGAAGAGCTAGATATAAAGAACATTGCAGATGAATAGTTCTTCATATGCCGGAGGGATGGGACAGAAATGTGATAGAGAAGGAACATACAATGTATAATTGATTAACAGAAGAGCCGGGCATACTGGATGTAACAAAAATGAATATTGGAATTTAGATTGTTTTCCTACTGGCCCTTCAGGCATTTAAATGATCAACTGAAGTGATACAATAAAGCTGATATTCAATCATGGTACAAGCAATAGATTACCAAATCACTATGGTGCATAAAATTCATTAACATGATTAATATGCCTGCAGCATGTCAATTTCACCTCACTCAAACCAAAGAATGACATTGTCTGACACAAACTAAACTATTATCTTCACATTGACAAATGAGTGATGGCACTAATACTTGAGCTTCACCTTATTCATTTCAGGTGCTCATTATATAAAGCTACACCACTCTGTGTGTGTGTGTGTGTGCATATATATATATATTTATATTCGTGTTGTTTTTTTTTTCTTTTTATTCAAACAATGCCTTTCTATGATACACATTAGTTAAGTTAGTTAATAAGCCTATAACTTATAAAACAGTTCACCTAAAGTAAAAAGAGTTAATTCAATGGCAATACTGAAAAACAAATGTGTTGTTTGTTGTGTTGTGAAAAACATTCCAGTTTCTGTCAGTGATGCCACGTCCTTCAATGCTTTATAATAGGAGTCAGGGATTGGCATTTAAAAGTGAACCTTCATTACAATTTGAGGCCAAATTTCAAGGATGACATAGAAGTTGTCTACTCTGATTATAATGTGTGTTAGTGCCGACAAATTACACAGCCTGCATCGCAACAAAATATGTGTTCAAAGTTGAATGGAATGATTGAGACTCGAATTATCACAACAGGGATGCTATCTTTCAAGGTAAGTGTGTTATGTAAAGAAATCCACAAGACAGACTGACGATGAAGCAGCAGTTGCTTATGCTCTGATAGCGGTACATTGTTTATAACTGTAAACAACTGCTCACATACAAAATGCATTTTAAGAAATAGTTAACTTTTTGGAAAATATGTTTTCCACATTGGTAAGGCAAGGAGGTTGATGCGCTTCTCTTATCTTGCATGTATTTCACAGACCTATTTCTGCAAGTTAGCTTTGTGATATGTATTCTTTTCATGTGGTCAGCATAACTCTTTTGGTTGTTGTTTTATCACTCATATATCACATTTATATGCAATGTAACAACTCTGCTGTAGCTTTTGCATCATTCAAATCTTTACAGAACAGTGTGAATGTGTTTGTGTATACATATTCCCTCTGTTTGTTTTTGCCCTCCTAGTCTGCATTATTCTTCATGTTTTCAAGCTCTAACCATATGAGTTATCTCATGACCCCAACTTTTCAGGCACATTGGAGCTCGTCTGCATTTTGAAAATGTTGGACTCTTTTTTTCAGTTTTTAAATTTAATCATATCAAACAAAGAGCAACATCATTTCCAGACTCAGTGGGAAGATTGGGCTGTGGGGAGTGTCAGGTGCAATCAAGCACCTTACCAGTACCATCATCACAGCCTGTATAGCTGGGTTGTAGAGACACAATATTGGCTAGATGCAATTTTACTGCTATTAGCACGCTGCTACTCCATCCGCCAAATGTTGTTGCTCACTCTGCTGCGGCAAACTCCCTGCCATTTTGCAGTATTTTATTTTGCTTTGCTGAATGGAACCCAGTATAAATTACAATAGGAATTCCACATTCCATTTCTTGTTGAATGAGGAAAGTCGTTAAGTCGCTGCTGGAATGTTCGACTTGGAACAAGGGAAAAAGCTGCAGTACACGGCCCATTTGTACAATGCAGAAGGAAAGAAGGGAGGAAGGGAGAAGTGGACATTAGTAAGAGCTGGCAGGAATCCAAGCCAACCCACGGTGTATACTCTTCTATCTCTGCGCTGATTGATGAAATGAACTCTAGGTTGGTGAAATTGATTCTGGCTGAGGTTGATCTTCCTCTCCCCTTCCTGGCTCAATTGTGTGCATGCACTCAAACTGACCCCTCATCCCATCCCCTATTTTTCCTAACCCCCTCTTATCCCTTACTGTTTACTATTGAGTGCCTCATACCCATTTCCTCTTAGTGATGTTGTACGCTTGCCTCAAAATGGGGTAGGGGAACTAATACAAACAAGATGGAGTATCCTCTTCATTCTGTTATCTCATATCTTACAATATGTGTTGGAATGGTTTAGGAATCAGTTCTGGATTTTTTGGCTTGTTTAATTTACCTTACTACCTTAAAATGCAAGACAGCTGGTGATATTTTATGAACCGCCCCTCTCTCTGAGATAAGTGGCGTTTATGTACAAACATGTATAGCAGAAGGTGTAAAATTATAACACTACTACTATTGTGAGGAGAAACATAATTATAATACTAATTTAAAATGAGTAATTATTTCAATGTAATAACGTACTTGTTCAGTAGCAAAAAGTCTCCCTTTCCTTACCAATTTGTTTTTATATTGCTCTCAATTTACTTAAAGCACACAAAACACTCCCTTGCATTTAAGTGATTAAAAACACCATGGGGAAGAGTTACATTATACTGACAAAGCTCGTAGTTCGATTCTGACAGGGGACCCTTTTCTGTGGAATTTGCATGCCCCCCCCCCATATTCAAGGTTTCCTCCTATAGTCAAACAATAAGAAAACGTAAAAAAAGGGAAATAGCCCTCGTGTGTGAATGAGTGAATTTTTCGTTATCTGTATATGTGGCGATAGAATTGACAGGTGACCAGTCCAGAGTGTATCCAACCTCTCCTTGATGGCGATCCTACACTCAAAGTGTAGGATAAGTGGTAGACAAAGGATGAGGAATAGGGTACATACTAATGATATTATGATAGTATTAGTATCATAGTCGTAATCATACTCATACTACTGATGCCAGGATAACACAGAAACCGTCAAATAAATCCACATAAATTAATAACTTAAAAATGGAAAATACACACCAAGTAAAATGAAAATAACACTATTCTGTTACTCTGCAAAATTTTACAGTCTTATTGCTGTCTTGATAGATGAGCCACACTCCCTAGTCTGCTTTAAGGTCATCCTGAACAGTGATACTCCTTCTGGTTATCTTGACAAATAAAGAATTTTAATGAGGGGTAAAAGCGTGACATCCCCGCTTTCCTAAAAAATAAGTAATACTCACACAGCTCCTACTGAGGCCATGTTTCACAGCAGAATTAATGTCATTATTTCTCTTGAGCAAAATAAGCATCAAGGAAAGATGCAATTGAAGGTAGTGTGTTTGAGTGGCTAAGTACAACAAAAATAGATGTAATCACAGTAATTCTAGGACCATAATGTCACAGCCTATGAAAATACTGCCATTAGTATTACTACGAGGCATGGGAGGTGATCCGCCATTTTCATCATGTTTGTTCAATATCAAAAGGCACAACAAAGAAACATTCCTTCAGGGGAAATGAGAACATTAAGAGTTGATCATTAAGCTTCGTTAGTCAATCAAAGCTATATCGTGTTATGTGGGATAAAACTGGCTTTCATGCATCAGCAAAGATCAGTATTTATGATCAACAAAAAACAGTAGTTACATTACATCAGTGATTTGTCTGGAGTAGGGAGATTGCTAGATAAACGGTATGTAGATATGTAACTGAGACAGCAGAAAAAAGGTTTTATTAATGCACCTACCCAAATTGTTTTCAAGAGATAAAGATCTCAGAGCAAGGTGAATTTAACTTCCTGTTTAATAAGCCCTCCATCAAGCCAGAACTCTCCTCTAAGCCCATGTAGACATCAATAAGCCGTGTTCATTTGGAACTCCATTCCTATTTGCCATTGCTACACCTGCACCCTCACAATCTGCCTTCCCCTGCAGGACTGTCAAATTCTGTTTTTAGCATCATACATGGTGCAGAAGGATGGCAGAGGCAGGTGCACCTCTCCTCAATTCCTTTGCTAATCCCACTTACTACAACCACCAGAGCCCTTTTGGAGAAATCATTGTCCAATTTCCCTAGTCAATGAAAGCCCGGTGTGCAGGGGGCCGGTGTTTACCGAAGGCCACAGATGTTGCACTGCTATTCCGCTTTGTCAAGTGAAAGTACTTCACTGTTGTTTGATTTTGTCAAACCGTGAGGGAACAAAGCAGAAGAAGACATGCATTGCTGTGTTGTGCACAGTAGTTCATAGTATACAGTAGTCATGTATGTAAAACACATTTGCTGTATTGTGAAAAAAAAGATGTTATACATGAAAAAAGATTTGTAGCATTTGATGCATTTTTTGTCCCATCAGCTGAATCCCGGTAATTTTCATTCTATAGTGTTTTCAAGAATTAATTAAAGAATTTCTTGAAAAGTCTCACATACAGGAGACAAGGACTATACTTTGTGATGTTTGTTGTGGGATGGGTTTAGTCTTTCAGAAGCCAATAATTGCTGAAAGTCCATCATGAACAACCTGCCCAGTCTCACCACTACCAGTGCTGACACAATAAGGCCCAGTAGTTTATAATGAAGACATCGAATAAGTGGCCCTGTTTTCCCATGATTAAATGTGCCAAAATAAACCTGAATATGTCTGTTTCCATGGCTGAGGAACTACAGGATAAGCTGAGCAAATTCAAAGACAGATCCAGAGAACATTTTTTCTTTTAGATTCAATACACTTGGTCCACTGTTCACCATAAAACAGAAATAATTTATGTGAGCCTAAACCCATTAAAAATAAATAGAAATATGATCGAATAAAAACTTAAGGGATCATTCAGACAACACTTGGGTGTAAAAAACAGTATTTCCATAGATCCTTTGGGAGAAGGAAAAGGAGATGGTGAAATGTCTTTTGATTATGGCAAAAATAACACCAGTCTAATTTTATTAATATCTTTGGAAAGATTTTGCAATTTTAAGTCCAAAGGAAGTTCCTGAATTCGAGGGTTGTGACATCACAGATCTTTTGTGCATGTAAACATCATCCCACCAGCAATGCATGCATTAGCAAATAACTCAGCTGTGGTCACTGGAGATTACTCTTTGAATCCATGAAAACATTTTCAGCTTAATGGCAAAACCAAGTAATTGCTTCAAATAAAAAAATTTAAAAAAACTTTTATTTAGACACAATTAACCTTTCCCAAAAGGATTTGGCAGAAAATGTTGATGAACAGACTACATAATGGAGTATGATGTACACTTTTGCCACATAATGAATGTAGCAAGGGTAATTTTGTTGAGATTATTAGGCAAAATGTGTCCATTAACAGAAAGTAATAATCTACTGCCAAATAAGTACACTGCATTCAAAGCACAACTTTTCCAACCAAGGAAATTAATCGTTAAAAAAGGAATGCGAATACACAAATATACATTACTGTTCAAAAAAAATAAAAAAATAAAAAAATTAATTTTGTCTTTTCTAGTATACATTGCTAATGGGGTCAAACGGATGACAAAATCACACACGACTTTACATATCTCAGATGATTATGTGCTGTTGTTTCTGGCTTCAGCTGAACATACCACACAACATCTGGCTCTCCTGTCTATATTCAGCAGCCACTTGGATAGAGAAAAAGCATAGCAACTTAAAGTAGCTGTGAAAGTAATCCTGATGACAGCTTATATGTCAACCAAGGAAAAACAAAACCACTAAAGAGTTAGAGAAAGCTGAGTGAAGCTATACACTCCTAAATTAGGACACATATGCATTATGGATCAGGGCAAAGCATAACATGTCAGGACTTCAGCTGACATAGTTAAAAGTTGACATACTCATATAATTAGGTACTACCAAGGTTCTTCAACATTTCATGATAATCATAGGAAACTGTTGTACTCCTAGAGTGATTTACTTTTGATTGATCCTCACTACTTAAGTTGGACATTTTACTGGAGACCACGCAGATGTGGGATTGACAGCGCGAATTCGATGAATAATTGATAACTGACATTAAAAGCAAAAGAGTATGATATTGGACATTTATCACATGATAACAGCGCATGCACGCATGCAAAAACATGACCTGATGCAAAGATCTAAGGGTTTGGGTGGCAGATGACAAACTTACATGGATGTATGAAATTTGACCCTTTGATTTGGCAAAGTACAAAGGTATAATGATTCAAACACTGATGTTTATATATCTTTCTTTTTTGTCATTATTTCTCAATGAAAAGGTCAAACTTCATTTTATATGAAAAATGATAGTTTCATCACAATTTCCACTATGGTCAGTAGGGATGAGGAATACTTTTGTCCAAATACCTGCACATAAAATCGGCAAGAACGCTCTCTTTTCTGCAGCTGCAACCCAGAAAGGAAAAAAAAAAAGAAAAGGCAGAAAAAAAACATTCATTCATTAGGAAAGTCTGACAACATTTCCTCAAGTTGGACTTGAAGCACATGTGGTAGAAAGTGAAAGATTGTACCTTACAAAAACATATTAAGACTTTTAACTATGGACAGTATAAAAAACAATACAAAACATAATTATACCTTACCTCCAAAAAAACAAAGAAACTGAGATTAGCACTTCAATGTAACATGCAAGATCATTTGGAGCATTCAACACTGTTACTCTTGAACATGATTTGAAATTTTCAATTTCTTCTAGTATTTTTTTCACTCGAGAAGTTTCTGTCTTAACACAGAGCAACCAATCTGTTTTTCAGCCTCTTACACTGTGGCTAGAGAGTTGATGCTCACAACAATTCAGTATACCTGATAAAATTGACAGGAATCTACAGCTCAAAGACGTTCAATTGGAACTGCATAGCAAGTAAATGATTTTTAATTGAGTTCTGATACAAGCAAGGAAGCCAACAGAGCTATTGTGGAGCAACACAGTAAAATGCAAAATCCCATGCAGAAGTCCAAAGACTTGTATTCCCCCATAAAGGAGCCTCTTGCTTTACATCACAGCCCACTCTTCTGGAAATGGTCCCGTCTGGAGCGTTAGCCAGCAACCCTTTGATCATGAAAACGACACTGATCTCACCATTTGCCAACTCAGTCCTTTCATTGTCTGCTGGCACAGCGAATTTTGCATGACTATCACAAAAAGAAAAAAAGAATCTGCAATTCGCTAAGCTCTTTGCAGATTGTGTCAAAATGATTGAACTCAGGAAGTAAACATCAGCCACTGCCAGAGCATGGTGGAAGAGTTCTGTGGGCTCTAGTAGTTCCTTGGGGAAGTCTCACTGGAAATGATGAATGTAAAACAAAGTGAGACCACTAGTTTTTCTATAACGTTGCCCTTGCGCTTACATGAAAAAAAACACTGTTTTGCTTATTCAAGCAGATACGCTAAGGTGACCCTTAAAAAATGGCTGTTTTATGAGCCTCGTCCCATTTATTTCTTTTTTTCTGAAATTTGCTCATCATAAGGAAAAACTGACGACAACAGCAGTAATTTTGAGCACAGCAGTTATCTCTGACTTGATGTTGTGTTTTATGATTTTTTTTTAATCTAATTTAATTTATTTTCCAAGAGGTAGTATAAACTCTAGTTGCTACTCAAAGTGAATTTGTTCATCACACACGGAGGCCTTTTGGCCGTCTTTATTGCCTCCCTCTCCACTGGAGAAAACTGGCACTAAAATCTCAATGGGGACATCTGTGTATGTTGTGGCAATGAAATAAAAAACGTCTCGAAAAAGCTATCTGAGAACAGGTGTTCGTGTTCATCTCCAACTGAAGCCGTTCCAACAAATTAACAACTGACATTTTGAATTTCACTGATGTTTGCTCCTCCGTTGGCTGCTCAGCAGTGAGAAAGAATTATTTTAGCGAGCTTTGCCTGAGTGCCCCTTATTGTGCTCTGCAGTGAGATGGGGAATAAATGCATTAGCTTCAGGCTCAGCAAAAATTAACTCTTACACTCCAACAATAACATTTAGATCAAGCCTTCTGAAATTTCACCCTGTCCCATTAGCAAAAATCAAGTGGTGCAAATGTAGTGCATGTCATATGGGATAACATCTTTTAACTACATCAAAGTGAACTTGATAGCATAATAAATGATACTTGAGCAAGAAATGTGTCTCAGCAATCCTCTAGATTTACAGTTCCATTTTTAGTATGCAGACCAGAAGAAAATACCGGATATCGTTTCATCCGAGCCCGAGCTACATAGCACATCAGTAAAAGGGTACGAACTTGTCAGACTTTTATGGTTTGATTTTATTTTGGCAGGTATTTCAAGATTTAGTAAAGATTTGGAACCATGATGACAATACAAACAAAGCAGAAAGCTGTTATAAAGAAGGAAAGAAGCAAGAGTGCTGAGAGTGCAGGTGTCTTTCAGTACCTTGTTCAGGCTTCGTGCTGCACTGTCTTTGCCACCTGGTGTGAGGTTCCGCAGCTGCACATCAAGAAGATCCACCAGTTGAACCATTGCTTTAACTGTATAGGTGATGTCCCCCGCCTGGAGATTACTTTTGGTTTGCTCTGCCAGCTCTCTGGCAATGACTGCAGCTGTTTCACCAGCTTTCAGCTGTAAAAAAAAGGACAAAGACTGAATCACACTGTCATATTATCTCTCGATTAGTGTTAAGGCAAAAATGAAACATATATCCCTCTATAACCATCAACAATTGGGGAAATCTTTGTTTAATAACATTCTAAGAATAAGAATAAGAATAAGAATAACTTTATTTATCCCGAAGGAAATTGTTGTACCAGAGTTTCAAGTAAAACATAACAATAATAAATAATAGTAGGAAATTGTATAAACAGTATAAAAAACATGGGGGAGAATAAGAAATACAAATAAAACTATAAAGTGTCTAAGTAACAAGTCAAGTCAATAAAGTGTCTTAAGGTCTTAAGTACAAAGATTTTGAGATTTTGAGCTGCTTTTTTAATTCTTTGTCCGTACATAAAAAATTGAATTACACTATGTATGTGTAATGTATACAACCCTAAAATTATTATTTGGTTTTTATATTAGCTGTAATGAACACCCCTAATGTGGTGAGGTACTCTGCTAAATGTAGTGTGAATTAGTTATTATATCCCAAAGCAATTATGGAATGAACCATTGAGGGATTTTCTCCACCTTTATGAAACTAATGGGGAGCCCCGCTTCTTGAGGCAATAGTGTCTGTCACAGATGAGATAGAGGCATCCGTATATTCACTTTTAGTTGGAGTTTGAAGCCTGTGTAATTTCTGATGAAATCTTCTTGTCGTGGCAATTAGACTTGAATTTCTGAACTGGAAGACGTTGCATCCCCCATTCAAGAGGTTTTTTTCAGTTCTCAAACGAGGTCTGAAACGTCTTCAAGTTATGAGATTCAAGTTCAGTTGCCATGACAAGAAGATTTCAACAAGAATTCACCATGACCTGGATGACTGAGAACCTCCACAGAAGCCTGTGTAATGTTTTTTTACCTCCAGGTTTGGTGAGAACCTAACAAAAACAAATTCTGAACCAGATACTAATAAAAATGGAACAATAAAAAAAGAGGAAAAAAAAAACAAGAAAATGAAATATAGTACTGTTTTTTCTCTTCTTTTTTAAATTTGCACCCATTAAATGGAAAGCAGTGAGTGTTGGTCTGCTAGTAAACTAATCCTGGATTCCATCAGTGTTCAAGGTTCTATTAGCTGCTCTGCGCTGCTCTATTTTGGTTCTGGAGAAATTTACAGTCCAATGACCCCAGCTCAGTTACCTCAAATAGCATTACCTTTTGTGGAGACACTAGTTATTCCTCATTTTAATAAAGACTGAATAATTGGAGTGAAAGATGATTGGAGTGAAAGATGTGATTAACTTTGCTAATTAGAAATTAAATACAGTGAAATTAAATATGGGTAAACAAATAAATAAATGCTACCACTACTACTATCACGACTATGACTTTAATCACAATCAACTATTTAAAATAATTAATGCAGATGTAGCTTGAATTATTTAGGTGTGACTTTAGTCTGGATGAATGTTAATGAACTGTGGTGTATTCTGTTGGTTTCATTTAGCTTTATCTGTAATTTGCCACCTTTCAAACAGACCACTAGACACTGCATTTATTTTTACAAACATGACCTAATTTTTGAGCAAAGGGAAAGATATCTCATCATCATTAAATGTAGTGCTGAAATAAAACTTTAAATTTATATTTTACTCGTGTGTCATTTCTTTAAGAGAATAAAGTTAGCACATACTAAGCCTCAGTTTAGCAGGTAAAATACTATTACATCTATCAAACTGCATCTCATTTTTCTGCTTGAATGCTGCTGAGAAATTTGAAACTTGAAAATTAGTCGTCTAACTTTGTACCCCCCTGGTAATGGTTCAAAGACCATTAGGACAATCTCAAGCAGTCAAGTTAACTTATTTATTAGAGTTAGACCAATGCTTAATGTTGAAAATATATATTTACACACTGTATCTCGAAAGCAACAGCGAAATACAGTTTGTTTTGATCTAATTTGTTTATTGGCTTATGAGACGTGGCACAAACCTCTTGGTCTTTCCCCAGGTTTTAATGTCACAATAAATAAAAGTTGCTAACCAATGAGGGGGCAATAAAGTGAGGACCTGGTCTTTAATTTTTTAGCACTACTTTCAAAACAATAAAATAAATTGGCCTAATCCAACAATCCTTGTGCACTAGCAATTAATTGCTTTTTAGTAATTTACAAAATGATGAATGTCAGTGCAGTATGACTATACCATTACAATAGGACTATTGTGTAAAAGTCATTGGTCTTGTTTCCAAGTTTGTGAGCAGACAATGTAGTCCTGAATTATGGGATGTACTACACAGTCCGATGCTGTTCAGAGGTTAAATTACATTTGTATTATTTTCTTCTTTTTTTAATCATCTTACATTAGTTGACAAAAACACAATGAGAGCAACTAAGCTCAATCCTGAATTACTCTGGTATTACCTTTGTTTGCTGCCTGAGAGTTTTAAGACTGAGCCAACGATAGTGCTTAAATTGGTCTTCACAAAGTTGTATGCCAGGGGGGATGTGTATTTAAGAGATTTTTCTTGTGTTTTTTCCCAGCTTGTTCTTGTTTAAAATGAAAACAGCTGAGGATGCAGCTTTCCTTTTATGTTTATCTTCATATCTGATGTAACTTCACTTTCTTTTTTCATTCTTATATTCTTTTTTTATTCTCCATTCTATAACACTATAGAATGTTTCTACCTCAATTAGTTTCCCAAACCACCCAGTAATTAAGCAGTGCTATGTTGAAAACAATAGACCTGAATATAAATTAACTATTTCCATGTTTACGACTAGCATTAGAATGTGTCTCAGATGACGTAATTATAAGTGGACAACTGTAAGTCAGTACACATCAGGCATTAACATGCATCTTGCTGTGAGTCTCAAATGGCCACTTGTGATTTGATCTCTTCCTCCTTCTATTAGCAGATGGAAGTTAATTATTCTGCTCGCTCCACTCATCTGCATCTCTTTCCATCATTCTTGCATTGCCCTTGTAATTGGAACAGAACGGATAAGTTTGTTTCGACTAAATCTCATGGAAAATGGTGATTACACATCTGGTTTTACTTGAAGCCCTACCACGGTTGTCACTGTCCTATCCCCAGTTATCTGAGCCTGCCATCACAGAACCTTGATATTATTTAATCTTTATTTTGGCAACACACAGCATTTACTTTTGCTTCTGTGATAGAAAAAGCCCCAAAAATACCTCAGCAATTGTTATGAACGATCCCATCACAATGTGCCCTGCATTTGGTGGCTTTTCTTAAGATGTAATCATCCAAGCCACATTTTACAACTATGTGCACAATGGTCTAAGTGTCCAATGTGTATTCCTGATGAAAGACAGGTTGGACTTCATAGGAGGATTTTAAAATTTATAGCAACAAGCAAAATGTAGGAGTTAAATTGAATATAAAACTAATACAAACAAACAGCCAGACTACACTTGTAGTACTTTGTTGTAAATTTAACAAGAGGTATTGTTCATTAGCGGTGATGTAACAGTTATTCCTCAACATGGGAAGGATTAATAGCCTCAGTTGGAAGCTCAGCAACAACTTTTAAAGTCTGATTTTCCAAACACTTTTCACACAAAAAGCACTGCTCTGCCCATAAATGTACCTGATAATTTCTCTCCTGTCAATTTTTTTTCGCCAGCAGTCCTTCACTAGCCATATCGCCAAACTGCCGTTTGTTTAATGGACCGAGATTTGTGCCACTGAGTCGATCATAAGTGTAATGACACGCATGCCTCGGGGTCCGATGAGTTTAAGGGGAGAACAGTTTCAACATAGTCTGCAATTCATAACCTGGAACCCCAGTCCTCACTTGCAATAACCTTCACCTTTTTTAAATTTGATTCTATTACAGACTTAAACACTAAAGCTTTTACACAAGGCTTTGCATAATAACTTGCCTGCAGTGGCAGACATTCAAATAGTTTGTGCTTGAGAAGTATGAAATAAAAGTACTTGCTGCATCATGCTAGAGGATAGAAAGTGGTGTGGATTAGCTGTTACCAAAAGCAGTCTTTTATAGCATTGTGCTATGGTATTGGTTTTCACCTCCTTAACCACCCACATCGGAACACGTGAGCACACACACACAAAAAGAGACAACAGGGCAGACAGACTGACTGGCATGCAAACATGTGCACTTACACTGATGCACACAGGTACAACACATTGAAACTGTGGCTTGCTGGTAATCAATGACATTAACTGACCATTAAGAAGAGACAAAGAGCAATAGAGAAAGCCCACACAATCGAAACTACAACAAATATTCAAACGCCAACTGTGTTTCTTACTCAAGGAAATGTGACTTACTCTGTACTTAAAGGGCACTATGGTGTAAAACCATGGTGCATTATGAATGGCAAAGATTCAAGATATTTATTGTCATGAACGTTATAAGAATGTGGTGATTCATACGATGGAATGAAATTCCTACTTTGTACGTTCCCTTCACACAAAGTGGATACCAATAAGAATAACTGATGATAACACGAATCAAAACAACAACAAATAAAAGTATGGGAGAGAATTTGCATCATCATACTAAAACCAGTACAGGCAGTGTGTAGATTATCACACAGTTATAATTTAAGTAAGTAATAAATAGAAAACTAAGAAGCAAATAGTAACTTTTTCAAAGGAGGGGAGTAATCCACAAACACGAAAAAGACATACTAAAACTGTCTGTCCTCAGGCTCTATTAATATTTTGTTTTTTTGACTCCTAAAATTTGTTAAATGAAGTGTATGACAGTTTCTGATGGTAGTAACTACAATGCAGTTTACAAATAAAATAGGCGTAAAATACATTCTCAACTATTACATCATGCAGACTGATACCTTCTGACTGATGAGGTTGACCCAGGGGGAAGTACAGTTGGTAAAGTCAGGTCCTTGGGGATCCCAATAGCCCTCAGGACCAACACACATATAAGAAGCCATGCCTAAAGAGAAAGAAAAGACAGACTTTGTGAGAACCTTGAAATTTATCAGATCAAAGAGCAAAATCTGGAAAGCAAGACAGGAACATGTGTTTTTACACGGCTGTCGGCATTAGATTTGAGGTGCCTGTGCTGGTAGAAGTAAATGTGACCTCCATTTTTACCCAATCTTACCTCTTCCCATTATATTGTCAAACAGAACAGGGTACTTTCAGACCTATTTCTTTTGAATTTCCTTTCTTTTTTTAACTTGCAAAAAAATTAGACAAAGTATAATTATTATATGATTCGAATAATGGATGTGGCGAAATGTAATTGGATGGCTTTATCTTATATTGTCTGAAATGAAGTTGCTTCTCTTGAGGCTGGCCAAGCTCACCAGGCACCATCTGATGCTCAGTCATATCAGACAGTGACTTCATGTGTGTAACAATTTAACTCCTGAAAGAAGAAGTTACAGTAGAAAAAGGGGCCAGTTATAACCAAATTCATGAAAATGCAAAGTGTTTTTATTGGAAAACTGTCTTCAGGCAGACGTTTGGTTTGGTGAGTGTCTTACAAGATGCCAACAAGCTTTCTTAACAGTTCAACAAATATGGATTATCATAAACCTGTTCAAAGGTGGCTGACATAGATGGTCCATTTGACGCTGCTTGTCAGACACTCATTGCAAAAATTCAAATGGAAGCAGAGCTTTTATAAGTGGCATTGATAGAGCTGCTGTGGTGATCAAACAGTGAATAGGGTAGATAGCACCCTGAACAACTTTATATCAAACAATCTATTTAGCTATTCTTTACTGCTCTAGCAGTACTGCTCAGTCTTAACAACTCCAATGCCAATGCCACCAATGTATCAATGTCATCAATGCTTTCATCAAGTCATCCCCATGAAATTTGACTGGTTATGCACCTAAATTCTGACATTTGTGCGACAATGTACCTGGTGTCTGGCTAGGCAAATTAGGGTCTCAAAAGCAAAACAGAGAAATACATTTTAGGCAAAAATTGAAATCTGTTTATCCAAATAAGTTAGATAACAAATTACAAACTCATCAATGACCATCATTTGAATCTCAGTAAAGTATATGCCCAGTGTATAGCAGATTTAATCTGTGTGCCTACTAATTCCTAATAATTATTTTCTGAGACTTTCCAGGACACCCTTAAACCATCTGGACAGGGACTGAAGCCAAATACCAACATGAGAAGGGATTCCTGTTTTTTAAGGGCCACAACTATTTACTATTTATCACTCTGCATATTACAGATTATTACATCTGATCTTAATTGATTAAAACAACTTGCCTTGAAAATTGCAAAATGTTAACATTCACTGTATGTAACACAATTATAATCCGGTTTAAAAATACATCAATCTCAAGTATCATCTGTATAAAGTCAAAATAAACTGGAATATTTGCTAATTTTTCAATGTCTAAAATTTATAGACATATATCATATACTGTACACACATACACACACTCTCAATTGCTGCTTTCTAAACTCAATCTAAGCCACCAACTACATATGAGGCTTCAACACCTATGGACTTAAAATAAACTGCATCCATAGTACATTTTCAGCTATGACATTAAACTGCCCTTGCTTGTACTTAGAAGGAGGGGCTGTCGGGAGGTTGAGACTGCCAGCATTAACAGATATAAATTTTGATTGACATATAATTTCCTTCTCAGTCCACCTTGGACAGCCTTATGTTTGATTGGTTTATAAGATAAGGGACTCTGCATTTCCTTCTATATTGAGAAGCAGAAGAGGGAGCATGAAAGAGAGATGGAGAAAGAAACTCAGAGGTGTAGTGGGAAACAGAGTGACAGTCAGCGAAGTGAGGTAGATGGAAGGGAAAGCTCGAGGAACTTTCAAAGAGTGGCAGAGGAAACTCACACAGTCATGTTCTGCTTGGCAGTGTCGTCTGAAGAGCAATGGCTTTGAAGAGTGCGCCGAGAGGAGGTGGGGTATGTGTTCCTCTTATCTTGCCATATGACGGCTGTTAGTGAGGTCTCAACGGGTGCTGGTGTTGCCCATTAATGAGGCCCATATGTGTCTGTGTGTCTGTGTGCTAGTTGATGAAATGAACAGATTTATAGGGGCACTGAGCCAGATTTTTGGGGTTATGTCACTCCCCAATTAATGGTGACTTGCTCGATCAACAGTTGATGAGAAAAGAAGTAGAAGAAAATGTATAAATGGCAACATGTCTGTGGAGGTTCTCAGTCATCCAGGTCATGGTGAATTCTTGTCAAAATCTTCTTGCCTTTGCACCTGGACTTGAATTTCTTCACTTGAATACGTTTCACCCCTCATCCGAGATTCTTCTTCAGTTCTAATGACCTATGGGGAGGTTCAGAATATAACTGCCAGTATTTTGGGTGGGTCTAGATCATGGTGGCGTGTTATCTAAGTGGAAGAGTCGATCTGCATATACTAGATGGAAGGGGGTTGTTATGCTTATGGGGGTGTTGTTTGTTGGAACAAAAGAGCAATTTAGTGGGATTAAATCAATTGGAATTTAAATAGGTAAAGCTAATCAAAAGAGAGAAACCTGTTGGATCACTTGAACTGAGGCTCATGTGGACATTGCCAGGGGCTGGTTCTGGTGGTGGGCACAAACTCTGGGTAATCAGAACTCAACACCACCGGGCCAAGAACGTCCCATCAACCGCAGAAGGAACCAACAGTGAGATACAACACGTTAGGAAAGCCTTGACATCCTGTGAATACCCCAATTGGGCCTTCGCCAAATCAGAAGCCACCAGGCGCAGGATCGTAAAACAGGAGGAAGACAACAATAAATGAAAGAACATCCTCACACCATATGTTGCTGGTGCTTCGAAGAAACTCCGAAGGGTGTTCAACAAACACCACAAAACCCTGGGGCAAATATTAGTCCACCCCAAGAAAAAAACACCCAGACACAAGATAGAGAATGTGGTGTATGCTGTCACTTGCACTGCGGATTGTGATGACGTCTACATTGGAGACCAAACAACCTCTGCACAAACATATGGCTCAATACAGGAGAGCCACCACTTCAGGACAGGACTCCGTAGTCCACCTTTACCTGCAGGACAAGGGCTTCGTTTGAAGACAGTATTCTGGCCAGAGAAGACAGATGGTTCAAGAAAGGAGTCAAAGAAGCCATCTTTGTCAAAACATAAAAAAACATCTCTGAGTACGGACAGGACTCCGTAGTCCTGATAACATCAACGTACACCGTACTGGGATCAAAAACAAGATGGGTTTGCACACACGAACCAGGCCCATTTCAACCCTCCAAACAACTAGGAAGGATCCGCCACCATAACCAGCCCCCAGCAATGTCCACATGAGCTTTAGTTCATGTGATCAAACAGGTTTCACTCTTTTGTTTAGCTTAACCTATTTACATTGCAATCCAGGTAATGACACTAAATTGCTATTTTGTTCCAACGAACACCCCTATTAGAATAACATCCTCCCCTTACATCTATAATGTGCAGATCAACTCTTCCATGTACATAACAAGCCACCATAATCTAGACCCGCCCAAAAACCTGGCAGTTATATTGTGAAACTCCCAATGGGTCATTAGACCTGAAGAAGCCTCTCGGATGAGGGGTGAAACGTCTTCAAGTGAAAAAATTCAAGTCCAGTTGCCAAGACAAGAAGATTTTGACAAGAATGTAAAAGGCAGGTTTTGCAATTTGAGCCAAGAAGAATCACATCCCTTTTTTTTTTTGTGTTTGTAATAACATATCATCACTGCTGATTTTCATTATTTTTATATCAATACTGTCTGCCAGAGAGACCCACAGCACTTGGGTCTTGAGGTAACCTTTTGGAAACATTTAAGCTTTATCTCCTTCTAGTTGTTCATCTTATCATATGAAGAATACAGCCAAAACTTCAAACAGATACCAGACTAACTTTTTGCAACTTTTTGTAAAGCAGTCAACATCAGTTTTTAACTTCAGTTTGCTTATTTGTATCACTACGCATGAGTTAAAACAGCAAAGGAAGAAACAAGTCATCTGGAAACCCATATTAGAAAGCATACTCACTGTGAGCCACAAACATCACCATTTATGCACTATGCAAAATTAAGGACTTCCTCTCCCTTCAAAGGGAGTTCTATCCTATCTGTAGCCTTGCATCGGAATGAAAAGGAATGACAAGAAGAATTACAATGAATGCTGCATGGGGACTGTATACACAAACAAAACAAAAGCAACCAACATCATGCAATATACCTCACAATGGATATTATCTTCTAACAAGCGCATATACATCCCTGTAGGTAGGAGAAATACAAACAACATATTTTTCATGAGGTGTTTTTTTTTTTTTTTTTTTTTGCTTCTTTTGTATGATAGCTACTGGAATATTGTCCTTAATATTTTAAAAACATTACAATATACGATAACTATCATTTGATCACACATTAACAGAAAGTGGAAAGACAAAAGAAACATTAAAAAAAAAAAAAAAATCGGGATTTTTTTAGTCATAGAGCAAACAGCATGTACATTATAATATAAGTGTACTGGGTCTGTGTATGGTGCTGCCTTGTGTAGTGTGTTATGTTATTGCTTTCTTACAACTTCTTGTTAGATATTTATGCATGCCCAGTTTGGGTTATAATTGTGACAATCAAATGGTACTTTAGTATCAAACAAAATAGGTATCATCATAAGGCTCCAGATAGTCTAAAAAGTAGTTATAAAACAATATTGATAATTCTAGTGAAACAGCAACAATCTTGCTTCATGGATGGGGATTACAAAATAAACTGTTACTATGTTAATTCTGGAAGGCAAACTAAACAAATATAAGTAACAGATAATAACAATAACTGTGATTAGAATGGACAAAGAAAGAACAATAGTTTAACTACACAAAGCAAATCAACAAGTAACTAGACACCTAAAGGTCTCCACCTTTATATGCCCTAAATACAATATGAAGCCATTAGAAGAACCAAACAAAGCCAGGTCATAGTTTTAGTGAGGTGTGAGCTGACCATTGGAATATGGTATAATGCCATAATAGTAATAGTACCTGTAATAGTGTTGCTAACTTGTCAAAATATTCTTATTGTGGCAACTAGACTAGAATTTCTTCACTCTCTTCACTCTCAGTTGAGAGTTTCCCCCTCATCTGATAGGGCTTCTTCTGAGTTCTGAGTTCAGCTGACTTAAGTCAATGTTACGAATGGTTAACATCCTTCATTTAAAATCATATAAACAACACTCAAACTGCGGACAAGCTGCCCAATTTTCACAGTGTTGATGATTTTGAAGACTTGGAGTGCACACTAACTGACTGGTTATGTTACATTTTTTTATGGCAGCTGAAAGACTGGGATCTTCGATTTTACGACTGTGCCCGATGTGGGAACGCAGCCAACATGATTTGTCGAACAAACTAAATGCTACTGAAAGCATCAAACTTTGTGGTAACGCTCACAAGGGTGACCATATTCACGATTCTCTATCCCTCAGACATTAACAGATGTCTGTGCGGACTGGTGGCAGCTCTGTCAAACTATGAATCTTGAGAAAATTGGCAAAAAATTCTTGTAATGTCTCTTCAGTTTTAGGGATAAAATAGCATTGATATTTTGAATTGTCCAACAAAAATATTCTGAAATGCAAGTTTTCCGTGTGAATTGTTGGCCGCATGAAATGTCAAAAATCGGAATGCAAAAATGTCCTTCTACACCCAGGACTGGTCCCCCATCAATCGTCATAAACAGACAGAAAACCATTCACTCTCTCATTCACAATGGGCAATTTTCCCAAACAACTTGCTGCATGTTTCTATACTGTAGGAAACTGGAGGACCTGGTGGAAACCCACACAGAAAAGTCCCCCGTCAGAATCGAACGAGGATTGGACCACTGTGCTGCCCTCCCATATCAATATTTTGCTTTGAAATATCAGATTAGTTTGTCTTTTTTTCTCAAAAACCTTCCAATTGAAAAAAAAAAAAGTTTCAATATGTATATTTCAATGAATAAAGACAATCCGAGCGTATTAGTGAAGTTGAATTGAAAATCAATCGATATCTCAAACATTTCCCCAAAATATTGACATGAGCCAGGTCACAGAGATCTGTTGCATATTAAACATTATGGCCTGTCCTTTTCAACCAATTAACTCTGAATGATTTATCCACCTCCTCATTGTTCAAAGTGAAAGTCCACCATGTAAGACCCAGCTTGAGGGGTGGGTTTGCATACTAGGTCAAACATCATGGGTGGACCCGCACAAACACAAAATTAATGTGGATATACCGTAACTATGCTTAGGACTGCCTGCTGCAAAATGCATGAATTCCCTTAACTATATCAATTAAATAACTAGAGGGTTGTTAAAACCTTAATAATGCTGTAACTGCTCCTATCATACCTCATCAAAATTAGCAGCCTTGTCCCCAGCATAATGACCCCTTAATTCCATTCAATAACTATCTCCCCCAAAACCTAAGCCACGTTTTCATTAACTTATTCATTACATATATATATTTGTTTTTTCTGCCAAAAAATCCAGGAGGATTACCTATTGTTCCAGGAGGACAGGGCATCTGGGACACCACACCCTGTTTGGTCTTTGGCCAAGAGATGTCCATCATCACCAGAGGATTGCAGTACTCCACCCTGATGTTGGGAAGCTTGGAAGAGGGCGGTGACCGGTCATCTTCTTCTGGAAGCAAAGTCTGAACCCGTGTCTGGACAGGCGTCATCATTGTTGTTGTGGTTCTTGGCCATTGAGGGCTGACTGTGGTTGTTGCGGGCATTTTGGTTGTGGTAGTCCTGACTGTTGTAGATATCACTGTTGCAGTGGTAAGACGAGGGTTGGCCTTTGTTGCGGAGGTTGTGCTGTCCATGTATACTATCACAGAAGAGGATGACTCTGGGGAGAAAGAAAACAGAAGCAAGTGAATAGGATAGATGACTGAGCAGAGATGTCATCCCGTTTTAAGTCCCATATTGTCAGCCTTAGAGGTGAATTGATTTCAGTGCAGTTGAAAGTACCGACAGCCCAGCCACAGAGGGGTTCTATTGTTCCTTCCGGTGTGAGACACTTTTTGATAAGATCAACTGAAACTGGCAGGTTTGACTTGCTTTTGCACACATCGTGTCTACTTTGGGACCCTGACTTGCTGGACAGACACATATATACATGCTTATCAGGTACATCCTACTTGCTGTGTAGTTGAAATGTTGCTGTTGTCGACAGCAAATCTCTGGTGGCAGAGTTAGTTGCCAGGTGCTGGTAGTTATAGCAACATGGTATTCTGGATCAGCCAAGACCAAGGGAAATACCTGCCCCCTGGATATAAGTCCTCATTACGGTTATACTCTAGGAGGTGCTTAATAATGGTTCTGTTTAACAGAGGTACTGAGAACAAGAGTCTTGATAACATCAACAAATACACCATGATGGGCCAGTTGACTCAGTGAAATGTCTCTCCACTGCACACACCTCCTTGAATCCCTGTCATCAATCATCCCATCTATTCTGTCAGTGATTTGAAACTAGTGGCACCAAAATTAAATAAGCAAGGGTGTTTTTATCATAGTGCAGACTTCTTTGACAAAAGATAATTAAGTTGTTGCTCATAATGACTGACAACTGATTGCAACTAATGCAGGGATACAATCAGATGTGACGAATGGACGCAATCTTTATATGAAAAGACTGAAAAATAAAATTTAATGAGGGTCAAGTTGGGGTTGTCAGTTGTAATGGAAACCATAGATTCAAAAAACTTAGATAAGATACATTACTCTTGAAATTAAATTTGCAATTGGACATTTTCTTAGTATGCTAAATTTGACGGCAGGAATTTAAAACTACATGAATTAGAACCACTGTTTTGGAATCACATAGATCTACAAAACAGACCGCTATTAGAGTCAATTCATCCAGCACTTGGCAGCATTCAGTGACAGCCAAGGTTGATTAAATAGGTTTTTGCTGCAGGAAGAGTTTCAAGCTGATTGAGTATTTGTTTTCGCTTCCCAACCAAACTTGTTGTGTTTCTAGGTTTGCAGGTATCTTATACACTCGTTTGGAGGTACTCAACCTGTGAAGTGGAACTAAAATAACAAGCTCATTGAACTGTAACATGATCCTCTGACACAAAAGGCCTATTATACTTTCAAATACCTTGCAATACAGGAAGTAAAACTTTTAAGTTTTACTAACACATTACGCATACAGTGGGAAAAATACATGTTTTGCTCTTACATGTGCTATTGGATGCTCACAAACAGCCAGGCAAAGTGACATAAACCAACCAAAATTAAATTATAGTACCATCCATTAAGAAAACATTCAAAAATTATATGAAAGACTCTGATAGCTATTACATATTTCCACCACCCACCAAGACATCGCCATTTACCTCCCATAACCTCTAAAAGCCACTGCCATCAGTCTATGCCGCAACAACCCAGTGGATCTTTCAGTGGAAATAATCATGAAAATACAAGGAAGGAATTTTTCTCAAGGTCCTTGGTCTATTAATTTGATTATTTTTTGAAAAATTTTGTTCATGGATTTCTAATTGACAAGAAATGAAGATAACCTCAAATATGTCACATTTGGTCTTTGCTAAATCAAGTGCCATCAATTACAATATTATTGACATTAGGTGTTCAAACCACATAGCAAAGGAGACCCAGACAGTGGCTCATGGAAATGTGGTATTGGAGGTTTATCGCTCATGGTGGGGTCAGTAAAGGTCACAGTGCAAAGGCCCAGATAAGCCAGTGGCTAGATTGTGTGCCTGTGGACCCATTAAGGGTGAGGGAATTACTGTGTTGGTGAGCTGCCGATACGGAATAGATTTTAACTGTCGCAGATTTTTTTGCTGAGTGCCAATATGGTTTTGCAAAATGCAGACTTAAGAGAGATTTTTTTTTTGAAAATATGTATGACATCATTTTCAAATAAAAATAGCCTGTCAAAAAATAAATAACACTTTCATGCAGCATGACAGGATTTTGCTGAGCATTAGAAGTCATGGCGCAATCAGTGGTTGAATGCAGGTGAATATGTACCATTCTGCAATTTGAACTGGAAAAATGATGTTGAAAACAGGGTTGAGACAAAGAGGAAATATGTTCTAATATGACATTTATGACATTCTCCATACTCATGATTGCTTTAATCACTGTGACAGTTGACCTGGCACCCTCGCAGACAGTTGTTTGTGAAAAAGCAGTTTCGGAAGCCTTGAAAAAGAGTAAAATAGCTTGTGTTTATTTGAGCTGATATTTCTAATTAAGCTTCTGGTACCTGAAAGTGGCATTTCAAACTAACAATTTCCAGTTTGTATTGGCAGTGGGACTTGCTAGTTCAATTGAAATCATCCAGGGCTGGGATTCTACCTGGGAGGACAAATTCTCCTTGGTACCAAATAGAAATAAAAAAAACAGATAATGAAAACTCCTGAGTCTTTTTTTCTTCCCACAAACTCATTTGATTTTATATTATAAGAAGTGAAAAAAACAAGCGCTGTCCCTCTCTTTTGAGGACACTGAGATCAAGGTAGTTTTTTAAACAATAAAGTTATCACATCATCTTTTTTAACGTTGAAGGTAAAATGAAAGTGCGGGGAAACAGGGCTTAAGGAAATCACCCTCATAGCATGAGGTTAATTCAAAGTCACCAGGAACCGTGTCTAGAATGTAATTCCGTACTTCGAGATGATCCCGTGGAGTGTGCTGTTAAATAATTTTTCAGACTGTTCTGTCGATACGCAGCATGTTAAATATGCCTGTGAAGACACACACAAGAGATGGAGAGCAGGACTTGAAAAGCCCAAAGTGTCCTTGAGCAAACTTGTATATCTTTTCCATGAGATGAGAACAAAAAAGGAAAAGTGGCAGCAGACAGCAGTCACGTCTGCAGTCACTATTGCCTTGGAGACAACACAAGGACATTTTGTTTTGCTTTGCCAGCTTTCCAATTTTGTCCAAAGGGAAACAAAGAAAGGACAAGAAAAATAAAACAAAGAAAGGAAAAAAAAAGCTGAAAAAAATAAATTAAACACAACAAATGGAGAAAACAATGGGAAGGGGGAAAATAGAAAACTAAGTAACAACAAGTTGAACAAGAACAAGAGAGCAGTTAAGTAGGCCTATTCATGGCTGTCCTGGATGCGGCACTTAAACCATATTCAGATCTTCAATATAAATTGGAACTATTAAAAATGAAATAATCTGCCGTCTGCAATAACACAAATCACTCCTGAATTGGCAAAAGATCAGTACCTATCTTTTCCAGTTTCAAATAAAAATAAAGTGGCTCTATGAACTGAAATCAGAGAACGTTCCAGAAAAAGACAACAAAACAACAACATAAAAACAGCAAGGAAATAAAATCCTTTAAATATTGAGTATTTCTTAGTTATTAGATTTACCATGCATTCTTTTCCCCTTGAGCTAGCTTGCTTACTTACTTTTTCTTCAACTTATATCAACTGAGAAACCAACTCTCAACATGTATGCATTTATACACACAAACACACACACACACACACACACACACACACACCCTCTACCACACACAGAGCGTTTTGTGATTTATTTCAAAGGTTTCATTTCTGACTAATTAGACTCTTTCTCTCCTGTATCCCAGGGCTTTTGGCTTTCACAATTAGATAAGCCCACTCTTCTTTGCTCCAAGGAGAAAAAGCACTATGCTATTATGAAATGAATCTGGTTTATATGACTTGCCATTTCCAAACAAGGAGTGGGCTCATCTGCAGTAAGAAACTTCTACAGACTCCAGATCAAAAGAGGTGGAAAGGGCTTTTGGGGGTAAAAATGAAATGATAAAGTCACTCTTCCTGCCTTGTGCTGAACCCAATTACCTCCTAATTTTAGTATTTCAACCTTTATGCTTAGTTAAATCTTCAGTAGGCACTTCCACCAACTGCAGAGAATATTGGGCGGGCAATGTGCAATGTCATCCATTAACTCTCCACTAGCCTGTTTAAAGTCTGCAAAACGGGGTTTCTGATTGCGGAGATATGTATTTTTAGACTCAAGTGTACCTGCAGCCTAATGTCATGATCTAAGGCTATTAGAGGGATTCTTGGAAATAAATTACAACCATATACTTGTCTCATTTAGCTATTTGATCGGAGAAAGCTGCTTTTGCTTTATTGCTCATGTTACTTCTCACTAGATTATCTCTGATGTAAGATTTAATGTTTAGTTACTCTGAGATCAAATAGCAACTGCATTAGCCAGGAAATTTTGGAGCAATCTTTGGAATATGAGGAATATCAGAGAGTGAAGTATCTGCTTTGTCTCAATGACTATTACTATAGAGTAAGTGGAAGGTGCCAAAAGTGACACCAGAAAAACTCAAACAGAAGTGTATTCAAAAACATTTACAGTTACTCACGGTAATCCACAGACTTTATTTTCAGCGGTTTGAAGATGCTTCATTACTTCCTCATTGCAAAGTTTTTTGTTATAAAACTGCTGACCATAATGTCTATGGATTAAATGTAAGAACATGGATGTGATTTCTGGGAGGATATTCTGATTGAATGAATAACTAAATGAATAAATAAATTAATTAAAAAACAATAAGGCATCAGTTTCTTCATTGGATTTATATAGAAGTAAGCTTTCCCCTAAAAGCTGAGGCAGCGAAAAAACAATTTAATGAAAATCAAAATATGAATAGCACTTTAAGAATTAAGTTCTGCAAGCGAATAAAAAAGATCTATGAAAAGACAATTGATAGTTGAAATCACAATGAAATCATGAAATCACGAAAAAAGATTTACAATAATTTGGTTGTGTACCATGTCTTTTTCATATCTGAAATCTAGAAAGGTGTACGTATATCTAATGTTTTTTTAAGAAACAAAGACATCTTAAGAAAATCATTTTAATGACTTGACAGAAGACAAAAAAAACTATTTCATGACACTAAATAATAAACTTGGACAAGCTACACAATTTGTGTAATTTGAATTTGTTGTACACCTAAATGGAAGCCCTTAATATTTGAGATGGTTTCCTCCAGTACATTAAATCAACAGACACACACACAAATCAAATGAGCCTACAAACATAAGATGATATAAAAAGTTAAAACTGTGTTGTAAGCTAATCAACACGGAATTTAAGATTTGACAATATGTTTTTTGTCTAAACTTTACTAATTTTTTTTGTTTCAGAATGATTTTGTTCTGACCTGAAATCATTGACATCATTCTGATGCCAGTTATTTTCATTCCTTAACATTACACTGTTTATCGTATGATTACATCATAGGTATACGTGACTTCTAATCTAAACACTACATTCAACATAACTCAATGAAGGATTGGAGCATTCACTAATAAAATCAATTCCCTCATGTTTGTATTATGTGATATAACAAGAATATAACAAGAGTACTTGTGTGGTGAGAAAAATGGCTGAAAAATAATACGATGGTCCTTTCATTTAATAGTGCCATTTGTGCTGGAGCGACAAATCCATGTGCAACTGGGACATGTGTAGCCGTAGTGGATGGGTGTATTGAGGGGGGCGGTAAATTATGCAGCCAGACATCCGGTAATGCTTCGATATCATCTGACATGATGAGAACCATAATGGATGGTGGCTATGCATTGTTTGGCAATTAATTTCTCATTCCCATGCTCTGTTCCAGAGACCTGAGAGGGCACGTATGGAGGTCATGGAGCTGGGAGAGGCAAATGTGCCGTTTTGATATATATGCACACATGGACACTGGCCCAGGGACTCGCGCAACGTGACTGAGTTAAGTGACAGAGGAGATGTGAACAAAGCCTGCTAACATCAGCACTAAAATTGAGATCTGTGGAAGGGATTCACAACACAGATGTATGGTAAATCACTGGTGGAAAAAAAAACGATACAATATATTGCATGGCAATATTGTATCCTTACCCAGATACCAGGTAAGAAGGTTTCATTATGTGGTTTATATCCATTGTAAATACCAATTGAGCTACATAGTACTATTCTGAAGGAACATTTTAGGGGAGGTTTTATCATCTTGTTAGTTTGTTTGTTCGCTTCACAATTGCATTTTGCTAAAATAAAGGAAAACAAGAAAGCCAAACCTTGTGAATTATCTGATTTGAGTCTGACATTTTTTCCTTTTTTGTGGGGGAAGTATTGATGAATTACAAACTAAAATCACAAGGTGACGTAATTGAAAACGCCTGCAAGAACACCACAAAACAAATGGTGTTTTGTCCTATCTGACTAACAATGATTTAATATTTGCTAAATTCAGAAGACAGTCAAAAAACAAAAATCAATAATATGTAATTCCACATCGTTGGCTACAGAATTAATGTTGTCACATGTTGTGAGGGTTGAGGGTTGTGTTTTATAAACTCGCAATTCACACATACCCATATTTAGCAAAATCTTTCTCGAAGCTAAACACAGAGATGTTGGATTCAATTTATATTTTTGGAGCCAAATCTTGAGTCTCTAGGCAACTGACAAGGCCAACTTTGACAAATTCAACAGATGAAGCAATAGGAGGAAAGAGAACATGAGTAAGGAGGGGTCAGCAGTGGGGGGAAGGGTACGGGACAGCATACTTGCCAAAAAATCTTAAAGGAAGGCATTTCAAAAGCCTTTCAACCATCATGTGCTTGGGCAAAATGGGTAGGTCAAAGCAATTCTGAGATAATCTTGACACCAATGATAAAGAAGGCCCTCCAAATATATCTATTTCATTGCCCTAAGTAAATAATTTTCATGTGTGCAAGCCTGTTATACTTGATGTGGAAATGCATAAGCTGAGGAGACATTTCAGTCCGCATAACTAGGATTTTGACATTCATATGGTTAAAAGTAAAAAAATTGTCCTGTCTAAGATCACTCACTGGAGCTAAAGTAAGAGATTAAAGTGAGAAACAGAAGTCATTATTTTTGTCTCTAAACAGTGTAATTAAGATGTATTGAAGATATAGCATTAACATATCAATCACACGTAGGAGCAAAATGCTAATATTCCTGTGCAATCCATGAGCCTCTAATCACACAATAATTTTGACTAAACATGTGGTTTTACTTTCCATTTGCCATTTCAGTGCACTTCAGGAGAGATGAAGAAGGTGCTCGCTTTAATTGAAGAATGACCTGCCACCCCTCTCACTAAACAGGTGATCTGTGTATGATTTCTGGATCAAGGTGGAGCTGCCAAGTATATGATGGATGAGCAGTAAGGAGAGGGGATGCTGGACAAAATAACTGGATACTTAATGTAGTATCAGACACAGAGAGACAGGAAATATGAGCTTGCCAGTTCCATTTTTGTTCCAATTCCTATTTAGTCATAAAGATATATACAAGTATGCACTAATGCAATAGTAATTATCCTTTTCTGCTATACTTTTGAATTAATACATGAGAGAATGTGACTCGAGCACTAAAAGAAGCTCTGATGCACAAATCTAACCCTGTTTCGTTGAAGAAGAAAAAAATCTAAAGCTGCATTACTAACAGAGCCCCATTGTGTTGGGGCATTAGAGGGTTTGAAGGGGGACTGTGTGTGTGTGTGTGTGTGTGCGTGTGTGTGTGTGCGTGTGTGTGTGCGTGTGTGTGTGTGCGTGTGTGTGTGCATAAGAATGCATCAGGGGGGGGGGGCAAACTATAATCCTAAACCTTTCACTTTTTGCTTGAAGAAAATTGCCCTCTGACCGAAGTGTACCAGGCATGTGATGAGTGTGAAGCCTGAAAATAAGCATGTACCCTACATTCCTAAGCCTTGAGATCAAACAGTGCTTTATGCAGCTTGCATGTAAAACAGCTTTTAGTTTAACTGACTAGGCAAGACAATTCTTAATGCTTTATAATCAAGAATAAAAACAGTCTCTTACATCTGTCAAAATGCAAGTTGAATTATATCAATGACCAAGACAGATATACGGTAAGATACTGCTGCAAAGGCAACAAGACCCAAAGGACAACATGTTTTGGACCCTGGATCCTTCTCAGATTATCTTCACTGACACTGCCAGACCTGCATTTACTGGTTAGACACTCTTAATCAGTTTAGCATGTGTCAGGCATTTCCAAGTAGAGCCAAAGTGGGCATGAGTATCCAAAACATCGGCTGTTTCGGCATGAGGGTCGGGTTGGCATGTCTGTTGAGTCCTTCAGCCCTGCAAGGCAGCATGGCTGGCAATGTGCCCTGGCCAGATGGCAACATGTGGCAAAATTACAGGAATGCAATGCACCAACTGTGTTGCATCAGATGCTCAGAACATGAACCAACAAAAGAATCGCTTCCTCTGCTCTACCTCCAGGCCCCAGAGGCTATCAAGCTGAAAAATTAGATGAAGCAAAACTCCCTACAGAGGCTGAAGTAGCAACTTGTGGCTGTATTCAATCAATGGTATACAACAGATTGGGATCGTGACTATGGTAGTTTGAGTAATGTGTTTTGATTACAGCGAAACAATGAACGTCTGTAGGTTGATAAATCCTGGAGTTTTGGGGCCAGAGCCAATCCTTAAAGGTGATACAAGTAAAAGGTGATATAACTTGACTGCTTTATTTCTTTAAATAGTAAAAATTCTCTATACATAAATTATAATATCAAAATATAGAGATGTCTCTGACTTCACTGAAATTTGAGTAGCTCTTAAATGTTACGTGCTGATTATGCTAAACAGTTGCTTAAGATAAAAAGACAATCTCTAGTTAAATTATGGAAACAAGAAGAAAAAAAGGCCATATTTGACTAAAGTAGTGAATTTTAGTGAATACATACATTTTTAACACACACACACACATATATATATATATATATATATATATATATATATATATAAGGTCATGTTTTGTAAGAGTTCCCATTAGAACCTGTTGAAGATTCGGGTGCAGCAAAATATAAGAAAAAAAAAGAGAAAGTATGATATTTTGGTTTATCAGTCAAGGTTTATGTAAAGCAAAATCTTTTAAAAAGACTTTTAGACTAATGTAGTTGATGCCACTGGAGTTCAAAAAAATGAAATATATAACCAATTGCCCGTTGGAATCTCAAAGGTTTAACACAATGTTAGTGATACTGTATGTAAATGTGTGTGTGTGTTTCCACAATTGCAGTTTAAGATAAGTGAGTAAATCCCTGCAACTATGATTAGTTTGTTTTGATTAAATTATTCTTTACAAATCGCTTTGATTTCACAGAACAGTCCGGTGACTTTTATTGACTTATTCTTAAATAAAATGAGACAAGACAATTTGTCTGTATGGACTTTCATTTACTGTGACTAAAGATCCATGTGTGCCTGGACACAGCACAGCAGATTCAAATGATCTGATAACTCTTCTGCTCTCTTGGAGGTCCATGTAACAGCTGAGACTCCAGTTCATGCTGAACTTTACATGCAATATTTATGGAAGTGTGAGTACAGAGAGAAACATGACAGATTTTTGGTCTTTTTTTTGCTTCCTTTGCTTTGAGTTCCACAAAAAGGTGATTGAGTCAGTTTTCCAAACCAGATCAAATAATGAATGGTAAAACTATAGAATCTAAAAAAAATAAAAAATCAAAAAAATAAATAAAAGTGAATTATCTGACATTTAAACCTGCTTTGAAAAGGTCAAAATAAGAAAACAATGAAGTCCTATTGAAGCAAGAGTTAAATAATGAAATATTAAATGCTCTTTGGTCTTATTTTTCAGGTAGAAATGTATCCCGAGGAAGCAAAAAGGCATCCTTTAATTTGTGTTCTGTTTGGACCTGACCAGCCTCTTTTCCCATCAGTATCATCTAAAACAGAGTCTAGTCCCAGATGTAAAAAAAAAAAAATCAAAAACAATTTCCTCTGCTGCAGTGGTAAATCAGTCACACAAGCTATGGATACACATTTCTCTTATTTGGACCTTTGAACAGTATGGTAAACACACACACACACACACACACACACACACACACACACACACACACACACACACACACACACACACACACACACACACACACACCACACACACACACACACACACACACCACACACACACACACACACACAAACACACTGTGTAAAGTCATGAAAAACATTTATCTATGCCACATCCCGTTCAAAATGAAAGAAAAAAAACAGCACTGATAAATGCGGAAGTTCAAGCTGAGCGAAAAATAAATGCAAGCACGGATCAATGTTGGATGGTATGAAATCTTGGTAGATTATGGAACATGATCACCTCATGCAAAACCATACAACATTCTTACAACAAAAATAATCACACCTGGTCAAATGGCAGTTTGGTGATAAATAAGAATGGTATTTGCCGTCGTCCAGTTCATACAATCTTTCAAGTAAACTTCTGTACTTAGATTATGACATAATGGAGAATGCATTCTGATTTATGAGCATTACCTTCATCCTATCTTCATGTTAACTTTGTAACATAATGACTTGTTTTCATAAGTATATTGGAATTCTTGTTTTTCTTTACACATAAAGTAACAGTAAAAATGAGTAAAATAAAATAAAATTGAAAATAAAGAAAAATATTTTTAAATTACCTTTATTATCATTGTTGGAAAAAATAAGGAGGGAAGAAACTTTGATAACAATAACCTCCTGTAGAAGAATGTTTAAGTACCAGTGGAAAATACACAAATATCTTTATAGTGTGTATCCAGAACATGGTTTTCTACAATTAAATGGACAGTGTGGGATATTTTGAAGTAAGCATTGATTCAGACTTGAATTATTGTTTAGATTTTCCCTCTTTATTCATCAGTCCTTAAATAACTCATTATCTAAACTATGAAGTTTCAGGGATTAGTTTGTAGCGGTCAATTTTCCCCATTAAAGTGATGCTGACTTGACCATCTGGACTGTTTTTGATGGCCCTGGCCCACTGTTTACAGAACTGAAAAGTTCAATGGCAGTTTTTCTTTCTATATTCCCTCTGTCTACATGCAACCTCAGGTCTGGAAGTGTTGTTGTCTTGCCAGCAGTTCACTAAAGTGTGTCTTAGGGATGCCTGAGCTGAGCCACAAAATGATGAAGTGAGAATACCCAGTGGTAGTTCTGGAAACTGGGTCATGATAGTTTAGAGAATTGAGTCTCCACCACTGTTGGGAAGAAAAAAAAAAGCTTGCAAGGCCATTGTGGTCTTTGTGAATGACTTTGCATGAATTTTTTAATTTGATCCCAGAGTCAACACTTGCAACTGACAATAGACAGGCCTTCACACAGCGTGATTAAGTTGGCAACTTCCCATTATTCTTTAATCAACAATAAAGTCTTTGAGATCATTTAAAAAGATAAATGAGCATTTTAGAAACACTAGAGGACAGCTTATGTCTGTCCTAATTCAAACAGTTGTATTTATTCTTGCAGTTCACCGGAGTACCAGGGGATCTGTGACTGTGTAACTAAAACAGGTGTCTGCATTCAGAATGAATACATCTAATACACACACACAAACCCACAAACTCATTCACAGACCTACTACAGCAAAAGGACGTAAATTGTAAACCACTGCCTTTGTGGTGTCTTGCTGGAAAATGGAAAGCAGCAGTTTCAGTAGCAACTCTGTGAATATTTTTCACCAACACCCATCTTATTGGTTTTGTTCATTAAAGTTTAAACTACTTAATATAACAGTTTATCACTGGAGTGTTTCAATGATTTCATTACAAAATAATGAACCAACTATCACAGCACTTTCTTAATCTACTTTTGAGGATGAAAGTGTGCACTCTCACAAGTTTAATGAGTCACTTTTCCTACAAATATCTGGTGAAATCATTAAACTGTGTTTTTGTTGTGGGTATTACTCACCATTTACAAAATATGATTTTTTTTTCTTATATATAAATCATGTTCATTTTACTGTACCTAATCATTACAGTGTGCTTCTCTCAGTTCCTTTACAAACCAGTTTCCCTTCTCTTTGCAATCTCTGCACTGAATACCAGCATGCCAAATTTATATATATATATATATATATATATATATATATATATATGTTTACTGTATTTCTGATTAACTAAAAATTAACAAACACACACACACACACGTCAAAATAGCTGAAAAGATTTCATAGAGTTTATAGTGTTCTTTTGCAGGAGATCAAAAATATACATTAATTAACATTATTTTTATGAAGAAGAAAAGAATATCGAAGGAGCTGGTAAGTTGACAAGGCGATTGGAGATCTCAATTACTATGAAATGATGCCACGCATTGAAATAACGCACTCAAATTTAAATGTTTTGTAATTGTCAGTAAATTTTCATCCCAATGTTCTATTAAGTACAACCAGCATAAAAATCTACTCTGAGTGGAGGATCCCAGCTAAGGATGTGGCTTGTCTGCTCTGCTCCATGCTCTAGTGGCGTGGCAGCTCATGTGCGGTCATACAGATGGAAGGAAAAAATGTGGAAAACTATCAAAGAAAGCTACCTTTATTTTCTATGTTTGCAGTATAAGCAAAATACTGGCATTGTTCTTATCTCATTCAACCTGTCTCCTGACACACACACACACGCATGCACGCACACACACACACACACACACACACACACACACACACACACACACACACACACACACACACACACACACACACACACGTAAATGCAATTTCAATTTTCGAATTTAGTATTAACTCTGTATTCACATCCAAGTAATTTTGAAACTCTTTTCTATGGGGTATTAGGATGCAAATAAAGCAAACACTGCATCAGTAAATAATTTGCGTTTGGTGAAGATGACAGAATGATTGAAATTCAAACAATATTGCTGAAAAGATCCACATGAGGCTCTTTGTGAGAAAAAGGAAAATAGACAAAGCTAAAAGCATGCAACATTATTCTGTATATTGTTGAGGCTATGATCGAACATGATGCTTTATAACCGCTGAGTCAATTTACTTACTCTTCAGTTCTTGATAAATCTTTATTAGAAGACGATTAAAATCTTTATAATAGCTTTTCATGCTACATTCATGGAATTACTGCAGTATGTTACTATTCATACTAATGCAGCATACTCTGTGTAAAATCTTATAATAGCCAGACATGCACATGCAGCTGTTCAGTCAAGTATCAGGAAATACTTTTAAAGAGGATGACAAAGTCACACAGTAACTACTTTGCTTTGGTACAACAGATTATAGAATGAGCAGCTTAAATTATCCAAATTAAATCCTTTCAGGGTGGGCATGGATTTATTCAAAGTATTATGAGATGTGTTCAAGCAGGTCTCAGTTTATATGTAAAGATTTGGAAGAAAGAATTAGCAATTTAGCAAAAATAAGTGAATGTGAAAAGGAGCAGTGGTTCCTGAAAAGGGAGAGAAAGGGACTTTGCAGTGAAATAATCTGACATTTTTGATGAGCTCTTGCTAAGAATTACAAACTTGACTTTGTGTGACAACATTTTTTTTTCTTAAGCACTCCAAAAAAAGCATACATTTATAAAAAGAACAAAGGGTTGGAGAATGCTAGATTTGCCGAAGAGGTTTGGGAATGCTAAAGTGAGAAGTGCCTTGTTCCTCTGTAATTTCAACTGCTCCGAAGGAAGTTTAAAAGACTTTCTGCCTCAAGGCTATATCACATATGACATATATTATAGAATTTACAATGTAATTTACTTATTGTATGTTGGTGGATGGCAAATATTAGAATCTGGGTAAATGGCAAAATGCCAGCATGAGGAAAAGCAAATCTCTCTCTCCCTCTACCTCTCCTGCTCTCTCTCTCTCATATATGTATATACACATTCATATATCCTAACAGCATAAGACCATTTGTATGAAATTACTGAGCAGCTCAAAGAGCCATTCAAATACAAACACATTTAATTTATTCAAGATGCAAGGGAGTAATAAAATTATCTACATACATATATGTATATATACACACACATGCATACATGATGTTGTGTGTGTGTGTGTGTGTGTGTGTGTGTGTGTGTGTGTGTGTGTGTATGTGTGTGTGTGTGTGTGTGTGTGTGTGTGTGTGCGCGTGCGTGTGTGTGCATCACAGATTATAGAAACATTTGTGTGGGCATATGCAAGTATAGTGAGGCTAGTAAAAAAGAATAGTTTAAATGAGAGTGGTTCAAGCAGTACAAGACTCACTTTCGGCTGTGGCCGTTTGAAGACCAAATGTGATAAGAGTTATTTATAATTGGAATTTTGTGACTATGAAAGTGATGTGACATTAGGTGTTAGTTGTCACAAGAACGTATAGGTATGTATGAGATTAGCAGGCTGTCATTTTCCTTTTCAAACCCGCTGGCCAAAACTAAGAGACCCAGTGAGATCCCAATGGCTAAATCTGAGTGAAGTAAAATATATTATTCAGTAAATGAAAACCTAAAACTCCAGAATATAAGCATAGAAATGTAGCAATTACTGAAAATTGTAAGTGTGGTTGAAAAAAAAGAGGATTAGAATTGTAAGACTTGATGAGTCATTTTTCCAAGGTTACCAGGGCTTAATAGCAGTCGCCGCAGACAAATTCATCTAACAGCAAGCTCAGTGTGGTCAAAAAATTCTGGACTATTTAAAGACCTCAACTATAAAAGTACAAATTAACATCTACAGATAGAATTAATGAAAATGAGACAGAAGACTTACCAAGTCTGTTGTCCAAAACTCCGAAGTCCAGTGAGTATTTGACAACATGGTAATTGTTCCAAACGTACAGGAGATTGTCCCTGGGATTATAATCCACAGCAGCAATGTATTGATAGGAGTTGGGGAAAGGGATGTCCAGGAACCCATCTTTGCTCAGCTCTGTGTTGTAGATGTAATCTATCTTGTTTCCTACGGCTTCGTTGTCATCATCCTCATACACTGACTTCATCACGTAAAGGATCCCACAGATCATGAAGGCATTGGATGCCGAACGCTTGTCATAGGCCGTGTCCCATGTGCCTTCAACACGTAAGGTGTAGGGATTGAGCTGACTGATGACAATCCGTCCATCGTTCTGCTCAGTGGCATAAATCACCCACAAGCCATTTTCATCAACAGCCAAGTCAATGTCCGACTTCCCTCCCCAGCGGTATGGTGATGTGTCGTGATAATTGGCATTAGCAATTATGGCCTCTCCGCTCTTGATACGAGTCCGCAAGTCGAACTTGACGATGTTACGCGTACGCTCTTTGTTGAAGAAGAGCGCCCCATCATACACCACAAAGCCTGTGCCATCAACACGATGTGGTAGTTTGTAAGTGGTTGTTGGCCGTCCAGCGATGAAGTCTTCTTTGGAGGAGTATTCAGTGAGTGTGTCTGTGCGGTAGGGTGTCCAGGGCATGTAGTAAATCTTATCTGAGGCTTGGAGAGGATCTTTGCACCAGGCTCCCGCTTGGTGGTCTGATTCAAAGAGGTGCTCGCTCTGGTACACCCTACGTAGAAGCCCTGGGCACAGGAATACTGAGGAGCCAAAATAGGAGAAAAACAAGCACAGAGTTACATTGGCAGGTATTGTTTATCAATAACCAAGCACATGTGATGTAAATGAACTGAAAATTGACGCTCAATACCCCAATCGTAAAGGATGTTGAGCTATATAACATTAATCGATATCAATGTGATCTGATTTGTATTAAAATAGCAAATGTTATTAATCAAAATTAAAAAAAGATGAGAAAAACAGAAAGGATTTGATGGATTTCTTTTCTACTTTCTGAATCTTAAAAGGCATGGAAATTAAAACTGAAGAGTATATAGCTAAAATGTGAGCAGAACCAACATGTCTTTCATGTGTTAAGTCCTGCTTCATTTAATCATTACATTTTTTTCTATGATATTCCACTGTCGAAGTCAATCCCTCATGGCAATTTGCCGACAACGTCACAGAAATAAACACTTGATTAGAGTTTGTACAGAGGCTTGAGGAGATTAAGCAAGCATTATCTCTACTGATTTAATGGAGAGCACAAACATGAACACGGCTGTTGTTCTGACTTACTTCTGGGTGACTTATATTTACAAACAACCTTCTTAGTAAGTTTCCTGTGCTGAATACCTCTGTGTATAAGACTTGCCTTGCTTACATCCTCATAGCAGTTCTATATGAACTATTAACCACAAACTCCAATTTGTAAATACTGCCCATAATTACAGATAGACATAGATAGATAGATAGATAGATAGATAGATAGATAGATAGATAGATAGATAGATAGATAGATAGATAGATAGATAGATAGATAGATAGATAGATAGATAGACAGATAGACAGACAGACAGACAGACAGACAGACAGACAGACAGACAGACAGACAGACAGACAGACAGACAGACAGACAGACAGACAGACAGACAGACAGATAGATAGATAGATAGATAGATAGATAGATAGATAGATAGATAGATAGATAGATAGATAGATAGATAGATAGATAGATAGAAGATTGTGCTCTTTTGCTTTGATAAAGCCAGTAGCTATTTTAAAAAGTGGTGTCATCTACTTATTGATCGACTGTCATTTTTCTTTCTAATTCACAAGATGTAGCATGATTTACAGGAGCACAAAAACTAAACTAATTATATGCGAGCTGGTTTCTGCTGAAATCTGATAAAGTCCAACAAAGGCAATACAGCGAGGACCATAGTGGGCAACCTTTGCCAAAGCAAATTTCAGGTCATTGTGGATTACCTTGGACTGAAGCAATTATAATTTTCAGTTGTTATAATTAAAAATTTAAATTAAAAAAAAGGATTTCTGTCTTTTAGGTCCAAGACTGAAATGAATAAGGAAAACATGAAAAAAAAAGTCAGACAGTAACAATAAATAATTTAGACAGTAAAGCTTTCCCTGTTTCCACAGATTTAAGCCCAGAGAAGAACACAAATAAAGCCTGACACTTTGGTGACAGCTTCTAGCTGCAGATCTGTAAAAGCTGTATGATGTGCAGGGAAGAGAAGGAGACAGCATAAACACAGACTTTCTTCCCTTGTAATCTCTAAAGATTAAACATGTTGTCTACCTGCAGGTAAAAACTGTGCAGAGATGCGTCCTGTTGACATAGTGTCTTGGCATTCATCTCAATAGTTTCTCTGCTAAATGCTAAGAGGGCTTTTTCTACAGTTGGAAACAAAGAAACGTGTGAGGGGAAAAGGTCATAGTTAGCCTTGTACTGTCAGCACCAAGCCTCTGAGCTGGTCAAAAAACATGTTTTTAAGATGTAATCACACAGATGAAATAGCAGGTGAAACATATTAGTGAAGTGATACAAAGTAGTCATGGCTTTCATGGGGAACTTAAGAGACACATTTACAAATGCAGTTGAGTCACCTTTAATTTGTTTTTTTCAAGCTGGGCCTTGACCTTGTCCATTTTCTCTCACATCGATACACAGTTAATTAAATAAACTATAAAACGTGAAGTTTGAACAGTGGTAGTCAAAAGTCTAATTTGATAATTTGCTTCTCATTCTTGTATTTCCAATCCAGTTTTATAGTTAAAATCTGTCAAACAACTTGCACGCATATTTTCATTCAAAGCTACATAACACAATTCCCTTGGGGCACAGCTGCAGCTTCAGTAAATGTTTGTAGCATCATGCTGATAAGGTAAGAATATGAGTGCTATGATTTGTCTTCTGTATTGACCACATAGTCCCTGAAGGTTATAGCCATCATCATGTTAGAGGTGTAATCAAAAATGCTGACAGTTTATTGGACAAGCTATTGATCACGCTGTAAAGCCCTGTACTTTATTATTAAGCAGCTGATTAGAGCTTGAATAAGCATTACAAGTATTAAAAACATTCTTAGTTTAAATAAGTGGAGTGCAGGTTATCTATTACATTAATCTAAAGAATTATTATATAAAATGGTAACTGGGTGCAAGTATAAATGTACATATGAAAACATATTTGACAATTAATGAACAAGTTGAAGTGACTTTGTATTATCCATTACACAGAATAAAGTAAGATGGATTTTAAGCGAAAACAATTTATTTAATAATTAAGACATTCAACTTTTTTTTTTGTTTTCTGTTTCTTTTTCCAAATACAGTTTGTTGGAACAAATTCTGGTTCCCCATGAATGGCATTTCTAACCATACCAACAAACTAGACAAAAAAGCCCATAAAACTGTGAAGACCTGTGGGTTTTATCCATCACCATACAGTGCAAGCATGTACCCAGATGGAAATGCAGAGGGAAAAGAAACATTGTTGGTATTTAGTTACCTTTTTGTTCCACTTCTATTTTTAGGCATGATGGAGAGAAGAAAGAAACAAAGAAATAAAGATAAGATTAATGACTCGGTAACTTGGGAAAAAGTATTTTCTTTACAAGTGACACAGTGCAAGAAAAGCATGGGGTTAGTGAAGTGCACAGAAAAAACATTGAATTCGAAGCTTCACAAGCCTGTGAGGGAAAGAGATAAATCAATTGGTAAACAATTATTTCTTGATCAGATGTACAAAAAAACTAAAACAACCAATTAAAACATAGTAAGGATGAATAAGACACATCAGCAATAGTAATGTACAGCATCTTAAATAGTGTTATGCAGCTGTCATAATAATGTAATGCTTATGATATTTGACATATGTTGAAATTTCCCCACTGTGAAATGTTTAAAGGAAAATTAACCCCATTCTAAGTTTAGACTTTTAATCAGCAAAATAATGCTAACACAATACTGAGAATTTTTGTTTTGGCAGACACACGCACACACACACACACACACACACACGCACGCACGCACGCAC
Organism: Fistularia commersonii; assembly: GCF_037954325.1. Taxonomy (NCBI): domain Eukaryota; kingdom Metazoa; phylum Chordata; class Actinopteri; order Syngnathiformes; family Fistulariidae; genus Fistularia; species Fistularia commersonii. Next base: position 7,800,336 of record NC_141302.1, read on the forward strand.
GCACGCACGCACGCACGCAAACGCACACACACACACACACACACACACACACACACACACACACACACACACACACACACACACACACACACACACACACACACACACACACACTAATCCTGAGGACAGAGGATTCTTTTGAGATTGGTCATGGTGTGGTCAGGACTTTTTAACTAAATAAACATTATTTTATCATTTTTACAGTTATTCAAAAAAGATGTGTGAGTACAAATATACATTTTTTTTTTTGAAGATGAGTATTAATTCAGGACTTGGTATTTATGTCACATTTAAATGTTGTCTGACTCAAGTTTATTCCAATGGAATGGATGTCAATGCTCAAGCGTCAACCAGTTGCTACAAATTCAATTTCATATTGGAGAAATGCAATTTAACACAAGAAGTTCTTGTAAAAACTGTACAAAATGTCTTATTACACTGCTACATTGTTCATAATTCTAATATTTATTAAAAAAAAGTCATTATTTCTCATCAAATAATGTACAGGGAAACGCGTTTCTACACTGTGCATGTGACAATTAATGCTTTGAAGCTTGAATTTAGCTGAAAAAAAGAATATAAGTATGAAAAAAAAATGCATTACAATCTAACATGGGATTAAATACCACCACATGCCAAAAAATGTAAGTACTAGGTAATTAAAAATAAGAAATATGTTTAACATCTGATGTGTATTGACTGCAAATTTATTTATACCACTTACTTAATATAGAATTAACCAGGAAATATGTTATCAAATGTTAAAAATGTGATGGTCCAGATGAAATACAAATGCTATTTAGTGTACAGCTCAACAAACACCCTAATGAAGCTTTAAACAGATTTTTATGTCAGTCATGGTATGGTTTTCTGGCCTCTTCCATTTGTAGCAGGGCTAACAGTTCTCATGTCTCTTCCCCTCCAGTAATCCTGGTTCTAATAAGAGAGGATTAACCTCTGTTACCAGGGCTTACAAGACTCCACTCTTCTAAATGGAGAGTACAACAGAGAGGTATGGAGGTCACTGGGTAAAAAGGTTTGGGTAAAGTTTGAAAGATGAGAAAGTTATAACAGGGGAACAATATTAATTTAAAGGGGTGAGCCAATCAAAAGAAAGCCATGCTTGGTGAGGGGGAAGAAGTAGCGACAAAAAAGAAGTGAAAAAAGAAAAAAACTGAGCCTCCAACAAGTTGCCTATACTTGTCAGATCCTAGAATGGTACTCGAGCATCTCATCAACTGCAATCACAATAGCTGCTATTGAAGCGCAAGTGTGTATTGCTAACAATAGTTTTGGGCTACATCTGTAACACCATTACTGGTGCATCAAATTTGCCAATAACATTGAACTGCATGTGGAAACCATTGATCACATCAAAGTAAACAAGCAAACAACTCTCGATCGAAGCGCCACAAAGCAGTGACCAGGGGGAGGGCAGCATTTCTGATTGAGTGACTGCTAACAGTGGCGAGGCTAGAGCGAAGTAATGATCTATAGAAAAGGGCATTAGTAGGGGGAATGTGAGAAGTGGTATATGAAGCAATTGCCAGGGGAGATGGTGTGAGAAGGGAGTAGAGGATGCGAATGAAATCCCTGACATGGAAGTATGAAACTCTCAGGGGTTTTGCACCGTATGCAGACCTGTGTTTTGACCAGGGAATGCTCTGGATGCAGAAAGGTCACTATTTTGATCACTTGAATCAATTTATATTTTAATCTCCACTTTTGTTTTCCTACAGTTACATACTGGCTGAGACATACCTGCAACATGAGCTCAGGACACCCACATTGATAACACAATAGATACAAGAAGAGTCGGGGGAAGAGTGAGACTGAGAATTGATTCATTTGAAAAGCTTCTTTACTCCAACCCGCCACCCCCATTGTGACCTTAATACGATTTTGGACACGGCTGTCATTGAGCCACTAAAAAGCACTTAGCACTCTCTTCCCATCCTTTCTCCCCTTTCCTCCTCTGTCTTTCCTCTATTTTTTCTCAAATGCTGGAATAATTATTAAAACAATGCACACAAATACAGAAAGGGTCCTCTCACAGCTTTTCTTTTCTCAATGATAACAGTCTCATCCTCTTCCCCTGCATAGAAAGGGCCCTTGAGGAACTCATTCATTGCCGCTACAAAATTAAAAAAACATGTTCTATGTTTCTATTCCAAAGTACTCGATAAAACTATGTTTGTATTAGAGGACAAGGAATTTTTTTAGTTACACAGGCTGCAGTTCAACACGTGCACCTATTTTCTGCCAACTGTATTTCCGTGGTCACACTTTAATTCAGTTATTGGAAATGTAGAGTTATACAGAAATACAATAAACATCGATACTTAACCGAATTGTATGATAATTAAATTGATGTTAATTACATCGCTCCAAAGCCCTGTGTCTCCAAGAAATCAGCTTTATATATTAATGAAGGTAATGGGCTAATTATTTGGGTTATCTACCAGCCAACACAACAATAAAGAATTCTGAAAATAATACAAAGTATGTCTGGGGGAGTTCATAATGCTTTTGTCTTTTAAAGGATCATTCATTGCTTCATCTGCCATTTAAGTGGCATTTCTGTTCACAGGTTAATAATAATAATTTATCCTTCATTAATCCCCATGGGGAATTTCGTTCTCTGCAATTAACCCATTATGGATGAACCATGAGCAGTAGGCATGCCAGCGTTTGGGGAGCAGTGTCTTGCTCAACAGCACTTCGACATACTAGGAGGAGGAAGGAATCGAACTAGGAATGTGTAAGTTCCCCCTGTGCCATGTTGTATTAGGTTGCACTTTGTTTCTTTCTTAATACTCAATAATTGTGTCTGACAAAGCTAAGGCTAATTAAGACTGAGGGCCCTCACAAGCAAGATCTGAGTGTGTGCTTAGTGTGAGCATGAGTGCGACCATCAAAGACTGTAGATGCACCTTAATTTCATTGAATTGCACTTAACAACAATAATACAGCTTTTGTATTCCATTCCATTATAAGTTAAAAAATCCCGGCCGACTTGATCAGTTGCCAGTTGCCAGTGTTAAGCAGAGGGGGAAATGATTGTGCAGAAAGGAGCAGATTGGTTTTTGTGTGGTTCACTCTGCCGATGCAGTCAAAGATGCAACATGGCTGATACTGCAGCTTACTTAATTGGTCAAGCTGCTGTACCAAATATAATAAGGGGAACAGACAACCTACATGCGTGGCTTCCTTGTGGTAATAAAACCATGCACCATCTGTTCATCACAATGCCGCCCAAAAAATAAAAACTCAGGTTGTGCTTTGATGAATATAAGGCAGATGGGAAAGCAAAGAAAAAAAATGCCAAGCTTCATCTATGGAATTCAATTATATTTCCACTTCATGCCGTGCACTTCTGACAACTATTTCAAGTTGAATTTTCACCTTACTGTCAACTACTCCCTGCTTAAGACACATGTTGAGCAGTTAACAATGGGGACCTTTAGCTGCAGTGAGCGCTGAGCCTATCATGCAAGCTGCAGCTGTATGGATTTTTATTTGAATAATTAAAGCTTCCCAATCTCACACTAATAGTCGAGAGGTATCACAGTGGTATCATTAGCCACTAATAAAGATTCATGGAGGAATGGTGGCAATATTTTTTGTAATATATACCGTTCCCTTTTTTTCTTTTTTCTCTTTCTCACCTGAGGTGTTGCACAGGGCCAACCCCTTAACTTTATCCCGACAGCTTTTTAATTAATGAAACAAATCACAGGGCGTTGAATTCAATGTGCCTAAGGATGAGTGAGGAATACACGCGTCTATCTCAATTTTATCTTCATCTTATGAATTTTTTCTTTTTTGTTTTTTTTTGCCCCGTCATTTCCCTTGTTCATGTGACATGAGTCTCCCATGCTATCATTACAGTTTCAATTTCTCAACAGCCCTCTTTTTCTTTTAGCCGCTTTTCTACTATCTTTGTGCTCCACAGTCACACTTGTTTAATCTCCTCCCCGGCGTCTACTTACTGTCTCCATCACTTTCTCTCTACCTCCTACTGGGATGCTGCTATGCTAGTTTATGACCTTGATGACGCAGAATGCTGCATGGGCGCACTTGTTCTTCTGTCTGGTGTGTGTGTGTGTGTTTGTGTGTGTGTGTGTGTGTGTGTGTGTGTGTGTGTGTGTGTTTGTCTCTCATTAAGGGACAGGTGCAAGGACTTGGCTCATATCCAACCTGCTGCCCATGTGGGACTAACCAACTGAGGGAGTACAGACAAATGCAGTTGAGGCAAAACAAAATTAAAAATAAAGAAATAAAACTGTGGAGCATAATGTCAACTGGAGCTGCACTTCTTAAAATATGTTGTGATTTTCTATGACCTTAAAGAGATGGAGAGAGATGAAAAAGGTCTGTCGTGTTTTAGGATGCACATCGTTGGAACACGGATAAACCAGGAAGAGGAAAAAGATAAGGAAACTAAATTTGAGCTTTGACTAGTGGGGTGATCATTAGAAGAAGAGCCCCCCAAAGAGACAAGCCTCTAATTACTTCACGTTCTCAACACTTGGCAAAATAACAAGTTGTTGAGATATTTGTGTTCTTGAACATGGAAATCTGAGCGGGTGGGGGAAATATGGTATTGATTTTGTGATCGCAGTGACAGCACTTGGCAACATTTTCAAGACCTTATTTAGAATGCATGAGCCTTTGTGCTAATATCTTACATACAATCTATAATCATGAAAATGCAATGCTATAATGTATGTTATATTTAGCTCCAGAAAAGCCGCTCCAAAGCAATATCATGATATATTACATCAACTTGTTTTGCTATAAGTGGGAGGAAATGGTTTCCGTGTACCTCGATCCACCCCTTTCACACCACCATTCATCTACACTGATTACAGCCTCTTTGTTCATGCTGGATCTATGAATCTCACTAATATATAATGGATATCTCCTGCTGTACAGAGCAATGTTTTATCTTACTATTTAGTGAAATTAGAGAGGTTAAAGAGACTGGTGACCTCTGCATAATACATAAAACCATAATGCTTTTTGATGCATATAGTAATATCAATGCTGTGTGTGTGTGTGTGTGTGTGTGTGTGTGTGTGTGTGTGTGTATAAAAGAGATAACAGCAAGAGAGATTACTGCCATCAGTATTTCTCTTGTGCTGTGACAAATTTCTAACAGGAGATAAAAGAGAAAAACAGGATGATGGTTAAAATATTTTCCTCATAATTTTTAGGTTGATTCACAAGGATGATCAACTCAGATGCTAGACATACCTAGAATCCTCCTGCTCAGGGCCCACCTGTTCATAAAAACAGAGGCTGATATTCTAAGCTTTTTGCATTTTTTAACGCCTTCTGTGCTTGGATATCGGTAGATCTGAATCTTTTCACTGAAGAGTAAAATTAAAGGGAAATGATATAATGATTGCCTTATTTCCTGGAGTGGCCAAGGTCAAAATTAGGACAGACAGCATCATTAAATAATGAATTGGATGATATCCCCTTAATGTGACTATTTATTTCAGTTCAACAATTTGTAATATTATCGTCTTGATATTGCAATATTGTTCTCAATCAACAAGGGGCTCCACTTCCTTACTCGGGTTGTTGACCAAATTGGTGATGATGGTTTTTGATTCCAGTCCAACTGAAATAACATTTGGCCCACAACTAAATCATTGATGTGAGGGAAACCACAGTACTGCAAATAACATTGAAAAAGGAAGAAAAAAAACTCATTACGGTTCTTACAGAATGAAACAGACGAAGTCCAGGTCTAGACAATTTCTTACTGTGAGAAAATTGAAATCCATTCTATGCCAATCCGATGTCCTGTATCATCTTTATAACCAACATATTGAACTCCAAAAATGGCATGAGTCAACAACGATACAAGTATATCTGCTTTTGTAGCAAAGCAAATGAAAAAAATAAAATGAATGGTGTACTGCTGAACAAAAATAAAACCCTTTATTAATTCATGGCCTGGCAAAGGTTTAAAAACACTTTAAGCTCATATTGAGTCCATTGTAAACTGAATTAGCAACATCATTCAACAGAAAAGATGGTCACTGACTCACAGCCAAACACACAGCATGTAAAAGAGCTCAAGACAGTTCGTAACAACCAACATTACATTTGAGACTGCACAAAGATAACTCTTGTCCACCACTTCAGAATGCTGAACAGGCAGAATCAAACAGCAACCTATTGAGATGCATTGCTTCAACAAATAACTTCTAGTTCAGTAATGAGCTGAAAAACATGCCTCAATTTCTGGGCAGTTCCGATACTAGTGTTGAGCCTTCAATAAAGCTTTTTTTTTTTTTTTTTTAATAAAAAGCTGCCTGCTTTGGGCTTTTAAGTTGGGTTTTTTTTTCTCTGCTTGGGCCACAAGTGCACAGTGTGACTGCTCAGATATAAAAGTCAAACTTTTATTTGTATGTTGGCTGAATATATATTGAATATATATTTAATCCTAAATAAGCAGGTTATTTCTTCAACACAGAGTTCAATGCAAACGTATTTAAACATGATCGATGGCTGCAAATTTAGATCATGACACAACAGTGAATCGACCGTGAGATATGTGACATAAAAGTCATCATCATCAGGGCTGTCAGGGGACTGGTCAGCTTTCACTGAATGATGAGATAGCATTACAAGCTCCCTTCACACCTCGAAAGAGCTGGTCACTCAGGTGGGAGAAGGGAAAAAAAACCTGTCTGGACTGGTTGGCGAGCGCTCACAGGCATATGAGCACAGTAAGAGGAGGGTGCCGGCATGTGATGTATCAGCTGTCAGGGTGTTGACTCCCACACTCTGCTTGATGAACGTGGAGTGGAGAGCTCAAGGGCAAAAAGCCAGTGAACACCTATACAATCTGCTTAGTAGATTTGCAGATAGCATCAAATGGGGTGATCTACTCTTCAAGAAGCTTAAAAGTTGCAGTGAGATTATCCAAGGCGAAGGTAGATGGCCAGGTCTTACTTATAGTGTGGAAGTCATCAGAGTGATAGGACCAGAGTCATACACATGAACAAAAGCACCAACCTTTTCACAACACAAGATAATCATATAATACCATCAAAGATAGGTGAGGCAAATTTAATGACAATATAATTATTAAATTATTAATGAAGTATTTTTTGTTAAGGTGCTCTAGAAACAATATGACATAAATTGTTGGGACACAATTAAACAAAACACCCTTCAATTACTCATTTATTTACTATCCTTTAAAGCTATTGTAGTTAGGGACATAGTGGGGGTAGAGGTCTCCAATTAACCTACTTTTTTTGCTGTTGTTGATGATGATGATGATAAAGATAACATGAATGTTCCGCTTTAAATTGAGACACTGAAGTTTAAAGATAACATGCTTTTACATTCAAGATATTTGGAACCAATGCTTGAAACTACTGAATGGGCAATATCCTCACTTACTTTTGGGTGTTCACTGCAGGTGTCACCACAGCAAATCATCTACCTTCATCTAGCCCTATTCTCCATTCATCGTCGCCACCAACCCCGACTAAATTCATGTCGTCTTTCACTACATCCATAAATCTCCCCTTCGGTCTTCCTCCAGGCTTCTCGCCTAGTTCCAGCTCCAGCGTCCTTCTACCAATATATTAATTCTCTCCTCTGTACATGCTTAGGTCTGGCCTCTGACTTTATTTTGAAAACATTGAACATGTGCTGTCACTGTGATGGCCTCATTCTTGCTTATTGTCTTCCTTAATGCCATTGTCAATTGTAAAGCCATGCAACATTGCTGGTCTCACAATTATCTTGTACAACTTTCTTTTCATTTTTGCTGATATTCTTATATCACACTTGATATGTTTCTCCATCAGTTCCAATATTTATCTGATATAAAGATATTTTATAAAAATGGGATAAAAGTACAATCATCAGTACTTAAGATGAAAAAATGACCAAAGTGTAAAAAAAATAAAATATATTATAGAAAAAAAATAAAAAATCTATTTAATCTTGAGAGAAAGAAAGGTCACTTGGAAATTAAAATTAGATGGCTATCAAAATTAATTATAAGGCTTAAATTTGACAAAATATCAAAGCATGTAAAACTGTCACATTGTTTTGATTGTCATAATCTAGATGGCTTATGTTGCTACTATGTTACTTAATGACCAACACAACTGAAAAACAAGATAGCTCAGCTGTTCTTCTCAGTTCAGTCTTTTGTCTCAGCTTCTGATTCTGATTATTTTTTTGCTGATTTCCTGGAGACATTTTAAGAAAAAAAAATGATCAACGAATACAATATTGTCATCATATCAACCAAATGTCTGGGGTATAAGCAGATAACAATGAAACTTGAACAGGCAGTTAACTAACAAAAAAATTCAGTGCTCTTGTAGACATTATTCAGAGTATCAAACTGATCAGTGACCAACATTCCAAATGATAATGCAAAATGGTTTTCCACTGAAATAGCACTTTCATGACCTTGCAGTTTCAAAGAGCTCTACAGTGGATCACATTCACCAATTCTCTTTCTCATACATACACAACAATAGCAGCCGAGCTGTCATGCAAGACACTGACAGACCATTGGGAGGAGCTGAGGGTTTAGCACTTTGGCAAAAGAAACATTGAGATGCAGACAGAGGACTGCAATCGAACCGCTAACCATTCAATTGGAGGGAGGCCCCCTGTGTTCACTGAGCCACAGCCCCATCCTGAGCTGCCATTTCAAAAACAGTAGGTTAATTGGAAACCTCAAACCAAATGATCAGTGCAATGGATAACGAATTAATAAATGTTTATTGTGTGTCCTACTCTTACTTATTTTAGGTTGTGAAACACTTTAATGCAATGCACTATTATTTGTGTTATTTTTATTATGATTTGAGAATTGCATCTACAGTTGCATCAAGCTGACACTGTTGTAGAAATAGACTTTGCATCGTTCACAATAGCCTGCAGAAGCATTTTTTTTTTTGTCCAAAAAATTAAAATAAAAAAAAGAAATCTACCAAACCACAGGGCTGCCTTGAGTTCCATTACATAAACCTACAACTATTTCTCAGTACAGGAACACATGCTGACAAAGAATATGTACAGACACTAAGGACACTTTGACCTGTTAGCGCGTGCTAACACAAACTAAAACTGAGATCGTGAACCTGACCTTATATCTTTTTAAACAGTTACATTTGTATGTTGACTGGCAAAATTAAATAAAACTTAAATCTTCCTAGTCTTATTTTCTGGACAAAGCTTATAAACTTCTCAATAATCTGGGATATATTAAGAGGACTTTTAGTGCAGAGGAAGTATTGGTCTTCCCCCACATGTGAATATCGGCAACATCTTGCTTTGATATGATGACAAGATATGGCTTAACGCCAGACTGAGTCTTTGCTGGCTTACTATCTTGGTGGGTGTTTATTAATCTCCATTGATGTCAAAAGAATGGATATTTCATACACTTGATGTTGTCTATACTTTGTTAAAAAGAGCCCTTTTTAACTCATTCACTTATATTTCAGAGCAGGTATCACTTTCAGGAGGGGATAATGCTACATTTATCATATTCATCCTGTAAGGAGACATTCATCTCCTCTATGAGCTTTTAAGCATAAAATGAAAGGGACAAGTGCAAACAAATTCAAAGACTCATGTCTTCATTCAGGGACATTATGGGACTGGAGCCAATCCCAGCTGTCACTGTCACTGTCATTTGGTGAGAAGTGGGGCATGCTCTGGCCGCCAGTTGCTCACAGGGCCACAAGGAAATGCAAAACCATTCACTCCCCCATTCTCATGCCAGGGGAAATACAGTCTTCAATTAACTTTCTACATGTCTGACTGTGGAAGAAAACCACAGAAAAGGCAATCAGACATGTGAAGAAACTAACAGTTAAAAACATAAAATGAAATCGACATCTTAAAGTCAAAAGACTGGATATACATTTGGGCCAAAACTACTTGTCATAGCTATCTGAACAATAGAAATGTTAAAAAAAACTCACTGGTCTAAACACTTTTTAGTTCAATTGCATTTTCTATAATTTCACCACCTAAGAAGGCATCTTCAAATTCTGTCAACCTAAGTAATAGATTAGAGAATGGCTATTGCAATACTTGAATACCACAAATACAGACTTATCAATCTCAATAAATGTCTTTAGACAGCTGAACTAAAGGTCCTTTGAAATAAAAACAATACACAGAATCATATTGTCTTCATCCAAGTAATTAAGCCCCTTCCTGATATCACAGTTGGTGTTTCCAGCAGGTGTCACCGCATTATAGACCTTGTGATCACACCAGATTATGCCAAAGCTACAGTGCAGGTAATAGCCTTGTGGAGAGAATCAATTCAAGGGTTTCACCTGTTAACACAGAATGGCAGTGACTGGTAGCAGGTGCTGGATAAAAGTTGCCAAAACACTGTACTCTTAAATTCGATTAGATCTCCCGTGAACCAGTTAGGTGTTTTTTTATCTACTAAATTGATTAAAAAACAATTAGGGGAGCTGGAAATAAAATAACTTGACAAGTGAAGCTACATGGGGAGTAGCAGTGAGTCAAGGATTTACTGCTCGCTTCAAATTGCAGAATTGATTACATGATATTGTACCTTGGCTTAGATTCTAAAGTGTGAAAAATATCTGAAAGACTGAGCTGGACCCCAGTGAGCAGTTTGGGATTTTCCATTGTTCTTATTAGTTATAAACAGTGGGGGTAGTGGAGTGGGGGGCATGTTTAGTAACAGATTACCAGTAGGTTCTCATACTTTTTTCTCTCATCTCATGTTCTGTCTCTCACCTCCACCTCATCTGTCATAAAGACTGAAAGGTAATCTGAACGAAAGCAACTTCTGAGAGGACATTCTATTATTCCATATTTCATTATGTAGGAAGTGGCATTTACCCGATTGCTGTCAAAATCTGGCAATTTGCCATGGAAACTGCAAATCACCAAGAGGAGGCTGGTGATGCCAGAAAAAAAAAAAAGTGTAGCAGCAGAGAGAACAGAACATGGAAACCCAGGTTTTAGGAATCTCTCTTCTGTGACAAGTTGGAGGATTTGAGAAGCTGCTGAGGAGATCTGAAAGCTTCATTACTGCTGAGAAAGAACACCAAGTGGGTCGCGGGGAGAAACAGTTGTGTTGACCTCTTATACACTCAACCTTTTGGGGGAGCTGTTAAAGTGAAAGTTACATTGACAGAAAGAAGGCATGATTCACAGCAGGAAGGTTTTAATAAGGCAGTAAGAGAATAGAGGGGCATATTCTTGATGAACATAAGAAAGTCAAGGTGAGAGGGCGGAGTAGAGACAGATGTCAGCCATCTGAGCACAGACATGTTTATGAGTCATCATAAAGGGTCAGCATATCACTTCTGCCTTGGGGTAACCTAACCAATCTCTCAAGTGCAATGGGGGGGGTCATAGACAACCTTTGATATTCACAAAGCGGTAAATCTACAATGAGTAAACTCAGATGTTGACATGAATACAACACTGTAACGAACAACAGTAAATAAAAAATGATTCCATTTTGAATATTTCTTTCAAATGTGTCACTATACCTATATTCCTCAGTCATTACTCAATCATTAATCAATTCTGTGGCAGACAAAAAAAAAAAAAAACACAAAGGGATAACAACAAATATTTAAACAGACAGAAGCTCAAGTGAAACCATGATGGGTGACGTATTGCCTCATACTGTGACACAGCCACAAGCAACCAATGCCAATCTTGGTGGTAAATATTCTTTACATCACAACCAATGGAGCGGAACAAATCACAAATTAATGAATTCAATATTGTATCTGTGGCATGTGTCCATCGTACTGATCGTACTATTACACAGGCTAATAAAGTCAAGGTCAAAGTCAACCTGATTGTCAATTCTGCCATATGTTTCACACATACAGAAGACTGAAATAGTCGTACAAAAGTACAAAAAAAAGATTAGGAGAGGTGATTGGTCATTTATCCAAAAAGAAAAGCAGCTCGCCAAGCAGAATGCAGATACAAAATGTCTGTGAAGGTGAGCAACAGGGATTGGGAGGCAGAAGAGCAGGGGGAACAAATAAAGAGATATGGGAGGGTGCAGCACTTAAAGGACAGAATCTACCGTAAGTGTAGTAGACTTGGATGAAAAAGCATGTTGTGACAGAGAGAGAGTTTGTCAGTTGAATACAGAGTCAAGATTCCACCACAGAAGGAGAGTTGAAGTCATGGCTGGCTGCCTCCCTTATTATACACTCAAATCCTCCACTGTGTCTAAGGAACTTGATGAGGAGATGTGTGTTAAAGCCCCTCTATGACTGAGTATTCATGACTCAAATCATGCCTCGAAGGAAGTACCATCTATCAGCTTCTATTCGGAAACTCAGAAGACGTCCAAGATTAATTACGCATATCCGCTCAAATTTTAAGGTGACACGTGACAAATGAATTAAATATGGCCCTGAAAAATTAGAAAAAAAATGATCGGTCTATTATAATGGGAATGTAAATAACAGATAAAGTTGTTTTATCACGATATCTGTAATATCATGTTTCATTCATGATAGATACTAAAGAACGACGTCTTCAGAGAATATTATGCAAGAACTGAAAAAAGGCTGCAGCATGTTTTATAAAGTATAGGCAACTATTGGTCATGTCCTCGTTCAGCTGCAGATTTTGAGATTAGTCGGGAGAACTTGAGTCCATCATATCTTTCATCCCGTCGTGTGAAGTTGAGAATTCATTGGCCTAAGTGATGTCAAACAATACTATTTGAGACAATTGTAATCAAAACTATGGACAGATATACAGATGGAGAAAGACATATATCCAATATATCTGATCTAAAATTCAGCGTGGAGACATAGTTTAAACATTTGACAAGATAGATTCCTGTTTTTTGATATCAAAGTCCAATTCTTACCTTAAAAATAAGACATCTAAGGCATAATCTTGGTGTTTTATGATTTTTGTTTGATCAAGGTTAAAAAAAATCCTGTTAAAATACTTACCTTTTCTCAGTACTATATGAAACTGATGGATTGAACTTTTTTTTTTAACATTATACCACAAGGGTATAATGAATACAAACAGGGACAACATTTTTTTTCATGTATTTTACATATTAGGGTCTGCGTTGACCAAATGATTTTGCCAGGTGAAAATTCCATCTGCTTGACTGAAGGCCTGTGGAAGGGGGATGCTGAAGAAGGTTTGTCGTTTTTTTTGCTCCCCAACTGACATGATTTAGCTGAGGTAGTACAGAATGTTTACTGGAATACCCATTTTGGATACCGAGGGAGGAAAGACTAAAATATTTCCAGTTTTGTAAGAATTTGCTTTGAAGAAACTGTTGCTGTTGTACTCCAAACCCTTTGTCCACTCTCACTGTAAACAGAGCCTTCATGCAATCATGGTCGGAACAAAAGCATTTTTGTTTATCCAAACTTGGCATTAAAAAAATAATAAGAAAAAGAAGAATGGATTAAGAACATATTAAATAAATTATATTAAATAAACAACAATTAACAACTGCTCATATAAATGCAGCATTTTAACTAAAAGGATCTCACTGTGTCTGTCATAGATGCATGTAATTACAACCTGTTTAAATGCTTTTTAATACTGTCATGAATAACCACATGAGACCACACTTTGGTTCCTGCTCAGTAAACAAATAAACTCCCACACCACAGCAATGGTTCTGCATTGCCAGCAGTATTTCCAAGCTTATGATGGTTATGGGCTCAATCCATAGTTATTACAACAATGTAGCACCTCTGTTCACTTCTGTAATGCCACCCTGGTATGCAGCTGGATTTTAAAGCAATAAAGCAGCCAATAACAATTTTCCAACAACTCAGCAAAATGTTTTCTTTTTTGAGTAGGGTTTACCATATCAAAAATAGGAAGAGGACTTGGAACACAGAGTTATACAACTGAGTTAGAATTGTGTGTTTTACTTCCAATTAGATTATGGGGGCTTATATTTATTGTGTGCTTTTTTTCTTACTAAGTGTCTTTATGTGTGACTCAAAATGAATTTTTAGAAGTTATTTCAATAGCCTGAGGTGAAAGTCGTATGCCTATAATAAGATGCATCCACCTGGCACCCAGAACAAGTAATTCAAGATTGTGCAAAAAAGACCAAATCACTTCTGTGACACCCGATGGAAGTGGAAGATGGGAAGTCATGGCAGACAACAAATTGATGATAGAATTCATTATGGCTGCAGGATTCCCATGGTGAAGGCAGGCTTTTACATTGTGTCACAAGCATAAGGTCAAGATTAGAAAACCACGTGTCTGCAGTGCACAGGGGCGGTTATTGAATTGTGCTAACATATGTGACTTCTCAATTTAAATCCTCAATATAAATTCAGAACGATGACAGGAGTACACCAAAGTGAAAGTGAAGGGATCGGGATTGGGTAGGTCTAGGAATGGCACAGTATCTGGGATCAGAGGACTATTTCAGATGTGGCAAAAAAAATAACAAAGATTTTGTTTTTTGATGATATATTTGTAAGTGAGGCTGGCTAAGCCAATGGATTGCTGAGGGCCACCACAAAGGATCAAGGATCTGCAAAATCACAAATCTGTAATCGGCATGAGGGAATTCTATAGTTATACAGGCATTGATCTTGTTTATTTCTTCATAATTTCAGGAAGACTTCATCTGTTGCCTGAAGTCAAAGTACAAGTCTAAGGATCACATGGGAGATATTTTAAAGTAAAAAAACAGGTTTATTGCATTGGAAACTTGAATTGTACACTGCTTTGCTAGTCTAGTTTTAATCATGGTAATAACCTAACCACAGAAAGCCAGAATTTCCCTGTGAAGCAGACAAAGCCATAAACCACATGAGACACTTTATCCCTCATTAAATAAACACTTCCTAACTATTACTTAATAATATTGGTTCATTGGTTTGTTTTTGTTTGTTTGTTTGTTTGTTTGTTTGTTTGTTTGTTTTAAATTGATCAGCACCATTCATGGAACATAACACAACAGTCAAGTAATGGCAAAGAATTGAAATGAAATGAATAATAATGCAAAATCAATTAAGGAGAAGAATACAATCAAGTATAGTACACCTGTTATAATAATCGTAAACGTGAATGTATTTTTTTAGTCCTGTAGCGAATACAGTAAAAATGCTATTTAAATTTTTTTCATGTTTTGCAAACATATGTCAAATGTTGCATTTATTTTTTTTCTGATTTCTATTTTTGAATGATTTGTCAATGTTTGTCAAGTACATTTTCAGTTCACCCCCTAACCTCCACCCCCAATTTTGACAGTTTCTAGGTTTTAATGAAAATTGTTAAAAGACATTTAACACTGAACTATTTTATTTATGGGCATTCTAAGCATGGCATTTTGAAATGCCTGAGATGAGCAAAAATATTAACTTTTCTGTTTCATATTATTTTTAATTGATTTTTAATGTCTTTTCTGTTATTAGGGGGTAGACATTTGCTATCATTTGGCTGGATATGCTAAACATGAGAACCTAGAAAATACACTGACAATGGGGGTCAGACAAAATAAAACGTCCATTTTGCAAAATCCCCAAATGCCATTCAGCAGCTCAGGATCTGAGGTAGATTTTCTTTTTTTTTTTTTTTTTTCCCTTTCTCTGACAATATCAAAGCTCCTGTCACACAAACCACTGAAAAAATGGACTCCTCAGGGACTACTGAGTCAGGTGAAAAGGCACATGGAAATGGCAGAAATTTCCACATCTATTATTTGAGGATGTCAGGATCTTAGCAGGTACAATTACTGGAATTTCTGTTTTTCTGACCACCCTGTAAGGTCATATAGCAGTGTCCATGCAACTTCCTCTGGCCTCAGTTAGACTTCCTGTCACTGTTTTCACTCTGTCACCTCATGCTGATACCCACTCCCAAGCCAAATGTTTCCACTGAAGTCATGTGATGCCGTCCAGTGTTTTTCACTTGCTGCAGGAATGAAATTATCTACAACCTTCAGAGGTACCTCTAGTCAGAACATTAATATTTGTCAAAAAAATGGATGAACTGAAAACAACAAGTAGGCTTAATTTTGATTAAAAGAACAAAAGGCCTCTCTTGCTGTCTCTAAAAGAGACACGCCATGGTCAGATGTCATTCCTCAAAGATATAAGAGTGCTGCAAACAGGAAGACACATTCATAAGAACAAGACAGGCACGATTCAAATATTGAAACAAATTTTACTCTCTCCGGCTGAATCGATTAACATTCACCATTTTTTTTTTTTGTTGTAAGAGCATATTGTTGGATCCAACCTATATCAGCAGGCTGTTCTATCAGACTTCCGACAGTATTACCCACTTGCAATACTATCAAAAGGACACAAAGGAAAGATAATGTTGAATGAAGCATAAAATTGTGCAGTTTACATTCCTGCCATGCAAGATGATGGAAGTAACAAGACGTTCATTTCGTGTGAAATCACACAAAGCCTTGGACTGTAAAAAAAAATCAGTCCGTAAACATTTGTCAACGCTGGTATATATTGAATATTATTTACATGTAACTAACTAAATCAATCATTTTTCTTTTTATGTCACAGGGTGTTATTTTGTCTAAAATGGTATAGTCATTGCCTCTGCTCTCATCTACCGCTGTTTTCTAGATTTGCACACACACTGAGCTGAATGACACATTAATGGCATATTGAATCTGTGGATGTTATTGGCATGCACACTGATAGGGTCGCTGACAAGGGAAGTCTGTTTATAGGACATGAGAATGTGTGAAAACATTAAGGCCATGCTTTTGAGTGTGAGAAAATGAAGAAATACATACTGTACGGGACGCATTCATATTGGACCTCAAGATATTTGTAAGTTCCCGGGCAGGGGTCCGGAAATACATCTGGTCCAGCAACAACAGCACACTGGGTCCGGTTATTACACCTGGAAATAAAGAAAGTTACATATTAATAAACTATAAAACCTGATAATATCAATTTTGAGATGAATTAAGTCTCTACCCTTCATTGAAATTATTCATCCAAAATCAATCAAAACAGAAAGATGTGTTTAGATCATTTGACTTTGTTGAAAATGTTGGATAATTAATACATCTGTCAAAGAACAAAATTAATATTTCACATTTTATTGTTATAATAAATAGAATTGTAAAAGCATAGAGTGAGATAAGTAATTCTTGACTCCTTTTTCATCTTCATGTTTTGAGTTTATGGTTATAATTTAATTTATTATAACAATATATTTTCTCTGCATTTCCAAACAGATAGAGTTAAATTAGAAAGTTGTTCGGTTTATGTTTTGTGAACAACTATAAAGAAAACAAAAATGAGTTCTTGTGAACCTCCACCACAAATGGGGTAGTTCATAATCATTTGTTTCCCAAACGGTATTAATAGGTTATAAGTAAGAATAGTTGTCTGTACTTTGAACTCGTGTTTCTGATTAAAAGAAAATAAAAAAAAATCCATCATTTAAATTACAGCATGTATTAAACATATTTAATACCAACATATCCCAATAACTTTTGATATTGAAAATCAAATTTCAGATAAACTGGGACTAAACCCAGTCTTGATCATAATAAAAATGCCATATTCACCATAAACACTTTTGAAATTAGAATAAAATTTTAATGTCATAAGAAAACTAAAATAAAACTGGATTTGTCTTTCCATATAGCCGCCTTTCTCCTTTAAAATCCAAATAAAATTAAGCTGTTGTCTCATTTGTTAAATAAATTAATAAAAAAAAAACTAAGCCATATCTGACCCACACGGGTGCAAACATTAAGTGTTAAAATGACTAGTGACACACTTGTCAAGGTTAGTTCAATCTGAAGTAAAGGAGTGGAAATCAAACATCTACACCAGGGAGTTGAACCATGTAATAGTTACATCATTAGTACTTCATGATTGATGGTATTGGTGGTGAAAGAGCGGATGAAGGAGGGATTGGGGAGTGGGGGTTAGGACTGGGCTTGGGAGCAATCAGATAGGTGCACAATCAGCTTCCCCATGAAATGCTGGTCTACATTAAGAAAAACAATCATGGTGCCACTGAGGTTCCTATGAGTGTTTTGCACTAGCAGTCATCAATCAAAGCAGTGCTTCATATGCACAAAGACCCTTTTGTCACACATAATGGCAACACTTATACCGAAACATCAATTTCCAAACATTTTAACAGTTATTGATGTGGACAGTTGCAAAACGTGATATGAAGAGCATTTCAGGTTGGATTAGAGCCCCTGTGTGTTTTATCCCCATCCTGCTCTTTCTACAAGCTACAGAAAATACAAGTTCATTGTCCATCAAATCTATACCCATTTGTGGCCTATCATTGTCTTGCAATGTATAAAAAGCATTTATTCCCCTGCAAGGCTGTTCACAGTGTAAGTCTTCTGAAGGTCAAGGCAGGGTCTGACACAGTGATTCATACACCACAATTAAAGGATTCTCTACACCTTAATTAACATTGATTGGCTGTCGACTAATCAATTGAACCAGAGAGGGACAAGCAAAAAGGAGCCCATCTCATTCCAAGTCAACCCCATAATAAGATATGGTCTGCAGGGTCTCTCCCATGTGCCTTTATGGGTTCATAAACCCCAGCCTACCCTCACCCTCTGCCACTCACTCACTCACTGCAGGCAGTTGTCTGTAGCCTGTCCGAACCCATGAAGAGTTAATTCACAGCCAATAAGTGTGAAATAAATAAAAGGTCAAGCCTATACAACAGAAAAACAATTATAAAGGCAGTCTTCTCATCTCTAAGCCTTCCCTCCTCCATACCAGTTTCATGCCATTCTTTTAAGAACTGGGGGTTGTAATCAGCAGGGGAGAACACAGGTTAAGATTAAGTGTCACAAAGAATTACAACAGAGATGGATAGGATATATAACTTGCTAAAGGTTGAGTCAGACACAGGCACACTTGCATGAATAGATATATATAGTTGTTATATACTGATAACAGTCATTTACTGTTATATACTGCTTCTTGTTTCACTACAGCATCATTATTGTAAACCCTTCAAATGCTAAAAAGTATTTTGAAAATTCAATCATGCTACAGAAGTTAAGCTAGGACTCAAATCTAATCATAGTTTGTAGCTTCCTTTTGATGGATTAAGCATCGTGGTATTCATAACCTGATTGCAAACGTAATCCAAGCAAAAAAAAAACAAAAAAAAATGACCTATATTCAAAGCTGCATATTCTTACTTCTAGAGTAATATCTTACTTATGCACTGTATATCTCCCTCAGGCTAACACATATTGCAAGGAAATAACATGAGGGAGAGAAATAATTCCAATTAAATGCATTAAGTGCTAATCGATGGGAGAGGGGGGGGTGAGATCAATAATGCGAGAAGCTGCCCACACCACGTGCCACAATGGCTTCATTTTAATTACCAATTAGAACGGTAATCAGAATTTCATCAGGCACTTGCCTCTGACAAAGCCCTGCTGAACTAACAGGGGGGAGGGAAATGGATTCACTTTGACTGATTCAAATATGTACACAGGCTTTACATTATAAGAGGACTACAGGACACAGTCGCTTACTGTTTTGCCTTTGTGAGCCTAAAGCTCTAATTGATGTCTTGCCTGAGGACCTAGTTTCCTACATACAACAGAAGGTAAAACTGCATCCTTTAATCTAATTTAAATTTTTTTGAGAATTTCCATATGTGTGGTACTAGATAATTGATTCTTGGCGTTAGAAACTCTCCACTGGGCATGTAAGGGCTGTAAATGTCGAAAGGATTACATGTACATGTTGATTCCATCCTCTGTCAGGACTAAGAATGTGAGAAGTACAAAAACTCAATTTTGTAATTTGGCAATGAGCCACCCATTTTTATCCGCAGTCCCACTTTTCCACCCTTATAGCGGTATCCTCCTGTTCTGTCGTCTGCTGTTTGTTATAACTGGCAGATTACAGCTCAGACTGCCAGCTGACAATGGGAGATGTGGCACAAAGTACCAGACCCCTATGTAAGCACAAACTGTAATCACTGTAATCGCTGGCTGATCCTGCTGCTGCTTCTGATGACAGTAAGCAGCTAGAGTCCCTTTACTCCACTGACCATTGTCATAAGAATGACAAAAATGAATAAGTGAATAAATACATTAATGAAAAAAAAAGAAAAGCAAATACCCAGAAAATTTGAAACAGAGATGGTGCAGCATCTTTCAAATAATCCAGACTTGCCCTCATTGATGAGTAATAATGCAACGCTATGTAATGTCACTCTCACTCACAACAAAAGAAAATACAATATCAGGCAAAAAAGGTTTTATGAAGAGAATTTCAAACTTTCAACTGCTAAAGGTATGCAGGGATTTTCCACCATTCAATTTAAAATATCAACACATACATATACACATATACATATAAACACACACACCACATCTATCTATCTATCTATCTATCTATCTATCTATCTATCTATCTATCTATACATACATACACACACACACACACACACACATATATATATACGTACGTACATACATACATACATACATACATACATACATACATACATACATACATATATATATATAAATCTGAAGTAAGTTAAACAGGCATTGAGACAGTGTGACAGAGAGATATCCCTAGGGGGTCTTTCAGAGTTTGCATTTCTGTGATGAGTGAGACGATGTGAGCGAGACAAAAGTGTGAACTCCATGGGCTCTTAGTTAAAAACAGCAAACATGTCCACAAAACCCGCCACAAAGAAATTTACACATAAGCAGACTGACAGTAGCTTTGTCTTAAACTGAACTCCTATTAAGGGAAGAAAAAGATGCGCATGATGCTTCAGGGACTTGTGAGAGAAAAGACAAAGTGCAAGCAGTTATTGTTTGCCTTAACTGCAGGAGGTATGTGTGTGTGTGTGTGTGTGTGTGTGTGTGTGTGTGTGTGTGTGTGTGTGTGTGTGTGTGTGTGTGTGTGTGTTTATGGCTTTGTAAACAGTTGTGAGAAACTGTATTTGTAAGAAAGAGAGGAAGGAGGGAGGAGAATCGAGGTTGGGAGGCTGACGGACAGGTCAATATCCTCATTCATCTGTTGGGACCCATTATGCTTTAGTGATAGTCTTCGCCACCCATGGTCTACTTCATTCATTATCTTTCCCAGCTGCACATCGCAGCATCCATCTTATCTAATTCAACCTGTCTCCAGGCACACACATTCACAAATATACACACACAAGCACATACACACACCCCGCCAGAAATACAACAGGAAGCACAAGTGTCTAACACATAAGAACATTAGAAACTAAAGGTTAAGGATTGATTGGCATAGCTCCTGATCAGTTGAGGTCCCTTCTGATTCTGCCTTCTTAACTTACAGAAGCTTGTTAATGAGTATTCATATGGTTTTCTGTTGCAGAAATGCTATAGAATTGTGAAGTTATGATGTATCAAGTTATGAGGTAACTACAAAGATGTAAATTCTAGGGATAATGAAATAGATACACTGCTGTCTTTCAAATGACTTTGTATGGTTGCTTTTGGGGGATGAATCTTGATATATAACACAATTACAATTATTGTACAACTGTGCAACTACTTGAATAAAAGGAGAATAATTGGAAAACAATAATAATTTATCCTTTAATAATCACTCATGGGTGAATTTGTTCTCTACAATTAACCCATCAAGGATGAACCATGAGCAGTAAGCTACCATCCACCAGAGGAACAGTTAGGGGTTCAGTGTCTTGCTCAACAACACTCTGACACACAAGGTGGAGCCGGGAATTGAACCAGGATCGTTCAGTTCAAAAGATGATTGCTCTGCCTCCGGTGTCATCCTTCCCCCAGAATCCAAAATAATGGATTCATGTGCTGCTCAAAATTGTAGGCAACCAAGCCACTGTTCTGAAAACTGTTAAACTGTGTTCACTGCAATCTCAAAGTCACACTCTTAGTGTCCAGTAAAAGCCCCGTAAAGGATATGATGGACTTTATTGTACAAGAAGGAAAGTTACCCTGGGAATTCAAAGTGTTTATGGTGAATAACTATTGTTTAACCAATGGTAAAGAACAAATACATCCATTGATCAAGTCTGTCACAACCAGAAATATTTGAGCATATACTGTGGTCACAGGCTAGGATAAACAGGATACACATTCCAAACATTTTCTTTGCATAATACCTTTGTTGGCCATGCCTGACTAATTACTGTTTACCCAAAAATACCAGCCACATTTTGTTTTTCTGGTAAATTAAAATGGAAAAAAACTTTTTTCCCAAAATAACAGGTTTCCTCCACAGATTTCAATTAGAATTTCTCAAGCATTTGTATCGGTCTCAATTCAGTTTCTATGTGTATCTTCTGCCTATATCAACTGATGATTTCGGACAAGTCAATCAATCTTCGACAAGACACGAATTCCAGCAGAGCATTTTTGATTCTCTTCTAAAGACACAGTAGTTTCTAAACCACAAGAGGAACTGCTCCATGCAAAAAACATAGAAAGGAGAGAATCTGCAGTACATATATACTGTATAGTGTGGGAGTACAAGAAGTGATGTAATGCTGAAGGGTGCTTCAGATTATAGATCAATGCATAAACGAACACACACACTCATTTGAGCACCTCCACATAAATAATAAATATAAAAAAAGATGTCTCATCCATCTAAACAGTCCCTTATGACAGATACTGTACTGAGGATTAACACGTTGGTACATTTCCTTCCTGCTGGGTGGCATAAGCTACATGCTACACAACCACAGCTCAGGCTGTCAGAATGTTTGCCCAAACACTATGGATGACAAAACATCATCCATTTTCATTTTTAATAGGATTAACTATGTGGAACAGAAAATAAATGAATAATACACACAGTGTGGTAGTCGATGGTCATGGATGGTTATGAGCATGTGCCAAATAAATGACCTTTATTTGACTCTCCAGACAAAGGTCAAGATTGGTCATATCTCATGAACTAATTCCATAAACTTAATGCTGTTTCTCAAAAACGTAGCATCTTCAGCTCATTTCATTTTAGCATTGACAAGCCTAATCCCTCTTAGCTATTCATGCAGATTAGTAGCTTTCATAAGATTCAACATCACTCAGTTTCCCTCAGTCTCATATTGTATTTGGAAGATAAGCTGTAGTTCATTCAAATGCAACAAGAAGCTGGGATAAAAACATACCATCACTATTCAGGGTGTGCAGAGACGATCAACACAGGACCCCTTAGTTTGGTTCAATTCATAGGAAGAAATGTTGATGTGTCTGTGATTGGGAATAGTGATTATGGATTAAGATGATGTCCAAGAACTGTCAGTTTATTTCTCACAGTTATTGTTAAGAAAAATAATATATAGAAATATATATATCTCTATATATTTTTTCTATATATTTATATATATTTTTCTATATATATTTTCTATATCTATCTATACAGAGATAAATCTATGGATGGATGGATGGATGGATGGATGGATGGATGGATGGATGGATGGATAGATAGATAGATAGATAGATAGATAGATAGATAGATAGATAGATAGATAGATAGATAGATAGATAGATAGATAGATAGATAGATAGATAGATAGATAGATAGATAGATAGATAGATAGATAGATAGATAGATAGATAGATAGATAGATAGATAGATAGATAGATAGATGGATGGATGGATGGATGGATGGATGGATGGATGGATGGATGGATGGATGGATGGATGGATGGATGGATGGATGGATGGATGGATGGATGGATGGATGGATGGATGGATGGATGGATGGATGGATGGATAGATAGATAGATAGATAGATAGATAGATAGATAGATAGATAGATAGATAGATAGATAGATAGATAGATAGATAGATAGATAGATAGATTTTTCTCTTAACAATAACTCTGAGAAATAAACTAACTTTTTTTGCTTTAAGATGAAAAAAAAAGATGAAAATACCTCAAACACTTACACAGACTATTCTGATCTCTTCGTTTGTCAGACAGCACTTAAGTAGAAGGCCAGACAAAGGCTACCACCTCAGGAGATGCACCGGTTCTGCAGAAGAGGTTATTTACCTCATGATAGCCTGCTGCTCTCAGTTCTGTCTAACCCTCTGAATGTTTCACGAGGGCAAGGACATTTCAACTGATTACACAAAAAACAATCTGGTGGGGTAACCGTTTGTGGAAGAAGTTGTTGCTTGAAAGTTCAGAGAAAGGTCTGAATTTCTTGGGTTTTTTAAAGTCTGCTATCATATCAACATGTAAATTCATGTAGTCCTAATCTCCTTAACAGTTGGTAATTTTTATCTTCGCTTCACCCCATTAGCTTTTTCCTTTCAATTCTGAAAGATAAGGTGAAGATTAAAACTGAGGAAAATATAGTAAATTTGGAGTGTATTTAATGGCCATTATATTTTGAAACTATTTAGTGTAGATTATTGTAAACTATACAGCACTTTGGACATTAAACAAGAATATCAATTTACAAGCAATAGATAATGTTATTGATTTATTATTTTTTTACTAATTTACACATACCTTTTCCAAAGGAAAGAAAAGTGAATTAGCATGTCATTAGTAAAACTTAAGTTATCACACTAATTTGATCAGCAAGAAATTACCTAAGAGTCTGCAGACAGACAAAAAGACAGACAGACAGACAGTTATATAGATAGAGCCAGAAAATTATTGAGAAAACATTTTACATGTATAACTTGAGTTGGTAATAATACCACTACTTTTGAGGTACGTTCATGATGAATGACACCCATCAAATGTATTCTGCAGTTGTCTTTCATATGTATAAGCGTCGCTCTGCTTTTATACAATAAATATATCATGACCGGCATGAAACTCAACAGGGGGGAGGGTGGCGAGTATGGCGATGAAGGATTTGCAAGGTTGCTGAGAAATGAGCTACTCTGTGTTTTGGAAACATGGAAGCAATGGAATAAAAGTAGAATTAATTATTAGTATGGGGACACACACGAGTATGTCATTCTCATACAGTACAAAATATTGGTATTTAACATAATAATAATAATAGTAATGATCATTATTGTTATAATAATTATTATTATTGTCATTATCATATAAAAAGCTAGTGGCATGTATTATATAATTGTTATTATAATTTCAGTTTGGTTACTTATTTTCCAACTGTTGCAATAATGTAGTAGAAAAAAATGAAGACCAACTTTCTTGGGTAGCCACTTTGAAACAAATGTGCCCCTTTTTGCACCACAGCAGGTAGTCTGTGAGGCAATGGCAGCCTCATGGCGGCACAGGCCAGTGTCTCCCTGAGCTGGTACCAAGCCGGATAAATGCAGAGGGTTACATCAGGAAAGTGTCTGCAAAGAGGCTGTAGGTGAGAACATAGCCCAACAGCATAGGATGGTGGTTTGTAGGATGGATGGAAGGTTTATAGAATAGGAAACCAGAGGGACAGATGGTGTTAGACTTTGCAAAAAGGATGGAAATGGCTGTGGTGAACACTTTTTCCCAGAAAAGACAGGAACATAGGGTAACTTTATAAGTAGCTGTTGGTGAGAGCGTAGCCGTAGCCATCGGATGGTGGTTTGTAGGATGACTCTGGTGACAAAGATCAAGAGGACAAAGGCAGAGCAGAGGAAAAAGTGGTAGAAACTGAAAAGGGAGGAGCGTTGCATGGCTTTCAGGGACGAGTTGAGAAAGGCTCTGAGCTGTCAGGGAGAGCTTGCAGATGTTTGGACAACTACAGCTAGTGTTATCAGGGAGACAGGTAGGAATGACATCTGGAAGGAAAGTAGATAAGGAGACTTGGTGGTGGAATGAGGAAGTGCAGGAGTATATACAGGGAAAGCGATTAGCAAAGAAGAAGTGGGACACTGAGAGGACTGAAGAGAACAGACAGGAGTACAGAGCGATACAACGTAAGGTAAAGATAGAGATAGCAAAGGCTAAACGAAGGGAATATGATGACTTGTATGCTCGGTTCAACAGTAAGGAGGGGGAGAATGATCTACACAGGTTGGTGAAACAGAGAAATAACGATGAAGAGGATGCACAACAGGTCTCGGCGATTCCAGATAGTGAGGAAAATGTACTAACATATGCTAGAAGAGTAATGGGAAGATGGAAAGAGTACTTTGAAGAGCTGATGAATGTGGAAAATGAAAGAGAGGAAAGGGTAGAAGAAGAGACTATTGTGGACAACAAAGTAGCACAGATTATTAAAAGTGAAGTGAGGAAGGCATTGAAGAGGATGAAGAGTCTGCAGGCAGTTAGTCCTGATGATATACCCGTGGAGGTGTGGGAGGGTATAGGAGAGGCAGCAGTAGAGTTTCTGACTTGCTTATTGAACAGGCTCTTAGAGAGTGAGAGGATGCCTGACAAATGGAGCCAAATTGTGATAGTGCCAATTTTTAAGAATGTGGGGATGTGCAGAATTGTGGCAACTATAGAGGGCTAAAGTTGATAAGCCACACAATGAGGTAATGGTAAAAAGTAGTGGAAACTCGACAGAGCAGAAGTCAGCATTTGTGAACAGCAGTATGGCTTCATGCCTGGAAAGAGTACTACAGATGCAGTATTTGCTTTGGGAATGCTAAGAGAAGTACAGAGAAGACCAGAGGGAGCTGAATTGGGTTTTTGTAGACCTAGAAAAAGCATATGACATGATGCCAAGAGAGGAACTCTGGTATTGCATGAGGAAGTCTATAATGGCAGAGAAGTATGTTAAACTGGTGCAGTACATATATGCTAACTGTGAGACAGTGGTGCGGTGTGCTGTAGGGGTAACAGAGAAGTTCAAGGTAGAGGTGGGACTTTATCAGGGATCAGCTCTGAGCCCCTTCTTGTTTGCAGTAGTGATGGACAGGCTGACAGATGAGGCTAGACAGGAATCTCCATGGACCATGATATTTGCAGATGACATTGTGATCTGCAGTGACAACAGAGACTTGGTTGAAGAAAATCTAGAGAGGTGGAGGTATGTGCTGGAAAGGAGAGAAATGGAAGTTAGTCACAGAAAGACAGAGTTTATGTGTGTGAATGAGAGGAACTCGGATGGAACAATGAGGCTACAGGGAGTGGAGATCAAGAAGTTGGGAGACACTCATGTTTGATGTTTTGGAGAGAAGGTATGAGAATCGAGACTGAGATGGTTCGGTCATGAATAGAGGAGGGATAGTGAATGTATTGGTAGGCAGATGTTGGAATTGGAGCTGCCAGGCAGGAGGTCTCGAGGAAGACCAAGGAGAAGATTTATGGATGTAGTGAGAGAGGATTTGAAGGTAGTTGGGGTGAGAGAGGGGGATACAGAGAATAGGGTAAAATGGAGAAGGTTGATTCACTGTGGCGACCGCTGAATGTAAAAGCCGAAAGGAGAAGAGGAAGAAGCAGGTATTCTGTGAGGCAATTTCTCTCTCACCTGACAAGTCATTCCAGAATTCTGTTCATGCTGTAGACATCTATTCTGCTATGCACACTGATATTTCATTAAATTCTACATTTGTCAATAGCTGTGGAAGGCTAAGGGTCTTCTAATTTCAAAATTAATATGTAATGTAACAATGTAAGCCATCTTTAAGATTGCAGTTACAGATTATATTACAAGTGTATTGTTTTGATTGTACAATTAAACCATGCCCCCAGTGTGGTGCTTTACAGTTTTCAGGCACTGTTGATATGAACCATTACTTTGGCTTTCATATATGCATTTAAACATAAAAACTATCGGTGCTGTCAAGGTTGGAATAAGGCAAAAATTCCTCCAAAGCACAAGCTTGAGTGTTTCGTCTCGAAAGGACAAAGAAACTCACCAGAGTAATCTCCCCTGATTTTTACTGGGGTCAGCTGATGGGTCTCAAATATTTGTAGCTCTAAAGAAAACAAATAACCATATTATGTTGAACTTCTGAGTAAGCCAAAGTTCTGTCAATATTAGTTTTAATATTTCCATCACCTTGAACTGTAGCCCTGTAGCCAATGTTAAACTCCAATAAATAATACATTAATCTGCAGTGTTTTCTTTGCTCTGCTGAGTGCAGGAACTAAATCCACTTCTAGATTTTACAAAAGGCATGGATTTTCCATACAAGTGACTGGCTACATTATCATAACTCCTTGTAATTCCTCCTATTGAGGAAAATGTAGCTTATAATTTGTGACATCCCATAAAGCACAATGTATTTGATAGTTTCCTAAGATAAAGACATATCCCTCGATCCGATCAGTAAATATGTTGCTGAGGTATCAATAGTGGAACAGTGCAAAGACATGAGGCAACTGTCCCCATTTTTTTTTCTCTATAGATGAATATCTTCAAGTGAACCCAACAGAGCATAGCAAACTTTAGGATTTGAATCGGATAAATAGTTAATGTTTACTGAAATCATAAAAAACATAGAGAAAAGCGAAAGATGGTGTGAAATTGAAAGCAATGTATAATAATGTGAAGGAAAAAACTATGTGTCAGACACTAATTCCAATAAAAACTTTAATATGTATAGTATTCAAATGTGCATTGTGGGCTTCACACAAAGTATCAAATCATTCAAGTCATTGTTAAGTAAATTCCTTGCTACATGCCTGTTAAGATTATTACTAAGCCTGAAGTCATAAAATCTGTGACTCCCGTCTGATTGGGGTCCAAGTCATGTGACTCAAGTTTGCACTTCTGGCTGGCTCCAGGAGAATAGTTCATTAAAATGTATTCCGCTATCTGCTGCTGTGACCCTAATAGACATTTACTGAAAAATGTTACTTGTGGTGCACTTACAATTTCCCGTATCATCAAACACAGTACAAATCCTTTGAACTAAATCGTAATTAAATATGTTTCTGTCACTGAACCAAACAAATCAATAGCACACTATTGGAGTTAGGTTAGTCACTCAAATACAACAGCATCTAATCTCCCGCTATATATACTTAAATCACAACACCTACAGTGTCTCTCCTGTTGCCTGTAAAGAAGGGAGAGAGGATTGAATTGTGCAATAACTTGGAGAATCGATTTGTATGGTGGGGGAGGGTTATTCACTGGGGACTGCCGTCTAATGATTTACGATTTTCAGGATGAATTTTTCTATTCTTGCCAACAAATGATGCTGCGCCCTATCTTCATGGTGACGCTTGATTTATCTTCCAGCAGCCACCTCTGGGAATTTCAGACCTGTAGGCTCAATTTAAGCAAAGCCACATTCCAGGAAAGATATTGGGGATTTGGTCATATTCTTTTACAGGCAAACTCATATGAATATTAATGCATCACTGAAAAAAAATGAAAATTAGACATGCAAAGTGTGATGTAAGAATTCCCATAGCTGAGTATTTGTGGTTAAACTGGCATTGTTACAAGCTGTTTTGTTTTTGTCCAAAGATATATAGATGTTCCATGTATTACTTCTGTGGCACAAAGGAATCCATTCAGGAATATTCTAGTGACAGGTTCCATTAAATGCTGACCAGGGTTAGCCTTTGAACCGCTCCTGCTGAGATGGTGAGCCCATCTCAAGAGCATTTCTGCCAGCATTAGATTCTTCAGTTAGATACCCAGTGGTGCCACTGCTGTGGTGGTCCTCAAATGAATAGACAGGGAATAAAACGAGAGCAGTCAAATTGCTACTGGTATGAGGTTAATGTGTGTTCTGGAAAGATAAATTCTAAGTTTTTCTGAAGAAAGCCTGCAAAACTACAATGACTGAAATAACACTGAAAAAGAACCACGTTTTTAAAACTTGGTGTACGATCCACAAAAAAATCAATGAATATCAATCACCCCACAAACCCCTTCCCATGCGGTAGCAGTCACCATGGTAACTTCCTATGTCAAACATATGTGGCATGTGCTTCT
Organism: Fistularia commersonii; assembly: GCF_037954325.1. NCBI lineage: Eukaryota > Metazoa > Chordata > Actinopteri > Syngnathiformes > Fistulariidae > Fistularia > Fistularia commersonii. The sequence continues at coordinate 7,830,163 of NC_141302.1, forward strand.
AGCAATTTCCATCTTCAAAGTCCCCCCCCACACACACACATATTCCCCCATCCCTTTTTTTTTTTTAACCAAAAAAAAAGCCTTAGACTGCAACACCCTACAAACGGTCATCCATAGAGCTTCAGTTCCAGGGGGTCTTGGGCTGCTAATTATCTCATGAAGCAAAGGGAATGAAGAGCCATCTACCCGTCTGATATAAGGTTGTTTGTTCAGCAGTAAATACACCTCTCATTGCAAAAGTAAAAGCAAAAATGTGAATGAACAGGGTTTTGCACAAGTGTAAACAACTTCTTAAAATGTGAGCATTGCCTCCTTCTTAGTGGTCCATATGTCCAAAATTGCCGCCCTTGTTGCCATGAAGAGAAGTGACTTGGCAAAGCGTATGACAATCAAATATTCCTGTGTTGACCGATCAATGACAGCCACCTACTGACCTTTCTTATTCACATCTCAATAATGTAAGACGAGCAGGGGTTTTGAGTAACCTCAGTGTTCAATAAAGGAGAGGTCAAGTGTCAGTAGCTCGGCGATGGTCCAGGTTTACACATTAGCATGCTGAAAATCACCACAGGTCTCAAGATATCGTCATGAAGGATGCATTGTTGGGATTAAAAGCTTAGGCTTGACTGAACTCTCCTCCCTGCTCTTTGTCAATGTGTGCAGGGTGCTGTCAGTCATGACGCAAGTCAAAAAGGACAGTAATTTACTGGCCCATGAAAATACTAATGTGTTGCAAAAAATGCTTTAGGCCCAAGTTTAAATCTTTCTTTTATTTCTCAGATGATTTTTAACTGAGTTAATCAATTGACTGGTCTTTCAAGACCTTAAAACACTTGATAGCCTTAACTTTATATTTTCTTGTATTTCTTATTCTCCCTCCTTCCTACTATTATCTATTATTGTTATGTTTACTTGAAACTCTGGCACAACAATTTCCTTTGGGATAAATAATGTTGTTCTTATCTTATCTTATCTTATTGATTTGTCAGCTGGCTACTTAGCTAATGCTGTCCTAAAATGATCTAAATATTCAGGCTTTCCTACCCTTTCCGGGAAATTTTCATTCATAATGTAGAAGATCTAACCAAATGGGTCATGCCCGAATCCTAATAAGTTCCTCTTGGTTAGGACTTGCTGAGAGGTGGTCAGACTTTATTTGGTCTGCAGCTTTTGATTATTTTGGAAATTAAAATTTTGACCAATTATTTCAGCTGAACAACAATTGTGCTTACAAATAAGAATTATTGATTTTATGAAATTTCAATTCTAAAACGCTTTAGTCCATATTAAAGTTCCCATTTCAGTTTGGAAGTAATAAATTATATAACTCAAATGTCATCCAACTGCAGTTTATTAGATTTCATGATGGCCTTGCTCAAAATTTAATTCAAAAAAATCTCTTTACAGAAACTAGGTGTGGGTTTTAGACTGAGACAGAGTTTTTGTTTGTGACTCAAGGAGTGCAAATGAAATGAACAAGTTGGAACTAAAAGCATTAAGCCTGATGGAGATCTTCTACTTTTCTGTGGTGTTAGATCACAATGCATTCCTTGTATTTGCCCTCTAATAACCTCCCTGTCACCTTGAATTTGTGAAGGAAGAGAGGAAACATTTCTGTCTTCTAACTTGTCTTGCATCTCACCAGGTCTTCTGAGATACAGCCTGAAGAAAAGAAGTCACATTCAGTGGGTGAAAAGCAATCCAGGGTTTGTCATCCCGTTTCTGCTTGGCTTGTTTCGCAGCTTGGATATGTAATTTGTGTATTTGCTGTCAACATCTGTTAGGGACAGATTTTTTTTCCAGACTCAAAAAAGGACAGATATTTGAAACATACTTTTTGGTGTTGAACTTTACAAAAAAACATGTTATTCTCTTCTAATTCAATCGTCTGTGGTCAATCATCTCTTCAGTCCTGAGACTCATCTCACACAGCAGGATTACTTGGAAAGTAACTTTGGGCTTAACCTTCACTGTTTCTCACAAAGGCATCTCAAGTTCAAACCAAGCTCTGTTGCCATGGTTCCTAAAGCCAAAAACCAAACCTCCATAGAACATTTTTGTCCAGGCTCGTGAATAAATAAGTGAAAAAAGACTACCTCCCCAGCAATCGATTGTGAGGAAAAATGGAGCCCCCCTTTTGTATAGAGTCCCAACAGAGACAAGAAAGCTGCATTCACATTGAAGTGAAAAGGAGGTCATGCTTTCCGTCAAAGCAGTTAGACAGAAAAATGACAATATCACTGACAAAATTACTATTAGGGTAAGAGTAGAAAAATAATATGAATGTAACACTTCATTTGTGTTTATCACCGATACGTTACATCTAAGTGTCATAACAATAATTTGATATGTAGTTGTGAATTTAAGAGTTGCTTATTGTATGATAATTCCCTCTAAGCCATAATTTAATCAGATTATTTTATCATATGCATGAATTAGTTGAGTTTTTTTTAAAACATATTAGAATTTTTTAATATTGCTGATGTACCAAGCAAACTACACAAAATCAATTTTCTTACCACATCTGATATCAAATAAAATGGCAATGACAGATTGTTATTTTTGAACATCTTAGTACCTTTATACTTGATGCCAAAGTAAGCCAGATGTTCAAAATTTAAAACCTCGGACAGAAGTCAAAACACTTGTACTGTGAGGAAATAATTAGGTTATAAAGGGGTAATAAAGAGGTAATAAAATGCCTTTTTTGACCATTAAGACAATGTCTTATCAAGAGTCTTACGGAGGTAAACTTACATTCGAATCCCACAACTAACCACATAAGAGCAGATAGTCAAGCTTATGGTCAACAGCAATGTTAATTACAGTAATGGTCGTAAAGTAATTTCAATCAACTTTTCAAGGTGGCACAAGAATCCTGGTTGTATGATGACAGTACAAACATGCAATCAGGAAAAGGGTGCAGTTACAGATGAATCACCTTTTATGTCAGCTGCAAGCCTCTCAGTAATCATCCAGCAATGAAAACAATCTTCATTTGCCCCCTTTCCTCCAAAACATCATTTTCTCACAAGAGCAGATATCAAGCAGACCATCAATATGAGCTGCAGGGATCTATATTACCTGGGGTAAAGTTGGCATGAAGTATGCAATATTAATCAAATTCCTTCACATAGCATGTTTTATTTGGGATGTTTTTATGTATACAACTTGTGAAGTCATATTGTATGTTATGCTCTCCTATGAATATAATCTTGAAAACTCGAAATCCCATTTAAAAGAGGACAAAAAGGTCCTGTAATTTGTTGGAGACAGGAAGAATTCATATAAACCAAAATAAATATATCATGATTACATATTGCATATGAATATATTATAATTACATATTATACACACACACATACACACACACACACGTATATGTTCACTCACTAACATATACGCACACCCATATACATGCAGTGAAATTTGGTTCAATGTTCTAATCTTTCCATCTGCCACAAAGTGGGGAAACATAAAGGTATCAGAAAACGTAAAAATCAAATCTGCAAAAAATCAAATCTGCAGCAAATAAATTATGTTGCATTCAAATAAATTCCACTTTAATCTCAGTGAGAACCTCATCTGTCATACCTCAAGCTGTCATATAGTTTATCAACTGAAAAATAAATGTATGAAGGGTTTTTTTTTCCCCTTTCTTTTTTCCCCTTTCTTCAACCATGACATCAGCCTTCAAGTTGGATCATAAAATAATCAAGCCTCTCAATCCATGAGAAACAAAACCTGAATTAGGACCTGCTTAACCACAACGCAGAATGACTTTGCTTACAATTCTGCCCTGACGAAATATCCATTCAAATGCTGCACAACATCCAACAAAGCCATTTACTTCCCATTGTCAGCACCCCTAAATACCCTATGGCCTATCCGAGCACCCTCAGAAGACCCTCTAATTCTATATACACAGCAGTTTTGAACATAGTCTTAGGAAATGGTGAGTGGGATGGCAATCCTTTATGGTGGAGCATTTCAGTCTGGCAGCTATAAGCACATTTCTTAAAATCACTCCATAGTAAGGAACAACCACGCTCTACCGGCTGAGTGGGCCATTGAAGGAATAAAGACTCATGAATAAGAATGGAGCAAAGGGCAAGTGAGAAGTTTCTCACTGTGTAATATTGACAAGCCTCCCAAGTTAGAAAATAGTCCAGCATAATCAGCTTTCACTAGAAAGTCTGTGGCTAGAAGAAGACTACACCCAAGACAAAGATGGAGCTCTGAAGAGCGAGAGGTATGTGCCATTGAGAGAATGTCTCAACCAGACTGGGTAAATGTATGGATGAGTCAATCTTTTTGTTTCATCTCTGTATCCTAACTAATTTTGAATGTCAGCATTTTTAATTCAACATGTTGCTTTGTTTTGATTTTTCTAAAAAAAAAAAAATTAAATATGACTTTTTATACTTTTATTTCTGCATTTGAAAACCTTCAATCATAAATGAAGTCTACATCACAGATGAGGCTGTATTTTCAAACAAACCCAAACAGACAGTAATTGATGCACTTGCAAAATGTCTAAAAAGGCAAAAAGAAAAAAAAAAGAACACAACAAGTAATCCTGCTTTGCAGAATTAACTTCCTCGGTGGAGACTTTTGTCATAAAAATGAACGCTTGGCCTTCTGCTGTACTTGACCTATCTGACACCTAACTCATAACGGGCTTGACAGCTAAAACCTTCAGGTCTCAACAGTGGGGACAATTTAAGGCATTATTTTATTTATTTTTTTTATTTATTTTATTTTTTCAAAAAACTGGACATGAAAGATGATTAGGCATGAGTTGAGACTAGCCCTTAAGGAGTCAGCATTGAATTGGAAATTGTATTTTATGGAAATAAGACCTGGCTTTTCAGTAGATCAGTGATCATAGTGTGATCATATGTCATAGTGCTCATATGATAAAAATACATTTGAAAGAAAAAAATCGGTGCCAATGAAACAATAAAGGGCAACTGTTTGTGAGGTGACCTCTAAATTGAATAAATGGGGATTGCATGTTAAAATTGTCCTTGTGATAAAGTAAGTCAATGTCTGTAAATGGTATTTTTGCCAGTCATTGCAAGAAAAAAAGGATCCAAAGTTACAATTATCTTTTGCTATGAACTCAAAAACGCAGTATGAGTCATGACCTTTATCAAAGGTCCCAAACCCACAAATGTAAACGTGTCAATATGAATTGCTTGGCTTGTTTTGACTTCCAAGAAAAAAAGGAAAAAGAAACATGCAAATGTATACTAAATAAAATATTACTAGTTAGTAATTTGCTTATAGGTTTTATATACATTTTTTATAAAGTTTTGTGTTCATGCAGGAATGATGACTGCATGTATGTTGTATCACAACATAAAAAAAATGTACCAGTAAAAAAATTCATCAAAACTCAAAAGGAGTTTTGTCAACTTTAAAAACAGTAAGTAAAACAACTATTTTCTAATCTAGAAATGATAAATACAATCAAATGGCATCCAAAATAGGCATTCAACTGAAGTTACACAGCATTGGCCTATATATTGTTACCCCTTTTGCAGCTCTCTCACATACACCACACACAGTGATTTTAGATTGTGTCTCCACATTCATGTCAAGTTTGAGTCCATTAGATAAAGAAAAAAAGGTGCTGTGACAAAGACACTGTGAAAAAGAGAAACATTAGACAAAATAAAAGAGACAGTCATTGTAGAAAAGAAGTGCTAAGGAGAGCAAAGGGGATTGTGAGTCAAACAGTAATTGAGAAGACAAGGGAAGAGACATGGATAGGGGAAAATAGCAGCATTAAGAGAGGTACAAAGTCTCTTTGTAATGTTAGGCTGAGTGACGACTCGAGGCTCCCCAGCTGCGCAGTTTGAGCCATCCATCATTTTGGTGGCTTTGCAGCACCTCATCGCTGCCTCAACCCTTGAAGATGTGTCATTTTAAAGCAACGTTCAATCCCTACCAAGCCAAAAGACAAATAATAGTCTTCACATTGACACAAAAACAGAGTAATCACACATTTTTCAATATCAAGGAAAAATATTAGAACTGCAGAGTGGTGAAAAATAGAAAAAATATGACCTTTTATTGTCAAACCTGAAAGCCCAACAACAAGCAGCACTGTGAATTGTGATGACAATCAAAAAGCAGTGACGACATAAATGACTAAATTTAAAAAAAAAAAAAACAATTCCATCTGAAAAAACAAGACTGTAAAAAATGGTTAACAAAAGTTATTTCAGAAGCTGTGAATTATTGAAGGTCACTTCATAAAAACACACAAAGCTAATGCTCTTCCAGAGATGGGATGCCTGACTGACACGGGTCTTCTGAAGCCATTATGTCTAAAAGATTGTCTCACTGGCATAAAAAAGAATTAATGACATGAAAGTTTATTGCAGGTGACCACCTGTACACTAAATCCCACAGTCCGAACTCTGTCCTAACCAACTCAGATTGCTGTAGGGACCCACTGGTTCAACCAACTACTACCACATATTTAAATTGCTTGAAGGATTTTGCTACATAAACTGCTCGAACAAGTTATGATTAAACATCTAGGTCTTGCAATACAGGTTAATCCAATTTTTATTATTGTTCAGTGCAATAGCACAATATAAAACTAAATGGTATGGCGATAAATGATCATATTCCTGACCAGGTCATACATTTTAATACATTTACATTACATTTACATTTCATTTAAAAGTTCTGCATATCACAGTGATGATTGACAAAACCTGCTACCCCCAAAGGAGAGCTGAGTACAGACTCTCCTCACGAGGTAGAATAAAAATACTTTTTGTTTGGGGGTTCAAAGCAGCAAAGCAAAAAACTAAAAGCATTCAATTTTTTCATGAGGAGATGTTAGGATGCTGTTGGATTCATTTATATTAGATACATTTTGGATAAAGCTAAAGTTTTGCATCTGCAGCACAACGATCCAAGAATAACTTTTAGTAAGTTATAATATGCTATATTTGCAGCAATGGCACAGCTGTTACTAAAAAATACAAATGGATATTATCCTAAAGCATGCATGGATGGCTATGTCCACAGAACATCATGGATTTTTCTTCTCTCTCGAAGGTAAATATTCCTCTTTTAAATTCAATCAAAAGCGATGCACATAATTCTGCTGCATAACATTACAATGCAATTTAAATGCATTTCCAGAGATTATGAATAACCTGATAGTCTTGCAAAAAGAGTTCAAAGGATGACTCATGCAGCTTTTTCCCCTGGCAACCCTCGGTTTTTGGATGAGGATATGAAGAGAGGACTTGTGGGAAAAACACAGATAGTTCAGTGATTTGTAGATGAAGAATTTTTAAATTGTCTTAAGAGTTTTTACTTTGAACTATGGAGTGTTCAATAAATCAACCCTCCACGGTAAATCTTGAGTGTTTGTATTACATGAACTGGGAGAATCCATTGTCTGGCAGTGTGACTATTGATTCAATGCAAATTGCAACATTCTCAATTGTACACCAGTTAGAAGGCACTGGGTGTGACATGCATCAAACATCCCCTGATATGATTTAATGTGACACTATATTTCTCTCTCATATATATAAGTATATATGATGTGTGTGTGTGTGTGTGTGTGTGTGTGTGTGTGTGTGTGTGTGTGTATGTGTGTGTGTGTACTGTAAAAAAAACATGAGCTGGGTCTCAGCTGAAGGGTCTCAGCCAAATCTTAATGTGAACAATTTGATCAACTTAGCAACCAGTTTTAAAAAAGGAGGTAAATATGAGGCCTAAATACACTCTGGAAAATTTCAAAAGCAATCACGGAAAAATTAGAGTAAAAGGATTACATTACCATGGACGGTATGGTTGGTCTGATTATGAACCTAGCATGGCTGACTGCACGTTCATAGCATGGAGGAATATTCCTGGTATATTCATGAAAATTTCAGCTCTGTACCAAACCTGCTGAGTTCAAGAAGTACCTTCATCTGCAAATGAATATGCTTGAAATAATGTGTAAGCGTCTAACAAAGTGAATTTTTAATAGGGAGGTAGGTAAGCTCCACTGGGTTCAAATCAATAGAACAGTTAAGCCTGTTAAATTTACAGAGCTTCCAGCAGACAATTCTGTGTGATGACTCTTTATGATCTTTTCGGTCAGATGCTCTTTTTAATAAAGTACTCTCTCTTGACTCTGTCAGATGTTAATCAGAAGAATGCCTTCCGGGAAAAGTATTATGACATAGTGATGAATAAGGAGATATGAGAGTCACACAAAGATTTGGTATTCATTCTGAGTAATGATTCAGCATGAACGGACACTTTGTTTTCCTTCTTTTTTTTTTTCTTTAACTTAATGGAGCAACAATGACTAGCCAGTATGATTATCAGTGTTTAGCTGTAGAGTAGAAGTTTCAAGCTTCAATGTTTGAGACATAAAATGAGGACTTTGTGCTTTGGGCCGAAGGAAAGAGACGGAGTAGTAGGCATCAAATGTGTCCGTTGCCTCTTTTCACCTGCCAATTAAACAAGGAGGCAGCACTATAAAAAGATGGACAAAAGACTATGGAGAGAAAAGAAGGGCAAATATCAGATGAGGAAAAGAAATATCCTACTTGGCCCTTTGCACTCTGACTTACCCGCTCCTGTCTGATTTAGCCTTTTCTTTACTGTCTGGACTCATCCAAGTGAAACTCAACCCCCTAAGCTGACAAATGGACTAAGTCCTCCTACTCACTTTTTTATCACATTATAAAACTCCATGTTTAGTTGGCCACCACAGTAACAGCTGTAAATTTGACACAAAAGGAACCTATTACCAGATCGACACATCCTAAGGGCAATATGAAGGGAGCTTTGAATAACAACAGCACAGAAAACTCAAAAACTTCTGGCTTCTTTGGCAACGCACTCTACTTGTAGAGGCATAATAAAGTCTTTGGGGCATTCAGTTGAGAATCAAAAGAAGGATACCGCTACGGTTGATTCAAACCACGATCTTGGTTAGGCTCAATCCGCTCCCCCTTTTATCTCGATTTCCTGAGAGATACCGATCCAATTCGTACAGGCTCATGTCCTTCAACATTTCCCATTTGCCAGCCCTGGTTTCCTTTTCTGTCTAATCATCATAGTGTCTTATGGTTGTATCAGGAGACCGCAGGCTGCCCGGAGGTTGACTGGAAATGTTGCCCAGTTGAAATTTACAACAACAAGTAATAGACCAAAATTGAATGATGCATGTTCTTATCAAAGACAATTGTAAACCAGGGGAAGAAAGGAAGGAAGGAAGGAAGGGAGGAAAAAAAAAATGAAAGGATAATGGATTCAGGTGATGTCATGGAAATACAGCACAGGGGATACTACATTGTGTGAAAAAATAAATGTTTTATTTCAAAAGTTCTTCATGAAAAGACAGCTAGAGGCGAGAGGGGAAAAAACAGTAACAGATGGAAACTTGCCTTAATAGTCCCACAGCAGTAAAGAGAAATGTTATGTTTATCAGTTTTCATGTTGGAAATAATACTCTTCTTTATCATCATGTTGTGCCAGAGCAATTATAATACCCTTTGCATATTAATGTTGGCTGCAAAGGCATCCCCTATTTATTTGTTCATATTGTAAAAAGGCTGTTGCTCCATGCTGTGCTCATTGCTCATGTTTTTGTTCAGTAATTGTAAATTCCTCAGCAAATAATTGTATCATGCATAAGAGCTTCTAACCCAGAGAAAGCCAGAGAAACCAACAGGTCCTGCAAAACAATATATAACAAAACCAAAAGACTTAAAGTCCACTGCATGACTTGTTTTAAAATATGGCCTTATAATAGTCTATTACAATGTTCAATACAAGGATTGAAATGTATATATTTACATTAGATTTTTACATTAGCATTTGGGATGGCCAGTTGGTTGAAAATTCATATAAAATATTAAATATATTCATATATAAAAGATAAAAGTGAGTGGATCCCTCCATTTAATTTTTACAAACCTCCTTTTATTGCAATTTACCTAATAAAACATACTATACAGCAGCAGAGTGTTATATCTGTACTTTACAACATTAGCCTTACATTACTTTATCTGCTGTGCTTCTGTTGGTAATTTAAATATTCAAATGCAAAAATAAGGGAGTGCACTTGTGAGAGTTCTTTGGGTTTCATGCATGAACAATGCTCATAGCATGATAGCTCTCTACACATAGGTGATGACTGCCGATTTTCTCATACATGACAATATATCAGAAATTTCAGATTGGGTCAGGTTAGAGAATGCAAAGATACGAGAAAGGGGAGTCAGCGTGCAGCTGCAAAAAATGTTCTTTCACTACTGAATATCATTTTTACGATTATCATACTATACGTGGCGCATAATGTAGCCTCGGGGGGCACTGGCCAGTGTCTCCCTGAGCCAGTCCCAACCCTGGATAAATGCAGAGGGTTGCGTCAGGAAGGGCATCCGGTGTAAAACTTGTGCCAAACCAAATATACAAATCAAACCTAAGAATCTCATTCTGGATCGGTTGAGACCCTGGTTGACCCTGGTTGATAATCTACAGGGTACCAGTGGAAATTGGGCTACTTTGGGTCGAAGGAAAGAAGGAAGGCGTGTTTGGCAGCAGAAAGAGAAGAGGGAAGGCAAGACTCTGGGACTGAGAGTTGAGACTTTGATGGAGGAGTTTGTGAGGAATGTTCTGGAGGTGAAAAGAATGTTGGAGAGACTTATGAGTCTTAACCTGGAAATTGAAGGTGTGATGCCGCACAGATGGGATGTGAGTGAGAGAAGAAGAAGTTCTGGAATGAGTTAGATGAAGCGATGCAGAATATCCCTAGAGATGAGAGAGTAGTGTTTGGTGCAGACTTCAATGGACATGTTGATGCAGGCAATAGAGGTGACGAGGAAGTGATGGGCAGGTTTGGAGGGTTCCTATTCCATCCAGGATAAGAACGCAGAGGGACAGATAGTGGTAGACTTTGCAAAAAGGATGGAAATGGGTGTATTAAACACTATTTTCCAAAAAAGATAGGAACATAGGGTAACTTATAAAAGTGGAGGGAGGAGCATGCAGGTAGACTACATCTTGTATATGTGAGGTAATCTGAAGGAGATCAGTGACTGCAAAGTAGTTATAGGTGAGAGCATAGTCTGACAACATAGGATGGTGGTTTGTAGGATGACTCTGATGGCAAGGAAGATCAAGAGGGCTAAAGCAGAGCAGAGGACAAAGTGGTGGACGCTGAAAAGGGAAGAGTGTTGTTTGGTTTTCAGGGAGGAGTTGAAAAAGGCTCTGAGCTGTCAGGGTGAGCTTGCAGATGATTGGACAACTACAGCTAGTGTTATCAGGGAGACAGGTAGGAGAGTATTTGGTGTATCATCTGGAAGGAAAGTAGTAAAGGAGACTTGGTGGTGGAATGAGGAAGTGCAGGAGTGTATACAGAGAAAGAGCAAATAAGAAGCAAAGAAGAAGTGGGACACTGAGGGGACTGAAGAGTACAGACAGGAGAACAGGGAGATACAGCAGAAGATAAGCAGCTTAAGCAAAGGCAAAACAAGTATGGACAGTGAGGAGGGAGGGAATGATTTATACAGGTTGGAAAAACAGAGAGATGGATGTACAGCAGGTCTGGGGGATTAAGGATAGAGAGGGAAATGTATTGATACAGTAGATGCTTGAAGAATGATGGGAGGATGGAAAGAGTACTTTGAAGAGCTGATGAATGAGGACAATGAAAGAGAGGGAAGGGTAGAAGAGGTGACTGTTGAAGACCACAAAGTAGCAGAGATTGGTAAAAAATGAAGTGAGGAAGGCATTGAAGAGGATGAAGAGCGGAAAGGCAGTTGGTCCTGGTTATATAACCTGTGGAGGTATAGAAGTGTCTGGAGAGGCAGCGGAAGAGTTTCTGACTAGATTATTCAACAGGATGTTAGAGAGTGAGAAGATGCCTGAGGAATGGAGAAGTGTGATGGTGCCCATTTTTAAGAATAAGGGGGATGTGCAGAATTGCAGCAATTATAGAGGGATTAGACTGAGAGCAAAAGTCAGCATTTGTGACCCGCAGTGGGCACTCCACCTTTTTCTGAGTACCATGGTCTCAGACTCAGAGGTCCTGATTCTCATCCCAGTCGCTTTACATTCGGCTGCGAACCGCTTCACTGAGAGCTGGAGATTATGGACTGATGAAGCCAACTGAATCACATCATCTGCAAAAATCAGAGACTTGCTCCTGTGGCCACCCCTCAACGGCCCGGCTGTGACATATGGTCCATAAAAGTTATGAACAGGATCAGTGACATAGGGCAGCCCTGGCGGAGTCCAACTCTCACCGGAAACAAATCCGACTTACAACCGGCAATGTGGACCAAGCTCCAACACTGGTCATACAGGGACCGAACAGCCCGCATGACGAGGCTTGGTACTTGATATTCCCAGAGCAACCCCCACAGGATTGCCCGCGGGACACAGTCGAATGCCTTCTCCAAATACTCAAAACTCATGTAGACTGTTTAGGCAAACTCCTGTGCCTCCTTGAGGACCCTTCTGAGGGTACGGAGCTGGTCCATTATTTTGCGACCAGGACAAAAACCACACTGCTCCTCCTGGATCCGAGGTTCAACAACCCGGGGGACCCTCCTCAGACCCTCAGAGTTTATAAGGATATTTTATAAAAAAGTCTAACTATACTCTTTTCAAATAATCTCAGTGAAGCTGTTGTGGCATGTGCAAACACAAACATACAAGACACAGGAGAATATGAGCCAGATGGCCATGCACTCAAAGGCATCCAATAACCAGACAGCTAAAGACATGTCGGTATATGTAAGCACTCAATTGTGTTTTAGGCATCTCTCTTGTTGTTTTGTGATTTAATTTGTATACATGCACAATCAAGCAGTAGTATTGATTTTTAATTCAACTATATGTTTTAAATATGACTTTTTTGACAAGGCATTCTAAATACGCTTAATATTTTGCCTCTTGATCTTTCTTACCAAATTCTGCATGGAACTCTTTGGCTAGAGATTTATATCAAGGATGCCCAAATGAAGATGGGCAAAATAAGCAAAGGGGATTTTTCAGTTAATCCTGCTCTCCTGCTAAAACAAATATCTCATCAAATCCTTCAACTCAGAAATAAGGTCAAAAGCCAAGGATAATGAGAGCTGGAACGTATGGGTAGCATCATCTGCAAAGGAGAAAGGATCCACCCATCTGCTCTCTGATTCTTATCCCTCAATCATTCTTGTCCCTTTCTCAGCACATGCTTTCATCTGATGGGAGGCAAGTCATTTATCTCTTGCATTCCAGCCCAAGTGTGCTGAAGTAAATAATGGCCCTGAAGCATTTGTTTTCCACATAAATGTCATTACACAGAAGGTTGTCAAATGTCATCTGACTCAAGGCTTACAGGTTAAAATTACAGGTTGTGCTCATCTAGTTGTTTTAATCACCCTCAAGAGGCTCACAGGGGTGAGATATTTATTATAATTTATCATTGATCTCATCTGATTAAAAAGGAAAATGTTAGTTGACAAAAAAGTTGTGTTTTATATTTGCTCAGTGAAATGTCAAGTGGGATGACAATGCAGTGGGAAGAATAAATGAGAGACAAAAGAATAGAAGGGTATGTTGGAAACAAAACACAAAAGGGCCACAGACAGATAGTTTTATGTGTTTTGCCGTGTGTATTTGAGTTGGACCTGACCCTCTATTTCTCCTTCAGGGGTCATCCACAAGCCAGCCACAATGCTATCAGCTGTCCCTTAAGGTGCCTGCTAAAATCTACTCAGATATAAGGTGATATATAGCTTTGATATAGCCAGTAATTACTAGCTGTGAAGGCCACACAGCCTTGGGGAAAGGGAAACACAAAAAGAGGAGGCAAGAGACACTGGGGTCATGATGAGAAAAAGGTCAGTCTTATTTGATAGCACAAGTGTCCAGCCTCTCCGGTGATTTCGTCGTAGGAGGGGGTTCTATGCCTATGCACGTGCTCCTCAAACAAAGATTAATGGGATACCCTTACTCCCCAAATATCCCATTGAACATTGTTTGTAAAATCACGTGCTGCCAGATGACTTTGCAGGTAATGTAAATCACCTCAAATTGTGCTAAATTAATCTGTGTTTGAATACATTTGTTGCATGATTAGGTTCCTTCTCATATATAGAGCAATACACCATATATAGATAATCATCCAAAAGATTTTGCTTCCAAGAGGCAATGCTGTTCACAGCAGAAAAAAAAAAAAAAAAAAAGAAATGGAGGGGAATGAAAGAGAGCCATTCATTTTACCCTGTCACAGCATGGTTTGAGACAACTTTCATTTTGAGTTGCATTAGAGCACTCAGACACTCAATGGCATGCCATCACTCAGGTTCAGCATGTTATTAGCTCTCATTTAAAACTCTGTAATAGAACCAAACCCCTTGCTAGAGTAGCCTGGGGGTACACCTTTGTAATTGGGCTAAGCCAGAGTTGGTTGCGTGCTGATTTAATAGCTGAATATCAGTGAAGAGGTGCTCATCAGGGCTAGGAGGTGGAGAAGGATGAGTTGTCTAAATGTGTATCGACGCCTCACGAGGCCCAGTGACATGGCTGGACGTTTGCCTGTGATGGATTCAGGCTTGGTACACAAACTAAGCCAGCAGCAGCGCAGCTCATCTTCAGACGGGATATGAATGCTAACAACTCTGCTTGCCAGTCACTATGACTTAACTGCTGCCAGCAGGACAGGCAGGTGGTACAAAGGCTACAGGAAAAAGGAAAGGGCAGAATCCTGCGGGAGGAAAATGCGATCACTGCGTAAACAAGTGTGCTAATCAGTTTTTTACTAGATTAAGGTTTTCATAAACTGCTACATCTTGAACAGTTTCTGTAAACAATTTAGAATGAAATAAGAGATTAAATGAATGTCCAATACTTGGAATGTCCTTATTTTGAGCTATACAGGAGAAGAACTATGGATACAGGGTGGATTTTAAATAGTTTCACAGGAAGCAAATTTGAAAAAAGAAAAAAAAATGAACAATATGCAAAACACAATACTGGTTTAGGGCCAGGAAAATATGAAACCAGGGAAATACAGTGATAAAAATGAAGCAGCCCGTGTAATAGCAGATTCTAGCAGAAAGAGACCCATGTTTGACTGTCTATTAAAGTTCAACATTCTTAAAGGAAAAAAAGAAAGTAAAAAAACTTAATTCAGGAACAAACTCATTTTCATTCATCATTTGCTTTTCATTTGGATTTATCAGACTTGAAATTTTCATTTGGATTTATCAGACTTGAAATGCAATATCAAGTCTGCATCTCTGCATCTCCGTGCATCTCTGTACTGCACCTTGTTTTTTGCATTGAAAAATGTAAACTGCATGTAATTTGAAATGAGTTCGAGTCACAGTGTCAGTTTTGGAAAAAAAAATAAAATGAAATGAAAAAATAAAAAAATAAAAATCAACATGGAACTTTGAGATCAGCTTGAAAATAAACCCCACCAAAGGTTCTGAAAGGATTGGTATAAATATGATAATGACTCTTTCACAAGCAGTGTAAGAAATGCCCTAGAGCAATACATCTCATAACAAAAGATACAAATAAATGAACAATAAATCAAAAAAGCTGTTAATTGAAAAAAGGAAAACAATGTTTTCTGAATTGGACAAAGTACAAACTGATACTGGG
Organism: Fistularia commersonii; assembly: GCF_037954325.1. Taxonomy (NCBI): domain Eukaryota; kingdom Metazoa; phylum Chordata; class Actinopteri; order Syngnathiformes; family Fistulariidae; genus Fistularia; species Fistularia commersonii. The sequence goes on from NC_141302.1 coordinate 7,845,811, forward strand.
TACATGTCATCCATTTCATGTATTACTAGACCATTTTGGCAAAAGATAAAAAAATATATATTATTTTGATATGACAAAAAGTGTGTATGCTACAAAATTATCAATTTAAATGTATTTAAAAACCAAACCAATTTGTTTTGTTCTTTTATTTTTCAATAAACCTGATCCTAATCATAATCACTCAGTTTTCTTCCAGATTAATACATTATCTGATTCTGATTCTAATAACTGAAACAGAAATAAATCAAATCAACATAAAATCCTTGTCCCCTTGCTTTAACCTCTGTCTTATCACAAAACTTGGAGGACTCTCACTGGCTCTCAAAAATTGATGAGTCCCGTGTTGTTCTCATTTGCTTTTGCACAATAAACTACTGATGCCTTGAAACTACGCTAACAACTTAACAGTGAAACATTTGGGGGCAGCATTTATTTGTTACTATTATTTACCTCAGATTGCAAACGTTTAGCAAAGTCACGACAGCCAGAAATAGATCTGAATCAACTCACCATACAAATACCTATTTACTGCAACTTCACAAGTTCTTCTGTCAGATTTAAGTCTTTCTGGTCTTAATCTGGGTCTATTTGGGTTTTAGTACCACTGAACACCCTGACTTGCAGCAAGAAAGAAGTCCTCTTATTCTATGTTAGTTTTATGTTCTTGACAGTAGCAGAATCCACAACAAACTAAAAAGGCCAAAGACAATTGTTTGATGAAGCCAAATCATCTATCAGGATTCTCAAATATATTCATGCCTTTCGGATGCAAAACTGAGAAAACAAAAAGAAGAGGACAAACATTAATAATGATTATCAATTAAAATAAGCTTCATCCCCAGACTGTGTGAGGGTGTTTTGACCTAAAAGGCACATGAGGACGTACTTAGACGGATATCCCAAGAAGAGGAATCTGCATTTTGCTGAAAGTCAACAAAAGCTAAAATTTGCAACAAAAGAAATAATCATTTGCAAAAAAGCTTATGACTGCTATTGATGCTTTCAGATTTGAATGTTCCCTGTGCTTTGTATCTCTAATAGATTTGTCTTTGAACCCAAGTCTTCCCAAAAGAAGATTTTTTTGTACTCGAATGATTCATTTGCTGCTCCCAAACACTGTGTCTGATGTGATAGTGGTCACAAATATGAAGCTCTAACAACAAATATTTAAGGTTTTTGTCTGGGGGAAAACTTTGAATTCCAAGTGAAAAATTGATAAATAATTTCCAAAGGAAACTAAAGTATCAAGTATATGTATATGTATATGTATATGTATATGTATATGTATATGTATTTCCGCGATGTATTACTGTGAATCACCGTACAATGCTTTTTTTGTTCCTATTTTTTAAGGTTAAAAAAATGCTGTAATTACTACAAATAATGAATAACTTACCATTTGTAAGGCTAAGGCAAAATTAAGCAATGATTTCACTTAGGCAATAAACACCTTGTCATTTTATTCATTATGTCCCCTAAATTCCATCAAAATCATACTGTGGAAACTGGACTTGATTTCTTCCCTTGAAGCCATCTCACCTCTCATCCAAGACACTTCCGTTGAGTTCAGTTCAGTTCAGTTCTTTAGAACTGAAGATGCCAGCATTAAGATTTTGGCAAGGAATAATCATGACCTGGATGACTGAGAACCTCTATAAACATCTCCCAAAAAAATCATTCATACGGTCATACCTTTGTGACATGATCTTGTAGGCATCTGGCAGGTAACACCGCGTGTTCTCCATCTGTGCCGGGTCTGCGTCACAAATCTTGTCATCGGTGCGGCCGTAGTTGGCACTCTCAATCATGATGACGTCAGTTCCTGGGCAGCGTAGTTCAATTGTGTAGCTCTCGCATGACAGCTCCCTCCTTACCACCGCCATCGGGATGGGTTTTCTACTGAAGGCTGCAAAGGAAACATGAAACTGTTGTTGACACCACCTTAGTGTTCTTCGGTTTTAACGATCCCTGAACTTACAGTTATGTTTAAGGCTGCACCTACAATGGAATAAAGAAGGTGTGGACATTGGTTGTTTTGATGTGGAGGATCAGCATATTACAGGGGTTCTTGCAAATCCAAGTTGTGGAGACAGTGAGAGACTTACACTGATCAAACATCATGAAATAAACAAGGCATTTGCATTCGGCTATGAAAAAATAAGCAGTCATTACATGCCCATTCAATGGAAAAAATAGGTGTGGATAGAAACAGGGAAAGAAAACAGTGGAGTACATCTGATGTAAATAGTCCTAACAAGAATATATTAAACATAAGTATACTTGTGTGTTTGTGAGTGAGTGAGTGAGAGAGAGAAATAGTTTGAGTGTGTTCTGAAAGATTAAATAATCTTCAGTACTGGCAGTGGTTTTAGAGGTAAAAAGCACCGTTTGACACAAAACTAAAAGTGTGTTTAGCTTAACACTGATGTTTATAGTAGAGGCAAATAGGTCCAAATGATGGAACTCTGGAGGAAGGTGTTTTCTGTCTTCTCTTGTCCACACACCCATCTGTGAAGGCTCATGCACAATCAGGCATGTGCACAACAGACTGGAGTAATTCTGTGTGTTTATGGCGATAATAAAAAATGAGCCAGAAACGTAAACATTGGCCTGAGTTACTCTGGCAGTTATAGATTTTTATAAACATCCTTTCAGACAAGTGTCTGAGTTCCAAGAGCCTGTGCTCGGTGACGTACAGCAAAGGCATTCGTTAGGAAGAACGACAGGACGAAGGGCGACAGACTGAAAGAAAAAAAAAGTTCCCCTCTAAAAGTAGGGCTTGGTGACATCTTTTGCAGCTGCCATACATTAGTTTCCCATGCTAATATGCAAACTTGAGAAAAAATAAATAAAATAAAAAAAAGAGTCATTTTGTGAGGTGGAGAAACAAAGAAGGCCCTGATTACAGCGTAATTTCATTTTGTCACACAAATCATTCAAGACCAAACCAGCACAGAAAAGTGCACTTGCCATTAAAACATCACAGATCAGAATAATTGCATTTAATTTGGTGATGAAAGCCATCCATTACATTCCTCTAAATGGAAATGTTTCTTTCAATGTCCTGAAAAGTTCTTGCCCTGATCATATCAAACTTTGTTGAAACTGACAAAAGAGGTGGAATAGGATAACATCGGATGAGAAAAGCATCGCCACTTAGATAAGTAGCGAAAAAGCAGAGTTTACAAAAGAGTTTTCCATTAGATTTACTGAGAAAATATGTGTCCTAAGTCTTGATTACTTCTCACCATGGTAGATCTACAAGCTGGACAGAGCATTTTCAACACTGAGATCTTGTTAAAAGACAGACACCATTCATGACAGCACAACCGAATGAAGCATTATAAAAGCAGCAGAGCACAAAGCTGTCAACACGGGCACCAGCAATCCCCTAATGTAAGCAAAGAAATACACGCCAATGATGTCTCGGATTACCCAGTTAGTCAACAACTATGGTGTAATTACATTTGTGCCCAGAGGCGGTGATTGATAGGGTTCATATTTCTCTCGTTCCAGAGCCTGCATCCTGCCCCACTAGCACATATCACTGTCTACCTGCACACAAGTTTGACACAGCCATTGAAAACCAAAATAGTCCTTTTGAAAGTCCATCCTCTTATCTAAGTCTGAGTGTATGACTCTCTTCATTCTGCTTTTCCTCTCAAATACTTCAGAGGAATATTTATATCCAGCCCCACAATTTCAATTTCTCCCAAATAAATCCTCTGACAAATTCATTTGAAAGTGAGAAAAAAAAAGTATTTTTTTGGAAATGTAGGTTACATTAAACACTTATAAATCACCAAACACAGAGCAAGCATTTAATTGTAACATGTTGCAATAGCATAACTTCCGAATGAATATCCAGAGATTTCAATTACTCCCCAAAAAAGGGAATCGAAAGGTCAGAAAGGAGTATGATCACTTACAAAATGTCCACTTTGGAGCTTTAGAAATCATTCCAAAGGGGAGATAGAATTATGTTTTAAAAGCAAGAGACAATTTTGCAGGTAAAAGCTAGGTTAATTCATGGTTTCCAGAGAGAAGAATGATTACCTTCTCCAAAACAGTTGGTATGGAGGTGCAGACAAAGCAACAATGACATTTAAAAGTGATAATTAGTAACAAAACAGGAGCCTTGGGGGCTTGTGATTTCATTTCATTCCCAAAGAAAGAGTGTTGTGGAGAGGAAGTTAAGGTCAACCACCACACATAATAGCAATGAGTTCATCTAAATGTGCCACCATAACTTGCACTAACAGATGTTGGGAACAAGTAATCAATTTTAATAAAATACAGGGTTGGAAACCAATTTTTCGGCTACTGGTTTAACACATAAACTGAGACATGGTAGATTATTTTCATTCAATATCCACAATTGGGTACTTGAAAAGTTATGAGATTGAAAGCTATATTTTTATGAATATTTTACAAGTTAAGAATATAAAGCAATAGGTTAGGTAAACAGTTTTATTCTTTAAGATAGTTCCAGCAAATGGAATGTTATGAGTATGTGAATAAATGCCTATTATATGGAGTAGCACCACAATTTTGTTGCATTTTGAAATGCAGTGACAATAAAAGGCAATTCTATTCTATTCTATTCTACATGTGCTTATGTGGTTTTGTAAAATTGGAGGACAGGCGAGATGTAAGAGACAGCTGCATTCAAATGGACTACATACTTGTTGAATTAATGTGACACAAATGGAAGACAAATATTTGAATTGTGAATATTGTATTTATATGAATGCATGAAAGTTTGTTTATCTTGAAGTGAGAAATAGTTCAGGCAAATTGCTCTCCCAAGTAAATTATGTTTACATATGGTTTAAGGCAACAGAAATGTCAAAGAAATTAGATTGAGCATTTAAAGAAATGCATCAATGAAACAATGTTTGATTTGAATGAATTTGAATTTGAAAGCCACATCTTGCTGAAATCAGTTAATTTTTCCACTGAATCTCAGAGCTCATCAAACCTCAAAAATGAAGCAGCAGATCCTCTTTTCACTGGAACATAATGTCTCTGTATTGTCAAATTCATGAACTGTACCCAAGATGTTCATGACAAACTGCTCAAATCCATTTGATAGCTTTTGACACTTTGACTGATGAAGCCGCTGAGCACAATTAGAATTAATCATCCTGAGAGGAGCTAGACACTACAATGAACAAATTGCATGGACAAAATCATTTGTTTTTTCCTCTTCTTGCATTCATGATGGTGGTATTTTTTCCACAGGTCAACTATCTGTAAATGTGAGTTTCAAAGCAAACTGTCCATTAAACATGGTGGGAAATTATTTCATTTTAACAAATTAACTCAGGGGGATGAACAGAAACATTCACTCTTGTACAGCACCGACATGACTAGATTAAGACTTTATTTGTTTGTTTGTTTAACTGTAGCATGGCATTGACACAAAGTTTTAATGAAAATATAAATCAATGAATTGGTGTCGACAGTAAACTTGAGGAATTATGAAGGGTGCAGCATCTTCCTTCTCTTTGTGATATAGTTCCAGTAGACACTAACCTCATGCTTGCATACATATAGGTAACATATACAAGTATCTTTCCATCACCCCATAAATGCCTGACTCATATAATGGGCTCAAATGTCATTCTGTCCAGCCAGCACTTTAATTAATATGCAGTCCATTTAATGAAGTGCATTACAAATGTAGCTAGAAACCAAAAAAAAAAAAAAAAAAAAGGAAATAAGACGCATCTTTGAGCAGGGTAATGGATTAGAAAAAAAGTTAGCATTTAGAAATTGGATATTTTAGGTTAATGGGCAATTCCAAGTTAATTTTTATCTCTTCAAAGATGAATAGTAATGTACAGATCTTTTTTTTTTTAATTATATCTCTTTTTTCTATTCTATTTCCCATTATCTATATTTAAATAGACAGTTTGTCTTTGACTCAGATTTTCATTCACTCAGTGTACTTTCCAAAGAAAGGAAATGTCTATTATTTTCACATAGTTCTAATTGATAGGAATTAAAGGGGGGAGGGGAAATTATTTTTTCAGCATCCCTTCTTTGTACAAACATGACATTTTCAAATTAAAGGGCTGAGGAAATCCATCAAAGTATATCACGCATGTTATATATAATCAGGTATGGGGGATCTGACCTCTGTAAGGGATTTTCATACAGGAGTAATGTTTCATTATTCCCATTATTGTCCTAATTTCAAGTATGATGAAAGGCAAGAGTTGCACAGAAAAAAGTGGAAATGTCATTACTTTTAACTTTCATACTTTCAGAACACGCATGCATGCATGCATGCGTTTACGAACGCATACAGGCATACACCCCCCCCCCACACACACACACATTGATTTATTTTGTTACTGTCCTGCAGCTACTCTTTAACATTTGTAATATATTAACTTTAACCAATACTTCATCATATCTGATGTCTCACCATTTCCAAGCAAACCAGCATGCCTTACTTTGTATCGGTGAGAGGCATTTTTTCGTCTGGTCTGAACCAGAGGTCCATTTGTGTAGCTGGCAGTTTATGCGGTAGCAGTTCCTCAGTTCCTGACAGTGAGCTGGGCCTTGTTCAGCTCCCATCATATTTAATATTGTTTTGCTTTTTTATTGCCCTGCCCCCGCCCCCAACCCTCCGACGCACACAAAAAGACACATGCACACACAACCACACACACATATATCCCCACCCCACACCCCCAGAAATACCACCAACATGTTGCTGCATCACTCAAGGGAGTATCCTAGCCAAGACTAATGCACCTTGGCTTCTACCTACTGTACTGCAGCTTCTGGGCTAAAGTGAGCACAATCCCTGTTACACATACACACAGGAGATGCACACTGACAAAACCTACAACTCCCTGAAGAGGCATGACTCAACATGCCCCTATAGTAACACCTGCCCTGGTAGTAATTGAGGTCAAAGAAAAGAAACAACAGGCAGATTTTCATCCTGTGTGAGGGGAAAGGGGGGTTTTCACTCTTTTCCACCCATCATCAAATGGAATTTTCTGAGAGCACACAGGAGGCTAAGAGCTTTTCCAAGTTCAGCTGTGTGAAAAGACACATTGTAGAGCCACTTCACGAATTTAAATCTCACTGGAATATGCATATTGTTTAGGTGATAACGATTATAAATTAAACTGAGAAAATCAATCAATGTGAAAAATAAACACATTAATACTTGAAGAAAGTCTACTGAACAACCTGTTGATACAATTTTTAGATCAAGAGGTATCGTATCGTATGTCCTATATTTCAGAAAACTTTTAATTTAGAATTTCAAATAAGATTTACTCAAATTCTTCATATGTGTTCTAAGAAGTAAAATATAGTCTACATAAAAGCATGTGAAAAAAGAGGTTTAAGATTTTTTTTTTTTTTTTTTTTTCTAATTGGATGTGTCCATGGTTAACTAGAGTGTTTCAAACGAAAACATTTGCCAAATGTATGCTCTTTCTGAGGCTTTTTTCAATTGAACATTGAGGTTTCATTGCTGTTGATGACAGCAGGAGGATTGTGACTTTTGTTATTGTGGGCAAAATGTTGAAATAGTATGTAATTGTAATTGTTTTAAAATCTTCATCCACATCCAGCATTTGTGGCACTGTAGCAGCCTACATTAAAGATATGGATGGGAATAAGCCCTCCGATGTCCAAATCAAAAGACACTTTAGGCGAATCTGAAATTAAGGACCTCTTTTCATGTTGTTAACATGAGAACAATGTCTGTAAATCTCTCACCCTCTCAAGTAAATTGGGAAGATACTGTACCATAAATGATTCAGACCAGCACCATGTCAGGAGCAGACAGGAATGTGTGTAGCCATTGCAAAATAGATGACATAATCTGAATATAGATACAATGGGCAACTCGTTTGATTATTATTGGAATTTTGCGGTATTCTATAACACTTATTATTTATATATTATTTTTTCAAAAAATATACCCTCCTCTGTATGATGTACTGCAGGTGTCTGTTATTTTAGGTTTTGTTTGTTTTTCATATTATGTTTTGTTTTGTTTTTTTTTTCTTTTTTAGGAATCACTATTCATCCGAACACATCAGCTAACATTCATTGCCATAGCAGCCTGTCATAGTATAAAACCTCAAAGACCTCTTTTCACAAGAGATAATGCACAAACTCATGACAGAACACCTAGAAAAATGCTCTGTGGTAATGAATGGAAAACCAGCAATATCTCTGCCTGAATGGATCCCGGAGCTCATCTTATTACAGTTGCATTAGTAGTCTTACGTTGAAAGCAAATGAATATAAACCCAGGCAACCTTGAAGCACCAGGTTAACAGCATCCAAACTATCACAAACAGATAACATTCTGCTTGGGCTGAATTTGATGTGTACCTGTTAATGGCAATGATTGTAAAAAAAATAAGTAATTTTATCTAAGATAACCTAAATCAGGTGGCGCAACAGAAACATTAGGAGCTGCACTTAACACCCCACTTATTTTTAAAAATAATCGCAAGTTGTTTGTTAATAAAGCTTGATAATGTATTTCAGCTTTCAATAAGCAAATAGGGGAAGGAGAAACAGCAACACAATTTACAAGACACAACACTCCAGTTGCAGATAAGCGAAATGTTGAGACATTGTTTTGTTTCGTTTGATGTGAAGACTGCAAGGGAATTACAGTATGGCCTTGTTTGGAGATGGAATGACAAAAGGTAAAATGAGCACTTTTAATTGATTTTCTGTTCAAGACAAAATGGGGGGTTCTTATAATGTCCTTGTATTGGCTTGTTTTATATGATTTCATCAAAAATATTGTAGAATAACCAGGGTCAATGAATTTATTGTAGTTGTTTGTGTTCCGTACTACACCATGCTCAGAAATGAAGCCAAGTAAACTTTCCTTCAATATTACCACTGTTTCTTTCCGGCAGAATATTGTCCTCGGGACAAAAATCATGAAGTCTATACCCATTACATCTCAGTACAGTAAAATTTACTTACCTAATAAACAAGAAATTATTAAAAGGAATGTACTGAACAATATGATCTTGTGCAGAACTTGTGCTCAGTCATGTTTCTAATTTAACAACACAATTTTTCATGAATTAGTCATGCAATGGAAGGCACATAAAGTAAATGATGATAATGTGCTAGCCAAAATAATTATTTTAATGACACATGCAGTCTACACTTGACAAAACTTTTCCATATCTTTCATTCATACAGTGGATGATAAAACTATTGTAATCCACCTATGCCCTTACCAAAAGGATACATGCAGTTAAATTTATATAACAGTCACATCAAGTAGGGATGGGTTGGGAAGGGACTGAAAGCATAGCTTATATACCGTAAGAACCCAAAAGGTGGAGCAATCAGATAAGCCAGGTAGAATCACCAGATAAAATACTGTCCGTATCTGTACTTAACTCCAACCCACTTCTTTTTTACCTCCCTTGTGGTTTGCTTATTCTTACACACATATATGTGTATATATATGCCCGCTTTAACTTGGTCTCCATTCACTGTTTTTTTTTTTTTTTCTCCCAAGAGGATACTGCTACCTGCACATACACCAATACATTCATAGATACCAATTTTAAATCAGACACACTACTCGTGTTAAACTTCCCACCTGCAAGAGGCACAGCTTTACTGGTAAGGGTGGAGAACTATCTTACAATTTGTCAATCCCTTTCAGATGTTTGATATGTCCTCTGAGATAATACAAATTGGCCTGCAGAGTATTTGGGGAGGATAAGTTTCTTTCATTGGTATCACAATAAATTGAGAGCTAATTTTGGAAGCCTGACACAAAGCTACTATTAGCTAAGACGAACTAAGTCAGAATTTTGAAGGGAAGAAAAGAAAAAATGGATAGGTGAAAAATAATATATAGATTATACTGCACTTTCAATAGATTATGGAAGAAAAATAATGAAGAAGAAAGGTTAAAAAAAAGAGAAAAAAAGGTGTTGGAGATGGGACTGAAACAGTTGAAAAAAAGATGGATTTGTCAACCACCGACAGATTTAGACATATTCCACATGTACCACCAAGGCAGTGCTGCAGAAGCAGGCTCGGTTGGAAACACTGTATCGGAGACACACAGACACAATGATCTCCTTTGATCATCTTTTCTTCTCTATTCAAATCGACAAGTATCAAACATGGGCTTCCTGCACAGAGATAATGAGCACTGAATATGGATGTCGTAACATTCACGCAAGCGGTGCTCAAGCATCAGATGATACAGATGCATCCTCTAACTTCCAGCATATTACAATTCAACAACATCCAAAAGAAGCATAAAATGGGGGAAAATTGGAGCTTTTTGGTAATATATGTCGCACACGGTTTTACTCAATTAACTGTGATGTTTGATACCGTATCAAGTCCAGACCATCTTACTAACAATGTGGCAAAGTTCCTGTAAAAAGTTAAGCTTCAATATATTTGGTAGTTAAAATTCTCAGCATAAACAAGACAGCAAAGCATCTGTGCTCTGTGTTCCTTTTTTTACAGGAATGAAAATTTATTTTAAAAGGTCTGCTGAACTTAAGGCATTTGTTCATTAACTCAAATTTCAGTCCAAATATGTTGTTGGAAAAAAAAAACAACACAACATACTTAACCTTGTTCAGTACTCAGCTCAGTTCTCACATCTTTACATTAAGGCTTAAGGAAAGTGACTATATGCATCAATTATGCAAGTCGCATTATTATACAATGGTAATTCAGATATTCAAGGCATATATCTTCCGGTCAGAAGATAACTACCAAAAATCCACAGCTTTGTTTGAAAAATCAAAAATGTATGAATGAATGAGAAATGTATCTCAGAACATATAAATATACATGTGAAAGAAAATGCCTTTCCATATTTTCAACATGACAGAAAATGTATTTGTTTAAATATCTATTTTCGCAAATAAACACTGCATGTATTCCCTGTAGGCTCATTCCGATCGTTTGCATTTTCATGTTTTAGGGTTGAAAATTAGCCATGCGGAACTGCTCAATACTCATTGCCATGTGCCAAGGGCTAGACAAGTTAGTTATATAGAGTTATTGTCATAAAAGCCATGAGTACAACGTTGTCATGAAGATTAGCAAGTAATCACGTGAATTACTTGTACTGAAGCGAAAGGGTTGAAATAAAGGGTTATGAGGAGAACATGACCTCTCAGTAATTCTAGATGCAGTACTTGTATGAAGTCAAGTCCAGTCCACTTTTATTGTCAATTCCTTTCACATGGACATACAAACAAGTTGAAATGATGTTTCTCACTATCCCATGCATAGACAGACAGGACAGACATTAAAATGCAAGACAGAACAACATAAAGAACACATATAGATAAGAATTGTGTTTTGACCTAACCAAAGCGTGACAATTGTAACAAGAGTATTAAGTAACATTTATGCCTAGTTACTTCTGTAACCAAAAATAAGTTGAGTCTAGAACTAAATAGAGAAATGCTGGTGTACAGTACAGTACAGTCATGTCAACTAAGATAAAGCTAAACTAAACAGTCCAAAGCTAAACAGTGAAATACTGGTGTGCAATACAGTACATTCAAGTCGAGTGAGATCAGGCATCATCAGCAGCAACAAAAGTGCAGATTGTGTATTGCAGGGCCCAAGGCAGTTCCTTATGGAGTTTGTAGTACAAGTTAAAAGGTGCAAAAAGTCATAGTGCAATGGACAGGGCTGGGGGGTGAGTTAGAGTTGATCATATAGTGCAGTCCCAGAGCCATGTGTGCACATTGCATCTGATGTCAGTTTACTTCAAGGCACGGAGAACAAAGTTAGCTAGTTGACACTATGGCTCACAAAATGTTCTACGATTCTGCTGTGCACAAAACACCAGCAGGCAGGTGACAAATATTTGGGCTAAATCTATATGCGTAGCATTGAATGATGTTGCTGCCTGCTGTGGAATGGCATCACTCACTCTGCCTCTCATCTTTCAACCCTTTCTCCAGCTCATCTCCTACCTCAGAAAGAAGTGTATTATTACAGTGAAAAAGGATCCCCTACTCAATCCCCCTGCTCCTCCCGCCAGCAAATGAGGGGCAGTGATCATTGACGCAGTATGTAGAGGGGGGAAGTGGGAAGGCACCACGAGGGAATGTGCACCTGCAATTTTTCTGATTTTAACACAGTTAGTCTTTTGTCAGGTCTGTGGTATGGGGAGTTGCCTGTGGAAGTTAGAGTTCCTGCTCTATCTCCCAAGACAGTGATACGGGGCTCCATTGAGAACAGCCAGCATCAAGAGTAGCATATATTCAAAATATGACTAACCTGAAGTGGATACCTTAATAATTACAGGAACAGAACTTAGCCATGGTTGACTGACCAATTTGCTTATACAGGTGGACTATCTTAAGTATTGCCATCCCCCAATGAAGTTATTCTTGACAACACAGAGAAAATCTCAATGGTGGCTAACATGGTTCCACAATTGTTTGTGTTGTTATAATTTGCTCAGGTAATGAGGCTATTCGCAAATAAGGAAATAGATAATATCACAATATATTATATTATCTCAAAATATTTAACACTTAAGTTGCTAGTTACCGGGCAGTTGTTGAAAATCAAATTAATTAAGTTCAGTAAAACTGATAACTGTATATTTATATTGGGATAAAAAGAGGATCAAAAAGAAAAAAAGAGTAGTGTAAGAGGGGACATTTGTTTTTGTTTTTTTTCATTTCCATTGGGAGGTGTTACATTTTCAGTTGTGTGTCATAGCTCTTCTTAAATCCAACATCACCCTCAAACTTACTTTAACAACACAAATGTAACTGGAATGAAACCAAGAAATGTCTGACTTGAAGGAATATTGCTTGTTCACAATAATCATACCAAAAGTGATAGCCTCAATATGTAGGCAAGGCTAAAGCGATGTGGTGACACTTTATAGTGGTATTATTACATCGGACGTGATGTTTTGGGTCGCAAATAAATCTCCTGGAATGCTTCTAAATCAGTCAAAAACCTAGATATACCTTTTTCACTTAGTGGCCCATCTCCTACAAGTAAATTAGAATCCTTTAATTTACTTGACTGAAGAAAATTAAGTTGATCTATGAATAAAATTGGTGCTGTATTTTTCACATTAGATTTAACTGCAACATGAATGAATTATTACTGCACTAAAAAGGTCTGAAAAGGTAAACCTTACTATGTTAGTCTATTTGGATCTATTATGGCTTATCATACCATTTAGATCATATTTATGTAATTAAGATATTTATCTTTGAACTGAGCTGCAGACATCTGGGAATTTGTTTTCCACTGCATACAAAAAGGGAAGAAACATGAGCAGCCATGGTATGTTTAATCAAGTTTATTTTAAGAGACATCTCATCAAAATGTATTATTACCGGACAATTTTTTTTTTATATTTGATTTTCCTGCAAATAAAAATGATCTGCAGCTAATCATCTGTGTGCTGATGTTTCCTTGTCATGTCTTACTCTGTTCCAAGTCTTGGCAGTTACTGTGATAAGTGTGCCTTCTGTGATAGAAGTGAGGGACTTCAAAACAGGACAGCAAAAATAGACTCATGCTATAATAATAAATCAAAATTACCCTTTGAAAAGAAGGCTATGGGTCACCTTAAGGGAATATGTATGGTCAAGATTTAGTCGATCCATGGCCTGAATTGGCAAGTGATCACAGCTGACAGAGGAGGCCTAACTCAAACCCCCTGAGTCTTCATAGCATACATCAGCAAGGGGTTCACTGGAGGCTTGCGGTTTGTTAGAGATTGCTTGACACAGATAATAAAGCATCAATACGGTATGCAGAGTTGTTTCATGTTTCAAGTAAATAAAATACGCGGATATTTTTTTCCACCCTGTGCAAATTGCTGTACCATTAAACTACTTAAATGTCTCAGTCCAGAAAGGGGAGGAATGCCAAAGACCTATCTCTTCTGCTATCCATTCTTTATTTTACTCAGAGCACAATTAATAAGGAAACAGAGCAGCCTCTCAAAGGAAGCTCATTGCCCAGTGAAAGGGTGCGTTCTTTTGTTGGTGGCTATATTGAATTCACCTACAAGGCCACTGGGCCGTATTGAAGGCCATCTCTAGTATCTGCAATTTAACGCACACACATGCACGCACACACACACACACACACACACACACACACACACACACACACACACACACGTACCTCCCTTTCTATTCTGCTCCCTCTCCCTCTTATCTTCAAGGTCTCATAGGCTAATCTGTGCCACAGTAACATTTGATCCCCCCACCATTGCGCTCCAAATGCAGACTCTACAATACTTCGTATTGATTTGCAGTGGTGAAATCACCAGTTACTGTTCATACTTGATTTTTACAATGGCTAGGTCAAAGGAGGATAGAGCAGGGTCTCACATCTTAGCCAGAATTGGGCTCATACAAATGTGTTGCATTTTAGTTGGAATTCAATTTTATACAATTGTTCCACACAACTTAAAGTACACTCTCATGACTGAGCAGAACAATGCATCTTTAGCTTTCTTACTCTTCAATGATTTCTTTGTTGAAATAAATAAATAAAAACAACAGTATCATTTTACCCATATTTTCCTCTGCACCGCTCAACATAGCGTGATTCAGGAACACTCTCCACTGATAACACACAATCTAATATATATAAAGAAATTCTCCTTTGGAGCATTTGTTTATGAAAATTTGGAGAATATGCTTTTCATTTTGATGACTGCTTTCTTTTTTGATGCCAGGATGCCATAATCTTGACTTTTCATCAGAAGAAAGTACTGGTGTGTCTGAGCTTGGGAGAATGGAATTTTGGAAAATGGGCTTTTCTCCATTTTCGGTCATGTAGCCAGTAAGTTGTTGCCATCGAGCAGCATGTTACACGAGCTGAAGAAGGAATTCATAAGCTCCTCACATAAATGAATTGAAACAAGATGTCTTGATGTTTCGGGACAATGCATTGCAACTCAATCAATGTTCTTGCAAATGTGAAAGATAGCAAGGTGGATGAATGAAATAATAGTTGTAAGAAGAAGAGAAAAGCACCCATGGATGCAAAATAAAGCCTCTACATATTTTTTGGATTAAAACAAGAAATAATAGTATTTATTCCTGTAGTCAACTGTTGGGATGAAAAATCAAAATACTCCCAAGCCTGTCTTTAGTCCCAGTCACATCTGTAATAGTTCATGTTCTCATCAAATATTCCAATGCTTCAGAATAATTATAACACTAACAATTATAATAAAACATAAATCAAAAATAAACATTTTAAAAAAGGAGCATATTATAAGCAATCTGTGATTTGAGGAGGTGTTACTTTCTGAACAGACAGAGAAATGCATGATCTTGTGGTTTCCGGGGGTGGTGGAATAACATGCTATCGTGGTGCGATACAATTTATCATACGGGTGGGTGGGGAGTGATGCAAGCTCTGCTTCACTCAAACAACAGACACACCCAATCCAATGATTGCAAAAGCCCCATGGTAGAGGCAGAGCTTAGGGGTGGCAATCCTGCAACACTGATGGATTTGGATTAACTGCACTGTAGCAGCTAACACACTGCATATAATCATCTGCCAGGTCTTTCGCAGGACCAACTGTGTCATCAGAATGCAAATATGTCACATCTGGATATACAATATGGATGTAATGCAAATTCTATATTACAGATTAGATATGAAAAATATCAGCTTTCTTAAATTTCACAGCTCAGCTTGAAAGGATAATAGTAATTAATTTCACAAATTGAGTAAAGCATAGGTCACTCTATCGTCTCGCGGCATGGCTTCAGTTTGCCCTTCCTGCTTCTCACTTTCCTCCCACACCCCAAATTACTGTCTGACCCCTGCTGTTATGCAGTGTGAGAAACCCTGTGGTCCTGCACGCCCACCATTTTTGCCCTGTGAGCAGGTCTACGGGGTTACTTATTAGCAATTCTATCCCCAGCCTGCGAGACACGGCAAACACATGCATTCACTGAGCACACATGCACATTATGCAGCCTAATGTAACTAACATCCACTGCCACTTGACCTTGCTGCCAATATCTGTCCTCATTAAGCAGCATTCTGTCAGCTGCAGGTCCTCTTTGAATGGCATCATTCAGCTCCTACCAAATAATGCTCGCCCGACTTGGCTGAGGAGATAGAGAATTTAATTCACATATTTGGAAGTAATACAGAGGTCTCGGGACCCACACCTATAAAACATGTAGAGGTATTTAACCTCAATTCACCATGCTTAATATAGCTGTCACTCATTACTTTTGTGTTGCAAGTTCTGACAGCAATTTGGCAAAGTCAAGCACTGACGAGGGATGATATGGACTGCATGGGCCATTGTTTTCTCCTATATCAAGCAAGTATTGATTTGTCAGTCAGAAGTTAAGTCTTGAAGAATAAATTTAAAAAATTAAGAATAAATATCACTGTGTCAAATGCCACGATAATGTTTCTGGAGAGAACATGTATGTGACTGCTAGAGCTGTGTGATATTGATTAATACTAATGTGGAATAAAATTCTTCACAAAAATCAACTTCTATAGCCCTTGATTGATGACGGGTTAAATTAATATTCAGCTTTGGAATCTGCTGAAATCTATGTCAGATGTACAGATACCTCTTAGGGTATGGATAAAAAGTCATTTTGCGACATTATATATTATCAGGATAAGGGAGCCACATCATCAGTTCTATGGAAGTGACAAAAACAAATTTAATTCAAGGAAACCATGTAAATGATTAGACAGATAGAAAAAATGTTTTAGTAGCATTCAGGGAACTAATGTGTGGGATTTCAAGATAAACTGTCATTGCTAAAACATGACAAAATTTGCTTTCCTTGTAAGTGATGATCATTTTCAAATTGTTTAAGTGACCGTGCACCAAGGGTAAACTGTGATTGGGTATTCAAGCTGAGGTTTTTCTGTCTTTGCCTCTTTCGTCTTTTGTGGCCTTACCCAAACATTTATTGCATCAGTATGTGCAGTACATTCCAAATTTCAAGCTCTAGAAAGCTCTGAGTGATGGTCTATACATTTTCAAAACAACTCAATTTTATACCCATTAAATCATGCAAGTCTTGCAAAATCTGAACAAAAGCATATCTGCATATGTGAAACATAGAAAATCCTAAAACAAAGGAAAGACAAAAATTAAATAAATGTCTGAGAATTCAAATAAATAATTTTTTTTCTCATTTCCAGAAGTATTTCTCTATTTATCATCTTAACGATTTACCGACATGGGCAAATAACAGTAAACTGATAAATCATAATGCATAAACATGTGTAAACATGATCATAGTCATGTATGTAATGTCAGTATTTTTAAATATGGATAGCATGAAATTTATAATTTTTTTTAATTTATAAAGTGTATGCATTCATTCAATAGGAATACCTGTTGTAAATATTGCTCTCTATGGGGAAGCAAACTTCTCTGAGATCCTTTTTTTCTTCTATTCTATGGCATATTTCTCCATGTAAAATATTAAACATAACAAATACAAGACACATATCTGTTTCATTGCTTGGATTGTCTTTATTTTCTTATTTTGTTTTTTTTTTGGTGGGAAGAGAGGCAAATTTGAGGTGCCGCGCTCTTTTTAAAAGTATTTGACCACCCTATATTTGAATATTTCAATACAATTTCTAAGTATTTAGTTGTAAAAGTCATTGACTCCCTTAGTTGTCTTATCAATTATGTAACATGTATCAAAAGTCCAAAATCTACTTGATTAACATTTAATATCAGATCAAAAAACGGACAAGCTATTTAAAAAGAAATGTATGCTCTCTCACACACACACACACACACACACACACACACACACACACACACACACACACACACACACACACACACACACACACACACACACACACGCGCACACACATCTCCAAGCACTGAATTATACAACTTGTGTGATATAGTTATGCACCTCCTGTACAAACCCCCCTCTCCCCCCAAAGCATGTCGATGTTGCCCTCTAAGGTGCATGTTATTCGTCAGAACATTGACAGACTGTATCATAAAGGGCATGTCTATACATTGTGCCACCGTAAATTGAATGACTGACACTCATTCACTACAAAGGTTTCTTATTTTTCATACCCTGAGAGGAATTACATAGTCGGAGCTAAACAGTGCATGCCTTGTCTCAAAAAAAAACTTTGTCTGGCTTTGAAATATGATCTCAAATAAATAATTCGTTTAATTAATTAAGCAAATTAGGCAAATCCAGGGATGCATTGAACGGATAGAGCCAGTGCCCTGCCACAAAGAGGTGAAATTAATTGGATCAGTATTGAGAGCAGCAAGTCTGACAAGTTTAATGTTTGTGTTTGGATAGCTGCAAATAAACCTTAAGATTTGCTGCTGAATATAAGAACCTGGCCAGCAAAGGGCGTTTTCAAAGTGCCTGCTGGCTCATCTTTGAGTCTGTGCATGCAACAGAATCTAAGGCGACAAATAACTGATGGAAAGACAAAGGAAAATGCACAGGATGAAACATCAAATTGATCATGTTCTATCTGAGCCTATTTGCAGAATGGACTTATACCTGACATTCTGAGAACTAAAAAAAAGGAAAAATCACACATATGCTTAACAGATGCACAAGCTTTCCTTACTGTCAACCAAATATCTACTTCCATCATTACTGTATGTAGTCATAGCCAAGAAAAATATGTCAGACTTCACGCATCCATTATAGTTGCCGTGCCTGTTATTCAGTGGGGCACTATTTAGTGGGATGAATATAAAATCCTTCCTAGAGCATTTCACAGGCATAGAAACACATGATTAATGTGCTGCTCAGGCATGGCCAGAGTGTTTGCCGCATCACATTTCTATGGTTATAAACTGTTAACCCAAACCACCACTGCAAAGCCTTTTACCTTTATACAAAGCTAGATGATAGCAGTGATAGAATGCTTTTCTATTGTTAATTGCCTCGGTCACCATACTAGCATCTGCCTTCACACAAACAAAAGATAAGATATTCCTAAGAAATAGCGACACATGTCCCCATCACTCTGTAAGTTGCATTCAATCGTGGAATTGTTTTCTTATGTGATACCTACTTGTTCAAAGACAATTGTAAGGTTTCAGCAGTTGGGCACATGTTGATGCAGGAATAAAGACAATAGAGGACAGGAAGCTGTGCTGCACCTGTAGTAGGCTCTTACAGTGTGCTATTATGGTGCTGATTGGTGACAGTATAGAAATAAAAGAGAAAAAAAAAAAAAAACAACATGAAACTTCTCAGTATTGCAATAGCCAAAAATAACAGCTTATGGCAGTTCAGCATGGATTGTACACTCGATTGAATTGAAGGAATGAGCACCATTTTTCTAAAACATTTGGTATCTTGATAATGGTGGTGGAGAAGGCTCTCAGAAAGTCCTGTCACAAAAAGGATTTTTGAGATGGGTTAAGAATTGCTTCATACAAAGGCAATAAAATATATAATTTTTTCCACCCTTACAACATTGAGGGACCTCTGTTCTATGGAGGCACAAGTAACATTATGTTCCTTGGCTCATTTACTCATACTTTTCAATCAATTTCACCTAATAGGTTAGATCTAGTCTTTTCTGTGCAAATGTTTTGAAACAAATCTGAGGCCTAACATATATGTCAGCAGAAAAGCGCTAGTGCCATTGTTAAACTCCATGTAGTTATGCACATAAGCCTATACAGGCCTGTGCTTGCCCAACTATAGACAAAGGGGACTATAGATTACGGTCCCAAAGTAGGCCAGCATCCTCTTGTGTACACACTTTCAACTCTCTCTGGGAGAAACATGAACAATGACACAGTGTTGAATATTCGCACCGATGCTTCTCCAGCCACAGAACGATTCACTGGTAACATCTGGTCTTATCTGTTTATAGCACAGTAATGGGGGTGGGGGTGAAATGATTGCTTTTTCTCTCCCCTCACCAATTATTTACTTGTGGTGTCAATCATTTAATGTGGTGTTCAGAGGCTCGCCCAGACACAGCTTCTATGAAATTCCTCTGATCAATCTAATGATTACAATTGGAGTTGTCTGTCATTTGGATCCCAATGACTTACTGATAACTCAGTGCTTTCAGATAACGCAGACTGATTGATGTAAAAGCTATGTGGAGGTTTGGGGCCACTGGATGCAAAAAATACACATATTAATGTTTTCTTAGCTGCTTTTAAGATTGATGGCTATATTCTCTCGACCATCATGATAGCCTGCTCAATAGAAAAATTTTAGAGCATTTTAGAAAACCACAGTGTCATTTGAATTAATAGGAATATATAGATATATAAAGTAAAAATAAAAAATCTGGCACATATGCACGATGACAAAGTGATATTGTGACAAGGGGGGGCATGAAACAAAAATGATGGTTTATATATATATATATATATATATATATATATATATACACACACACAAACTATGAAAGAGATTTTAAGTGAATAAAGTAAAAAGCTTAGGTGGGGTTTTGATTTAGTAGGTGATTTAGATTTAGTAATTAATGTATTTCTTTTCCATTATAACATACTAATCCAGCTCCCAAGCCCGGATAAATGCAAAGGGTCGCTTCAGGAAGGGCATCCAGTGTAAAACTTTTGCCAAAACCAAATATGCGGATCAAACCTAACAATCTTATACAACATCGGTTAAGGCACTGATGACCTACAGGGTGCCAGTAGAAATTGGGATACTGTAGGTCCAAGAAGGAGAGGAGGAGGGTGTGTTCAGGGAGAGAGAGAGAAGAGGAAAGACTGAGAGTAGGGACTTTGAATATAGGGACAATGACAGGAAAAAGTAGAGAAGGAACTTGGAAATACTGTGTGTCCAAGAGACCAGGAGGAAGTTAATAAGGGTAGAAGGTTAGGGGCAGATTTCAAGTTGTACTATCGTGTTACTGACAGGAAGAGAAATTGAGTAAGAGTTATCTTGAAGAAGGAGTTTGTTAGGAATTATCTGCAGGTGAAAAGAATGTCAGAGGGACTTATGAGTCTGAACCTGGAAACCGAGGGTGTGACGCCTTGTTAGTGGCTATGCCCCGCAGGTGGGATGTGACTTTGAGGAGAAAGAGAAGTTCTGGAATGAGCTAGATGAAGTGATGCAGAATATCCCCAGAGATGAGAGAGTGGTAATTGGTGCAGACACTGGGCATGTTGGTGCAGGCAATAGAGGTGATGAAGAAGTGATGGGTAGATTTGGTGTCCAGCTTAGGAATGCAGAGGGACAGATGGTGGTAGACTTTGCAAAAGGGATGAAAATGGCTATAGTGAATTTTTTTTTTCCAGAAAAGACATGAACATAGGGTAACTTTTAGAGAGGCGGGAGGAGCACACATGTAGACCCCATTTTGTATAGACGAGGTAACCTGAAAGAGATCAGTGACTGCAAAGTAGAAGTAGGGGAGAGTGTAGCCTGACAGCAGAGGATGGGGGTTTGTAGAATGACTCTGGTGACAAGGAAGATCAAGAGAACAAAGGCAGAGCAGAGGACAAAGTGGTGGAAGCTGAAAAGGGAAGAGTGTTTCAGAAAAGAGTTGAGAAAGACTCTGGGAGGTCAGGGAGAGCTTCCAGATGATTGGACAACTACAGCTAATGTGATCAGGGAGACAGGTAGGAGAGTACTTGGTGTATCATCTGGAAGGAAAGTAGATAAGGAGACTTGGTTGTGAAATGAGGAAGTGCAGAAGCATATACAGAGAAAGCGGTTAGAAAAGAAGAAGTGGGACACTGAAAAGAACAGACAGGAGTACAGGGAGAGAAAGCGTAAGGTAAAGACAGCTTAAGCAAAGGCAAAACAAAGGGTGTATGATGACTTGTGAGCTTGATTGGACAGTAAGGAGGGAGAGAAGGATATATATTCTGTAGGTTAGGGAAACAGATGGAGAGGGTGTACAACAGGTCCGGGTGATTACACCCAAAAGAGTGGAAGATCCTGCAATGGCTGAGTTAATCACCAGATCTCAACCCAATCGAGCATGCACTTCACTTGCTCAAGACAAAATTTAAGGCAGAAAGACCCACAAACAAGCAAAAACTGAAGACAGCTGCAGTAAGGGCCTGGCAAAGCATCACAAAGAAGGAAACCCAATGTTTGGTGATGCCCATGGGTTCCAGACTTCAGGCAGTCATTGCATGCAAAGGATTCTCAACAAAATATTGACAGTAACATTTTACTTGGGGTATGTTTATTTGTCCAGTTAAATCATATATTTTTGTTCAACCCCTTGAATTAAATACTAAAGTCTGCTATTCAATTCTATTGTAGTTGTTTCATTTCAAATCCAATGTGGTAGCATGCAGAGCCCAAATCATGAAGATTGTACCACCGTCCAAATATCTGGGCCTAACTGCTAGTTGTGAGACAGAGGTGAGGTATGCTGTAGGTGATACAGAGATGTTCAAGGTGGAATGTGAGACTTCATCAGGGATCCACTCTTCATGTGTGCAGTGGTGATAGACAGGCTGACAGATGAGGTTAGACAGGAATCTCCATGGACCGTGTTTGCGGATGACATTTTGATCTGTAGTGAGAGCAGGAAAAAGGTTGAGGAAAATCTAGAGAGGGGGAAGTAGATTCTGGAGAGGAGAGGAATGACGGTTAGTCGCACCACATTATAGCAAATAAGATTATATGTGTGTGAATGAGACAAACCCGGATGGAACGGTGAGGCTGCAGGGAGGCGAGATCGAGAAGTTGGAGGATTTCAAGTACTTAGGGTCGACAGTCCAGGGCAAAAAAAGAGTGTGGAAAAGAGGTAAAGAAGTAGGTTCAAGCAGGTTGGAATGGGTGGAAAAAAGTGTCACAGATACTACAGCGGGGCAAAAAAGTATTTAGTCTGTCGCCAATTGTGCCAGTTCTCTCACTTAATCATAGGTACACTTCATATGTGTACTTCAACTATGAGAGACAGAAAGGGGGGGAAAGAATCCAGGAAATCACATTGTAGAATTATAACGAATTCCTCTGTAAAATAAGTATTTCGTCACCTACAAACAAACAAGATTTCTGGCTCTCACAAACCTGTAACTTCTTCTTTAAGAGGCTTCTCTCTCCTTCACATGTTACCTGTATCAATGGCACCTGTTTGAACTGGTTATCAGTATAAAAGACACCTGTCCACAACCTCAAATAGTTACACTCCAAACTCCACTACGACCAAGACCAGAGAGCTGTCAAAGGACACCAGAAACAAAATTGTAGACCTGCAGCAGGCTGGGAAGACTGAATCTGCAATAGGTGTGAAGAAATCAACTGAGAAAGCAACAAAGAAGTGGCTTCGTAAGACTCATTTCAAGGTTCTGGAGTGGCCTCGGCTGTCTCCAGATTTCAAGCAGTTAGAAAATCTTTGGAAGGAGTTGAAAGTCCGTATTGTCAAGCGACAGCTCCAAAACATTGTTGCTCTTGAAGAGATCTGCATGGAGGAATCAGTCAAAATACAAGCAACAATGTGTGAAAACCTTGTAAAGACTTACAGAAATCGTCTTGTCTCATTCTGTCTCTCATAGATGAAGTGTACCTGAGGTGAAAAATACAGGCCTCTCTTTAAATGGGACAACTTACACAATTGGTAGCTGATTAAAATTTTTTCACCCCATGTATGTGATAGAAGACTATCAGCCAGAATGAAAGGAAATGTGTCCTAGGTAGTGGTGAGACCAGCGATGCTGTAAGACCTAGAAAATGTGACAAAGATGAAAAAACAGGTGGCAGAAATGAAAGTCACAGAGATGAAGATGTTGAGGTTCTCTTTGGGAATGACTATGATGGATAGGATCAGGAATGAGTCTATCAGAGGAACAGCAAATGTTAGATGTTTTGGAGAGAGGGTCAGAGAAGCTAGATTGAGATCGTTTGGTCATGTAAAGAGGAGGGATAGAGAATATATTGGTAGACGGATGCTGGAATTGGAGCTGCCAGGCAGGAGATCTAGAGGAAGAACAAAGAGAAGATTTATGGATGTAGTGAGAAAGGATATGAAGTTAGTTGGTGTGAGAGAGGAGGATACAGAGAATAGGGTTAGATGGGAGAGGTTGATTCGCTGTGGCGACCGCTGAAGGGAAAAGCCAAAATGAGAGAAAGAGGAAGATTTCCCATTGTAATATAATGTGATTCAAATAAGCGGACTGTGAAACAGTGCCTGCACCAAACCTATTTCAGTCTGCCTCAGTGGGCAAGCTGATGTCCCTTTTATTTAAACCACTTCACATCCATCCCCCACGACACTTGTAATTGGCTAAGGCTGGTTGTAGTATGCTTATTGTTTGTCCAGCAAATGGGTTGTTATCCACCATCCCAAGATATTGGTTTATTGCTTTTTGTTCCAACTGTGCATGTGGAGCAACAGATTTCTAACTTTAAAATGACTAGCTTTTAGAAAAAACATTGGAACTAGCTGTTGGAAAAACCTTGGATAAGGCCCATATATTGAATTTATTGCTTTGCAAAAGCAAGGTCAGGATGTTAAAAAAGTACAGACCAATAGCACAAAACAATAAAAGGTGATTTAGTGTTCACGTATGTTTGTATATACTGTATATGGACAGGTATTTTGCCTTCAGTGTATGCGTTTCTGATTTTCTGTGATTTCCATCTCAAATACCCAGTTAAATTGTACCATGATGTAGGATATAGACAAAATAGCACAGACACACATTATTCAAATCCTATCCCCGCCAGAATGTTGGAATTTATTTTACACATAACTCATTTAATGGAAACAAATTTTAAATTTAAATCTTAGCTTATTCTCAGGAATTATACTAGATCCTGTGAAAGTTTGATCAGAATACTTTGTATTCTTTAATTGCTGTGTCAAAAAAACAGCAGGATTTGCATATTTTACAAAGTCAAAGATGAAAATGTAGAATTTATCAGTGTTCCTCCAAAATAGTATTCGAATATTTTGTTACTATAATTAATGATTTATGCTATGCTTGACCACAATTTTGATGATGTAAATTTTGATAATCCGGTTGAAAAATCAAACAAAAAAATATATCAACTTGTTCCTTGTTTACTATTTTTGTTTATTTTTGAATAGATTGTTTCTCTAAGGACTGTAAAATAGGTACAAAAAATGTAAAATATAAACTCTTATATATTCTTCCAGTTTTTATACCGCTCAAGGAGCATCTGAAAACATCCTCTCTTCTGCTAATGTTTTTTTTTTCCAACATGTTTTTTAAATAAAATGTCAATCAAATGCATAAATGACGGTGAAGCACTTCCCTCTTCAAACGTGCTATTCCAAATTATCAAAAAAGAAAGTAAAACAGAATATAAATTAGCTAATATAATTGGTCCTATTGCTAATAAAATGCTACATTTTGATAAAATGTATATAACTCAATTTTTTGACCCCAGCTGAATTTGAAATTGTTTAGCCTATTATCCAGCTTGGTCTTAAGATGGGGTTTTGAATATGTGAAAGTTTCAGGCTAATAATGCAGACATTTCATTAGGGGTATCATTACCGTATATGCTTATTGAGAGCGGTATGGTGGCACAGTGGTTAACATTTTTGACTGACAGCAAGATGGTTCCTGGTTCGATCCCAACAGGGGCCTTTCTCGGGGGAGTTGGGATGTTCTCCCTGTGTCTGCATGGGTTTCCTCCAGTGTGCTGGTTTCCTCACACCATCCAAAATCAAATTCAGAAGGTAATTGTGAAGCCTGTCGGCACATTGTGTCCGTCATGACAAGACAGGCGGAAAAAATGAGTGAATGTGTGATTTTTATTTCATTCATCCTACTCTATCTCTTCTCATTTGTACAGCATTTTGATGGAAAGTGCTCTATAGGTATATTCATATTCATTCTCATTATTTTTATCACTTTTCTTACAAATGTCACCACTAATTATTGACAGACGCTGGTTTACTTATTCAACTGAGTCATACACACCCCCAACACAAAGTCCCTGTATCTTACCCACATCACAAAAAAAGAAGAAGTCTTACTCATGGTACCAACTGTGATAATGTCAAAAACAACAACACGCATTCATCATGTCAGGCCGACTCAGGGATTGGTATTATGTGGAATTACAACTGGTGCTAAAAAACATCTAGCTCGTAAGGCTTTAATTTCTGTCTGATGAGCCAGTAGAGGAGGGTATGAGATACAGATGAGATACAGATTTTTAAACAAATTAAAAATCTGCTATCATCAGCCCTGTATGGCTAACCCAGAACCACCCCACGCAGACAGTTCAGCAGACAAACATTTCAATTAGCTCCAAATGTCCCATTTTCATTCTTAACATATCAAAATAACTATTCCATGGGCAATTTTCTGAAACACTCCCCACTGTACATCAAAACCCTTGTTGACTGTGACTAGCCTCTTCTTTTCATATGCACATTACACACAAACTTTCATGCACCCTCATACCCCCAGAACCATCACCATTTATTTCATTTAATCAAAATTGAAGTAATCTATGTGCTTTGAGTCAAATAATACACACAAACCAAATATGAAAAATACTGCACACCCAAAAGATTGTTATTTCACCAAATGTCAGAAAAGAAAGACATTGCAAATTAACTGTGAGATCCTAATTTCTAAATAGTTAAAAGCTAGATGTTTTCCTTCATCCCATTTCCACTATCCAAAAGATGTGCCACAGCAGTAATAGAGCTGATGATGTCTTGCAAGTAATTTCAGTTGTTTTCCACATTGACAGACGAAAAAGTGAGGGAAGCAGGTAAATGAAGAACAGAGCAAAAGATGAATGGAAAATCACAGGAAAGATGACTAAAAGTGAACAAAAAAGAATGGAGAAAAAGTTACCAAGAGTCTAGCACAACAAAGTGGATCAACACTGAAAATGAGACATAAAGTCAGAGCTTCTATCACAGCTCCCTAACAGAATCAGAAACTTGAATAGTTAAAAATAATATTCAGACATACAAACAGATAGCCAAATGAGTAACAACAAAATTCTCAGTTTTGTGCCCACATCTGCCCATTCACACGGACAGACACAAAGATAGACGTCCTTAGATTAATCTAACTCACCCAAAGCAGCAGGTGCAAAGAGGCTGGCAAGGACTAGCAGGCGTGCGGTCCACATGGCCCCCTCCTCTTACCGCCCGCCGCCGAAGGTCCCAGGTGAGTTCAGTACTGAGTCTTTGATTGGCAAAGGGCCAGATCCGGTGCTTCCAATAGACTGCAAGGTTCTCTCCTCTGCTCTTGCCTCACAGCCGCAAGTTGTGGTGCACCAATGCCAGATGCTTTTCAGTATCTATTATGAAAATAAAAATGAAGTGAGTTAGTTGAACAAAAGGATTAAGGACCAGTGATTCATTCTTCTGCGAGGAAATTTTACAAAGTTCCAGAAAGAGACACAACAGATGGTTTCACTATGCATTTAGCAACCTGATGCACAGTCCTTCTGGTATAGTTGGTTTCAACTTGTTAACATGAGACATACTGCAAATTGCTCAATCTCCCGCCAGCTGAACTCATACAGGGTGTGATCAGCCAAACAGTGAAAAAACAAGTGTATTTTTAGATATTTTGTTGTTGTTTGTTTATTGAAGCGTTAACTCCCCCCCCCCCCCCCCACCTCAGCATCAAATCACCCCCACAGAGTGAGAGAGAGCAGGAGTACACACATTCTGCTTTTGCATACATCATATAAGGCAAAATGTCTTCATACAGACATGTGTGCTCCAGACTTCATCTTCTTCTTCTTCTCCTCCTTCTTTCGGCTTTTCCCTCCAGGGGTCGCCACAGAAAATCAACCTCTTCCATCTAATCCTATTCTCTGTATCCTCCTCTCTCACACCAACTATCTTCATATTCTCTCTCACTACGTCCATAAATCTTCTCTTTGGTCTTCCTCGAGACCTCCTGCCCGGCAGCTCCAATTCCAGCATCCGTCAACCAATACATTCACTATCCCTCCTCTGTACATGACCGAACCATCTCAGTCTAGCTTCTCTGACCTTCACTCAAAAACATCTAACATGTGCTGTTCCTCTGATAGACTCATTCCTGATCCTATCCATCCTGATCACTCCCAAAGAGAACCTCAACATCTTCATCTCTGCAACCTCTAGCTCTGTCTCCTGTCTTTTCATCATTGTAACTCTTTCTAGGCCTCACAGCATAGCTGGTCTTGTACACCTTTCCTTTCATTCTGGCTGATAGTCTTCTTTCACATAGTACCCTTGACACTTTTCTCCACCCATTCCAACCTGCTCGAACCCCTCTCCCAACATTGTGTGGAATCTTGCAGGGCCCCGGTAATAACTGACAAATGAAACATGGGAACATTTCCCATCTTTTGTGTAGGCAGGTGCCATTTCTTCACAGTTGGAGTTTTGGCCTCATTTAATGCATATGGTTGACCTAACAAATAACCAGTATTCTTGAAGGCTTTCTTCCAAAATTCTGGTGAAAGAAAAGGTGTATGTATTCCACAGAGCTGAATAAATCCTTGACCTCTAATCTCACAAGGGTTTTTATCACCTGTGAATTAAAGTACAAAATGAAGTGCTTGCAAGGACATGCTTTAGTGACAACATACAGCAACCATATCAAATTTGCATATGCCTGGTGTGAGTGTAACACTGAAGATCTGATGAATGTGGATGGCATTTGATCCATAACACAAGATGAAAAAGTGTGAGGTGTAACATATTTGACTGTTTGTAATCCAATGTGCCTCTAAAGATTAACCCAATCAATCTAGCATTATAATATTACCTCTAAGTCGGCTTCGATGATTAGGCCTTATCCCTATCTACATTTAGTCATTATCTGCCACCAGTAAACTATCTGTGCAAAATTATACACACATTTCACTCTCCTCCGCAGTGGCATCATCCATGCACATTAAGCATTCTAAACCGCATTTAATATTGCATGGAGATAAACCGTTGTAGAAGATCAGAAAATCAAACCAAAGGTCAAAATGTGTACACCACATCAAAGGACAAGGTACTAGGAATAGTGGTGGACATAAAAAATTCACATTATATCAACACTGCACTCTATCTGTTTTATCAGGCTTTCCACATCAGTTGCTATGTATTTCTACAAAGTCAAAAAAAAAAAAAAAAAAAACAGAGACAGTATGGAAAGTATAGTACAGACAATAGTGACTCAATTTCCACTGGGATTAATAAAGTATTTCAGATTTTGATGAAGAGAAGTTCTGCAAGAATATTAAGAGCCTCTGCATAAACAGACTACTTGGTGGTTGTCCAGTTTATGAGTTGGCCTATATTTTGGTCTTTTATAGATAAGGAGGTAGCATATTTGTATGGTAATATGAAACTTCACTGGCTAATATTTGTAAGGTAAAAAAAACAATATTGTTGTTTCATCTATATTTTATATTCTTCCAAGTGTACTCCATATACCAAAAAATTGCATGTCATTTTGGCATTGCTCATGGGGTTAGAGCAGTAATCCTTGGAACCAAACAGTTGCCTTCTGTTCATGTTTTATCCATGATGGATTAACTGCCGTAGTCAAATTCTGATGATGTTGTGCTGTATGTATAACTGAATGACAATAAAGAGCTTTCTGTCTTAAAGGCAGATGAGGCATAAATTTTGTTGTTTTAGGTTCAGATATATAATCACCAATTCTGAAAGTTGAATTGAGGGCTGTCTGACTTTGAATTTCATCTGATTTTGGCAATACATTTCCATCTTTTTGTCTTTAAATCATGATCCAATGAAGGTGGCTGTTCCAGATTATTCAACACCATCACACTATCATGTGCTGAACTGACTTGAACACAACATTTGAATGTCAGTGAGGCCCTAAGTACATATGTTCAGTTTAGACAGTAACTTAAACATTTTGCATGAGGATTACTTATATATGTGAGTAATTGTGAGCAGATTTTACCGCTACCAATATTTGTACAGTTTATGTCTATCATTATGGCTCCAGCGATCCAGCCTCAAAAGCCTTTTCTAAGGTGCTCATCAACCATGGGTGCCATGAATTTAAAAAAAAAAAAAAAAAAAAAAAAAATTGCGAATCAAAGCTTCATCTATTGTTATTTTCATTACATCCACAGTGTATACTGTATACCATAGTGAGGCTTCAAAGACGCTAAAATAGAAATGTGAAAGACTGTATTTGATCAAAGAAATATCCGTTTGAGTAACCAACACATAATAAAATGCTCTGACGGCTACAGGAGACTGAAATCAAATATGACACCAAATCAAACACTGTGACTCCCTTGACAAAAAATACATTAATCAAGAAATAATCATAGTCAAAAAAACTGTACATTCAGTAAATTAGCCCTGAGATATATGTTATCTGACAATTTCTAAAGTGGTAGCAGATATGGAGCAAAAAACTGAAACAAAGCCACAGCGTTTTGAAAATGTTCCATTTTTAGAGAAGACAATATAATATTCTATTTCCCCTTTCTTCCTAGTGTGGCAATCAGATCACACAGAAAATGCAGCAAGAATGTTCTAAGCAGTTACGATCGTATCATACAATGAAAATTTATAGTTCCTTTGGATTACCATAAGCATACGTGCATGCACACCCATATTGGATTTCACCATGTCACACAACATACCCCAAGAAAACAAACAATTTGCACGTTTTTTATTCAGAAATCATCATTATAAATAAATAAACATATGGATACATGTGACTATTGCAGTTGTTAATTAGCTCTCCAAAAAGGTGTGTGGTCTTAGGTGCAAAAAGCGATATCAATCAGCAAAGGAACTCGTCGTAAAATACATATTTATGAGAGGGGCTTGGACTGGATTCAATGAAGAAATATGAGGAAGAGCAGCGCAGCACTGCAATGCCAAGTTGTCTTGTATTCGAGAAGTAGCTTCATGATACATTATGGTGCTGACATTTCAAGGGTACTTCTGAGGGGGATTTAGGATAACTCCCTTAGATAAGCTGACCAACATTTAGCCAGCGGAGCAGTGGCTGTAGTGACTGTTTACAATTGCATTGCATCAAGGAGACTTCTTTATCAATGACTAGAAACTTTGACCTATCTTTTTTTTTTTTTTTCACGCTATTTTTTTTTTCTTTAATCAGTGATGATGTTTTAGATAGCTTGGCCTATGCAGATGAATCCTTTTGGAAATATTTGCATCAACGTTTCTCTCTAGTACGACCAAAATGGGTTGGTTGATAAGAGAGGGGAGTCGATGTAAGAAACAGACAAATTGGAAGTTAATAGCATTCAGGGAAAATATATTAGCTTGATGTAAGCTGAATTTAAAACAAAGGCTTAAGTGTAAATAAGAAGCTTATGAGTAACTGAAAGTAGGATAGGGTGACGTAGAGAAAAATGAATAGCCTGATATTCAGAAGCCTGTTTTCCACACTGATATATGATAGACCATTTGGAGGCGTGGATAGCTCAGATCAGCAACACAAATAGTGTGTTTGAGGCTTTTGGTTGACTTTAAGTAAACCATTATTTAAACACATTTTAACAAAAGAAAAAAAGAGTCACAAATCATAAAACTCTCCTTGTCATTTGCCTGTGACTCCTTACAGATTACTTGCAAATCACTATGCAATTTTTGTCAAATTCCATATAATGTTTCCATCATAGGGGAATTTGCTTTCATTTCAAGAAGTAAATTGTACTTTTTTAGCTTTAGAAAAACTTTTCCGTGATTTCTTCTGGCTTTTCTGTTCAGAGGCCGCCACGGTGAATCAACCTTCTCCATCAAACCCTATTCTCTGAGTCCTCATCTCTCACACCAACTAACTTCATATCCACTTTCACTCTTATTCACACACATATACTCTGTCTTGCTGCAACTAACCCTCATTTCGCTCCTTTCCAGCGCATAGATACACCTCTCTGGATTTCCCTCAACCTATTCTCTGCTCTCACTACATATCACAATGTCATCTGCAAACATCATGATCCATGGAGATTCCGGTCTAACCTAATCTGTCAGCCTGTCCATCACCACTGCAAACAAGAAGGGGCTCAGAGCTGATGCTACAGCACACTGCACCACTGTCTCACAGCTAGCATACGTGCGTACGAGATTTTCTCATACAATACAAGAGTTCCTCTCTTGGCACCCTGTCATATGTTTTTTCTAGGTATACGAAAATACAATGCAGCTCCCTCTTCTCTATTAGCATTCTCAAAAAAATATAGCATCTGTAGTACTCTTTCTAGGCATGAAGCCATACTGCTGTTCACAAATGCTGACTTCTGGTCTCAGTCTAGTTTCCACTACTCTTTCCCATAACTTCATTGTATGGCTCATCAACTTGATGCCTCTATAGTTGCCACGACTATGCACATTGCCCTTATGCTTAAAAATGGGCACCATCACACTTCGTCTCCATTACTCAGGCATCTTCTCACTCTCAAAGATCCTGTTATATAATAACATAATAATCTAGCCAGAAACTCCACCGCTGCCCCTATGCACTTCCATACCTCCACAGGTATATCATCAGGACTGACTGCCTTTACACTCTTCATCCTCTTCAATGCCTTCCTCGCTTCACTTTTACTAATCTGTGCTACTCTGTGGTCTACAATTGTCACCTCTTCTACCCTTGCCTCACTTTCATTTTCCACATTCATCAGCTCTTCAAAGTACTTTTTTCATCTTCCCATCACTCTTCCAGCATCTATCAATACATTTCCCTCTCTATCTGGAATCACCCGAACCTGTTGTACATCCTTTCCATCTTTATCTCTCTGTTTCGCCAACCTGTATAGATCCTTACTGTCCAACCGAGCATACAAGTCATCATACACTTTGTTTTGCCTTTGCTACCTCTGTCTTTACTTTACGCTTTCTCTCCCTGTACTCCTGTCTGTTCTTTTCAGTGTCCCACTTCTTCTTTTCTAACCGCTTTCTCTGTATATGCTTCTGCACTTCCTCATTTCACAACCAAGTCTCCTTATCTGCTTTCCTTCCAGATGACACACCAAGTACTCTCCTACCTGTCTCCTCGATAACACTAGCTGTAGTTGTCCAATCATCTGGAAGCTCTCCCTGACCATCCAGAGCCTTTCTCAACTCCTCCCTGAAAGCCATACAACACTCCTCCCTTTTCAGCTTCCACCACTTTGTCCTCTGTTCTGCCTTTGTCCTCTTGATCTTCCTTGTCACCAGAGTCATTCTACAAACCACCATCCTCTGCTGTCTGGCTACGCTCTCACCTACAGCTACTTTGCAGTCACTGATCTCTTTCAAGTTACCTCGTCTATACAGGATGTAGTCCACCTGCATGCTCCTACCGCTGCTCTTATAAGTAGTGTTCACTACAGCCATTTCCATCCTTTTTGCAAAGTCTACCACCGTCTGTCCCTCTGCATTCCTATCCTGTATACCTGGTCCATCGCTTCTTCATCACCTCTATTGCCTGCACCAACATGCCCATTGAAGTCTGCACCAATTACCACTCTCTCATCTCTGGGGATATTCTGCGTCACTTCATCTAGTTCATTCCAGAACTTCTCTTTCTCCTCAAAGTCACATCCCACCTGCGGGGCATAGTCATTTACAAGGCATCACACCTTCAATTTCATGTTTCAGACTCATAGGTCTCTCTGACATTCTTTTCACCTCCAGAACATTCCTAACAAACCCCTCCTTCAAGATAACTCCTCCATTTCTCTTCCTGTCAGTACAATAATTGTACAACTTAAAGCCTGCTCATAAGCTTCTAGCCTTACTACATTTCCACCTGGTCTCCTGGACATACAGTATATCCACCTTCCTTCTCTGCATCATGTTGACAAACTCTCTACCTTTCCCTGTCATTGTCCTGATATTCAAAGTCCCGTCTCTCAGTCCCAGACTCTTGCCTTTCCTCGTCTCTCTCTGCTTCTCAACACGCCTTTTTGCTCTCCAGCCCCGGAGGGGCACAGGCCAGTGTCTCCCTGAGCCGGTCCCAAGCCCTGATAAATGCAGAGGGTTGCGTCATGAAGGGCATCCGGCCTAAACTATTGCCAAAACCAAACACACAAATCCTAGCAGATTTTATAAATCTACCACAAGAAAATGAAGATATCTGTGAATCAATTTAAAAATTATTCTGAAACCAAAATGATTTTTTTCCTGAGCTCGCAGTCCAAAACACACATTCATGGTACAAACACTAAATATGCTACAGCTGAGGGAAATGCAGAATTTGTATTTAAACCAAGCCCTGACCAAACATGTCCTTTTATCAGTAATTTTGGAATTAGCTTTTTTTCATACTTAAAAGACATTCTGTAAGTATCAGTCAAGCTGACTATCACAAGAGTATTCCATCCTTCACATGATGATTTTTTTTCTTAAATTCAGAGGCATTCCATATGCCACAGCAATATACTAAAAGCTGACTGACAATGTTATCTGATGAGGACATAAGTATGGTGTTACTAGTCACGCCTGCTTGTAGCCCTCCCACGGAACACTTTATAATGGAGAGGGATCATGTTGCAGGGTTAAGAATAGTGTCTCCAATTTTCAACTGTTTCATGTTCAGATAATTATCACACCAGCACCACAAGGTTGGTAATCTTTATGAGAAAGATGGTGTTTTCATGCAAATGAAGTGTTTCGTACAAGGCGAATTTTAATTAGGCACACTGTCTGCATAGAGTTTGATTGATGAGCACTCACTCGGAAATCTTCGGAGATGAGCTTAGATGATTAAAAGTGAGACGATTTCCTTCTGGGGTTAAAGCCTCAGCTTTGCTTTCAAACCCAGCTGATGGTTTCAAATTGAGGGATCTATTTCATAAAACTAAACAGCTGAAATTTTTAAGTCACATTATTTTAAAGAAAGTTGAAATGTCTGAAAAACAGAAGGTAAACATTGAGTGCTCTTTGAAGGCAATATGTGCAGCCCTAAAGCTTGAAAAACAAGAGCCAAAAGACATTCACTTATAGAATTGGTTTTGCACAAGGGACACAAGGGCTAGAGCTAGCCAGTGACAGGCAGATAATAGTGCTAACTTTAGTCTGCACAACCTCTGAATGCTTCTATATGATAGTCTTTTTGAGTGTGACTGATGGCTGGGGTTAAATAATGGGACTATCCCTCCTCCCCTCAGTGCACACAAAGAAACTGCACTCTCCTCTGACACACAAAACACTTTCCGACAACAAGACAATAGAAATGTGATCTATTAGAGGAAATTACCCACAATCGCTCAGACAATAAAAGAAAAGGCTGCAAAGCAAATAAAGCAAATAACCATTACAAAGATTTAACAGCACACAGGCATGCAACAGGGATGGATTATATCCTCATAAGTAAAAAAAGATTCATTAAAGGTCAAAGGCCATGCACATATAACTATAAATGCAGAAGAATGCATGATAAAAAGGCAATGTAAATCTGTCTTGAGACAAATCCTTATTATAATGCAAAGCTAAAGCACTTTCTCTCTCTCTCAGCAGATCTTACGCAGCACATACACACAAAGTAATAAAGAGTGGAAGAGTTGGGCTGAAAGAAGACCAGGAACAAGTGAGCTACAGACTTGCCAGGACCAGGGAAGGAAGGGGGGGTGAAAGATTAAGTGTGGGAGGGAGAAAAACAGAGAGGAAGACATGAAACAGGGATTGGTGAAATGGACCCGTATATGAATAAAAGGCTCCAAATTAAAAGACATAGATTTGTTGATATCTGAAGATCATGAATTGCAAAATACAATTAATTTTGGCAGCTATTATAACAACAGCATAAGAAAGCTACATATCTTGAAAATATTACCTGTTTGTTTGTAATGTCCGACCAGGAGCAATTAAGTACCTCCTCTCACAATCACTGTTAATCGGTATATAGCCAGACTTTCATCTGGTTATTAACTAATAGGCAGCACATTCTCTACCCACTGGCAACTAAGCTGCATCATGGTCTTTATGGTTATGAGCCCAAAAAAGGTGGGATATTAAGATTTAAAACGGTGAACTCAAAGGAAAATCTCATATACCATATGGATTTACTTTAAGACCTCAGCATCAATATATTGCAACCATATTGTGCTGACAGAGGCACAATTCTAGCATATAAGTCTGTAGTATTGGCAGAGTTATGTGTATAATCAATATATGCTGAAAAAACATGATCTTAAATCTGGCGTCACAGTCGTCATTGGTTTTAGGCTGAAGTGTGGCTCTGTAATATCTTTCTATTGATTAATGATTTATTCTAGCATTTGATGTAAGAATTGTCTCATTAGTGGAGAATTTTAAATCATTATTATTATTACTCTATAATTGGTTGCTACAAAAGAATACACATCTGACCTAAAAATAGGTTTGCAGGTGTCACACACATGTTGGGTAAATCTGATTCATGTCACTCTCTCAAGCCTAAAACTCAATTGAAACTTTTCTAAATGTCTATCTTCTAATTACTGCTGTCATTCACAGTTTGAACATGAGTGAAGTCTTGTTCACGGGCATCTGCTCAGAAAGCACACTATTTTTCTTTTTTATCTGTATGTCACTCACACAGGTCTCAATTTCTCACCATTTTGTTTTCCAACTAACTGCATTTGCATAATTTTCCAATAAACACTTAATTCAATGCCAGATTGGGGAGGCTGGGGGAGGGGATGGTGACACAAAACACGACAAACAACAGCAATTTCAGCTCGGTCTGATTCGGTGAAAAGAGCAAATTCCAATGTCAATAATACTGATCCCGATAGCAGTTGCATTTCAATATCATTATTACCGATATTGAGCCAAGAGCACAAAATACAATGAAATCTTAAATTGTATTCCATTCCTGGCAAGCCAAATTTGGTGCTCATTTTTAAG
This sequence comes from Fistularia commersonii, assembly GCF_037954325.1. Taxonomy (NCBI): domain Eukaryota; kingdom Metazoa; phylum Chordata; class Actinopteri; order Syngnathiformes; family Fistulariidae; genus Fistularia; species Fistularia commersonii. The sequence continues at coordinate 7,882,600 of NC_141302.1, forward strand.
GAGCATTTTATGTACCATACACCAAATTCAGAATTGATTATGATGTTATTTCAGCTTTCCATCTGTTCCTGCATGTCTGTGTTAGTGTTTTGACAAAAAAAATGCTCTGGTGTGACTGGATAGAATAATGAAGGTACAATGATAGAAAGAATATGTTGTAAATGGTCTCACGATGAGAGGTATGAACGTGTCACAGGCAACCACAGCGGTCATGACCATCGGGAATTCAAATGATTTCCACCTGGACTCTACTCAGCTCAATTAGTGGCAAAGAAGGAGGGGAGGGTCAGGGTGTGGGAGAGAACAAAACGGACGTTTTGAATAGAATGCAGGTGTGTGGCATGCCCATCAATGTCCAGTAAATGGACAATTCATATATACAAATGAGAGGCAGGAAAGAAATGGTGAGCAGAGAAAGAGCACAGAAAAAGAACAGCAGAAGTAACAATAAACACAATCTAGCAAAAATGTAATTTAAGACAATTGCTTTTAACCAAAGCGACTAATAGTGGAGATTGAACCCAGGACCTCATACATGCATAGCAAGCACTTTACCACTGAACTATATACAAGCTACATAAGACCAAAGGTCACTGAATTGAAGTAAAAATTATGATTTCAGCTATCAATGTCAAATTGAATGTGATGTTTCATTTTTAACTGTGGCAAAATAACTTCCTGTATTCTACCAATTCTCTACTGATTGCCACTTGAAGTGATATTTCTACATGCAAAGATACTTTCAATTGATTTATTTATTCTTTCATTGAGAGAAGGATATTGAAGGGGAGTTTTCTGGTAGCCTTTCTGGCTACATAGCAACCAAAATAGGTTATTTTAGATCTACCTGATATTATGAAGAATGTCCTAATGATAACATTGTGCCTGGAAGTGCAAAGGTCTAAAAAAATAACACTCAATGCAGAAAATATCATGATGTGTTTTTTTGACACCTATTACCGATCTACTGGAAGCAGTATTGAGACACAAGCTTATGTATACTTTTCTTCTTATTTTCCTTTTTACTTGAAGTTTTAAGTCTGAAACCACTGAAGAACAAATGTAATACATCTTTTTAATCTGTTTTAATGTTGCTTGCATGGCTAAATGAGTTGGACAAGGACACTGAATCACTGTGCAAAAAAATATTTCCTCTTAATGTGACTTTAAATGAAAATGGGCTTGTAAGGCAATCACTGTGAAGTAACTTCAAGGCTCCTCAAGTCCTTCTACAGTCTATGGCAGCCAGCGTGCACTTCTTTGCTATAGTGTGCTGGTGGGGCAGTGCCAGGGCGGGTGAGGTCAGCAGGCTCAACAAGGTAGTGAGGAAAGCCCGCTCGGTGGTGGGACTGAACCTGGACCATCTTCGATCGGTGGCACTGGGGAGAGTGAAGGACAAACTGGGAGCTATCCTGGACAATACTTCCCACCCCCTGCAGGACAAGCTGTGGCTGATGGGCAGCTCTTCCAGGCAACGGTTCATCCCACCCCAGTGCAGAACTGAATGCTTCAGGCCCTCATTTCTGCCAACAGCCATCAGACTGTATAACAGCAGTCTGAGGTACATCTGTGCTACCACAACCTCACTACCTCACCCCATCCGCTACCTCACCATTCACATGTCTTTTTTTATCCTTGTTGGTCCCAGCCCACACACATCCTGCCTTTTTTTTTTTTTTTTTTTTCATTTTATTCTTGTTATTGCTATTGTCATTCTATATATATTGTCATTTAATTTTGGTTGTCTATTTTTCACCCTTACTGTTCCATTCTGTTGTCCAGTCTTACCCCTGATGTTGTTGCTGCTGCTGTTCTCCCTGCTGTCTATTTATTCGTGGATGTCTTTGCTATTTTCTGTCTTATAACTGTCTCTCTCTTTTCATTTATATTCATATTTATTTTTGACACTTCAACTGTTACGCTGCTGTGATAAAAGAATTTCCCCTATGGGAATCAATAACATTTATCTCATCTAACTTAAAGGAACTGAAAAGAGGACAAAGATAGTAAACAGTCCAACCAATTAATGAGATTCGCCCTGATAAATCAAATGTATTCATGCATCTGATGCTTAAAGTTTAGCATTCATCTTTACATATCACAAAGGTCAAAGGGTCTATGGCAATGTGCCCTAAGCACTCTTTGGGCTGCTTTAAAGTGGCTCTTCAAGGAAATGCCGAAAAAGTCTTTCGACAAGACATCAGTGACCCTACTTTGAGTGATCGATGTGAGTGAGCAAGGATAAACTTGAGGATGCCTTGTAGTGCGCCTGAGGACACACTACTGAACTAAAAATTGAAAAGCTGAGGTTTGAGTGGGGAAAAAACTGCAACATTTGGAGTCAGCAAACTCTAATAGCTTGATTTTAAACTATTACAGTTTTTGATGCTCCTGACAAACAGCCCACACAAGCCACTGTGAAGACAAAGCCTCAAGTGCACTGGCAACAGCTTCCAACCCAGCTAAGATTATGTGAACCATTTGTGGTTCAGGTTTTCCCGAGAGACCGTCACTTTTGCTGGCCTGTCTTCCTCCTTTTTTTTCTGGAAAGGCAGAGCATCACAAAATGCTGAAAAATTATCATCTATAACTGGGAATTTGAGTTGTTCATGTCACAGCAAAGAGTTGTGACATGGAAGGGCTGTTGATAGCCAGCAGGCAGTGGGGTCCTGAAGTGTAGAAATAGTTTGATGAAAGTCTGATTGCTCTGTGCAAAAGCTTCAGAGGTTATGTCTCTGAACAAAGACAGCAATAACCTCCCCTCTTGTTGAAGCAAAGGCTCTCAGAACTGAAAGCCTAATGTTGGTCTGGAGCCTTCTGATCGTACAAAGACTTGAAACCCTGATGATAGGTAGTCAGCCCTATATTTTACCTTTTTCACACCCTGCCAATCCATTTTTTTTCTGTCCTATGGTTCACTGGTGAGTACAAAAGAGGAATGACATGGGGTTTTAAGCAGCACTGCACTAATTGTTTGCCAGTTTCAAGGAACGTATTACTTCTAATGAACTCAGCAAAGTGAACTCATGCTGGGTTTAAAAAAAAAAAAAGAACCACATTAAAAAACGAGGTACTGTTTTAATTCACTAAATGCTGACTAATTCCATTCAATTCATTAAAGTCTTAGTGTGAAGAATCAGCAAACAGCAAACAGATTTTATGACGGGAATGGGGAACCACAAAATAAGTATTATGTTTACACGGATACTTGATTTTGCTAAATGAGTGTATCTTAACACATTATATTGTTGTTAATTGTTAGCTACAAGCTAGAAACATATCAATGGAAAATGAAAAAAATGGACCAGGTGGGCCAACACAGTAATCTTCACCTAGATATATATGAAGTCCTTCATCAGTGCAGCAGCTTCAGCTGATTCTGTATGCTTTCTGCTGCAGTAGCTATGTCATGTTTGGCCTTTTATATTTCCGGTATAAGTATGAGGTGGCAAATCAGAAAATGAAAGAATTGTTCCTGCTGTACATGGTGGAGGGGAGGACTTTACCATTGCATTTTTATGCTCATTTTGAAGAGTGACATGAAAATGTGCACACAATTGACTTAACATGCCCTTTGTCCCTGTGTCAAAGCAGTCGAATGTGTTTGGGTTGGGATCACCAGAAATCTGAATGCAGAGGTCTCCTAGGATGAGGCCGCCTCATAGTAGTTTGAGATAGTTAGTGGATGTTAAATTTTAGGAGCAGACTTAAAGTGCTGGCCTCAAAAGTAAAGTGGATTTCAAAACATTTATCAATAAAAATATATACTCCCGCCTTTGGCTGACTGTCAAAGTCAAAGCTTTGGGCCCAAACATGAAGCGTAACATAAGAGTGTGATTTCAGCCTGGAAATAAAAATGGGTTGCCAGTACTACAGCCCTGAAAACTTGCGCGCGCGCGCGCACACACACACGCACGCACGCACGCACGCACGCACGCACGCACGCACGCACGCACGCACGCACGCACGCACGCACGCACGCACGCACGCACGCACGCACACACGCACACACGCACACACACACACACACACACACACACACACACACACACACACACACACACACACACACACACACACACAGATTAGGACTTGTGATTTCATTCATCCACTTATGCCACAGCCACAAATAACACTCCGCTTTCTCCACAGATCCGATGAAAGCAAGAAAGTCATTAATTGCTCCTGACTTTCCAGAGTGCCACACCCAAAATATCTGGACATTTTGCAGGCTGACTTGGAGGACAGTGTTTTTAATGAGATTGACTTCTGTTTATGCCAACAGAAAGCCCATGGTTGATGGCACCAGTCTTTCCCTAATCAATATTGAGCATATCAGCACTGGCAGGTCCACAAGAGCAACCTGTTTTTAATTTGGCAAAAAGAAAAAGAGATACAGAATAATTCAAGCATGCCAGGTATATTCTGTGAATTGCTCTATTATGAAAACGTTGAACAATTTTCTTTTCTTATGCTCACTGGATGACTTAAGAGACAGCTCAATTGTTGTTATTCATGGCTATCTCACTCCATACGGACTGGGAGCAGTGTCAGACTGAAGATGGTAATAAGTTCAGACAAGGGCTCCCTGACATCTTTTACACACTAAAAATAAGTTTGATATATATGTTGTTTGATATATGTTGTTTTGATTGCGTATATCAAAATATTTTATAAGAACTTCCATGGTATGACATCTTAGTCATTTACATGATTTGAAAAAAGGCTTGTGAACAGGATGGTGCGCCCACTAATGATTTATAAATAAATCCATTTACGCCTGTGACAATTCAACAGAAGTCTTTTCTCATATTGCTTCTGACACTCTTTGATCAACGGCCTCAAAGTCTAACAAGAAGTCCAATACTGCCTTAATTTCTTGGGACTCATGTCAGCCACCTCTGCACCCTCTTGAGCCAGCGTGCTCAAAGACCAGCAGAAGAGGGCTTTCGGTATGCCTGTCCTTTCACTTCTCATTGACACTATTTCAGCTTTGTATCAAATGACATTAGAGGGTTATTCAACCTGCACTCGGTGTGCTTGTGAACCATGTTTTTAAGCAAAAGCTGAAATTCTATCCTGACAACTACCTCATAAAAACTCCACACGATTTCCCTGTGAAGCGACCCACAGCACAGAAGAGTGCGTTTACTGTATGTGCCAGAGTCTCTTTTGACTTAGACATGGAGCAGAAAGGGTCTCTTGGACTCTTCACAAGTCTGGCATGCAATTCCTGGACCAGTTGGTTTCAACACAGGGGGAGTAGGAGGAGGAAAGGACTCTGCCTTGAAAGACACCCAATACCTACAGCTGATGCCTCCGGCTGGCAAGTCTAATAACATCATCTGTGCAAGACATTATTGTAGATCTCATATTTATAACCCAATATGTCCACTGGGAGGGGTTGGAATATTATAGCAGCAGCCAACACCACAATGGTCTCGTAAGGAATTTCATGATGGACAAAGTAACGCAACATTTGGCAATTCTGGTCAAATCTATTAAAAAAAAGGTCTCACATTTATGATACATGTCTGCGATTAAAGTTGATCCGAAGTGCAGATGCTTAATTTTCTCTAAAATCAGTTTCCATCTTGAGGTTATGAGGCACCATCCAAATTTTACAGGTACTCTCGAATTGAGATGGAAAAATGGGTGATGTCTTTCAACCAATGTCAGAGTTAAATTTATGTGAAGATTAGATGGTGAGGCCCTGCTAGAGAATTCTCATCACTGAGAATGCTGGACTGAGGTGTCTTCACCTTTTACTTTCATTGAAACTTTGTGCCAAAATCAAAAGATAAATAAATCAAAATAAAAGGAGCTCCTGTTTTTGAAACTCCACTCAAATCTGCTTAGTAGTGGCAGTTGTGGTGATATCTCTCTCTCTCCCTATATATATACATATATATATATATATATATACACACACACACACACACACACACACATATATATACACACACACACACACACACACACACACACACACACACACACACACATATATATATATATTCTATCCTGTTTGATCCCTCGTGGGGATTTTCATTCTCTGCAATTAACCCATCATGGATGAACCATGAGCAGTAAACTGCCATCCACCAGGATGGAACCAGGAATATACGGCTCCAAATATGATTGCTCTACCTCCTGCACCGCGCCACGCCCCAGAATATAATTAGGATGTAATTGGAACCCAAACATAATCTCTCTTCTCTGATTCCTCAGCCCCATGAGGGAATGTTGCTAAACTGCAACATACTGTAGTTCTCTATGGCTTATAGCAAACAAAAGACAACAAAAAAAAAAATAATTGCTGATTTTTCTTATTTTTCTTTTTCCTTGATTATTTCCTATCTGGAATCAAATGTATGGGGCAAAAAAACACTGAAAAAAAATTGAAATTTTTCCAATTTCATAAAAATGGCATTGGTTGATGCACTTCTCATATTCACAGACAATCATATGTTGTATTTGCAAATTATCCCAAATGCATAAACATAGGTAATGTGCTCTTGAGATTAATTTCCTCAGTGCTTCAGCAGAAATCCAATTTCTAACAACCCGATCATTGAGAATCATGGCTTTCAAGGTGTGTCTCTGAGGTAATTGATGATGGGAACATGTGCTGAAGTTCTCCTGTATACTGTTGTCTAAATTGTGTGACGGAAAAGCCCACAAGCATGAATTCAAATAATTGCTGCTCCAATCACCCCAGGCTTGTCTCCCTATATGATATATATGTGTACCTACTTTGACCTCACATGCTGTACTGAAAAAGTCATCAGCACAAGCGTATCCTCAGTTAGTGTATATCATTCCAACAATATATGAGCATTGTGTTTATGCTGTACTGCACATAGCATAACAATGATTTCTCTGACTCATCACAAAGGAAAATGAGGTTCACAAAGGCTAATGCAATTCAATGATACTAATAGTTGCGCAAATTGGATTCTCGGATTGAGGTAGTGAACGGAATTACGATTATTCTAAAATAATAAAGGAGGAACATTTGAGAGAATTATATCAAGTACAGTCAGTACAGCTGATCATGAGAGCTCAGTTCAAACCAAATTAACACTTGATTTAATTGTTCACTTCGTTATGCGTTTCACTGGGTTGAATATAGTGTTTTAAATCCGGGTTTATCGAGGGCAGCAAAAAAAAAAAAAAAATATTCCCTGACTTCCCAAGCAGACACTGTGTCAAACACAGGCACCTGTCATCCGGAGAGAAAGGGCACGTTAACTGGACTGACATGGACAAATGTCTCCTCCACAGTTTGACTCTGCAAATCATTATTCAGATTCAAGCACACCTCAGTGATTCAAGCCTGTATTCGTGCATCAATGCTCATAGCAAATGACACCAATAACTCACTATATTTGAGTGATTTCCACTCTGAGCACAGATGCTGGTTGCTTCTTTGATAATCCCTTAAAAATTCAAATGGCTTGACATGAGACAAAGCTGTGTGCCTGTATCTGTGTGCGGGTAATGGAGGGGTTTGATAAGACACCCAGTTCAGAATGCATTTAGGGATTAAGATTTTCTGGACAGTGCATTATGACAGTCCAAATTAAAATCTGTTCAACTGTCAAGCAAAGGAGATGCACTTCAGGTATCTCAAAACAGCAGCTATTGAGATATACTATGTTTCTCCTGTCAAGTATTATGTAAATGACTCTTATCATGTTAGCAATTTGCAATATATGTAGATTGCATTCACACAACTCGTGCAATTAATTCTCCCTTTGAGGAAATTCTCATTTCGAGATTTCATCAAATCAGGTTGGAGGTTTTGATTTATTTTTATAGAAATTTGGAGGGGTGCAGAATTTTATGGAGCTCGGAACAATTTTCAACCAAGGATCCTTGAGATCAAGGTGGTTCAGTTTATACTGCAGTTCTGGATACAAGGCTTTAGCTCAGTATTGAGCCACACTGTTTTTCTGCAAAAAATTTCTTTCCTCATTCCTTCTTTCTTCCTTTTTTGGTTTATTTATTATCATTATTATTTGACAATGGTCTTATCACTCCAGAGTTTTTCTTAATTGAAACTAACATTTTCAACAAATCAGATGTGAATTAGATAATATATATATATATATATATATATATGTATATTTATAAAATCAATAAAAAATACATACACACACACCCACACACACATTTTTTCCACATTATTTCGAAAAATAAATAGTTGAACAAATATATAATATGGTTTTTAAAGTATAAAGTTTGATTTTTACAGCTCTTGGTACATTTTAGTGCCATAATATGATGAACGGAAAAAAATTAGATGTCTTCCTGTACATTTTTGACAGAATCCTACAAATCATATATCATAGGTGTTATCGATTACTGAATATATTAAACTGGCAATTGACGGAATGTCTGAACAAAGTTTAAACGTTAAGCATACAATTTCACTGACTGACTGACCAAAACAAGCCACAACCTATGGCAAAGGTTTGTGAAATATATCCATGCATAACTGAGTAAATCAGATTCCTTACTGTGGCATGTGGGACCTGCCTAATCCAAACATGATGAGCATGCCAAAGTAAAAGTATGTCACACATGGCACAGCACATCCCTTCAACAACATACTCCACTTACTGAATACTAAAGCGGAGTTATCAAGCCTGGGTCTGAGAAGGCTCCTGTTTCATGCTGAATTAAGGTTGGGTAGCATGAATGCACCTCTGTGTTCATAAGAAGCTTTGTATGACAAGAAACACGTGTTAAACACATAACTCGGGTCAACAAAAGCATACTGACTGATGTCTCAACCAAAAGTCCGACTTGCTCATAAAAGTCTTACCAAATAAAGACAGTCCCCTTTTATTAGAAAAAAGACAAAGGCTTTCGAAAATTCAATGACTACTTGAATGATTACGAACAAAAATTATTTATCGTCTACAGTGTTTCTAAAGTCCCTCTTTATTACAGGTCCTCAAAGCAATTTAGCCGTTATTGCTTTCTAATAGTACAAAATATCCTGGGTCAAATGCTTGGAAAAAATGTTGTAGTGTGTTTAGCAAAAGAGTGACTGCATTTTAATGGGTGTTAAACAGTTTGTATAAAATGTTCCATCTAATTTATGGAGGGTTTCTTTAGACTAAATAAATTGTAAATGCAAAGAACCTCAGCTTGCGTTATAAATGAAGTACTTGACATTCGAGTATGCCATATGGCTTCATATCAATTTTGTCTGATGACACTCAAGCAGACACTGTAGATGGAGTAGAATTTAATAATGAACTGAATATTGACAGTTTCTTCCATTAAATGACTCCCACCAAGTTAAGAACATCATAGGACTCCCACTTAGAACACTCAAGTGTCTCAATAGGTGTAAATGAAGGCACTTAATATTGTACTTAAGTGAAAATCACTGCAAAATTCAGCTGAGTATTCAGGCTACTAAACATCAACATCTTTATACATCCTATCATAAGCTTAGAAATATAGCCAGGCTCACAACTGACAGGACGACAAAGTAAAACGAATATCAGACAACTTTGTCCACATTGAACTTGAACTCATTGAACTTGATATGTATATATTCAATCTCCAGGGCTCTGGAGGTCAGGATACAAAGTGAAATACAGGTTATGGTTGTGGTTACGGTTATGGTTTGCAACCTGAAATCTTAAGAGAGTCAGGGGAAAAAAAATCCCTGCTTTGGGTCTGCTTGTCACAGACAAGTACGGTAATATATCAAGCGGGTCTTTGGACCAAATTCAGTACAGCTATCTGTAGAGACCATGTGTGAAGTTGTTTCAAAAACATTCTACGTCAATTTAAACAGTTGTTCTCATGCAAATAAAAATTTCTGATCATTTAAAAGGTTGATTTTAATTATATGACCTTTAATGAACCAGGAATAAAACTCAGTTCCTGTGAAATTCTCCTACAAGCAAAACCTGTAGTATGTTAACATAAAAACCTCCAGCCTGAAAATAAATGAATATATATACATTCATTATATTTTATTTTAATCTAATTTTTACAGCACTTTGATGTAACAGCTTCATAAATATTACTTTTCTTGTCAAGTGTCCTGCCAAAGACAGGCAGCAACACAATTGACAAGTCAACAAATAAAACATTAATAGATAAAAGTGCACGAGATGAAGCTTAGTGATATCAAAACACTTAAGACATTGAAAATGTCTACAGCCTGAAGATTGGGCCTCCAGATTATTGGAGACTTTAGGTTATTTTCCAAAACATTAGAATAACAATAAAAATATAATAATAAAAATATTACATGTATTTATAGTGTAAATACTATAAGCGAAAAGGCTTAAGAATACCACGCAAATGAATAAAGTCACACATTTGAGACTTGAGAGAATTAGAGCCATCCCATTAGCCTAACCAAAGAACCTGTATGTTTTTGGACTATGGAAGGAAATCAGAGAACCTGAAGGAAGCCCATGCAGACATAGGGAGAATGTATAAACTCCACACGGAAGTCCCTCCCCCCTCACCCCCATCCAGATTGAACTGGGGACCTTCTTTCAGTCGGTGGAAGTGCTTACCACTGCTTACTTCATCGTGCCGCTGAGAAAAGAAATGAAGCCCTTGCAAAAAACAGCACTCAATACAACACCAAACAATTTGTCTGCAACATTATATTAAAGACTCAATAGAACAGACCTGCATGATATCAAGAGGAAAGCTGTTCCACAATGTTGGTGCATGAAAAGAAAGGACCCTCTCACCAACATTTATTTTTTTCCAAACATTATGGTTTTGTTTTTCAAAATCCTTTGTTAGCCCTAGCACAAGATTCTCAAAGACTGGTCCTTCAAATTCTTTTTTGTTACTTTCTTTAGCCTTGCTTATTGATTGGTTCCACATATTCAAACAGCAGGCGTCTTCAAATCAAACTAAAACGACAATGTATCGTCATCATGCACAGTTGACCTTACCTTTCTATGTTTAAAGGATCTCAGGTTTTATGGCATATTAAATGGGGTAAAAACTGAGAAATGTTTTCTTGGGGTCTTCAATTTGTGATGTATCTAAATATTCCAAACATAAAAACGTTGTAAAAAAAAATGTACAAGATATACGGAATGCACATACACTCCTTAGTTAGTAGATGCGTTAGCAATGATTTTTCCACAAACGAGACACTTTATTTTCTCCCACCAGACTGAAAAAAAGGAGATGAGGCAAAGAGATATTGCTATTTGTGTTCATGATTCTGAATAATGGTCTTCGATTTTCAATACACGGCTTTTTAGAAATGAAGAGACAAATTCCAAATTGCTTTCTCTACAGAACATGAAAGAAAAAAAAAGATTGTGTACATCAAACACCCTTACTCTATTTTGGCAAAAAAAGGGATAGGATTGGCCAAGCCATAGATTAGTGAAATCACAACCAGTGGACAATGCACTGAAAAATGTTTACAACCAGGATTAGGGGGGCAGGATGGAAAGTGGGGTGGATGCACAATAGAAAACAAGCAGTCTGGAATAATGGGAATTTATTTTTGCTGTCTACTTGCTCAAATAATGAAATACACAGCAGGTCCTCTTCAGATACATGACAAAGTCTCTTTTTCACTTTGTTAGAAATACACCCAATCCTTGGTAAGACTAACGGGGCCACATCCAGCACTTGTTTGCTCCTTATTATCGCCAAGCCCCACTACAAATCCTTTATCTGAGATAACAGCATCTTCAGAATGCAGGAAAAGATGCAGTGCAAAGAATAACTTTTTTCATTTTTCATATCGTGTTGGTGCGTTATCCCGGTGGGGATGCATTACAGGCTCAGGAGAACAAGTCAAATAAAGCAGAAATTTATTTGAACATAGAAACCTTAATATATTCTATAAAGTGCTCATTGGTTCAAAGTTTAGGTAAAGATATGAATAAAGTTTTCTCTGTTCCTTGCAGTCGTTTTATGTCCAGGCTGAAGTACATCTATTAAGTTAAAAGCACATGAGAGGGCCTGTGCCATTTTTCAAAAACTGATGACGAGCTTGAATATATTATGCAAACATTTGTCCTTGTGCCAAACAGTGCATCTACCGAATAATAATTACAAGAGGGACTTGGGGATATAAGCATGCAGAATATGAAACACATGCCAATGTCTCCTGTCATCTGTGGCCAGATCACAGGAGGAATATTGGGTTACAGGGCAGAGACATCAAAATGACAATTAAAAAAAAAGAGGAAAAATCGGTCCTCACTCATTTAAATAAGGTATTTGCACCAGTTAAAAGGCTGCCTCGTTTTTGATAGAAAAATTATGAATTACAATCTTGAAAAGTGAATGATAGCCAAATGACAGATTCAAAGAGTCATTCAAGAAAAAAAATATAATTTCCAGAATTATCTTGTGTAATATTTTAAGGATCAATTTGATTGTTAAAAGTTTTGTCAATTAGACAAAGAGAGGCAATTTTGGGGCCAAAACAAAGACCTTTCTGACAAAGCAACAGAAGGATGTGTGTGGGCTATTTGATTTCCAAATGCAATTACTATATTTGGGAATCCAATGGAAGACAAAGCTGTCCAATCAGGTGAGTCCAACCCCGAAAAGCTTCCTTTTGTTTGCTTTATGCAGGAAGGTGTCTGATAGCATTGAGGCAGTGGCCTCATGAGGCTGTTGTAGTCTTTCAATTTTCTGTGACATTAAGAGTTTGAATACGGCAGTTATCCAGTCACTTATTATTTCAAATTTCCGAAAACCCTTTTGTCCTTCTATGAAAAGAAGCGACCGTGAATTTGGTGTGTGGCAAGTGGGGCTAAGGTTGACAGAATTGCTTCAAAGGTTGATATTTGGAGCATTACCTTTTTCAAAGAAAAGTAGATGATAACATTGACACAAAACTAGTTTTTCTGCAGAGAAGACAACTCAGAAGGTTAACGCTGTTTAGGTAAGCACCTTGATAGAGATTTTATTACAATTAGAATTGAAGAGGACCTACTGTAAGAAAAATCTGTAGCTGTGGCTGAGTCAAATTAGGATCAAGTAGCAGGACAATTACAATTTGGGTATTGGCGGCTGGTTGAGTACACTGTTGGTTGCTTTAAGGGTGATTTTTACTGATTTCTGTAGTTTTCGGTGGCTAGTTTCACTATCTTAAACAGAGGCATTGCCTTCTTGATTGAATGGTTTTGATATTTTCATAATAGCTAAAGACAGAATGAAATCCTTCACAACAGTTTGATTGGGCCTTTTCATAAATTTCCTGTGGTTTTTCCTTTTTGTGCTTTCTATGTGGGTTATAAATTGGGTTGGAAACAATTCTTCACTTGCTAACTTTGATTAATAATAAATAGATAAACTAATCAAACTAATATGATAAATGGGTACAGGGCACAGTTTCTTTTGTTGAATCCACTTCAATCTCTTTTAATGTCAAGTGGAGGCTGGATTGATTTATGAATATGCAGGCACGACCTTTGACATGTTTTAATTTCATATGTCAATAATACCAATGAAAGCAACAATGAACAGTCCAACAATAATCCCTCAAATTATAGCAATGACCAAGCAACTGCAAACAAAGAGGTCTAACCAGGCAAACATTTCTAATGAAAACTTGCATTTTTCAGTTCTCTAATCGACAGGAAGAATTTCTTAATTTTTAATGAAAAAGATATGATCATTCGATACGGAGAGAGTGATCAGCTCATAAAGACATACATATACTCATGTAGACAGTCCTGCACACATCTGCTTGTCAGCAAGCCTGCTGGAGACTGTCACATGCCTGGCAGGTTCTGTAACATAGGCAGATGGTGGAGCACAATTAGACTCCCTAAATCTCTCAATCAATCTCCTGCTTGCCATATGAAGAACTCGCATCTTATCAAGCAGTTTCTCCACAACTAACACTTTTCCACGTGCGTTGCCGTCCCCTCTCAACAAACCCACAACATTGTAATTTATTCAGAGATTGCAAACCACATCGCTCATGTACCTTCTATATTCCTTTCTTTTACAGTGAATATATTTCACCTTGCTTTTGCCGCTCTCAATAAATAGCGCTCTGTTCTCTTCACATTTTAATCTTTACGTCACAGTACAAATAACACCCCACCGTGCTCAACCCATTGTTTAAAATTTACATCTCACTCCTTACTCTTCCGCAAATAACTTGTTTGATCGGCAAAAATAAATAAATAAATTTGTGTACACAACAGGCATGCACGAATGTTTAATTCTAACACAGAAATTGTTAACCGCATTCTTAAGGGCGAAAATTAACCGAAGCACAATTGGGGTGTTGCAGCAGAAAGAGATATCCCTTGAGTTTCATGGTCCGTCCTGTCTTCGAAACACAAAGGAGAGGAAAAATAATCCTCCGCATTCAACACCTGTGAGGGCCATTAGCCGGAGCCAGTTAAAGAGGACAGCTCTAACTGAGGTGCTAACATAGACGAGAAGCATCTGGTGTTCACGCTGGGCCCTTGGTGGCACTGAGGATTCTACCTTTGATCAGTGGCCCTCGTAAACACCTTCCTACAAGAGAGCAGATAAAACATTCTCTGATATACACACAGGGAGAGCAAGAGAACAACCACCCTGAAACATTCAACAACAAAACCGTACACAATGGTGGTTAGGATTTACATCTTCATAGAACCAGACAAGCCAACCGCTGTTAAATCTATTTGGGGATTAACGTCAAATAAATATTTGTAATATCACTGATTTACTTGGTCCTGAAAGAGGGATAAAAGGAAAAACTTCCACAACTGCTCTCCCATTCATGCATGGAAGAATATCAAATCTCTTGTTTCCAGCAGAAGCGAGCCAAATACCTCACTCAACAGCAGGCCAGGCTCCACCTTTGGATTGCCAATCCCACTGTTGTATTTCCCCCGCCTGTGACGGGAAGATGTTTCACAGGGCTGCCAGACTGCATCTAGGGACCGTGAGTACTGGGGCATACTCACTGCCAACGCAGACAGAGGCGGTAAAAACACCACCTTCAGCACTGCGCCGTGAACTGCGAATGAGGCCGATAAAATAATGTGGCCTGTGTGCACATAGACGTACTCTACCTACTTGGGGTTCAACAATTCACCCATTCAAATCAAGGCACTGGGCCAAATGATTATGATACACCAGACGGAAGCAAAACTGTAACTCATACACAGTGAAATCACTTCCCAGCATGACCACACTATTTGCTCCAAAAAAGCAAAAAGGAGAATTGCAAATCAAATCCCTTTGAAAGGAGTATGTCCATGTAATTTTGCTGGCCTGATTTTTTGGCCAAAGGAACATTATCATCACCTCTGCTGGATTCCTCTCTGGATACACAAGCAACGCAGCTTTTCTTTTTTCTTTGTAAATAATTTTTTATAAGCTATGCTTAAAATACCACATACAGAATACACAGGTCTATATTCCTACAAATATCTTTACTTTTGAATTTCTAACCTGAATGTCCTTTTACAATTACAATTTATCACATTATAATTTTACTTGATCTCACAATTAAAAAGCAGTAAAACCTTTGCAGGTTAAAAGCCAAAATAGTGTCTGTTCTCTCCCTTCAATATAATAAACAGATCGAAATAAATCTGCATAACTTGTAAACTCCTCTATGTCTATTTCTTTAATACATCTCGTGGCAAATGGTAAAATGCAAATTCTATTTATTTCTCAACCAGGGAATGAGTGGGATCATGCCTCTAAATTGTTAAATACAAATTAAGTACAAATGTGATGGGAAAAGGACAGAATATAAAGAAAAGTGTGAGAGTGTAATTATAAAGGCCAGAAGGGGTCAAGGTACAACTTGCACTCATATCTTGACACCTTTTTTTTTTTCCCTTCACACTTGCTCATTGCCATTTCCAGGTGTTCTCCATTTTAAAAATGGAAAAACATCCTGTGGGTCACAGAATGTTGTAATTCCTAATTAACCTCTGAGAGCAGAGATCATGTTTAGCGAAGATTCTGACCAGCGAACAAGACCAGAGTCTTGGGGCTTTGGGACTGCAATGCTTATTCTCAATAAACCCTCCTCTTAATACGCGTGAACATTTCATGGAATTGGAAGAATTGGGTCATGCCTGCAGAAAGACAAACTAACGCCTGTTGAAGGCATTCGTGATGAATCGCACAACAAGGGACACCTGTAGACTTAAAGGATTGTAGGTGACCAATGCTACAGATCCTAGTAGGATTCTGTTTGCTTTGTACGTGCCACCTTTCCATCAACCTGAAAGAAAGAGGGGGGGAAATACAACAAATGTATGATTCCAGTAGACATGGTTAATCTCAGCTGAAGCTGAGTACCTATCAGAGGAATGTTTTTATACTGTCTCCTAGATTAGTCATGTTTACACTAGCAGAGTACGTACATATCCAAGAATTAGTGGCATTCGTAGGGAATACAAAAGCAGCAGCAGTGACTCGATGTCTGTTTGCGTGAGAGAGCTCAGGCATGCCCTCTGTGTTACGACATGGGCCACCTGCAGTCTGGGAAATAGGTTCCTAGGAAGAATTAGAGGGTTCTGAATGAACAAGACAGACATGAGTAACCCAGCCCAATATACTGCTTATCTAGAAGCTTATGTTGCACAAAGGAGGCAGATAAGCAAAGACATGGGAGCAGGTTCAGGAAACAAGTGGAAATGAGGCAAGAGGGGCGGATCAGGATCTTTCAGAGTGAGGTCAGATGTGACAGAGTCCTCATGGATCCCTGCTGAATAGTTAACCATTAAGGAGAACTCATATAGTCATTCAATTCCAAAGACCATGAAAACAAAGTTTTCATTAAAGTAACATCTCTCCGCTCTGGGCATTGAATGCAGCAGCAATCACTGAAGTAACTAAATAGTTTTTCTACATAGAGTGGAGACAATCTATGTAGGAGCTAGAATGTGTGCTACTATAGATATTTTTTTAGGCCTTGTGCTTTCTTAGAGGTAGGTGGTCTGTAGGAGAATGGTAGCATGTGTCCGGATTGCACATACCTAATGGCCTTTACATACCAATTCATTGCGAAAATCAGGGATGGACAAAAGATCTGGTCATTGATTAATCCTTCCCCTTTCCATTCTTGTTTCTGAGTGTCTGTAATGATTACATTTATTAACTGAGTCTGCCTAACCTGGAAGACACGAATCAACTTGTGCAAGGAAGAGAGATGACTACATATGTTTTGCTCTGACAATTCCTTCACCCTTTTAGACATGTTTTGCATGTGTCAGGAAGAACATGATTACTGTATTTTACCTTTTTTTTTTCTTTTTCATCAAAAAACGGACCAGATAGAACAGAGTTTTTCATTCTTCATTACACTATTTAATTAGTTTAAATAATTTCATTTTAATAATCAGCCATCAAATCAGCTATATAAATGTAAACAGACACACAGAATCCACAGACAAAAACAGAATCATGTCCCATAGTTTCAGAATTCTTACAGTATGAGTGTTTATATATAAAAAAACAGGCTGGCCTCTGGCCCTTAAAAACCCGTGGTGTGCATTTTTCACAGTTTTACAGCATATTTACAATGCAGCAATACTGTTTTGAAATAGGGCTAATTTCACCCATATTACTTTTTAGTCCAAGAATAGCTCAACCTTTACTTTGCTAGAAGTCAGATGCTAGCAAAATATGTCATATTCTTTAACCATTAAACATCACAAAATACAATTTTAATAGTTCCATATTACTTTCAAGACTAAAAGCAGATATTTGCCTGCACGCAGATTCCATACAGTATTTACAATTACCATTGTCTCCGTATCTGATCTGTGTTCAGCATTGTCTGCAAAATGACAAATAAGGAAATTCAGCAAAGCTTTTTCAGAGCATTTCACACTGACTCACAAGTGACTAAACTAGCCTTCAGTTGTCAGGTACCAAAGTCCCATCCCTGGTGTATAATAGATAATCATTCATGGCAACTCGGAACAACAACCAACTGAACTGAATCTTATTTAATTATTCAACTTGAAAAATCTGTATTGCTCTTCTCTGAACCTTGCAAGAAATCCTTTTATAAACTAAACCAATCTACCTATTTCAGACGTTCACTCCGCTAAGCCAGTCAGTTTTCATTTAAGAAAACCCCATTTCAGGAACTTATTTTATTAAATGTACTACTATTGTGTGTGATAGTAGTACATGACACAATGGGGTATCACTGAGGTAAAATAATTAAATACAGTATGACAGAGTAAGTTGATACATTCTGAGGAAAATATTTCTTGTTGAGAGAATTGTTGACAGGGCAGCAAGAGACAGTAAAATGGAAAGAGGAAGAATGATGTAGAGACATATAAAAAAAGGGGACAGCTGGGTTTCCATCACCTACCAAAACACTACATATTTCTTCGAAAGACAAAGTGTTAAGTTAGGCTACTCTGCACACTGTCAATAGTGATGTTGATCAAAGGGCCCAGCTCAGTCTATATATTGATTAAACCATCCATCATTTAAACTCTACAAGACATTATTTCTAATTAAAAACTAAGTCATAAATTTTGGTCTTTACGGCCAGGCTCGGGCTGTAAATAAAACTCAGGGGAGGGTGGAAGCAGATTGCTGCCCCTGTCAATGGTTTAGAGCCACTGTAAAAAGGACAGACGGGTGTGATGACACCATTGGGATTGTCACAGGAAAACTGCAGGGCTGACAGGAGGGGAGGTGCCCTGTTTCATCCCAGATAAACAAATGCAAATCAATAATTTCTCTACTTGCCTTATATAAGACAGGAGTAAAGAAGGCTGTGCATAATGACAACAAATATTTAAATTAAATTTTCATGAACCACTGGGGTATTTGAAAAAGGAAGGGCAGTGGGTATACTTGAAAATGATGTACAATTGTGAGAGGTCATAAAAGCAGCCCACCACACACCTGGGTTAGCTTTGCTATTATCCTGCTCTATTTTGCGCTCCCAAAAAAATTTGCATACAAGTATGTAGTAGCAGGGTATTATTTAATCATCCCTGATAATAAAGAGGGCATTAGAACACCAACACTCAATTCAATGCGCCAACATTGGACAGGCGAACACAGAGCACACTCCCAGTCACAGCAGGGGCCACTTCACATTTGATGACTTCTGATTACCTCAGGATGTATACTAGTTGTCAGGTAGTGAACTCCCCAGACAGCCAGTTAACGAGTAGCATACTAGAGATGGTTATCTTCAGACGGGCAAGAGGGGGTTTAAAATTTCATAGACACTAGTCAATGGTTGGAAGTCGATAAGGGGAAAATGGGAAAATGCATAATAAGAATACAGATGCAAGACTCCAACAGGCTGCCAACAAAGGAAAGCATGTGCAGGCCTCATTCATCTTCTTTTCTTCTCGACCAATTTCTATTCCATACTTGCCAGAATGAGAGTCACTCTCGCCACACAAAAGCCTTTCCCTATGACTTGATAGTGAAAGAAAAGGCTGTGGAATCAAATTTGGTTAACTCATCACCAGACAGGTTTCATGTCAAAGTGAAGTAAGTGGCCTTGTCTTGGAGAAGAAAGGAGAGAATCATACTCCAGGGGAAGCAGGAACTAATGAGTGAGCTAAAAAGGACACGATGGAGTGATCCTCTAAAAAAAGACCAGCAGTAATCGCTTTCTCTCTCCCTTTAAATGTCCTAAGAGATCTTGGCACTGGTGTAAAGACTCAGCACATCAAATAGAGCTGATTAGAGCTGCACACCTTGCTGGAGCTGAAGCTTTGGGCAGAGTGCTATGAAAGTGCAATGGAGACCCAACACTAAAACCAAGAGGGAGAAATTCTTCTATTTAGCGGGCATCTCTCTGGACTAGATGCATCTGAATAGCTTCCACTACATCAGCATGAGACTGCAAATACTGGCTTTAGTATCCACTTACCATATCTCTAACGCAATGCCCGAGTGCTGAAATAGCATCAGTGCCTTTCAAATTAGGGGCATTGCTTTTTTGAAATCTTCTGCCATGTCAGATGATATCAGTGTAGCCCCAGAGGCACATGCAGCTTTTGTATCAAATCGTCATCAACAGATCATCCTGTTCGTTTTTATTAGCATAAATGGTCACAGCAAGTGGGTGTGTAGGCAAGGAAAGACAGCAGGAGGGAAAGAGCTGGCAAAGGATGATGGAAAGAGACCACTGAGCTGTTGTGTAAGTTCACTGTCAAGGGTGTTGTTTTATTAAGATGCCAAAACTGTCAGGGCAGGTATCAGGAGAGCAGCCAGGCAAATGACAAGACACTTGCACTAACATTGTCCAGAAACCCCTCTCCAACCTAAATAGCTCCACAACTACTATGTCTGACAGACTACAAGAAGATACACATGTCAAGAGGACATTTGCCTTGACCAATTATAATTTGAGAGTTCACACAAATAACTGTCTACAGTACTGTAATTTAACTAAATATTCACAGAAAAGTAAAATGTTCGACAGGTTTAGCAACATTGGCAAAGGAAGATAATATCCTGTTTGGTGGAACGTTCAATTAATGTCACAGAAACAGCATGAAGATCCCATTATTTCAAAACTAAGTTTTGATTAACTGAGGAAACATATAGCAATGAGTTAAAGATAGCCATATGCATGCAGAGGGCACAGGAGACAGTAATACAGTCACAATAATATATTTCAAAATAGTGAAGTCAACAGACGACAAATTTCTTATTCCGAAAGATGGGGGAATCTTTCAAAATAAATTAGGCATGACTTCAAGCTGGGCTAAATAAAATATAGTATATTATTACAATAAAATTATCTGAGCTTTTACTACACGTGAGAGTACAATTAATTTGAAATTTCTTACAAGAAAAAAACAGAATGTTCTTTATTTAGCAAAAGATTTTGAAAGATATTATGATGTGTATGATGTCTATTTCCTAAATTTTGGATCAACAAATTTTCAGAAAAAAAAGTAATTTATGGGACAAGATATTATTGTATTTGAAAATATGGCACATGTTGCTTTTTGTTTACCTATAAATTATTCCTCAACTGGAAAAATAAAGACCTAAAATATGCTACAGCCAAACTATTTCCATCAGGTTGCTCTTCTGAAGACAAAAAAACAAAAAACAATTGCTTAGAAGGTCAACAGAACTTGATTGTCACCACTGCTATTCACTGAGCAACCTGTTCCATTGAAATGATGAATGGTAATTTTTAATTAATTTTTCAATCTATTGCCATATGTTGCATCTATAAGCCCATGCTCCTTTAAGTGCGGACAGTAGTTGCCCAAGTAACAACACACATAAAGAGATGCAAAGTCTACTACCTCTGGAGAAAATTCAAATTCAAGAACACTGCTGAACACTGTCTCCCTTCCCATTCAAATGACCTATTTTGCATTGTGCATCATTTCAAGATGTCCGGGGGAGGGGGCGATCAAACTACAAAAACAAATGGCAGGCTTTAAAATAACATCACTGAATAGAAGGGTGAGTGTCACTATCGCCTGTGCAGCAGGCTGTGCAGCAGGCTGCACAGACACCTATATTCGAAATCAGTCAAATGCTTGTCATCAGTACATTTCTTTGTAATTTTCTACACATTATTCTATAAATGATGCCAAATTTTGTCCTGTCAATAGAATCATTAACAACACTACTCTTGTGGTTCAAACTGAATTCTTTTCTCCCCAAAAAGATCTCTCCACAAAGAGAGATTGGACTAAATCCATATTGACCACAAATTAGGCAAAAGAAGCATCAAATGTCGGTCGTAATTCCTTGTCAGCCCGCATTAGATTCTTTATCATCAAGATGATCCAGAGGTTTTAATCCATTTGACATCTTTCAGGACTAATACAGTATCTGATTTCTGAGAGGTACCAGTGCACAGTCACGCGACGTGACATCTTGGGATGAGCAGCAGGTTGTAGGACAAGTCACTGAAGTGTGTTTCAACACAAAAAGGAGACAAAGGCCATTATGTCTAGACCAGAATTACGCTTCATATCTAAGATGACGAGCCAGCGGCACACATAACTGCCGCCTGCTGCTCTCAATGTTATTCAAATGATGCTACAACTCTATTTTCACCTTGCGACTAATGTGTTCATTACTCTTGTGTCAGCAGCATTTACTGTCCTTCCTTCCTTCCTTTTGCAAAGCGTATGCTGTGGAATTATTTGACATTCACTCAGTATTCGTTAATATGGGATTATCTCTGAATGTGACTGTTTTGTCTCGGATCAAGCAATAATGTAGAACCCAATAATTCCTCTTTGAAATGTCCTATCCCGTCAACTTACATGATACGAATATGAGCCTCTGCGGCCTTATCATAAATGTGAAACATTTGCCCACAGACCAAGTAGACATCTTGTTTGTATTGAATATAATGTCCTGAAAAAGTTTCTTATGATCATTAATACAGGATACAAAAGACATGTAAACCATAAAGTCATCAAAAAGATGCATTACTGCAAAGATGTTGATAGAAAAAAATACATTGGGTAGGAGGGTTGGTTGAGGGGAAAGGAAGTACATGACTAATAGGGTAAGTGTGTGTATGTGTGCATGTGAAGGAGGGAAGTGAGAATAGGTGTTTGTGTGTATACAGTGTGTGTGTGTGTGGGGGGGGGGGGTCAGCAGGCAAACCTATCATCTACGGAGCCCATCAGTTAACTCTGGAGGGCAAACAATCTCCCTAATTGAATTCAATCGAGGATCATCATAGGAGGCAGTGGGACTTGCAGCTCCATCCTGTATGGAGACGGTTGGCGGAGAGAAACATGTGCACGTGTTTGTTAGTAGGATGTGGAGGGGCAGAACTTTAGCTAGCATGACAAGTGAGTAAAAGAGGACAAACAAATAAGTAGAAGAGGCAGAATGCAAATATGAGGCTGCAGACAGCAATGATAGGTGGCAAGAACAGATAGTCTGGTTTAAAGGTTCATTTGGTCACATTGATAAACGGACACTTAAAACATGGAGAAAAAAACGGATCCTTACTGCTCTTATACATGATTCCATGAACATTTTTGATCGGTTATCAGCAAAGGGAACTAAAGTGGGTACCTATCATAAATCTTTCAGTTGCACATAAAATAAAGGTAGCAACAGCCAAAAAAAAAAAAAAATATATATATATATATGAAACTGCACAGCATTGACAAACCTGATAGAGTTAATCATGGCAGCCTTGTGTCATGCTCACTCTAGCAGTAACAAAGAAATAGGAAACAAGTCATTTTGAGAGGAAGCCAATGTCTTGTGCATGTGTATGATGTGCAGTGAAGCAAAATCTATTTTGCGTTCCATTGACGCACTAAAACTGCATGGCTTGTAGTAGTCTGAAAGCTACTTTCACTTTACGCTATGCTTAAAGATACATTTTGTTGGTTAGTTCCCATTATTCTGAACACAGTATCAATACCTAAAATTATGGCTTAATAGATTTCTTCTATTGTCATAAATGTGTCAGCTGTTTTCAGTACCTTGGTGGGAGAAGGAGAGGAATAGTTTTTGAACAGCCTCACAAATCCAATGAATCACATTGCAGAAAGTAGTCCCATGATCCATCCTGGAAGAAAATTGAAACAAGGGGCAGATTAGGTGATAGACCAGGACTATCTTTCATGTAAAACAAGGCAACTCCTCTTGTTGTAAAATGGATGTCAAAGGACATAATTAAACACTCCATTAGGAAGGGCTTTTCATGCCACCCAATATGAATAAGTCATTCCTAATAGGTTTATGCATATGTGGTACATAGATTTAAAAAGAGCATTTCATAATATGCTAGATATGTTAGTATTTCAATATTAAGACTATTATTTTTTAGCTATGCTTCGTCTACCATTATTCAGCAGCATCTTCATGAATTTTTCAGCTGTTGTCTGGCTCACACACGAGTGATAGAGCTGAATTCTGCTGTATGAAGTGCTATTCAGGTCACATCAGCTTTTAATGGCTGATTTATTAGGGCCCAACAGGAGCTTGGTGATGGGCTGCAGGACAAAGAGCCTGGTTTAAACTACATTAACACTCTGCAGTAAATATCCCATACAACATTAGCATTTTGATGACTGCCTTCCCCAGTCACCTCTTTGGCCGACTTGTTTTCCCTCATGCACATTTTGCTCTCCTGCTTTGCCTCTTGACTTCCATATCAATCCATCTTATGCATGCCAATCTCTCTCTTACAGCTGTGACATCATATTCAACCTTCATCGAGCTGATGGCTTTGTCTACCAGTGAAGAGTCAAATTATGGGTGAATTACCTAGCCTTATGTATAGATTTATGGATAGACAATGTCAATTCCAATCAAAGGGAAGAAAGGTATTCATTTTCATCCCAGAATGAAAACTAATTTAACTATCTCAATTAATCAATCAATTAATTAATCAATTATGTAAATTGAATCAACTTTAAATAGCTTTCATTAAAGCACCATTCAATCAGAAATATGATTTGTAACTGGTAACAACAGATATTTACGGCTTCAAAAAATAACCCAAAAATGAAAACTAACAAATCATTTGCACAACATTTAGTTTCAAGTTTTAACACAATAAAGTTGATATTTCATTATTTTTTTTGCCTTTTAACTGTATAGTTACATTTAGACACTTGATGGTTCATCATGAGTATTGCCTGTACATCTACAAAAAAAATCTAACATCTCATTTCTTCCTTTTTTTTAATAAATTTTTCAAAGTATGCAAATACACTGAACAATGGCAACAGATTTTTTTTTCCAAAACTCTAAATTTCATCTGGGTATAATGGAAATTTAACATTGGTTGAATAGCAAAAGGATGCTGGGAAGACTCTTCTGCAAGTCTCCCCACAGTATGTCACAATATGATGTAGTTTATGAATTCATAATGTCATGAATCAAACCAAAATTGACATTTTTATCTCAGCCGGAGGTTTCCTGCAGTCAAAAATATGTTCCACATTCATTAAGTTACTTAGATAACAGACAGAACTTTTGACTACATAGTATTTTTAAAAACAAATATAAACGCGCGCGCACACACACACACACACACACACACACACACACACACACACACACACACACACACACACACACACACACACACACACACACACACACACACACACACACACACACACACACACACACACACACACACACACACACACTATATTGCTGAGGTGAAGGTATTGTGGAAGCTGTTTCTCTGGTTTGAATCTCAACTTTTACAACTGTTACTCTCCATTATACACTGACGATTCCACTGAACCTTTAACAGAACTCTAGATACACTATTTTGGCCTTTGAATATAGAGAAGAGAATATCAAAATGTAAATTAGTTTTTCTAATTTTCTGTGTTCATCCAATCTACTTGGTCTGGTGTTTATATTGTTGTGGTTCAAAGGATACAATGTGTGGTTTGAAATTTATGAATGCTTACAAAAAGGGTTCCTAACCGTTTCAGACTGTTTCTTCAATGGATCTTCATTGTGTTCATTAAAAAAAAAATTACTTGAATTATTAAAAAAGGGAAACAGATTGTTTTCATGAACTTGAATCTAGATTTAATTGACATTCTTGCATATGACTGATTTAATAAACTCAGCAACTGTACTAAGCCGGTCTTGTTTTTAAACAAAGTGTTAACATAAAACTTGGCCTAATGGCAACATTTATTCAATGACTTTATTTTCTATACATTTACTTTAGCTTACATTATATCATCAAATACATATAATTTCATTGCAAGGCAGGATGTTAGTTAAGAAACAGAGCTAAAAGGCAACATTTTTCACAAACAAACAATGGAAACAATGAACTGATATCTTTTGGAGGTAATATGCAGTCTTTCTCCACACTCTGAACATTACACAGTTGTAAACTGCTTCAGCCCAAGGCATAGAAAACTTAGCAGTTAAGAAGTATTGGGGTGTGAATTTGACCAAATAAAGGACAGAACTAACATGCCTATCCAGCCCCAAGGCAAATACTACGTTGTCATTTCAGGGCATTCTTGAAATGCATCTGCAGACAGAGCACCAGCTTATCATTGTGTCAAAAAAAAAAAAATCTACCACCGGGAAACAAAAGAACATATGAGAAAGCAGTGGCTGCATGCAGCCGCTGTATGACTGATCCAAGTCGACAGCCTGTGGTGTGTCTCTATAAAAGCATTTACTGAGGCACAGCGCTGTGGCCTGCCGAAAGCTCATCAAAGAGTGGCTTATTTTATCAGCCAAGTGGAAAATGTGCTGAGAACGAGGGGGACTGGAAATAGTGAGGAAGTCAGCGAGAGTAACTAAGCTATTGTGCCCATCACTGATCCAAACACCCGCGTTACAGTACTCAACTGCTGCTTATAACAAAGGCCCTAATCGACAGAGCAGGGCTCTAAATTAAATGACCCTCTAGTTGTGATACTGTAATTGTCAAGCTGGTATGTACATGCTGTGGCCAAAGGCAATAAGAATACGGCTGAATACAAAATGTGTTGGAACCGTAATGCTTGTACAGTCAGTCATTCCAAAATTTACTGTTAACTTAGATACTCCAGATGCAGCTAATAAAGGGGTAGAGATGTTCAGGACTCTTAGAAAAAAAATCTGTAAACTGTCATATATGCTGCCCTTCGACTTTAATAAAAATAATAAAAACATTCACTGAACATAATTTCATATTTGACTGTTCAAATTATTCCATTCTGTAAAAAGCAAAATACATCACACTATCATTTCCGTAAGGTATTGGTAGTTAGAGACTGCTCATTCACAAGAAAGGAAGAGCTCCCATACTGAAGTCAATGAGCAACATTTATAATGCATGGGAAGCTTCCCAAGCCCCAAGGGTCGTATTAAATTCAGGGAAGTTGATAACAATTGACTGAAGTTGCTGGCAACTGCATTAAGATTATGTATCCTTGTGTGTCTGCTTTCTCATTCCTTAGTCTCACTCTGATTCTCAACTTCTTTTCTTTCTCTGTATCCCCTCGTCTGCGGTCTTATCTTTTCCTTGCTTCTCTTTTTTAACTCTCTTCTCCTCCATCAAAGTCTTTATCGCTTCAATTTTTCCTCAGCTCCGGCCTAACTTTCACTATTGCTGCTGGCATATAAAGGAAAAGATGAGATGAAGGACATACAACACCGAATAGGAGAGTTTGACCCCCGGAAAAATGTCTTGCCTAACGTCCAATTGGCAGTTATTGAAAAGTGTTGTGAATCTCTGGATAGGAGTCTGCCCCGTCTTGTGTGATGGCCTTCCATTAAAGAAAGAGAAACCCACAAGTCACAAAATTATTTGAGATAAAAAAAGTAGTAATAAGTAAACAAATAAAAGGAATTGCTAAGAATAAAAAACAGTCCTTTTCTGAAGTGGCCGTTTAATGAGCCCTGATCTAACTCCAACTGAGCATCAGTGAAAGAAGCTGAAACATGCAGTCCAAAGAAAGACAGTTTTGAAATCGAAAGAGCAATAGCTATTAATCCACGAGTAGTGGGCCAAAATACTTGTCAAAAGTTACAGAAACCGCTTGATTGAATTGATGCCTAAAAAGGAACAAAATAATATGTTTACGGTATCGTCATTTTCGTCCAGGCCAGTTTCATTGTTTTCTTTAATGATTTTGTTCAAACAAAATTCAAAAACAATTGATTTTCATGTAATGATGGTCTGTTTTCTTTCCATTTATAATTACTTTTGTCCATTTCAAGTTTAATCAGTGGCCATCATAGATTTTTCTTTCTTTCTTTAACGTCGGATGACCAAGATTTTTTTCCGAGTGCAGATGACTGTTCCCATGGAGGTGTCCACTTGTTTGTGCATGCATCTGTTTGGATCTGAACACATTAGATAGATAGAGGTGGCAAATAGACACAGCATTGAATATAACACAGTCAATTGAAGTGAAGTGCATCCAGTGGCACCTTATTCAATTTTCATATGTGGGTTTATGCCAGCTCATGTGTTTGAATATTTATGAAAATATTTTACTTGCGGGCCTCCTTTTTTTGCAGACTTAGAATATGTCTTAAATCAAAGTGAGATTTCCAATACCACACAAGTTCAGAAGCCTTCACATCAGCAGCGATTCTATGAAAGGGTTTGCATTTAGTACCATTTGTTAAGAAGTCTATCATCAAAAATAAGCTGTCAAACTGCCATACATTAATTCAAAAAATGTTTTTCCGGTTTGCCCACTCCCAGGGCCAAGGAGCTGTTTACTTTAGCAGAAGAATATCATTATGATAATTATGCTTGTATTTATTTGGAATACATACATATATCCACCACAATGACCAACCCTGCAGTAGAACATAAAAGTCAATAGAGGGGAAATTGCAAGGGTGACACTAGTGGGACTTGACACCGTAGGTCCTTCAAGAGGGTGCACGTCGTGTGCATGTACAATCAGACGTTTAGTATTTTTCTTTGATAATAACACCACGCGGAGGATTGCTGGCCCAGGCTAGGGAGACATGAAAAGTGACAGAGGATGTACTTGAGACACTATGAAAGAGGTGAAAAACTTGATATCATCAATTACTTGATATCACAAATGCTTGCCAATGGATTGATACTCAAATTATTTGCTTGACTAAATCAGTGTCATTGAAAGACTGAAACTGGACATGGTGATACAATTTGAAACATGGGATCTATTTTACAAAAAAAATGAGCAGGGTCTCACACATATGCTACCATTATACCCTCTCTCTTGACTAAAAACAGAAAATCTGGCACTGAATGAAGATGTGTATCAAGTTACGGTAGTTTACTTCTGAATACTGTTTCCATGTGCTGACTTTTGCACCCCAGCCCACCTTGTGTGCCTTTGCCTTCCAACCCAGAAAAATATGGAACTTGACCCAATGTGAATATTGTGGCCAACCTGCACACTGCGATTAACCTTGCCATAGGGAACTGAAGTGTGTTTCCAATAAACTCAAGACTTTTTGAATTTGTGTATGCTGGTTTGTACAAATGAGTGTGCATGTACAGACAGTGTTTGTGTGGAAATGTATTTGAGTATGTCTGTGTCTTTATATGCATCCTCTTAACCTCATATGTTTGTTTCTTCTGGACTGCTTTGTGTGCGATTGCGTGCATGGGTTCATTAACCATGTGTGCAGCAGGGGGGCTCTGGAGTGTTTCAGCACCCAAGGCGCCAAGGACATAGTTTGACAGGTGTGTGTTGAGGACCTGGTGGTCTGCAAAGCAGAAATGGCCAGTAGCATAATGTGTCCATTCAGGCATGGATGGAGACAACTGAGATATCGCAGGACCCCTGTGAGGAGGGAGCAGTTATCTGGTGGCACATCAACCTTCACTGGGGCTACAAAGAAAGTCAAAACTATAATTGCAGGCTGGCTGTGTGACCTGATGTTGTACACACCGAGCAGTTTGTGATAAATCGAAGTTTGTAGCAGGCATAAAAAAAGTAGCTTTATGGTGGCACTTTATAAAAAAATAAAACAAAAAAAATAGGAGAAAGAAAGAGGCGCATCTTGTTCATCTAGTGAGGATCCATCTGGAGGCCTATAATTCACAATTTATATACAGTCTGCGATCACTCACTTTTATATTGTCTGGTCCAAAATTTTTAAATGAAAATAAAAGATCTGTTAATTATCCTTCAAAAATCAAAGCCCGTAAAGGGAAAAAAAAACATTTTCATTTGTAACCCTTTCACTTTTGATCCCAGTTTAAAAATGAGTGACCGGTTGTTGTTATGATCTATAAAATAAAGAAATGGAGACAGCATGGTTGAGCCCTTCCGCCTCACAGCCAGGTCATTCCTGGTTTGATTCTGTGTGGAGTTCACACCGTATGAGTGAGTTTCCCTCCAGGTTCTTCGGCTACTTCACCCAACCCAAACACATGCAGACAGTTAATTAATGACTAAATTGCCCAGGTGTGTGAATAAGAGAGTGAATGGTTTTATCTCTCAATATGTGGCTCTGCAATCAACCCACCGCTGACGGATTCAGGGTGTCTCCCGCCTCTTGCCCAATATCAGCTTGGCTCTAGCTCCACTGCAACTCTGCAGGATAAGCGGTACGGATAATGAATGAATCACAAATAACTGGAGAAAAAATATTTTGCCATCCGCTTGGGCAATTCAAATAAGACATGAATGTGCATAGTCTAGGTTCTGGGCTCAAATATGGCATGGCAATCTTCAATCCACATGTATATACAGACACTTACTTCCAAACAGAACAAAAGAACTTGTGTAACAAATCACTGTGATACACAAGCTAATGGTGGGATGTGACAGAAATTGCCTGTGTCTGGAAGAATTATGCAGCAGCGTGATCCATACGTCCTTAACGTACATCTGACAAAAGCTTTTAAAACACACACAATGCCCTCAGTATTGTTATCCATGCAGAAAATTGGACAGCCATCATTCAGCTCAGACATAAATCTGTGGGGTAGTGTATGCATCAGAGGGCAATATAGCATAGAATGAGTCTCTGCTCTAACAAAAAATGTAATTGAATTGAAAAAGAATACAGATATGTTGAGAAAAAGGAAAACATATCATGTGACTGTGATACTCTCAAAAAAATGAGTTATCACAAATCTGATACTTTGCTGGGATTGATAATCACATTTTTGATGAGGAAAAATGGATCTGAAAACTACAAATTGAACTGCAATTTCCGAATATCTTATTTTGCTACTTTTAACTCTTAATGACTCAACAAGCCGTGGAAGACAGACTGAAACCCTAACCACTTCCCTTTAAAGATTTTTTTTTTAATAGTACTTCATATCCAGCATCGATGAGATAACCTCACCCTCGCATACATTGCTGCCACACATTACAAACCAAGAGGCTCTGTGGCTGCAAACTCCAGGTCCAAAGGCTATCTGTCCACTAAATCATATCTGTAGATTCCCTTTTAACACATAACCCTGAGGAGAGTAAAAGCACAGCAAAAGAATGATAGACAACTTTCTGTCACTGAATAGGTACCCTGCGTTATTTCAGGCATGTGGCCGATGAGATAGTATGAGGCAATCTGCCGTTTTAAAGTCAGAATATGAGCTTATTCCGTTCAGCTGGAGATAAGGAAATGGTGACCAAATGTCCCAGTTTGTCCAGATTTGTCCCAGTTTCAATCTGGGTGTCCTGACAAAAATCTGTCCTGGATTTCAACATTTCAATAACAATTTGCCCTTGTTTCTCTGACAATTAAACACTAATTGATATGTAATACTTTCTTCCATGCTTATCTTGAGTCAAATACATCCTGTCTTCCTCATGGCAACAAATGTATACACTATACCAAACATGGAAGCACTCCTTTACCCAGTGATGCATCCCAAGACAAAAGTTATGCTCATTAGGTAAAACAACAACTGAAATAACTGTTATCCATCCTGATGAATATGTCTATTGTGCATGCATAAATGCATTCATATGAACTTGAAAAAATGTGTCAGACACAGATGGGTTCCAGATAGAGGATCTGAGAATAATGGAATCCTAAATGCAGTCCACGTTCTAATTAAGTTACCTACCATGGGCAAATGTAATTGAGATGAATAGAAGATAAACTAATCAGTGCTTAGTTTTAAAGAAAGGGTTTGCAGACAGAGGGAGGAATGACAGTCTCTGCTATCCCATTATATGTGCATTTGCGGACAGTAAAGAACATGGTATGGAAGACCTTTCTGCTACACTACTAGAGCATTCTGAAAGCTACACCTGGCTGTTGCAAGAATTTAGTCATGAGGATTCGGATATGACTCCCATGAAAGAATAGGTTGGCTGGGGGGGGAATAGAGAATCAATGATGAGCAACAGCTGATATTGCTCACAGGGGCAAAACAATAGGAACGCAGGTCATTAGTTGAGCAAAGCTATTGTGGTCAGTACACACTGATGTGAATCTTTTGTTTTCATTTGTCAATCTGCATGAGCGGCCATAAAATTGACTTTTTTTATCCTGAAGCATATTATTGATGGATTGCAATTTTGTACAAGTTATCAAAATAACAGTGTATGCCTTGTTTGTCTGAGCAAATGTCCTTGAGGGTTCTCTTGCTTTTCAAATAGTACGGTACAAGGTTGACATTTGTTTTGATTTTGAGTTTCTTTCTGAAACACAATAATGGAGTTCTGATCCTTACAAGAGATTTATTGCATAATTTGTCATGGCCATAAATCCATATTCTTGGACTGAAAAACCAAGAAAATCCTTAATTTGAATATGATTTTGGGATTAGACAAGTTAACTTTTTTCTTTTGTGGTTTGACATAATCAAGGAATCGGGTTACGGAAGTTAAATTTTATTTGATTTGGGAAAATTCCTTTCTGTGATCCATAAAATGTAACAGTGGAGAAGAGAGTGAGTTGAAAACCTTTTACATAATAACTGTATTCAAAGTTGTTATATTTTCTGATTTCGATAACTTTCATCTCACTTAGTTTAGGAATGAGATGTTTAGAGGATGTTTAAGGGTCACAAAACTGGTTCTGCACATTTTGCATTCCATTAAAATCATATTTTGCTGGGAGAAAACAAACTCCCTCTGAAGGCTACCAGACACAACAAGACAGATGGCTGCTGGAATGGGGTTTCTTATGCATGACGAATTGTTGCATCTGCTGGTGTGACTGTGTAAAGTTCGCGGTCAGGGGAAGTTCTCAAGAAAACAGGAGGAAGTGTCATTTGAAAACAAACAAACATGCTGTCATCTGCTTCCAATGTAACTGATCTTTTTTCAATCCAGTGTCATTTGCACAAACCGCCTGAGGGCAATCAAGGTGGCATATCTATCCAGATATCCCGTTGAGGGGAAAATCCAAACTAAAGGGTGGTCAAAATATGTCAAAACAGATCATAGAAACTATCAAGGTAAAGTGCTTGTGTGGCCCCTGTCCAGACCTGACAGGGCTCCTATTCATTATAATGGCATTTCTTAATTTGATGTGACAGATGCTTTGATGCAACTACTGTCAAAGTATTAAAGAAATAAAAAGTAGAAAATGGTCATGCATAGATTTCCCAAAAAAGACTACCTTCCTTTTACAATTGTGTCTCTCTTCAGATGAAGAGGGAAGAAAAAAAGAAAAAAATCAATGAACAAAAAAGCACTTAATTACTGCTCAATTTAATCCTTTACTGTTAGTATAATTAAAAGTGGCTTCATCGGACTATCCAATCCAAATTTGCGCAGTTGAGTTTAGTGGTAGCTTGATCTAAGAGTGAAGTGCAGTTTAAGGGGAAAGGTCTAATTCCAGGACTGGTATGACATCATGCCTGCAGATTTTGCAGCATTAACAACAACAGCTGCCATTTAGTGGATGGACATTTGCAATTTCTTAGCGGTAATAGATGCTCAGCAGGGAGGAGCAACCAAACCAAAAGAGAGAAAGAAATGGAGACTGTTATTTTTAAAATCGACTGAGACATTTCCTCCTTTTTTCTACTTTAGCCCGAATAAAATCCAAGTGACTGTAACACTTGGAACAAATAATCATCAATAGCAGGGCATAACCTCACCCACACAAGAGCAATTTATTGCCATTTAGATGAAAAATAAATCACAATTTTACACCTTCTATAAAATCATTTTACACAGTCTTTCTGAAAACCAGAGCTTCCTTCACTGATAACACCAGCTGAGAGACAGAAATTAGTAAATTACCTGTGAGTCATGGCTGCATCCAAGCTGCTGGACCAATTATTTCTGCTATGCTGCGAATGCAAAGAGAGCTCTCCAGCTGTGTCTGACACAAAGCTGGCTTAGGCAGGCTTACCACTGACCAAAACATAAACAAGATTACAGGAGTGTAACCTTTTTAAGCATTCAGGAGTGACAACAGAACCTCTGCTAAATGGACCTTTGGTGTGGAGCTGCTGAAAGTGGTGCAAGATCCTGCCAGTGACACTTTTGTTAAAGCTTGAATGGATTACAAATAGTGAAACACAGCACTCATTGTTGTCCATATAAATCAATAATGAGCTGCTTATTAGCAAAGACTGCATGGCACAGGAAATTAACATAAAAAGAGGGAACAGTGATTTAAGAGAGGGATACCCCGGGCAGAGGTATTATAAACCTGAATTACGGATAACTTCTGCATTCTATTGATATCTTCAAAAACAATAACTACACCAGCTTTATTAATCATTATTGGCAGAAATTCATAAAAGGTGACCTATATTAACCCGAGTGAGCTCATTGTCTAGGACATGCTGCGGTTTCATACTCTAAATGTGTTGCTTGAATACTACTGTGTTAAGCTATATGCTTTACATCAGGCTGACTTTTAACAACATTTATTATGTATGAGAGCATAAAAGGGGTCCATGAGAAGATTATAAAAGCTTAACATTTTGATGAGATTAATCTAGCTATCAATCTTTGCATGCACATGGTAGTGAACTAATTATAATGCAGCAGTGAATGAGCAAATAACATTTATAGCCTTGTGAATGTATTTTCTGAGCTGCTTAAAACATTTATTTGAAGCAAAGCTATTGCTGCACCATCCAATACAAGGAAATTTATATCATGAGCATATCAGTTGTACTAGCAAGAAGAGGAAAAAAGGGGTCTTAAAAAGTATCAATGCTGCCTCTGTCAGAAGATAGAGCACCACTGTGGAGAACAGGAAGGGAGTGGATGTCAGTTGCTTAGAGAGGACGATCTGACAACTAAACTCCCACTGTCTGTCACTCTGCCTTCCAAATGATATATGGGTGTTACATGGCACAGCTCACCCAGCAGAACCAGTCAGTACAACCATGCAGGGGCTTTCTATAGGGAGACAATTGGGGGGCTGTGACCCTTATTATGGAATGACAGAACTGTATGAGGGTGGAGGGCAAAGTAATTGAGCTAAAATGGAGGAGCTTCTTTTTTTTTTTTTCCTGTGCGCGCGCGTGTGTGTGTGTGTGTGTGTGTGTGTGTGTGTGTGTGTGTGTGTGTGTGTGTGTGTGTGTGTGTGTGTGTGTGTGTGTGTGTGTGTGTGTGTGTGTATTTGTTTTCAAAAATACTGTGTAGTCAAAAGTTCTGTTGCGTTATCTAAGTAATTTAATGTATGTAGAACATATTTTTGACTGCAGGAAAACTCCGGCTGAGATAAAAATGTCAATTTTGGTTTGATTCATGACATTACAAATTCATTAACTGCATCATATTGTGACATACTGCGGGGAGACTTGCAGAGGAGTCTTCCCAGCATCCTTTGCTTTGGGCAGTCAGGACTTTGCTATCGATAGCCTCCTATATTTTAACGCTTGGATGCGCAAGTGTGTATGTAAGTGTCCTATACTGGTACACGTGTGATGCACTAACCCGTACAGTATTTTTGCTTGACAGGAGGTTAGAATATGAAGGCGTCATCAACAAGATTGTTTTGTGTCGTGAAACACCCCCTGAGGTTATTCTGTTTGTTGTATGATTTTTAAGCCACATATTTAATTAAGAGCATAATCCTTGTAGAAGTGATTCATCTACTCTATTTGCCTTCTGCAATCCTGGCTCACACAAGTATATTATACTTTACAAGGGAGGGTTTAAGTCTCTGACTTATTCCAAGTGACATCTATTTATGCTGCAAATTTCAACCGTAGTATCCCTAAGTGCTAAAAAGACTGTATAAGGACCTGTTGTTGGTGTCATAGCGCTACTTAAATCTCGGTCTTTAATAAATCAACTCAGTTGTCAGATTTTAAATGAACACAGATATATCCATAATTAACTTATACACTCACAAAATATTAAAATCCATCTAGTTTGATGTTTTTTTTTTGTTTTTATTTCTCTTCATTTCTTTTATATTGGGTTTTGTTTCATTTAGATCGTTAGCTTGGGCATCTTAATGAAATTATTAAAAAAACAGCAATCGGAGATTTAAATACAAATGTTTCTAGCGTCTGTTTAATTTCTATATAGAAGAGTAAACAATTTTAGATATAATAATATAATCCACTGCAGAGGCTTAATCGCCTCAAAACAGTTTATCACTCTCATTAGTGTATTTAGAAAATGATCTAAAATGGTCCTGTATTGCATTCCAATAACTTTTATCAAGTTGAATCTTTATATTTTAAGATGATGTCTGAGAGTGAAATAATAATAATAATAATAATAATAATAAATCTTGAAAAACTATTAAAAATTTAAAAACTGAAACAGAAAGTACGAAAATTAAATCTGAAAAAGCTACTTTTCATTAAATTAAGCACAAATATATCTAATTATTTATCTCAAACACAAAACAACAAGCACAGCTGTCTCACGAAAACCTGCTTGATAGTACCTCAAGATGAATTCCCGTGAACTGTGGGAGGATTGTGAGAAATAGGCCAAAAGTCCATTGTATGAAAAGCTCAATCCAGCCCTTGAACCAAGGTGATGGTCCGTGCTTAGCCAGATGATATGGATCCGCCCCATTCCAGCTCTTTGCCTGCAGGGGCCCTTTTCGTGCTTGTACGGTGGCGCCGTTGTCTGTTGCTTATTATTTGGCTGAATGAGCTGGAGCCGTGCTCAGGGGGTTCACTTCTGACATAATGACTGATTACAGTCTTATGGCTTCCATCTAAGAAATCCCTGAGTTGCCACCATTGCACCCTGGTGGCTCAGCATCACAAACAAGAACAGTGTATTAGTGGATGGGTGTAGGGGATGCCAGTAACTGTATAACTGCGACCCAGTCTTCAACCTATCACATATGTAGGAGACCCGTCTGGACATTTGGGCCATAAACTTACGGTTCTTGTCATCATTTGCCCTAATGATTGCTTTTTCTGCTCTTTTTCTGTTGATTTCCATCCAGGTACGAAAAACCACATGCAAATACACAAAACAAATACATGACTGAGCATGTTTCTTGCAAATTAAGGAATATCTGAATTATACTTCCAGCTTTGGTTTAATTCATTTGTATCTTGCTTTTTAGTAATAGATTACTGATGATTGTAAATGCGCTCTGGTATTAATGTTAATGATGAGAGAGTAAGATAAATTTAAGCATGCTTTCCTCATTTTTAGGTATTATCTCAATGGTATTGACCTAAACCGATAAACCTATCAAGCGATTTTTTTGTCCCACTACTTTTTATTGCTTTATTTGTCACTGTCTCATGGTATCCCCTCTCTTATTTGGTAATTTCTCAGGTATATTATAGCATCAATTGGTCTTTTACCTGCAATTTCTGCCTGATGGTTTCAAGAAATGTTTTGATCATTTAATTTCTTTTGTTCTACTTAAATGTTGGCCTTTTCCTCGTGATAAAACAGCAACAAAGAAAATAAAGGAAAGTAGGACAATTTACTACAAAAAAACTGAAGCATTACAAAAGCAAAAAATAAGTCATATTGCTACAATGATAGTAAGTAAAACTATGAATCTGAATATTTTCTGGTATACATGACAAAATGCATTTAGACAATACTCAATATATATGAATACACTACAACCAAATTAGAAATGTTATGTTCAAAGGAACTTCAAAGCTAGTATTAAGCAAACATGACTAGTTCACACACGAATAGTAAAGAGCATATTTTCCATTTCCTCCCTTCAGACATGTGATACATGCTAATGCATACAGACATTAAGCCCATTAGAAGTAATACGTGTAACATAAACCATTCATAGCTCACTGAGTTACAAGAGCCTATGAGTCCTTGTGTATCTTGGTGTGACAAGAGTGGGAAAACAACACAGAGCAGGGCCTGTCAATGGCCACTGTTTCCAAACAAGAGAAGTCATCCTGTCAGCACTTTTCAAACGCCAGCTTTCAGGCAGTCAATTAAGTTCAAGGTGAGACAAAAATGTGTTGTCATTTAAACGGTTTTGCTCCACTGGGGCGGTGCATCAATTTAGTCATCTCCATTGCAGAGGAGACAAAGGGCTGGCAGAGAAGTTTATATTACCCAGACATATCTTTCTGCATGTCCATATACAAGCCTTATAACAGCCATGATAGCAAGCATCTGCAGCTTTTTAACTCCCTGTTCCAATGAGCAGAAGCTCTTAAAGACAGGAACAAACAAGGGACTAGTCTTGAAGAGCGGGGGCAGTCAGCCTTGCTCCAACTCCCACAACTCCTACATTCAATCCTGGGCAATCGATTGGGAAAATCAATTAAGTCACAAATGCACAGGGAGATGCTGAAATGCAGTAATACATTTTGGAGTCACAAGTGGAATTAGATTCTGATCATCTCATTGAATAAGCTCTCCTTTAATGCATGACAAATATCCCTTGGCTTAATTAAGAAAAGAAGAAACAATCTCACATAATAGCTTAACTCTTCCATTGTAAAGCCATCCACCTGTATGAAAACACTTTAATTATCACCCTGCAAAAACATCTACCCTGTGTTAATCTTATCAAGAATGAATAGCATGAGATGTACTCTGATTTAAAAAACATTCAGAAGGATACTGTAATCAATATTTTATACATCATCTATGCTTTGTGTTTCATGACTAAGTCTTGAGCTAGAGGGCTGAAAGAATAAAAGAAATTCAGCATCCCAAAAAATGAAACGCATTGGAAAAATATTCTGTTTCCTATAAACACCACACTTTTGAAAAATCAGTACTTTTTTATCTTTCAGTGACTGGCACATTTGGGTTGTTAAACCAAAAAGGAGCAATAATATCTGTCTGCATTGACAAGATGGACAGCTTAAAAGGGATCCATAAATGTGTATTTTCTTTCAGTAATTATACTGAACTGCTTAATTTGACAAAAAATGAAATGAATTTTTTTCAATTATTGGTTGAGGGAGAATATTTATGACAGATAATGTAAAACTGGAGTTGTAAATTTGCTAAGCACAAATGTGCACCTGATATTTTCAGATGCAGCAGCCTGCGAACAAGGATGCTATCTTCATCTCTCTTTGCTGGCCAATTAGTGTTCAGATCAGGAGGTCCCAGTGGTTTTGGGAGGCGTAAATACTAACAGTCATTATTTCCATTCATTTGTATGCGGCTGCAGGTGCACGACCTAATTATGTATTCAACCCCAAACCTGCCTCCCAAACAGGCCATAAATTAACTTCTTTTAGAGGCTTCAGTCTCTGAGAAGCATTGCATCTTTGTTTGAGTTCTCCTCGCTGGACTTCAGTGGAGAAAACCTCTCAAAACAAAGCTACGGCTGATATTGTTGTGGACAAACTTGGCATCATACAGTAAAATGCACACAAACAATTACATATTGGAACAGAATAAATGTACTCAATATACTACGGAAATGTCAGGCTTTGAAATACAGTTTAACGCCACCACAAGAGTGGTGAGAGAAATTTTGATTGCTGTAAATGTGGAATTTTAGGTTCATATTTGCACCCAAGTAATTACTCCAATTAATTTCCCTTGCACCACCCCCTCCAAGGTAAAATACCGGTCAAATATATGACATGAAAAATATGGTTTCTCATTTTTCAAATTAAGATGTAATAGCTTTAAACATCAATGCCGATTAATGGTGGAGGAGGCAAATGATTTAATCATAAGTAACTGGTCAGCATTCCTCCAGAGGTCCTTGACCAAAAACCTTTGTCAATGTTATCTCCATCTTATCAACATTCTTGACAGAAATACTTTGCAGAAGATAAATCACGATTTGCAACAAAAAAATGAATGCTTCTCTACATTTGTGACTGAAACTAGGTAATGCTTTGTGCTGATGTCCTCCTTGGCATGCATCTTTTGCATCTATTCTGGCAGAAGATGTTAGCGTTAAAAGGTCCCCGCTAAGTGTTTTGACCCCCTAGGGACAACCTAATAAAGTGTCAAATTGAGGGTGGAGGGGTGGCTTGCTGATAATTAAAACTGCAGTCAGAGACATTAAAAGTACACTTACAGCAGTGATGCTAATGTGTATACTTGAGCTTGAAAATGTAGCCTTGCAGGCCTTTATTAGAAGAAGATATGAGATTAATTATGAAAGTGACATGTCAGTTCAGAACATGGCAAAGGTTGTTGTGCTGTGATGTAAGCAACAGAAAAATTATTGAAGACCCAAACCATTTTCTTGGTCAAATATTTGTACTGATCACTACTTTGAAATAAAATACCCTAAAAGAGATAATTCAAACCTCCATTCTTTCATTCCAATGTGGTTGCTAAATGTATCATCGGATATTGGATAACAACAATAGGGCAGTCAGGGAATTTTTGTTGGTTTTGTTTTGGTCTGCATTAAAAATTTAGTACAAATATCAGTACTTAGTATCTCAGGTAGAAAGCTTGATTAAAATCGCTCTTATGTTCAAAACTCATGCCACCCAAAAAACAACTTCTTTATCCAGTTTTTAAATTATCAGGGGAAAATGTCATGAGTTTACATAATTAATAATCATGAAATTAATGAAAAAGTGAGGAAAAAATTAGGAAATTACAACAGAATTAGTAAGCTATGGCTTACTAAAGTAAACAATAAATTATCTTAAAATTAGTAACAAATTGCTTGGATATGATTAAATTAACCTGAAAATTAGTGTTAAATCGAGGCCAAATCAGTGATGCTGTGGTGGAAATATTTAATGAAGATTCTTATAAAATGTTGCTCACCAGCCACTAAAAAACAAAGCTTCATTATGCTGGAGGCACACTCTGTTCATTTATTTTTATTGATTATTACAACGTTATTTCCCAGCCTGCGTAGAGATCATTGTACAAAATCAATACAGAAAAAGGGTTCCTGATCACTTTTTTTTCCCTCCACACATCTTAGCCTTAATCCCCGCTGCTTTATGATTGTTTGAATCATCCAAAGGGAGAAGAAGTGATTGATTATACTCACTCTAAATTCCAGTGACTGTTGAAATAGTTAGGTACATGTAGTTGATAATGTTGATTTTATAGGATTTTATCAAGCCAGCACACAGAAAAAAGGGTTTTCTTGATATTTAGTCATGATATTTGGGCAGCGCAGTTAGGGGTTCATTGTCGTGCTCAACAACACTTCGACACATTAGGAGGAGCCGAAATAAAGGGCAGGAATGCTCAATTCCAAAAATGATTGCTACCTCCTGCACCATACCCCCTCCAGATTGTATTGGCTTTTATGATTATATATAAGTGCCAGTATCATTTTTTTCTGTTTTCAAAATAATAGCAGGTAAAAAAGATAGTGTGCTTTGTCCTTGCTGGTAACACTGTGAATGTCCCTACTGCTGGACTAATAAAGGACTATCTTAACCTATTTTATGTTATTTAGATATTGTGCAAATTCTAGGTGACGCCTTCAGAACATAAAGGCGAAAGTTGATTGAGACACAAAGAACAGCCAACAGAACTACAGTGTGACTCAAGTGGAACTTTTTTTCTAGGCAAATACGGGAAGTTAGTCACTAACCTCAGCAGAGGAAACAAGAAACAAATGCAACTGCCTCAGAGCATATTCCTGACAGTTGCTTTCATGCTACATTGCTTACCAGGCAATGTGTCAAGCGCACTGATTATGTGGGATACTGACATCCATCCATCCATCCATCCATCCATCCATCCATCCATCCATCCATTTATCGTCTACCGCTTATCCTGCACTCAGGGTCGCGGGGGGATGCTGGAGCCTATCCCAATGGTCATCAGGTGAGAGGCGGGGTACACCCTGGACTGGTCACCAGTCAATCGCAGGGCCACATACAAAGACAGACAACATTGACTCACTCATGTAGGGTAATTTTCCCAATTTTTTCGTATTAACCTGCTGCATGTTTTTGGACTGTGGGAGGAAACCGGAGGACCCGGAGAAAACCCACGCAGACACGGAGAGAACATGCAAACTCCAAACAGAAAGGTCCCCTTGTCGCACAAGGTAAAAAGGCAACAAGGTAAAAATCATCACACAAATACACACCATCATATTTCTGCTGCTGCAAGTTGTCCAGGATGCCATCCAGTGATTAACTTCATATTCAACAGGCATTAAAGTGATGAAATGTATCACTCAGACAGGCTGTAAATCAATTTAGATTGAGCCGCTGTTGAATTACTACTTGTGATGAGGGTAAACTATTTCAGAGCTTTTGAAAAAGACGCATCACATTCAATAAAAATGTTAATTTTAAACCAAAGTCCAAGAAATGTTTAACTTTCATCACACAAAACCACACCCGAGCTGAACAAAGGTAGATGTCAAGATTCCGATTGGACAAGATAAATAATACAAACAGATATCACTAATGACATACTGTTAGGGAGAGCTACAGAAAATATTCACCTCAGAAGGCCTCTACATGGAGTTTGCATGTTCTCCCCATGTCTGCATGGGTTTCCTCACTCGGTCCCAGGAATGCAGTAGCTTAATCAAGGACTCTAAATTGTCAGGACAAGAATGGTTGTATGTCTCTAAATGTGGCACTGAAATCACACGGAGAACATGTAAACTCCACACAGAAAGGTCCCCTTGTTGGAATCAAACCAGGTTCCTCCGTGCCGTGAGGCCGAAGCACTAACCACTGCACAACCATGGATACTGACAGAGATTTTTTTTTCTTAAATAATGTTATGAGTTCTTTTTCACTGGCATACTGATGTCAAATCTGTGTACGATGATGGGTCCTGTTGGGTCCCAACCAATGTGTAATTTTTTTGTTTTAATCACTGG
This sequence comes from Fistularia commersonii, assembly GCF_037954325.1. Taxonomy (NCBI): domain Eukaryota; kingdom Metazoa; phylum Chordata; class Actinopteri; order Syngnathiformes; family Fistulariidae; genus Fistularia; species Fistularia commersonii. The sequence continues at coordinate 7,925,137 of NC_141302.1, forward strand.
TAAATTGTACATTTCTATACGACATTAAACACCCAACAAAATGACAATTTAAATCTTATTGCAGTTTTCCATTTTGTTTACTTGTTCTCTTCCACTTAATCATAAACACTGGGGCCACTCAGTACAGATGCAAAGAATCCAGAAACAATTCCCGTCTCTTTTATTCAGGCACCATATAATGTCTCCATAACCCTCCTTTCCACGATTTATTGCTTATACGAGTTTTGAAAGCTTCTGTCAAAGACACAGCTTTTGGATCCAAGCTTTTTATGAGACTGGACAGCTAAAGTGTTAAAAGTATAGACCCCAAGGACCTTCCCTTTCTATTTTTTATTTTTCGCCTGTGCTTTTCTTCTTCTGTGACATTTCTACACGTGTAAGGACCCAGCAGACCAACCTGTCTCTTTCCTAAAGGCCTGATAACGCTTGTCTTTCGGGGCTTGGAAAAGACACACACACACACACACACACACACACACACACACACACACACACACACACACACACACACACACACACACACACACACACACACACACACACACACACACGGTACGATAAAGTCAGTACCCTCAGTACTCTTGTCTTATTTAGCAAAAGACTGGTGTCTGGAATGTATTTTTATGAGAAAATTGAAACAAAGTAAAAAAAAGGCAATAAGGTAAAAATCATCATACAAGTATAGAGCATCATACTTCTGCTGCTGCAAGTTGTCCAGGATGCCATCCACTGATTAACTTCATATTCAACAGGCATGAAAGTGATGAAATGTATCACTCAGACAGGCTGTAAATCAATTCTGATTGAACAGCTGTTGGATTGCTGCTCGTGATGAGGCTAAACTGTTTCAGAGCTTTTGAAAAAGACGCATCACATTCAATAAAAATGTTAATTTTAAACTGAAGTCCAAGAAATGTTTAACTTTCATCATACAAAAACACCCCTGAGCTAAACAAAGGTAGATGTCAAGATTATGTTTGGACAAGATACATAATGCAAATAGATACCACTAATAGTGATAGCTACACAAAATATTTGCCTCGGGAGTCTTCTCTGCGTGGAGTTTGCATGTTCTCCCCATGCCTCCATGGGTTTCCTCACTCAGTCCCAGGAATGCAGTAGCTCAATTGAGGACTCTAAATTGTCCAGGTGAGAATGGTTGTATGTCTCTAAATGTGGCACTAGGATGGCAGGTGACTAGATCACCATGACCCTGAGTGTGGGATAAGCAGTATGAATGAAATTTAATATTTTCAAAGCATTTACAATGTTCTTCCATCCACTCAACTAAACGTGAAGTCTGTCACTTAAATTCACAAACAGTATCAATTATTCTTATGTATGCAAAAGATTCTTTTTTTTTTGACCACACACCACAATAGGACGATAATGCATGACTGCCAAATATCCCGAGATGACAATGCCTTAAAACCACACTCAATCCAATAACAAAAAACAAAGCACTTCAATAATTGCCATATAAAGTGAGGTTAGCAGCAAATTTACGTTTTTAACATAGAGGCTGTCTATATATTAAGATTTCAAAAACAGAGTGATTTTTAATGTTTTTAATTATTTTCTGTTGATTGACTAAATGCATAAATCCAGCCACCATATTAGCTCGACAGGAAACACACACTTGAAATGCCCTGTCATCTAGCTTTCAGCTGAGCTCAGTGGGAGAGTCTGCGACACGCGGCTGTACCTTCACCCTGCAAACTGAGTCCAGCATTGATGCAGTCTCCATGTTGGAAAGAGGCCAGTCGAAGCAGTTGCCATGGAAACCATAAAGTTTGCTTGGACTGAACACCACTGGTTACAAATTAATAAAAGAGGAATGAGTTTAATAACTGGCTTTGTTATTCCCATCTGTAGTGAACCATGTTTCCAACTTCGACAAATAAAACCCCTTAATACAAATTGCATGTGCTCGTGCATTGCAATTGTGCACTAGCTGAAGAAAATACAGACAAATATGAAGATCATAAAGCAAACAACCCAATCAGGCCATGAGGTATGAAAACACAGCACATGACCTTGAAAATTGAACACGTAAAACCTGAGTCCTAAAAAGGATTTGTTCACAAAGTACCTTCCTTTTTCACCGACAACAGTTAGTGCTCGATCATGTCACCAAAGATAAATTACTGCAAAGATTTGGGAAATTTAGAATATTACCTACACCAATTACACTAATTGCACTGGGAAATATGTTGGCTTTATTATTTTAAATATTTCAAATTTTATTTTAAAACCTGCAATAGCTGTTCTTCAGGAAACTTATGGCTTACAAGGCAAGAATATGACATCGAAGAAATTAAAAATAATATTAGAGGGATGGTAATCAAAACTGTTACACAGTAATGGGGGCTGCATGGCAATTGTCCTTGGAATTGGACATTCCTGGTTCAATTCCCGGCTCCTCCTACTGTGTTTATGTGTTATCGAGCAAGACGCTGCTGCTACATGGCTGCCAAATGCTCATGGTTCATCCATGACGGGTTAAATGCAGAGAAGAATTTCCCGCAAGGGATTAATAAAGTTCAATAAAATTGAAAACAATTGAAAATTAAAAATTACACCAGTCAAATTGCAAATGAGCCTCAACACCGTATCAGACATAAATATCTGATGAAGAAAATGGACGAGTCTATTTCTATTCCTACAGCAATACTGTACAGGATTCAGCAAAAGCCCAAAACGGGATCAAATAAATGGAAGTGGAAATAAAAAGAAGCAAAAAAAAAAAAAAAAAAACAAAGCGACTTTGACTTCAACCTGGTCAAAGCAGGTTGACGTGGAAATAAAAAGAAGCAAAAAAACAAAGAGACTATGACTTCAACCTGGTCAAAGCAGGTTGAAGTCATAGTGGTGAAGTTGCAGCGGAAACAGGAACAATACAGAGTTTGTGGCGTTGGCTCCGGAACACACTCAGCGAGTCAGAATTGAAAGTCATGTTTCATAAACAGGCCGAAAATGTACTCATTATAAGACAGCAGAATAAAAAAAAGAAATATTGCAAAAGAAGAAAGAGTTGATTTTTGCTGCGGAACATAAGAACTTGTGAACATGACAACATGCGTTGTGTCAGAGCATGCGGAACGTGAACAGACAATTTACCCGATCTGAAGGGGGAGGCCATGTCTATAATTTCTAAATTACATTTTTCCTCTTCAAGAGAGAAGATTGACAGTGGAATGTAATTAACATAAACCAATAAATTGAAACATATAAAAGGATAAGGAGCTTTTTTCCTCTTATCATTTACAATTAAATTGAGGGATGGTCAGTAATTGACAACTGTTGTTTTCAAATGTGTCACTGGAGGCCCTTCTCTCATGGGCAAATGCTCTGGACATGATAAGAATCCTCTTAAAACACCGCATTCTCTCGTAGAAAGCCTGGCTATTGTATAGCCACAAAGAGTGACGAATTATTCATCATTTTGTCAAATAACAACATGTGGACCTGTACATACCCCTTCCTAGTTTAAAGGCTGTTCTTCCATTCTTCAATATTTCTCTGTTCTTAAACTATTTCTCACTTAAAGTCGATATGAGCCTGTCAGTCAGCAGTGACTCATGCTCAACATCTTCTCATCCCACAGTTGATTGTAACAGTTCCCATGAAGGGAACGAAACAATTGTATTATCACAGAGAGCCAGTCTCCTCCGGCATCATGCCAGCTGCTATCGGTTCTACACCCTTGTATCTATTACACAAAAAGTGACATTTATCTGATTCAAGACAGTAAAGAAAGATAAAAATGAAGCGTACTGTTGGTACAGTTTTGTCAAATATGAAAACTTTACACTCTCCAGGGGAGGAAGTATTGATTTCTGAAATTGGATGTGAAAGATGGTGCATTCACAAAAATTATATGTCACCTAATCTGGAGTGCTTTCAGGTAAGATTATATGAATGATACAACATTTCAAACGTTCAGCATAAAAAAAACTCTGGTAGCCACTTTCATATAAATGTATCGACCATATGAGAATTACAAGTAGATGATTCCATCGCCTATCAACCAAGTGATTCCCTGCCAAATGAACAGAAAATTAACTGCAAATCAATGAACGAATGAAAATCCACACACCCCAGGGCCGGTGGTGAAAATCACATTGCAGCCGTGTCAAAACGCACAAACTTGTCAATTGAGCAACTTACGGAGGCGATTTTTGCACCATGTATATCTCCAAAACGATCTTTCAATACTCCATTTGCCAGGATACGTAAAATCCCCGTTTCACACAGAGGGGATTAATTACTGCAACAGGAAATGTTCACATTGGCTATTAGTATGTGGCGCGCTCATCGGAGCAGATTACACCTGAACGCACCGACGGCCCATTAATCGGGCGCACGCCAGGACTGACACCCGCCGCCGCTGCTGCGGGGCTCCACGCGTCAACGTTATTATCGCCCGGAGCTGAATCTGTAAATAATCGTATATATTGCGCGCGAACGGCGCGGCAGCGACTTACCGGTTATCCAGAGGCGACTGGTATAAAAAAAAAAAAAAAAAAAAAAAAAAAAAAAAAAGGTCGCGTCCTTTCATTCAAAAGTGAAATTGGTAACCTAACTGTCTCTCGATCGTTGGGTGCTGTCTTGACGCGCGGCGTGCCAGTGAAAGGGGTCGAAAGCAGAGAGCAAAATCCAAATAGTTGCCTCCTGACGCTCGCCCTTTTCCCCCCTCGATATCCTCGTGAAATCGCCTCAATTTAATCGGGCCCCGGTGATGTCGCCGGAGAAAACTGCGGCTTCCCCCCCCCGCGTGTTGTATCCACGGAACTGTCCCTTACATCCCTTTATGGCACAGGGCGTCCTTCTTTGCGGGGGCTACATCACGTCCCTTGTAAACTGGACGGGGAAAACGCCAGTAGCAGCCCTCGACTCTCACGAACACACGCGGAGGGGGTTGGGAGCAACAAAAAAAAAAAGAGTATCCTGAAGAATTAAGAGTGAAGAGGGGATGTTCGTTGGGAGAAGTTGTTGTTTTGGTCCAAAAACTGAGCTCGACGCGTCTATAACAAACCAATTGCGCGCACTGGCTAAGAGTGATTCTGTGCGGCGAGCGAGCGTTTGGAAAGCCTGTAAGGTGAGAGGAAAAGCTCGGATGTGGATGCCGCTCTCGCTGTATACTCGGGCTCCACCTAGCAGCAAACACCAGATAACATGCTGCAACCCAAAGCCTCTACCTCCAGTATTTTTCGCCCGAGGCTGGCAAGCAGACCTGTGTTATATTGCATTCTTTCTGTGCGCGTGTGACTGCAATATTTATGCCAAATCCACCGCCTCCACTGCACAAAAGATTCTTGAAAAACCTAACCGATGGTAGAGAGAAGTGTCTCACATATGTCGTTTCTTTGTTAGAGGAAATACAGTGTGTTGAATTTTCAGTGGAAGGGGAAAAAATTGAAAAATACTTTTAAGGTGTGCTGGGTAAAATGTCATGCATGTTCAATAAGAAATGTAAAGATGATCATATACAACTATTGGAATGGATATTTGTCTCGGATTTGATCATTGATTTGATCATTTGTTTATCAGAGGATATAGGAAGATGTTCAAGGCTCACTAAAAATCTCTGTAAATTTTACATTTTATTAATTAGAATTTTTGTTTTGTATATCATTTTAGAAATAACTAACTGAAATTTGAAATGTAGCTTTGCAAATATATCTGTTGATGGATTTGTCTTGTCTCTTTTACTGTAGTATTGTAGCTTTCTGGAAAGTTGAGGTGCATGTTTTTTCAGGTTTTCATTGTGTTATTCATACAGCATTGTGTCAAAGTGAATTAACTTTTCTGTTTTGGTATCATTTAAACAGAGGGGGCAGCCAAAAAAAATCCTGCATCTTTGTCTAGCTATGGCCACTATCGTCCATGATTATTCTTATTATTATACAGTGATTTCAGCAGAAAAAGGACAATTAAGCCTGTATTCACTGTCACATATAAATTATCATGAAATACAATCACTATGAAACTTATGGAATTGATTAGAACAGCCGTAGCTTCTCGATGGCTGGTGAATTGTTCTGTTATCCTGAGTGCAGTCAACACATAATCCCCCCAATCACTCAGTTATTGTAATACTAATTAGCTCTTCAGACCGCAGACCTGTGGAAACACAGTTTTTTCTGTTACCTATCTGAGCCTTGACCCATCCAGCAGTAAGATGGAAAAAAATAGCTCAGTGCATGCGTTTGAAAAGATGCAGCATTATCTCTCACTGGTGCCGCTTCCAACGCATCTTAGACACAAATGGATTTCTTCATGTGAAGCACTGACCAAAGCTGGCTGCCATTACTCTTGCATAAACCAGGTAGTTTCAAAGCAACACCTTAAATGCCATGCCATAACAAAATATCACTAAAATATCAAAATATCCACGTTTGCTTTAACATAACAGCTACACCAGTATTGGAGATGCAGATGCCAAGAAACTAATAGAACACCAGTCAGCTCTACATCAGCTTCTTTTTATCTTGTGAATAGCACACTCATGATAAATGTATAAACAGCTTTGCGCTTCCTCCGTTGAAATGGAAAAGCGTTTCAAAACATGGGAAATGTTTGCAAGTAGGACCCTGCCAGTTTTATTGAAAAAAATCATGATAGCCAGAGGAAATTTTCTTTGAACTGTGAGAATGTAGCAGTTTTACCAGAACCGAACTGAAGTTAAACTTGGATATATCCAGTAAATAATTAATGTAATTCTAATGATTAGTCATTTTGAATAAGTTTTTTGCAATGGATAGGGACTTGAGCTGTAAAACACAGTAATACAATTGATGAGACAACAGTCTCCTCTGACTAAATCAGCATTTATGATGTTAAAAATTAAGCAGCATTAAATACACGATATTCACAATCTTTCATTAACAGTGAAATGATTGAAGATGGATTAGTTCCTTACTTCATGCTAGAAAAGACATCTTCAGTTTAACTCAGCACTAAATTTCCCCATGACAGGAATAACATTACATTGGCCAGATTACAAGTTTTTATTTTGAATAAAGTATACTGTAAGGAATTACATGTAAAGAAAACTTGTAATTTTAAGTTTAGGTGAACGCCCACATCAAATATGAGTCACAGTTATTAAAGTTAAAAAGGGAAACTCCATCCCCTGATCTGTATTTTACCCTTTAGGCTTATGTACCACTTAAAGCTGCTGTTCAATATCTTTGTTTGAATAATTGATGAACCATCTTCCAATGTTTGCCAGGGATTGCATTTACAGATTAACCCAAAGATTAAATATCTGCATTTCTGTTGCTACCTATATATGTAAATGGTTAAGCCATTCAGTGTTCTTGCTTAAGTATCTGCTGCCACATCTACCATCACTCCACATTAATGTCCCCACTGTAATTCAACATAATTCAATACATTTTCATGACATTTTATAAGTATTCATAGTATCCATATCTAAGGTTTGATTGTTGAAATTTTCTTGTTAAGATAATATTTTATTGATCACCATTAGGGAAATTTGAGTTTGAGTTAGAGTTAGACTTAGATGATTTATATTAGACTTAGATTATCTTCTGTTCTACTTTTTTTAGCAAATGCCGTTGTTTTTTTTTAATTTTATTTTCATACCGAGCATCTTACAGAGCTTGAAGCTAACTGCAACAAAAGTCTATTGTATTCTTAAAGTTACAGGTTGCGAGTTACATAAAATGTCACTTCCATTTTACTTGACAGATAAATAAATCCATAATTAGTCTCAAAACCAAACTTTATTCTTCATTTTGCTGTGATTAGTTAGATCACTTGATGATTTTTAATCTGCAACATTATCTTCTCAGTACAGTAACTATCAAAAAGTGTGTGTTACCACAACTGTATTTGCATCTTTTTAATCTGTTTTTTTTATTATTTTCTTCCTGGTTAATCTCCATTAGGATATGAAGTTACCATTAACATGAGACCCTTTCCACTCATAAATTCTGGTCAGGCCAGGGTAAAGATTTTGTTGCCCTTTAACACATGTAGTGTAGCAGATTTTCTGTGCAGGATCTAAGACAAGATCCCAACATCACACTGAAGAATTTGCAATGTTTTGGACAGGACACTTACTTTGACAATGTAATTATTTCTCCAGTTAGACATTTTGTATCATGGACGTGGTCCCATTTATGAATGACATTTCTTCAGTAGCGAATATCTGATGCCAGTCACATGTTGAAGTCAAAAATACGCTCTTATAATTAATCCACGAAACAAAGGCCTACTATGTCACACACAGGCCTGCTGTGTGATCACAAAGCCTTTGCACTATGGAGCTGGTTGGTTAGAAATGGTTGAATGCCTGATCCAACCTAGATTGTCAGTATGTTTCAGCACTGTGGGTAAATCCCTGATAAAATGCTGGGTGAAAAAGGCCTACACAAAGATTAACATAAGTAACCTGTGTTTGCCACATTGTATTATTTATTTAAATAACTTTAAATATCATTTAAATATTTTGATACATTAGAGGCTACTTAACAAGACGGGGTTCTCCAAATGGCCGTGTTATTCAAGAAACAAAGGATTATGAATGGCAGACCATAGATATTACAAATATTCTCTATTTTGATTTGAAACATTAGTGCAACAGCTTAAGGTAATTTGATTTTTTCATTTATCTGCTTCTGCGCCTTGTTTAAGGATAACAAAGCATGATCATGACACATAATTAAAGTCTAATTCATGTATTGATCCTGTCCACTATGAGTTTTAACACTCACTGGTAAGTTCTAAGGGGTCATTGAGCACCTATGTTACAATGAGCAAAATATTCAGTAGATTTGACTGTCGAGATTTTACGCCATACAGCTTGACTGTTTTGGCATTACATGATTGCATTGATGCAAAAGTGACTTGTGTTGACTTGAAATGTTAGGGTTTTATTTCCAATGGGGAAACAGAGAATAAAAAAAGTCAGAGAAACAGGGTTGAGGTATAACTGTGCCATCAGTAAAGTAGCAAGAACTGTTGAAGGATAAAAATGTGCAGGGGGAAGTGGGAGAAGCATGAGCCTCGTCATACCTAAAATGATAGCTACATTTCAACATTTTTCCTTACAAAACACTAACATTAGAGTTTTATGGCAATTTGTATGATTGTGTGACATGTTAATGTTAAATTTCCAGCTGCCAGCATTAGGTTTGCTAAATACAGAGAGTTAAGCACCTGAGACATGGTCATAATTGAACACTATAAAGTGATGCACGGTACTATAAAACCTCTGTACAGCTACTCACCATGCTGTTGTAAGAAACGCATGCCAAATACAAAGCTGTTCAGGAAAATTAAGGCTTATGGGGACAGTTGTTGTGCAAAGTGAATCCAATAATGTAGAAGCCATTTTCCCTGTTTATCCATGCTAGCAAGCCTAGGAATTATCATCTCCATAGTGCTGACACTTACATACGCAGCAGTGCTTAAACTGCTTCTGTGATGACACTCCCTGCTTCCACTGTTTGTACACTTAGTTTAGTGAGAAATAAATGGAACACTGTAGAATTGCAAACATTACCAGTTTATCATCATGGCTTTAGAGACACATTTTGGGTTAATGTATTTATTCTTCATGTTATACAATTATAAAGTGGAAACCCCTTACCACTATAAACAGCACATTTCTTTCAAATAGGCATATTTCATAAGAAGTGGGCAGCAACTATATAGGGAACCTGACTGATTTTGGACATCAAAGCTGAAGAAGAAATATTTAAGACTAAAAAGTTATGAATGTGTGAGATGTATAATGGTTGGATATGCTGGTTCGGTCTTCCACTTTGTTCCATTTTGTCATGTCGAATTCAAACCACAGTGTACACCATGCACCTTAAAACATCTAATTGTGGCCTTTTAGCTGTGCAGAATTCCATTAGTATTTATTGCATGCCTCATCACTTCGTTTTAATTATTCACCTGATGTTTATGAATACTCCTTGAAACTGTTATTCCCTCCTTGAGGATGAATAACGACATACCTACATCCCTGTCTACCTCAAGGCAGAGTCGGCACTGGACTTGAAACCTATAAAATATCTTTATATAGAATACGTAAATGTCACAAGTTTACAATACATTTTGATGTTTTTCATATGATAAACTTTGTTTCGGTAACACCGCAAACTAAGGAAGATATTGTGAGATGATAATATAATGGTATTGGACATTCAGAGACTGTGCTTACAATCGACATTTACATCCAGGAAGATTTTCAGCCATCCAGGTCATCATTTTAGTTGTCGAATCCTGTCATAGTAACTGGACTGAGGATATTTCAGTGCTGAAAAGAAAGAAGCATCTTGGATTAGAGGTGAAGTATCTGCAAAACACCGGGCAATTCCAGTTGTTACAAAAAGCTATGACAACTTCAACCAACATTCATCCAACTACAAGCTCAGCAGCTACGGGGAAGCATAATTGTTTTTTTTGTTGTTATTTTTTGGAGGGGCTGGACCCATTTATTTACTGATTTCATAAGTACAATGGTTCTTAGATATTTGTCTTTATGCGTTTAAAGATCAACAGAACAAATCCCTGCCCACGTTCAACATTGCTTCAAGCCTAAGCTTCACCAGGGAACACCTACATTCCTTCACTCGCTGCAACAGAAACAGAACACACAAACTAGCCTGACTTAAGTTAGTCAGGGAGCCCTCCGTCACGACCCAGAGAAAATGGTGGTGTTTAACACGATGGTCGTGACTATTTACGTGGGTGTCCTTGTGGGTTCTTTTCTTTTGAAAAAGGTGGAAGACACTGAATTTATATATCACATTTCTAGGATGACTAAGATGAACTGAATACAACCCATATATGTTTTTTTTTTCATGATTTAATGGACGACAATCCCCCCAGAGTTTTGGCTGCCATCCACTTAAGATTAATTTGTGTCTTAATGAATAGGCCTATAATGATCTTGACACAAGCTTGAAAAAATGAATCTATAAGTCAGTCCGCTGAAATTAAAAGCCTGTTCAACGACTCTCTTTCTAGTGAATTGAGCATCTGCGTCTGCATTTAAAGTGTGAAGGACCGAGGCTGTGGAAAACATTTGAAGTCACCGTGCATTTGCTTTCAGCAAATGTGTTTTACAAGACTTGAAGCTTGACACTTTGGGAGGGTTTATTTGAAATGTATCATATGTCTCTTTGCAGCCATTACATTCTTTAGATAATATGTTGCCAAGTCAGGATATGATTGACAAAATTGGTTGGAATAAGAAATTGCTTGTAGAAATTTGACCTTTTGCTGTGTTTCATCAACTCCTTCAGAATCAAAATTCATTGCAACAAAAAGGCATGCAGCACATATGGAGGCACAAAGGGAAAAAAGGAGCTTTGAGCTAAAAAGAGACATACTCATCCCACATTTCAGTGTTTTAAGAACAGTGTCTGCTATTTCACTTCAGTATTGCACAACAGGCAAAATTTGAACACATTTTTATTTTGGAAACTTTGTTTATATCTGTGGGTTATTTAAAGATATAGATGTGTTTTTTAAAAAAACAGAATATATTTAGCAGGAATTCTATTGGACTAAATTACTTTAATAAGTTGCTTTTCTTCTCATAAAGTATTATTTAAGTGTTGGGCATTTGTATGTGCACAATACTTTTAATGTTTGTACTATGTTAAAAATTACAAAAAAACATTTGCTCAAGATGAACTGTAATTTAAGAGGTAAAATGTCCTTTTTTACATATTGCATAGGAATCTTTCTTCAGCAACCAAAAGCATAGTTAGAGAAATAATGGCACTTTTTATCATAACAGGCACAAACAACTCACATTAGTTGGAAATATGCCCCATTGAAATTTAAAGTGAAATACAAAGGACATAGGGGGCAGTGGGGCGCAGGAGGTAGAGCAATCGTCTTTGGAACCAAACATTCCTGCTTTGTGCAAGACACTGAACCCCTAACTGCTCCCCTGACGCTGGTCGATGGCAGCCTACTACTTATGGTTCATCCATGATGGGTTAATTGCAGAGAACGAATTTCCCCAGGGGGATTAATAAAGGATAAATTATTATTATTAAAGATCTAAAAATGGAGAGCCAATGAGAGTTATAACTTAAAACTGATACAGTGAAGGTATTTGCATATGTTTGTAGCATCGCTGATATCTCTCATGTTTTATTTCCAGTATTTAACTGTTATTACAATACTTGTTTTTCAAAAAATTAATAAATTAATTTCCCCACGGGGATAAGTAAAGGATAACCTCTAATTATTATTGTTATTACATACTAAACATAGATTTCACTTATCTATGCTTGGCTGATATCCATAGCCACCCTTAATGAGTAATGGCATCAAAATAAAACATTCCGGTTAGTTAAAGGTAACATCCCCAATAAACAACTAAACAGATCAATGGGTAAACCATGTGAGAAGGCTCACATTACATTATAAAGACCCTTAAAAAAGGAAAACAAGTTCAACCCCAACTTATCATCCACCCTCAGGACAAATGTCTTGCTTTAAATGCATTGTATGCAATTACAAGTAGCTCATTATCCATCCATCCATCCATCCATCCATCCATCCATCCATCCATCCATCCATCCATCCATCCATCCATCTATCCATCCATCCATCCATCCATCTTCTGCTGCTTATCCTGCACTTAGGGGTGCAGGGGATGCTGGAGCCTATCCCAGCTGTCACCGGGCGAAAGGCAGGGTACACCCTGGACTGGTCAGCAGTCAATCGCAGGGCCGCATACAAAGACAGACAACATTCACTTACTCATTCATGGTAATTTTCACAATTTTTGCAATTAACCTGATTAACCTGCTGCTGCATGTTTTTGGAATGGGGGGGGGGGTGCAGAGGAAACCCATGCAGAAATGGGGTGACAGGGTACTTAGAGAGGAACTGTGGTTCTGGTTTAGAAAGTCTGGATTGGTAGAGAAGTGTGTTAGAAAGGTGCTGGACATGTGTGAGAGCTGGAATACAGCGAGGAGTGCACCACGGGTGTAACAGAGGAGAAGGTGAGTTGGGACTGCATCAGGGATCAGCTCTGAGCTCCTTGTTTAACATGGTGATGGATAGGCTGACTGATAAGGTCAGACAGGAGTCTCTATGAACAATGATGTTTGCAGATTACTCTGTAACGCGGTAAGAACAGGGAGCAGGTGGATAAAAATTAAGGTGGAAGAAAGTAGACATATGAAGGAATAAAGTTTAGCTGCACAAAACAGTACATGTATGAATGAAATTGATCTGAGAGGATCTAAGTGAGGCTAGAGAGCAGAGACAAAGACGGTGGATAATTTAAATTACTTGGGGTCAGTCGAGAGTAATGGAGAGACTGGAAAATAAGTGAAGAAACATGTGTAAGCAGGTTGGAACGAGTGGAGAAAAATGTCAGGTATGATTTGCGATAAAGACTACAAGACATTTGTGAGACCAGCCATGTTGCGTAGTCTAGAGATAATGGCATTGAAAAAATGACAGGAGGCATAGCTGGAGGTAGAAATGTTGAAGATGTTTAGGTTCTCTTTGGGAGTGACAAGGATGGATTGGATCAAGAGTGAGTCCATCAGTGGCACAGCAGTTTTGATGATAAAGTCAGAGGCTATACTGAGATAGTTTGGATATGTACATTGCATTACATTACAGTCATTTGATAGATGCTTTTAACCAAAGCAACTTACAAGAAGTGCAATTCAGTCACTGAAGATCCAAAGTACCAGTAGTCAGAATTACCCACTCAACCAAATAGCCATCTCAGAACCATATACTTACACACACATTTTTTTTTAGTACAGAGGGGAGACAGTGAATAGATTGGTACAGTCATGGCCAAAAGTTTTGAGAATGGCACTTTCACAAAGTCTGTTCCTTCAGGGTTTTTCGGTGCTTGCCAGATGTTTCTATGGTTGTGCCATTCTCAAAACTTTTGGCCATGACTGTAGAAGGAGGCTGAGGTTGGAACTGCAAAGATGACGACCAAAAATATTATGGATGGAGTGAAACGGTACATGAATTTAGTTGATGTGAAAGAAGATGATGTGGATGATGGAGTTAAATGTAGGCAGATGATTCCCTGTGGTAATGCCCTGAAGCAAATAGCCAAAAGGAAAAGAAGAAAATGTAGCGTAAAGAATTCTGATTTTTTTTCCACTTAAAATTTTAGTGTGTCTTTTACTTTACCTATATCAGCAAATATCTACACAACTATTTTCAAATCAAGTTTGCAGCTACATTACTTTAGTTTTTATGTGTTAGCTCAAACAAAAGGTCCAATATTTTTAATAGATGCCGCAATGATGGCATTGCATGTATAAAAGAAGACAAATAGAAACATTCAAGTCTAATGACAGTACACTGTCATTAATAATAATATAATAATACATGTAATACATGCTAGGGATAATGTAGAAATTGCAAGTGCAACTGAGGGGGAGTCACACCTTTATCCCTCAGCAAGCTCAAAGAGATATGGTAACAAGGCAGCTGATTGCAAATGTGAACTATGAATGAAGTGGATGGAGCTGGCGTAATTTAGACCAGCCGTCCCCAAAACTTTTTGTACCAGGGACCAGTTTTATGCATGAAACTTTCTGCGGATGAGTTATAGACGCTGGGGGTTCAAATAATAAAAAAAATTGTCAGTTCACAATATTTAATCTGAATACATCGATTACACCCTATATTAGGCATTTACAATATGGGGAAGGCAAAGACAGTCGTTTTTTCAAAAAATCCGGAGGGTCTACTGAAAAAACTGTAATTTTTGTACCAAGAAAGGCTTTCTGAATGGACAGGTACCAAATGATCTGCCGACCAGTCTGGGTACCGGGGGTCGGGGACCACTGATTTCAACCATAGTACTTTAAAAGCAGAGGTTTTCAGAGTTAATGAAGCTATGTACCGTACCATTGTCAAGCCTGAGACGCAATCTGAGGATAATTCTTGTGGTGTTTGAGGAAGGGGCTTGAGATTGAGTTTACAACTACATATCATGACGAGCCGGGGCCCAGCAAAGCAACAATCGATGTCAAGGATAAATTGCTCTCAGGATAATGCTCTTAAGCAGATCATTTTAAGTCAACAGTGGAAACCCAAGGTGTGTCTCAGTGCTGGGACACTGAAAGAGTTAGACTGAGGGTGCACTCGCAGGTTGGTGTCACACAAGGAACAGAAAATTGTACAGTTATTCAACAATGGAGTTCTTTAAACACAGAACCAAGAGAAGCTCCAAACAGTCATCATCATCATCACTCGCAAAGGATTTTGGGGTTCCGCTGGCCAGTCTCCCTGTCCCACGCTACAATACTAAGATTAAGATCAACCTTACATTCTCACTTAAATGTATAAAGGGGCTTTTCCTCTGTTGAACTACTAGTTGCCCTGTTTTCAAAGATAAGCTGTGAAAGTTAAGCTGACCTCCTGAAAAAGGTCAGAACAGCGGGGTCGCTGCCCGTTTTTCGCCGTGAGCTGAATACATACCTCTTCTCCACCCTACCGATCGCACTTAGCCCCCCCTCCCCCCCCCCCCCCCCCCCCCCACACACACACACACACACACACACAAAAAAAAGAGTGTATGTATGTATGGTTCTGAGATGGCTATTTGGTTGAGTGGGCACTTCTGACTTCTGACTACTGGTACTTCCAATCTTCGACGACTGAATTGCACTTCTTGTAAGTCGCTTTGGTTAAAAGCGTCTGACAAATGACTGTAATGTAATGTAATGTAATGTAAAAGCTACTCATGTGCAATGTTCCCTGTAGGCTGCGCTCTAGCGCAATCACACACTGCTCCAGCATCTTTCGCACACAGCAAATCTATGCAGTGCAAAAAAAAAAAATCCTGCCTGAACTTAAAAAAAATGAATTTATTAATAATAGAAAAAAAGTGTATAAGCTCTTGATCTCACTGACTGAGGTTTTTACTTTTTCAAGTGAGAAAGAGCAGCTCTGCAAAACATGCTGTGAAGCTAAAGTAGCAAGTGAGTTTTCAGATAGAAAAGTGGAAAAATGGAAGTTGGACTACCTCAAGCGTCACATTCAGCAGAAAAGTCATTTGAATGCTGTTGGAATTGTACAAAGATGCAAGATAGGAATGGGGATCAGCACATTATTGTAGGAGAGTGCTAAAGATCGAGAGAAGAGGAATGAGTTGTCGCACAAAATGAAATCCAACCATGAGTAAGTGAATTAATTATAAAGAATTTTTATTTATGGATATAATCATTAAATGCTGTTACTTGATTATGCATAATAGAAATGCTAATAAAAAACTGTAATTATAACTCGGAATCCTCTGCTCCATGCCGTACCCTCTCTTTTTTGGATTACTTTTTTAGCATCTCTCTTAATGACAAGCAACGCTACTTGTATGTATTTCTTATTGTATAAGTGTGTCCATGAACTACAGCAATATGTACTTTACAGACAACATGAGCTATGGTTGTCATGCAAAATGTGAATATTTTAGTATGAACAAAATGTGATCTCCAAAAGGTTTAATCGCTTTCAGTTCTTCTAAAGTATAACACTCATTACACTACACAGCTCATAAAAAAAGATTTACAGCTGTAATTTGATTATTTTAATCAGTCATGTAACTTGTTATGATCTCAGCTTTTAGACAGGTGTGATACTTGTGTGGCCACAGTGTGCACGTGTGATGTTGCTTCCAGTGGTCCAATGAATTTTCATGGACTTTGTGTTTATGCTCAGACATATTAAGAATTGGGGGAACACTGTTTTTCCTCTCTTTACAAGCTGATGCTGCATTTCATACCCTACAGTCATAGTTATTGCCATTACGTTTACTTTTTCATTTGGCAGCTTATGAAAACTTAGCTTCCAACAGTGGTTCCAAATACTCAAAATTTTGTAGGTTTCTTTCAGTATCATTAGCTTGACTACCTCAGGGCTTCCACGCTGTTAAAATCTCTAAATTCAGCAGAGGTCACATAGGGTCTTTCTTGACTGGCCTGAGTTTTTTAAAGCATGTCCAAAAGCTATTTGTTGTAATTTCATCCAAATATCGCATAGAATAAAGAAAATTGAAGCAATAAATTGTTCATAGGATTCCACTGCAGCATGTAAGCAATCAAAAACCTATATTAGAAGAAGTGTTATCACTAAAATTATGAAATTGTCTTCACTCTCAATAAGTCATTCAATGTTGCCACCCCTGGTGTTTTGGTGTTTTCCAGTCTAAAATTTGCAAGTTTTATTTTTTGGGGTCAAGTACTTTTTTCTCTTCATTTTCTCCTACTAGTAAATATTTCTTCAATACTGTTTGGATATTCTTGTGGATGGGACCTTTGTAATACAAGATCACTGTTGTGCAAACCCAGCACATCACACCAGACGAATCAGCGCTGGGCTCAATAACCCCCTAAAAATATTATAGATTAACAATTGTGTAGACATGTTTGTTGATTATATGTTTCACTGGCATGACATTTGATGGGCTACCTGATTCTCCAAGACAGCAGCTGATTTATTTTGAAGACAAATGTACTCACACATTACAAATCAAAATTTAGACCATTGGTTTTCTGCTGCAAACAGTGAGTGGGATCTGAATAAGTAATACACCGATGTCTAAAATACAATTTCCACATTAACTTGAAAAACCCCGTTGAAGCTACTTCGGGACAACCACAGCATTCACTTGAAAATATTGGCCTTGATTGACACAAGGCTCAAAAAAAAAACCTCCTTCAGAACTGTCTCAGAATTTTCTTACAATACAAACTTCATCTTCATATATGGAGAAGCCACCATATGAAATTCAATTGAAGCATTGTAAGTATATATTGGCAAAAAGTGTCAACACACCCTTTATTGAATTGGGCTCAGAATGTCCACTCTCAAATAGGATGCTCAAAGGCAACAAAGAAGAGCAAAATGTTCTTTGAAAAAGACAAACAAGCCGAGGCTTCAAGGAACAAAGCTGGACACTGTTGCAACATTTATCACGTAAATTAAGTAAATAATGTCCCCATGCATTTAGTTTCATGCAAATTGGCACTATTAATTCTACAGATAGGATCAATACAAAAGTCTGTTAAGCAGGAATGTTCAGACAAAGGCGATGTATAGCTAACACCACAGGGTATATATGTGTAGATAATTTATTATGAAACTCAGAATTAATAGATTCAAACAAAACACTGGGAACCTTTACAGAAACAATTACCTTTGGGTGCTCAGAAATTCAGCTTATTGATGTATAATTTGTTCTTTGCCATTTCATAAGTAAGGGCAGCACTCGTTAAACCTATTCATTAAATAACGTCCTGTCACAAGAGTCCAGCCTGGAATTAACCCACAGGGCCCAGCACCCACAAGCCAGGGACTTCTGTCACCAGGCAGAGTAGTTCAAAAAGCGGGGGTGAAATGGCCCCAAGCCAGGAACTAGAGAGAGGGGCAGCAATTAGGAGAGGCTGCTGCCAAAATTATACTAGCATGTGAAAGGGGTATGTTGAAAGCTGCCTGCAAGCCATGTCCACAGTCATTGGAAGCTGTGAGGCAGAGTGTTTTGGACAAGAGGAGAGCACCGGTAGATTGCCTTAAATCATGAACTGTGGAGCAGCAAAAAATCCATCAGCTGCGTCAGGAATCCCAAGGTCTCACAAGAGGACAGAGCCACAAGCCACATGTGCAGAGCCTCCATGCCACACTGCAAGACCCTGTGAGAGATCATGAGCTGGAACATCAGAGAGCCCTTCTCGACCAACCAGCCTCAAAAGTCAAGTTCCACATTGGGGAGCCAAGCTTGAGGGAGTGCCAAGATGTGGTGAAAGCAGTCAGAGCCACCCCAGCCCCTGGACCAAGCAGAGTTCTGTTTAAGGTTTACAAGCGCTGCCCAATCTTGATCCAACTTCTCTGGAAACTCCTGAAGGCAATCTGGTGCAGGGGAGTCATTGCCAAGCAGCGGAGATATGCCAAAGGGGTCTGGATTACGAAGGGAAAGGAGTCCACAAACTTTGAGTAGTAAAGATCCATCTCATCGCTGAGCATTGAAGTCAAGATTTCCTTCAGCAATGTATCCAGATGTGTGACAGACTTCTTGTGACAGAACAATTACATCAACACTTCATTGCAGAAGTGTGGCTGGGTGGCTGGAGAACATGTACAGTCACCTAGCTGATCACAGACTTGTGACAGAGTCTCTGACAAGTTCCACTTTGCCTTGGGTGGCCCCTCCGTACGAGTGACCATTGAGAAGCCAGACAAGAGTTTGAAGAACCTCTTTGACCAGAGCCTCAGAGATGGCAGTGCCATCCGGTCAGTCGTCAAGGAGCTAAAGAACTGGCTCTGCAGAGTGGACAAGTCAGGACAAGGAAGTTCAAGTCCTGGATCCACCAACATGGCATTCCAGCTCAAATCCTTTGGCCTCTGCTAGCTTACAGTGTCCCCAATATATCAGTGGAGTCAATGGAGCAGAAGATCAGCTCATTCCTCTGGAGGTGACTTAGCTTGCCATGCTGCCTGAGTAGCAGAGCTCTGTAGTTGAGGAATAACATCCTGCAGCTACCCTTTAGCAGCGTCACAAAGGAGTTTTTGGTCTCCCAGACCAGAGAGACAATGCAGTCTCAAGACTTCAAAGAGTCTAAACTCTTAGAGGCCAGTATTGAAATATGCACCAAATACAGAACTACTCAAGAGCTGGTGGCAGCAGAAGCCAGGCTGAGGCACAAGGCAGTGGTGGGTACAGAGGTGATGGGAAGAACAGGCTTGGGGAGTTTACACCTAGATACAAATAGGCACTTTGCAAGGAGAGATGGCTTCTTGTACAGGTGGAGGTAAGGATAACAGTGTAGAAAAGAAAAACAAGCTGGATAGCAGGCATGCGACAGCAAGGGGCACAGATAAAATGGGAAGGGCGTAATTGAACGGAAGCTTACTTTGATATCTGGTGAGCAGAACCCTAGTACATCAAATTCCTCATCATATATATGACACCCTCGCCCAACCCAGCAAACCTCCAGCTCTGGAGCAAGGCTGGTACACTTCTTGCCCTCTCTGCTCAGGGAAAGGAACACTTGAGCACATTCTGACCAGCTGCCCTGGGAAAGAGTTTGTTCCCAGGCGACACGACCATGACTGAAGGCAGATGCTGAGAATGTTTCCTCAGCCATGACAACCGGCCCAACCAGCAAGCAGTTCGCATTGGTCAAGGTAGGAGAGCAGCCCAAGCCACAACATAGAGCTTCTGCTGGCCTACTGCATACTACACAGGACTGGCAGCTAATGGTTAATCTGGGCAAGCAACTCAAGTTTCCAGCAAATATTGCCACAACATCTTTGCAACAAGACATTGTAATCCTGTCAGAGGTTTCAAAACAGCTTGCCGTCAGTTCACCGTCCTGATTAAGGACCGGATAGGAGGAAGCTTTCAAAAGGAAGTATGCCAAATATGAGGAACTCGTGGAAGAATGCCAGAACCAGGGGTGGCAAACCCGCTACCATCCTATAGAAATAGATTGCAGGGGCTTGCTGGTCGCTCACTGCTTAGACTCGACACTGCAGTAGGCATAAGTGGGCTGGCAAAGAGGAAAGCCATCAGGATCACAACTGACACAGCTGAGAGCTTCCAGATGGCTGTGGATAGAGAGGGGTGATCCATGGTCTTATGAGGCTGGGACACAGGCCGGGGTCTGAACCATTGGCTTGGTTATAATGTTATCAGACCCGAATCACCCAATAAACCTCGGATACCTTATTGACGATGTGTCCCAGTGCATCCGCAGGATGTATTATTCACCTCCTATGTGTTAAGTATTTTTATATTTAACTGGGGTGGATTAACCCATTTATATATTACTTCTAATGATAATCAGCATCATGGAACACTAAGTTTTTCTTTTCGAAGACATTTCGATTTCCACAAGAGAGGCTTCTTTAGTTCAAAGTTTTCCAATGAGAGGACAGACTGAGATGTTTTGGACATGTACAGAGGAGGGATAGTTAATATATTGATAGAAGCAAGCTGAGTTGGGAAGTGCCATGGCTGCCCAAATTTTTTGCAAAGAGAGCCATACTTGATGAGGTGAAAATGTGTGAGGGCCGACCATTCAGCTTGACATTGTTTGAACCATTAACATTAAATGCAAATGAACAATTTCATGAGATTTTTTTATTGTAAATGGCATACTTTTCATGTCTTAAACAGGACACAAATCTAAAGTTTTTTACCAAAATCACTCTATCTTTCATATTTAAATACTTTATAAAATTAGGAAAAAGTCTGCCATATCTAGGTTCATTTGACACATTCCATATGATTCACTATTAAATGCTCAGTATGAAATTCGACATTCAAAACACGTGGAAACAAGCTGCCGGACCAAATAAGATTTTATTATTGATTTTATGACAGAGGCTGTGGGTTGGTGTAAATTTGAACACGGGCCACATTTTGCCTGCGAGCCAGATTTTGGACATACCTGGCTTAGAGGAAGACTGAAGAATTTATGGATGTAGTGAAAGAGGACATGAAGTTAGTTGGCATAAGAGAAGAGGATAAGGAGACTATGGCTAGAATATAACACTGTTCTCTGACAAAAGCTGTGTATGGCCATGGGTGGCAGCTGTCCAGGTGAACCAAATCAACTGACAATGTGGAACCACCAGAAAAAAAGCGCTGAGAATTGTGACAACCAAGGTTTTTAAGTTTTCAAATTAGTGATTAGCCATGTCTCTAAACCTCGGCTCGACCTACAAAGCTCATCACAGATCCAAGTTACGTGACCAACACTTCAGATCCAGCCTGAGAATTGGCCCAACGAAACTAACTCCAGACTTTGATGCACTGGCAAAAAAGGGATATCGACAACGCTGCTCCCCCTGAAACTGAGTGTGACTTTATCTACTGTTATTAAATCAATCTTCCTCTTCTTCTCCTTTTGGCTTTTCCCTTCAGGGATCACCAGAGCAAATCAACCTTCTCTATCTAACCCTATTCTCTATATCCTCCTCTCTCACACCATCTACCTTCAAATCCTCTCTCACTACATCCATAAATCTTCTCTTTGGTCTTTCTTGAGACCTCCTGCCTGGCAGCTCCAATGCCAGCACCCATCTACCAACATATTCACTACCCCCCCTCTGTACATGACCGAACCATCTCAGTCTGGCTTCTCTGACCTTCTCTCCAAAACATTGAACATGTGCTGTTCTGATAGACTCATTCCTGATCCTATGCACCCTTGTCACTCCCAAATAGAACCTCAGCATCTTCACCTCTCGCTCTGCCTCCTGTCTTTTCGTCATTGTACTGTTTCTAAGCCATACAGCATTGCTGGTCTCACCACTGTCTTGAACACCTTTCCTTTCATTCTGGCCGATACTCTTCTATCACATAGTACCCCTGACACTTTTCTCAACCCATTCCAACCTGCTTGAACCTGTCTCTTCACCTTTTCCCCACACTCTCTGTTGCTCTAGACGGTTGACACAAAGTACCTGAAATCCTCCAACTGCTTGATCTCCACTCCCTGGAGTCTCACCATTCACACATATATATTCTGTCTTGCTGCGACTAACTTTCATTCTTCTCCTTTCCAGAGCATACCTCCACCTCTCTAGATTTTCCTCAACCTGTTCTCTGCTCTCAGTACAGATCACAATGTTATCTGCAAACATCATGGCCCATGGAGATTCCAGTGTAACATTTTCTGTCAGCATGTCCATCACCCATGCAAACAAGAAGGGGCTCAGAGCTGATCCCTGATGGAGTCCCACCTCCACCTTGAACTTCTCTGTTACCCCTACACCACACCGCACCACTGTCTCACAGCGAGCATACATGTCCTGCACCAGTCTAACATACTTCTCTGCCATTCCAGACCTCCTAATATCATACCAGAGCCTCTCTCTTGGCACCCTGTCATCTGCTTTTTCTAAGTCTACAAAAAACCAATGCAGCTCCCTCTGGCCATCTGTATTAGCATTCTAAAAGCAAAAACGGCATCTGTAGTACTCTTTCTCGGCATGACGCCATACTGCTGTTCACGAATGCTGACTTCTGCTCATTTGTGAGCGGTGTAAATTTGAACATGGGCAACGTTTTGCCTTTTCCTCTTCAATGCTCTCCTCACTTCACATTTACTAATCTCTGCTAATTTGTGGTCTACAATAGTCACCTCTTCTACCCTTACCTCTCTTTCATTTTCCACATTCATCAGCTGGGCTCACTGTACAAATTAATTTCCAAGTGTATTGATGTTATGAAATCCATGAATTTGGAAAATAATTTGTACAATGTGTCTTGCATATCCATGCTTTACTCAAAAGCCAAATCCCTCCATGTAATGGCTGTTACATGTACCGGTACTTCTATCAATATCATTTATGTTAGTTCACACAGAAACTCCATCCACCTGTTCCTGGATGGAACAAAGAGTCATCTCCTCTTTCAAATGTTTGAACCCATTGTGGGCAATGAATCATACAGTTTGCTTCCCCAACCCTGGGTCAGATGGAGGTAGATGATTCTCTGTGGCAACACCCCGAGGGTGTTGCTGAAACAAAAAGATGATAGCTTAATGCAATATAGATTCCTGTTTTCTTTACCTCATAACCTGCCTCACCCATCACAGGTGGCTGTTTAAGTTGGTTTGGAAACCACTTTCTTCCTTAAGATTAAGGGCTACTCATTAGCTTAAGAGCAAACTCTAAAGTGATTTGAGACAAAATTATCTTATTGAACCAGACATTTTGCTTTGTCGCAAGAGGAAACATAGAGGTTTAAAAAAAAAAAAAAGGATGGCTAAATTCAATTTAGCTCTTTCAAATTCAGCGAGCAGTACTATAATAGCTCACAAGGACAAATGAACACAAAAAATAATTGTGTTATTTGTGGTTTTCCTTTAAACACAGCTGAAATGTGTGGTATTGAAAAAGACCACTGCCACTGTGTGAACTGTAATATATTTCTTTTTTCATTTCCAATTAGATATAAAAGTGATTCTTATCTAACTTCCTCTTAGGGCTTTCATTACATTCCATTATCTATTAGAATCCCAAAAGTTTGGTTAATGTTGATTGATTTACTGGCCATAAATCAAGACAGTCCGATAACGCCAGCTTTCACTTTGCCAATATACTTCAGTCGTTGATTGAAACATACTGAATTGATACCTTTAGGCAATTTCTTTATTACATCATGACTTCATACTCTTAACTGCCATCCATTATACTATTACGTCTGAAAAAGAAGTCTCGTTTTCACACAGCATTTTGCCTGTTTTATAGGCGAAGTGGTTGTCATTTTATTGCTAAATTGCTGCACCCTTGAAAAATCTTTCCACTGTTAATATCCTAACCAAATTGCAATGAAGCAATAATATTAGAGCAGTATTAATGTGTAGGGCACAAAGCTACTCTGGGTCACTGAGCAAAAGAGCATTCTCACAGTTTACACAAGCCAAACCGTGACATATCTAAAAGCACAGGTGACTTGACATGGCCTTTCTGATTCATGAATACCACCGCCACTGTTCATACTTTTACTCTCTGGTCAAAAGAACAGAAATGTGAAATGCCGGACCTCAAGACTGAAGAACTCTTTCCATCCCACTGCCATCAGACTTTAACAGCTTACAGGAGTGAACAGTTCACAAACTAGCTACATTTGACTGTTAACATTTTATTTCATACACTTATTGATGGCCATTGCACATTACTTGTCAAACTCATCAAACAGCTATGAATTGCCTCAGAATATTCTTGGATTGTCTGCACTTGACTGTGTACTTTTTTCCATTCGCGCACTCTCAAGTTTCACTTTTCATTGAGCATGTCTCGCTTGCACAACCATCGCTGACCTTGGTACAATAGTCGACAAACTGATATATTGTACTATCACCATAGTTTACATATGTACAGTATCTTTCTCATGCTGCGTTTTTTTGTATGCCTTTTAATGATATGTTTATTTTATACTTGTGGTATACTATTTGCTATTCACTGAGGACAGCTAAGAAAGAATATCTTTGTACATGGAAACATGTTTCCTTTCTGTGTATACGACAATAAACCTTTTGAATATAATAGCTTCATCTGCATGAATGGAGTCATATTAATAACCCTCTCAGGCTCAAATTAAGTTGTGGCGTAATTAGCTAAGTAGCATTTAGCTGTCGCAAATCTGCAACATCTGCCTGGAGAAGGTTAACTTCAATAATATGAATCATATCAGATATATATTTGTCTAAAGAATGTTAGTTTATATACAATGTGTATGAGCAAATAGTGCTGGAACAAATTAACATTTCAAGCTAATACTTTGTATTGTCAATTTTGTCTATTTTATTTGTACAAAGTTTTGAACATTAAGTAGGGAAACTGTATATGACAGATACCTTTTTTCCCATATTTTTTTGGTTTGTTATACTCATCCCGTTCTTCTCTTTGAGTGTTTTTCTGCTTGTGGCTGAGTCATACCACCCACTAAAGTTGTTTTATGGTTGGAGTAAAGTAAGAGTTACAGTGTGGATAAGACTGAGGTAGACACAGAGGTAGAGATAAAAATGAAAGTCAGTACAAGCTTTTTTGAGAATAAATGTTATACTCCTGTTCTACCTGTAAGTGACCCCTTCTCCTTTGCTATCCCCGGGGGTTTTGACCATAATTAAAACAAATATGTCTGGCAGTTTGAGGGAGTTTGAGGGAGAGGGTGAAAAATATCATTGAATTATCTACATGACTGGCCTGTGGTAGTCATCATTTCAATACCAATGCAACACACTGAAAACATGGCTATTTTTGGTACAATTAGATCTGATTCACGAGTCAGCAGGCAACAGCTTCTATGCTGGTTGGCATTTGATACATTTAATTTGGACGAACACTCATATCAAATTTGATAAGCGTGGTGTATTGCTGCCTGAAATTGAGTGTATAATTCTGTAAACAGGACACTGACAAAGAATGGGTTTTTATTTTGTCAGCACCGTGTCCTCTTCCCAAGGTGCTTCCTGGTCCTGTATTTACCATTTGTACACAATATAACACCTTCCGTTTTCTTGAATGGCTTAATAGCCTCAAGTGTTAAGCTATACTTGTGTTCATGAATGCATAGTCTATTTGTTTGTGTTTGATTGTGCAGATGTAGTAATGTCATAGTGTTTGTATGCACAATACAGTTCAATGATTTACATGTTTCTTCAAATTACTGCAACAAATACCTCTGTTTTAGAATTTTGGATTGTCATTTACCAGCACTGATACCTTAAACATATTGGGGAATTACATTGTTGATGTCCTGCTTTTCAACCTTTAATGAAAAAATAAAGAGTGAACTATCAAATGTTCTTTTCAAAATGTTTTTTTTTTTTCTTTATTCTGCCAATGATAGACAGGGAAGAGGTAGGAATATCAAAATAAGCCCCAGGAAAACGCATAAAGGAAAAGCTGAATTTGAAACCAGCCGCATTCATATTGTCCCCACACAATATCATACTTATAGAATGGCAGTCTGTGCAAATCAGAAAGCAATAAAGTACTAGCCCTTTTTTGGACAGGTTTATTGCCTACTTATGCAATTATGAATTTCCCAGAGGTACAAAAAACGACAAAATTGCGCCTTTGGCTGTGTATAATTTGTTCCCAAAGATAATTGTATGAACTGCAAAAGTTATCTTCTGTGTTCAAAGCTATTTGATAGCATAGTGCATGGTGCTATAAGCTTGTGGGAGCGCGTTGTTGTGTAAAACGAACAGCAATTGTTAAAACAATCCTACACGCCAAGGAAAATAACTTGTTCTCACAAGATATAATTCTGCGGACGCAACAAATACATTGTTAAAAAGGGGGGAGGGACTTTTAAATTTGAAGAACAAGTGTAATTACAGAGCAGTCCTACAGAATGGCTGGTAGCATGTAGCCGTATTATAAAGAGGCGATATCATAAATAATAACAAACGCAGGGGTCTTTGTTTATCCAGACAGAACGTTGGAAACGTTAAAGAAACGTTCGTTTTCCGGGAGCAGATCACCGGGCCTGTCGCGCCACGCCAGGATGCAGCAACAGCCAGCAAGCGGCGCTTCAGCTCCAGCAGCCAGACGCTGCGACCCGCCGGGTCTGACTGAGTCCGCAGAGGATCGAGTTACGTTACGCCCCATCTTTAAGCCCCGGTCAGTGCGCCGTTAGCCGCCGGACAACAGACCATTGGATACCGGACGCGGGGGACGCGAAGCTCAACACCCATGTAAGTTAAGAGTTTTCCGACGAAGTTTGCCCCTAAGAAGTATGATTAAAAGCATGAGGGAACTCCTGCTCCGGAAAGAGGCGGTTTTGTTTCACCGTTTTTTGTGACGCGTATGAGAGGGAAAATACTCGGATGTCACGATGTTTCCGACGCGTCGAGGATGGATTCAAGCGGCTTTAAGTGCTGCTTTTCGGATCGAACCTGTGAGGGGAGTAAAAAGTGGCATTGGATGCCAAAGGCGATCACGCAGTACGACTTCTCTAGCGTCTCCCGAGTTTAGTAGCCTGTTGCTTTCCTGCCCCATCGATGAAACGGGACAGGAGGAGGAGTTGAGTAAAGCGGATTGTCCAAAGTTCCTCGGCGACCGTATTGAGAATAAAAGCGAACCTCGTATGACAAGCAAACGTCGTAAGAAGCCACAGGCGTTTGGGCCTATATAAATGCAGCAATTATGATTTTGTAAACATCACAACACACTTCGACGCGGCAATTGCAAAACCATGTTGTGATCGGTCGTCACGGGAAAACACACCCATGACTTCGAAAGCGGCAAATATCACCTTTAAACTTCTTCGTGTCATGGAGTGCAAGTCCCCTGGACATTATCAATTCACCTTTCCAAGCCTCATTTCAGTTGCTATAAATATTAGATAAGCGAAGGTCAGAAACATTAGCCAAACATGTCAATTATAGGCTTATATAATGGAAGTTTGTGGATGCATATTTGACCCTCAGTCAGCATTTCTATGCAGATCATTAAGTACACTCAGGTCGATCCACCAGTACTCGTGCGAAATATTTACATTTTTATCCACATATAGGTACTTTTAAAATACATCAACAGTTATTCATTCTTACGTCACTATGACTATAATTGAAGATACATCAGCATGTAAAATGTGATCATTATCAGTCAAAAACGAGGTCACCACATTCCCGCTTTCCAACAGTCGGTCAGTCACTGTGAAAGCTGCCAAAGAAACAAAGATAAACAAAGAGTCACTGCAGTGATCCCGTTGCCTCACATACTCCAGCTATTCTAAGAGTCTATACAAGGCTTTTAATTATCTTACCAATCT
Organism: Fistularia commersonii; assembly: GCF_037954325.1. NCBI lineage: Eukaryota > Metazoa > Chordata > Actinopteri > Syngnathiformes > Fistulariidae > Fistularia > Fistularia commersonii. The sequence continues at coordinate 7,953,425 of NC_141302.1, forward strand.
CCTTTAATCTTGCAATGTCTCCCTGAGTCATGTCATGTTTGTGTCAAAGTCACCTCAGTAATGTCATTCCAAGAGTGTGGTTAGACAGATACCACCATCCTATTCATAAATGCATCAGTCAAATAAAATGGAAGACTGCCTTGGTGTGTCACCGCATGATTTATAATTTCAGTGGGATCCTTAATTACAACAGTTCTGTTTCCACTGTTTTACAGAATCCTTTTTACTATTTTTCTGAAATTGTGTGATAAAGATAAATTTGGGACAAATGTATATTTTTTCCAGCTGTTTGGATTACTATTATTTGCTAATTGAGTAATGATTAGTTGATTAAGATGTTGATACAGTTTTTTATATTTCGTAAAGCACTTCAATAATCATTTCAGTTTTAAAATAATTTCAATGTATAATTTGATTAAGAAATTGAGACTTATATATGAATGTCTGCCAAGGTCTTTAGGCTGCTTGTGATAACTAAGAATATCACTTGAATGACAATGACTGAATGCAGACTGCAAACTGCAAGAAATCCGGAAAAAAGTCCAAGCAATGGTGCTAATCCAACAAAAAGAGCATTAATAAAATATAACAACCGATAGCTGATAAATGCTCAAACAGCCGTGTTGAAAAGAAACAATCCACAGCAGGGATGCAGTAAATTGCCTGTGTTTCATTTGTTAATCTTTGACGTTATGGGTTACAATCCCAATAGATATGCCCAACCTTGATGAATTAAAGTGTCATATTATAAACATACAGTAAACTAGTTGTAGTGCAATGCAATCCTGCACTTGCTTTCTCTTTGTTTGGAATGTTTTGTGTAGAAAACATATAACTGAGTGAAAAGGTATCTCAATATTAGGTTCTGTGCTTATTGTTGCTCACATAATGTACTTTGCTTTTCAGGCCTTGAAAGTTGTGACAAACCTGTTAAGAAAAAAATCACATACCTCTGGAGTTTGGAAAAATGATTGAAACAATGGGTGAGTCTTATTGTAAAAAATTATAGTTTGAATGATGGTATCTCTTAATTGTTATTTCTTCCTATTATTTTGTTTTTGATTTTCTCCTCCCATGTTACCTACAGTAAGAGTTTAACAGATAATTAACTCAAGAGGAATTAGTTTTTTGAGTATTGCAAAGTCTTTTTGAAAAGTTGCTGATGTATTTTCTGTCTACTGCTTAATAGATTAATCAGCAAATAGTTTGCTATTGTTCTGATTATAAGAGGCCTATGTCAGCTTCAGCTGAAAATGTTATGACTATAATAAATAGGACAGATGACACCATATATGCTTTTTCGATATACTTTTATACTTTTTCAAATACTTTTTTTTTCCTTCTGAAGAGTGTGTTCACTGTTGGTCCTGTCCTGCTGCGTTTATCTCAACAAGTGTATGAAGCCTTGGAATCACTTTTAACAATCGCACATTGCCAGATTTGCTGCCGAATTAACAAGTGTTGCCTTATACTGTATATTCTTGTGTTTATAATCATAATCTTTTCCCAACTTAGACACATCGAGTCATATTGGTGCTGCCAGACTCTTTCTTATAAGCAACAAAAGATTGTCACTATAAACATGGTTGTGATCTGCACAGCATGTCGTTTTTACAATTTTCTAAATTGAAATTTGAAATGATATAGTTTATCTGTTTTTGTCACAAAGACTTAGCCCTAAACCTTTAAGGGATACACCAGCTTATTGAGAACTTGTGTTCTTGTGTTCTGATCCCTCATGATCATAAGATGGGAAGATGGATGTTCTTCTCTGCTGTGGGTTTTAATGGGGTTGCAAGAAATCAATCTTCTGTATGTTAGCTAAGCATAATGAATATCAGCACAGAGTTGCCTTGGTAAACACGTTGGTGTCGAGTCTCGTGTTTTCTACTGCTTATAAAGAGAGGGCTTTCATAATCCTGCCCTTCTACAAGGCAAACTGATGAATTCTCAAAAAAATCAGTCTGTTTCTTTTACTCTACATTCCTTCAACAGACGGAAATCAATGGATTTTACCTGTGCGATTTTTATTTTCTAAAAGCAAAAATTTTTTGCACAGAAACAACTAGCATGTAAAAATTTGGGTTTACTTAGTATCATACATACACCAATTGGTAAAAGTGGGGTACTTGCGTCATTTGGAAGATAAGGTAAATGTTATGTGAAATACTTTGTGTACTTCAGTCTGGCAATTCATATGGCCCACTCCCAGAACTTCCTATGTTTTGAATGTGCAATAAATAGACAAACACAAATTCCTGCTATGTCCTCAAGGCGACCCTCAGACAGAGAACACTGAGGCAGGGGAAATGAATTTCAGATTTACTAATACCTACAAAGTACCAAATCGAAAAAAAAGTGTGCTTAGGCTCACATTTTGTTGGCTTGTTTACAACTATTGTTCAAACAACAAAGCTTCTCAATGTGAAAAGTCCTGTAGACCTTGTGCACATAGTATTAAGTGTTAGTCACAGCTGGTGAGTCCCGGAAATTGCTTCACTTTTGTCCAGATGACATTGGACTGGCCCATCCTCACTAACAAGCCACTCTGGAGTAGCTTGATGGTGGAGCTTATGCAGGGTCCGGAAACCTTCTAGCAGCAGACCTGGTTATTTTATCACTCCCTCCTGACACTCATTCTATCCTGATGTGCAACCTAACATTAACTCAAAAGGCAAAAAGGAAATGTTGCTATTTTGAAAACAACCAGTGCATGGAAAATGTAGTTTTTCTGTGCTGATGAAAAACCTGAAGCAAGGTGATTTCGATATGGGAGGGTCCATTGAGCGCCAGTCAGCCTTGGCTAAGCCTACAGATTGTGATGTGGCTCTTTTCTATTCTTCTGCTGTGTCTAATTTACATGTCATCATTGAACAAAGAAATAAGTATAAGGGATGTGATCACTGAATTCTGGATACTTCATCAATAAATAAATTAACAAAGCTAAATTAAGCATGGTAAATGGTGCCCGAACATCCTTCATTTGTTTTCTACCTCTGCTGATTTGTTGATAATCTTCCTGTGCTCATCACCCCCTCTCCACCTTTATCTTTCCCACTCCTCCCTGCATCCACTTCCCTTGCTCTGGCTGATGCTGTCACTGAAATATGTGATGGCTTGCAGATACACAACGTGCCTTGCAGGCGGTGGAGCGTCTCCAGGCCAAACTGAAAGAGAGGGGGGAGGTGCCCACAGAGGAGAAGCTTAGCCTTCTTAAATCGGTGCTCCAGAGCCCCCTCTTCCACCAGATTCTGGCCTTACAGAAGTCCATCCAGCATTTAAAAGACCAGGTCAGTCAAACATCAGGACCATGACTTTAACTTTACTTTATGAAATGCTTGTACTTTCTTAGTTGGACATCTAGTGATAAGCATTATGAAATGCATTATAAAATGGAACAAAGACATGAACAGTGTTTCCTTGGTTCGTAGAAGTCAACGTTCTTCCTATTGTGTCAGATAATGTCCAGTGCTTTTAACCTCTATGATCACATCAGGCAATATTTTCTCCTCTCTCAAAATCTGCAGTGTATTTTCAAAAGACATTACGAATAAATCTGGTAATGCAAGAAATGTTGTCATAGATGCTTCTATGGTTCTCTGCCATCACTGCATGGTGTTACAACACTGCAAAGTAATTATAAACTCATTTTATGTACTGCATATGAGAACACGTTTGATTTTTAGATATTGAAAATGAGGTGGTTAGTATTCCCGGCCTGAATGGGCAGGGGAAAAGTGAACATGTTAAATTGGAAAGACAATGCTGAATACAAATGAGTGATGCTCAATTCCTTGGATGCAAAGGTGCCGTGCAAAGGTCATTAAAAGGTTGCAAGGTTATGGTCATTTATAGTTCTGCATAATTAGTGCTTAGTACAGCTTGCCAACATGGCAGATGGCAGCATTATACTTAGTTAGTGCAGAAATAATAAAAGCTGGAGTGATGAGAAAGAGGAGCTAATTTTATTACACTTATAGAGGATTTGAACAGGTTGAAGAAGGGGAAGGGGCTGTATTTACAGCCCTTATGTTCCTCTATGCAAATATACTTATATTTAAGTGTTTGCAGGTTACTGCAACAGTGCCCCCATGTTAAAGTGTAGTGACATTTTGATGTTGAGCCATTTAAGAATCCTTTGAGCGCAGAGTACAGCTCTAAGCAATATTTTGTAATATTTATATTTCCTGATCACATCAAAGTTAATGTCTGCTGAGGTTCTATATATCAGGGCTTGAACTCTTGAGCGTATTCTAGCACCTTTTCTATTAAACTCCTAACTTTCCTGAATCTCCATTGTGTTAAACTGCCACTGAAACTTCCAAATAGCCATAAACATTTTATTTATTTCATGTACATTACACAATCACATGAGATGTGAGAAAAAAATCTTCCATGTAGGTGAAGGATGTGTTTTAAATCTGCTTATGCTATTTTGTGCTCTTTGGTTGAATGTCTGATATACAGTGAGATAGAATACTTGTGTATCTGTTTTGGGGATATATTGTGTATTCTCATGATTTTCATCCAATTAATTTTCAAAGGTGCTGAAATTGAGTACAAATAACGTCACATGGTTGTTTATTTTTGACTGTGAAAATGCTAACCAGTGCAGAATATTGGCACAGAGAACCTGAGCCATGTACACTGCAATAGGAATTGCAGGCTTATTCAGTAGTCTATTCAGTAGTCTATTGTGAGAAGTTTCATTTCACCTTGACTTCATTCAGAAACTCCAAAGTAAAAAACAAGATTCACGTATCCCTCAAAGCTTAAATGATTTTTTTTAATGGAACCCTTAACTTTTATTTTTGAACTTTAGTGTTTACTTTAGCACCAGACGCCCCTTCTCCCTTCAATCCTTATTGCTGTAGTCCCCCAAGTGTCAAAGTTTCAATTCTAATATTGGAAAATTAGGAGACATAGTTGGTACGCAGTCAGGGGATATTTCTGAAGCTGATTCTCCCAGGTGAAAATTGAACTTTTGAGTGGAGGCAAAGACCTCTTAGGTCACAGTGAAAAGGCCCAGGGTAAGCATTAGAAAAATAGAGCCAAAAATATGTGAGCTATGCAGTGGGAGGCAGTGATGCCAGAGCATTCTTCCCCTTGTGTAATTTAGATTATTAAAACCCTGCTGACATGTTTGTGTTAAGCTTATGCCTAAACAGGTATGTTCCGATGTTTGGATATGCTGCTGCATGTGTTTGATGAACAGCATTTGTGAATTAAACCTACTTTCTAGTTTGCACAGCTATTCATTTTAGAGACGACAACCAATTGATGGGTTTATAGTGCAACTGCATTTTTAATGCGGTTAAATCCAGCGACTTTTTTGTATAAATGGTGTATTCTTTGAAAGTTTCTGTCCTCTGGCTCTGTTAGTTAGGCAATGCAAAACCCATGTCGCTATGGTTACAAGGCCCTACGCTCCAATGAAAAAGAGGTTGCTGCCGCTGTGTGAAGTGGGGCAGAAACAATTTCTTAAATGTGCAAGAACCAAACTGGAACTTTAATCCTCTTAGCCAGGCCCCAGCTAACAAAGCTCATGCATGAGTACAACAACTTAGCACCATGCTACGCTACTTTACCAAGCCGATAGGTTTTTGTTTACTGTGTAATGTACAAATATCTCCAGTCCATTGACTTTGGTTTTGAGGAGTAGTCAGGGACTTCTGTTAAAGAGGTATAATTTACTATGAATGTTTAGAGAGCAGTGAAAGTTGCAGACTAAACTTCCAAAAGCAAAGGCACAAGTTCACAAGGACAGTTTTAGCTTTGCAATGCCAAATGGAGGACTTATGGAAACACTCCTATGACTATATCTGTCCTTTTGAGTCAAATTCACATGGTTATAAACATTGCACCCTTTGCTAATGAAATTGGAAAAATGCAGTTTTATATATTTCTTGTTGTCACGGTATTCATTTATCACAACACCAAAGTCATTGCACTAATTAAAATCCAAACACATTAAGGCATCCAGATGGCCACTGATGATTTCCCCCCTCCATGATAGAAATATTGTGTTTGCAGCTTTGTTGTTGTTGGAAAAGCAGCTAAGAGCCATTATCTCCTGGAGGATTAGGCTACCGTGGATCCAGCTAATCATAGTGGGATAACAAGCAATCTCCCAGACTTGAGGGCTCTGCTTTCTGAAATTTATAAATGTCTATTTCCACACAGTAGTTGGAGTCTCTGCAGTAGCAGGAGTCCAAGGCTAACTAGAAATTGAGCAGGCAACATTTACACCCTAAATGCTGGAACAGCTGTGTGATTCTCAGCTTGGACAACATAATGTTTTTTATTGTGAAAAATGCATTTGTCAATGTTAGACTGTTTTTTTCAGCATCTGCTGTTTTTCTTTACAGCAGCAAGGGACTGTCCCATCGCCACACGGGAGTGACCTTGGTGATCACATCACAATAGTAAAACCCAATGGCTGCCAGGTTTCTAACTCAGACATGTCCTCTGCAGTACATGTCAATGGAAACGCCTCAGCAGAGGATTTTGATCATATTATTCAAACCATGGCACAGGTATGACCCACTAGATAGCAAACTTTTCTAAATTAAAAAAAAAAAAAAAAAAAAAAAATCTGGGATAAATATTGATGGGACAATACAGGCTGAACAGGCTTCCTGCTGTTTTTGAAGTCTATTGTTATTCTCCCAGTAGGTTAATTACAACACTTTTTAAAATGTTTCGCTCATCTCACCCCCGCCCCCGTCACAAACTCATGTAGATCACCTTGAACAGGTCTTTCTCAGTTTAAACTGAATATCCAAAGACATTCAAAGACAAGAACTAGATTGCACACTGTTATTCTCCCCCGAGGTACTTCAAATAGACTTCTAAAGGCAGTCTGCAGCTTTGATGCTATAGTCATCGGAGCAAGGCCAACGTGTACTCAGTATGTTTGTGTGTGTACGTATGATGCAGGGACGCTTCGTGACCCATGTTGAGCTACAAAAGGTAGGGTCAGCAGGTCTGGGATTCAGTGTGGTTGGCCTCAAGAGTGAGAACCGCGGAGAGCTCGGCATCTTCATTCAGGAAATTCAAGCTGGAAGCGTGGCTCACAGGTACTTGAGACTTGAGATGCCAATTTTAAATATCGGTGGGAACACACACCCTTCTGTTGCAAAACCATATCAAATAAATTCTCAGACAGCTCTGTAAGACTATAATTACAGTTTGAGCATTGGGATAAAATTTGAATTTAGAGATTTACATGACAGATGTCAGTCAAGATCCTATAACTTCTTTTCAACCTTATGAATTTTCATGTTAGCCCCCCCTAATGCCCCCCTAGCGTTATCAATCTTGACTCTTATCAATTAAAAGTCACATAGTGGGGTTCAGGATTATACACTCATTGGGGCAAGGCGAATGGTTTCAAAGATCAAAATATTAGAAACAAATATCTTTTAAGCCAAAATCTTGACAGGTATACCATAAATCAAGAAATTCCTTTTTCTGAAAATTTTGCATGGAAAAAAAAAACATTTTAGCTAATCTCTAAAATCTTAATCTTATTTAACAACATTGAGCAAATTCTCTAAAATAATAGGAAATCACCAAGAAAGCAAGATGTAGCCGAAAATACTCTTTGCATCCTTCAGCAATTACTTGTGTATGTTCAAAACTATAGCCCTTTTTGTGGTGTGGAGGAGGACATAAAAAGTTTTGAGAACCACTGTTGATGACGATCCCTCTACCTCTCCAATACAGTGATGGGAAACTCAAAGAAGCAGACCAGATTTTGGCAATCAATGGCCAGCCTTTGGATCAGACAGTGACCCACCAGCAGGCTATCAGCATCCTGCAGAACGCTTCAGACAGAGTCCAGCTAACAGTGGCCAGAGGACCAATACCCCAGCTGGCAAGTCCTGTGGTGTCCCGCACGCCCTCTGCTGCCAGTACATTGTCAGCCAACTCTAGCGCGGTATAAAGACATTCCCTCACTAATGTCATGCGAATAAAATTGGGAGCAGCTCCTGTGCATGGCAATTAGATGTAACAACTGCAGATACACAACATACACCCTGGTCCTTTTCAAACCACAAAATAAAACTACTTGATATTACTGTGAACCTGATACACCAAACAAAACAACTTTGATGGTCAGATGAATACTTTTTTGTTTTCCAAACAGAAGCCTGAAATCTACCAGACATGTCTATGCTCAACTGATTGTTCGTTCTCTTTTACTTATCCTAGTGGCAGCACGTGGAGACAGTTGAGCTTGTCAATGATGGGACTGGCCTCGGCTTTGGAATTGTAGGAGGAAAAACGACTGGTGTCATTGTCAAAACTATTCTTCCTGGAGGTATAGCAGATCAGGTGATTGCACAGATGCCTCTGCATTATTGGGAAATTAGATTTTATAACAGATATGATTGCAATGGAGATTACTTGAATGCACGCAACTGGGAATTACCTGCCACTCTGCATTGTGTTGTTCTTATGTGTACCAGTCAAAATGTCATTCAAGGTTTTAATTTATGCTGATTTGAATTTGACATTAGGATGGGCGTTTGCGTAGCGGGGACCACATACTGAGAATTGGAGACACTGACCTGTATGGCATGGGCAGTGAACAGGTGGCCCAGGTCCTTCGGCAGTGCGGCAACAGAGTGAAGCTGGTTGTCACCCGGGGTCCCATGGATGAGAACCCCTCTTTCTCAGCTGTCATGCCAGTGGTACTGCCAACTGTGAATGAGCAACAGGTGAAATGGACTCAAAAACAGTTACAACAAGGCTGTCTGTCAGATTGAAACAGCTGTTATTGTTTGACAAAATGCCTCGATATGCGCTGAAGGTTATTGCATGATGATTGATTATCACTCGTTCCTTGAACCGGTATCTTACATGACTGGGAGGCTCAAGACGCTTATGAAAAAGTTCAGAAGCTGTTTTAGTGGTTGTTTGGAATGTTTCTTTTCTTCTGTATGTTATGTTATATCTTTGTTTTGTTGTCAGCAAATAATATTGACATTTCTTTGGCATTCTGGTTTTTACAGGCCTATGAAGATGAGGAAGCTGAAGCATTTGATGTTGTACTCGCCAAAAACACCCAGGGACTGGGAATCACTATTGCTGGCTATGTTGGAGATAAAAATTCAGGTGTGGAAATCCAGATATGCCATGTCTATTTGACTCTTGGTACCTTTCCCAAGAGTTCAAGAATCTGAAAATGGCCTTTTTTGATCAATGAAGTTGACTGTAAAGATCCATAGCTCAGATTTTGCTGGTGTACTCAAGTGGCCCCAAGTATAGATGACTTTCATATTAAACATGCAGCAATACTTATAATGCCAGTTGTTCATTAAACAACAGAAAGTATTGAGGGTATTTATATTTTTTACGTGGTCCTCAGTAGTGTAATAGGTCACTTACGTCATCTATTTCAGGGCTTGCCGCACTGAAACAACCTTCGCTTAACCCTGTTCTCTGTATCCTCTTCTCTCACACCGAATATCTTCATGTCCTCTCGCTGCAGCAATAAAACTCCTCTTCAGTCTTCCTCTAGGCCTCTTGTCTGGCAGTTCTAACCTTAGCATCCCTGACCAATATATTCACTATCCCTCCCCTGTATATGAAAAAAACCTCTCAGTCTGGCCTCTGACCTTATCTGCAAAACATCTAACATGCGCTGTCCCTTCTGATTGAGTCATTCATGATCCTATCCATCCTAGTCAATCCCAGAGAACCTCAATATATTCAGCTCTGCTTCCTGTCTTTTCCTCAATGCCATTGCCCCAAAATCATTTTTCACAGCTGGTCTCAGTCCCGTCTTGTACACCTTTACTTTCACTCTGGCTGATACTCTATTATCACACTTTACCCACACTTTTCGCTACCCATTCCAACCTGCTTGAACACATACCTTCCCCTCTTGTCAACACTGTCCTTTGTTCTAAACTGTTGACCCCAAGTACTAAAATCCTCCACAACACATCATCATAATCCTCCTAAATACCGTTTTTAAATTTTATCTATGATCTTCAATGTCATCACAAACAACCACTTGTCTTTCTAATTTTTACAATTATTCTGGCTTCTCAGAGCCATCAGGTATTTTTGTCAAGAGCATAACAAAAGACAGTGCTGTAGATCAGGATGGGCGTATTCATGTGGGAGACCAGATAATAGCTGTAAGTATCAGTTACCGTCCCAGTTTCTTTTAAGTATTTTTAATGTCTTGGGATGAGTTAATCCCTGGGTTCACAAAGGATCGCCCTCTGCAGGTTGATGGAGTAAACATCCAGGGACACACCAATCAACAGGCAGTGGAAGTCCTCCGACACACAGGCCAGACAGTCCACCTTAAACTGATCCGGCGTGGTTTCAAGCCGGACGAGATCCCCCCTGCTGTGGCTCCCAGTGTTACCATCCTGCCCCCTTCCACCGCCATAGTGAAGGAAATGGAGCTTGAGAGACAGAAGGCTGAGGAAGCAGCTCAAGGGAGACTAGGTGAAGGGGAAAAAAATAATGAGGACAGAAGGATGTCGTCTTATTCAACAGCCTGTGAGTGTAATCGTCATTTGATATCATTTTTAGTTACTTGGCTTAGTCAGCAGTTATATCTGTGTGCTTCCAAATTGAAGTGGCTCACATCAATATAGTAGTTCCAGTAGCATGATATCCAACAGTCATATTTGTTGTTATTTCTAAATACTCCATGTAATGGCAGTCCAGCACAACATTTACATAGTACCTGTTTGATAAAAAAGTAAACTTATTTAGTATGGTCTATATATATTAACCTATTATTTTGTGTTAGGAATGATACTGAATACATAGTGTTTTTACCTCATAAATACAATAATTGAATAAGTAGATCAATGTCACGTAATGAGAGGGGAGTCTGTTTTTAATTTTCACAGACACAGTCCATGACCATTAAAAGTGTTTTTTCTTTGTTAAAAGCTTGTAACATTATCTTGAAAAGCAATGTCAAATTTCATCATGGCAACAGAGCTTAGTTTTTCCTTTCGGACACCTTTCACCTCTCATCTAAGAGGCTTCTCCAGTTTTGAATTGTATCTTTGAAAATTAATGCCCTCCATCTTACTGTTAAATTATTGAACAATACAGACTCCACATCAAATGTATTCACCGTGTTGCATGTGATATGGAGGTAGGTTAACCCAAATGCTGAACTGTAGCTAGCCATAAAAATACAAGGAATTGAGATTTGTCTAGTTAGTAAAGAAAAAGGACACTGGAGCAAATGGTTTCAAAATAATAGAAGGGTAGAGAATGGAAGTAATGAGACAAATAAAAACCGGTGAAAAACTTGACCTTCCTTGAAGATTCTAAACTTAAATCATAACGATCTAAAAGGGCGCTCTGAAGGGTGCAGCAGGTAGAGCAATCTTCTTTGGAACCAAACATTCTTGGTTTGATTCCTGCCTCCTCCTAGTGTGTCTAAATGTTGTTGAGCAAGACACTGAACCCCTAACTGCTCCCCTGGCGCTGGTCGACCGCATGCCTACTGCTCATGGTTCATCCATGATGGGTTAATTGCAGGGAATGAATTTCCCCACGGGGATTAATAAAGGACAAATTATTATTATTAAATATCACGCATATGTTTGTCGCAGCGCTGATATCCGTCATGTTTTATTATTAATATTTAACTGTGTTATTACAATACTTGTTTTTAAAAAAATTAAACAGTAAGCAAGCTAGAGGAGGTAAATAAACAAAAGACTAATTTCCAGCTGTATTCACAGGACCTCCAGGCTACTACAGAAGCAAGCAAGCTCTTTGGATAAGATGTTTAGTGTCCCGAGTAACAGAGAAAGCTGTATTGTGATCTGGCACCTTGTACAAGGGCAACAAGAAGATAACGTAAACCCTCCCAGACAAGCAGTTGAGTGACAGAGAAAATTGACAATATAAAAATGGCAAGACTGCTTTTTTTTAACTCATGTGAAAACTGTCAAGATACCAGTGCAAGGTTATGCAGGGATTTTATGAATTGCAAAAAAAAAGTGTAAAGTTATGAAAATAAGAAGTAAAACAGATGTTTGTCAACTGCAACAATAGCATGGAGCAAAATCCTGGAGATTCAGTACTGAAGAAGCCTCATGGATGAAGAGGGTGAAATGTCTCCAAGTGAAGAAATAAAAGTCCAGTTGCCATGACAAGAATGACTACATTATTTTATTATAACTACTCAAACAATCATCCAGAATGTAGTATTTATATTGTCTCTTTTCCTTCCTTGCCCTTTTGATTTTATGAATTGATTTTAAAGATGAGAAATAAAAATGTCAGCCATGTCATGCATAGATATTGATGGAGTAATTTAATGGCCAAGTAGTTGTGTACCATGTACGGTACAAAACCAAACCTTGAAGGTTGAAAAAAAGGTTCATGAATCAAATCTTGAATGCTCTCTAAGATTCTTTGAAAAAAAATCACACAAATAATGAGAGAGAGTTTTTTTTTTCAACCTTGATACTATTTTCCAATCTTATTGGTCAATTTGATGAAATCTGAAAAAATGTCAGAACCCATCAAATATTAGGCAAGAATACTAGAAATGTATATGCAACCAGAAAAGAGGTATGAAGTCAATCCTAAGAGCATTTGATTTGTTCTGAGTCTGTCAAATGAAAGTGATTTATTTGCACTTGCTCAAGTTATATTCCGTGACAACATTAAGGAATTATAGACATTCCGATTGTACGGCTCTGGCACAGTATTGCACTGATCCAGTAACCTTTGTCCTTATTATTAGTCTCGAAATAATATGGGAAAGCTGCCCAAGCTGCCCTTTAAATGGAGAGAATGGTTTTACCATTTTCCAGATATACATACACTTGTCACTGTAAGGTGTCAAATTAGACAAAAAGGCAAATCAATTAAGTATTGATTAATATTTTCTTCATTATACTTTTAGACTGAAGAGTTTCTGGGCCTGTGCATGCATACTGTCAAGTGGCTCTGCCTGACCTTGTGTCTTATTATTCATTGTGTTTCACTCATGACAGATGAAAAGCAGCTGCAGACAAAGAGTGAAGGATCTGATGTCCGCTCTGCTATGAATAAGCTAACAGAAGACAAACATGGTAAGAGGCTGGAGTCTTTCTTCAAGCATATCCGACGTAATGGTCATTGTAGTCAAGAACACACATAAATACAGTCCGTCATTGAGTATGTTGAGAATTGGGTAGTTTTTCTTTCATTTTCAAGACAATAGTGCTGAGTGGTGAAATATAGAAATGAAAGTAGTTTTTGTTCTGCAAACGACTATGCTGACACTTGTGAATGGTTAATGGAGAAGCATCGCTTTTATAATAAACTAATGTCAATTATTAAAAGGAATGGCGCTCACAACTGTGGAAGAGGAAGATCTAATAAAGAAGTGGCAGGGGATTCTTGGTACAAGTAATGAGGTTGTGGTACGTTTCTTTTTGTGATTCTGCACTCTCAATCAAACCCCACTTACCACAGTTCAGTTCCTGACTTAAAAAAATTGAATAAACATTAAAAGTGAAAGAAAAAAAATGACATGCCATTTTAGATATTATTATTATTTGTCCCTGTGGCAGGTGGCTCAGGTGGAGAAGTTCAGTGAAAGCAGTGGCCTGGGGATCAGTCTAGAAGCCAATAGCGGGCATCATTACATCCGCTCTGTCTTACCTGAGGGACCTGTCGGACGCTGTGGCAAGTTGTTCAGTGGTGATGAGCTGGTTGAGGTAGGATGCTGCTAAAGCTGCGCTGTTGCATTTTTTGTTTCTAGTGGCAATGTATCCTCTGTTTTCCAATTGATAATTACACGGAGTGCCAATTCACTACTCATACAGAAACCAACTCGTTTTTGATAGAGAACAGTGTTTTACACCAATATGGAGCAGAAAAAAGTGCTGTGGCTCATCCAATGCTGTTTTGATCTTTTGCAAATCAGCGTGCTACCAACGTTTTTGGAAGGAGTTATTTGTCTGTTTCCAGGGTAGTTCTAAAAAAAACTAGAAAGTTAGATCCAACCTATGTCCAAAATATATCTTTTTATGTTGTGTAAAACAGCAGTCCTATTTGTGTGGCCCTAAGATAATTTTTTTTTTGCAGGTCAATGGCATATCACTTATTGGTGAAACACACAAGGAAGTAGTCAAAATCTTGAAGGAACTTCCATTATGTGTACACATGACCTGCTGCAGGCCAGCCCCCCACCAGCAGACTGAAAATGAACCTGTCCAACCTACACCTGATGCCTCATTCACCGTGTCTAAATTAAAGGTACTGTACTTTAGTTCCAGTGCAACATATATTTTGATATTTGTCAAGAATTTGTTGTGTTTGAGAATCCAATTCGACAGTACTCTGAAAGAGGTAAATTAATATAAACTTAACAATGTATCATAAAAAATACAGGTTTGATGGTCTGTGATCAGAAGCAAAGGGAATACAATTGGACAGAAGTACTCTGTAACTACAGTACCTCTGTCTTAATAATAAATCATTTACATTCACGATTGCAAATTATGATAGATTGTAAACATTGCCAGACTTGAATTAAATTAAGACCAATGTATTTATATCTCAGTATATTTCTGACATTTCTTAGAAATATGAGACTTCTAAAGCAACTTCCCTTTGGGGTATAGGTTTTCATCTTGTCTGTTTTATCTGTGATAGTGCACTAAGGCTCTAGCATCCTGGAAATATTTCCATTTTATCTACTGCCAGAAACCTAAGCCAGAGCAAAAGGGTAGCATCCCATGGGCTGGGTGTAAAAGTGAGGAAGGTACAGTGCTACATAGAAATTTGGGACTTTTCCTTTGCAGAAACAAATAGAGCTAAGCAGTGCGTGTGTTGCCGAGGATTCAGAGGTGAAAACAACAGTTACAACGCAGGATAATGTAACAGAGGAGGCAATGTCATCTTCCTTTGCCATGTGGGAGTTGGATATCCAGAATATTGAACTCGAGAAGGCAGAAGGTGGATTAGGATTCAGCATTCTGGACTATCAGGTGGGAATATGGAACTGTACCAATGGTTACTTTGCATGACTTTTTCAGTAGCATTTAGAGTTTTAGAGTTAGTCTTTGTAATTTGTCAATAGCAATTTTCTCACATTAGTAAGTGAAAGCCTCTTCCGTACTTTTTAAGTCCACTTTCTATGTAATTTTTGTAGGATTTAAGCCTGACTTAAGTTTACTGTCTTGGCAATGTCACAGGACCCAATGGACCCCGCAAAGACTGTTATTGTGATTCGCTCTCTGGTTCCAAGTGGTGTAGCTGAACAGGATGGCCGGCTGTTGCCGGGAGACCGACTAATGTATGTCAACACCACTAACCTGGAAAATGCCAGCTTGGAGGATGCTGTCCAAGCCTTGAAGGGTGCCAGGCTGGGAAAGGTGCAGATTGGAGTCGCCAAGCCATTACCTGTAAGTATGATTCAAAATACAAGAATTGGATTTGTATTCCTTTTTTCTACACAATTGTGTGTCTGAAACATTGTCGTGCTGTATTTGGACACTTGGTTGGTGTTTTCAATTTGTGTTATGAAGAATATATACATTTTGTTAAAGAATTTATGATTTATTAATGTAAGGGTAATAGTCAAGCTCCCTGCACATCATGAGATTTTTTGTATCAAGTCACAAGGGCTCAGCTTACAACGGCTTAAATTTTTCATGCAGGAAAAAGTGTGGAGGTAGGCTGCATGGTTTAACATTCCACCTACTGTTCTTTCAGCCAAGAAGACCATCTGAAAAGGCTTCTTGCTTTTTGTTTTATTACTATGTTATTGAATTTTCAAGAGCTTACATCAAGCACCTGTCAAAATATTTGCTCTGCATATAAACCCGTCTTCAACAAGCACCTATTGTCTTTTTATCGGATGTTTCTCCTGTCAACAATTTGCATTTTTTCAAGCTTGAAAACTGCATTTTGCTTGTATTAAATTCACCATTGGATTACGCAGTTAGACCTTTGGGCTGACATGGTTAGCTGGATTACAGAACTGTAGGAAGTCTGTGCGAGTTATCCATTTTGTCCCGCAGGATGTGGAACATGCTCTACCTCAGACGGGTATATTGTATATTGCTTACTGTTTCGATCAAAAAAAAAAAAAAAAAAAGAAAATCAATTCAGAAATAAAGCTGGAAGAAACTGAAAGAATTTCTGCACTTTCCTAGGGAATATGCGGGTATTCCCACTCTCCACACCCATATGGTGAGCAGGAAATAACATCATCATCCACCACCCATTCATTTGACTTCACCAATATTTTGGTTGAGGAAGGAGAGGAGGAAGGACTGACTGGGGGCATCCTTTACCGAGCAGAGCCTGCATTGGTTAGTTAGCGTAAAAAAAAAAGAAGAAAAAAGAAAATCCCGGGTATTGAGGGAAAAATGTGAACCGCTTGTGTTTTATCTACTCAACAGTATATTAGCAACAAGTACTCAGTAAAGGACTGCATTTATGTTTATTGAAATTCATTTTTATTTAGCATTACAGGAAATCAGGATAATTTGAGCTAGTTGTAATTGGATTGTTCCCTAAATCAGTAATAAGTCAGACCTGTTTTAAGCTACTCCAGATAGCTAAAAGTATATCTGTTGTCACAGATTGACACCAGTGAAGCAGACCTGTCTGATGAGAAGGTGTTAGAACACTCTTACTCGGGGAAAGAGGACAACACTTTCGAAGCCTCAAGGATTGCTCTTCATGGAAGCAGTTGTAGTGCAGACATGGATTACCTGCATTCATCTACACCCAAGGTAGGCAACCAATTTTGTGCAGTACAGCCCACATCCGTTACGGACACCAGAGGCACATCTTGAAATTACCGTATTTTTCGTCCTATAAGTCACGCTTTTTTTCATAGTTTGGCCGATCATGCAACTTATACTCAGGTAAAACTTATATATTAAAATATGTATGGTAATTTCACATGTTTGTTATTTTCACACTGACAGGTGTGAGAGTGCGCTCTAAGGATGTGTGCCAGTATCTGCTACTCCTATTACTCCTATACCACGGAAAGCTTAATATTTAAACATCAACTTATAAAGACAACTGAGAAAGACTGAACACAAATACCCCCAAAAGGAAAATCATATTCTGCAGTTTACAAGCTGCAAGTAGTGAAATATGCAGCTGAAAACGGTAATCGAGCAGCAGGAAGAAAGTTTGAAGTGAGCGAGAAACTAGCGAGGGACTGGCAAAAAGCGGAGGATACTCTACCTGCAATGACGAAAAAAAAAAAAGATAATCGCGGGCTAAAAGCTAGATGGCCACAGCTAGAGGAACAAGTTCACAAATGGGTGCTTGAACAAAATGCTGCCAGGAGAGGCTTGTCAATGGTGCTGCTACATCTCCGCACCCAGTTAGTTGCCAAGGCGATGAATATAAATGACTTTAGGCGAGGAACTTCTTGGTGTTATCGCTTCATGCCACGCAACTGCCTCTATATCAGAGCACGGACAACGATGTCCCAAAAACAGCCACACAGAAGAGGAAGCGGCGCACCGCTTACCTCAAGAGTCGGCAGAGTTGCTCAGAAATGACACCAAGGGATGAAAAATTCAGTGGATTTAGTGATTTAGAGTGAGACAGAGAGTTTGGTAAACTTGTTATGCTATGTTGTTTATGCTATAGTTATCTGAATAGCTGTTATAGCTGAATAGTGTGTATTTTTTGAGGGGTATATTTTCGTACGAGGTCTTTCTTGAATAATATAAATACAAGATTCATATAAGGTGTAATGATAAATAATTACTGTTACTGCCAGAACTGTATAGATGTTCTGTGGCATCATGGGAATCACATTCTATCGTCAGCAATGGCTGAACACCCAAATTTCAAGCATTTCAATTCTGCCCTCTCAGGTTCCCTTATACTACATATTTGCATATATATTTGCATATTTAAGTATGACTCCAAGGATTTATTCCTCTTGCCCTGGCCCTAGAAAGAGAGTGTGTGGTGGGATTCATCACGGTCTGGTCTTGTTCTGTTTGTACATTTTGTACATTGTGCCCTCGAGTACACCAGTAATTTTTGCTGTTCTGTATAGACTACCGATGGCTTCTCTATGGCTCATTATGAGGAGGGCAGGATGGCGTCTTAGCAAGATATATTACCCCTGTTGGGGAATTGTCTAACTAACCGTGTAGAACGTTCATTCAGCCGCTATGCTTTGTTTTACCCTAGCTGACAGCTCGACTGGACTTGTTGGATGATCATCCCTGCTTTGCAACATCATCCGGCCTTGGAGAGAATACTCAATCGTTCTCTCAGGAGGAGTCCCCCTCCTTTAAGCCTCCAAGTTTAAGAGGGCCTGTTCTTGCCTATGATGCCATACTAAGAGGTTCTGATCATTACTTGGCACAGTGCACGACCAAAGAGGAACCAGTGGATCGATCAAAGTCTTACAGCCCATATGCTGAAATAGAATCCAGAGGAAACGTCCCATCAGAGCCTTCAGAGTCACACAAATATCACATTGAGCCCATTCTCTCATTCGGAGTAACTTGTGACAAAGATGATTTGATCAAGGCAAGAAATTACTTTGATAAGTGGTGTGAATCTTTGCTACTGATTTATATTACTTGAATACAGGTCTTCTGATAACATTTCCTCCTATTTTTAAAAACTATGTGTTGGGTCAGTGCAGCGCGGCACAGGGGGTTTGAGCAATTTTCATTGGAAGTGAACATTGCTGGTTCAATTCGCGGCTCTCCTAGCCTGTCGAAGTGTTGTTAGCAAAACACTGAACCCCTAACTAGTGCTGCTTGCCAACTGCTCGTGGTTCATCCATGATGGGTAGAATTCAGAGAGAAATTTCCTGCAAGGGATTGATAAAGTATCACAAGATTAAATAAAAAGATATTTATGTAAATTGTGACATTGTTCTTTTTCAAGGTATTTATCTCTATTATTTCAAAATGATTTATTTTCAAAAGGCAGATCACATTTTCATGATTTCAAGAAATTATATAAATGAGTAATAACTTACAAGTGAATGAAAAACATATAAATTAAGTATTTCAATTTAAAACAATCAAGCGTTTATGTTTCTGTGTAGCATCTTAGTGTAGACTCCATGGTCTTTGAATTCTTGCATTATAGTTTTCTTTTCCTTTTTTACTAACACCTGTGTTAAAATATCCACTTCAAGGACAAGGAGGTAGGTGTTGGAAAATCAGCAGAAGATGGTGACAAAGAAGTATTGACCTCCGGAAGCAATTTTGAAAGGACGATCACCGTTGTCAGGGGCAACTCCAGCCTAGGTTTGTGTTAATTTCTTTAAATTCTCATATTTGTTATTTCCTTGTCATGTTGTAGGGAAGTGCAAATGAGGTTGAGGCAAAGGCCCTCGCCCTCTCCTTTTGAGCCAAAGAACACGTAGGACAAAATGAAACAATTTTGATTGTTTTCCAGTGTGAAAGGGTCACTCTATTGTCTTGTAGGGTATTTACATTTCAAACCTTCCCAAGGGGCTACAAACACCTGAAAGAATATAAATTTTAATTTCCAAAACAAATAGGTATTATCAAGGTACCTGATTGAAAATTGTGCTTTTTAACGCTCTCCATTTCATAATGACATAGATTATGTGTCAACCTAAGTGATTCCACTGAGAATTGAATGAAACCTAATGAATAAAAGACCAGGTCTCTGGTTGCCATATTGTTTTCCAACATTTATAGCTTTACATCATAGCATTTACAGTCACAATTCTAAAAATGTTTACTTTAGATTATTACTTTTGATCTAAAATGTTTTTTATGTGAGTTTTAAATGATTATTTTTACAGGGATGACTGTCAGTGCCATGAAAGGAGGTCTGGGTATGCTGGTACGCGGCATAATCCATGGTGGGTCCATTAGTCGTGATGGACGTCTTGGCGTAGGTGACCTTATACTGGCCATCAATGGAGAGCCAACTGCCAATCTGACCAACGCTCAGGCACGTGCCATGCTTCGAAGACACTCTCTCATCGGCCCAGATCTGGGGTAAGAATGGAGTTACACATCTGACTAAAGATGTCTACGCAATGTTTGGTCACTAATGGTATCTCAAAACCAGTTTTGTAAAGTGAAATCAGTTAGATAAATTGGTTGATATTTAAGTACCCTGATGTGTGTTTTCATTCGTCCATCCATTTCTTCTGGATGGATGAATTATCGATTCTTTTGTTTCAAGATCTAGTCTTTACAACACTAGGATTGTCTCTGCCAACTTTACCAACAGCATAGTTATATTCACTGTAGGTTTTTAATGTTTAATTCAGCAATACTTAACAGCCTTCTCTATATTGACTTTAATGCTTATGAAATCATTGGTAGCTGTTTTTTTTTTCTGCTGATCAAAGGAAGTTTGATTGCCTTAAAGCTAAATATGATTTACAACAAATTGTCATTATATTAGCATTAAATATCATACCATTCTTCCCACTGGTTGAGGGAGGTGTATGGAGTGGATAAGTTATTTTTAAAGTTCTGCTTGCCAAACTAAACCTGGCACTCAGCCTTGGTGCATAAAAGCAAACTCTTCACATTCTAGATCTGCTTGTACACCTGAGGATGATCTGTGCCCATTTTATGTGTGAGTATATGACTAACTTTCACATCTGTGTCGTTTCACAAGGAGACTACAGTCTTCTCCATATTCAGTCGATCTTCTCTTCAGTCCATGAAGGTCTATTTTCCAGATTAAGAATATAAATTCATAGATATGAATTTTGAAATATCAATTTGTCTATTTGATTGTTTGATAAATCCAAAACTAATAATGAAGTTTGAATTTCAGTCATTACAAAGGCTCTTTTTTGCTTGTTCTGTTACACTTAAATTCTAAAACAATGAAAACAGAAAATGTACTTGACATTTATAGCTAGATGAAGCTTCATTGACTGCATAACTAAACTAGCCTCATGATTTTCCTCATCTATTCATCTGACTAATATGTTTGGCATGGTTATAACCAAACTATACTAATTTACATAATTCCTTTTTAACACAATAAAGTGTCCACATTGCACTAACCTTTGAGTTTAAGCATGACCATATTGCTCACTGCATGTCATTTCATTATTTCTCTGGGGTTCATTTCCATCCCTCTTCACATGACATCATGTTTGAAAACCAAATCAAGCCATCTGCTGTCAATTTGTCGACTTCACTCCAATGTGTTAATGTGCCCTTCAGAATCAGCCTCAGTCACAAATGTTTGGAAATGGGTCTGTAATTGGTTATCAAATTTTATCAGTCAGGTTTTGGTTCATTTGTAATTGGAATTAGTAAATTGCTCATGAATTAATGATAGACCTGCCCTTCAGATTTTTCACACGAGCATTGAGCAAACAGTAAATTGATTTTTTCAGACATAGGTGATTACACGAAATGTGTTTTGCTCATTTAGATGTGAAATGCTGTACAATTAACTGACATCTCACCTTGAGTTGTTATTAAGCAGAAATTATTGAATTTAAGACAGACAGGATCTGTCCAGGTCATGCAATTTAATCTGGATGGAGCTGAGAGAAATGAGCCTCTGAATGCAAATGAGATTTTTTTGTTTTAATATAGAGGTTTTCTTTCACACCTGGTTACATATCAGTGCATGCCTCTATTTGATCTAAAATACCATGTGAGTTTATGTCAGCAACTGAAGTGAGTAAACGGTCTTGCATTATATTAAGGATTATTCGACTCAGTGCGTGTGTCTGTTTGTGTGTGTGTTTGTGCATATTTAGAATTACATATGTCCCTGCTGAATATCTAGAGGAATACAAGACCAGCCTTGAGCAGACAAAAGATGACGTCTTTTCTGAAGCAGTACCGGTCTTAGTTCTTGTATCCAAGTATGTACCAATATGCCTTCCACAATAATATTTCTAATATGATGCCCTGAAAACAATGTAGACTTGAATCATGTTGTATGTGTCCCTGAAGCTTTAACCCCAGACAATCAAATTAACCCAGAATCTTACGTATGTGTTTTCTTGTTTCAATTAGTGATGTTCCCAACCTCCCAGAGCGGGAAGATGGGGAGGGAGAGGAGAGCACATCTTACAGCAACTGGAACCAACCACGGCTGTGAGTAGATACACATTGTATCTATGCTTGTAATCTAATTTTATGGACATGTCCATGACACCATTTAGGGCATATCAATGCCACTGCCATATCTTTAAAGTGAAAAAGGTGAAAATCTTACATACTGTTGTTGTTACTTCCCCCAGAGTGAAGCTCTTCAGACAGCCAGGCAAGTCCCTGGGGATCAGTATCGTTGGGGGGCGAGGGATGGGCAGCCGACTGAGTAACGGCGAGGTGATGAGGGGCATTTTTATAAAGCACATCTTGGAAGACAGTCCTGCAGGACAAAACGGGACATTGAAGACAGGCGACAGGATTGTAGAGGTAAACAAGAATTTTTGTTTTTTTTTTTGCTTATTTTCTTTCACTTTGCTTGTCTTTTATTGAGAATCACATCATATTTATAGAAAACTAGTACCTTCAAAAGGTTACCGCAGAACTGCAAAGAACAGTTTGAGGACAGGTCTAAGAACACATCAGCATTTTCAAGACTTTTGATTTTACATAACAGCACAACCTATTCAGTAGGAATACATTATAAAAAGGGATATTGCCATGAACTGCTGTTTCACGGAATACAGAGGGATACTATCCCTAAGATCCATGATACCTGAACACGATATCTCTACAAGGTGGATGGAGTTGATCTAAGAGATGCCAGTCATGAGGAGGCAGTGGAGGCCATACGCCGCGCAGGAAACCCTGTGTCATTCTTGGTCCAGAGCATTATCCACCGGCCGAGGGTAAGTCTGAAGAAGGGGGCCTGGGGCAATCTAATGGAGTCACAATTTGAGGGTTAAAATCTCACATCTGAAAGATGGTTTCCTCTAACACCAATCATATGTGTATATATAAATATATATATATATATATATATACACGTATGATTGTGGAATAATATTTTATAGTACAATTTATGAAGGTACAATCACCCTCCCTCTGAAACATATTAGATATATTGGTGGGTTTTAACCTTTATGTGTAATGCTGATTGAAAATGACTATGAACAACAGTGTTTGTTGTTTGAAAGTGCCCTCAGGCTTTAAAAGCATGACTAAGTAGTTTCTTACTGGGGCTTCTATTGGTTCCACTCCACTGTCTGATCTCTTGTACTCAATCACGTTTCATGCATCGCTGTCTCTGGAGATATTTCCACATGCTTTCCTCATCACGCTGCTTACTCATTAAGCTTGGTAGCAACTCATCATGTAATTTAACTCATACAGGAGGATGAGTACAGAAAAAAGAGGATCACAATTATACTCAATTGGCGCTTTAACACAGCAGACATTGGCTTGGCAGGAGGAAAAGCACCAGTGTGAATAATACCATTAAAGGCTGGTCGGGCATTAATCGTCGCGATCAGCCGTATCGATGAGGTAGCATTCTCAACAGCTACATGCTGTGGGCTCAAATAAACGTGCAATCATTATTAATGCAATGAAATTCGCATTTCAAGACGTTACTTAGTTAAACCTCATAAAGATTACTGATTCGAAAAATAAGCTTTTGTGCCTCCTCTTACTTGAGAAGTAATTTTCTTTGTTTTTTTTATGTGAGCAGCCATTGAGTTTAAATTACCTTCTTTGTATTTCTTGACAAGTGAAGTCAAAGTCATTTTTCTGTTTTCAGCCAATTGGCTGGTAGTTGTAGCCTAATTCATAGCCAAAGGAAAGTATTGATAAACTTATCTAGCTCCCAAGAAGTGTGTAAGCATTTGTACTTGCCTAAAACGTAATGACATTCCTTTAAAAATAGCTTAACATCTTAATTCTGCAGTGGAGATGTTGGTACATCATTTTAACTACAGTTACTGCATGATGAGTTGCCTCAAACCTCCGCATCTATTCCTCCTCACTGCTTTTACAGCCTGAGTCAATACATAGTACAGTTCCAGTGCCTGGAGAAGAGAAACAAGCCACTTTCACATGCATGCCACATCCCTCATGTCAGGTAATCTTTCTTTGTTTTTGTGCTCCTCATTTCTATTCCATCAGCCATCCATCACACTTCATCTTTGTTGCTTTAAGTTTCAAACCTCCTATTTTTTCTTTCACTTTATTATACTACTTGTTGAGTCTTTCTTTCCATGTGCAATTTTCACAATTACATAACTAGCATATCTACATGCATAAAACACTTCAATTGGAGTATCCTTCTGGAAGATTTTTTAGTTTTTTAAATCTACAAATTTTCTGATACTTTGTGATCTCATAGTAAGAATAGCTTGTCCTGTCATGATGCTTAAATCAAAAGGATGAGTGAAGTCAATTGTCACTGCCTGTTTGACTGTCTGTAATTGAGAGAACAGGGTTAGATGGAGAAGGTTGATTTGCTGTGGCGATGCCTGCAGGGAAAAGCCGAAAGGAAAAGAAGAATTGTACTATTGTATCGATAGACAGACATCCAAACTAGTTTGTAATGCATTTTAATCTAATTGAATAAAAATTATTTTGTCACCTGTATTAAAATACTAAAAACTAAAAAAATTCAAATGTAAATGTGAAAATTACATGATTCTCTATGGCTATAATCCGTCAAAATATTCACCAGAGGGCATTTTCCAAACAAAGCAGTACAAGTGGAAATTAGTGATCATGAGGTAATTTTGATTGAAGTGCTTTGGGCGGATTATCAGCATAATTTTTTCTCAAGATGGATGAAAACTTGGGAGCATAATAGAACATCCATGTTGTTTCTCTCAGTTTCAAATCCATCCCTTGTAACCAGTGCATCTCAAAGTAGCCAGAAATCTGGAAAATTTTTGTTGAGCCAATTAGGAAGGTAGGTAGGTTGTTGGGAACCTCCCTCCTTCTTCTTTTGATGCTGATCTGATGAAATGGCTGCCGTAAAGAAACAACTCACTTTAATGGTTACTTCTCCAGATTCCAACCTTTTTAGTCAGAATCAGTCTTATTGGCCAAATATGCTCACAAATACAAGGAATGTGGCTCCAGTTTTAGGGTTACACCTTATTCTGACATGTTTATCAACAAAACCTGGACTACAGGATGTTATACACAATGCAAAATATTAAATGCAGAGTGCTATGTAGTTAAGTATGTAAATGGTGAGAGAGGTTGTTCGAAGAGATACATTGAATATGGATAAATATATCTATATAATATACATACATAGTGTATGCTTATTTTTTACAGCAAGGGTATGTATCAAAGCCTGTAGAATGAAGCAGCATCTAGCGTCAATGTGTGGTGACATGAGACATTTCATTATGCAGACATCCACTTCTCCTGGATTGCCTCCCATTCAATTATGTGCAAAAGGCTCAGCAGTCCTATTAAATATTCTTCATGTTGTCAGCTTGTTGGTCCTTTGTGTTGCTTTTAGAAGCCCGCCCTGCCCTTCCAGCAGTTAAATAGCAACCACGGGTCGAGCCTTTGCTGCACCAATCAAACCCATTTAGCTCCTGCCCTCCCTCAGGTTAGAAAACCACCCCATGTCGATCTCCTTGCTTGTAAGTTGGTGTGTCTTTGAGTCAACCAAAAAACAAAGAAAATGAGCCTCCATGTTTTTACAGCATTGAGATGAGGCTTTTTTTATCTTTTGTTAAATGGATTTCTTTCAATTCTAACAAGTGCAATGCATAATTTTATAGTGTACGAGTAAATGTCATCTTTTGATGATTTTTTGTAATGTTTGCAGACTCGTTCAGATTCATCATAACTGTTACGTTACTGTGACAAACGAATTTTCCCCTATGGGAATCAATAAAGTCTACCTTATCTTACTTAAGTAATTTTTTAAAAAGTCTACCGATAATCATTTTTGGCGATTCACTTGTTTGGTTTCAAAGCCAGGAGACAAGAGGCAATAGGTACTTAAACATAAATGAATGAATGCCAAACTGATAAATGAATAAAAACATAGTTTGAAAATAAAACAACAAAACCTGTCCTAAAATCATCAAAAATACATTTTAAACCAATCAGTGTGAGGGGAACTAAAAAGTCCGAGATATGTGAAAAGACATACCAGGAAATACATCCCCCCCCGGTTAGAATAATGTTTGTTTTTCAACAGCATTCAGAAGCCATTCACGACATCTTTACTTTAATTGAAATTAAATGTACTCAATGTATTAAGAATACATGTATTTAATTACTATGAATCTAAGATGTGAATGCCCATAAAAAGACTAAATATTGAAAACAACATATCCAAGCATTTTTTTTCCATCCAGCTGCTTTATTTTTTTTAATTAGCTGAAATTGAAACGTATGACCCCCCTCCCGTTTAGTTTAGTTTCTCTTAATGTATACAACTATGTACTGATATGCATGTGTGCTAAGGCCTAGATTTGCATTTACTTGTGTTTAAGTACAGGTTGCCTGCATTTATTGAGCTTCGCTGTGTCTGTTCTGCATCAAGCAGAACGTAAAAATCATAGCAGATGCTTTTACTGTAAGTGCACTTTTCGTTCCTACTACCGCCTTCTTTGAAGACTCTATTTTATGTTTCTCTGCCGATGTACAGACAACAACTTAATAAGACAGTCAGCACTCAACATAGATGCGATTTCTTAGAAGAACTAGAAGATGCAATATTTTTTTCATAGCTTTGGCAAAAGCTTTTAAGCTCAATCATGGGAGTGACGGTCAAGCCTGGATAGGCATGTGGTGCTGGACGGACGGTTTCCCCCAACAGTGTTTTGGTATGCCCATGAATGTGTGTCTCAGCTCTCTTGCAGGGTTTGCCAAGTAGTTGAAAGAAGCAATTTTTTTTTTTTTTTTTAATTTCATAATTATTTTTTGACAAAAATCATTTGCTTCAGTATTTGATCTTTTCAAGATTCAAAGGTTTGAGCATGTGTGTGGTTTAAGCTTTTCAGATGTATAGAGTTTCTTTGATCTTATTAATATTTCAGAAATTACTGCAGACTAACAGTATTTCCCATTTTCCATTGACACTGATCTGAATATTGTGTCTTTCTTCTCAATTTTTGATCAAATGTAATTCAAGACCCCTTACAGTGACTGTCTGAATTACAATTAAAATGATTTTACTTCATGCTTTGTCTTGTGTGAAACAGCCATCGGTAACAGAATCCAGAGAGGAGAAGGTTCCAGCAACAGCAAGGGACAAGAAAGACCAGGTTTGTGTATCCATTTTCCATCTAGTGATGTGTACTAGTAATTTGTAGTTTCATATGGAAGGCGTCACTTCCTGGAAACACAGGCAGAAGTTAAATGCAAGATTTTTTTCCTTAAAAATACACCCCATTTGAGATGAAGTTGTCACCATACATTTATGTCTGCCATGTGTCCGGCATGTGTTATAGTCTAAAGTTGTTGACCCTTGTCTCTTCTCCGTAGGAGGGTGACAGTCACAGTAGACTTTTCCTCCGCCTCTCCCCAACTAACCCTTTCACTCCTACCCCATTTAAGGTTTGTGGGTCTCTGTCTTTGATGTGCCCTTCTATTTCCCTTTCTATGTATGCTTGTACAATTATGTTGATACAAATTCAATAGCTGAAGTATCAAACTTACATAATGTACATGCATTCACATGTCCTAACATCTCTATTCCTCTGAATTTCTTTTATTGCCTTTGTTGTAAAATCACCTCTCTCTTCCCTAACGTTTGGTTTTGTTGCTTCCTTACACAGATACCAAAATCAGTACTAAATTCACTTTTTTGCTGTATTTTTAAAAGAACTGACTTGACGATAAGAAATATTAATTGAAAGTGTGATTTTTTTGGTCATGGTATTCAGGTTAGTGCACATTTGAATGTCTAATGGGTGAAAATGAGTTGAAGTAGTCATGGGTGTGATAAAGACCATTATTTGCAAATTGTGTACTTAGTTTTAAGTTTAATTTTGCTTGTGTGTTTTATTCTGATTTGGGGCTTTGGCACACATAGGGAACTATCTTATATACCTTTCAATTAATGCCACACTCAGAACTAACAAATTCTGCTCAAACTGATGAAGCTTTTTGAATTAAACAAAATATATGGCTTCTGCTGATTATAGCTTCATGTTTCTCCCCATCCCAACGAAGCTAACAGCAATAAGCGATTACAAAAAAGAAGAATTTTGAATCCGTACTTTAACTTTGCCTTTCTCTAATAATGATTTTCCAACTTCAATATTTGCGGCATACAGCCAGTGAAGCATGAAGCGGCAAAATCATCTCCCACCAGCGCTGTCCTCCCCCTGCCAGTGATGCCCCATATGGGAGAGACTGACACAGACACGCTGACAGAGATTCCTGGCAGACCTGCTGAGGCAGAGGAGGAGAAAGAGGAGGAGACGGATGAGTTTGGATACAATTGGAGTGAGTCTGTTTCTTTCTGTTAAGGGAACAATCATAGAGGGATAATCACAATTGTTTGTTTTTTGTAATTTCGCTCTCAGAAAATTCAAGCTCCTCTGACTTTTTAAAAGTAGATTTCACATGTTGAGTAATAATATGAATCAAGTGACGCTGATGGACACAAAGATATAAAAGATCACATTTAACCCAGATTTCATTTGTGAATAAAGACTGCATGTCTGTCAAGGCTTGCATGATTGCTAAAAAATGTTGAACTGTTGAGTAGTGGTTGACCAAGTTTTGGTTATGGAAAACATTAAAAGAGAGATAATGTTTTTGGAAAATGTTTTGCATCCCTGGAAAATCTAACTCCAAACTCAAAAACAAGCTTCTTTCTCCAAGCTTCTCAATCAGAATTAGCAAGACCATTTTCCCTTTTGCCGAACCATTTTAATCTGACAGCTTTGCTTTTGATTATATAATAAATTATAATTAAGCAGATGGATAAGAATATTTTGAGTTTTTTTTTTCCAAATAGGGCTGAATAGGAGACTTGTCTTTGTTCAGATTTTGTATAGTTCCTGTCACTTTGTATTTTTTAGGTTTGGTGGTTACATATTTATTTCAAATCAGGTAAATTAAGTTAATGATGCATCAATCAATAATATTCTTGATTACATAAACAAGGAATTGCTGCAACCATCGACTGAAACCTGCCCACGGGTTCAGATTATCTTAAGGTTTCATCATTGTTCATCAAACCAGGATGAGTGTTGCAGAAAATGTCTCAAATAATGTCATCTTGAAAAGAGGTGGAAAGGACTCGATGAACCCTGTATTCTGCTTTCCTACTTTGCAATAACAACATACTGCCTTTAGAGGTCCTCCAAGTCTCATGTTTATCTTGCTCAGCCATCAATGGATCCGATGCCTCGAATAAAGTGCACTCATGCTCGAGCTGGCTGAAAAAGCTGAGGCACTCAATACTCAA
Organism: Fistularia commersonii; assembly: GCF_037954325.1. Taxonomy (NCBI): domain Eukaryota; kingdom Metazoa; phylum Chordata; class Actinopteri; order Syngnathiformes; family Fistulariidae; genus Fistularia; species Fistularia commersonii. The sequence goes on from NC_141302.1 coordinate 7,982,762, forward strand.
TTAAAGCTATTACCATCTCTGCGATATAGTGATGAACCATTAGATAAACTCTGAGCTTCAAGGAGAATGGGTCACTTTAGACACGTTCAAGTTGGGCAAACTACATGAAGGACAGACTTCCAGCCTCTAAACACCTGGGACCATGGTGAACGATGTGTGTGTTGTGTTTGTGTGTGCCTTTTAGAGAGTGTGCCTACCGTGCAGGGATAAGATTGATGAGGCTCGGCCTGGGGAGGTGAGACGTGGAGATTAGTACAGGAGTGATGGTTTAACAGTGGCAGGAAGCCCAGAACAACAGGAGCCCATTGGTCTGAAGGGGTTATCTAACACACCAGAGACAGTAGAGGCAAAGAAAGAGTGAGATGAGACCTGGAATGGATAAAAATGATGACAAGATTTGGACAAAGACACAGAGAGGGAGGATAAAACAAATTTAGCGTTTCAAGTGTGAAAATTGGTTTGAAGGTTTATGCAACTTATTTTTTTATTTATTTATTTTTTATAAATACTAACAGAGGAAAAAACTTGGACTCATGACAAAACTTCTAACATCTCTCTGTTATACCTATTATATACCTATTTCAGAGATAATAATGGAGCGATATGGTAGCCTCTCAGGCGTACTACACATGATTGAGCTGGAAAAAGGCAAGACAGGCCTGGGCCTAAGTCTAGCAGGGAACAGGGATTGTTCCCGCATGAGTGTGTTCGTTGCAGAAATAGACCCAATAGGAGCTGCCGGAATAGACGGACGCATGATGGTCGGGGATGAGCTGCTCGAGGTAAGAGATGATGCTCTGAATATGCTTTACGAAGAAATAACAGGAATTCAAATTTTTAGTTGTTACTCATTTTTTGAAGTCATGTAATACCATTTCAGATCAATGGACATGTGCTTTACGGCTACAGTCATCAGAATGCATCTTCTATCATCAAAAGTTCTCCTTCCAAAGTCAAAATCGTCTTCATCAGGTATAACTTTTTTTTTTTTTCGAAAAGAGATTTTCCAGTAGCAACTCAGATGTATCAATTAGAGACAATGCTCATCTTGCGACAGAGTCCTCTGTAATGCTACACAAAATCCAATAGAGGGAGTTATTGTAGTTCAACTAAGGAGGAATTTACAGCAAAAAATACATTTCAATATATATATATATATATATATATATATATATATATATATATATATATATATATATGACTTATTACATCTTTTTTTGATTGAAAAAATGTTTGAATATCAGTCATGTCTGCCAGTTACCAAAAGTTGATTCTAAATCTGTGAATGGAGTGCGCCAAATCATCCATCTCATTTTGCTAAGAGAAAATATAAGTTAATTCCTATCATTGTACACATTGGTGACTACCCTGAAAAACAATCACTTGTAACATATTGAACATATTTCGTCCTGTTTCAGGTAATATTTTTTATGTCTCACTGTTGTTTCATGAGTAGTTTTTAACAAACTAACTGCAAAAGCAAGCACCTCTAAACATTTAAAAGCACTTGATGGTGTTGGTTTGTAGCATGCCAATATCATGGCGTCTTATATTAACCCAGAGGGTTAGGTGCTGTAATAGAGGCATTGATGTTACCATCAGTGCCTCTATTACCGCACCTAACCCTCTGTAGAACTCATATCCCCTCCTTGACCCAGTGAAAAAGACATGATCAGAAAACATAATTCATGGTTCCACTGTCAGTAAGCAGAGAAGAGATAATGTACATGAGTTATACCTCTTTGAAACAGGGACACAGAGGTACTAGACCAGATGGCTGTGAGTCCTGTGAAGGAGAATGAGGGAGACTCAGTGGAGCCCCACAGCGAGGTACAGACATTCCTATATGCTCAGTGACACATGAACAAGTGCACAAACAGCTTTATATGACACATATAACAAAGAATGTATTGAATGCAAATCATGAAGATACACATGTAATTGACAGTTTTGACAGTTCAGTTCTTCCCCTTTAGTTTCCCAACTCTATTCATGGTCATGAATTATTTTCATGAATGTTTCCTCAGTCAAAGTGTGTGGTCTTCAAGGTTCTTGAACTCCCATAATAGCTTGAAACTTCCTGTACTGCTTGAAAATCCACCAAAAGTGGCATAGATGTCTGCATACATGCACAAATTCACACACACACACAGAGCACTGTCTGACAAGTGGTACTTACTTAAGCTGAAGCAATTACTGCCATATCAACAGTTACTTGCTTTCCTACAGCAAGAAATTATCACTGCAGACGGGGACACTGAGACTTCAAAATACATGTACCACATCACAAAGGCAAAGGTGAGATACACAGGAATCACTACACATTCCCAGCAATTTCACAGGCTGTCCAGTTCTCTTCTACCCCGTGCCCAGTTCTCTCTTATACCATTGGAAAGCTGACTATAACGCAGGAGGTTCAAACCAAAAAGTCTGACTGAAAAATGAGGAGATGAAGGATACATGGGCACTCAAGTCTGACAAGCTGTCATGACAGAAAAGAGCAGTGCCAAATAAACAGAACAATAAACAGAGCAGTGCCAAATAAAATGATGCAATAATCAAACCAATGAGTGTATAATGAGTATATGAATAGGAACAGTTTGAATTAAACAATGGCCCAGTTGGCCCAGTTGAAATGACAAAACTAAGTATTTCACCTGTACTTTTGTTTTGTTTTTTCTAGCCAGGTGGAGGGTCAATTTTATTTTACAGTAGTTATTTTTTGCAACTCAACCACAGATGCACTGAAGCATATTACTTTGGTGGGAGGTCTCATAGCTTTTTTTCATTAGACATGCCTCTTCTGTTCTTTTTGCACAATACATTGTATTTCGTTGATCTTCGTTGAATTTTGGGCACAGCGGTGCCATCAGAAGATATACTAAGACATCTAAAAGTGGAACTTGAAAAATCTGCATAATTGGAAAGCATGCCTTATCTGATTTATTTGAACTGTTCTTTAAACAGATGGAGACTGTGTGAAACACAGCAAGAGTGAGCGTGAAGGAGAAAAGTGGGAACATAGCCCTGCTTGAAAAGCACCTGGTTGTGATTCCCAGTCTGGGACTACCCATATGGTGCATGAGGCAACAGGGATGACAGTGTAAATGCAGCAGCATCTGGGCTGCTCAGTGATAGGCATACTCAATGTCCCAAAAGTCTGCTCTCGGAACAAAAGATCAGAGGTGGAAAGAATGCAGGGTGTAAATGTTGGAGCTAATTATCTTTTATGGAGGTAACTGTTATCGGTTTTGTTTTTGGAAGCTTGAGGGAACTCATTTATTGACCATGTATCAAAGCTGTGATGCTGATGGGAAGGTGTATTTTGCAGTCTCTCTTTAGACCCTTTCAAGGGTCAGGCAGTAAATAATGCACAAATTTCTCCCAACAGGAGGATGGTGATTTTTGCATCCTTTTTGATGAGGGTAACACTGAATGTCAGATTGAGATTCAGACTACGTATGAATTGAAAGAACTCAATGAAGAAGTAAGTATTGGGGGTTGGAAAAACAATGACGAAATTGAATATTTATGAATGATTTTATGTTTGCTAATTGTATTATTCTAACTAATGTTTGAAATATTTGGAGCATGCTTGTAACTTCAACATTGCCCTCAGATTTTCTAAACTGACGTAAACATGATAATATTTAAAGTGTAACAATCCTCATGTCATAGTAGATTTATTACCACATAATTAATGTGGTAATAAAGACCAATTGATGTAAATTTATTTTTTACGACTGCAGTTATACTCAGAATCCAGACATTGCATCAAGGTTGAAGTGCTTGGGGGCTTTTGGTGTTTAGGGGCTGTGAAAGTGCTGTCAATATACCTAAATGGCTGCACAAACTCTGCATATACACCAACAGGAAGGCTGTTTAAAACCAGGCGAAAATCTTTTTGCTGTGAATGGGGAGTCTATGCTGGGCTACTCTGTTGAAAAGGTAAATCTGTGTTAATTTAAAAAAGATAAATAAATAGATAAATCATAATAATTATTTCAAGTTGCCTTTAAAAAAGTTAAGCTTGCCACCTCTCTGATGTGGTGTTATTAGTCTATAGCGTTATCATAGTTAATTTGATAAATATGTAGATGTTCAATTATTTATACACTTGTCTTTTAGGTCAAGTATCTACTGATTAGACCCAAAGGTCCATTAAAGCTGAACTTCTCTACAAATTAAATACCCCTTTCTTCTCCTTATTTCCTAAGTCATCCAGTCAGGAGCTGGGTAACTCTGATATTGTCCAAATAAGCCTTCCCAGCATGCATAGTGCCGCTACGGCTATGACCACCACCACAAATCAAACAGAGGAAGAGGCAGTCACAAGTGAGTCTCACAAGTCTTGCAGACTTGTGGTTAGCTGCAAGTGCTGCAATTCTTCCTTTTAATTTACAGTGCTTGATCAAAGTTTCTGCCTTCTTATGTTGTACAATAATTAAGGGAAGATAATTAAAAGTCAGCAAACCTTGTTTTGTTCCACTTCTTTTCTGTTTTTAGGTCAGAGTCGCTCATCCACCCCTTCCACTTTGGCCTCCGACCCAGCAACCTGTCCCATTATTCCGGGCTGTGAGACCACGATCGACATTTCCAAAGGCCGAACTGGCCTAGGCCTCAGCATCGTTGGGGGTTGTGACACCCTGTTGGTAGGTTTGTAGGAGACAAAAAGAAAAAATCAAGACAGATCTAGTGATGCTTTATTTATTGAAATCACCATCAATCTGACTTGAAGGGAATAAATAAACACGTGGCTAACATTAAATGATCCCATTTGGTCTACATAATGCGATTTTTTTAACATTTTTGTCAAACCTCCACAAAGTTTTTCAAGAACTAGTTTTAATTTGACAAAGTTAAAATCTACCGCTATTGCCCCCACTTAAGTTATAGGGTCTGATAGAAAGTTTTGACACTACCTGTAACCAGAACCCCATTTAGGTTAAGAGCGTCACATGACAATTAAGTGACATTATAGTTGATGCTGCAAAGCCATGAAAAAGTTACAGTATATGTCTAACGCACAAGTGGTATAACATATTCTACAAGGAGAGATTCAGTAATGTAATCAACAACATTTTGAAAAAGTCAACTTTCTTGAAAAACAACCCCACTGCTAATTACTCAAATTACCACCCACTAAGCCGCCCTCTTCAAATTGTTGGTGGTATAACCCAGGACTGAAATAGCTATGGTGGCTCAGGAATGTAGGAACTGATGTTGTCACAGCCTTTCTCCTCCTCCTGCCCTTGCCGTCCTTTCCATCGCCCATCTATTCTGTCTGCTCAGTCAGGCTTGGCCGAGCAGCTTTTTGTCTTGCCTCAACCACTGCAGACAATATCCAGCTCTGGAATGTAACCTCTGAACCCCAAATGATACTTACACTGGAACGCAGAGAACCACCCTGAAAGCCATGAACATAAACACTTAACAAAATGAGATATCCAAAATGCATAGGATTAGTATGTTCCTTCGTATTTTCCCTATGTCATTTCCACTGAAAAAAAATGGTTTTTCTCACTTAAACATTCAACTTCTCATACTCAAACACACAAGTGCACAAAAAATGTATACATACACACATATGTGTGTGTGTATATATACATATAAACACATATGTTTTTTTTTTCCTTCCATGCCAGGGTGGCATCATTATCCATGAGGTGTATGAAGAGGGAGCTGCTTCAAAAGACGGCAGGCTTTGGGCGGGAGACCAGATACTTGAGGTGAGGCTTAATACCTAAAACATATAAATGAAGAGAGACTGAAGGTGTCAGACATGCCAGAGGAGTTTCAGCATGGAAGCTAGGGGTTTCAATCAAGGATCCCAATCTTGGATACTACAAAGCAAAGAGCTATATATATTTATATATACTCTCTCAAATATGAGTCTCATGATGAGTGGCAATCAGATCTAACTAATTTTTCTGCTGCTAAGACAGCGTTCTGGAAAATCAAGTATCAAGGAAGGTGTGCACCATGATGTCTTAAGTAACCTGGCTCAACTTGGATTCGCCCTTTATATGACCCCATGCATTGTTACAGAGTGAGGGCAGGGGTGGAGCGCACACACGCAGACACACACATCTTAAGCCCGATGACTAAATTGCCCTCTACTATTCATTTCTGGACCCAGGACTTTGAAAACAGGGGTCATTGAAGCAAAGAACCATTAGCTGCTTTGGAGAGAAAAAAATACTTTTTTTTTTCCTTGTCTACGGTAAAAGCTAATGAGGTATTTCCTCTCTTTGTGTTTAAATGTTGACATCAGTAATAAAATGAACAGCTGAATGTCTCACAAATTTTCTGGAAAGGATAATTTGCCTTTGATTTTTATGTTATTATCCACTCTAGATGTCACAACAGATTGTGCTTCTGAAGTGAATATTTTGTTACTTCAGTGAAAGGGTAATTAATTCTAGATTTAAGTAGTTTTGTTTGTTTTTTTTCCAAAGCTCTCCAAAGTCAATCCACCTTCTATTAGATAGTTGTCATTTCTAATAGGAAGTGAAAAGCAGTGTCATTACTTAAACTTGTTTGGCTTCACTGGCATGAATCCCCAAAGAATATAGTATCTCAGTGCTGTAACTTAACACCATGGCGCATATTAAAACTTAAAAAAAAAAAAAAGCAAGATTTGCGTGTGACGCGATGGAGTAGTAGATCTCAAAATAGCACTGATATGTAATTGTACTCCGGCCTTCTCAGTCCACTACACTGATGTTTTGCTGTCATTGTTGTATCATATAAAGAGAAAAACTGAATTAACCCTTTAATTTCGCTGTAAATTGATATGGAAAGTACATCACCAAACAAGTGGTTAATGATGGTTGATATGTATAAAATATTTTAAGCTCACTTTTCGCAGGTGAATGGCATTGACTTGCGTTCCGCCAGTCACGATGAAGCCATCAATGTACTGAGACAGACCCCACAGAGGGCTCGGCTGACTGTCTACAGGGATGAGGCTCAGTATAAGGAAGAAGACCTTTGGGACTCCTTCACTGTGGAGCTGCACAAGAAACATGGCCAGGGCCTCGGTCTGAGCATTGTAGGGAGGAGGTAACTGTTTCAATATTATTATTTGTATTACTCCCTCACCAAACTACCTCTTAAGCATCTGTAAACAAATATGCGAGTCTAGTTTGAACAAACAGTAAGGTGATGCTTTCAAATTTACCTCATCATTTGTGTGCTTTTTTTAAAATCTCAAGTTATAAAATACTTGGAAAGTTGTTAGAATCATATATACAGTCATGGCCAAGTTTTGAGAATGACACAACCATAGAAACATCTGGCAAACACCTAAAAAACCTGAAGGAACAGACTTTGTGAATGTGTCATTCTCAAAACTTTTGGCCATGACTGCACTAAAATGTTGATCTAAGGGAACAAGTAAAACAGCAGCAGACTCAATATGTATGTCAAATGTGAAAGCGCTTGTTATTTTGCATTAAAATGTAATGTCTTTGATGGGCATGTTAAAGAAACACATAACAGTTTAAATGAGCGCTTTCCACATAATTACTTTCATTCCTTCTTGGAGTTTTCTAAACAAGTATCATAAGCCGCATAAAACCGCTTTTAACATATAGGGTTGTTTTAGGGCATTGGAATTTAATGTATCTGGGAACTAGGGAAATTAAGAGAAAAATCAGACCAGATGTTAAAAAAAAAAAAAAATCACAAATTTTAATTTGACATTAATTGTATCAGTAAGCATTTACTATCATATGTTTTACTTTAATAGAGGTTATGTGCACAATACAGCTAATTATTCAAACATAGACTTAACAGCTAATACAGAATGCCCGCTATTTTTTGTGAAAGAATGTACTTTGATGATAAATGTACTCCCTTTTCCAATGCAGATCACGGGATCAGAGGTAAATCATTATTAAAAGAATAACAACTTTGACATAATCTAGTTTTCATAGATATAGAGAGGATAGTATCATGCAAGTATAGCACCTTCAATAGCAAATAGCGCCTCCTTATTCCTCTACATATCTGGGTTATCATGGAGAGCTATAGTCCCATATGTCATGTAGCATGAAGTTTAAAGGATGATAATTAATAAAATATTTCAATTGGTATTATCCAATTTGCTCATCAGTCTTGATTGTTATTGCTGCTTAGTCCAGATTTGTTTTGTGTATTGAAAAATAAATAATAAAGTCATAATAGCTGTAACTAGCTGTCAACTTTTGAAAATTAATGCTGTTTGAAATGCTGAATGCTGGTGCTAATTTCGAGTACTTAGCAGTCCATCATTTTTACAATCATATTGCTGTGTGAAACTTATTTCAGAAAAAATAAAAAAATCATGCAGGCATTGGGTAAATGACATAACTTTTTGACAATTTATCATCTAGTATATTCTCTAAATTCCCATCTCTGAACAGATATGGTATTTATTCCTTACTTTGTAGTTAAAGCATCATTGGATTATAGACATATCTTTATAAAAAATGTATTGCTATTACATTGGTAAATATTCCCTCATCATCTGTCCCTGTAAATCTTGTAAAAGGGAACAATACAGCACCTATATTCTTCAGAAGGTCTTAAAGGTGAAAAGGTCTTGATAAAACCAAAAATGTGGCATATTTATAGGACACTGCACATGGGGATAAATGGTTTGCTCACTGATATGACTTCAGTATTAACCTTGAGGAGTTGGTGATAAATGTGAATATGCACATATTCATTGCCAATAATGTCTGGATTCATTCAAGTAAACAAAAGCAGAGGAGCGATTACATTAGATGAACTCAGCATTTCATGTAACCTCAAGGCAGTACTGCAGCATACAAAGCCCATATTTTGAAAAAAAGGTTTGATAGCAGTGGATGGATCAAGTTTTAATCTAATTGTACATGTGTTTCTGCTTCCTTAATGGAAAAAAAACACCTAAAATGTTCAAAAGGATGGAAAAGGGAATAACAAAACATGAACTCCAAAACCCCTGCCTGAAATGTAGATCACAAGCTAGCAGTTAGTGGTGAGGAGCGCTGACAGCCAAGTATCTCTGGCGCTAGTGATTGACTGGGAACGAATTGCCTTGACTCGCTGCCTGCTTGTATTTGTATTTCTTCACATTGAGACTAGCACTTTACATCTACACAGACCATCCAAAGAGATGTCCCTTTGGAAAAGGTCATCAGTGAAGTTGTATTTGGAGTCTTTGCTGCACAGCAAGCACAATTGGTCTAAATCTGACTATTAAAATCTGATCGTTGGAATTTTAATTTTTATCTGCAGTTTTCCATGTAATTAATATAACTATAAGGCTGGGCAATATGTCAATATATCGCATTTCATCCATTTTTACAGCTAATTCTTGAAATTATGATACATCATTTACTTTGAAATTTCCCAGCCGTGAGCCGATTAAAGGAATATTTTATTGGATTCTATTCTTAATTCAGTCAGATTAATGCCAAGGAAATATAATTACATTAAAAATATATAATTACATTATGTAATTTTTCTGTGTTTTTCTTTTAACTCACTTGCTTATTTTTTAAATGATGAGACAATGCCCTGAGTAAAAAATTTTATCGAAAAACAAAAAAGTAAACTTTACAATGAAATTGCTTAAAAATTATCAAGATACTGCCATAGATAATGCAACTGAAAAAAATAATTAAAAATAAAAATTGAAATTACACCTCTGCTTATGCTGGTAACACAGCATTCGTAATAAGTTAATCACTGTTTTATAGTGATATATATCCTTTAAATGACTATTATGCCCTTTATTTAACAAAGAATTATGTCCAAGATTTTGTTTTTTTTTTTGAAATTTAATTAAAGTATTTTTAATCCAGTCACTAAAAGACGCCTTGTTCTTTGCTCCCAAATCCAAAAAGTCAACTGTAAGCACATCCTGGATACCAGATGGAAAAGAAATCTATTGAAGCCACAGTTGGAGGGAAAGTCTTTGCAAGTCAGCTTTTTCCCAGCAAATATAAGCCACATTGATGCATTGATGGAGGGTTTCCTTGGAAAAATGTGCAATGGCTCTATCAATGGGGTGCAGCTCCTTTTCAGCACCGGAATTTATGAGTACGATTAAAGTCAGCTTGTATGATAGAGTTACAGTGTAACCCTAATATTACCAGAGAATATTGTATAGTCTTAAAATGTTGCTGTGTTAACTGTTTGTTTCACACTTATTTGTCCGCCTCTCTCACAGAAATGACACAGGAGTGTTTGTGTCTGACATAGTGAAAGGAGGTCTGGCGGACACTGATGGTCGATTGATGCAGGGTGACCAGATCCTCTCAGTCAATGGGGAGGACGTCAGGACGGCCACTCAAGAGGCCGTGGCGGCTTTATTAAAGGTAAATATGAGAGGACATTCAATAATTGTCACAAAATAGCTTTGGTGGAAACCAATTGTTGTCATCGGACTTTGCTAACTGTACTCAGCTCCATTTCATATGTTATTTTTTCAGTGCTGTGTTGGGCCTATCACCATGGAAGTTGGGAGGTTTAAAGCTGGTCCCTTTCACTCAGAAAGAAGGCTGTCTCAAAGTAGTCAGGTAAATCTGTGTTAATTTCACATCGTGTAGTATTGCAAGAAAAAGTCTTATATTTACTAACAGCTGAATTTGTTTCCTTCAGTTAAGTGAAGCCGGCAACTCCAAGATGGCCCCTCAGTCATGTTCAGAATCTGGAAACATCCCCAGTGACCCTGACAAACTGAATAGTAGCCAGCAATGTGAGTTTCTTAAGAGTCCATGTAGCGTAGAGAGAAGAAACATGTCAATTAAGAGATAAGACCGCCAAACATTTTTGTGCTTGCTCCTTCACAGCTCCGGATCATCACGACACAAGAACAGTGGAGTTCACGAAGGGTCCCACTGATTCTCTGGGTATTAGCATAGCAGGCGGAGTTGGCAGTCCACTAGGTGACATACCCATCTTTATCGCCATGATGAATCCTCTTGGTCTGGCAGCTCAGACTCAAAAGCTCAAAGTAAGGACTTGCGATCTTCTTTCTTAAAATCGCCTTAATTTTAGTCACCTTTCTGCTTTGGGACTTTACATGAAAATAATGCTAATGTGAATTGCAAAGATGTCTTTTTAGATTCAACACTAAACTGATCCTCATAGACTTGATATTTAAACTAGAGGACCATTTACCATCTTCATGTTGCCACTGATCTGAAAATGAAGATGAAAATATAGCTTAGCTGAGTTGAAATAAGTTTAATTGTTTTCCTCCCTGGCGTGAACCTCAATTATTTACAGAAACTGCATTCCACACACAGCTGGAATATCTCGTATCCTTATTTAGTCAAGAGCCTACAGACTTAGCAGCCTAATGACCTTAGCAGTTAAATGGTAGACCAGCCAACAATCGTGGCTGTGTGTGACACAGACAGGAGGAGTGCAAAGAGCCTGATGTGGATAATAAATCTCCCACTCCTGAATTCAAATCATTTATCTTACAAAAGGGCTCATTGAATAGAATAAGGGGATTCTTGAATGGTACATTCATGCTGCTGTATCTTTTTGGCCGAATGAGAGATGAAAAGGTTGCACAATGAAATTACTCAACAGAACAAGCAGAGTTTTGCCTTTGTATGTAACAGCAAAACAAATGTGTTATCGTATCCAAACAAATGTCTTAAACTTTAATCACTCCCTAAAACTTAAAATAATAATTGGTTCTTCTTCATCTGAAACATCTAAAGTGTGTCATTTTAATCGTTTCCACTATTTTTAAACAATTTTATTGAGATGCCAATGTGTTATATTCATAAAACTAAACAGCTATGCAAAAAAACTCATCCACTTCTAAAGTGTTGCATTTTTCTCTCAAATTTCCTCCTCAAAATACCAAAACACAACTTTGTTCTATGATGTATAATGTGTATATTCTCAAAAGCTTTAAAAACATTCTCTCACTTTTGTAGATTGGAGACCGGATTGTCAGCATCTGTGGAACCTCTGCTGATGGGATGAGCCACTCGCAAGCTGTTTCTCTATTGAAAAATGCCACAGGCACCATACAGCTACAGGTCTTACAGCACACACACACACACACACACACACACACACACACACACACACACACACACACACACACACACACACCATCACCTGTAGAAAGATGATCTGCTGGTGAACTGGTCCTCTATTGTTTACTTTGTCTGCCAGCTGAAAAGAACAATTGAAGGTTATAAGCTTTAGACCATAAAACATCTCCCTCATTCAATGCTACCACCATAAAGAATCTTTATCTGGACAATAAATCAGTGTATGATTCCATGTGTATGCACCTTTAGGTAGTTGCAGGTGGCGACACCACTGTGACAGGGCCCTCTCAAGAGCAGGGAGCTGAAGGTCTCCCACCCAGCTGCATCTTCCAGGATGATCTCAGGTATCTCAAAAGCAAAATATTGTGATTTAGCTTGAAAAATATCCAAAATGAAGGGGATCTCATCTATTAGAGAGCTTTGTCTGTACAAAAGAAAAAGCCATAAAGATAAAAAGATCAAACATTTGATATTTAAAACCTCACACACACACTTACATAAACCTACTGAAGCAAGCAGGAGCAGAGCAGCAAGTGATTAATTCATGCATTTTCTGTCATTGAAGGGGGTGGAAGTGGCATGAACTCTCTTAATAGTTCCAAAACACCTCTCCTATTTTTTTCACATTTGAATTCCTAAATGCATTTTTTCATTGTCACCCTTGTCAAAGAACATTGCGTTCAGACTCAGAATGAATGAGGAACTCTGTTAAAATAGATACTCAGTAGTATTATGGTAGATGAGCTCAAGTAACAAACAATTGGAAGCATTTAATTGTCATTTTTAACATGTTTAAGAAATGAATGACAATTTTAAAATATCCTATCACAGTGAAAATGTAAGCAAAAATTGCACTGTATATTTAATTCTGTTATAAGTCTTACTGTCTGTCCTTCAGCCCACCTCAGTATAAAGCCATCACTCTTGACAGAGGACCGGATGGATTGGGTTTCAGTATAGTTGGAGGGTACGGCAGCCCCCATGGAGACTTACCCATTTATGTTAAAACTGTTTTTGGAAAGGTATGTGACAATTGTTTCTTTTTTTTTTCTTAGAGATATTTTTCAATCATAATCCAAATTATGTGTGTGTAGGGTGCAGCAGCAGAAGATGGGCGTCTGAAGCGGGGAGACCAGATTATGGCTGTTAACGGGCAGACACTGGAGGGTGTTACACATGAAGAGGCTGTCGGAATCCTTAAGAGAACCAAAGGAACTGTCACACTTACTGTGTTGTCATAGAGAAATATGCGATATCTCTCCACTTCTTTAATTTCGTAACCACTATGACTTCACATTGCACAAAAAGCTGTCCATTGCTTCAGGAGTGTATGCTCACATCTGATCATGAAGCAAATTATCACACCATATAACTTTTGCACTCAGATCCATGTAAGACAAGTTTTTCACTATCTTATTTAAATTACCGGTAGTCATGAACCGAAATTATTTTCCATGCAGCAGGACTTTTGATCATGACTTTTGTAGATGTCAAAGAAAGAGAAACATAACACCTTTTACATTTCATGGCATAATTTGAGATATGTGTTGGACTGGAAACGTTTAGAGAGAAATCCTCAATTAACATTACCATGTCTGCAGAGACGATGCCACCAATGGAAGGTCCCTCCTTTTCAGAGGGTCTACTTGCAGGGGTGACCTCTTCTAAATTCAGAACATGAAAATGCACTTCAGGCAGACAGCAGATTAGCAGGATTAAGCAAATGGCAAAATTAGCAGATAAAAGCATTACTTCTCATTTTCTTGCACTATTGGCAATTTCTCATACTTTGATTTTCTGGGCTGATGCTTCTGTTACTGGTGTTAATTTATCATAAAGCCACAGCAGTTTATGCAAAAAAGAAATGCAGCATTATGAAGTGCGTAAGGCTTGTACTGAAGTAATACACATTGTTAAGATGTATCCCAGTGGAACGATATGAAGTCCTTGAGGTCTTGGTTCATAAAGCAGGAAGTGTAGTTTGGGTACACACTTTAATAGATTCAGAATTATATGTACATGTATTACTGTGACCTTTCACTGAAATATAGGGCTGCTGAAGCGGATTTATAAAAGACATGACAGTATTGTTTTTTAAGTATTAATATTCACTTCATGTAAGTGAACAAAAAGTACTTTAATGAAGATACTTTGATGATTGTTCGATGGATCGGAGTTCATTTTCACCTCATTCTTTTACCAGAACAGTCCTGTTATTCCTGTAGTCGATATCTATATCTTGTTTTCTAGTTTCTACGAATGTTCTGTTCCTGTGGCTCTCGTTCTGTCCCAGCATTGATTATTCACACTGAAATAAAAAGTGACCTTTGGATTATATCTATGTCCTTGTGCTACCGGAGTGCTTTTTTTTCCTCTCTTTAAAAAAAATAAAATAAAAAAAACAGAAATAGAATAATTGAAACAATTAAATAGGTCACATTTATTGAGTATAATGAACTACATGGACATTTTCAAAGTTTTACAGCCAGTAGAGGTGGTGACAGTTCATTGTGGAGGCTTGCATTCAGCCCTTTCCCATCGATCAGTTTACTGCTAGGGACATAAAACCCTTAAACTTAAGGTAGGGGTCATGTTTCAATAAATGTTTTAAGTCAGATGTTGAAACATTGCATCAAAGTTCATGAATTATTAATCATAGATGCAGTGGAATGAGCATCTCGGCGTAAGGCCAAGTGGAACATTTTCTGTTCCTGTTTTAAGAAAATCTCACATATATAATTTATCATCACTTGAGACCTCATGAAAGTCAAGGCATTGAGGTTCCCCATTAGAATATGTAATACAGTCTGTGACAACAATAGTCCATCTTGTTCAGCTCATGAATCTGAGTTGTCAAGCTCACTTGAAATAAGTTTATTGCACGGGTCCTGACAATTTTTTACAGGTAGCCCTCATGACCCATTTCTAAAATGGTCCATTTCAGAAAAGAAATTTAGTTTTTATGCCTTTATAGTGTAACACAATAGGTAAAATCAAAAGCAAGTTTTAAAATCTATGTCTCTTTCCCTGAAGAAGTGTGTCTTGTCTGATGGGACAGAGTCCAAAAAAGGTGGAAAACACAGTTATAATGTTTGCCCAAACAAACATTTATCAAATTTTAACATCTTAAAAAAAAAAAACTGAAACAGGTCTCCATGATCTGCATTGATGTTCAAAACAATGTTTGACAATTTGAAGCATATTTTACCAAGTATCCGTATCATCAAGTCTCCAGAACTTGAGTTTGTGACTTATCCTTAAATTTTTGGGTTCTTATATCAAATTTCTGAAAAAAACTAGCAGCACATCATCCCAATATTCAAAGAGTTCTGTCACATAAACCTGAATAAAACTTGGTCAGCATTCTGAAAATGTGGAAGCTTGGGCTAATTTTCATGCTTCCTGTTGCTTGGGTGTTTTTTTTTTCATAGTTACCTTTTAGCTTGATTGAAGACTAAAGAAAGATATTGTAAAATAAAGAAAAGTGAGGCAAGAATCCAAAGCAAAACTTAGAATTTAAAATGAAGGTTAAACTAAATTAACATGCAAGAGGAGAATTAGTTTAACAGCCTGAAATTAATTCCCCATTGTAGGAATGAAGCTGATTGGTTGGACAAACCTGGGATACATCATGCTGACAAGGGCTGATGAACAGACACACATGAAGTTAATAAGGGGAAATCATACAGCAGCTGGTTGGTGGCACGTTGATGGGAAAACGGGCAATATGAGGTGAGGAAAAATTTAGGCAACAGTTAATTCACAGAAAAAAACACAGAGGACAACACTTAAAAAAGAGCATAAATACAGAGTTCGCTAAACTAAACCTGAGAACATCACTGAAACACAAAAACAGAAAATTCTTCAACTATCTAACTGAATGACAAAAATCAATGGAACAGAAAAGAAATATGTGGTTCCATTCTGAAAGCCAGAGGAGGCACAGTGGCCTAAAACATTACAAATTATTAGGCAGAATTTTACAGACTCTGTTCTTTCCTTTCGAACTTGTTTTTCCCCTTCGAAAGCAACATAAGGAAAATCGATACCTTCTGGGCAAATAACAGAATCACTTGTCAAATTTTGACTGCCGCCTGATCTCTCATTTTCCATTATTCCCCATTGTACAAAGGGTGGGCAAACTACGGCCCGCGGGTCACATCCGGCCCATTGGCCTTTTAATGCGGCCCGCCAAAGATTGGTGCAGAATAAATTCTTGATGTGAATGATTGAATGATTGGATCAATGAATGTGGAAGCTCAAAGAGGAGATCATTTCATTTTTGGAGCTACTTGAGAATTTTCCTGAGCTGAATGACACAGATTGGCTTTATGATTTAGCCTTTACGTAGACATACTGACAAACATGAATGAGCTGGACTGAAGCTACAAGGGAAAAAAAACGGTTTGTGCATGAAATGCAAGCAAACGTCAGAGCCTTCAAATCAAGCTAGTTTTAGTTTCAAAGCAAATCTCAAACAATGTTCAGACAAATGTCAGACGAGTCTAATATGTACCGTTAACAATTGTGTTTTTTTTTTTATATGTATTGTATCTTGTCCTGACCCGGCCCGTCTGTCAAATTTTAACAGCCAATGCGGCCCCCATAGTATATCATCAGGCTATGGAAAGCATTTTTAGGGTAGTTGAATTTAAATATAAAGAAGTAAATTTGTGAAAGATGAACACAATTTGCTTGTAGGGTGGATATATAATCATTGCTCTAACATAACTTTTTAAGTTGTTTTGTTTTTTTGTTCACTAAAAAGAGAAGTTCGTCATCCAATAACAGGTGGAGACCACTACAGGCAGCTGCTGCAAGCCAAACCATATGCCACTGTAGTGCAAGTATCAGACAGCTGAGCTTAGATTTCCCACAAGCACCTGTTGTTTGAATGATTGCAGAAGGCTGAGGTTATACACCCAGCCCCCATTCAGATCAAGAGATGCTGGTCGGTTTACTTAAGGCTTGTCTGCACATGCCTTTGAGATGTGACTTCAGATCCGGCCACTGCACCATTCTCCACTCCAAATTGGAAAAAATTATGTCACTCCAAGAAACAGTAGCACTAAAGCAGTGAAGCTTGAACAGACAAATTTATCAAAATGTCACTCAGGTTTCTCTTTATATTTTCATGAGAGTTTCCCATGAACAAGCCTTCGTCTTTGACCTCATAAACCAAAGTTATAGCCGAGACACTTTTTATGTCTTGTTGCAGACAAAATGTCAACTCCATAACTAATGCGTTTGACCCAGCAGCTTTAGACGGAGACAGCGATTCAAGCTTGTCACTGCCTGTTCAAACATTTCCGAGCTGGCACCATGACTCATCCAAGCCCCTCAGTCATGATGCAGAGTTTAAGAAAATAGAAAACTATAAGGAAGATTGGGGCATGATGACTCAACAAATGTACTTGCTTGGGAAAGCCTTGCACTTCTTATCGCAGTTTTGGTAATGTTATGCTATCAAACGGATCAAAATGGGAACAGAAAATTTATTTGATAATTATAGTCAAAAATATAAATATCATTCAGTTTGGGAAACAGGTTGATTTTATTTAGGAAGCCCCTAATAGGCTATTTATGCCATTACTTGAATTGGATGAATCCAAGACCCTCTAAAATTGTAAAATGGCATTGTTATTTTTTTAAGTAATATTCATAGTCCTCTTAAATGGATTTTGAAGTATATATTCTCATCCCTCTTAAGTTTGACAATTCTTGTACATTAAATAATCTCACAGTTGAGCTCCCATTTTCTCATCATGAAAAACCCAAAAAGTGCATACAGTTTCATTTTGACAGTATTTTATAAAAATCGAAACTTCTAGTTTACTGTCATTCATTATCTAGTTCTATTAATTGGCACTCTTTGGCCAATGTTTCACATTTGCATTAGAAAATGCTACCATGCCCTGTTGCAATACTATTTACATCCGTACCCATGCTTGAAAATTGGCTAAATATTATGCAAGCTTTGTTGCTATGCTTGTAACGGGACACACTGAGCTGTCACAAAGGAACACTTCTTGGAAAAGCCACCTTGTTTGACGTCATGGAAATAAATGCCTTTTGTTTGATTATCAAGTAAGTGTGAGACGTCGTCTTCAGTTCATGAAAGTTCATCTTTCTGAGCATGCCCTCAAAATACTCATGAATGCATAAACCCGCAAACGTAGATCAATTTCTACTGTGGCATTTGTGTAAAATTGCTCCGTGACCGAGACCACAATACTTTCCCTCCTTCAGAAAAGCCACTGGTTTCAGAGAAAAAAAGATCCTAGACTCATGTAAGAAGCGTCATGTTGTTTCCAGAATGATGCAATGTTCTTCATTTTTTGGTGTCAGTGCCAGTCAGATTCTTGTGATCCTGTCAAGTCGGTGGCGCGTGCTGAGAAATTAAAGGTGACAGGAGCTGATGACAAACACTTACAGGTCAGATGTCATAAACCTTTATCTAAGCTTGAAATTGGTTCAAAAATTGAAGTGTAAGAAATAAAGAATATTTGTTTTGCACTCACACGGGGACAACTTTTAAAAATATGTCAGTTCATAGCAACAACAATTAAACAGTAAATGAGTCCAAGCAGACACTCAGTTCAAGTCAAGGGAAGTTCTTCATAGCCTCTGTTTACAACTCAAAATTTTGAGCCCCTTATAACTTATGTTGCCTAACTTCCAGAGGTGACAAAAATAAACATAGCCCCCCCCCTTTTGACTAAATAGTCAGAAGCAAACACATAATTTTCTTCTTCAGGTTCCTTCCTCTCAACACTTAAAATGATGCCAGACCCATACTTCAAAACTTGAAATTATTATCATTTACAATGATTTCCTTATTACTGCACAACCTCAACTCAGAAGATGGTCCCTATTGTTAAAAGATGCAGATCCAATGAACTTGTGACATCCTGCAGAATTCGGATTTCCTCCCTCACCTTTGGTTTGTTTACACAAAAAAGGAGTGTGAGGCCACTATTGACAGAGACAACAGAGGACATGTTCAGCGAGGGAACACCAAACAGACATTTAGTGTTTGGGGCTGAACCGTTTAAACTTTAGTTATTACATGTTTGCAGTGCAAACAGTCGACTCAGCTCTGACTCTGACAGCACAATACATGGCACTTGTTTATGACACATCTCCTTGTGTAGTTCTCCGTGTGACCAGCCACTTGATAACAGGGAGTTAATTCTCCACACTACTGTTCTTAAATGCTTAGTGAGTCTGTTGCTCTGGGCATGTTTGCATTTCAGTTATAGCTTCAAATTACATCACCCTGACTGCAGCCTGATAAGGCCAAGAGTGTAATCATTGCTTTATGAGCTGTGTGTGAAGTAATGTGGTGACACAATTGCTGAGAAATGTTTGCAGAAGGTGGAAGAATCACCTGCATGTGTCGGTGAGAGGCTTTTGTGTCTGACCTTGAGGGAGGACTTGTGTGCCAGGTTGTTGAACCTGCCTTGCTGGATGAAAAAAAGAAAATTGCATGATTTCATATGTATAAAAGGTCTTTTATGCAGATGCACAGCAGTGTTTGTTCAGCATTTGTTAATGTGCTGCATTATTGACAGGTCTAAAAATAAAACTGTTCAATTGATCTCAGAGCAGGATGGAAAAAAAAGCCAGCAGTGATTATGCCTCTGGCCCTCATTGGCATTTGTGCCCATTTTCCATTACCATTGATCAGCAAACCAACCATTCTATTGGAAGTGTCAAATTAAATGACAAACAATGAATCACCAATTCTGAAAATGGCCCTTTTTCAGGCTTTTCACTTGAATATCTAACTATTGAGTCATGCCAAGCGCCTTTTATTATTCCGGAGATGACATTTTGG
The DNA here is from genome assembly GCF_037954325.1 of Fistularia commersonii. Classification (NCBI taxonomy): domain Eukaryota; kingdom Metazoa; phylum Chordata; class Actinopteri; order Syngnathiformes; family Fistulariidae; genus Fistularia; species Fistularia commersonii. The sequence goes on from NC_141302.1 coordinate 8,002,658, forward strand.
AAGTACCTGTTACCGCTCCTGAGAATAATGACTAACGATTTGACCCCCATTTCAGCTGGGTTTACAATTGTTTAAAATTATAAATTGCAGTGGCAGGGTGAGAATAGAAACATAATTCACAAGATGATGTCAGCTTCTGGGAAAAAAAAGGAAAACTGGCCATTTATATTCAAACCCAGGTTTTTCTATTATCCTTGGCCTTGCTTGTTACTAATTCAATATGTACATCCTACAATATTAACCCACCTTAACCTGAAATTAACTTTCAAATATTGCTAAAATTAGACTGCTTGTTTTCGCTCAGGTATTTGCTCTGACCTAAAATCTCTATGATGACACTACAAAGGTGGAATCAAGTCACTGATTTGCAATGGAGTCAAGCTGTATTATTTACCCCATATTGCAAAATTAATTCCATCAGTAAGACAGAAAATCTGAATCCTTTCAGGAACTGGACCAAACCATCACTCATGCTTTTGTTGTATGTGTATAGAGGGAAGATAATACAGGAGCTTCCCACTTATGGACACAGTTGTTCACAAATATATCTTTTAAGTTTTTGTAATGCGTCTATCTTCAACCAAATATTTTTAAAGGATTCAAACTCCAAAATAAATATGCCTGACAATTACAACCCTGACGTCCCTGAAACTAGCTAATTCTTAAAAATACAAGCAAGTCCACACTTTTAATCTATATTAAACTGAAGTTGATTTTGAAATTTGGCAATAATTATTGATAACATATGCAATATTTAGTCACTGTTCCCTCAGATCCACCCAGACTTTGACAATGACGACTCTAAATCACTAATCAACAGGGAAAACTATTCAATTATTCATAGTCTGCCTATAAAGGCAGTCAAATAAATGTCAGCTTTCAAGAAGCTATTAGATAGCAGAAGAATTCAGTTTGATTCAAATTGAACACATTCATCTCAGATGGATCCAAGTACATATATATATATATATATTGCATGTACTGGATATATAACTATTCCAAAGGTATCTTGTTAGAATGACATTTTATTTTCTTCCTTTTTTTCAACTACAGTGATACATTTGCTTCTCTGTGGCCTGAACAAACATTGCTGTGATAGAGCTCAGCATGCCTCTGCTATTTAAATCTACTTTTCTCTATCCTTTCCTTGATTTATGAGGGCACCCTGCGGGGTGAGGCAGTGAGGACGTGCACTTGGCTCTAAATGAGACCACAGCACGACTCAGCAGCCCTTTGAAACATGTTTACATGTCCCTCGCCAGGTGAATAAATCCTCCTGGTTTGTGCCTGACTACTGTCCTTAAAACATTTGGCGTCACTGCATGTTTTTGCATTATTTGTGTTTTTACTTGGATTCTAACAGCCAATCTGTCTCAGGACATCCCCGAGTCATTCAAATGTCAGCAAAAGAAAGAAGAAGAATAACATTTTCCACCATGAAATAAGTTTGTGCCCACAGGCAACTTTAAAACTGGATTCCATGGATGACTGTCTTTTTCTCTACTTTTGTTTGACTGTCACTCTACCAATATTGAATAAACGTGAGTGGGTGATGACGTTTGTCCTAAAAAGATAAGCACACATGCTCTGGCTTATTCTGTAATTCACCTAAGGGTAGAGGGTTTATAGGCCTCTTAAGATGTATGAAACAAGACACGCATGCAGACCACATCAAATGGAATTTTAAATGAACACCTGTTACACAAGCATGACTTAAACACACTGCAGGCACATACTTAAAAACCTCATCTCTGAAGAATTACATTCATATACTGCTATTTAGTTTTGTCAGAAAATGCTTACAAGGCACTGATGTCAACAGCATTTTCTGCATTTCTGAATTTTCTTGTCTTATTACATTACATTGGGGCAGGTTCAGTCATCCCATGAGAATATGTAATTAGCAAAAACAAACATGAAGTCAATGAGGAAATCATCACACAGAAGTGCTGGGAAAACTCTCCATCTGGCTTGCATGACTGTTAATCATAAGCATCTGAACCGATTATGCTCTGGTGAAGTCTTGCTATGTTAATCTTGGTTCACGCAGGAAAGTCAAAGGTATTCACAATAATAAAACTGGATTACTTGCACCTGCACAGGCAGTCATTTTTGTTGTTGTCAAATTAACACAATTTTGTGCATCTCTTTTACCAGCCACAGTGAGTGAACAGCCAAAACATAGGGCTGCAGGGCTCTCATCATATCATACTAATGTTCAAACAACTTATTGTGTACTTGCATTTTTGGAAACCATACATTCTCTCTCATGTGAAATGACAATTGACATAAAATACCGCTAAAAATGATCTTTCAAGAATGCAACCAATTCTTTGCAAAACTTCGTCACCGATTGACATTCCTGATAAGAGTGACTTGAACATTTGACTGACTTTCATGTGACTGTAGAACTTGACTTTTCTATGTGAATGAAGAGAGCTCAAGTTTCGTTTCAAAATGTTCAAGACTAATTCATTTCAAATTTAAAACATTTATCTTTATTCTCATTCTTTGATCAAGGGGCTCATTTGAACCAAAAAGTAGATGATTGAAACACAAAAAGATAATAGAATCCGGGGGAAGAATGGCATTTCTGCAGCATAGGCCTCTTTTTCAAACCCTCGCAGCCATGCATTCATCCTCCCTATGTTTGCACAAGTGGGCACTGATGGAATCTGGCTTTCACATTACTTGTCAAGACAGGAATTATTCAGCAATATAATTTCCATTTCCCAGCCGTGTAAAACGTAGTAGAACACAACTTAAATGCATTAACACAAGAACTGTAGATGTGGCTTTCTGAGTAAAAAATAGCAGTTACATCTCTTTTTCCAAACTACCAAATGCTGTAATTTGGTGCATTAAGCAATAACTGCTCTCTTATTTGGCTCCCAAGGCTTTTTGGAGCCTCTACAGTTTTAAATCTGGGCTATATAAACAGTTATTCGAGGACTTTTTAACTTTCTGCAAACTCAGTGGCCATTATTGGTCTTTCAGCAAAAAATGTCACTATCACCTGTACAGCTGCAGCAGTGACACATACACAATTAGACGATGTCACAGTAAGCAATGATTCAAAGATGACCTTGTACGAAGACAATCATTAACACAAACAGCCTGCAGCCTGAACTGTGTTGGGTCATCTGACATTCTCTGCAAGCACACTCTGTACAAACTGCAGGAAATGGTAGTTGCACGACTGCTTTAAAGCTGATGTCAGTCAGGGTGGCCAGAGCTGTATTACTGATTGCCGGGTTAACTGCATCTGAGAGCAACTACAAACAGACGAGCACAAAAAGTCTAAAGTGATAATATAAAAACTAATGATTAAAAAAGGCTGGTATGATCCACTGCTGTGACCCTCCCCTGGTACCAGAAGTCTCCTGAGTCCTATCAGTAACAGCCTGCTAAGAGGCTTTATGTCCCACCACAAAGAGCTAACTGTTAGTCCATGGAGACATCCCAGGAGTCAGCCGAGACAGGTGGCTATCCCCACAGGGTATGTTCATGGGGGCAGGGAGGCAGAATGTTGGTTGTAATCAGAGACAAGTCAAGACAAAAGCATGGTGTTATTTCAGTGGTGTGGATTTCCAACTACTGAATGTGCAAGTTAAATGTTTGGTTCAAGGAAGACTGAGGTTAACTTGAAGGAGAATCCAATATGATCAGGATTTTACACACTAATTATATGTCAAGCCCCTTTTTATTAATAAAAAAAACTAATAAAACCTGAACATTTATGTTTTTCATATTTTCCCACATTTAAAGAAGTAATTTTGAATTTATTTGAGTTAGATTGCGTCCTTATGCTTTTAGGTCCCCCCGATGTGTCTGTGACTGCAACCTGATATCCAACAGTTTAAGATTTGATAGTCATTTCCTATTGGAAGACATGGGCCTGTTAAAGAAAATTTGGGTGATAAAAAGAATGAATCAGCTCATCTAATATAAGACAATTAAAATGTACCCAAGTATTTACAAATATGCTTCAAAACTGCTCTATTGTGGAGAGCTAAAAGCCAACTCCAGCAGAATTGAGCATGTGTGAAACCACACATTTTTGAGAGGGGACATAAAGAGGGTACCTAAAACATCTTTTTTGGTTAACCCTTAACCCACCATGATTTTCAAGGTCTTGTTCCTCTCAGCCAAGCGTATTCAAGCAAAATCATCAAGGTTCTACAAAATTTTGAAAATGCAGAGAAGGGTTGCAGAGGAGTGCAACTATTTAAACTAGAACTTCAATATCACTTGAAACATTTGTCATTTGTCCTGGAGGAGAGAGAGGATTTTAATTTGTCAGGTCTGTTTGAGTCCGTCCCTTTTGGACAACACAAATAATTAAATATGACTGTTTTATTTGTTTGTAGTGACCTCAAAATAAATGGTGTAAATATTAATGATTATATACATTACTTTATGTAAATAAAAATGGCGAATATTTGCCACAAGTAGACTGCAGGAGGGCTTCTATAGAACAGTGAGTGCATAGTGTTTGTGCTTTTCTCAAGAGGATCACATCTCATTGCCAGGAAGGACGATGGATTATGAGAGGGTGCAGACGGAATGCATCGGAAAATCGAATATTGCAGTGATGAGGAAATGGCAGGACTTTGAAACAACATGTAGAATCCTGCAGACAGATTGACGACTTGCAAAAAAGTTCCAGTATTGGTGATGGAAAAATAAAAATAGGACGGAGGGATGAACTGCATGGTCTTGTTCTAACTGACATGCTTGCAGCGTATCCGAATAAAATTCTTCTTTCAAATTCAGTGTGAGCCTTGAAGAAACACCAGATTAACATATTTTATGGGAACTGTTATATTTAATACTTGCAACGCATTGCCTGAATAACTATCATATCAAAATGCCACATAAAGTAATAAAAATGCAATAACGCAGACAGAAACATAATGAATGTGACAATGTACACCCAGATCATGCAAAACATCAGTGCAATGTTTCACACATGTTAGGGGTCAATTAATTGCAATGCTCTCCAGTTGACCCTGAGACACTTTTATTTTTCCTGAATCAGTTCCCAAGGAGTTTCGAAGCAGTTAAGCCATTTGTCCAGAACGGTCTTTCAAGCAGTGTTTGTAAACCCCAGCCCTATTTCTTTAAATGACATGGCTTTATCATGTTGCCAGGAAACACTTAAAAAGATTTTTGACCTTTTGCCATCGTCTTGCCTGCTGCTCTGAGTTGTCTATATTCCTCAAGAATACAAGGAAACAGCAGCGTGAGAATATTTTTGAGAAGGAAGTTTGTTTCCTTATTTGGCTGCTTATGTGTCTTATCCAGTACTACAAATTAGACGCATTCCCAGATGGCCAGTTTAAACTTGAAAGCTTATATGATAACACTTTTGAATTTCTATCCCGCACTAAAGACTCAAAGTTGTCTGTCACAGAACAACATACTCAGACCCTCTCACAGGGTCACTGTGCCGTGGAAAGAAAAACCCTTTGATTCTTAATGTAGCCATGGAAAGGCTTCCTGGCCTGGATAGAAAGAGCAAAAGGGAGTGAAAAAAGGGAGGATCAAATAGGATAGCGTTTTGCTTTGTTCTGTCCTTTCTATCTGTTTAAGGCTCCTGACTGATGTAGCCTGTTGTTTAATCTCAGCTAGATCAACAGCTCTGCCCGCTTTAGTCTGGTCAGGAAGAGAGGCTTTCAGTCCAGATAGTATCGAACCAGGCTCGGATGTCACAGGGCTACCCAGCACATTTCAGTCCCCCAACAGTCAAAAATGTGTTTTGCTTCTTGTTGATACACTTGGATGTCCTTGTTTCACTGTGTGGAATGAGGCCAGGCGGCGGACATATGGTTCCCTGGGAGGGTAAAGGAGAACACCCCTTGGTCTTCTATAATTATCTATAATAATTATAATTTATCCTTTATTAATCCCCATGGGGAAATTCATTCTCTGCAATTAACCCATCACGGATGAACCATGAGCAGTAGGCTGCTGTTGACCAGCGCCGGGGGAGCAATTAGGGGTTCAGTGTCTTGCTCAACAACACTTCGACACACTAGGAGGAGCCGGGAACACCACTGTTATATTATTTAGCATCAGAATTTGAATAATAGCAATAGCACTTTCAGCATTTTGAATTTCTTTTAATTTGTTTGTGTTGCATTCATTCTATTTTTCTTTTATCAATTTTCAAGATAAAGTTTAGTTAATATTGATTTGAATACCTAAATACACAAATACACACACGCATACACACACACACACACACATATATATATATATATATATATATATAAATATATATATGTATTTTTTTTTGGGGGGGGGGGAAATAAATACTGAGATATTCATGTCTTGTTTGCTATCTAATGTCATCCAAATCTCCAAACCTTAATGGAAAAAATAACATGGCATTTCAACATTTTTTTACATTTTTGGAAACGTTTTCAAAGACATGTTCTGTTCCCCATGAGACTGGTTACCAGAATTAAGGTTTCACCCCAATGACTATTGATGACTAACCAGCAAATCCTATTTCTTAAGAAAATTGACTCTCAGAGGCGCTTCAGGAGGAAACATCAAAATGAGTGAGTATATGTTGACACTGTGATCATCATAGCTCGTAACAGGTTCTACCGGTTCCAGCCTTCGATAGAAAACAGTGACAAACAAATGTTGTAATTGGAGCAATTCATTCTTTATTCCACTTACCCAAAACAGAGTTGTGGGGGAAGTGGACCCAGTCCCAGCAGACCATGGGCTCGAGGCAGGGATCTCCCTGGATTGGTCATCAGTGAATCGCAGGGCCACATATCGAGACGTGCAAAGTCCTGTGAAGCAAAAGTGCTAAACTCTGCACCATAGACACCTAGGGTATAAACAGTTATTTTGCAAAGTTTGAATATGTTCAGCAGCTTGGACTCTCAACTTTGTAGGAGAATGCAACTGTAAAATTAAAAACTACTTTTGGTTACATTATAGAATAAGGATGCCAAACAATTTTTGCTGTAACCTCTGTCCAAGTTAAAAATGAAATATGTGGAAAACCAATTAGAGATTGTCAGGCATGATTTATAAACTTTCTTGCAAACCAACTTTAGAGCAAATGTGTTTATTTAACTAAGGATGGAATTTTGCCTGGCCGGCATTGCTCTCAGGCAACCACTTTCTGTATTTAAATTTCTCAGATGTTGTCTATTTGATGTTTAAAGAAGATTCCAAGGAGTGTTATTCTAAATCCCAGCCGAATAGTTAATGAGCGCCGATGGCCTAATATTTGCATTGTCGAACAAAACACTGCTTTATTTCTTTTGCCGACTGTAGTGTGCATGACAAGCAAAGCTCCAAAAGAAATGCATACAGCTTAGGCCAATGGAGGGTGACTTTTTCCTTTTAATATGATGTATAATCATGTTTTAATGTGTTCAGTGGAACACCGTGAATGCTATCATGGCATCAGCAATGCAGAAAATGTCTTGTGAAGCACATAATTAGGACTGCAGCTAACCTCCACATTCATGAAGTACTTTTCCTGAGCGAAACAAGATATTCATGCTTTGGGACAGGCCTTATTAAGTTTTCCACAGCTTCATAAATCACTCTGCATAGAGCTGTGTATGTCAAGCAACGTAATAAGGTTGAGATAATCAATCTCATGGGCTATATCCATTACAACTATTAGCATACATGCAAATATCACAGTAACTCATCACCAATTTTCATTGAAATATCAATCATATGAGATTTATTTTTTTCATTAGCATTATGTTTATCAAGTTCTTTAGTCTTGTCAAAAACAGAGAATAAAGTGAACTGTGCACATAAAACTGAGGGCTGCAAGGAAATCCTCATCATTAGAGCCGAATAAAGTGAAACTTATATCTGTGGCTTCCTGTGCGAGAAGTCAGCTGTGTCTATGGCTCCTTTGATGCCCCCACTACTCTAAAAACTACTCTCGTAACCCATATCCTGTGTCCTCATTTGGGAGCCCAGTGACAGTTTCTCAGATTCCAGACAGTATTGGTTTCCCTTCATCTCACGGTGCAGGCCCAACCACTGGTCTAATTTGCTAATGGATCCCTGTTGGAAGTGTCCGCCTTGACTGGAAGGGAGCTTAATTATTTGCGCTCAAGTAAAGCAACTGAGGCTTGACAGAGGGAATGAATAAATCATTGTTTTGCACTTTGCTCCTAAACACGAGGGGCTGCAGCTTTAATTCTTTTTATTTTCGCTTTGCCTGCTTTACAGAAATGCAAATTCAGCCTGAGAGCAGGGTAACAGCCAACTTAACCAAACTTATTCAAAATAAAAATTAAAAAATCATTGTTTGCAATATTTAGGTACATCACTTCAATTGGTCAACTGGTCCCTTCCTCTTAGGCAATTCAGTGACGTAAGTAGCTAAACACCTGATTGATTTAATTTAACTGAATATTGCCACCATCTGTTTTAAACATAAGTTCAAGGTATACATCCAAACATAGACCACTGCTTTGTAAAAAATTGATTTGGTTTTAATGTCCGCCTTTTAGCTTATCATTTACAAACATAAAAAGGAGAGAAATCAATCACAATATAGACAAAACCAAACGGAAATAACTAAACAGGATTACCATTAAGCCGTATTTGATTTATTATTCTGGCGATACACATTTTGTGCTGTATTTCTGTCTTGTTCAACAAAACATACCGGTATAAATAATATTAAAATAATGAACAAATTGGATTTTAATTTTGTGTGATGTCTATATGGTTGAGTTCATCCAATGTTGAAGGTCATATCATGGAATTTCTTTAAACCATGTGTCCACTAGTTTTCCATTACATGGAGGTAAAACACAATTACCCAGACTTTAAAATAACCTCGGTTCATGTGCCTTCTTGTTTGTGCTTTTTAACTTATTTCTATGACAGCATGAACTTGCAGAGCCTGTTCTTGCTCAGACCCCGTTCACATCAGTCACAAAAATAACACTTCCTTCGGGATATTAGCTATCACTCAGACGAGACAAGGTTACATTTGTTAAGACATGAAATTAGGAGAAGTTGAGAGATCTTTTTGTGTTTTAATTGAAATGCTGACAAGGGAGGTCATGCTGCCATTCACAGGGTTCTTGAGTTTAGTGGTCTTAGCTGGGGTTCAGGTTTACACAGAGATTAAGCTTGCCAAAGCCTCTGGAAGGTAAAGATAAGGAAAGGCAGCACAAAACCAAATTAAGCAGCTTTGCACTTGCCGTGAGACAAAGTTACAAGTAGGCTTTACAGACCTAGATTAAATAGCTATATCCGTCTGGAAGAATTGCTACACAAAAATTCCAAATATTAATTGTGCATTTTGCTTTATGAGGGATTGAATCCTATAGGAATCATCTGAGAAATCCCCTGTCATGATCAGCTGCACCTCAAATAAAATAAGAAGCAAATAAGGGAAGAATGCGTGGACAATGTGAATAATTCAAATTGTTTCCAACAAGCACTTCCACTGTCAAATCTTGATATCAGACCTCTGCCTGCTAACGAATTAAGTGGGACTGATCATTTACATGCAGGCCAAAAAGACCTTGGATCTGATCTGTCCTACAGTACAATGACGTTCCCTGGATATTCACCCTGTAACTTCAAATTATTGCATATACTAGATAGAAAGAAAAAGAGGCATTAAATTGAAAAAACAGCTTCACATATTCAGTGTGGCTGGCATTTCACTCCAGTGTCACTTGTAAATGGTGTTAGTTTCAGTGGACCCCATTTCAAATGCTGCTCTCAGATGAGATTCTTATTAGCTTTTGGTAACCTGAGTCCTCATATACAATACTACCTGTGGCCCCATCCGGAATATGCGAAACTGCCAAACTCTACTAATTGTGTGAGGAATTTTAAAATGCAAAAATAAGCAGTCACTCGCCAAATTTAGAAACATTGTTCTACGTAGCATCAAAGGAATGTGATACGGAGGGACACAGTGAATTTATGTGGATATTTTGTACGCTCCATAACAGAGTAATTATGAAGAGATTGTTCTTAACTTATATTTACTATTTAAGGATCCACCCAAATGTTCACTTTCCATCTCATTAAAATGCTATAATGAAACCAGAGAACCAATTTTGTTTTTCAAAATTGACAATTACCACATATGGAGGACGGACATTTGGATTAAAAAATTTTAAAACTACAAACCAGGCTTGAATCACAATATATTATTTCATTTCAAAAGAAAATAATCAGCAATAATAAAAACAAAAACAAAAAACAACACTTTGCTTTTCAAAACAAGGCAGTATCAAGCACAAATGTGACAAATTTGTGTTAACATGAAAGATTCAAGCAAGTTAATGTACAGCAACGGCCTCAAATCTCAATATAAGTCTTTTTTTTTTGACAAAGAATAAAATGTGCACACACCCATGTGTTTCACATATGCTCCCCATCAACAAATCTCCCATCTGGTGTGAATAGGGTTTGCCTGAGGCCTAAATTATTTGTAAGATAATTGCTTTGGTTTTCAGTCAAGCATATCTGCTTAAATGTGCAACTAATCTCTGGTGTGTAAGATGGCATTTTTTGGATTCTTCTATTCGCTGAGTTAACTTTAGCTTCAGTCAAAACATCTCAGGAAATATTAAAGACAAGACCTTTCATGGACACTGGTGCTCAGGATTTGGCATGGTAGCAAATTGTACTGGCATTAACTCTTCAATGAATTACAAAAGTTTAGCCTCTTTCGTCACACAGCATGAAATTACCAATTTTCCAAATGGCTGCTAAATCCTAATCTACTCCTTAACTTAGATCATTTGATCTGAGTTGAACCTGAAAACTTCAGCTACTACTTTTCTTTACCACGCCATTAATTTTCAGCTTTTTACAGAACCAGTCAAAAAAAATACAAAGGTATTGGTATGGAATAAGAATAAGAAATTCCAAGTATAACCAATAATTCAATAATAAATAAAATAAAATGCAAACTTGAGCAGGATTTATTGTTAAAACAACCTGCTTCATTACATTAAGACATAAAAATAAGACCTATAGGTTTTGGAGTGACATTAAGTAGCAATGGAAGATAAGGACATTGGTTTGAAAATAAAAATTGCAAGTTAATTTGTTGACGTTTCTGTCTCTTTATAAAAATGTCAAAAACCCAAACATAAAATGACAGTTGCCTTATTTTATTTATTTATTTTTTAAAAAAAATCACAGATTCTTAAATATATCAGGCTTTGTAGGCAGGGCATTTATCTTATTATCCAAAGCAGTAGTATTCATCTGATTCCACCCTGAGTTTCAGGGGCGATTTGCTAAAAGCCTCGCCATCAATGACTGTTTTATCCATCAAGCAGTCCAGGTCTGTTGGTGAAGGGTCATTTGGTAGATCCTCAGCCAGAGTATCCAGATAACTACCAACAGACAGACCATCGAGTCCATCACTATTAACGTCATTCAAGCTGTTGAAGCTCCCTCCCAGTGACGCACCATCCTGGCTGTCTGACAGGCTATACAAACTGCCACTCATGCTCCCCTCTTGGCTGGCCACACCTCCTTTGTCTTCGATCATCCAGCGAATGGATTCAATGCCCTCGTTGATTGACATCAGCTGTTGCATCAGCTTCACATCAATGGCTCGCAAGTGTGCCTGTATGTGTGGAAATAAAGACTAGAGTCAGATTGTCATAATTGGACTATGCAGATGTTTTAATATGTATAGTCATCCCCAAGCATTGGCAACTAATGAGCTGAACATCTCATATCCTCAAAAAGTATTGTTAACTACTACTAGCTACTGCTTTTTACAAATACTGAATTAGATAGAATTTCCTGAGGTTTACCATCACCATTAGGAGGTCCTGTAATCAGCACACTTGAGGAAATCTCGATGTCAGACTATGAGATAACGGAGCTTTGCTAATTGACTAAGCTGAGAGTGATCTTTAATGGAGGGAAAGAAGACAAGAGTCTGTTCTTTAAATGCAGCTACCGATACAAGAATAAGATACCTTGGATTGAACTCTTCTTGGAAATGCAGACGGTAGTGACACACCTCTAACTTAAACAAAGGCGTATCGTTATTTACAACTTTTATTGCACTTAAAGTTCAGAAACCACAGCTCCGATAGTACCACAAGACCCACGCCAGACTTTAAAGCTATGACAACTATATACAAACAGGAAATACTTCATGCAGAACATTTTAAATTTACTGTTTATTTACTACTGTCGAAACTCCTTTCTCCAATGGGAGTCGATATAATTAAAAGCAGAGGAAGAGCTACTTAATTGAGCTTACTGTGACTTTCTTTCTCTCTCAACAACTGTGAGCATTGTGTCTGACCATGGCCAGAACAATCTGTGCTATTTTGTTTAGACTGTCTTGTGAACAAAGACTAAACTGCTGCTGTCACAGACCTAGTCACTCTGCTCAGAAGCAGAGCCAGGAAATGCCCTGGATTTTGAGTAATACGCCTGCTTAGTACAGTATGGCCATTGATTTAAGCGTGTGCTACAACAGTTGTGCCATTAATTGAGAATGGAAGTGGGTAGCCTATAGAGTCATTCCAATGGATTCCCTTGTGTCAGAATTAAAAATGGTAAAGGGAGAGTTGTAACAGCCTGTCACTTAATGCTCTGGGGCAGACGTCCACAAACAATACTGGTACACTATTCCAGACAAGCTGCCTTGATGAACCAGCCTTTCTTTAGTCTACAGTTTGCAGACAGTTTTCTGTTAACCTCACACTGCATTTTTTTTTTCTTCCCCAGGGAGATAACTAAACTGATGGCAAACAGACAGTCATAATGCAATTTAATCCTGAACTTTTGTTATGTTAAAAAGCTTGCCTCAGCAGATCAACAATATGAAATTAGTTTAATGATTAAATAATTATTCTGCCCGATTTTCTCTACAATGGGGAAATTGCAGTGAAACTGAAGGAACGTATTTATTATATGAGGCAAACAAGGAGCCATTCTCAACCACTGAATGCAGACAGGCAGCAGACTCTGAAATAATGTTCATCCCAAACCTGCTGTGCACTAAAACAGAGCAGTCTGATTGGATTAGTGATTAAGCTGTGAAGGGAGCCAAACAAACAGGAGAAGCCCAGGATAGCCTGAAAATGAAATAAGTCTCAAAAAAGCATTCATACTCATTATTCAAAATCAAGTATGTCCGATATGTCAGCATTGGGGGCATAGTCAGTGATTCAACACTTAGGTGGTGTGCAGAAGACAAAAGTTGCCTGATGATGGTACATTTTGACAAAAGTGGTCACATTTGCTGTGTCACATCAAGACTAAAGCCTATCAGCAGTAAGCCTGTGATGAGGGGCCAGTCAGCAGCAGCAGCAGCCACTACTAGTCCACAAAACCCGGTCAACTTGACCATCTGCTCAGGAAACCCAATGCCCTTTCTGACCTCACTTGAAAGAACGCGGGATTCGTCATTGCGTACGACATCTCACCTCAGAAGGCTTGTATTTTGTTTAAAATGTACTATTAAACTGAAAAGGGGATTTAATGGTGCAGATTTGCCCGAGCACAGGGTCTCGCCCCTTTGGGTAGGGGGGCACTGTGGGTGCACGGTGCAGGTGTGAATAGCCCTGAGTCTCAATGTAAGACAAAGGCTCTCCCATCACTTCACTTCACTGCCACATGTTGCTTCATTCCCCCTGGGATTCAGCCTTCCAAGGCCATAAATGCAGAGGTTGAAAAAGCCTGCATATGCCACGATAACAGCCGTTTTAAAACCACTCTGCTTTTAATACGACTGGGAGATACATTTTCGCCTGATAAATTCGTACCAAAGAAATTACCGGTGGAAACGGGATAAAAGTTTACTTTTCTTACATTTAATTTTCCATAATTAGGCTTCTTGAAACTCACCATTTCTTGTTTGAGGAACAGCAATTTGCTCTCCAGTCGTTTCAAATCGGCGGAGCTAGCCGGTAGTCGGCCGTTGGTTGCGCTCTTCTCCAGAACTTTACCCCCGACGAGAGAACGGATGAGACTCTCTGGAACTTTCCGACCCAACTTCGTTTCAATATCCTTCAACTCGGGGAGAACGCTGCCGTCCTCGTCCATGACGGAAAGTCACGGAGTTGTTGTTGGTGGTGGTGGTGGTGTGAGGTGGGAGACACGATGGACTCACGCTGTGTTTGGAAGCTGGTGAACTTCCAGCGTCGGCTAGTGACGCGGCGAAGTGGCGACTGATTCCGAACACTAACCCGAGTCAAGGAGCCGCAAGCCCGCGTGCGACCGCACCACTTCCGCCCCACTCGGTCACAGCGTGGGTCTTCCGAGCCACGGACCCACGGCGCACACCCCACGGACGGTAACCTCCGCGACTAGCAGCGTGACACTTCAGTGTTGACGCGCTCCCGTTAACGCCCTCCCATAACCTCGGAAACCAGACACCGGACAGGTGAAGTCACGCCGCAAAGTCACGTGTTGTCCAGTGAATAAACACGTCTTGCAAGTTGCTTAGTCGAATAATCCACTTGGGAGACAAAACCTTTTTAATCATTTGAATAATTTATATGTCCACCCGGATCCAACACAATTTTAAAACCAGTATAAAAGTAATAAAACGAGTGTGTTCACCACCATTTTAGAGAAATGTGTGTTTTTCTTCTTCGATCGTAAGGTTGAAAGTCTCATATGAAAAGTAACGCATCAGTGAGACTGACATCAGGGCCCGTTGACTGGTCTCTAAAACACAACTTTTCTTTCCATTGTTTTCATTCTTGCAATCCATTTTCCAGATCGTCTCGTCCATTTGTCTAAATCAATCAACCTGAAGCCTGTCGGCTTTCAGTCTTTCAGTTTCTGACGTTAAACGATTGCGTCCCCTTGTGGCCGTAGTGTGTCCTCTACACGAGTCTGAAATTCCAGCAATGAAAGTCTCAGCACAAACGACGGAGGTTACGGGTGATGGGACTTTTAAATCACGTTAATGTCACTTTGACGCTATTTTTTTATTTATCTAAGTATACAAGATTTAGCACTTTCTGAATCTCTAAGAGTCTACATTCTTTCCAGTTCAAGTGAATCATCAAACAATAAACTTCATACATTTCTTCGCACTTAACTAATTCGCCTTGAATTATTGGATTTGGGGAAGGGGTTGATAATAATTGTCACCAATTATAGCATTTTATATATATATATATATATATATATATATATATATATATATATATATATATATATTGTTTTTAAACGGAATACTGGAGTGGATAGAGGCAGGTTTTTTTCCGTATCGTAGCATGAAACAAATATTTGTTAATCTGTTCGAATCTGTTCCACAGACACGAGAGGGATTTTATTTAGCTGCATTTTGCAACTTTACCACGAGATGTCGCTGAATCTGTATTTGAAAAGCTTCTGCAAAATCAGATTTCAGCAGAACTCAATAGTATCGCTTTTGCACCAACAGTCTTGTATTTCTTCTTTATAATCTTCTTTTTTAAAAGGGGTTTTAAAACTCTATATAACGGGTATGTGCTGCATGTTTTCTTTTCCTTGACAATTAATAGATATTAAATATTGCTTTTTTGTAAAAGTACAGTGTTTAAGGATTTGTAAACAAATCATGATATAAACCAGATTTTCGATAACGGCTATTAATGTAACCCAAGTGTTAGTTTTCTAGCACCTTGTAGTATCCAGTGATCTATGCATGATCTCTAATGTAATAGATTCAATTTTTAAAAACTGCTGTATCACTAAAGTGAGGTTGACAACTGAACCATAATCCTAGACAACAGATTGGCTTTTTTCATCATCGTACCGCTGGTACTGATCCCCGAGAAGAGGCTGGTGACCCTCCATTTTGTGAGACCTGGCACGCACAGCGCATGTGGTGACAACAAAAATGACAGCAACAACCATAAGGGCAGCAACAATAGCCATGGTGATGATTTCAGTCATGGTAAAAGCTTGACCTAGGAAGACAAATAATAGAATTTATTAATTCAACATTAAATGCTGTATTTATAATGTTACAAAACTCGAAGTAATTCAAAATATAATAATACCTGGCCATACAGCTTCATAAGAGTAGCCAAGATTTTCAGGGGCAGTCACAAACATCTCTGCATTAGTGACTGGGGGCCAGAAAGGCACCATGTTGTAGCGCCTATTGTGACCAATAGGAGCATTTTCATCTGGATACACAGCTGAATCTGTACACAAAATTCAAAATGTTAGACTTCCTACGGAGGCATCATTTGAGGTTTGTGAAATTGTTAATAAAGTTTTTTTTTCCCCCTACAATTTAAAACTTTAAACCATTGTAATTGAACTTAATCATTTAACCATTGTAAACTGTACACACACACACACACACACACACACACGTGCGCACACACACACACACACACACATACATATATACACTATATATATAGTCATCAATTTTATAAAAGCGACAATTTTTCCTGAGACATGGAGCAGTCAAAATGTTGAGCTGTCAAAGCAGTCAAATCTTGAGCTATTCTATACCTCCACTGTGAAAAAAAAGAACCTATCCTTGAACTTGAAAATGTACATCATTACTTTCTACATTGTATTAAGCAGTGAATATTTTTGGTTTTGAATTTAATTAAAATTATGTTTTCAAAGGATCCAGCAAGTGAAGTTGTGATGTCTTGTTATCTTTGACAGGTGATTATACTATACATACATTTCAACCAAATATAAATTGACAGGTAATGGGCCCAGAAAAGCTCATTATGCTGATAACTGATGCTCTGCTGAACAAATCACATTTTTTTCACTAGGATTATTTGGCAGAACACCTGGACTGTGCCTCCTCAACCACTCGTCAAATATGGCGTCGGTGTAAGTGTGGAGCAGGACGAAGATGGGGTCGTTGGGTGAGAGATGGGTCTGTCCTCCAGTTCCATTCAGGAAGAGATGAGCCAGGTTGTGGAGACTCCTCACCACTGGGTCATAGTTTCCCTGGGGGGCACTATAACCTGATGTTACAGCACAGACCACCATGAGCCAAAAAAGCCAATGACAAAATGTGGACACGTCTACAAAATGATCCCCAAATTAAAGGCTACATTCGACCAAATGACCAGAAAGATGTACTTACCTTCGATGGTGTTTCTGAAACTCTGCGAGGAGGTGGAGTAGTAGGGTGGTGTGTCAAAAGTGTTCACCTGCAGACAATCTGCCACATCCTGAGGTTCTGGGAGCCGTTGCACCATTGGCCTGTTGACATTTCCTGCCGGATTCCTCCTAATAGGAGAGGTCTCTGTGCCTGGGATGAGAATAAACAATCTTTGTAAATACATCTCACAAGGGATCATTCTGGCGTTGGTAAGCAATGCACTTACTGTTGCAAATGGTTCCCTGCGTGTCATAATCTTCTACATTCTCACAGATGACCCTCCACTGAGAGAAGATGGAGTTGGCGCTCAGGGAGTTCATATCGAAAGAGCTCCTCGCCCCCATCAGGTCATCAGTGCAGATGTCACATGTGCTTCCACCAATGGCAAAGTTCCAGTAGGGCAGAGCGAAGGAGGCGTCCTGCAGCATGTCCTGGGGGGGTCATGAGGTGGAATGAGAACAGCTGTCTTCGGACATGCAAGGATTTAAAATTTAACCTGCAACACTTGTGAATATGAGTTTCTGTAAAAGCAGTCACTGATAAATTACTTTTCTGCTATGAACGCTCAAAAGTCATTATTCAAATAATATCAAGTGAGGCTGGTGAGGAAGAGAGGACCTGTGGGGCTGTAGACTTCCACAACCACACTTCCAAGGAAATGAATATGTAACCTCAGGCTACAGCGTTTGTGGTTTCCTTGTGCTTTGCTAAAGAGTGTTTTTGTTCGAATCTCAGCCCATAATAAGCTTAAAATTTACATTCTTCTCGCTCTTTGAGGGATGAAATACCGTTGCACGTTTCTTCGCCAATTATTTTGGGGAAACACTCATTACGCAAAGTAAACAGACACCAGCTGAGTTGAGGAAGAATATTAGTCGACAATTTATTGGTACTTTAAAACTGACTATTCGCCTCGGGATATGAAACATCGGGGCACTGGTTAAAGTGTGTTTTCTTACCTGCATATCCCGTTCCAGCTGCAGGAGGTGGTACCGGTGCCAAGTGACGAAACCAGGCCCCTCATGCGAGAAATCCACCCCGCCGAAACTCGGCTGCCCGGCACCCAGGAAGGTCTTGCTAACTGAGTAGTAGTGCGTCCAGACGAAGTAGTTGTAAATTGTGATGTTTTCGAACTGCATGGTATTCCCGTCGGGGCCGAAGATCTCCGGAAAGCGTCGGACGGCGATCACCAGTTCCGGATGTACTGTGCGCTTTGCCAGATCCAGCGCGTTCACGAAGGCGCGCTTCTCCTCCGCACTGAGCAGCATCACGTTCCTCCTTACTGGACGGATCGGCGGGGAAGAAATGGATTAGCACGATGTTTCATGAGGGAACTGGAATCTGGCTGTTCGGGATGGAGAAAATCGCAGAGAAGACCTGCGCCAGAGGACCAGTTCCGCAGGTGTCACGGGTTTCTGATGCGATCTTTTAAAATGGGTGAATAAATTTCAGACCCCTTGAAATGGGCCCAAAATGTAGAAAATTCTAAACGGATTAGCTCCCAACGATTTCCTACGTATGTAATAATAATAATAATAATAATAATAATAATAATAATAATAATGATAACAGCAACAACAACAACAATTATGATAATAACAATAATAACAATAATAACAGCAATAATGATTATGACAACAATAACAGCAATAATAATAATAACAATAAGCAATAATAATAATAATCATAATAATAATAATCATAATAATTAAAGAAAATCTGAACCTACCAACAGATATCCGCTGGTCACAGTTGACCCCGCTCCACCCGTGTCTGCAGCGCCCGCAGTTATAACCACTGAAGTTTCCGTTGCATTGGCATGTTCTGTTGAAGAAACGCACAGGCCATCTTTCTCGGTCATCCCGCCCGTCGTGTGGGTACTGCGGGCCATGAGGTCGCGGGTCCACCGCGATGGACACACACTGCCCGCGCCCGGTGTTTACCCCACACGGGTCGTTGCTCAGACCGAAGGGTGACGGGCAGCATTGTCCGCTCCGGAGGCCCTCGGGCGTTACGCACTCTCTGGGGAACTGGGCACTTATGACCGCAGCACCCATTAGTGCCAAAAAGCAACTCCGCAACATCTTGGGTGCAGATTTTACACAAAGCAGATCCATTTAGTTATTTGCACGTAAATGCACTGTAAAAAAAACCCTGACTCCTTAGTGCATCACTTCTACACAGCGAGGATCAACTTATCGTCTGAATGAGTGTGCTAGACTTTCCCCTCCCACGGACCAAGGCCCCTGCATCTGCCCCCCCACAAACTGGGGAACTGACCTTAAATACCGGATTAGCGCATGACTGCCCAGATTTTCTGACTTCCACGTGATTCCATCACATAGGCCTAACATCATATTACCTACTGAGAAATGAGAAAAAGTAAGCAGTGTGATCCAGTCATGCACACCATTATCTTCTAAAAGCCCACTGGACTGTTATTTTGTGCTTAGAAAAAGGAAGATAGGAAAAAAAAAACAGCGACAACATTTAATCAATTGCAGAAATAAAGGTTCAGCTAAAAGCACAACTTTGAATGAATGAATAGGTCTGGCTGAAGAAAACTACATGGAGGCAAGCAGATAACCTAAATTCAACATTTAGAAAATAGTTAATTAAAAGCACTCTTTGAAACTTCGCTCTGAGCCAGAAGAAGTGGGACAATGTGTTTTTATCCATAACATTGATTATAATTAAGAGTACTGTGATAGAATTAATTTAACACGGAGTAGTGGCCTTTTACAAACAGCCTATGGGGCACAGTAGGAATTATCAACTTTGAATCACCAAGATGTGCTGTCTTGGGGTTGTTATATACGGAAACATTTTCTTGCTCAATAAATTGTCAGACTCGAACCATGAAATCCTGAAAAAGCCCACAGGGATTGGAGCTTTTGCTATTCCACGTGCAATAAATATTGATTGGTGTAGTAAAACATTACATGCTTGAACGTCTTCACTATTTTAACATCCTTTTTGGGGCACTCAAATGTTTTTGCTTCACTTGCTGGAATGTACGAGTTTTCACATTCCTCGATAACAATATAAATCACATGATTTAAACATGACTTTGTTATTGCAGTGATTCTGGCCTGGTTCAATATTCAGACAAATATGTGATTTGCCAATGCTGTGCCCCCAAAACTTGCACATGTCATCATTAATAATAATATTTTTGTTCTCTAAACTAATACTCTAAACCAATAGCCAATTTAAACCAATTTACCAGATCATTTTTGAGGGCTATCTATTTTTTCATACTCAGGGTGAGACTTTTCTCAGATCAGTGACACAGTTAACAATATAAAAGAAGGATTTCATGTGATACAATTAGAAAATTCAAGATTGAAGATAACATGAACTGTTAAATTTAACAATGTCAAAAAGTTTGCAAATTAAATATCTGAAATCTGTTTTAGGTTACTTAACATTCACTTTATGGTTTTAAGCATATGCTTGAAGGTGATCATGACAAATATGATGAATCTGAATGTAATTGTATTGTGAGGATGCTGCAAGCTTTATGAGCTGGATTTACACTGAAATGTGTAATACGCCATATTGTTTAGTTTTATCAAACTGTCATCAGCCTTGACGGGCAATATGCAGCAGCATTTTAATATTTTTTAGAGACAGTTCAGCCACCTGTTCTGCTGATTAAAATGAATAATAATGATGTTAATTATAGCAAAGCACCAGTAGTCAACAAAAAGGAAATAAGAACAATAGCATCCCAGAGCAATTTCAGATGGCAATGTTTTTCAATAAAAGTGCTAGTTTTTGCACCAATTTTCACATACGTCTGGTTGATATATTCTCATTGTGAGTGCCTATTAGTGCAGGTATCTGTGTACAGGATGCTAGAGATGAGAGAGTTCACCACGAGTCTTAACATCATGGTGCAACTCGTGATGGATGCTATCACAGAGTCTGCAGGCAAAACCATCACACAGTGGCTACATTGTACAGATTTCAAAAGAAAAAAACTGTTCTGTGTGGATGGCATGTTAATGTCTGTTAAATTTTCTGTACCTGCCATCTTACTAAAAATGTATGGATATAAATACAGGTAAAAAAGAAATTGAAAATGATGCTTTTAAAAAAGTACAATTTTTTTACTTCAGTAAAGGCTGGCTGCTAATTTGCATCACTAGGAACTACCGAAGAAATTAAAGTCTTTTTGAATAGACAGTGATGGTTTTAATACATTCAGATTGGTTAATTCTGAATTCTGTGACACATATCATAATTAGTACTTATTGTATGTCATGCTATTTTGACAACTGATATTTTTCCCCCGCCTCTACCTTTTTTCTACCTGTGGGACAATAACTTGTATTATCTCCCAACTAGCCCTCCAGCATGTGTGCTGATTTGTCACACAGTTCTGTACGCATGAGGGGCGGGGCATTGCTGGGCCAGGGCATTTATGTCACAGCAACAATGACAAAAATGCACTTCTGCAGATTATAAAACAGACTGGCTGCTGTTTAACACAGAAGTTCGAGCAATAGCCTGAAGAACCGAGGGATACGATCATCCAGGCATGTTCTTTCTCAAAACTTCCTTACATTTTCACAATCTTTCAATGCAAAATATTAATCTGGTTTGCCAGATGAGGCTCACTATATTGAAGTTGAGAGTCTGCAGCTGATGCTAGGATATAATAACTAGGCCATGTTGCCTATATTTGTTTTGCTCATGGGAATTAAAACCTACTAATTAGCATCAAGATCTCTCCATGGAGGAGAGACAAAAATCAAGGTGTGGTTATTAGCTTTAAATAACCAGATGTACTTTCACTACAAAGACCTGGAACTTTAGAAAACAGTGAAATCACCTTAAAGTAATGGATAACAATATCTGGAATATTAGATAAGTAACATTGAAGACTGGACAATGATAGTATTTATTTTCATTGTGTTTTCTTTAACAATGAGTTAAATTCTGCTTCACATAACAACATTCATCATTGTATTTTCCTTCTATCTATTACACACATACACACACACACACACACACACACACACACACACACACACACACACACACACACACACACACTCACTTTTGGAGACCTTTAGGGAAGGCAATTTCTGCCAATGTGATCTCACACACTGAAAGCAAAGATTCTTAAACTAGTCACATGTGTTTCACGTTGGTTATCATAATTCCAGCCTGGACGTATCGTTTCATAATTAGGCCGCGACAGTGAGGATTACACAAAGCTAGCACTAAGCCCATTCTCATGAAGTACATTTGAAAATACAGCCACATTCTTTATGTATGAGCAGCTCCCATGTTCTCCCTGAAAGAGAAGGACTATGAGCAGGTCAAGGTTGTTATGAACATTTAAAAATCATTTGACTTTAACCATTTTTCTTCATTTAGAAGAAAAAAAATATCATAAGGCAAGGTAATATATGTCATCATTGATTATTCTGACCTTACCATTTTATTCTGCCCCTCAATGAAATTTATTTGATCGATCATTGACTTGCATGTGATGTTTCATAATTTAAAGTACTATTGACCTGGAATTGAACTGTATTGTTTTCATTTTCATACTTCACAGCAGTAGAGTTATGCAGTTATTGCTTTCGATGAAGTCTGTAAAAAATCTTAAATGTTTACCATTTCTCTGACAAACATCCTACTTTGCAACATAAATGTGTGCAATAACTGTACAATAATATGGTGTGTACATGCAAATCTATGGAAGTAACAAACTGGTTCACTAAAGCTGAGACATAATCAGAGAATGCCTTATTTCGCTAAAAGATAGATATTTGATTTTCTTCACTTGACTTATAATCTTAATGGGTTATAATTAACATATCATCAATGTTTTTGTTGTTGGCTCACAAGATAATATCATGTGGAATAAAAATAACGAGTTCCTGATTAGAATTATTTTGTGTGGACAAATTATCTTTAGGTTTTTGCAAGATAACTTGTGCACACAGGGTTATCAACTTGTTCAATATATTGTCTCACATGCGCTAAAAATACGCGTGTCAAGCTTTTTGAGGTCTAAATTTGTCTTATCTTTATTCATAGTTTATTAACATATTGTACTGCATCAACAAAAACTAAAAAAGTCAGACAAATTAATGTAGATTAGCAAGAATGCTCTATTTTTAAGTAAACATTGAGACATCTACATTTCTGCTGCGAATATATATGTACATGTCTCATCCAATGGTCCCGTGACAACTGCTCAGCCGACCTCTCTTTCATCCTTTTGTTCCCCCGCTACCATTCTGTGTGTGCTTTCGTCTGTGCATGTGTGTGAATAAACCTTGGGCAGGATAGGGGATCATGTGAGAAGATGTGACTAGAGCTTATTGGTAATCCTTGCCTTTGGTAAAAATGGCACAGTGGGAGTCATTAGGAGGGAGTGATACAAGCAGTTCATATGACTGTCTGCACCCCCTCCTCTCTTTCCTCTCCTCGAAGAAAGTACTTAGATCCACATGTCACTCTCTTTTACTTTATCATTACCGTCTGTCTTTGTTTCACAAGTTTCCTCACAATTGATTATTTGGTGTAAATTATTCCTTTGTGAAAAATATGTTTCACAATTTGAGGACAATTTGAGCAAACAGCAGCAAAGTGAGACAGTATTTTTAAATACCCAAGTCGTTATCTTTTATCCAGAGGTAGTCAAGGAAATTATATCCTTTCTAATACTTGTTCAGAAATTTGGGAAATATCAAGAGAATTAAGAGTATCTTGTTTGAAGTAATGCAGTTTTATGTTGTCATACTTTTGACAGCACAGTAGCTGGTTCATTAGAATTAAACAACCATCATTTTAAACATTAGAAACAAAGTTGACATATAATTACAAATACGTTATGATATTTTGAAACTTCTGGTATCCTAATGCCAAAAGCTCAGTGCAGCCTCGGATTGGCATGGGCCAGTGTCTCCTATGCTGGTCCCAAGCCTGGATTAACGCAGAAGGTTACGTCAGGAAGGGCATCCGGCATAAAACTTTTGCCAAAAACAAACATGTGAATCAAACCTAAAAATCAGATCATACCGGATCTTTCGAGGCCCGGGTTAACCACGACCGCCATTGGTACCGATGAACCACAGGATACCATTGGAAACTGGGCTACTGTAGGTCAAAAAAAGGAAAGGAGGAAGGCGGGTTCAGAATCAGAGAGAGAAGAGGAAAGGCAAGAGTTTTGGACTGAGGGTAGGGACTTTGAATATCAGGGCTATAACAGGAAAAGGTAGAGAGTTGGTTGACATGATGCAGAGAAGGAAGGTGGATATACTGTGTGTCCAGGAGACCAGGTGGAAAGGTAGTAAAGCTAGAAGCGTAGGAGCAGGCTTTAGGTTGTACTACCATGGTACTGACAGAAAGAGAAATGGAGTAGGGATTATCTTGAAGGAGATTTTGTTATGAATGTTCTGGAGGTGAAAAGAATGTCAGATAGACTTATGAGTCTGAAACTGGAAATTGAAGGTGTGATGCTCAATGTTGTTAGCGGCCAGGCCCTGCAGGTAGGATGTGACTTTGAGGAGAAGGAGAAGTTCTGGAATTAACTAGATGAAGGGATGCAAAATATCCCCATAGATGAGAGAGTGGTAATTGGTGCAGACTTCAATGGGCTCAATGTTGGTGCAGGCAATCGAGGGGATGAAGAAGTGATGGGCAGATCTGGTATTCAGGATAGGAACGCAGAGGGACAGATGGTGGTAGACTTTGCAAAAAGGATGGAAATGGCTGTAGTGAACACTTTTTTTTCCAGAAAAGACAGGAACACAGGGTAACTTATAAGAGCAAATGTAGGAGCATGCAGGTGGACTACATCTTGTACAGCCAGGTTACCTGAATGAGATCAGTGACTGCAAAGCAGTTGTAGGTGAGAAAGCGTCCGGAAAGAAGAAGTGGGACAATGAGAGGACTGCAGAGAGCAGACAGGATCAGAGGGAGATACAGCGTAAGGTAAGAGAAACAGCGTAGGGTAAATGATAGAGATAGCAAAGACAAAACAAAGGGCGTAGGATGACTTGTATGCTCGGTTGGACAGTAAAGAGGGAGAGAATTATCTATTCAAGTTAGCATGACAGATAGATAAAGATGGAGAGGATGTACAACAGGTCTGGGTGATTAAGGATAGAGAGGGAAATGTATTGACAGATGCTAGAAGAGTGATGGGAAGATGGAAAGAGTACTTTGAAGAGCTGATGAATGTGGACAATGAAAGAGAGGCAAGGGTAGAAGAGGTGACTATTGTAGACCACAAAGTAGTAGAGATTAGTAAAGGTGAAGTGAGGAAGGCATTGAAAAGGATGAAGAGTGGAAAGGCAGTTAGTTCTGATGATATACTAGTGGAGGTGTGGAAGTGCCAAGGAGATGCAACAGTAGTTTTAGACTAGGATCTTAGAGAATGAGAAGATGACTGAAGAATGGAGATGAAGTGTGATGGTGCCTGTTTTTAAGAATAAGGGGGATGTGCGGAATTGTTGCAACTATAGAGGGATAAAGCTGATGAGCCATACAATGAAGTTATGGGAAAGAGTAGTGGAAACTAGACTGAGAGCAGAAGTAGGCATTTGTGAACAGCAGTATGGTGTTGTGTTCTTTGAAAATGCGAATAGAGAAGTTCAGAGAAGGCCAGAGGGAGCTGCATTGTGTTTTTGTAGACCTAGAAAAAGCATATAACAGGGTGCCAAGAAAGGAACTCTGGTATTGTATGAGGATATCTGGAGTGGCAGAGAAGTATGTTAGACTGGTGCAGGACATGTATGCTAGCTATGAGACAGTGGTGCGGTATGCTGTAGGGGTAACAGAGAAGTTCAAGGTGGAGGAGGGACTCCATCAGGGATCAGTTCCGAGTCCCTTCTTGTTTGGTGATGGACAGGATGACGGATGAGGTTAGAGAAGAATCTCCATGGACCATCATGTTTGCAGGTGACATTGTGATCTGTTGTGAGAGCAGAGAACAGGTTGAGGAAAATCTAGAGAGGTGGCAGTATGCTCTGGACAGGAAAGGAGTGAAGGTTAGTCGCAGCGAGACAGAATATATGTGTGTGTGAATGAGAGGAACCTGAGTGGAACGGTGAGGCTACCGGGAGTGGCGATCAGGAGGTTGGAGGATTTCAGGTACTTGGGATCAACAGTTCAGAGCAGCAGAGAATGTGGAAAAGAGGTCAAGAGACGGGTTCAAGCAGGTTGGAATAGATGGAGAAAAGTGTTAGGGGTATTATGCAATAGAAGACTATTAGCCAGAATGAAAAGAAAGGTGTACAAGACAGTGGTGAGACCAGCGATGCTGTATGGCCCAGAGACAGTTACAATGACCAAAAGACAGGAGGCAGAGCTAGAGGTCGTAGAGATGAAGATGCTAAGGTTCTCTTTGGGAGTGACAAGGATGGATAGGATCAGGAATGAGTCTATCAGAAGAACAGCACATGTTAGATGTTTCGGAGAGAAGGTCAGAGAAGCGAGACTGAAATGGTTCGGTCATGTACAGAGGAGGGATAGTGAATATATTGGTAGACGGATGCTTGAATTAGAGCTGCCAGGCAGGAGGTCTCAACAAAGACCAAGGAGTAGATTTATCGACATGGTGAGAGGGGATATGAAAGTAGTTGGTGTGAGAGAGGAGGCTATAGAGAATAGGGTTATATGGAGGAGGTTGATTCACTGTAGTGACCCCTGAAGGGAAAAGCTGAAAGGAGAAGAAGAAGAAGAAGAAGAAGAAGAAGAAGAAGAAGAAGAAGAAGAAGAAGATAGACAAGACAGAAGCTCACTTTTTTTTCATTGTGAAACATCTCAAACATGGACGGCAACAGCAGTCCAGTCAAGCCCATTTGTTTTTTCTCTGAAGACTTGGACAATATTCCATCCACAGTCTTATAGTGGCTGACTTCTAATAGATAGGGAGAACTGTTTTACAGGTTGTCCAGCAACCGCTGTCTGTGTTGTACTGTGCTGCGCGCGCGCACACACACATGCACACGCACACGCACACACGCACACACGCACACACACACACACACACACACACACACACACACACACACACACACACACACACACAACTCGCAGGTAAAATTGAAGCTGTTTGTTCTTGATGGCTGGTGTTAATGGGTGAGATTGACATGCTGTGTAAAACCATTGAATTTCTGATGTTAAAGTAAAAAAATGAACATGAATATTTCGCTTCCCAAGGGAAGCACAAGGAGCAGAAGCTGGATCCTGCAATGCTGCCTGCTTATAGAATGAAGCTAGCTCATGACTAAAGCCCTGAGGGTGTGGGAGTGGAGGAACCTGTGTGTGAATGTGGGCATGTATATGTGTAGGTGTTCAAGTATTTTGGATTCTTAACACCTTGCATTCTGCCTACTCTTAGAACATTGGCTGCTTTTGTTAATTGCATCCATATTCAATTTTATTAGAAAGTCAGATGGGATATATATGTGAATCTGAATGTGAAGGTTGATTTACAATGCTGACTTTCCTGTGTAGCTTTTGAGAGTTTTTCATATATAAGCCTAGCCCTTACCTGTTATTCATGCTTTTCCTTTTCGTGTTACACTATGATGAATTTGAATAAAAAACACTTTTAAATTTCATGCGATTTGATGATACGATGGTTTTTAACAAAATGTAATACTTGAATGTATTGTTTGTCTTTAGTGTGGCTCTCAGGAAGGATACTTGAAAAAATGACTTGTGATTGTTGACAAATTAATAATTACGACACATAAACATATGGAACTTCTGTATGAACTCAAATTACCAATATTCTGCTATATCGAGCCACCAAAGGTCTGCCCCATTCCTTTTTATTTTTCAGACTAATTCAGGGGTCACTATGGGATGAAAACTTGACCTTTTATTTGAACTCACAAAATCAGATTTCATACTTCATACATCTGCATGCAACACAGAATACGACCTATATCTGTTGCAGGAATGCAGTGATTGAAATGCTTTAAAATCATGAAGACATTGTGTTGAATACAACAAAGAAAGCAGCAGAATTACAACTTAACCAGGCCCGATCTCATTTTTAATAACAATTTAACTTTACAACCAGTAGAGGGCAATGACATTTCATATAAAGGCTGGCAGCGAGCGCTCGAACTTGGATTTGCAGACACGTAAGATGGGGATCCATTCAATATACAAAAATCCCACAATAGAAATGGAAATGTGTTCATCCGTCATTGTGTTGAATTTAAACAAATACTTGCTTTGACGTTGAAATGAAATTAGACAGGCATGGAATAATGTCCCTGATTGGGTTGTTGAAACAATATTAAAATGTCACTTTTTAATTTTTTTTTTAACTTAGAAAAACGTTTGGTTTGAATCACCTAACTGTTACAACTTGTGGGGGAATGTCTGAGATTCATCTTGTATTTTTGAGAAAATAATGCAGTGATTAGAGATGCATTAGTCTTATTATCAGATGAACTGATGAGAGACAGGTGCCATGGAGTGGAAGGAATGTAAAAGGTCACAGTATTTAATGCAGGGAATGTTGGTACACACGGAACTGTTCCACAGGAAAACACAAAACAAAAAACAATCAAAAACAATGGGGTGGGAGACTCAAAACTAAGCACAAGAAAGTTGTCAAACATTGAAGGTTACCATGGGGAAAGAATGTTGAGAAGCTGACTACAGTGAGATGAACACAAGACAAACAAACATGGACTACATACACCGGGAAGTCGACAACAAGGAACAGGTAAAATCTACCATGGAGAAAAATATGAGGGCTTGTGAGAATCTTAAAACCACCAACACAACAATTGAGCATAGCTTAACATTTACCATTAAAATTGAGCAGAAAATGGATATGACTTCAAACCAAATACATCCATACATTGCAGTACGAGCTACTGTAATTGTTAGACTGTTTCTGACATGTATTTCAATCATGCAACTTCATGCATTTCATCAAATTTTGTCAGTCACTTTCTGAGGAATCTAACATTGTTTTTGGAGTAATGTTGACAGTAACTAACAAACAACTGGTGATTGAGGGGGAGGAAATGTATTGTTTCCAATTTCATTTGAGAATTTTCAGCTTATTTTACATCTGGTTTTCCAAGTAATTTCTGGGACATTTCCCTGGAGACTGGCTTATGATAAATAAAGATTTGTAGGAGAGAAATAAGAAAAACAACAGACACTACACATATGTTTATAAAAACAAACACAGATCTCTTCAGATTTTTGTTGCACTTTTTCCCACTTTTTTTGGTGAGAAATTTAATCATTGGAGTTTAGAATGAAAAACCTTTTATCTTTTGAGTTGAACAACTCATAGGCATC
Source organism: Fistularia commersonii (assembly GCF_037954325.1). Taxonomy (NCBI): domain Eukaryota; kingdom Metazoa; phylum Chordata; class Actinopteri; order Syngnathiformes; family Fistulariidae; genus Fistularia; species Fistularia commersonii. The sequence goes on from NC_141302.1 coordinate 8,032,068, forward strand.
TCAAACGTGACCTCGACACATCTCTTTGTTAGACATCAGACGCTAAACTGTTGAAAAACTACAGGTTTAATATTTAACTTTGCGATGTGTTGCACTTTCAAAGCTAGCTGTATAATCCTTTGTGTGAATTCTTCATCATAAATGTGATTAGTTATTAATATAGTTATGTAAGAAAGTAGAAAATACAAATCTTTTCCTCCAAAAAATGAGTGCAGTGGAAGCATAGAGTAAAAAAAATAAAATTAGTAGGGTATAAACAGTAAATAAGCATTATTGTATCAACAGGGTTACAATAGGTCTCTAACTACTGCTGCAATCTTGACAATATTTCATTTCATCCATCCTTTTTTAAAAATAATTCTAATATAAAAGTTAGACACAAACATTCAGCTTTAAACATGGAATTGCTTTAAAATTCACCCTTCTTAATGAAACTCAAATTGATTTGTGACATTGAGTCTTTTTCTTTATTCAGCCTTATATTTCTGTGGACTTAGATTTTGACGGCAGAGCCTGTGGTGGAATTGACATGCTGGTCATCAGGAGAAATTATAGGTTCAGTAATTTGCTCAATGATACTTCAACATGGTCTTTGTAGGAGCTGAGCTGGGTTCACACCATAATGTGTCAATTACAAGATGACAGGTTTGATCCAGGTGCACAGATTCAATCACTCAAAATCATATATATCATATCCAACAACCAGGTACCTTTTTGTAGTTCTGATTTGGGTGCCCCTTGCCAACCATAACCAGTGTGCATTTCAGTGGCTGTCATGAGGATCTCCTCATGGATCTCGCATTTCCTTGCATCAACAAAAGACTATACGTCTAATATCAGACCAAATCAGAAATGAATCCGGCAGTACTAAAAATGAAGTGACATTTAATATTTAATCATCATTATATCTGCTGATATAGTCAAAATATATTCAATCATGTGTTTCTAGTTGAAGATATTTACAGTATGAAGCAGTGGTGCCTATTTAAATACAGTCTTCATTCTGGTATAAGGTACATCATTTGACTACATATTAATTAGTTGTTTTTCCTTTATGTCTACTGAATTACTTTTTTTTGGATTCAAGAAAATTACGCTCAAGGTGAAACACACAAATGCTGAAGTAACTGCTTCATAACTTCTTGAGCCTATTTCCCATCAGTTGCACAGAAAATGTGGAAAAATGTGTTTATATATGAGTCAGGCAGACCTTCATTTGTTCTGCCACGAAATGTCTCCAATTCAGCTCAGGCTTTAGGTTGCCACTGTGACACACTGATGAATTGAAGCAGGTAGTCCTTCAAATGAAGGCCTCTACGCATATAAGGATACTGTCTACTTAGCACATGCAGCAGCTTCCCAACTGTGCTGCTTTCCAATACCAAAGCACTTCAGCTGATTTACGTTGCAATAATTTAAAGAGCAGAGATGTCATGACTGGGCTTTAGCAATAAAACATGGCGCTCACAACCTAGGCTGCTGCTAACCCTTGATTGCATTTTAAAAGTCATTAGACTTGCAGCAGCTTTTTGAAACAGCATCATTTTTCAGTCAATCCTTTGCAGATTTATCCCTGAGAATGAGGGAGGATATCGACACGTACTGTAAATGGGAGAGGTGAGGGTAATTCAGCGGGAGCCGGCTGTGTTACAGATCATTGCAGACAGCAGCAGTAATTAGCGAGGACCACGAGCTTCGCTCTAGGATGTAACGAAACAGCTGGGTTGCAAGGTTGTGTCAACCCTCAGCCAATTAAAATCCTCCTCAGAAGGAGACGATGGCAGGGCTGGAGGTTAAGATGGCGTCTGCTCACTCTGACTGGGGAGGCACAATATAGCTCAAAAAACATATGCAGGGAAAAAAAAGATATAAAATGAAGCACGATCAGTGGATATCTTTGAAAATTTGTCGCAGCATTGCAGCTGCTATTTTCCAGAAGGAAAGAAATTTTTTCCTGTAAAGATTGTCAGTGTGTTGTTGAATTATCCAATTTATTTAGCTGGATATGCGAGGGCGGGGTATTGTACTAGACAAAACGTAATGTCAAATTGATACACAAATTCACGTGAACTAAAGCAAATAATTAAAAATATCCACCACAATTGCAACTATAAATAATCACAAATTTGTCAATTATTATGGCCATTTATAAGAGCAAATATAGAAGCACAATAACAATATAAAAAGGGGGTTTATGCAAATCCCTCAAGTTAAATTGCTTGGTAATTATTTTTATCTTTTCACATCTTTTCACCCCAAATTTCACAGCACACTCATTTAATAATAATTTGTGATCGTAATTTTATTAAAACTGTCATTGTTATCAACATATGATAAAATGCTGGCTACATTAAATACACCTTTTGCCCATCTCTATAAACAAGGGAACTTCATGTATAGATTCATTTTTGATATATAAGTTTTCCCCCTTCTTGCATATTGAATTGTTCAATGTGTTGTCACTTCCTTCTCCCCTTACCACATCAAATGATGGTCCTGCTGATGCTGCTATAAGGTGTCCCTTCACATGTTGCTTTCCTCAGTAGATACCAAAAGCCCAGAGCAACCATGAACAAAGGGAATGGAAGAAAGAAATATGAGATCAAAGGCCTTGGACAAAGCTTTGTGAATTCCACAATCTGGATTCCACTGTGACTCGTCTGGACAGTTGGCAATCAAATGAGCACAATGTGTCGACAGTGTTCTTTGGAAGAAAACTTTACAGCTTTGGCAGAGTTTAGGCAGAAAGATCTCAAATAAAGTACAGAGGTTGTTATGCAAGCACACAATAATACACCTCACTCTGTGGGCAGAGGAGAGTGAGGGTCCTTAGGTGTCAGAGAAATGGAGTTACACAATCTATAAGGGTGAGGCGTGTATAGACAGTCATTCATTCATTCTCACTTATCTTGGGCACAGGCTTGTGGGGGTGGGATGTCAATTCAAGTTGACACTGAGAAAGAGATATAATAAGTCACTCACATTCACACCAATGGAAAATTTAGTCTTCGTTTAACCCTCATTTTTTTTTCAATGCAGGGGAAACTGAGGAGGACTGAGAAATCTCATGCAGGGACATGCAAACACCACACAGAGTTTGCAACAGAATCAAAAGTCTTCTTGCTGCGAGGCAGTCGTGCTAATGGCTGCACCACTCTACTGCTCCAAGTCCCACAGTCCAAAAACATGCAGGTAAAGTGGAAAAAAAAATGGGAGAGTTGCCACCGGAGTGAGTGAATGGTTGGTTGTTTGTCTATAAATGTGGCCCTGTGATTGACTGGTGACCAGACCAGGGTGTACCCTGCCTCTTGCCCGATGACAGCTGGGATAGACTCCAGCATCCCTTGAGTGCAGGATAAGCGGATGAAGATGGATGGATTATCATAGCTGTAACTGTTGTTTTTCATTGCCTTGGCTACATGCTGATTAGTGTAACAGTAAGGCAACTTCATCCAAACACCTTGCAATTGTCTGTTAATTGGAAATTGGTAACATCTAATTTTATGCCACAGTCAACTTCATCGATACAATGCCCGCTCCTTGACAAACAATATGGATGAGTTGCTACTTCTCAGCTCCAAAGACGGGGACATAAGCAGATCTTTCAGGTCTCAAATTAGAGACAAGACAAAGCATTGCTCTGAAGGCCCCCCATGACAACTGAAGAATTGGACCCAGTTTTTCCCTGCCCGTCCAGAACTCCGGATCACCGGGCCCCCCCTCATAGAGACAAACTGAGGCGAGAGGCGAGGCCGACTAGATATAGTTGGCCTCACATCCTCATGGGATCACACTCCTCAGCCTCCCTGGTTAGGTCTATTCAGCGGTTGTGGAGAGGAGGGTCTGCCGGGTCTTTCCTGGTCAGATCCAGGAGGAGCAGCGTGTTTTTTTTTTGTTTTGGTAATGGAACAGTGGACCAGTGGACCAGCTCTGTACCCTCGGCAGGGTCTTACTGTAAGTCAGACGTGTTTTCAGTGAGCCAGTGCTGCCATTTGTCACAGATTCTGTTCAGAAGTTTTATGGACAGAATTTCTGGGTGCAGCCAAGGATATTAAAGGGATTTGGTTTGGTGGGCACAGGATTGAGTCTCTGATTTTTGTGATAATGTGGTTGGCTTCATCAGTCCGTTATTTCCAGCTCACCAGCAGCCATATGTGAAGTGGCCAGGATGAGGATCGGCACCTCTAAAACCGAGAACATGGTGCTCAACCGGAAACAGGTGGAATGCCCACTCCGGGTCGGGGAAGAGGTCCTGCCCCAAGTGGAGGGGTTCAAGTATCTCGAAGTGTTGTTCACCTGTAGGGGAAAGATGGAGCAGGAGATCAACAGGCGGATCGGTGCAGCATCTGCAGTGATGCGGACTCTGTACCGGTCTATTGTAGTGCAGAAGGAGCTGAGTCAGAAGGTGAAGCTCTCAATTTACCGATCAATCTATATTCCTTGCCTTACTTATGGTCACAAGCTGTGAGTGGTGACTGAAAGAACAAGATCGTGGATACAAGCGTCCGAAATGAGTTTTCTCCGCAGGGTGGCCGGTCTTTCCCTTAGAGATAGGGTGAGAATTATCATCCAGGAGAAGCTCAGCGTCGAGCCACTGCTCCTCCTCTTCGCACTTGAGAAAAAAAAGAAAGATCCTGATTCTGATTCTGATTCTAATGGGCATGTGCTGGAGGTTTTCAATTTGAAAATCAGCTCTGCCAAACTTCTCAATATAGACCTACATTGATCCGTCTGCCGCCACATGTTTTGATTAGATAGAAAATTTGACAACAATACTTCCAAACACATAAGAAATGTAAAACTCTTGCCATACTGATATCATGTAGATGTGGAATGATTTTCATAGATATCTGGCATAATGTACATTTTGAACACCCTTTCAACGGTGATGCGCATCACTCAGCTAAGACTACGAATGTACAATACCAATGCACATGGGGTAAAAATGTCTTGATCCTCAGAGGCTTAAATACACATCGGCATAAAACCCAGGCAAGTCATATTTGTCAGCTCCATATAATCAGTCATGACATAATGTATCACACTCTTATCTAAAATGCATACAAAAACCAAAAACATCTGTATCATCACTAACACACCAAGAAAATAAGCCTTCCCATCTCTCCATCCCCTCCAGATTTTATGATTGGCTGGCACAGGATTTACCTGCGAACCAACTCTGTATTTCACTCCCACGGCCAGTCATTTATTAGCACTCTGTTATGTCATATAGCCAAATGTATTTCATTTGTTATGTGTGCTGAGGTGACAAAGGTGTAAATGTTCTTGCTAATTTAATGCCTATTGAGACAGAAAATTGGATCTACTTCAGGGAGCTGTGATGAGTGTTGCAATGCCAGAGCTGCCAATTTCTGTCCAAGATTAATTAAAATGAAATTTGCATGGGACCTGTGACAGTCACCCATCTCCTGGACATATTTTTTCATAATTGGAATCACAGTCAGTCTCCAGAGGAAGAAGAGGTTTCCGGGATGATTCAAGGAACCAGCAGGGATTTGCTGAGGTGTGCACAGGGGAGGATTTGATTGTGCTCTGTAAAAACCACACACATTTTGAAATCCCGGAACATGATAGCAGAAAGGAAATCTCTCGTATCTGCAAGCAAAATGATTCAAATGACTCACTGCATGCTTATGGTAGACTAAAAGGACAATGAAAGGCAAGCCCACTCACACTTCAGAGGTAGTGGGCAAAATACACCATAACAACTTTGATGCAGCTACATAAGCCCTTATATGTGTAAGGGATGTACTAACTGAGTAGTATTCATTATGCAACAGTAGGTATAGATTCATCCATAATTCATAAGAATACCTATTTTAGGAAACTACAAGGCGGTGAAATAGGTTGACTGATACATGATATTGATGGATCCATGATATTACACTTCAATGTATTGATGTGTAATCGAAAGAGTAATGGAAAAGCTGTTCACAAATATTTAAACATAACGATTTGAACTACTGGTCAGATGGGACAAGCAACAAAAAGGAGAAAACATTTAGCTGTATACAATACCTTGTGGGAAGTTTTTTTTTGTAAACTGTCTACTGGAATTTTGACCAATGATAAAAGGTTTGATAAAAGGTTGTTTATTTTCAGTTTTTCTGCTTTAACCGTTCTCAAGGTACTAGGGTCACATCCATCTTTTTGTGGTTAAATGTAAATATCCGTGGGCAAGGCTCAACTGGATTTGCTGCAGACCCAGGGACAACAGTTTCAAGATCATAGTCAGAGGATTTGTGTTACAGGTCAGATGATTTGTTACACAGGTCAGACCACAGCTGTCTGACAAGTAGTACTTCTTAATGGTTTCTTGTTAGGGTTAGTCAGCACTCCTACTTGCAAAGGTTTAGCTGATAATACCCATATATTTTGCATTCATGATTGGATATCCCAATAGTTTTGAAGCTGCTGTCGTTAGGTTTGTAGAAACTTGCCACTCAAGAGAAATTTGCCTGTCAAAAAATATTTGTACTGCATGCTCATCATATCAATTCAGGATAATGAAATTGGATTGATACAGATCTAGTTTAACAATGACAACTACAATACTGCCATCTTGGTGTTACAGAAAGTGGGAAAATTAATGTATAACAGTCTCAGGACACAGATAAGAATTAAAAATTTATCTCTTTAGGAATATTACATAATTTTGAAAGAGACAACTTGGGTACAGCATCATCCGAGTTAAGTAAGTTAGCAAGGTAACCTCAGGTTCAACTTGAGAAATTTTGTGAACCATAATAAAACCACAGTGGGAGGAATAAGTATTTGATACACTGCTGATTTTTCAGCTTTTCAGACGCTTACCTATTGTTCTGTCGCCCATCCCAGCCTTGTGCAGGTCTACAATTTTATTCCTGATGTCCTTTAGCTCATCAAAATCCCTCACAGCTCTCTGGTCTTGGCCATTGTGGAGAGGTTGGAGTTTGTTTGATTGAGTGTGTGAACAGTTGTCTTTTATACAGGTAAGGAGTTCAAACTGGTGCAGTTAATAGAGGTAATGAGTGGAGAACAAGAGGGCTTCTTAGAGAAGAACAAATAGGTCTGTGAGAGCTGCCATTCTTACTCGTTGGTAGATGATCAAATACTTATGTCATGCAATAAAATGGAAATTAATTGCTTAAAAATCACATAATGTGTTTTTCTGGATTTTTGTTTTAGATTCCGTCACTCACAAATAAAGGGTACCTATGATATGACCTCTCCATGCTTTGCAAGTGGGGAAAGCTGAAAAATCAGCACTGTATTACACACTTGTTCCCCCCGCTGTATCTTGTCCAACTTGCAAGCTAAAACTGAAATGGACATGGGCGATACAGTATATACACAAGACAACTGACCTTTGCTTGGAAAACAACTTTCTTCTGCATTACATTTATTATACCGCTTTGAATGACATTTCTGTCAGTTGATCTGAAGCCTTTTTGCTGTGGTTTCAGCTGAATAAATGACTGAGAATAATGCTGAGGCAATATTAATATGCGAACAAGGAGTGTTCCTTCTACAGCCATCTGATGCTGATTTTGACAACATACACAACAATATGATAAGCAACAATCACATGTAGGTAACCGCATACCAGCCTGTTCAACATGTTTCGATGCCAAATATGGTTGGGATTTCCTTTGTTTGTCATGAAATAAACCTGATTAGTGGAATTACAATCCTACACAATTCAAGAAAATACCCCAACAAGAAATAGATTCATCTATTTTTTTTTCTTTCTTCTATCTATTCAGTAATCCTTATTCAAAGATCAAGTTTCTTCTTACCTCTGTATGTTGTCTGGAGTTTAAGAACTGTCACAGATGGATTTTGACAAAGATGATTTTGATGAGCTGTCTGAAAAGCCTGTGTTTTTTTTTTACCCAGTCAAACAGAAAGAATACATAAATCAAATGCAGGTGCCTGCGAGCATTAGGTGTTCTTAAAAGTCAAAAACAAAAAAACACTGAAGTAAATGTAGGTGCACTGGATAAAAAATGAATTCTTCTAAGGAAATGGATTCAAATACTGAGGAAAAAGCAGGGGGAGTAACCAACAAAACTACAGATTTAAACTGCAGGAAAAACATGCAGCATGTACTTCAGATCTGTGACAATACATAAAATGTATATAACAAATCATAAAGTTAGACCTAAATATTTGTCAGTATGTCTCAAGGTGCTAATATAGAAAGAAACAAACAAACATAAAGCAGAGTAAAATCGAGTAGATGAGCCTTTAACTGTCCAACAATTTGGAAATTTCAATTCACACATGAGAAAGTGGACAGTGCAGTAGAGGGAGTTAAGTTCTGAATATTATATGTTAAAACAGAAGCATATCAAAGTATCAGAAAAGATAAAAAACACCTATACATAGACATAGGTACTGTACATATATGTACTGTTTTCTTGATTTTGGGGTAACTTTATTGAGATCATATAGATATAGCTAACAGCCTTATTTGTCCTAATGATTATTCACTCACAATAACATTGTGATGCAACTTTCAATCTCCCTCTCTTCTTGCAATGTGTTACCGCAGTGCATTTGGCAGTGGTCATGAGGATGTTATCAGAAAGCAAGGGTATGGAAAGCAAAAAGGTGCATCAGTAGCTGTCAAATTCTGACCGACTACTGCAAAATATTCTTCTCTTTTGTGAAATTATAGTTATTTAAGATATTATCTACTAACTTTGGAAACATTAACCAGAAACTTTAGCAAGAGAAAAGCCAATGACTTAAACTTGCCGTATTTATCTTTTTTTGTTTTGTTATGTTTTGTTTTGATATTTTATTTCAAATGCTGACATTTCCTGTGTGGCAGAGACTGCAGCCTGCAATTTATAGACTAAAGATTGCTCCAAAACAGAAATTCTTCTATTTCTCCTGTGCAGGAAACCATGAAACAAAGGTATCCATCCATCCATCCATCTTCCCCCGCTTATCCGGAGTCGGGTGGCGGGGGCAGCAGTCGCAGCAGTGAGGCCCAGACCCCCCTCTCCCCCGCCACATGGTGCAGCTCCAGAGTCTCCCCCGTGGTCTCCTCCCAGATGGACATGCCCGGAATACCTTGCCTGGGAGGCGTCCAGGAGGCATCCTGACCAGATGCCTGAGCTACCTCATCTGACTCCTCTTTATGCGGAGGAGCAGCGGCTCTACTGTGAGCTTCTCCCGGATGACTGAACTTCTCACCCCATCTCTATGGGAGAGTCCAGCCACCCTGCTGAAGAAACTCATTTTGGATGCTTGTATCCACGATCTCGTTCTTTTAGTCACTACCCACAGCTGTGAGGTAGTGACTGTAGGGTGGGACTGTAGATTGATTGGTAATTTGAGAGTTTCACCTTCGCATTATGTGCGATGCTCCTTCTGCACAACAAAAGACTGGTACAGAGTCCGTGTCACTGCAGACGCCGCACTGATCCGCCTATCGATCTCCTGCTCCATCCTTCCCTCACTCATGAACATCGCCCCAAGATACTTGAACTCCTCCTCTTGGGACAGAACCTCTTCCCCGACCTGTAGTGGGCATTCCATTCAACAGCCTGTATAACGGGGTTTGGTACCCATACTCCAGGAGCACCCCCTACAGGATTGCCCACGGGAAACGGTCGAATGTCTTCGCCAGATCCACAAAACACATGTACACGGGTTGGGCAAACTCCCATGCCCCTTTGAGGACCCTGCCGAGGGTACAGTGCTTTTCCACTGTTCAACGACCAAAGCGAAAACCACCCTGCTCTTTCTTGATCCGAGGTTCAATGACCCGGTGGACCCTCCTCTCCAGCACTGCTGAATAGATCTTACCAGGGAGGCTGAGGAGTGTGATCTCTCTGTAGAGCACACCCTCAAATCCCTCTTTCTAAAAAGGGGGATCACCACCCTGGTCAGCCACTCCAGTGGCACTGTCCCCGACATCCAAGTAACACTGCAGAGGCATGTCAGCCAGGACAGCTGTACAGCATCCAGAGCCTTGAGGAACCCAGGGTGGACCTCATCCATTCCTGGGGCCCCAGTGCTAAAGAGCTTTTTGACTACTTCAGCAACTTCAGCTCCGGAAATAGGTGTGTCCACTCCAGAGTTTTCCGGCTCTGCTTCCTTATTAGAAGGCATTTCAACGATGTTGAGGAGGTTTCGGAAGTATTCCTGCCACTGAGCTACAATGTCTCGAGTTGAGGTCAGCAGCGCCTCGCTCCGACTGTACAGAGTGTTGATGGAGCACTGCTTCCCTCACCTGAGCCGCCAAATGGTGGACCAGAATCTCCTCAATTCCCACCAGAAGTTGTTCTCCATGTTCTCGCCGATTGCCTCCCACGTCCGAGTTTGCTGGTTGCTTGGCAAAGCCGTATGCCACTTGGCCTGCTAGTACCTGTCAGCTGCCTCTGGTGCTCCACAGGTCAGAAAGGCCCAATAGGACTCCTTTTTCAGTTTGACGGCATCCCTCACTGCTGGGGTCCACCAGCAGGTTTGGGTGTTGCTGCCCCGACAGGCGCCAACCGCCTGACGGTCGCAGCTACAGTCTGCCGCCTCAACAATGAAAGCACAGAACAAGGCCCATTCGGACTCTATGTCCCCCGCCTCCCTCAGGACGTGGTTACAGCTCTGCTGGAGGTAGGAGTTGAAACTCCCTCCGACAGGGGACTCTGCCAGACGTTCCCAGCAGACCTTCACGTTACATTTTGGTCTGCAAGGTTTGACTGGCATCGTCCTCCACCATCGGAGCCAGCTCACCATCAGGTGGTGATCAGTTGACGGCTCTGCCCCTCTCTTCATCCCAGTGTCCAAGGTGCATTGTTGCCGGGTGCACATATATACACCTTTATTCCCGAACATGGTGTATGTTATGGACAATTCGTGATGAGCACAGAATTCCAGTGATATAACTCTGCTCAGGTTCAGATCGGGGGGGCGTTCCTCCCAATCATGCCCTACCAGGTCGCACTGTCATTACATTACATTTTTTACATTACAGTCATTTAGCAGACACTTTTATCCAAAGCAACTTACAAAATTGCCCACATGAGTGTTGAAGTCTCCCTGTAGAATGAGGGAGTTCCCAGTCGGAGCACTCTCTTGTAGCCCCTCTCGGGACCCTAAGAAGGGTGGGTAAACTGAACTGTTGTTGGGTCCATAGCCACAAACAACAGTCAGAAGCGGCTCCCCCACCTGAAGGTGGAGAGAGGCTACCCTCTCGTCCATTGGGTTAAACCCCATAGTATAAGTGCTAAGTCAGGGGCAATCAATAGGCCCATACCTGCTCGGTGCCTCTCAACGGGGGCAGCTCCAGAGTAACAAAAAAGAGACCAGCCCCTTTCGAGAGGCCTGGTTCCAGACCCCACACTGTGCGTGGAGGTGCGGACGACTATATCTTGTCGGAATCTATCAGCCTCAAGCACCAGCTCAGGCTCCTTCCGCGCCAGAGAGGTGACATTCCATGTACCAAGAGCCAGGTTCTGCAGCTGAGAATCAGACCACCAAGGTCCCCCGCTCTGGCCACTGCTTGGCTCACACTGCACCCAACCCCCTTGGCCCTTCCTATGGGTGTTGAGCCCAGGGGAAAAGGGACCCATATCAGTCCTTTGGGCTGTGCCTGGCCGAGCCAAATGAAGAAAAGGCCCAGCATATGAAGGCATATTTTTTTCAAATATGGATGAAACAAGGAACAATGGTGCTGGCAACATTAAACTTGGTGGATATTGGGCAATATTAAACTTGGTGAATAAGGTGAGAATACAAATTCATGATGGTGGAGTCTGCTATCCACAGATGTGCACAACCAACACATAGAGACAGTATTACATATATATTTGTTCAGCGATACAATGATTCTGTCATTCATATTTTGGACGATTTGGCCTTGATGATAAAGTGAAGCAACAAGGAGACAATATAGAGAAGGTTGAGATTTTTTGGAAGGCCAGGGGTAGGAAAACAGTATTATGTCTTGTCCGTCTTGTCCATTGTGGTCACAATGGCACAAAAAAGCAACATTGACAGACCAACCTCTTGTGTGTGCATCTCAAATTTAGGCCAATTACATAACAATCCATAGAACACTATCTAGCATTACTAATCATACAATTTTAAATGCACCATTTTTGAAGTAACTAATAGTATGCGTTTTGAGCCCTGCTTGTAAGGCATCAACACTGACATGCAATGGATGCAAAACAATGTTTCCTTGGGATGCACATTTTGCATGTTGGCTTAAGAGCACAAGCTGGACTGATCTCATTAAAACTAAAACAGAATGTGTTTCAGCTTGCATGGAATGAATGCGACACAACTCAGAAAAATCTTGTCATACAGAAAGCAGACCAATGTGTGTTGACTGATTTTCAGGAAACTTTGACAGATGCATTTAAGCTTAGCATATTTGTTGAATTTTTAAGCAGGTGTCCTGGCTCATGTGACAATTGAAGTTTATTCGGTATGAATGTGCTGATGCGAGCAGCTGCAACTTTACGTCACTTCACTGTGAAAATAGCTACATGTCTTATTAAAAGGTTCCTGTTGAAGCTCAGGAGAGAAACAGCCTGGTCACATCAGTTGAAACATGAACAGCTTAACTTATTGGAGTTACTCTGCACACTATACTATATTGTAGTACACAGAATGTAGAAGTTTACTACCCTATAGACTGATATTAAAGTAACTAAAAAACAAAATATGTCATTATTTCAGCACTGACATAACAGGTAAAAATGCATTTTTAAAAGTACATATACATATAAAAAGGTAAATATGCATAGATACATATACACACACACAGTAATGTAAACACTCAAATAAATAAATAAATAAAATTGCAAAAGCTCTTCATTTACCTCAATATTATTTTATTCTTCTGTTCTAGGCAATACATTGCACACAGACGTTCTAGCTTATAACATGTACTGCGAGCAAATTCTTCCTTTTTCAATGCCACAGTTTGTGTAAAGAACCCTCTAAGCTGTCTTTTATTTCACCAACTTCATTTGGCTTTTTTAGCATTACTCTATAACCAGCTGGATTTTCCCAAGGCTTCAAGTTATTTGTTTGTGTTGGCATAAAAAGTGGTTCAGACAGTTGGCATTGGTTTAATGTGATGACAGTGAAAGTGACTGAAGAGGAGATTCAAACAATGGTGGTAGCTGCTATTTCAATAGGGAATTAAGGGCAAAGACAAAAACTGAAGGATTAGAAAGATCTTTAGGCTTTTCTTTGCTTTGGGAACAATGGACAGATGATTCATCCAGCCACCAGTTAACTTTTTTTTTCTATGAGGTCCTAAGGAAGAGTTAACAATAAACATTTTAAGCATTGTTTCATGGATGAATGTATTTTTTTTTTTTTTTTACTGAGTTTCCTGGGCATCCTTAAATATATAAGATCATATTTTGAAAAAACGTTTGTGTTAAGTTGCCTCCCAAAACAGCAAGCCAGCCACCCAATACCAACCAACCAATCGTTCTGACTGACATTGGCACACAAAGAAAGACCAAAATACAGCAGATTGTGGAACTATACAAAATAAAACAAAATGACCAAAAACACAAATCCATTATCTTCCCCTCACCTGAAAGTGTGTTGGTGCCTAGAACTGACTGAAATTTGGCTGTTTTTTGTTCCCCTTTTAGCAGATCATGTTGTCAGCAAAATGTCAATCATGTAGAAATTGTGATGAGTGACTCACAGACATTTGTTAAGTGGTGTGCAAAGTGGTGTGCCATTTATTCATTCATTGCAAGGACCAAATGAAACCCTCTATCACATGCATGCTACAAGCTTCCTTAGAGGGACCATGTCCTTATAACACTATTGCCAACTCACCATACAATCCATTGGCGAACTGTCTCAATAAGCACACCACAACATCAACTCATGGTGAATTGTATCTTTAATGGTCACTACGTACATCGGCACAGATTTCAGCACAAAGAGAGCGGTCCCTTGTGTGCATCATGCCAAATTAGGATGTATTTGGCTGACGACAAATGTAAGGTAGTGTGGTCAGTGTCAAAATCATGTACATGGTCGCCTGTGTAAAAGAACTAGCTCTGTCATGGAGCAGGGTTTGTTGGTTGGCAGCTGACCAGGGAGAGGAGGTGTCAGGATAAAAATCACCTTCAGTTACCTGAGGTATTTGGCCAGAAACCAGTTCTGTCAATAAAAACTGTGGGTCCACCTTAATGGAAATTCTGATGTTCATCATGACCCATGGAATCCTGACTACCCAGCCACTGTCCTAGGAACTGGTCTGTAAAGAGGCCTTAATTGAATGGTGCAAGAGCTTGCACAGCCCATTTGCCAGGGGGTCATATGCTTTACACAGTGCAGCTTCACACTTATGCTGGCAGGGTTAGGGTGTGGAGGTAAACTGTCAGCCCAAACACAGTGAGAGGTCAGATGGAGTGTTGAGCCATGTCTCGATGAACGTAACTGCTGGATGAAGAGAGCAAGCAGATACCAGATGACATCCACCCACTACTCCTGTACTGCACTCACAGCATAGTGCAAAGTTTCCGTGGTGATGAAAATCGGTGCATAGGTGAGAGGCGTGCCAGTATTATCCCGTTGGCCAAAGCAGGCAATGCATTTATGAACACTCTCTCTGAAGATCACTCTACCTTATGTTTTGCTGCTTTTCCCCTCAGGACCTTGTACAGGAAGAGCATCAGAGCAACAGCATTTGGGACAAAGTGGTGGGAATTCACAGAAATGGCTGCATGGGCATCACTGTGATCATTCATTAATGGTGATTAACCCAAACTGAAACTAAGCTGGGTTGATATCTGTTCAGCTAGGTGTGGTGCTTGAAAATGACCAACAGGTTGGTCAGGTGGTCTGATTAGGGGGGAATAGCTACAATCATGTAATTAAGGTATATGAATGGAAAAAGTGGTTCATGCAGAACTGAGTCACTGTTCAGAGGTCCTGGAATGATTATCCAGCATTCTCAAAGGCAAACAGAGTTCTCAGGAACTCGAAAATTCCAAAAGGGGTTATCACTATAATTTTGGGTACATCCAGTGAATGGACAGGAATTTGGTGGGATAAATTAACAAGGTCCACTTTCAAAAAAACAATGTTATCTGCCAGCTGGTTTGTAAAGTCTTGAATACAAGAGTGATCCAACCTTGTCGAATCGTGAAACAGTAATCACCCAAGGGCTGCCAGCCACCACAAGGCTTGAGAACCATGTGTAGTGGACTGGCCAAAGGGCTGCTCGAACTGCAGATGGTGCCCAGTTGTTCCATATTGTTGAACTCAGTCATGGCGATGTTTAACTTGGCTAGCTCTAGTAATGGACAGGTGGGCAAATGCTGGCAGTTTGGTTCTTGAGGGCAGAAAATAAGGGTTGTAAGCATTGGAAACTCAGTGAGCAGGTGGTGAAATTCCTTTGCCAGCAGAGCACAGCAGAGAGTCTGACAGATTTAGAATTAGGCCACTGCAATCAAAAAGTAGTGGCATCAGTTTTCACATTCACCAGCACATGAATGTCACACAGAAATTGCTGCCTAGAGCGAGTGTCCTGAATGAACAGGAGCCTGCACCATGCTGCAAAGCGATGGGCACTGCTTGGCTTTGGATCTGATTTTGGTATGATAAAACACTACTACAGTGAGTGCCGTGACACCATGGAGCTGCTTGGCACTGTGATTATTGCCGTGGGCTGGGGTGGACATGAGAGCGCATGCAAGGACTAGTGCAGCTGCTGTCATGTCATGGTGTTGAGCAGCCAGGAAAATTCTGTCAGCCCCCTTGGCCAGACAGCAGCAGTTAAAGATGGAGATGCAAGCTAAATTTGCACATGCCGGAGATCAGAGTTACTATCAGAAGATCTGGGTGAAAAGGAAGTTAGGCTTGTGCTCCTCCAGAAGTTGTAAAATTTTCTCCAAAAGTTCAGAGGGCTTGCTGTCTCTTAAGGCATGTAGCAAAAGTAGACGGTTGGCCCTCTCCACATCAAAAAGGTGAAATGTCTTTCTTGTCCTTTTCCTTTTCGGTTTTTCCCTCCAGGGGACACCCAGCGAATCTGTCTCCTCCACCTAACCCTGTTCTCTGCATTCTCTTCTCTCACACCAACTAACTTCATGTCATCTTTTGCTGCATCCACAAATGTTCTCCTGCCTGGCAGCCCCAACCCCTGCATCGTTCTACCAATATATTCACTATCACCTCCTCTGTACATGACCAAAACATCTCAGTCTGGCTTCTCTAACCTTATCTCCAAAACATTTAACATGTGCTGTACCTCTGATAGACTCATTCCCAATCCTATCCGTCTTTGTCACTTCCAAGCAGATCCTCAATGTCTTCATCTCTGCAACCTCTAGTTCTGCTTCCTGTCTTTTCTTCAATGTCACTATATCCAAACCAAACAGCATTGCTGGACTCAAAACTTGACCTGTACACCTTTCCTTTCATTCTGGCTGATATTCTTCTATTGTATAGTGACCCTGACACTTATCTCCATCCGTTCCAACCCACTTACTTTGGACTGTTGACCCTAAGCACTTAAAAGTCCTCCACTTTCTTTATCTCCACTGCCTGTAGCCTCACCAGTTCACTCGGGTCCAACTCACACACATATATTCTGTCTTGCCTGTGACTAACCTTCATTCCTATCCTTTCCAGAGCACACCTCTTAAAATTTTGCTCAACCTGTTCCCTGCATTCAGTACAGATCAAAATGCCATCTGCATACATCATGGGCCCATGGTGATTCCCATCTAACTTCATCTGTCAGGCTGTCCATCAAACCTCATCCCTGATGTAGTCCCACCTCCATCTTGAATTTTTCTTTCACATCTCACATCTCGAATACATGTCCTGCGCCAGTCTAACATACTTCTCTACGACTCCAGACTCACTGAAGCAATACCATAGTTCATCTCTCGGCACCCTGTCATATACTTTTTCTAGGTCTACAAAGGCATACTGCGGCTCCCTCTGACCTTCTCTACCAGCCATCTCAAAACAAATCTTGCATCTGTAGTACCTTTTCTAGGCAGGAAATGATACTGCTGCTCACAAATGCTTACTTCTGCTCTCAGTCTAGTTTTCACTACTTTCTCATAACTTTTATTTTTAATTTTATCCTTCTATAGCAGGGGTGGGCAATTAATTTCTACAGGGGGCCACATGAAAAATCTGAATTGTGTTGGAGGGCCAAACCGACAATGAATGAATGATTCAATATTGCTCAAAATAAAGCTGCAAAATTCAATCTTTGCACCTCTTAAATCAGATTCTATTGGTAATAAGAAATAAGAATATTCTGTAAATATTTATGAAATGAATAAATTGTCATTTAGGTTGAAGGGAGAATTATTAATAATACTAACAAATTAATAGTTTAAATAAAACAAACACAATCATACCATCAGAATTTTGATTGTATTTTTAATTTGTTAATTTCTTCCCACCTGTAATTGTGTATTTTACCACTGGGACTGACCCAAAGTGCTCTGCCAAAAGTGTGTAAGCTCCATCTGAATATCACTGGATGCATTATCAACACTGCAAGTGCAGGGATAAGAAATCATGTACAAGTCACTCTCAACTCTTTTAAAGTCTTGAAACTGGCTTGAAAACTGAACATGCAGGGTGTGTAACATGGATGAGTACCTGTGGAGCTGACCTGCTGATGCTGTAGCTTGCTTCAGTGCTGGCATGTGAGTGAGAATGCCATCTCTCAGTTGGCTTGACAAAAGCTGCAACTTTCTCGTGAAAGCTTTGCCTGCGCTATACATTTCATACACAAAAAGTCCTTTGCTTTGCAGTTTGACATTTAGATCATTCATCTGAGCAGTCACAGTAAAACCAAGATCTGTCAACCAGTCCGCCTCTGAAAGTTGAGGGATGGCATTTCCCTTCTTCTCACAAAACTCCTGTATCTCCCCTCTCAGGTCCCAGAGGCCTTTCACACTTTTCCCAACCTGAGCCACCTGAAAGCTGTATGGTAGCCTATGTCATGGTAGTCAATCTCATTTTCCTCTAAAACTGCAACAAATTGTCTGTGATTCAGAGCTCTTGTTATGATAAAGTTAACAGCTATAGTTACAACTTCAACAATGTGATTCACTTTCAACACTGTCTTGCACAACACTTCCTGATGTATGATACTGCGGTGAGTCACAAATATTGGAGTTTATGTTGATGCTTGTTTTCTCTGTGATTTTGGGGTTGCTGGGAATATTGTGGTGTGGTTTTGGGTTCAAGGAATTCTGTTTTGTTTTTTTGAGTGGGAACAGTTAGTTGTATTGAAGGGCTGTGTGACGTGGCTGTGGCCAACAACAGCTATTGCTTATCAAACGGACGTTTTAATGTAAACCAGGTGTTTTCCCTGACTAAAACACTACAACTGGTGGCAGAAGTGGGATGTTGTTGCAATAGTAATCCTGCTCAGTACTAGAGGAACCGTAGGTTAAGACATTTGGGTTATGTGCTTGGCTGAGGAGCCAATGGTGTGAAGCTACCATCTGTGGTATTATAACTGAATGCCTCTAAGTCAGAATCCCGCCTAAACGTCCGTTTAGAGGGGAGTGTTTTGGCAACATTCGTGACTCGCTATGATACAATGAAAAAAAGTTAATTTCTGCTCATGGTTCTTTTCTGCCACTTTGTCTTAGATTTTCTTTAAAAGGCCAATTTTTTTTTTCCTGTGAGATTTGGACAGCCATCTGTTGTCACGGCCAGCAGTTTTTGTCCCATTTCAGTCCCACGTTTTTGACACATGCATTTACCTCTGTTAAGAAATTACCTCCCGTTGTTGTCCCTTTCATTGACCGCATGCCTGCCAGCTCCTCTGTGATTTTAAGTCTGTGTTGATCCCAGGCATGAAGATGAGCAGCTGGGTAGTGTCCCGTATCTCACAGCTCTCATCCAAAGTCAGGGAAAAGTACTCAAAGTCACTCACAGTGTCTTTCAGTTGTAGCTCTAGGTTTTTCGCTATGTCCTCAATCCTTCTCGTTATGGTGTGGCGGCAAAGGGAGACGTTCTCAAAAGTCCCTTTTTTTGGGACATATTAACGTATTAATTGTCTTGATTGCTGCACCTCTGGATGCCAAGCATTTTGTAAAAAAATGTTTGTTGAGTTTGCAACAAGTCTAGCAATACAGATGACTCAGCAGTGCACTCTTTATCTGTAACGTTATTGTATCTCTCCTCATGTTTAGTCACGTAGTGACTGGAGATTATAATCCTTTAACACAGCCACTTGTGCAAAACAAACTAAACACATGGCTTTACCTTTGACTTCTGTAAACAAATACTTTGCTGTCCATGCCTCCTTGAAAACGCGGCATTCAGAATCAACTATTCTTTTTTTACCACGAGTCAACTTTTTGGGGGATCAGAGATATTCGCCTGAAAGCATAACCTGTCACTGTGCAGACAATAGCATCAACGTGCGGGCAACTCAAAAACAGTACGTCAAGCCTTTTCAAAATAAAAGAATGTTGTCGCATCCACACCAAAATACTTGTTTATTTATGACTGGCGGAACGTGGGCTGGACAGGGACACCAAAAAGGCTGTATGTGGGCCGCAGGGCCGTAAAATGCCCAGGTCGGCTCTATAGTTACCACAATTCTGCACATCCCCCTTATTCTTAAATTTGGGTACCATCACACTTCCTCTCCATTCCTCAGGCATCTTCTCATTCTCCAAAATCCTGTTGAATGATCTAGCCAGAAACTCTACCGCTGCCTCTCCTAGACACTTCCATACCTCCACAGGTATATCATTAGGACCAACTGCCTTTCCACTTTTCATCGTCTTCAGTGCCTCTCTCACTTCAATTTTACTAATCTCTGCTACTTTATGGTACACAACAGTCACCTCTTCTACCCTTCCCGCGCTTTCACTTTCCTTATTCATAAGCTCTTCGAGGCACTCTTTCCATCTTCCCATCACTCTTCTAGTATCTCTCTGTCCTTAATCATCTGGACCTGTTCTTCATCCTTTCCATCTATATCTTTCTGTTTTGCCAAAGTGTATAAATCATTCTCTCCATCCTCACTGCCCAACATGGCTTACAAGTCATCATAAGCCCTTTGTTTGGTCTTGGACACCTCCTGTCTGTTCTCTTCTGTCCCGTCATTGTCCCACTTCTTCTTTGCTAACTTCTCTCTCTGTATATACTCCTGCCCATCACTTCCCCATCACCTCCTACACCAACATGTCCATTGAATTCTGTACCAATTATCACTCTCTCACAAGTGATGATATTCTGCATCACTTTATTTCTCCATCTCTTCAAACTAACACCCCACCTGTGGGGCATGTCTGCTCACACCATTGAGCATCACACCTTCAATTTCCAGTTTCAGACTTATAAGTCTATCTGACATTCTTTTCACCTCCAGATCACTCCTAACAAACTCCTCCTTCAACATACTTCCCACTCTATTTCTCTTCCTGTCAATATCACAATATCATGATAGTAAAACTTAAAGACTGCTACGAAGCTTGTAGCCTTGCTACCTTTCCACCTGGTCTCCTGGACACACAGTATATCCACCTTCCGTCTCTGCATTGTCAACCAACTTTGAACTTTTTCTTGTCGTCCAAATTTTTAAATTCCCTCTCAGTCCCATAGTGCGTTTCCTCTTTCCTCTTCTCAGCACGCCTTCTTCCTCTCCCTCTTTGACCCACAGTAGCCCAATTTCCACTGGTACCCGGTAGGTTATCAACAAAAAATGGTGGTAGTTGTTAACTACCGGGCCACGACCGATCAAGTATGAGATTTGGAGATTGGATTCGCATATGTTGTTTTGGCACAAGTTTTAGGCCAGATGCCCTTCCTGACGCCATCCTCTGCATTTATTTGGGTTTGGGACCGGCTCAGAGACACTGGCTTATGTGCCCCCAAGGCTGCATTTGTTGTTGTCATCCTTTGGGATATCTCTGGAAACTCTGTGAAGCAGACAAATGTCTGGATCACCAGTATAGAAATTGTGATTAGTAACTCACAAGCAATTTCACACTCTGGGAACACAGTGGCGTGCTGTTTATTCATTCATTACAAGAACCACCTGAAACCCTCTTGCACAGCCTATCTTATCAACTGCATTCTACCAGCTTCCTTTTGGAACCATTTACTCAAAACCCTCTATTGCCAGCTTATTGTACAGCCCACCGCCCAACTTTGAGCAATCGCAAATACAAGGTCACAGAAAAATCAACACATTGTGAATTATATATTTAAGGTCCACTACAATGATCAATTAAAATGTCATCTCTTCACTATGGAAACCTGCAGCCCTGTGCTCGATGGATGACTCATAAAAAGCTTAAAAAGCAAAGACATGATGTGAAAAATGTCATTAGCAGAATACTATTTATATGTGTCCCTATGAGACTACAATGGGAAAAGCATTTTCAAACCTGCATCATTTACCAAGCCATCATTATAACACTAAAACATCTCATTCAGCACTGAATGCATTTTGTGAGATGTGCAACAGTATTCACGTTAACCCTCCCCCACTCCCACTCAATTATTTCAGATATTGTGAAAGATAACACCCACATAAAAAAGACTGAACTTCGTAAATTGTCCCTTTGATGTTTCAGGATAATGTTTAGAAATTATCTTTTTTAATACCAGTTCCCCCTAAAAAGGCTATTTCTCTTTGAAATAAATGCACAGTTTCTCTAATATCTTGGCTGGCTGACCCATTGTAGTGATTTTTTTTTTTAATGCTTGTTTTAGACTTTAGAACATTTAATAATTATTAAAGCCCTACTCAAATAGATCAAGCTGTGAAAAATATATATCCCGATTGTTTTTCTTTACTCACTCAATAAGTGGCAAACAAAATTGTCTTTCCAAACACAACTTGGCTACAGCTAGTTAAAATTCTTGATTATACAATCCAATCTCTCAGAGCACTACGACATGACCGGTGTCCCCACTGGGATTATGAATGTTTTATCAGAGTTGGCAGAGAGAGTGCTTGAATACATTTTTCATCATCACTCATGGTAATCATTTGAAGTCAGACGCCTTTAGATTCACAAAAGTACACAGACATGAATCCAGTGACTCCCTGGCTACACAGTGTTCCAGGAGGCGAATTGTCAATGCTTAATGATTAACTTTTCTTTCCAAAGTGCAATCTGGGTGTAAGTAAGTGTAGCAACATTTAGAGGCAAAACACTGGACCTCCATATATGGAATGGAAGTGAGAGAAAACTCCTACATCGTACCATTGATCAGAAATGTGCCATCAGAGTGAGATGCCCTTAGGCCTAATTAAATATTAAACCTTTTATTGGCTCCCACAAAGGTATTTGTAAATATATTTCATGCCAGTGAAAGCATCAAAGATTCCAAATTCCCCTCCTGACACAAAGTTGAGGTTATTGCCACTCTACCCCCTAACACACACACACACGCACACACACACGCAAGCCATTTAAGCGCATTTAGAATGATGAAAGAGAGAGGAAATTGCTGGGGATGGCTTCCAGGGAAATGGATAGTATAGACATCTCAGTCTATTTGTGAGATATTATACACTCTCCATTTCTATGAGGTTATAAAACAGTGGTAGTACATACAGCGTCCCTTAATGCTAGTAACGGTGATTATATTCTAAAAAGAAATGTATGCTTTAATGAAGTTGGAAAAGAAAGGATCTGGCTAGTTTACTGGCAAATTGCTGCAGCTTTAGAATGCACATTGTTTTACAGCCTCCTGCCTGAAAGTAATCACTGTGGGGATAGAATGAGGGGAGCCAGCCTCATTCTGCAGGAAGCTGACTCGGAAGGGAACAGCCAGCCATAAACAACAGGTGACAGTGCATTCTGTGACTGTCCTGAAAAGGCATCTTAATTGATGGTCTTGCCTGACTTGGCATATAAATCAGAAGTCCATCATCAATAGAGCCACAGGCTATCATGTCATAACCCCGACCAAAATAAATGGAGGGGTGTGTCGTATAAAACATACATTGGCCTTCACTTGCTTGGTATATCTATAATTCACAGGCATAAATTATAATGTCTCAGCCTCATTTCTGAGTCTAGCTGTTCTGATTCGTTTACAGCTGGAGCAGATCAGCTGGAGACTTTCACAGAAGGGAATATGATGTGTATACAAGCCAACAGTAGATGGAGCCCCTAACATTGACTCAACATACTGTGTATGCCGCGCTGTCACGAGAAACGTTTCGACAATTGCTCCCTGCAGCTCTGTATCATCATCACCATTACATGCCATTTATGTCATAATAACTGATGTGTGTTTGTGTGTCTTCTTCAGATTTCTAAAACCTGTGACACAGGGGGCACAAAGGATGGGGAGTGTGTTTGAAAAGCTAAAATGGTACTGCAGGGGCAGTAAAATTCATTGGGCTATGTTCCAATGAGTCTTATTTATTCCTCATATTTAACTAATTTATTTCATCTTGTTGGCTTAGTTGGAACAGACTTTTACTGACACTCTCTTTGAGGTGATGCTGGAACATATAATAGCATGACTTTCAATCGGCACATGATATAGTTCTTTCAAACTTTGTCATGGACCCTCTATTTTGGCATAATTTCGGCTTGTGTAATGCTGTTAAATGCTTTTAATGGGCATATTCTCCCAGAAATGTAACCAAACTGTCAAGCAATGTATTTTTCTCGAGAATACATTTGGGCATGAACCCTTCACTGCGGTGGTGTTTACATAATTGTGTTAATGCCTTTGATCAATTTTTAATCTGAAACATCATGATAATGTGATATTTTGATTTTTAAAAGAAAGAAAAAGTGCTGAAGAAGCACTGTATATAGCTTCTTTGGGCACTGAGGTCTGGATATCACGGATTTTAAAAGCTGATTATGGCAATGGCTGCGGAAACTTGTTGTAAGGCGTTTTGACCCATCTCCTGGATGATGTGTGCTTGCATCTTGTCACTATCTGTAAACATGGCTATGCACATGGGTCAAAAACTCGAGTTTCTACAACTGACATGTTCAACTTAGATACTTTCACACATATAAATATCTCATATCCCTTTGTCCTTATGCAAAAAAAAAAAAAAAAAAAAGATTGCCGGGGGCTTTATACATGTCACATAATCAAACGCATATTTTCACGTCAGGAGGGCCACGACAGATTGCAGTGGCTGAAGATGGAATCATCAGAGGAATCATCAATCACAAAAGCCTCCCTCTGGTCAAATCAAGCTTGTCCTGGTGTGAACAGGAAGCAATGTCAGCCGGTAAAGACAGGCCCCAACTGGCTACTGGGCATAAGGTGTATGCTGGGGTTCCTCATGACATCCAAGGGCACATCAATCTCAAGGTAGATAGATAAATGAGCTGTGATTAGGGCAAGGCTGTGTTTCTGATTGTAACTGATTTCTCTGTACTTCAGTCTGTCCTACAGCGAAACAAGACAGCTGGGGGGCTAAAAGCCCATTGTTCAACCTGCATCTGCTTTCTGCACTGAAGGAATACTGGGTTTAACAAAAAAATTGATGTTTTTGCTAGGTATGAACACCAAAGTGCCGCAATTAAGTATTTCAAGTACAGGCGGAATAATAGAAAATATGCTGAAGAGTGTCTGTTTCTGTCAGTGTTGAACAAATTCAGTCTTACAGCTGCATTCCTACAAGCCTTGAGTAACAAAGCTACTCTACTGTATCCTCCGTTCATAGAAATACAAATCAATGTAGCTCACACACTGTGGATAGACCTATTTGAACAGGAGTTGCAGAAAAGATGAAGTACTCCCATGCTGATTTCATGTTACCAAATCCTACCTGTATTCCACTATTTGTCAAGGTCAACTATTTCATTGGTGCGGAAAAGAAATCTAGGCTAGAATGTGTTTGAGCAGCAGCATTTTGGGAAATGAGAAAGCTGAAGTACAGCCTACAAGTGTAATTGGTCTCCTGGCATCTTCATACAGGGGTTGATTAACATGTCTTTGAAGCATTCCTGGCACATTTACCCACAGAACAAAGACGCAGCAGATAATGATGATCAAGATATTCAGAATTTCTACCAATTATCGACAGACAAGGTATTCAAATGTCTCTGGCATCTGCCTTTGATGTGAATTGATAGATATACTTAGTCCCTTTAAGGTGCAGCTATCTTCAAAAAGCCAGACGGGATTAAAAGAAAATGGTAGTATTTGGGATGTGCAAGTGCAACATTAACATTAAAATTCTGTCAAGCAAGTACAGAGACATTTAAAATGTTGGCCTTTGCTGAAACCAATCAGTGACGCGTACATTCACACACATATGCATGCAAACATACACACACACACACCAGTATTGATTGTAATACTACAGTTTACTCCTCATTAGTATCATGCATTTGATAATTTGTTAATAGATGGAGAGTTTTTGCCACATTCATGGAGAGTTTTTGCTGCATTCACTAAAAGGTCACTGGGCAGAGGGACAAGCTTTACATATGAGACAAATAACAAGGCTGGTCTGTTTTCCAAACATAAAATGTTCCTCCTTTGGCAAAACTGACTTTTTGCAGACCAGAAAGTACAGCTGTCAAATGTATTACCCAAAGAGAAAAAAGGTTAAGGGTGGATGTTCTCTCTTAGTCTATCACTGGTCTATAAGGTGACTTGTCCTTAAATCACTGAGCGGCTAAGGCCCAAAATACCTCTCAGAACTCCTTATCCTGTACAAACCTTTTCTGACCACTCAGCTTGGCTTATAATAATTTAGTTTACCAGTTATCCCCATGGTAAAAACTGAAAACAGTAAAACTGCCCTGAAGACATATGAATCATTTTAAGGGTCATTTTTGTGTCACTTGTTAAATCCCATGACGATGATTCTCTGACACCAGATGGTTTGTGTTATTCCCAATTTATATCTTTTAAGTACTTTGTTATTTCAATTTCTTCCTCTTCTTGTGATGCCAAAGTTCATCAATACTACATCCATGAATCAGTGTCACGTCTCTGTCTATACAATTGATATGGATCTCAATTCAGTGTGAAAGAGCTGGTAAGTTGGCTTTGTCTTTTGCGCATGTGTGGAAAAAAAAAAAAACATGCCAATCAACCAAAAAGTAAATTACATATTTCTGGACTGACCTGAGTATTACAGTCAGGAAAACTGCTATTTCAAGATTGAGATAATAATGTTGAATTTCACTACTATTATACCATCATGAGGTCAGAGAGCTTTTTGCATTTATGCTTGATAGATGGCTGCCCCCACTGCAGTGCAAGGATGTTGGATACTATGATGAACCAGCAGGTGATTTGACACCCTCATTCAACAGCTGTATTGTTCACAAATAAGAATAAGAATAAGAATAAGAATAAGAATAAGAATAAGAATAAGAATAACAACTTTATTTATCCCGAAGGAAATTGTTGTGCCAGTTACAAGAAAAACATAACAATAATAAATAATAGTAGAAAATTGTAAAAACAGTAAAAAAAAAGAAAAAAAAAAAGGGGGGGGAATAAGAAATACAAATAAACTATAAAGTGTCAAGTAACAAGTCAAGGATATAAAGTGTCTTAAGGTCTTAAGTACCAGGTGAAAGATAAGGAGTGCACAAGAGTTTGAAAAAATATTGCACATGCAGCTGTTATGAAATAAAATATTGCCCAGTCATGAATATATATACAGATAAATAATTACAATTTGCAGTAAGTGGGTGAGATTATTATTTTTTTTTTAATTTTTTTATTTTTGGGTGAAATGGTGAAAAACGTAGTCTGTTCATTTGTTTACATGTAGGAGAATCTTTGGCCACCATTAGGTTTTTCTTGTGGTGACAAAATATGGGCACTCTCAGTTAATGTTAAGTGTAATTAATAATCTCATATGGCAGATGATGATCATAAAGTGAATGAAATTAGAAAAACACAGCTACATGATGACCAGTATAATGATTGTAGTTGGTTTTGAAGACAAAACCCAAATGCACTTAACAATCTAAAATATGTTATTGTGAAGCATGTCAATGTTTGTGGCAAAAATGCTCTTTAATGTTTGAGTAATGAAAAACAGCTAAATTAATAAAAACTTAGATTTTTACTTCACTGAA
Source organism: Fistularia commersonii (assembly GCF_037954325.1). Taxonomy (NCBI): domain Eukaryota; kingdom Metazoa; phylum Chordata; class Actinopteri; order Syngnathiformes; family Fistulariidae; genus Fistularia; species Fistularia commersonii. The sequence goes on from NC_141302.1 coordinate 8,059,106, forward strand.
AACATCACAGAATATTGCACAACTTGCATGGTACTGTACTGTATAAGCGATTCTGATTGTGCATTTCAAAGACAAAGACTTTGATACGTATTGGTTGGCAAACAAAAACTGCTCAGTGAGATGATGATCAGCTCTGCAGCCAAATGTGGATGGCCGGACCAAGAGAATGAGGTAAAAAAGCAGGATGAAGGCGATAACTGAAGAATTATTTTTTTTGCTGTGGGGCTACTGTTTTATAATTTACATAATGACAATGAAAAGATCGGAGGATATTTTTTTGTTAATTGAGGGTTCTGTATTATTTATAATGTTATTTAGAATTTTTTTTCATTTCTTAAGGAGGACTTGATAAAAGACCGATAATTTTGTTGAGGCATCATTTCCACCATTATTTCCTTTTTAGTTTAATTTTCATCTATTTTACTTTGGGACTTGTTAAAGATGTATTTTTTGACTGACAAATACTGAATAAAATATCATAATTTTACTTTGTGTCTTTGGTTATAAAGAGACAATATTTTGTTGTATAAATTAATTTCCTATCCACACGGATGAGGCATACTCCAAATATATTAAAACTATAAGGCATTGCTGGCTAAACTTCGAGTATCATTTAAATATCTCAAGTAGGAGCTGAGTGTCCACTGTTTTTGGAAGTCCAAATGGGGTCACTTTATGCAGGATCCATACAAAGGGCTCAAGTAAATTCCTTAAAAACAAAATGGTTTGACAAAGTGGCTGCTTGGTGATCATAATGAGGATAGAGGATTAAACTCAGGGGACTTCTGCCAAAGGTGTGAGCTAATTTTGGACACCTTCCTCCATCTCCTTACAAACTTGCATAACTATAGTTTCAACCAAAATAATGCCAGACAGGAACTAAATAACTCATTCATTATGAGCTTAGTACTGAATGGCTGTTGTTTGCCTGTCCTTGCATGGCTACTCTGATTTAATGCGTTCATGCATCACCAAAGCAAATTACATTACATCCTGAGATACAATACAAGGCACGACTCAAAATTTTAAATTATAGGATTTGAATGAAAATAAAGAGAAAATTAGCATGCAAACCCAGCAGTTAATTATCTGGTATAAAGCACGCGGTTTGTTCATTTCTAACAACGACGTGAAGTCGTCCTGGAAATTTTTGCTCTGTAATGACAAATCACCCTGAAATTGAATTATATCTACTGTAAGTACAGATGGCTTAATATATTTACATGTCTGAAGATCAAACATGCTAATTTGTGTTCCAGTGGCAGAAATCCTTCACTCCGAATCTGTGAAATATCATGCTGGACATTTCTATCATTTATTTCTTTTTTGTTTCTTTTTTACAACCTATCTTTTGATTGGCTGTCAGTGGGGTCCCTTCAACATTTGCCTCAGCTGACTTAGTTTTTTGATGCACGATGAGGAAATTTGTTCTAATTCATGTTTAAAGTACACAAAATACAATATTTTTTTCCTTGGGTTTCTCGGTTTTCTGTTCTAAGTCACTGTATTATATAACTATCTTATTGGAAAAATATGTAAAGTCACAATTAAGAGAAAATGAATTGGCTGTAATTTGTGCTGGTCACGTCATGAGAAGAAACACTAAAAGCAGCCTTAGTTAAAGTCAACCTCATCAATTCCATTCATCATTTCCTTTGTTTCTGCAAATCAGGTCCATTTCTGCAATGGTCTTGTAACTCTATGCTATTTTCTTATTTTTGTTCATTTTTCACAAGGTGTTTTCTAAGGTGTCAGTGGCGTTTGTTGCAGTTTGTGGCATATTAAGACAAATCATATTTATCCCACTCTCGTGATTACAGTCTCATTATCTATATAGGTCTATCTTATATTCAGAAAGGTCTGAACTCACAGTAAACTTTGTGCTCCTGCTGAAACTCTCAAAGTCATATCAACAAAAATACTGTGAGGTAGAGCTTGGTCACATCATTAAATCTGATCTACTGTATGCTTAACTTTTAAAATCTTCAGCTCTTTCATAACACGATGCAACACATCAAGGCAGAAATCAAGGTTAACCTCTCCACGAGCATCATACAGTTTATGCCAATTCTGTTTTTATCCAAGTCTCTCACACTATAGATCCTAGGGAGTAAATTGTGCTCTTTCTCTGCAAGCATATTCAGATGGGAATAAAGGGGTAAACGATAACATAAAAATTACACCTTTGGATCTGGAGCAGTGCACTGTTATATAACAAGAATTTACGTAAAGCAATATGATGCAGCTATGTCATAAATTACACTTGAGTGCAAAATTCAATAATAGAGATGAGCCCATGGTGGTATACATAATATGTGAAGTATTTTCAAAGAAACGTCTTTCGTCCGAAGATACAAAATTGTATTCCCTTTAGAGTTCATGATATTTTATTTGTTGGCAGACTCAGTCCAAGTGCTTTAATCTTCTCATCTCATTACTTTTAATCGTAGTGAAGTGAAGCTCTCCTGATTACGTTGAAAGAAACTGCAGGTCACATGTCTGGAGGTGAAAAATGTGGGGTGGAAAGTTTTGTTGTTCAAATTTTATTAGTCTATTTAATTTGTTGCTCCGGACAAAGTATTATTAAATAATGCAATTACCACGCTTATGATCCGCACAGCGATTTAGGATTCATCTGCGAAAAGAAAAAAAAAAAAACTTCAATGCCCTTTGAACAAATCAGCGGTTGGAAAGACTTGAACCTTCTCCTAAATTCACCAGATCAGTGATTAGAAGAGGTTATTCTTCATTTCTATTGAATCATCACAGGCAAAATCCAATTTATCCTAAAAAAATCTATGTCATAGCTAAGTATGGTGTTTTTAATATCATCTGTGAATTTTGATATGTCCATGAATCAAGTCAGCCAGCAACATTTCAAGACAAAATGATTGCGTGAGAGATGATGAGGGGAAAAGTATTTTGAACATATTGACACAGTACGACATATTGCACTGTCATACTGTGTTACTCTAAAGTTATTTTTGAAACCTTCAGAAAAGGTCCCCAAGCACCAGGCCCTGGGTCATTTTGTATCGGGTCGCAAAAAAAAAGAATGGAATTGATTAAAATCAAATACATTTCATTTCCATTATGGTATTTTATTTTGCAAAATTGGCACTTATGCCCGTGTCTCATTCCTGCACTTGACTCAGTCAAAGGGTTTCCCGTCAAATAAGTTGGCGACATAACCCTTGCTGAAATGGTCCGCATACAAATGTCGCTGGAGATCTTATTTGAAAAGATGAGACACCAGAAGGGTCTCAGAGTGCTAGCAAGAAAAGCTGCATTTAAAATGAAATGCCAAGAGTCCTAAACAGGTTCCTAAACAGCCCCCCCAGTCGGCGAAAAAAAAATGTCCAGGATTATAGTGATCTTTGACAGCAAATAAGTTGGGGACCACTGTCCTGCAGTAGGGGGGCATGCTGCAGGGGGTTAAAGAGGAGGTTAGAGCGGAGCTGAACATTCCTGGTTAGATTCGTGCACTCTTCCTGGCCCAGGGGTGGACAATTATTTTGGCTGGCGAGGCATATTTTTTATTTCTTATTTTGTTTATGCATGGGCCAACTAGGTATCATATAAATTGAACAAAATGAAAATTGCCATTGAAATATTAAAATTTTTGTAGCATTTCATTTCAACTTTAAAATTGTTAATGATTATATAAATGTACTGACGCTATTTTGGGTGTAATTATCCATACAAAATTAAAGCGAAAAAACATAAGGAGTTTCTAAATTCAATATTGATTGAAAATACTTGCTAAAATATTCAAAGAAAACAGTTTGACGGGCCGGATAAAAAAGCATAAGGGGCCGGATGTGGCCCTCGGGCCGTAAAATGCCCAGGACTGACCAAATATTAACTCTAAATCATCAATATTTTATTGAATTCAGACAGAATTATAAAATATGAGTTGTTTCATAATAAAATCCTTGCCTACAGTTTTTTTTCTGGAGATCTGACTTTATTTTTATTTCTATTTTTAAATCAAGGTCTGAGAAGTAGGTCACCCAAAAAGGAAAAGTAGCAGCAGTATGCAGGGTCTGTATTCACAGAGCACCAGAGCTGCAGCTAGACTGAACTCCCCAATTGCATTCAGAAGGGTGCCTTTGGCCAGACTGTGCACCTCCTCACCTGGAGGACAGACATTTCTTGCAGACAAGACAGAATTATAGTCATTACCTCAGCTGAGATGGTTAACATTACAAAAAGAACGTGAATACAAAAAGTGAGGTTCATATTTTCTGTAAAAAGGCTTACTTGTCTGAAAAGCAGACTTTGAGATAAAAAGCGACCAAATGTCAATAGCCAAGAATTGTTAATGCCAAATAATGTCAAAAAACAATAATCATTTACATTCCCTCTGACATACTGAATGTTTACTTATTCATAAAACAGAACACTTTTAGTTGAAAAACAGCTGGCAAAAAAATGCTCGTAGTTGCTGGCTAAGAATTGAAATATTTACAATGGAGATCTTTCAAAAACTTGAGCCAATTGCTGTGCTAAACAGTGCCTTGTTACACAGTTTAAAGGGGTAAAATGTTATCTTAAAATAAAAACAATGAAGAAACCAAAAAAAAACGCAGAAGTAGAAGAGGAATTTAATCATCATCTACAGTTCTCATCTGTTACAAAATAAAATGGTTTTTAAATCACAATGGGTTTTTGGGTCCCCGAATGAGTATATGTGTTCAAAGATGAGTTTGAAAAAAAAAACAACTGAGATAATATTATCAAACTACATTGAAGACTATGAAAGACAACTCCTCTAGCTATCCCTGTGTTTGAGCAAAATTTACATTCACATTATGGGGTGGCTGTGCCTAAGTTGGCGCCAACTGGAAAGTCAGCAGTTGTATTCCTGGCTTCTCCTGTCTACATGCTGAAGTGTCCTTGAGCAACATACTGAACCCCTAGTTTCTTCTAATGGTCTGGTTATCGCCTTGCACTTGCAATAGTGTTAGCAATGCCACCATTGGTGTATGAGTGAAAAGGTGAATTGGAGAGTCAGTGTAAAGAGCTTCCACAGAGCAAGATATTGAAAACACGATATAAATGGAAACCATTTACCATTGAGACAACAAACATATAAAGCTCAGTGACCACTTTTACACAAGAGTACAGCTGCATTCAGCAAAACTATCAGAACACATCAGCGGTGGGAAAAAAATATTGTCACACACGCTGACTTGCTTACCATCATCAATATTTAACAAGATCAAAACTATGCTTCTTTTGTTGAACAGTCAATAATGCATCAAAAAATCTAAAAGATTTTGGTCAAGCGTGTTCTATCTATTGCTGTTTTTTAAATCTCGAGACAATCGGGCACTTATTGGGGAGCTTTTTTTTTTCCAGAGATCAAAATCTTGCCACGTTTCTGTGTTTAACAAACTGCATAAACGATCAAGGCATACAATGAGGCAACCTGAAAGGTGATAGTTCAGTACATAAAAGTGTTTGCTGGGTCTGGATTTGACATTGCTGTTTTCAAATTCAACCATTTACTTGCCTCCGCTATGGGAAAGTTCACATTTATGATTAATTGTATAGCTTGCACTTGATCTCTGTTTCTTCTCATCACTTCAAACCGTATCACTGTATCCTATCTAATGTGGTTTGAGAGGCTGCTTTACACACTGTGTAAAAAGTAATTTTGAGCGCATATTAGATTATGGTATCAAAAATGCTTGATGAGGCATTCTGTGGAAGCGCACTGTCATTTACTTTCTTCCAATATTCCCACCAATGTTGAGGCCACAGCGCAGATAAAAGAAACTGTCTTTTTATATTTCCAGTTTTATTTGCACTCATTTTATTTAATATAATGCTCCTTTTCGAGAGACTTTCATCTAATATATGACATCTTCTTGATCGACAATTTATTTTCGTCATTATGGTTATCAGTCACTTTTGTCATAAGATATTTCCCATTTCATAAAATGGGCCAAGCTGGATCACAGGATGGATAGCTAGACTGATTCTGCAGCTATTGCTGTGTAGCACACACACACACACAGACACACACAGACACACACAGACACACACACACACACACACACACACACACACACACGCACACACACGCACACACAGGCACACACACGCACACACAGGCACACACACACACGCACACATCTATTAAAATGCACACAGACATTAATGCAAGGCATACATACGTTGTAAATTTTCTGATTTTACACTACTGTGTAACCAGGCAATCATTTAGGTTTGCCAAATTGTTGAGAGGGTTTATATAGTTATGGGTGTCATCAAAATCAGATATGATAGGGTAAAAAAACGAGCTTTTCCTATATCACATTACAAAATATATTGTCAGCCATATTTTTACAAGACGAGTTATAGCTACCCTCCCCAAAATGGTTAAAATGAATCAATAAAAGAATCTAGTAATGTGATAATGAATAACTAGTTAATATATTGATAGTTTTGAAAAAGTAATGTAATAAAAAAAATGAAATAAGGTGCGAAAGTGAAGAAAAGTATAAATGATTAAATTTTATGCAAATTTGTTTGTATCTGTTTCATAGGAACTTTATAACAATGAAAAATGTAAATGCACAAAACATAAGAATAAAGAAAAAAAATACACATTCAACGGTCAATCGAAGACCATTCCGCTAATCCAGGTTTCACTTCATCTGGTTGGCTTCACACAGTGATTTAACTGAAGCAACTCATCAATACTCTGAACAATAGAAATAACTGAGATGAATCTATTGGTCATACTGTCAGTCAGGCTGCATGCATCAAGGCAGCCCACCTCCAGGGGGGAAATTAGCGCTTCATTTTCACTTAACTCTCCCTGTCTGGGTCACTGAGAAGTGATCAGATATGAATTCTCACAAGGACAAATAGATGTGAAGCTTATATGTTATATGCAGAGAAAATAACAAAAGATGGAAACTATGGGTTTGGTTATAACTTAATCCCTTATCAAAAGGATTTGTTCCTCCCCTATCCAAACCATTTCAAAGCCCCTGGATTATAATTCAAAAAGTGAAATGGTTATGACTATTGAAGATGTTGGTAAGTATTCTCAATGAAAAAAGCAAGTAGCAGACATGGGCTTAAGATGCCTTAGCACTTGGCATCAAAGAAGTACGTTGGCTGCCCAATAAAACCCCTCCCTCTTGTTTGTGAGCAATAAAAACATCTGTTATGCAAACGCAGCAGGTTTTGATTTGACATTAATGATGTTCACAGCCCTATGACTAATTCTGTGAAGGGTGCACTCATTCAAGACATACATAATTGTCCAGTAGTGCCCACATGAAATTCTTAATTATGTTGGAAAGGAAGAGCTTCATATAGGATAGCCACCTGGTGATAGTATCACAGCTCGGTATTTGTAACAAAGAAGCAGTCACTCACTTTATTTTGGACATGCATCTGACAATTCTGAAAAACATCTCTTTCTCCCTCGCATCAAACAAAACCTTGCACTGACTATACTATTGTAGATGTAACAATGTTTTCTTCTTCTTTTTCCCTCAATTGTTTTCCATCCACTTATCGACGCCAATGGTGGTTGGTAACTCTGGTCACGACAGATCCGGTATGAATTTATAAGTTTGTTGTGCACATTTAGTTTTGGGACAAGATTTATGCCGGATGACTTTCCTTGTGCAACCCTCAGCATTTATCAGGGCTTGGGCCTGTGTAATGCAGACATTGGCTTGTGCCCCCCTGTGGCACTGGGGGGCACATGCTTTAGCTATAACAATGTTTAACAAATGCACTTTTGCATGGTTTGAAATTAAGGTTGGGCAATATGGAGGGTATGTATGTATTTCTTTAAAAAAAGAAAAAAAAAATTACAGTGTATATTTCAGCTACAAAGGACACAGTGTCATGGATCTGATCCATAAAGTACAATTTATAGCTTCAAATATACCACATAAAAAGGAAAAACAACAAACAGACATCTTATCCCATCTTATTTTCCGTGGCTTGGTTATTTATATATATTTTTTTATGTATAAAAAATATTTTTTATGTATAATGTCAAGTGGTACTTCTACAAAGTTTTTTTTTTACTTCTGGAAGACTTTGTGTTTATTTGTTAAACATGCCATGATTTGACTTGTGGACTTACTGAATTGTCATATGATTATTCCAATGATTTTTAAGGAGTAGCGTTCAATGAGCTGAGTAAGAGCAAAAATCTTTAAATCAACAAAGGTAAAACAAACAACAACTACAAAACATTAAAATCCATGCTCAAAAGGGATGTATCGCACTCAGGCATAATGCTGTATCACAGTTTTTGATATTAAAGTAAATCCACTATTCAAAAACAGTTAATATTTTATAAACATTGATATGTGGCCTGCTACATATCATGTATTAACTAAGTTTGGTATTTTTTATCACTCATTCCATAGGTTGATACGGTGCAACTCTATGATGTAAAAGAGAATGACTTATTATTATGCTTTCACGGCTTGATAGAATTATGGTGAAATGAATATGCTCTTTTTACTATTCTTTTTTAACATTTTTTTTTTCCTCTTTGCCCCACCCCAAATTCACTTTAAAACACATAAAAATAATTTTATGTGAAAACTCAATTCAATCTGCAATCTATTCTTCAATATGAAGAAGCCAGAAAACTGGACAAGTACAAAGTTAAAATATTCTTACATGAGGGGGAAGATGAAAGATGTTGGATGGATCAATTCGGATCCGAGAATTATTTCACCTTGATCTTTGACCATTTCCCTGGCAATAGTGGGCAACAGTTTTAGTAAATTGAGTAAACATCTGTGGATCAGTTTTGGGTTAACCATAGGTCATCATAGGATTGAACTGCACGCTTTTAATACTGTAAGACTTTTGACTTACCAAACAGGGCAAAATAACTAAAATAATTCTGACATCAGCCACCTGAGTTAGCGATAGGGAAATTTACAAGAAGTCAAATGTCAGCTTATTTTGATTTTGTTTAATGACATGAGCGGGTTGCAACATAAAGTGTGATCAGTCCCAATTGCTTCAACAAAATCACTTCAAGCGCCAATGTCCTCTTGTAGGTTATACATTGTGGACAGTCTCTGTGCACCCTTTACATGGCTGCCTTCAGACTGAAAACAGTAAAATCAGCCTGGTTTGACATAATTGGTTGCTGGAAGTAGATAGACAGAGTCTTTTTAAAAAATCATTATCTTGCATATGGCAAGATAATCGATGCACACGGCAACAAATTTGCATATGCATCTTTATGCTGCTCTTCAAGTAATAAATACCCTCACTTTTTCACCAGTACTCATTGCATGTATTAATTAATAACTACAAGATGACACCTGCTGCAATTCAACTGGTCACCTGTGTAATTTGAAAACTATGTTTTCTCTCTATTTATTTTTCTTTCTTTTTCAATTTTTAATGAATACTAACTATGGAGAGGTAAATAAACAGACAACAAAGATTTATTGTGATGTTCCAGTTCTATTAGCAGTGTGTTCAACCACTTAGAAGAGCAACCAATTACTTTTTATATTCCAGGAGCTAAAGCTGCGTAACTTTGAATAAAAAAAAAATATATATTTATAAATAAATCTAAAAATGTAATCAGGGGTACACAGCAATTGCAAGGTGATTTGGGATGTTGTTGGAAATTATCATTTTTGCATTATCATTATTACTTATACTGAAAAATCTACTAATTTGAACAGGGTGTGATTTCTGTGGGGATCAGTACCAGACACAGATACCGGCTTTGTCTGAGCAGGCAAATGTATTGGAGGACTGTCTCTGCAGAACACCAATATTTAATTATAAGGGGTTTTTGTATCGCACATTTGCCATTTAAGAAATATTGCACTTTCTTGTAAAATGAAAATTGCTTTGGACCTTATAGCCAACAGGATTAAATTTTGATTAAATGTTTATACTACTTATCATGGGGCCTGTGACGTAGAAGTCACCTCTGAGAGTTGAAGGATTTCAGCTCTGTGGTTTGAACATTGTTTTTTACTACTACTTGTAATGAAAAATAATAATAATAAAGGTTTAGAAAATACTATTATTGAAAAGAATATAACATTACTAGTCACAATGTTTTCTCCACAACAGCAATCATTTTAAGAACTGTTTTGACTAGTGTGGAAATTTCCTGAAAGAATGATTAATATGTCCAATTAACACTGCACCCAGAGCACAAAATAAGAATTTTGGGAGTACAGTGACCAGCAGTTAGCCCCCTGTCCTCACAGATACAATAAATGGTTCCACTTTCAAATCCTGTAGGTAAGTAAAGCATTTCTGAGCTGAGTTTGCATAATCTACCTGTGCCTGCATGGCTTCTTACTAGTTTCTCTGGATTTGCTCTGGAAGTAAAGTACATCAGGAAAGAGGCAGGGTAAAACCTGGACTAAAAGAATTATCAAATTAAACCACCAAATCAAAAAAATGTGTTTTGAAGGATACAATGTTTTTGTACCTTTGCCAATTTTGTATCAAATGCGGCAGTGCGGTGAATTAACCTCATTTTGTGGCCATCTTGTTTTAAAACAGGTGAGTGTGATATTCATCTTTGCTTCATCTAGTTGTAGTAGAAATATGTAAGAATAAAGAAAATAGGTCTAAGAACTGCAGAAAAATTACAGTCGATATTTTATCTTCATGCATCGATTCCTGGGTAACAGGAGGTTAAGGACTGCTGTGATTTCTCATGCACTGCCCAACATAAATCAAAACTTTGCATGAATAATTTAGTTATTGTATCAAGTAATGCATTTTAGGATGCAGTGCATAGATTTTACAAGCAAGTTTTGTTTACGTTCCCATAACAATTATTGACACTTGGACCAGGGGAGATATTTGATTGGAAAGTACAGTAGAAAAAAATAGAAATATCAAAATAATTCTGCCACCTCATTCTTGTTTCCCCTGGCATGTAATTTTGGTCCATTTTTGTTGGGAAAAAAATGTGATGGAGAGTGGGAAAATAAAATAGGAATACAGTGAATGTCTTGCTTTCCTTTTCAGTTCCTTTGAAGATTAGACACGCAACCTCTGTAACATATTAACACTGCAAATACTGTATATCCATGTTTCTATGTTTATCACAGAGTGTAAATATTGCCATAAATAATACAAATTTGAAGAGGCCTTCATCCTTGAGTCCCCAGTAGAAGAGTGTCAGAACTATGTTTTAAAAAAAAATCAAAAGAGAGAAAGAAAGAGAAAGAAAATGCCTTTAAGATTGAAAACAGAAAAGTATGCATTTAAAGTACAGTAGAAATGATGATAAGAATTTACAATCAGTCCAGAAATACCAACATTGATTTCACTTTGTTGTGACAGTACAGTGCTTCTGTATACAATGCAAAGCAATTTCACATGTGCTAGAATTTGCTGTGGCTTCAAAAGATGAATTCTATCACTCTTCCAAAGCAGATAAAGAGCAAAGCTTTTCAGCCTTATGTGCCAACTTTTTGGATAAGCACAAAAGAGACATCTTAACCACTTGTCAGTCAGGTACCGTAGCAACAGCAGGACCAGGCGACAGGGAGGCTAACAAAACAAATAACCAGCACTCCTCTATCAAACCTATCTTAGAATAAATTGACAAAAACAGCAATAGAGGCAGTAACCAGACTACTAAACTGGCTCCACTTACAAAAGCACATCAACCAATTCAGTATTGAGACACACAAATGATATTGCGCATGTGGAGGCTGGGCCCAGCCAAGTGTAAATAAGAATTTCCGCTCTCAGCATTGGGTATATAACATGGTGTCAGGTCGCCACAATGAATGTAGAGAGACGGAGGGAGCAATCAGGCAACCTTCGCCTCGCCGAGATGGAGGGCCACTGCCGCACACACAAACAACCAATCACTGCAGGACAGTGATTGATGTCTAGTCCTGCTTTGAAATCTATCACACCGACCAAGTAGCTGCCCAGGCCAAGCCTGGCAGATTGTTAAACACAGGTTAGTATGCAACACCCTGTAAAATAATTAATTCTTTATGATGTGAGGCTGAGTTTTGAAAACTTTGTCTAAATATTTATTAATAAGGTTGAGGCTTTGTATTTGAGGATATGTTTTAGTAATGCTTCATTCAATTTATTGGTTTGTTGAGGAAAAATTCCTCCATCTGCTTAAAATTATGTAATGTACCAAGGAGTGCTTGGGGGAATTAACAAATATTAATTTCTTTTTCTCAGCTAGAATAGATGAACAGGAAAGAAAATGCTCAAGACACATTGTGTTGTACACCTAGATTTCCGGCTGCAACACTTCATGAGCAACAATCTAACACAAGCCCAAGTGTGAGTGAATGCGAGTGTGTCATCGATAGCTTACCTTGCCCTCTAAACTCTGGGAAAAGATAATTAAAGAATGGGGACATCCATGTTATTTGATCGAGATTTTGAAATAACCCCGTATGTATTTTATCATTGCAACTTCTCAGTTCCCTAAAGATCAGACCAAAGTCCTGGTCCACCGATCTATTGGTTAATATTAACACAAGTTGATAATGGCATACATGTTGGCAGATATGTAAACAGGACAATATTTTATGCAAAAATACGATCATTATACTGTTTAGCTCTTCCCCAAAGATACGCGGATATAAACTAACATTATTCAGATATAGGAATTGGTTGTAGCAATTTTGTTTTTTTCCCCAGACAAAGCCAAAAGCGGCCAGCACGGTGGCGCAGTGTTTAGTGCTTTGGTCTCATAACAGAAAGGGCCTACGTTTGATTCCGACAAGGGGACCTTTCTGGGCGGAGTTTTCATATTCTCCCTGTGTTTGCGTGAGTTTCCTCTGGGTTCTCTGGTTTCCTACCACAGTCCAAAAACATGCAGGTTAATTGGAAAAAAAATGGGAAAACTGGCCCAAAATGAGTCTTCGTTCAAAGACAGCAATGTCCAAGAAGACAGATGGTTTGAGAGAGGAGTCAAAGAAGCCATCTCTCTGAACAGAGGAGGGGGGTCTCAGGCACAACAGTGAAGCCATCTTTGTCAAAACAGAAAAAACATCTCGGAACAGAGAAGGGGGCCTCAGACACGACCCTCACAAATAAAAAACGCTGTACTAGGATCACGACCAAGATGGATTTGCACACATGGACCTGACCCATCTCTACCCTCCAAACAACCAGGAAAGAACCAACACCAGAACCAGCCCCGTGTAACGTGTACATGAGCCTCAGTTCATGTGATCCAACAGGTTTCACTCCTTTGTTTAGCTTTACCTATTCCTCATCCAATCCAGTTAATATCACAAAGTTGCTCTTCTGTTCCAACAAACGACAACTACATTAGCACAGCAACCCCTCTTACACCTAGTTTCTGAGAGATCCCCTCTTCCATTTGCACACTAGGCAACCGTAACCTAGACCGCCCAAAAACCTGGCACTTATATTCGGAAACTCCCCATAGGTCATTAGCACTGAAGAAGCCTCTCAGATGAGGGGTGAAACGTCTTCAAGTGAACAAATTCAAGTCCAGTTGCCAAGAAAGGAAGATTTTGACAAGAATTCACCATGACCTGGATGACTGAGGACCTCAACAAACAAAGAGTGAGTGAATGGTTCTTTGTCTATATATGTGCCCCTGCGATTGACTGGCGACCAGCCCAGGGTGTACCCTGCCTCTCGTCCAATGACAGCTGAGATAGGCCCCAGCATCCCCTACGACCCTGAGTGCAGGATAAGCGGTAGAAGATGGATGGAAAGACAACAGTTCCATGTGTAAGAATTAGATAAATTATGACAATTGTTGTCAAATCTTATCGTGGCAGCTACTGTAGACTTAGTTTCTTTCATTGAGACATTTTACTTCTCATTTAAGAAGCTTCTTCCCTTCTAAACAAAGGAGAGTTTCCAGTATGTGATAATTTACCTTAAAGATATGAAAATAATTGGCAGTGATCTGGATAAAGGAAGACCTTTACAGACACACTCCATTATAACGACACTTATAATTTATAAATATTGCAACTTTTACAACCAAATTTTGGTATTTGTGTCCAGGATAAAATTCTAATATCAATTTCCAACATTATCCCGTCACTCTCATAGGTGACGCTTTAAGAGATCACATTCAGTACAAACTGAATCAATGGTTGGTGAAACTGGGCCAAAAAGGTCTAAATGCCAACGCGACAGGTGTGGTATTCATTACAGACATGGCTAAAGCCACCCAAGGGGCCTGCAACATCATTTTGCCTCTCCACCCACAATGCAATTTCATTTTATCATCCACCATCTTGACAAGTTGGTCCTTTCCCATGGTCGACTGCCTGTCCCCTCTCTCTGTTGGCAAAAGAAGTCACAGAAATGGGAAAGAAGAGGGGCTTTCATAGCAGGGGCTTTTTTTTTCTTCTCCCAATTGCTGTCTGATAAGTGTGTTTGAGCTTTTGTGTCTATGACTCAAGATGGGGTGCAATGTAGAAAAGTATTCCAAGGGGTTGCTGATAAGAAAAGTATCTCTTTAACAATTGTTCTTACATGCACGGTTACAAACAATAGTCTGATTGCCTGTAAGGAAGGTACATTGAAAAAAAATTGCGGAAAAATGTTTAAACCTTTGATGCGGATTAAGTTACTTTTGAGTATTTCAGGCTTTGTGCTCATGGAAATGACCTCTGGATGGATTTAATTTGTTTTGAACATCGTTGCATCATTTTGCTAAATAGCCTCATCACTTTGAAGGTATTGTGGTACACAAACTACGTTTCCAATCACATCATATTTTTCTTGATGCTTTACTGGAAGTAATTAAGGTCTATGCTGACAGGGTAACATACATGTCAAATGATTCAAATCTATATTATACATGTGTATTTAAGTCTGACATAGCAAAAGCTGATAAGTTGTATACTTACGATTGTTGACAAAGTGCAGAAACAGATTTTGCATTTCACTGTCATTCCAGATTTGACATCTGACTTTAAACCTGTAATGGCTGCTCATAAATATATATTTTAAGCCTCTTGAAGTGTACAGTCTCCACTGCCTGCTTCCCAAGGGAAATAACCATCCCTGAAGCTGACATCCTTTGTGAGTTCTCTATAGATCAAACAGGCTTGCGCCTGAATTGCCATGTCCTGGTGGGGCCATGCTGCCAAACACATGAGCTGTCTCTGTTAATGCTTGCAGGTCAACTATCATCAGCTTTTATAGGAGGCAGGCTTTATCAACAAAGATGGGCCACACAGAGAAGTAAGATATACCACCGAGCAAAAAAAGATAATCTCTGACATTATGAGTGGCTTGAAGACTTATGCTCCCTTCACCAAAGATCAGATGTAGCTTTCTTCTTTCATTTTAAACTTTCTTTCCTACTCACTCATCTTTAAAAAAAAGAAACAACAATTAATAGAGATGTGTTTGTGTGTGGGCTACTGCTTAGTTCAAACAAAGCCCTAATCCTAGAGCATCACTGGCATTATGAAAAAAGCAGCACTTGGCAGAGCGGTAAAGCATTGGCCTGGATTCTGAGGAAAAGTTTGTTCCACTTCTCTCTACTTTTCAGTGGTCTCACTGCGCTTTGTGTTTGCTGCTCCAAAATCAGAGATCAGCATGTTTGTTTAATGAGGAAATCCTGTCATGCTAAATTTAACATAACACAAAGCAACCTTTATTTGGGTGGGGATGAATGGTGGTGTTTCTTGGTTTAGGATACCATTAGAGAAAGACATCTTAAATTATCTTTTCAAGCAACATTTTTTCAAGTAATCTGTGAAATATTTCATCCTCAAGCACTTACTTAATGAATGATTGACTGAAATGTGAATTTCATTCAGAAATCCTTCAAATCAAACTTGCCTGAGGTGTGCAGTTAAAGTTGATGAATAACAGGCCAAATCTTTGGTCATATCTCTTGAATATAATACATTAGCTAATGTATCTTTATTATTTCTTTAATTGGCCCAGGTGAAAGTCTGCACTCTTTTTATTTCAATAATGAAATGACTTTTTAGCTGCCACAAGGCAATTATTTGAACAATTTCAAAATTAAAAAGTAGATGGCTTAAAATATTACCTTTCAAACAACATGATTGTTAGGTTAGAAAATTCGAAGCTTGTTTAATGAAAGAAAAGAAACAAGTGTTTGCACTGTTATAATTTTGTAGGCACCATGAACAACATAAATTTATTCTGCTTTGCTATTCTAACTCGTATAAGACACACCATCTCCTCCCCCTTGGGTTTAATTATTTGCAGGTGCTGAGAATGGCGGTAAGGGATCATTCTTAATGCTCTACAATGTGACTCAAAAAACAATAAGACACATAATGTAGCAAAGTTTTATGGTTGTTATGCACATTCGAGTTGTTTTTTTTTAATTTTTCTTTCCCCAAGTTACACAATACAAAGGGAGCTATGGTATGATTGATTCATGTTGCCTTTTAAACCCCACTTATAAATATAGTCTGCAGTTTAGATGACACTGCAAGCAGAATAAAGGGTGGTTATCCACTTGATCAATATTCACAGCCACAAATAGTTGGCACAGTGATAACATGATTTCCTACAGTCCCACATGAGTACTGCATACGATTACAATGAAAGATGAAACAATGTTTGTATAATAGCAGCATTATTATTCATATGTTTCATTTTGAAGTGGCCTCCTCATTAATCTAGGCTAATTATGGCCGTAACACTTTGGAGACTGGAAAGCAGAAACATGCTTGAAGAGAGGAATGTGCTCTTATAGACACTCAAAACAAGGCTATGTATTTTACAGCAAGCTGCCCTAGATAAGGCAGGGGCTTGTTTGTGTTCATGCATTCATCTCATATGGGGTGCACTTCATTACCTATTGTCTCTTAAAGCCAAAATGTAATTGTTATTCCCATATGATAATGTCCTACTGAGATCAGATGGTCAGACTGTCTGATCTGAATCACACAGAAAATCTAAATCTAATTCAGTGAAGAAAATGTTGACTGCTTTTCTTAGAGCTTCAGTATAATAACCATATGAAAAGAGCACTATATGGTGAACATCAACAGGCTTTAAAAGGAATCATTTGCTTTATCAAGCATCACGATGAGTAGCAACCGACTTGAAGAAAGAGATTCCCATCATATTAAAACAGGCAGAATATGTTCATAGGAGGCCTCTGTGTTTATGGTTTTCATTTAAAATTCATAAAACTGTAAAATGCTTTAATTTAATCATAGATGCATGTGCATTTGCTTCATCTAAAGAGGCAGTTCTACTCTTTGTCAAATATGACATTGAGAAAAAACACAACAACATGAAATTAAGGTAAAAAATTAAATCCAAACACTGGCATCATAGTATGTCATTTTCATTCACTAGTTGTTTGAAGATCAGATTTTTTTTGTTATTTGTCTTTCTTTTCCATGCTTAATCAGGAATTTGAATCAGTCATGGTTTTACCGGGTAGAAGCTTAAATGTGTTATTTCTTTACATACTTTCTACTTGTTCACTTATATCTAACCCTTCACTAATAAAAAAAAAAAAATGGAGGGTAGCAATTAACCATGTCTGAAAAGTATGCCAGAAGATTGTTGCCACTTAAACGTCTTTTTTTGTAGTTACACCTATCTAAATAACAAAGACATTATGCTCACAATAAATGACTGCATAAGTGTGGGAATAAAGGTTTGGTTGCCTAGCAACAACAATAGTTGAGAGAAGAGCTCTGAGAATGAGGTTGTGTGTGCTTACAGTACAAAAAATGCGTTTGCTGGACACAAACCCTAAAGGAACAAGATCCCTTGATTCTGTCTTCCACATCAGCAGATAACTATGGCTTTAATCCTAAATTAATCCTTTAGATATTCTGAAGGGCCTAAAAGAAAAGCTTTCAATCTATCAGATGTTTCAAGAAAGGCAAAACTTGAGCTGAAATTGAGACAGGATGAGACAGAGGAAGAGTGTCAAACAAGGCTACTGGCCAATTAGGAAAGACATACCAAAGTCAGAGTGGCCGAAACTCCCAGTAGCAACAAAAAAGGCAGCAGGGAATCAAAAGACGGTGGTTGTTGTACAGCGGGGCAAAAAAGTACCAGCCACCAATTGTGCAAGTTCTCCCACTTAAAAAGATGAGAGAGGCCTGTAATTTTCATCATAGGTACACTTGAGAGACAGAAAAATGAAAGAAAAAAAAATCCAGAATATCACATTGTCAGATTTTAAGAGAATTTATTTGCAAATTATGGTGGAAAGCATTTGGTCAATAACAAGGTTCATCTCAATACTTTGTTATATACCCTTTGTTGGCAATGACAGAGGTCTAACGTTTTTTGTTTTCACAAGGTTTTCACACACTTTTGCTGGTATTTTGGCCCATTCCTCCATGCAGATCTCCTCTAGAGCAATGATGTTTTGGGGCTGTCACTGGGCAAAGATTTTCCACGGGGTTGAGATCTGGGAACTGGCGAGGCCACTCCAGAACCTTGAAATGCTTATTACAAAGCCACTCTGTTTCCCGGGCGTTGTGTTTGGGATCATTGTCATGGTGAAAGACCCAGCTACATTTCATCTTCAATGCCCTTGGTGATGGAAAGAAGTTTTCACTCAAAATCTCACGATACATGGCCCCATTCATTCTTTCCCTTACACGGATCAGTCGTCCTGGTCGCGCTGCAGAAAAAAAGCCCCAAAGCATGAGGTTTCCACTACCATGCTTCACAGTAGGTATGGTGTTATTTGGATGCAACACAGCATTCTTTCTCCTCCAAACACAAGTTGAGTTTTTACCAAAAAGTTCTATTTTGCTTTTATCTGACCATGATACATTCTCCCAATCCTCTTTTGGATCATCCAAATACTTTCTAGCAAACTTCAGACAAGCCTGGACATGTACTGGCTGAAGCAGGGGGACACGTCCGACACTGCAGGATTTGAGTCCCTGGCGGCGTAGTGTGTTGCTGATGGTAGACTTTGTTACTTTGGCCCCAGCTCCGTGGAGGTCATTTACCCCCTCCTGGTTATGGGATTTTTGCTCACTGTTCTTGTAATCATTTTGAACCCACGGGGTGAGATCCTGTCTGGAGCCCCAGATTGAGGGAGATTATACGTTGGTCTTGTGTGTCTTCCATTTTCTAATAATTGTTCCCACAGTTGATTTCTTCACACCAAGCTGCTTATCTATTGCAGATTCAGTCTTCCCAGCCTGGTGCAGGTCGACAATTTTGTTTCTGGTTTCCTTTGACAGCTCTTTGGCCTTCGCCATGTGGAGTTTGGAGTGTGACTGTTTGAGGTTGTGAACAGGTGTCTTTTATTCTGACAACCAGTTCAAACAGGTGCCATTAATACAGGCAATGTGTGGAGGACAGAGGAGCCTCTTAAAGTTGTGAGAGGTTTATGAGAGACAGAAATCTTGCTTGCTTGTAAGTGACCAAGTACTATTTTTACCGAGGAATTTACCAATTAATTCATTAAAAATCCTACAATGTGATTTCCTGGATTCTTTCTGTCCCCATTCTGTCTCTCATAGTTGAAGTGTATCTATGATGAAAATTACAGGTCCCTCTCATCTTTTTTAAGTGGGAGAACTTGCACAATTGGTGGCTGACTAAATACTTTCTTACTCCACTGTAGGGGAGAGACTTTCCAGCAGTGGCATGGAGGGTGAAGACCCGACCAAGTACGAACTGCCAGAGCCAGAAAGGCTCAGACTATGAAACAGCGAAAGGCAAGAGCACGACCTGTGGTAACGAATGCGACTGCCAGTCCTATGGGTCTTCTCTCACTTGTGATGAAGCAGCTAAAAACTTGCCCAAGAACTGAAAAGGCTTGGGGCAGCCTTTTGAATTGACAAGGACATTAAATGTACTCAAAACATTGGATCAATGAGTGCAATTTATGACAAAATATTATGCAATTCGAAGTGTTAACAGCAGAATAAAGTTATTCATTATTGGGTAATACTTTACTGTGCTGGTGTTACCGATGCTGCAGTGTATGAGTTTTTTTAATTCTAATTTTCATTTTTAAGTTAGCAAGCAAACTAATCAGAGCTGTGAGAACTATGCAAAAAATACAAAGAGAAAAATATCAAAATTTGGTTTCAAACTGATTAAAAGATTCACAACAACAGCTGAACATGCAAAACCATTACGTATACATGGTTGAAAGTGACTCTCCAACAGAGTAGTAGCTGACATCAGATATAGCTTGAATGGTACGGCTAAAGTAATAGATACATGTTACTCCCACGTGAGGTGCAAATGTCAGATCATTAATGAGATGTACGGGATCAGTTACAACAATATCTTCCAATAATTTCCTGTTGAATTTAAATGAGGACATTGGAGATTTGCGTAACTTGTTGGTCTCTTCCTTTGCAAAGCATATTCAAATTTCCCCAAAGGTACTGTATTCAGGGAAAAACTGAATGATTCAAATTATCATCATTAAAGCTGAAGAGTCTGTTTGAGACCATGTACAGGTAACTTTACAATACCTTTTGTTTAAAGGGAACCTTGCCTGGGAGGACTAATTGGCATAAATATGCTTTAATATTTGTCTTATACCAGAATGTGTTAATAACAAAGCATGAAGAACTGTTATTTCTTAAAGGAAAAAACAAAACAAAACACAATTTATAGCATATATTTAAATCTACATGGCACAGCATTGTTTTACTATTGCAACGCATGCTCAGACTGTTGCTCAGAACTGTATGTGTATAAAGTAATAATGCCACATTATGGTGCTTTTTGGTGTAATTCCTAGTCTAAGGGAAACAAAGGTACTGGTGTAAGTCTACCAACTTTCAAAGGGACAAGAAGAAAAGAAAGAGAGAGTGGAAAATTGCTTGTGGATGTACACAACTTCCTAAGGATCCATTGCTGTGTTCTTGCTGCGTTTCTCCAGATGCACGTCACACGTTTAGCACTATAACAGAAAACTAAAGCTAGCTCGAAGGAACACCACAGGCAGGAGGCTCTGGAAGTTCTCCTGCAAGGATGTCAACAACCTACTACTGCATCAGATGCTACTGCAGCACGGTGCTCTGTAAGTCTACAGTGTTCAGCTGGTGACAGAAACTGGAGCTCCTTACAACAGACGTTCTGTCTCTTTTAGCATACCATGCTGTTGCCGCACACATGCCAGACGACTCTTGGCTTATTGCATCTTTGTTCATTTTCAGAAGTAGGTTTTGCCTTCTTATGTCTTTCTTGGGTTCAAATAGGAAGGGTTGCACAGAAGATGTGTTTTTGCACCATATGGCAAAATTAAGGGGACTGAGCCCAGTTCAACCTCATGATGTCACTGAAAGCATTGCAATGTAAATAACAATGGCGGCCTGCGAGTGAAAAGTTTTTTTTAACAATTTCATACAAGCTAAGATATTTTGAGAAATTGTATTACTTTTTTATGTATATGTTGGAAAAATTGATCAAATGGGACAAAAATCTCTTGATAACCAGGGATCGCTTTAAAGCATATGACGATTAACAATCAACACGTTGTCTTAAATATGAACAGATAAATGACAGTGTTTATCCGCACAAAAAATAAATAAAAAATGAATATGTTAATAAATAAGGGGCAACAGCGCTTCAGCCTCACAGCACGAAGGACCCGGGTTCGATTATGACTAGGGGACCTTTCCGTGTGGAGTTTGCATATTCTCCCCATGTCTGTGTGGGTTTCCTCCCGAGTTCTCCAGTTTCCTCCCACATTCCAAAAACATGACGCAGGTTAATTGGCAAAAAAATGGGAAAATTGCACCGAATGAGTGAGTGAGTGAGTGAATGTTGTCCGTCTGTGTATCTGGCCCTGCAATTGACTGGTGACCAGTCCAGGATGTACCCCACCTCTCCCCCCATGACAGCTGGGATAGGTTCTAGCATCCCCTGTGACCCTGACTGCAGGATAAGCGGCCGAAGATGGATGGATGGATAGATTAATAAATAAGGCTAAGGTCTGATTGAAACATAGTCGGTGTGGTTAAATTTTCAAGGAGAGTTAAGCTAGAGCTTCAGGATATATTAACTATTTTTTTTCTATCCATCCAAACAGATTCTGCTGCTTATCAGGGTTTGGTTGCATGAGCATCAGCCGAAGCAGAGAGGCCCCGACTGCCCTCTCCCTGGCCAATTGGTGCAGCTCTTCCAGTGAGATCCAGAGCCTGGAGACATAGTCCTTCCAGCATTTCCTTGGTTTTTTTTTTCTTTTTCTGGAGCCTCCTCCCAGCTGGAAATGCCTGGAATATCTCACCAGGGAGGCATTCAGGACGCATCCCAATCAGATGCTCGAACCACCTCATTTGGCTCCTCTCCACATGGAGGATTCAGCGACTCTACACTGACTCCAACCTTACCGGATGGCTGAACTTCTCATCCTATCTCCAACAGAGAGCCCAGACACCCTGCGGAGAAAACTCATTTCAGCTGCTTGGATCTGTGATCTTGTTCTTTCAGTCACAACCCACAACGCACGACCATTGGCGAGGGTAAGAACGTAGATCGGCCAGTAAATCGAAAGCTATGCCTTTTGGCTTGCTTCTTGTTCACCAATACAGGCCTATGCAGAGTCTGCATCAGCAATGATCCCTCGCTGAACAAGACCCAGAAATACTTAAACTCCTCCACGAGAGGCAGGACCTCTTCCCTGAAATGGAGTGGGCTCTCCACTGTTCCTTTACATAGCTGAGAACCATGGTCTTGTATTAGGAGCCGCTGTTCCTCAACCCACCTGCTTCACATTTGGCTAAGAACCGCTCCAGTGAAAGCTGTAGATCGCAGCCCAATGAAGCCAACAGAACCACGTCATCTGCAAAAAGGAGAGACCCAATCTCGAGGCCACCAAACCGGAACCCCTCGATACCCTGACAGTGCCTAGCGATTGTGTCCATAGAAGTCATGAACATAATCGATGACAAAGGGCTACCCTGGCAGAGTCCAACGCTCACTTGACACAAATCTGACTTTCAACGAGTAATGCGACCCAGGCTCTGACGCCAATCATAAACTGAGCAGTCCGTATTACAGGGTTTTCAACGACCTTGTTGAGGGTATAGAGCTGGTCCACTGTTCCATGACCAGGATGAATACCACACTGACCCTGGATCTGAGATTCAACAACCTGACAGACCCTCCCCCCCAGCATCCCCAAGTAGGATTTTCCAGGGAGGCTGAGGACTGTTATCTTCCTGTAGTTTGAGCACATCCACCAATACCCATTTTTAAAAAGGGGATCACCAACCCAGCTTGCCAATCCAGCGGCACTACCCCCTTCTTCCATGCAGTGCTGTATAGGTGTGTCAGCCAGGATAGCCCCTAAACTTCCAGAGCCTTAAGGAACTCTGGGCGGCTCGCATCCACCCCTGGGGCTCTGGCACAGAGGAGCTTTTTGACTCCCTCTGTAACTTCAGCCCAAGAAATAGGAGAGTCCAACCCAAAGTGTTTTTTTTCAATTCTTTATTATATTTCATTGAAATATACTGTGCTGTTATAGCAGTCATTTGTCAAAGAAATGTATATGTGGAGTATTTTTTTGAAGATTATTACAGTATAGCCTGGGGGTAAAAGCTCCCATCTAAGTGCTGGCCCTGAATGAGAAGAGGTGCTTGCCAGAGGGCAACTACCGTATGTACACTGAATGATTTGGATGGTGTTTCCTTGGTGATCTGGTTTGCTCTGTCCCCACACAGCCTGGTATCAAAGTCCTGGAGGCAAGGAGCGGCATTCATGGTGGTATGTTCGATGCACCAGGTGGCCTAAGCATAATTGTATTGTTGTATTTGAGCAAAACAGGATGCTTCTGTTTCCAAAACAGGCAGTTGTGTAAATTCAGACACAAGCATTATCTTGTGCTCTTCACTGGGAAAGTAATGTGTGTGACATGAGGTGTACAACATTTAACACTGGTAGCCGCTCACATTCTCCACAATATAAAGTCTCTGAATGGGACATGGATTATCCTGTGTCTTTTCCTCTTGAAATCTGACCAGATCTAAGATATTATGTCACTGCTTGAAACCAGCCTTTATCCAGTTTAAGTTGACTGCCTTGTTGAAACTAGTGATAAAGTCTTCCACCAACACATCATCTCTAGATAACACTGTTAGTTGAGACACAAAGAGGTGTTAAGTTTCTACTGCTGCCAACATCACAACGTCATGTGTTCCTGATACTGAGGTCAGAGTTCAACACAGCGAGTCTGAATGCCCCCTTATCTTGGAATGTCACCAATCTTGACTTCACACACCAAGATGGATATCCAAGTAGCGTTTGTTCAAATTTGGGGAAAAATTGCGACCGAGATAATACAAAAATCTTAATCAATAGTAATGTCCATGGTCTGAAAATTATGGAACAATATTCCCAGAAATTACCAAAGCCAAAGTTGACTGTCAACTGAAAGAAAGAAAATGGTTGAAGTTACTTCTTTTTACCAGTTCAGTTGAAATAATGATATACTCTTGAAGTATGTAGAAGTTGGATTTTGTCACTTGACCGTGGGAGACTATGGGAGAAATTTCTTATGAGACAACCTTTTCACCTCCCTAGTCTTTTTTAGGGTTAAACCCACAGTGAAATCCACATTGTCAATATCAGCAATTCTATAATTAGACTAGTAGTATCTGCAATAGTCCAGCTTCACTTCAGAGACAATGTGCACCTCACTCACTTCAGTGAAAACACAGAATTCCCGGTGAGACCTGCTGGCAGACAGCTAGTAGCTCTTTGAAAGCAAGTTTTGAAAGCAAGTTTGATATTAAATCATGTTGTTTATGAACCAGTTTGCACATTAACTTCGATATTCCAAGCCTTAATTAAATGGCATGGTAAGACAAATTACATTAAATTACAATACTAATTACATTGCTGGGTTACTACCTACCATTTCCATACCAAACTAACATCCAAAGGGCAGGGTGTACATAAGCCTTTTGCTATTTACTTTTTCACTTTGAAACTAGTATTGATGACAGTAACGTGTCTGTCCAAACCTTGAAAAAAGGTCATCTTTCGCGAACAATTCATTGCATGTATCTTAATCAACTGAATGTAAATAGAGTTTCATTTACTTTCATTTTGAGAAAATGGGGGGCTTTATTATTCTGGTTCTGCTGTATGACGCTTTTGGGTTGTGTCCCGGCGGAGATCCTCACAGAAACTGGGTCGAATGTTAAATTGGCTGCTGAATCAAGAACAGAGCAGGAGAGCGTCAAAAGGAAGCTTGATGTTCTTAAAAAAAGGGTGATGGTACCAGCATTTTCATTACATTTACAGACATTGTCATCATGTGGACATGCAGCCGTAAAAGAGAATATACACAGACAATTTGTCGGGTTTTAAATAATCTGTGTCACATATGAAGTGCAATAACATTAATATGCTCTTAGTGTACAATGTTAAGATTTCTATTTATGATACATTCAGCATAAGTTTGTGCATACTCTTTTAATTTAAAACATGTTATCGCAATTAATAAGACTTTTTTTTTCCTGTGTCACTTGCATTTACATGGTTTTGGCGTCAGCACCCAGTGAGCCTGAATGTTTGTGCACACGGCAAGAGATGTCACATAGACTCCATCTTTACAAATGATATGAATCTGACCTAAATGCAGGGTTTCTCTCCAAATCTGGTATTGACGAGTTTGAGAGAGGAGTCAATACTCATTATTTTTCACATATGTTGAAAAATATTTCTCTATGGTTGAGCCTTTAGATACTCAACAAGTTACACAACAAAAACTATACATTGTATTGAAGGTTTGTTAGGAATGCTCTGGATGTGAAGAGAATGTGAGATAGAGCGTCAATCTAAAACTATAAATTGATGGTATTATGCTAAATGTTGTTAGTGGTTATGCCCCATAGGTAGGATGTAATTATGAAGAGAAGGACACACCAAAGTTAAAAGAAGTGATCCAGAGTATCCCCAGAGTTGAGAGAGTGGTAATTGACCTCAGATGTCATGTCGGGGCAGGCAACAGAGGTGATGAAGAAGTGGAATGCCAGGTTTTGTATCCAGAATAGGAACTCAGAGGGTGGTGGAAAGGATGGAAATGACAACAGTGGACCTTTCTTGTAGAAGAGGCAGGAACATGGGGTGAATTAAAAGGGCTGAGATTGCCACAAACAGGTGGACCACATCTTGTATAGACAATGTAGCCAGAAGGAGATTACTGACTGCAAGTAGGTAATGGCAGACAGGAGTGTAGGTAGAGATAGACATGGGAAAGATGTGGAACAATTTAAAGTGAGTAAGGATAGAGTGAACTGTATTAACAGGTGCCAGAGGTGTGATGGGAAGATGGCAAGAGTACCTTGAAGAGTTGAAAATTGAGGAAAATGAGGGCACAGAGAGTAGAAAACATGATCATGGTGGACCACAAAGTAGCAAAGACTAGTAAAGATGAAGAGGATATTGAAGAAGATGAAGAGTGGAAAGGCAGTTGGTCCTGATGACATACCAGGGAAGGTATGGAAGTGTCAAGGAGAGGCTGTACCAGGGTATTTGGTAGATTATTCAACAGGAATTTAAAGAGGGAGAGGATGCCTGAGTAATGGAGAAGAGTGATGGTGGCCATTTTTAAGGATTAATTTAAATCTAAAAGGTGCTGTAATGTTCACGGTTACTGTAGTTATTATTTTGTGAGGATGTTTAATAACATATTGGTGAACAATGATGCACAGTATTGACCTAACATCCTCATTAAAAGACATCTACACATTGTACTTCAATCTTTTTTGTCTGAATTGATACATTCCTCCTAATTCAATCGAAATATACAGCTGGAAATGTATTCATTGATATTCTCTCGTTTGTGTGAGCCGAAAATAACACCAGTATTTTTTCAAAAGAATGATAATAAGGCCATATACTCAGCAAGACTGTGCACTGATATAATTTAATAATAGAACAATTCGCCTGTGAAACCCATCTGCATTCTTATGTTGAGTGTCGCATGCATTTACCCTTCAAAGCAGAAAGTTGACTTCCAGAATCTCATAAGAAAATCTTGAATTCACATACAGCACTAACTCATTGCAAGCACTTTTCATATTTTCACTCTTATCAATTTTGCCTTAGAGACAGAAGAAGTTTTTGACAACTGCTTCCCATAAACAACTGTTGGGGGTAAAAAAACAACCTTTTTTTTTTCTTCTTGCAAATCAGAGATTCTCACACAAAGAATGGATGTCTTCAGTCGTCAAGTTCCTCTGTGAGTCTTCCATAGCAGTTGCAGACAAATACTTCACAATGCAAAAATGAGAATAACATGGCTGGGAAGTATCATACATTTTTGCTCTATTTTCTTTCTTAACCCATGAATGCAAGTCATTGTGGAAATGAACACTTTGATCATGACAGGCTCAAATATCTTTGTGAAAATGGCTAACAGTCAAACAACCACCCGACAATCAAATAAATGGTAAGTATCTTTACATCAGGACTTGTGAGCCGTAGTTTAGACTCCTTAATAAAATTGTTTCAGACTTTACTCTTTGCCGGTTAAGTATGTATCATAAGAGTCTGTGTGTCATGTATTCATTCATTACTTGATAATTATTCTTGAGAAAATTAGAGGAGGTCATTTGGTCTATCATCAAGAAGAATGTTAAAAAATCAAAAGCTGGATTAATTTGAAAAAGGACACCAGCTGTTAAGGCTTGTTGTTAACAATGCTTGGGCTTGATGGCAGTTTCCATTCCTTCATGGACTACCATTTTGAAAATGTGCTGCCAGACTATTTGATATTTATTGGGGAGTTGGCGAATGCTGTTAGCTTCTGTTCATAAACCAACCAGCAGCCAAGACCCTGTATTACTCATGCACCCACAGTATGGTAGACTTGAGCAAATTAATTTTTGTTCCGGGATGAGTAATGGCTCTGCCATTCTTTTTGCAGCCACAGGGGTATTTACCTTAGATTTGTTAATCATGGAGAAACTTCAAGGTTCAAATCATGCAAGCTTGTGACAACTCCATACTGGAATGTATCATTTGTATTAGAGGCACTAGAGTAACCTGATTACTTGTATTCAATAAAGATACTCCAATTAAGTGTTATTTCATGTGAAGTAGACTTGAAACACAGTTAAATAATCATGCATATCTATTCCCCAGCAAGCACATGCAGTGGGGGTATGTTTTGGAGATCTGCGGATGAACTATTTTTACCTTGTTTCTGCTGTCTTTCGCACTTCCACCCGCCCCTTGCATCAGTAAATGAAAGTGGCTTCCTCTCTTGCCATTTGATCATTGCAAACGTACATTGCTAGTGTTCCAGGGAACAGGCAATGAATGATTAGCAATCATTTTGTTTAGGATGGCGCCGAGGGAAATCTTACTGTGAGTGTTAATGTCCTCGATGACACGAGGTGAGGAGGAGGAATCTCCCTACTTATCTGCTGATCAGCACTTTCAACTGCCTCTCTTTTGGTGATTGATAATAACTAGCACTTCAAAGGTGGAGGGTTCGCTGTAATTGTCGGCAAATTATTTTGATGTATTACTATAAGAAGCCCAAGAGTGAGGCCTAATCAATCAATGCAAAGGGCTTTTCTAGTTTGTTTTTTGGAGTTATCTTTAACATGCTTGTGTTTGTGATGGAAATTATAGTTTTAATTTGAGACTTAGTTTTATAATTCCAATACATAAGCGAAATTACACAACTAATCAGGGCTCCGGGGACTCATTTATAATCAGGGAGAGAACTGCACAGAGGACTTCGATAAAATGAATTTTGAGGTCAAGGTTTGTGGCTGATACCTTTACTGCTGCCTTCTGTGATTGATGGTAAATTGGTCCTAACAATGTGTAGTGGGTCAACAATCATCCTCTTGAGCAATCAATTGGGTCAATAAAAAACTGCTCTTTTGAGTCAAAACAACATGCTCTCTGAATTTCGAGTTCTGTTTGTCCACATGTATTCATATTTGTTTATAAAAAATAAACAAGGGTATCTTTATGTCAAACACTAAATCTAAAGGATCTGTGGCCGGTAGTTTTAGTGATGACTTATAAAAGAAGATTCAACACTCGATGATGCATCTTGTTGCATACTTCAGTGTCATTGACATACACAAGCAAAATGTTCTTTATGTTTTTCTGTTTGTTGGCAGCTTTGCAGCTTCTTTTGTTTATTGTGTGCTGACATGGTTTTGAATTTAATGAAAAAAGAAAAAAAAAACAATGCGGAAAAGAAGGGAAAACATCAATAATTATAATGTAAAGCCCAAAGGGGATCTTTGAGACCATTAATAAGAGGTATAATTTTCCCAGTGGCAAAACTATTCCATGATCATTGATAGATGGTTTTCTCATATTGACTAAAATAAAATAGCAACCAAGTAAGCCATTTTTTCAGGTTTACTGTATCTGACTCCAGAATATTGCATTAACCCTGTTGAACCACAAGGATCTAGGTGCAATTTTCATAGATGATATTTAAAAACAGCAATTTGCAAACATTGCTTATCATGTGCACAGTTAATCTGATTTCAGTAACTCTTAAAGAACAATCAAAATCATCACTTTGGTAGATACTTTGACCTGACCACAGGAGCAGAGTGTGATAAACACCAATTTATATGAGCCAGAATCAGATTTCAAAGTTTTAATTTTGATTTTAAACATATTCCGGTGTCTTAAAGCAGATGCTTTGAAAAGTCTGTCAATGCTTTGTAAGCCTGTAAAGCTGTGGGGGTTTCTGTAGATTTTAATGCATTATATTAATAATTTTTTTGTCGTGTGTGACCAGTAAGGCATTCAGCCAATATCATTGATCCTTGGCGAAAAAACAAAAAAAAACAAAAAAAGTGTTATTTATGTCAGGCAGTCAGAAAATGATTGTATCCAAAGCAAAAATTGAAACCATGGGTAAATGGTTTTATTGTATTGTACACTCATAACTATTGTGATGTCATGTGGACAAACAGGGTGTCCACATCAAAACAAAACGAGAGAGCGAATTAATTAAGAATTTTAAGAAACTTCTCCGTCAGATATTTTCCAAGCAATGTAAAACCCCTGAACAATGAATACACTCTCTTCCGCAGTTTCTTGATAACTGCGGACATAAAAAGCAGGTATGTCAGCAAGAAATGACCCAACTCCATAGAGCCCAGGTGGGAATCATGAAGAGGAGGAGCACATACTAAGAAAAGAGATGAAGGTGGGAACTGTTAATGAATGGGTATTGGAAACTCTGGGTGAATGCTGAGTTGAAATGCTTACTTGTTCATGATTAATGACTACTAGGCTGCCATAATAGGTACCACAGGGACCTCAGTCACTGGAAGCTTTTTATAGAATAGCCCCAAAAGAAAAAAGATTAAGTCCCCATCACAGTGTTTCTTCAAGTAAAAAAATATGTTCTGGGGAGCCAATGCCATATCATAATGGAACTTCTCACCACACAACAAAATTGTCTAAGAAAGCAAGTACAAAAAAAAAAGACATGAGAGATCATAAATTATAATTCTGTCAGCAACAAAGAACTGTGGTGTAATGATGATGAACATTATTTTTTCACTTTGAAATGTCATTATGACTCATTTGCCTGGAAATAACTTATTGTTATGATTGCTTTTATTATTATTGTGTGCGTGTTTGAATCTGTGTGTGTGTGTGCGTGTGTGTGTGTGCATGTGTGTCCGTGTCTGTGTTTATTTTGGGGTTATGTGGAGAACTTTTACTTGACTCTTGCAGGACAGTCTTCTTCTCCTTTCGGCTTTTCCCTTCAGGGGTCACTACAGTGAATCAAGCTTCACTGTATCTTCGTCTCTCATTCCAACTAACTTCATATCCTCTGCCACTACATCCATAAATCTTTTCCTTGGTCTTCCTCGAGACCTCCTGTCTGGCAGCTCCAAATCCAGCATCCGTCTACCAATAGATTCACTATCCCTCCTCTGTACATGATCGAACCATCTGAGTCTGGCTTCTCTGACCTTCTCTCCAAAACATCTAACATGTATTGTTCCTCTGATAGACTCATTCCTGATCCTATCCATCCTTGTCACTCCCAAAGAGAACCTTAGCATCTTCATCTGTGCGACCTCTAGCTCTGCCTCCTGTCTTTTCGTCATTGTAACTGTTTCTATGCCATACAGCGTCGCTGGTCTCACCAATGTCTTGTACACCTTTCCTTTCTGGCTGATAGTCTTCTATTGCAAATTAGCCCTGACACTGTTCTTCACCCATTCGAACCTGCTTGAACCTGTCTCTTCACCTCTTTTCCACACTCTCCGCTGCTCTGGACTGTTGACCCCAAGTACCTGAAATCCTCCAACGTCTTGATCTCCACTCCCTGTAGCCTCACCGCTCCATCCGGGTTCCTCTTATTTACACATATGTACTCTGTCTTGCCGCGACTAACCTTCATTCCTCTCCTTTCCACAGCATACCTCCACCTCTCTAGATTTTCCTCAACCTGTTCTCTGCTGTCACGACGGAACACAATGTTATCTGCAAACACCATGGTCCATGGAGATTCCTGTCTAACCTCATCCGTCAACCTGTCCGTCACCACTGCAAACAGGATAGGGCTCAGAGCTGATCCCTGATGGAGTCCAACCTCGACCTTCAACTTCTCTGTTACCCCTACAGCACACCTCACCAGTGTCGCACAGCTACCATACATGTCCTGCACTAGACTAACATAATTCTCTTTCACTCCAGATTTCTTCATACAATACCAGAGTTCCTCTCTTGGCAGCCTGTCATACTTTTTCTAGATCTACAAAAAAGAATGCAGCTCCCTCAGGCCTTCTCTGTACTTCTCTATTAGCATTCTCAAAGCAAATACTGCATCTGTAGTACTCTTTCTAGGCATGAAGCCATACGGCTGTTCACAAATGCTGACTTCTGCTCTCAGTCTAGTTCCCACTGCTCTCTCTTATAACTTCATTATGTGGCTCATCAACTATATCCTTTGATAGTTAACGTAATTCTGCACACACCCCTTATTCTTAAAAAATGGGGACATCACACTTCTCTATTCCTCAGGCATCTTCTCACGCTCTAAAATCCTGTTTCTAGCCAGAAACTCTACTGCTGCCTCTCCTTGACACTTCCATACCTCCACAGGTATATCATCAGGACCAACTGTGTTTCCATTCTTCATCGTCGTCAATATCTTCTTCACTTCAATTTTACTATTCTCTGCTACTTTGAGGTCTTCAATAGACAACTTTTCTACCCCTCCCTCGCTTTCATTTTCCTCATTCATTAGCTCGTCAAGTACTCATTCTATCATCCCATCACTCTTCTAGCATCTGTCAATACATTTCCCTCTCTATCCTTAATCACCCAGACTTGCTGTAAATCCTTTCCATCTCTGTCTCTTGTCTTTGCCAACCTGTATAAATCATTCTCTCCCTTCTTGCTGTATAACCAAGCATACAAGTCATAGTCCACCCTCTTTTTGCCTTTGCTACCACTATCTTTACCTTCCGCTGTATCTCCCTGTACTCTATACTGTCTCTTCTCTTCAGTCACCTCAGTGCCCCACCTCTTCTTTGCAAACCGCCTCTTCTGTAAATACTCCTGCACTTCCTCATACCACCACCAAGTCTCCTTATCTACTTTCCTTCCAGATGATACACCAAGCACAGTCGCCCTGATAACATTAGTTGTAGTTGTCCTCTCATCTCTCTCCCTGACCACCCAGGGCCTTTTTCAACTCCTCCCTGAAAACAATAAAACAATCCTCCCTTTTCAGCTTCCACCACTTTGTCCTCTGCTCTGCCTTTGTCCTCTTGATCTTCCTTGTCACCAGAGTCATCCTATAAACCCCCATCCTATGCTGTCTGGCTACACTCTCACCTACAACTATTTTGTAGTCATTGATCTCTTTCACATTACCTCGTTGAGATGTAGTATACCTGCATGCTCCTACCTCTGCTCTTATAAGTTACATTATGTTCCTGTCTTTTCTGGAAAAAGTCTTCACTACAGCCATTCCACCCTTTTTGCGAAGTCTACCACCATCTGTCCCTCCGCGTTCCTATCTTGTATACCAAATCTGTCCATCACTTCTTCATCCCCTCTATTACTTGCACCAACATGCCCATTGAAGTCTGCACCAATTACCACACTCTCATCTCTGGGGATATTCTGCATCACTTCAACGAACTCATTCCAGAACTTCTCCTCCTAAAACTCACGTCCCACCCTTGGGACATAGCCACTAACAAAACTGAACATCATACCCTCAATTTGCAGTTTCAATAAGACTATCTTACATTCTTTTCACCTCCAGAACATTCATAATAAAGTCCCACTTCAAGATAATTGTTACTCCATATCTCCTCTTGTCAGTGCCATGATAGTACAATTTAAAGCCTGCTCCTAGGCTTCAAGCTTTACTATCTTTCCACCTGGTCTCCTGGACACACAGTATATCCACCTTCCTTCTCTGCATCATGTCAACCAACTCTCTACCTTTTCCTGTCATAGTCCCGATATTCAAAGTCCCTACTCTCAGTCCCAGCCTCCCCTTCTCTCTCTGCTTCTGAACATGCCTTCCATCTCTCCTTTTTTGACCTACAGTGGCCCACTTTCCATTGGTACCCTGTAGGTCATCGGTACCAATGGCGGTTATAGTTAACCTGTGCCTCAAAAGATGCGGTATGATCTGATTATTAGGTTTGATTCGCATGTTTGGTTTCAACAAAGGTTTACGCCGGATGCCCTTCCTGTTACAACCCTCTGCATTTATCCGGGCTTGGGACCGACTCAGGGATGACTCCTGCAGGACAATGCTAAAATTTATTCCGTAGATAAAGACATGTTTATTTAGTTGCAAGTCCCTATGCCACCCTTAAAATCTTTGAAATAGAATAATTAATCAAATGTTTTTAATCAGCCTTGCCATGTATAGAATTAAATTCTTTGTGAAAATGCAATAAAAGCAAAACACACTAACAAAAAAACAAACAAACCCTCCTCAGAGCCCATCTCAAGTATGTTTTATGAGTCCTTAACAGATTTGGAAACTAACAAGTGTATGTGTTTGACCGCAATGCATGCAGAAGCCAATAAATTATTCAGATCATTTTGTTCCACACATTACCTTATCCTCAGGAACAGAGTGCATCTCAGATTCCTATTACAATCCATTTGACTTTTAAACAACTTTGACAGAGAGAGGGAGGACTAGATACAGTGCTTAGGCCACAGAGTAACATTATGTCCCAACTATTTTTTTTTTTTAATTTTTCCATCCAAGCATTCATCTTTGCCACTTGCAAGAGGTCTATCTATCTATCTATCTATCTATCTATCTATCTATCTATCTATCTATCTATCTATCTATCTATCTATCTATCTATCTATCTATCTATCTATCTATCTATCTATCTATCTATCTATGTGTATTTTTTAGACCCGAAATAAATAAAGTAACAATATTAATCTTACTGCGTTCCACATTCATGCACGAAAAAAATTAATCACTGTTGCGGAATTGCCCTGTTTGCATTTTCCAAGGTCATTTTGCACTGATTTCATGTAGGGGAGGTTGGTTAGGAAAGGACAATTTGTGAGAAGGGCAAATAAACACAAACAATTTTCTTGTTTCTGTTTTGTTTCATCTTCCTGTACCAAGGCCATTTAAGTTTATAACACAGTCGAAAAAGAATTCAGGTTAATTTTAATTTGTCTCATGTCTCATTGCCACATTTTCTGCTTTGTAAATGGCACTGATAATGCCATCACATACAATTTTGATAATCAATTGCTCAATTCAATTTATATATATATCTATTTGTATATAATAAAACAGTGATTTTTTTTCTAATCCCACCCCATTTCACATTATTGTCAAAATACTTCATAATAGTTAGTGACAGTCAGTGGGAAATTATTCAATGCTTTTATTCTCTCAAATTGATTTTCATGACAACCTCAAAATTTAGATTATTGTGCCATTCAGTCAGATGGTATGGTGGTTTTTTACATTCATTTATTTTTATTTCTTACTTTGAGGGGATCATTTCACCAAATTTTAGGAAACATGTCATCTCCTGTCAGACATGGTGCAAGGCAATTGTCAGGTCTGAATCTCAGTCACCCAAC
Organism: Fistularia commersonii; assembly: GCF_037954325.1. Classification (NCBI taxonomy): domain Eukaryota; kingdom Metazoa; phylum Chordata; class Actinopteri; order Syngnathiformes; family Fistulariidae; genus Fistularia; species Fistularia commersonii. The sequence continues at coordinate 8,094,134 of NC_141302.1, forward strand.
TTTTTTTCCTTTAACAGTTTATTCTCTGACATAAATCCTCATTGTTCTCTTTTAACACAGAGAGCCCACCTGATCATGAGCTTCAATGAAAAAGTCTCTTTTCATGGTCCATACAGGAGGGCATCGAGATGGTCTGACTCTAAGATTAATTGAAGAGGGACCTTTGCAAGAAAAGTGAGAGTCACAGTGTGATTGTCCCAACTGTTAGACAGTTAATAGTATCTTGGCTGCAAGGATCACTCTAGAGGTGTCTCTAAGCCTCAAACAATGGAAGAAAAATAATCTTGCAGTCGCCCAAACTGACACTGTGCCCACCCCACACAGATTGGTACCATTGTGCCATACAGCCAAATCTAATTAGTTTTGGACTCACTACCCTGGTGATTGTATTGATCGCAGGCTGAGGTTCATTTCTGGAGAGCACAATTTGTAAGAATCACTTGGACCCTAAGCTTTGTACCCTCATGTCTTGAGATATAGGGTATATTTATATTGCCAATTCTAACCCTCACAAAATTTTGTGGCAAAATATGATTCAGAGGACTCCGCCAGCTGTCAGTTAACATCAATTTGCCAATTTATACAATACTGTTCATACATTTTTTTGTGTTCCTGGGATATATCAAAAGGACTCTTGTAATAATTATAAGGAAGTCAAAGATAACTTAAAAAGTGGAAAAAGAAAAACCTTTTTCTTTCATTCTCCAACCTTAATTACCAACAGATTATCCCATTTCATTAGTGATATTTCATATACTTTTAATAATCAATAATCAAAAAATGGTAAATTGTTTAAAAATTACATTTTAATATCTATTTTTTGGGGATTAACAGATTTGTTCCCCCTGGAAATATTGAGTTTGCATTTTGGTAGTTTTGTCTGAAACTAGTGATGAATACATACAGAAAGTGAAAGATAGAATTGTCAAATTTCATAACAAACACATTTTATACTGACTTAAATCTTTCAGGTTCAGTTTTAATTTTAGCAACTCTTTAAACACTGGCCACACTTTTGAGATTTCAAGGTGGTAGTGAAAGGAATGAAGGCGATGCATCACACAGCCACGTGTCGCCTCACCTGTGTTGTTCCATCTTCACAAGCCCTTGCGGCTTCACTGAAGCCATCACTCACTGCTCTAAGTTCCTGTCATACATTCTTTATGATGCCCCTATAACTCAGTATGGGATTGGTCAGGAATTCAGCTCAGAGTGGAAGGAGGGAGACAAATGCAATGCTGTCAATATATCATGGGAGACAGGGACAGATTTGATGATCGGGGCTTGACTGAGACAGGTTTAAGCAGCAGCATCAGCAACCTGTTTGTGTCTGCCGTGATCCTGACGGATAAGCAATCTGCCTGCAACATCACCTCAACCCTGACAGACTGCGATTCAGCCTAAACATGACATGAAAAGATGGCTTTCTCTGATTGAACCCGGAATGAGAGAAAAATACATTCAAACAGCTCACTAAAGGAAACTATGCTGAAATCATTATTTCTAAAATGTACAAATCTATTTTTAAACAGAGAAGCCAGGACATACTTTTAGGCATTTATTATAGGCTCTAAATTAAGGCCTCCACTTTCAAATAGTGTTTCATGCAAAAAAAAAAATAGATGCATACCTCGCAAATGCTATAACACCCACATCTTAACCTAGCATACCATAATTTCTGTTTAGCAAATGATCGAAAGCATCCATAGCAGCTGCACCTTGGCTCATCTCAGCTATATGCTAATGTCCTTTTCTGAGTCAGCAGTCACAGCCAAGTTCATGGCCAGCCGCCATGGCTTAGTATCTGGTCTGAGAAGACTCTCTCTCAAAAAAGCCAAAACCCCCTATCGAACACAAAAGCTAGAAATCCATTTGTCTGAATTAGCAAGTGCTCTCTTTATATGGTGTGAATTGAAATAATAGCAAGATCTGAAGAATTCAAAGGGGCTTACTTTTTTATTTTGAACAAGGTACTGTGAATCTCGCAAGTGAGAGGAGGACCTAAATGAAAGCTCACATTAAAAAATACAGTTCTGTTGAATTATCCCTTGCAAGGAATTCACCAACAGATATTATTTTTTTTTGCAAACACTGGCCGCTGTTGTCAAAATATATGAAAAAAAATGTATTGGCAAGACCTATTACACACGTGCTTTGAAATTACCTCTTGAATATTGGAGAGCTTATCATTTGAGGATGAAATACAGGCCCAGCACATACCATACCTGACAATCAAGTGTCACATTTTCTTTTGTCACCCACTTCTTTCTCCCAGTTGGCCTGTCTCTGACAGCCTCAAACACACACCCACACACACACACACACACACACCCACAAACACACGCACACACACACGCGCACACAAGCACATAAACCTACCTTAGCTCTATAAATTTTACAGATGTATGCGACCAGGTGAAATAACCTTAATGTTACATGCTCATTAATCAGCTATCCTCAGACAATATTCATCTGGTCCTTTGTGGGGTCTGTTCGCACAATAACTCTGTTTGCATTAATAACGATCTTGGAATTTCTGGTTAACTCCTGCCGGTAGGTACTTGAGATAATTGTGGGGTTGTGCGTAGAGCGAGGGGACTGTTAGTCATCCAATCAGTGAATGAGTTAATGTCAGATCTTTTTTATCATTTTTCTCTCTTTTTTTTTTCTTGACTGGTTTCTATTAAAAACAAGTGCCTGTCAGTTTCCTGGCATTTCTCTGCAGGCTCAAAGACATCAGGGAATCCAACCCTTTGAGTTTTCTTCCAGACCTGACAAGGATATGACACCGCGTCAATCAAGAGTCGGAGCAGAAATTTTTCTCACATGGTGTACCATCCCTAAGATAGCACAGCAAGTTCTCATTATTACTGGAAGTCTCAGAGCGGCAGTGATTATTACTGTGTTTGGCTCATTTGGAGGATTTGCTTCAAGATTCCACAAAAGGTTTAAACATACATGACAACTGATAAGTGTTGTCCTTGACTTCAATTATAGAGCTAATTCTTTGATTCTTTAAACTAATGCCAGGATACAAGCATGTCTAGGCTCCTAATCATTGTTCTTCCTGAACACCCAGATACACTGTGATAATGATTGGTCTTTAAACAAAAGATTTTCTCTGCCTTGTTTTGATGTGTGAATAAACCGATTAGTTCAGCGGAGATAATGATAATGTCATTGTTATCGATCCCCTTCATGATTTTGCTAATTAAAAATCCATAAATCATTACAAAAACAGATTTAGCTGGCGCTACTGTTATTCTTAAGCCACTGGCTTTCCCCTTCATCACACCTCAGGTCACTTGATGTCTTATGGATTTAATGTTGGATTTGGTTGGCGGGGTTTGCGAAACAGAAAATGCAGGGAACTATTTTTTGGTGGAACTAAGTTGAATGTATCAATTTTTCATTATCGCTGACACCCTGCAGTTGTTTTTGCATGTAAAAGGAGTCATGAAGCAGCTAAATATAAACAGATTAAATGTTGAATGTTTGTCAAAACAGTTTTCAGAGGGAACTTTCAGCACAACCCAGTTTTAAATGTCTCTTGTGCAATCATTTAATCTCATTACACAATAAGACCCAAAGAAAAAAGGGAAATCATTGTCTGACTTACTAATATCAACACATTGCATTTTAGATCACCTCTATTTGCAAATACAGTTATGCCATCTCTTTCACATTAAGTATAATTTACTGCACATCTGATCAACAGCCTGTTACATAGGTGAACTATTTCAGATGTAGTGTGCAGATGTGTTATTTTGGTGAATGTTCAACACAGCTGTTGTGATTCAGAAAAAGGTCAGTAAGGCAAAATTGTTGAGTAATGGCCAGAGGGTGTTTTTGCAGAATCTCCATATATATATTTAATTATCTAGATGGCAGACACATATTTCAAAGATCTGAGAAGTTGCAAACTGTTTTAATAGTTTCATGTATAATGACAGATTTATATTGTTAATGCATTATATTCTGCACACACACACACACACACACACACACACACACACACACACATATACATACATACATATATACATGCACACACATGGATATGACATTAGATTTGTGTTTGTGATGTGTGTCGGTTGGAGTGTGTGTATGTGTGTGTTAGACATTTCAGGCAAGCTTGAGAAACAAAATCTACACTCAGAAACTTGAAATAAAAGTATGAAAGCTAAAAAGGAAAAGGTGAAAGGATTCCTGAGGATATTATTTCTGCAATGCACGTCACGATTGTTCAGTGTGGAGTGCGGAATTAGACAAACGAGGATTTCCAAGCAAGAGTGATGTGTGCAAATGACATTGTGATCTGCAGTGAGAGAAGAGAACAGGTTGAGGTGGAGGTATGTGCTGGAAAGGAGAGGAATGAAAGTTAGTCACAGGAAGACAGGGTATATATGTGTGAATGAGAGAAAACTGGGTGGAACGGTGAGGCTACAGGGAATGGAGATCAAGAAGTTGGAGGATTTCAGGTACTTGGGGTCAACAGTCCAGAGCAATGGAGAGTGTGGAAAAGAGGTGAAGAGACGGGCTCAAGCAGATTGGAATGGGTGGAGAAAAGTGTCAGGGGTACTATGCGATGGAAGACTATCAGCCAGAATGAAAGGAAAGGTGTACAGGACAGTGGTAAAGCCAGCGATGCTGTATGGCCTAGAGACAGTTACATTGATGAAAAGACAGGAAGCAGAGCTAGAGTTCGCAGAGATGAAGATGTTGAGGTTCTCTTTGGGAGTGACCAGGATGGATAGGATCAGGAATGAGTCTATCAGAGGAACAGCACATGTTAGATGTTTTGGAAGGAAGGTCAGAGAAGCCAGACTGAGATGGTTTGATCTGGTACAGAGGAGGGTCAGTGAATGTATTGGTAGACGGATGCTGGATTTGGAGCTGCCAGGAAGGAGGTCTCGATGAAGACCAAGGAGAAGATTTATGGATGTAGTGAGAGAGGATATGAAGGTAGTTGGTGTGAGAGAGGAGGATACAAAGAATAGGGTTAGATGGAGATGGGTTATTAGCTGTGGCGACCCCTGAAGGGAAAAGCCAAAAGGAGAAGAAGAAGAAGAAGAAGAAGTCACTTAGTAACCTTTCTCAAGTTTCTTATGCTGAACTATATTATAACATGTATTTTAATAACTTAATCCATATCTCATTATTTCAGAAAATTAGATCTTCATTCTTGAACATCAATGGTTACCCAACAGAATCACACCTTACCACCTGAGAAAAGAGGAAGCTTATTTTAGAATAACATACTGTCCGCTCCACCTATTTTTCCTAGTGTCACTGACAGTTCAGCAGTGACCTTGACAAACCGATAACAAGGGATAGCACTGTAAATACCAAACAGGATTTTTTTTTCAAATATTTATCCATTTTCTTTTTGAATAACTTGATCAAGACTAGGACTTTTTGACAAAGCTACGGGTTGTGGGTAGAAAAAACACTGTTCTTTCTAAATCAAACCAGAATTTACCTCACCTCTTCCCATTAAATATCTCATGGAGATATTTAATATCAACATGGAGAGAAAGTACTTTTGCAACATACAGATATTCACAACTTTACTACCCTTGGCAGCAACATTCATTTTGCTGCTCTTTCATTATCTCAAGTCATGATGTAATTGAACCTAATAAGCCAAAAGGACTTTCGTTACTGCCAAATATTACCAACAAATTGGGGAGAATTTGACATTCTTTTCTTGCACATACTGCCTTCAAAACACCATTTTGTCCCTGCACTCCTGCAAATTCCCAAAGGGGATTGAATTTTTTCAGTGGGCTGCAGGACTCATCTCAGCTTTACAGTAGAGGGGAGTGTAAATAGGCAGATGACCTGACATGTGTGAAGGCAAATTGTAAAAGACAAATATGAACAGGATGTTGTTGAGATGATAGTCTATTTATTTAATAAGGGATTTGAGGGGTTAGAGGCAACGCTGGGGGCAACCACAGCAAACTGCAAAAGCAAAAACTGTGAAAAATAGTTGTTTTGACAACTGTCTGTATTCTTATACTGCCTCAAAAGAGGTGAAATTTCAAGAAACCAAAAGTGATTTATTTTTCTCTCTAAACTTCTTGCCTGTTGTTAGACTGTCCTATATGAGGTGTAATATAGAGAGTGACTGATCATGAATGTAATCTCCAGTATCTGAAATGTATATTATTAGCAATGAGTCATATCAAACAATAGTCCTGATTTTATCCCTGGTCTATGTTTTGGGAAGACCCTGCTATTGATTTAGTTGCATTCTTAATTAATTTTGTCTCTGGTAGCGAGACGTTATACATTTCACAAGTCTCCGCTAACATGGAAGTGATTAGCAGGGACACAACTACGTAACCTCATCGGTTTCACAGTGAACACATTTCTTAGATTAGACTCAACATTAGATTAGATGTTATTTCTCTAATTGCTTTCTTTTTTGTAATGGTACCCTTATAATTACTATAGCATACTGGATGAACGTCTTTTGAATTCTCATTTGATAGCACAACACTGGATAAGCAGGAAAGCGAATTCCATTGGAATCCTCTCTCTCCCTACCAAAAAACCTTAAAACAAAACAAACTAACTGATATACATGCCCATAAATAGCTGTTTTTGGAGGTGACTTTTTGAGGTCAAACTTAATTTCCTTACATTTATGATTAACAATCATCATATGCAAATGCACATCAGGTATCACAGCTATAAAAGCAAATTAGAGGTCAATTGTTTGCCTTTGTGTTGACATAACACAGCTGCTTGACATAAAGAGACTTCATCTCTGTAATTATTATTCATCATCAAAAGACTTGTTGACACCGTCATGCGGAGGAAGGCTGTACAATGCGAGATGTTAAGACATTCAAACAAATACCATCATTATTATAAAGCCTCTGGGAAGAGTACACACTTTCTTTGTAGATAATGCATCACATTTATTCATTAAGGCATTACACTCGAAGCATTTCTGTACGATTTGTCATGGTTTTGAATTGGCATCAAGGTGGGAAGCTTAGCGGAAAACCAGTCACGACTCACCGCTGATAAGGTGTAAAGTATTTAACATGCCGAACTTGCCTTTTCATTTATTGTCCCATATATTGTCTCCCCTAAATGGCGGAGAAGGCAAGCAGTGACTCAGAATGGAATAGTGCAATAAACCTTCCATTACGTTGCTACTCGTAAATCTTCTCATCTCTCATTTTAGTGTGCAAAATACAGCTATGGGTGATAAAATCAATAGCATGACTATTAGGTTAGTCTATTAGCTTGATTTTCAAGATAAAATAAAAACGGGCAATTCTTCAACATTTATCTTGTGACTTCATTATGTCAGTGCAGAACCGATTTACAAAGCTTGCATCATTTAATTATAAAATTGTTCACCGCCTTCACATTCATGCTGCTTTATGGTGACAATCTCTTGTGGCACTTCTGTATGTACAAGGCATTATGGGGTTGTTGCACCTCTCTGGCCAATAGGAAATACAGTAATCCATCTATGAGCAGTAACTTGTCTTTATCATCAGCCTTCTGCAACAGCAATTGGATCCATTTATGTGGAGTCTGAAGCAGGAAAAAAATACAACAGCCAAGTATTATCGTGCATTAAGATGGATTGCCAAATGACAGCTAAAACAAAAAGCAGCATTTATCTCTTTACGAACGACCTTGCCTGTTTTAGATTGTGTGAGCTCATGGAGCAGATTTCTGCACATGTGTGTCTAACACATACACACCAATCTATCTGGGGTGGCATTTCCACATCTGTAAAGAGAACTCAGCATTAGAATATTGAAATTACAATACATGTTCTCACTTATGTTATATGTTCAGTCAGTCCTGACTGATCAAACGATGACATACATATCTTTACAATGCAGAGGAGCTACACAAAATCACATGAATGGTCTTCCAAAATTACTGGCTTATTCTTCTTTGCAAACAAAGCAGTCTTAGGGCGGCACTGGCCTGTGTCTTCCCAAGCCTGCCTTGGGGGGGGGGAACAGAGCAGTGTTTCCCTGAGTCGGTCCCAAGCCCGGATAAATGCAGAGGGTTGCGTCAGGAAGAGCACCCGTCGTAAAACTTTTGCCAAAACCAAACATGCGAGTCAACCATAACCATATCATATCAGATCGGTCGAGGACCGGGTTAGCAATGACCGCCATTTGTACTGATGACCTACAGGGTACCTGTGGAAATTGGGCAACTGGGCAACAAGAACAAGAAGTATGAAGGTAGCTGATGGGACAGAGGAGGATCCATAGAATAGGGTTAGATGGAGAAAGTTGATTCGCTGTGGCGACCCCTGAAGGGAAAAGCCGAAAGAAGAAGATTCTTCCTTGCAAACAGACATAACAGCCTCTCAGTCTTTAATTCAGACTAATTTCCTTGATTTCCATCCTCAGTATTTTTTCACACAAAGCATATCATCACGCTTTGGTGCACAAATAGACCCATGTATTACAGCAATTTAATGGCATCTTGGCAGTCACAGCTAACAGACTATAATGACTGTGATTAAGAATGAACAAAGCCAAGAAATTGATTGTCAGTTGTGTGCAACAAGGTTTTTTGGCTCCTTGTCTGTGAATTCGGCGACGGAAGCCTGGATGTTAAGAAGCCAATCCCCTGTGTTGCTTGAGTGGATCATGGGATAAGCTCTTAATTACTCTGAGGGACAGTTCCATGGCATTAGGCAGGTAGATGTGGTGGGTAGGTAGCTAGGTACTTTACTTATTCTCAAAGGAAAATTTATGAGCTGTGTAACCACACACAAACGCACACGCATGCACGCACACACACATACGCAGGCATACACACTCACACACACACACACACACACCCACACACCAGCAGACAAAAATTGAAAAAAATCAAAACTGATGCATCATGTCTTCCACATTCCATTTCTGTCAGCTAGTCAATGTCAAAGTTGGTCTTGTGGAAACTTAGGGCATGAAAAGAATCGTCATGGCTTTCCACAGCCATGGATTATCACTAAAACAGTTATGAAGGGTTTAAGGTTTGTTTTCTTGAGTTACATTAGTAGTGCAGATGTTGTGAGGCACATCAAAAACAAAAAAATAAAAATAAAACAGGGAAAAATAATTCAAAAGTTCTGTTAATGCAATGAATCTCAATATTGATCATAAACACAAAATATCTTTTTTCAAACTAAACAACCAAAACAACATATTTGTGATACTCATTGAGGAAAACATGAATGCCATCACCTGTTATGGTTACAACATAGGAACCAAGACCTTTCGGGAATTCTCAAATTGACATGCTCCAGCTGTCGGCTGGGTTCATTTGCCACTAACTTAAGAGGCCACGTTGATGGCCTTCACTCACCAGTGACTTCTCAGACAACCACAACATACTGCATGGAACAGCAACAGCAAAATCAATAACATGTTTCAAACCCCTAGAGAAGTGGGGGCAGTGCCTCATATTTACTGCACTGAATCTCAACCAAAATCTATTATATACTGTTTGAGATGTCTTCTAGCTTTTTTCAATTGATTTTTTTTTCCTGATATTTACTTCTTTGTAAGGGAATAATTTTAAACAGAATGATTTAAAACAAAATTATTATGTGATTTATAAATGAAAAGCATCATTTTTTTTGTGTGGCATACTTTTATTTGTGCTTCATCCAGAGTGTTAAATATTATGACAAAATTATTGATTGACACTTCTCTCTTCTCTATAATCCTCATGCTGCTATGGTTAATTTTATGTATATTGAATTACATAGTATTACTTACAACAATGTTTTCTGAATAATTTACGCATTTTACTTTGTTTATTAGGTAACAAGCTATTGCTGTATGATTAAACCTTAGTGTATCAATATTCATTTGAATCTTAAAAAAAGGTAAAGCCAATGAGCCTCAAGCTATAGTTTTTCACCAACCTTTAATATGCAAAGCCTTTAATAGATTTTCACCCACAAGCAGTTTTACAACCTGAAAAATCAAAAATAAAATTGATGAAGTCTGAACTTTGCATGTTATGGGGGTTGAAAGCCATCTGGCTCGTAAAACATAGAATACTGTACAAGTCAACCTTATTTAAAGTGAGTGATACTCAAGTGATTCATCCCCTGGTAGGTAATCTTAAGTCAAACCTCAGTTTTGAACTTTTTCAATAGCTTGCTATTAATATATAGGTTTTACAGTAACAGCATGATGCTCTGAAATAACGTATGCCATGTCAACATGAACATCCCTTATATATCAACACCTGCAGCAGAGAGAAAGATGGTGAGCAAGAGAAAGAGAGAGAGGGTAAGAGAAGGATCCTTGACATTTTGCCCTCCTGATTTTCTTCTGTGTGGCTTAACGGTGGTTGGATTCCATGAACTTGCTTTTTGGCCACATCTTCATGTTTTATTCTTTCTACAGTGTTTGCTGCCTTTAAGTATTCTAGTTTGGTTAGCTTTGCTTCACTTCAGTTAAAAAAAATCTTATACATGTGACACAGGAAAACATAAAGATGCTGCTATTTTGAAGTCCTCTTGGCCTACAGGCCTGAAAAAACATTGTGATTCACACAAAATTTCCAACACTTGGCAGATGCCACTCAATGATGGCACTTATGGTTTTGGTGACATTACAAAGGCAGGTAATGGAGGAGACTTCACTGCTTCACTATTGTGATCATATAACACATCATAACAACCAAGAATAATGTGGTACACAACCAGGGCCCAATAATGTGTACCAGATGACATATGCAATTGAGCTACAAATGATTGGGCAAAAGCCAGTCACAATCATTAGGGTCAATCACATAATGTCCTGTGTCTTCAATAAATTTGTGTCTGCCATGCCAAAGTTATTATCCATTGTTTAACACATGAAAATGTAATTACTACAACCTAATATTAATACAGTGAGCTTTGACATCTCTTACTGAGTCAAGACTCTCCATTGTCCATAAGCATACATAAGTGAAAGATTGGATGTCTATTTTAGCTCTGTGACTGACTGACAGATGGTTCAGGGGTTACGTTGCATCTTGTTCAGTGCCAGTTAGAATTCGCTACATTCAGAATCTCAGAAACACTTGACAGCAGGGGTGCCCAACACGTTGATCGTAATCCACCGGTCAACCACAAAGGCAACATGGGTCGATTGTGGAGCCCTGCATTTCAAAATAAAGTGCAGAGCGCAGTAGACGGTGCAATGTAAAAACAAGTGAATCACAAGCAAGAGAATACACTATAACATGGGTATTGTGTGTCAACTTGAATATCCCTTATATTCCAACACTTGCAGCAGAGAGATAGATGGTGAGTGAGAGAAAGAGAGAGAGGGTAAGAGAAGGAACCTTGACATTTTGCCCTCCTGATATTCTACTGCATGGCTTTAAAGTGGCTGGATTCCATGAACTTGCTTTTAGGAATCTTTCTCTATCGTGGAACCCTGCATTTTAAAATAAACTACAGCGCACAGCAGACTGTGCAACGTAAAAACAAGTGAATCACAAGGTCAGATAATACAGTACAATGCAGGTAGTGTTAGTAGTTCGAATGTCATTAAAAAAAAAAAAAAATGCCGTTCGAATGCTGTTGGCCAAACATCTATCTCCACTTGAGCATTTGGCACTGATACAGTACAGCCAGTCTGAGATCTCCAAATTCTGTCCCACCATAACAGATGATCATTTGGATGTCTGTTTGTGGCTAGCTACCATAGCTACCACCATTACTAACATCATCAGAGTAAGGCAGTAGCCAAAAATGTACAGAATTGTATTGTGACATACATGTCCATGCTGCTATGCAAGGTAAATAATTCCTAGGTTGAATATGTTTTATTAATGGGCGCCTTCACAGTAGTTGTGGTATAGATTTTGAATACATTGAACAAGGAACAGCAGCAAGTCAGCCCCTTCTCACTGCTCAGAATCAACAGCAATACAATAAACGCATTGCACATAAAATATTTTGACAATAATACAAATTTGATGTTTCTAACTGAACAATAACTTGTATTGTACTGGCGCAATACTACCTTGATCAATACAATAATACCAGACACAAGGCTCTGCCATTAACATCAGTGGAGCCCGATTGTTGGACCACTTAATTTAAAGCACGTAAGATATGTCCAATCTTGCAGCTGTAAATTATATGAACTAGATGAGACAGGATTTCGTGACATTGAGATAGAGGATTTTCAATAGCAGAGGCACAACCATTATTAAAATTAACTCTCTTGTCCTGCTACCCCCTCAGCCAGTAGTGCATATGGTGGTTATTTTGTAAACTCACCATGTTTGCAGAAGGAACAAGTACAAACAGCATATGCACTTTCTTCTTGCCAGTTATCAATTAATTATCACATCTTGCTAAAGAGAAGCACTAAAAAAAGAGTCTGCCGAATACTGGACAGCCATGACCCATAGACAGGAAATAAGCTCCAATATTAGTTTTTGAGTGAGGGTGCTGGGATTAGGACTCTTAATTATTAATACATTTGGGCAATTTTATGGATTCAGTAAAGTTTTCTTTTGCTTTACTGTTGGGCTGAACAAGATGAGATATAAACCAATATAATTGAAATAATACACGTAATCAAGTCATCATACTGGTATTTCAAAAACCTTTCATTGTATATTGAATATTTTAAATTTGATATCTGTCAAGATACTCCTCACTGCAGGGAGGAAAGTGACAGACATTTCCACACTGCCTTGCACAGGATGTGCTGTGAGGTAATTCAAAATGCACTGATGCGACATGTCTCCTTATCCTCGTTGCAAATAATTTGATAACTGCAAAAATGCCGTGGTGGCGTTCTTTTTTTGTCAAAGTTTGTTTGTGAGCACGATGGAGCTGTGGGAAAATGTGTGTAGGCAAAGTCTTGCTCTGTTCTCAGACATATTTCCAGACCCTGGTGATCAAGTTGTGGGGGAAGAAGAGAAGGGAGTTTGAAATGTAAGCAGCTGCTACGTTGGCGCCACAGTGATCTGAGGGGTGCCATAGATACGTCTGTCATGGCGGGGTAGGCGGTGGGGTCCAGTGATGTTGATGTGTCTCTGTCGGCAAAGGCTGGCAATCTACTAAAGTCAAACTCCTCAGTTGAGAGTTCCGTGTGTACTTTGGATACTTTTCATTATTGTGTGGATGCTTCTAATGAGCAGGTTTGTGTGCTTGTGCTTTGCTCCCCATGTAATTGCGTGCTTCCTTTGGAGACATCTAATTTGATTTGAAATATACTAGGAAGGTGCTTTTTGTAGTGCAACGAAAGGTACAAAGGCAGTTACACCAATTATTACCCAAAATGTGAATGCTTTTATGAAAAGACCGAGATTCCACCCAAAAATTCCGAAAAAAGGAGCATGTTTTCCTACTTGACTGGCAAAGTTTAAAGAAACTTGTGTTGGATAATTGAAATAAAAGTTCAGTTATGTGTGGCCAATCTATGGCTGCTAGATTTGTTGAAATTTCCTTTAATGACAATCAGTACTCTGCTCAATAGTCTAACAAACTTAAATCATACAGATCTAACAGAAGGATCGTACATATCTTTCCTTAAATATCGTTGTTAGGACAACAGTCATAGCTGACCCTTGCAGCAGAAGAACTTCTGATTAGAAAAGTGCTTTGTAACTGTGGTTCACTTATGTACTAAAATCACTCTAAATATTATGATATTCACATTGCAGTTAAACCAAATAAATATATGAAGTGATATGATGGAAAATATAGTTATATATAGTTATAGATATATGCAGAATGTTATATAAAGCCCTTCATCACTTGCTCTTACAGTATCTAACTGATGTTTCTAATAAGAATAACATGCTTGTAAATATTTGAGCTAGTCACTGATGATAAATAGTATTATTGATGTTAATTTTTTTGGGAAAAAAAAACAAACAAAAAACTTCAATAGTCGTTTAGAAAAACAAAACAAAAGCACAATTAACCTGTATGAAAAATGCAAGAATCAGATCTAGACCAAATACTTATAATGTCAACCACTGGTTATACCCTGATTCTCTTATCCAATTCGACTAAAAGGATGAGTACGCTCAGTGAAGTGGTGAAGAAAAGGACAATGATGGGATGATCAAATACAATCAATGCATTTTTTTTTTTTTTTTTACGATTTCTAAATAATTGTAATTATGTTTCCTAAGCTGGTTTGAAAATTTACCAGAACAAATGCTCAGTTGTCATACCGACATGATTTAAACAACAGTGTCATTAACTCCAGCTCTCCAATAAATTTTAAGACTATCATGATATACGTTATATGAAGATTTATGACAGACCAAAAAGGGCCGTATAACTGAATAGCAAATAAATCAACGAAGCCCAGATTTTGTCCTGATTTGATGATGACTGTTTTTGCTTTGAATGTGAAGTCAAAAAAGGCTTTTAAAAGACATGACTGGTATGCATAAAATCCCCAAGTTCAGATAGCCCCAGACTAACATACTTATTTTCAATCAGAATCTCAATCCCAACAGTTTCTGCTAACGAATATGCTTTGATATTTGCTTTGATATGGACTGAATGAATGGGGAAATGTAACTGCGTGACCACTTCTGCAAGAGGGAGGAGAGACAAAATATCTGTTACCTTCCAACATGGCTGTTGTATTACCTAACTTTATCACGTTGTTTTAAATTCAGATTGGGATATCTGATTGTCCTGAACACACAAGTCATTATTCAGTATAGCAAATTTATCCCAGTGTGTTCTTGCTAACCTTTTTATTCATGGTTGATGTAGTGCTGCCCAAGTCCTAGCCAATCTCATCAATATTGGTAAATCAATATGTCAGCTGTCAAACGTTTAGCTTGACTGGTTCAGAGTGATGAAAATGATCTGAAGCATTTGCTCGCTGTCCACTTATGATCTAATTAATACTGGGTATGAGTTGATGATACAGTTCTTAAACTCCCCCAAGAATAATATCGAAAAGAACCTCACATTGGATTGATAGCCTTCATATTAAGGCACTGACAACTAGCAAAGTACATTTAATAACAGGGGTGCTCACAGCTTTTCGCCTGATGAACTACTTTTCAAATTACCATTTGAAGATGATTCACATACACTGAAAGATGCTGAATATGTACTTATTTATATAGCTACTGAGCATACTTAACACAACATATGTTGTGCACCTTGCATAACTGCATGGACCCTTATGGCAGACTACAACAGAGTACATTTTTGGTAGTTACCTTACTCTGATGAATTGCTAGGAGTCAGAAAGCACCTGACTCCATGCAGTCAGTGGCAAAGTCTGGACAGTAGCTGCTGGTAGTTGGTCTTGAGTTTTTGAAATCAGACCCTGCTTAGCTCACTGGAATTTGCAGTTGTTAGCACAGGGTTAACTACACATGTGTGGTGACTTGTGTATCTAAAAAACTCAGACTGGCTGCCCTGTACAGTGGTCCCTTGTGAAATACGGGGGTCACGTTGCAGAACCAGCCCCAATTAACAAAAATCTGCAAAGTAGCAACCATATTTTTATTCTATGATTTACAAATATATTAAAGCTTTAGGCTCCTCCTCAAATAATAATGAACCTTTCCCACACTGTTATTCAACTCTCCCACACTCTTATTTACTTTTACCATACTCTAATGCTGTGATGAGGGAGACAGGTAGGAAAGTATTTGCTCTGACACCTGGAAGGAAAGTAGATAAGGAGACTTGGTGGTGGAATGAGGAAGTGCAGGATTATATATTCAGAAAGTGGTTAGAAAAAAAGAAATGGGACAGTGAGGGGACTGAAGAGAACAGACAGGAGTACAGGGAGATGCAGTATACGGTAAAGATAGAGTAGCAAAGGCAAAACAAAGGGTGTACAATGACATGTATGCTTGGTTGGACAGCAAGTTGGGAGAGTGCGATTTATACAGGTTGGCAAAATAGAGAGATAGAAATAGAAAGGATGTACAGCACTTCTTGTAAGTCGCTTTGGTTAAAAGCGTCTGCCAAATGACTGTAATGTAATGCAATGTACAGCAGGTCCAGGTGATAAAGGAGAGAGGGAATTGTATTGACAGATGCTGAAAGAGTGATGGGAAAATGGAAAGAGTACTTTGAAGAGCTGATGAATGAGGTAAATGAAAGTGAGGGAAGGGTAGAAGAGGTGACTATTGTTGACCATAAAGTTGCAGCGATAAAGCGCAGAGGTAAAGAAACTGGTTCAGGCTGGTTGGAATTGGTGGCAATGACGAAAAGACAGGAGGCAGAGCTGAAAGTCACAGAGATGAAGATGTTGAGGTTCTCTTTGGGAGTGACAAGGATGGATAGGATCAGGAATAAGTCCATCAGAGGGACAGCACATGTTAGATGTTTTGGAGAGAGGGTCAGAGAAACCTCACTGAGATGATTCGGTCATGTACAGAGCAGGGACTGAGAAAATATTAGATGGATGCTGGAATTGAAGCTGCCAGGCTTCCAGAGGAAGCTGCCAGAGGAAGTCCAAAGAGAAGACTATGGATATAGTGAGAGAAGATATGAAGTTAGTTTGTGTGAGAGAGGAGGATACAGAGAATTGTGAGAGACAGAGTAGGTTGATTTGCTCTGGAAAATGTGGGAAAAGCTGAAAGACAAATAATAAGAGGAAGATGATCATTATATTCACTTGCAGTGGAAGTGCACTTCCTTTGCACTTACAACTAATCTTTGATAAATGACACATAGTTTATTTTGGCCACTTTTGCATTTAAAACTAGCACACATTCATTTAGTGTGACTTCATTTGAAAAAGTGTTGTCATGCCACATAAAGGCTCATTTCGTAATTACATCCCTTTTGCACTTAGGAGGTAGTAGTGATTAAGATAAGATAAGATAAGATAAGATAAGATAAGAGAAGATAAGATAAGATAAGATAAGATAAGATAAAATGTAATCCCCATAGGGGAAATTGTTTTGTCACACCCGCGTAATAATTTTAATGTCAATAAATATGAATATAAATATAGAGACAATTAGAAGATAACAAAAGACATCCAAAAATAAACAGACAGCAGAGAGAACAACAACAACGATAAGAATGGACAACAGAATGGAAAAAAAAGACAGTAAGAGTGAAAATAGATCACCAATCTTGAACAACAGGGATAGGAACATAAACAGAGTGACAATAGCAATGACAAAAATAAACAAAAATAAGCAGGATGTGACCAACAAGGATGAAATAGACGACAGAGTTAGGGCATGACGCGTGTGAATGAGTGAGGTAGTGAGGTTGCAGTAGCACAGATGCACCTCTGGCTGGTCAGAGTTGTGTGCTGTCAAGACTGCTGTTGTACAGTCTGATGGCCATGGGCATGAAGGAGCGTCTAAAGCATTCAGTTCTCCACCGTAGGATAGATGGGTAGGATGAGCCGTTGGCTGAATGAGCTGCCCATCAGCCACAGCTTGTCGTGCAGGGGGTGGGAAGGATTGTCCAGGATAGCTCCCACTTTGTCCTTTACCCTCCCCACTGCCACCGACTGAGGATGATCCAGGTTCAGTCCCACCACTGAATGGGCTTTCCTCACTAGCTTGTTGAGTCTATTGACCTAACCAGTCCTGGCAACGCTCCACCAGCATGGTGCTGTTGAAGGCACTGGAAAAGTCAAAGAAGGTGCCTGTCATAGTGCTTCCTGTACCCTCAAGATGGGATAGGGCCCTATGAGTGAGGAGGATGATTGCATCCCCCACATCCATGTGGTGCCTGTTCGCAAACTGCAGGGGATCCAAGGAAGGAGATAGCCGGACTTTCAGGTGCTGGAGTACACGCCTCTCAAATGACTTCATGACATGTGACGTTAGTGCCATCGGCTCATAGTCATTGAGAGCACTCAGACCTCTTACTTAGGTACTGGAACAATGTAAGAGGTCTTCCAGAAGTCAGGCAACTTCAGCAACCTTAGAGAGAGGTTGAAGAGGTGCTGGAAGACCCCAGTAAGCTGCCCAGCATACACCTTGAGGACCTGGGCCTGTTGTTGTCCGGCTCACTGGCTTTGCTCTGCTGGAGAACTCCATCTGCACCTAGCTGGAGGTGAGGGTGAGGCCGTGGTTGGAGTGAGGGTGGAGGGTAGAAGTGTCTGACAGTTTTCAGGGGGATGGGGGAGTGATGTGTGGGGGGGGGGGGCTGTCCCAGGGAACTGCTGATGGACGGGGGGAGGTGGGGGAGTAGTGGAGTCATGGTAGTGTGTTTGTAGGTTAAGAAATTTTTTTGGTTTTGCATAGCAGTTGTATTCATTGGTCCCGTTACAACACAGCATCATCATCAAGTCTTGAGGGAAACCATTTGTCTCTTCAGGGGTCTCTGTTAAGCTTCCATTGCTCCTTAGCCAACAAAATAAATGAGACACAATAAGTTCATAGAGAAATCTGCCATGAGGAGGCTTTGCTGGCAAAGACAGCCGATTCTCCATTGAAGCATAAACAATTCTCTGCATAAGCACATCTGTGTCCAGAGGGGCCCTAAACTGTAGTCAAATGTCCTTCCAGTTAAAGCAGCCAGCATTGATTAGGCCAAAATTAGGGTGAGGAAGGGGAGTTATGAGGGGGAAAATGAACAAGAAAAATCATAATAAGTGGTTTCGGAAATAAATGCAGTCTATAATTTTTGATGCAGAGACCAAATATTTGTCTCTATGCTGATGGGTGTAAGCCTACTATAGTAAGCACTTTCTGTCGAATTAATAAAAACTATTTTGCCAATTACATTGAAAAAGAACAGTGCAGCCTCTTAAAATCCATGAAATTAGCTCTCAGTCAATATATCTTGCTGTCCAGTGGTTACTTACATTACTGACATTGCAAAAGCTTTCACCATGTATACTTTACTTTGTTATACTTGTGGTAGCATTTCAGGGCTACAAAGCAGAGGGTTCCTATGACAAAACAAAACAAAACCTTAACCTTCCTAATTGCTTTTGTCACAACACAAATATACTGGAAATGACACCAACATAAATCATTACTCATTATGTAGGATGTGAAAAAAACACAATAAACTATGAGGTACAATGGGGCCTTGTTATACATGTAACACATGTTCTATGACTCCTTCATATATCAACATGAATTGCTACCCTATCAGTGCTGACAACTATATTAGCTCTTTTTATCTGCTACCCCTCAATATGATGGTAAGTCATCCACAGATAAACTCTACAAATGACTTTCAGGTGAATGCCAACTTGTCAAAATGCACTCACAGAGAGACATGGATGTTAAATGCTTGACAGACCTGAATATTAGAAGGCAATGTGAAAGAGAGCAGTGCTGAGCTACTCCCTGTCACACACTGATCTGCATCTGACACATTCGCTGTTTACAGGCCCTGCGGTCATGTCACACAGCTGTGCGAAAATAGCTGTGGAGTGGAATGCAGAGGGTAAAGAGGAAACACGACCAGTGAGAAGTCATCCAGTGAACAAATGACAAGAAGTGGGATAAACAAAGATTTAAAAAAGAGAGCAGAAAATTGAAATCAGGTTGGAGGAAGAAAAGAAAATGGAACAGGTTATAGGTATAAAAAAGCACTGCTGCTCATCATTCCAAAAATGATGTTGAGAATTTGTGTTTACGTTTTAAAACTCTTATGAATATTTATCAATACAGAGTATCAATAAAATGTTTAATACCATTACCCATGTGTGGCAGTTAATAAATTGTAAGAACTGAATTTTTTATTGACATTTCACTAAAAATAATTTCGACGGACAGACAGACACATAGATATGTAGACAGGACATTTAAGGGCAGACTCAGTTTTTAGTTCAGTTCTACGAGGAAAAAAACCCAGATAGTATTCTGACAAAACAATTATCATGTAGTAGAAATGTAACACTCCCAGTTACACACTGGGCTGTGGCTGACCTGGTATTTCACTCTGAGACCTTCAGTAAAGTCAGCAAAATGTAAATTCTGAAGTATTTTAAATCAGTAAGCTTGCATTCACAATTAACTGAAGGAAACTAAGATCATGGACACTGTCATGCCTCAAAAATAAGAGTCAATTTTAAGGGATTAGCCAACAATTTTTTAATAAGTCCACCTAAAGTACATGATGTGATCCTAAACATAGAAGTGACTTCAGTCACAAGTGCAACAAAATTATAGTTTTATCATTTTATTCCATTATTTCCTCTGCCAGTCAATGTGGGTTAAAAATACAGTAATAGTTGTTGGTAGCTAATTGATCTCTGGGCAGGAGCCTGCTCTGTTGATTCTGAAGGACTCGGGCAAATTTTCCTGGAACTTGACAACACAATCTAGCTGAAATATGATTGGATAAAAATTCAAGTATAATATACAACAAAGCAAACCAAATGGATATAACAGGACATGAACAGAACAGGCAATGGAGAGTTACCTTAATCTAAAATTTCCAAAAGAAAAAAAGGACCTTTTTGAGTATGTTTACACCAGCAGAGAAGGAATTTTTAAGTGAAAATAAAATGATGGCTGGATACTGTTGAGAAACTTGGAGGAAATGTGTGCATGTGCATGTGATTATATGTGCACTTTCGGTCACACACCTCTGCTCAAAAGCCAAGTGTGCCAAAGTCGATCTGTGGACCAGCAAAAAAGGTGGTAAGGGACTTCCCAAAGGATACCAGTATTTCATCACACAGTGGTCAGTAAGACCTCTTGGGCTTCAGTAATTGGTTCAAGATTATGTTTCCAGAGAAAGATAATGACCCACAGTGATCCCACATATATTTAGGTCCCTGGCACTGAATGGGGTTGTGTTTCAGCTTGGGCTATAAGAAATTAACAAATGATTTGGTCCCTTACTGACTGACTGGCATGTCAGTTCAATGGAAGATAATGGATTATGTCAGCTTATGTCACCACATTCTGTAAAATGTGTTTATCAGGGAGTTAAATGGCTAATTGTGTTTGGTGCACCCATAGCTGCTGGTGGTGGTATCAAATAAGAGCTAGATAAATATGAGGAGATGGTTTGTTAAATTGCATATCCCAAGAACACTTCATTTCATGTATTATTTCCTCTTTCATACCTTTTTCTTTTAAGGGAAATTACATTATCAGATGTTGTAGTAGAAATAAAAGTAGATTGAAATCATGTAATTTTGCAGTTAAAGTGAGGCCATACTGGTGTTGTTGTCTACATACTTTGTGATAGTGCTTACCTTGCATTGTACGTTGTATTTGGCTACATTGGTTTTTCGACAGCTGCTTTTTTTGCGTTCACTCCCGCTCTCACCTCTAAGTCTCAACACTCAGTGGGCAGCTGTGTTCAATTCCAATGTTGATCTAGTGCTTAGAATATTGAGCAGATTTCTTGTGGACATGTTGGTCTTCACTACCATTGATCTAGTCTTTGTTTGATTATTGGACGACAGCTCCATACTGCAGGATTAAGACTTCAACCTACTGGTTCACCCTGAATGGTTGTTGCATTTTTGTTTATTCATTTATTTCCCTCCACAATGTTAGCATCACAGAACTTTCCCCCCATTAAACTCAGTTTTCCTCAATTAAATTCTCCTGATATTAGCTAGAGCACATGTACTTTCTTTCAGTTTCAGTTTCAAATCATTTTTGAAAGACTATGAGCTCATTTTCAGGGATGCCATTCTCATTATTTAATAACACAATTTGCATCTCCATCTCTTAAAAACTATCATACCAGAGAGAGAATCAGTCACGTCACGTTCTGTAATCACACCGTTTAGTATTTTTTTAGAGGAGAGATACAAGCAGCAGAGTATTTCCTCTTTCATCAGGATTATTGTCCATTTGCCTCATGGTCCTTCCCATTCCTATCTGTGAAGTACCATGATTAAAGAATATTGGATTAAATTCAAAATTTGAATATACAGCTTAAGAAGCTGCAAGCCAATACACTGAATTAGAAAGACAAACATTAACCTCATATACTACATACATTTACCTTAACTTAGAAATTGTTTTAATGTGTTGTATAAATGTACAGCATATTTGCTGGAAATCCCATGAAACCAGCTGTTATTTAAACTAAATTTGTTTTACCTATATTAACTACATTAACTAACCGAAAGCTTTGTGCCTTGTCTCTGCAACAAATTTTCCCTTGCTTGAAGCAATTAGTATTGTTTAGAGAAACTATTCTTGATATACCATACCTTTTGTTGCAGAAAAGAAGTTGCAGATTGCAGTATTTTTCACTAAAGAGCAACATGTGTGTAGAAGAATTCCCATAACTGCAGGTTAATACCTGTATGAGCCTGGAGCAATGTCTGAAAGTCTCTACAAGAAATGATTTGCTTATCTAAAATCAGAAAATGTCAGCCACCACTGCAGTAAAATTACTTTGAGACTAATTGTTCAACCGCAGTCAGAAGAAATGAAATAAAAGTCCACCCCTTGTAGATAATGAAGAAATCACTCAGGAGAGAACAAAGTCCCATTGTGAAATAATGGATGATGTCACACACAATTACCAGTTAACTGGAGGGGGCCACATAAATGACATCAACAACTCGGGGAGAATGTAGTATGGGTGTAACATTATCCCAGAACTAAGCCCAGAACTAACAATATGGGACTAATGTTGTCCCTGGCTAATGGCTGGGCTGCAATGAGGTTCTATCTACCTTCTCACTGATTCATCTGATCTCTAATAAAACTTTTAGTTTGCCAGGTTATTTTTCATGATCGGTGAAAATTAAGGTTATTTCACATATGGCAAAAGTACACTGACATACTATCTCTGCTTTTTCTTGCTGGCCCTACTTTAGAATGTATATTAATGCAAACATATAGAAAAACATAATCACTGCCCACTTTTTGCCCTTCTCATCCTATTCACAGTAATAATGATCCTCCTCCACACAGCCCCGGAGATGAATAGTTATCAATTTTAACCTAAATGGTTTGCACATAACTCTTTTGACGGCTAAGGGGAAAAAAGTTCATCCAGAGGAAGCAGACATCTATTGCTTGTGGGTTGGACTTCAGTCAGATGCCATAGCTATCACAGTCAACTTGACAAGGTGCAGCTACCACATCTCATTTCACTTGTCAACAGTGGGTGTATTGACACATGAAGGGAAAGAGCATTTTCATGGGTGAATGGCACACAGTGGAGGAAACTAATTTTCAAGGTAACCACACACTTTGTGGGTCACATCTCCTTTCAGGGCATATGGTGATTCGTAATGCTTCACCAGCTACCCACTTTCAGTGAAATGGTCATATTTCACTTTTATCAAGACATCCTGTCTTTATCTTACAAAAGCTGCAGAGTTGAGCCTTCATACAAAGTCCCAAACCTACTGTCAATTTATTAAAAGGACAGACCAACTGGACTACTGCGATTGTCTTCTGAAAAACATCATTTCATGACAAAATCTTCTAATGTGATATGAGAAACATAATTCGTCATAATTCTTTTTATAAGTTTCAAAGCAAAATTATTGTTGAAACACATTTATATTAAATTCTTTCAGCAACGTTTGGACTGTTATAATTATTGTTCATTTAGAATGCATGCATAAAGTGACTCCACCTATTATGACCAGAGAAGGATTGCAATTAACAAAATACATTGAGGAGGACATTTTCTTACGATACAAAGACTCATAACAAGAAGAAATTTTAATACCTTAGTTTGATACTCTTGTGTTTTATAGCTTGGCATATTTCCCTGCAGGAAAACCACATGATAAATACCTCTCCGTACAACACTAAATTGAGAGCTACAGAAGGACTTCAGGAAAGCAACTGAAAATAAAATTGCTGAAAGAAGCCAAGGTAAAAACAATCCCTTCCCAAGTATATTATATTTTAAAATCAACCATTCAAGCTTAGGTATAAAGATGTCTTACTTCTCTTGTCAACAATTATGTTTTAGCTCTGGTTTGTTGAGCTGACCCTGGAAGGAAAATACTAATTCTTCTCCATCAGCAAAATGAACATTTTTCTTCATCAGCTGCTTGTTTACCTCAGCTCTTTGCCATTGAGTTTTTGAATCCAGGCAACCAAACGCAACAATAAAAAATACAAAAGCTGTTTAGATTTGGACAGTCTCACAGGAAATATGGCAAATTACCATGACCCTCACCGTACTGGTTGTTTTGTGTGAGGCCAACAATAGCAATGTTATTTGTGAGCCTTTTTGTTTTTAAGCACAAAGATTCCCATGATCAACAAAATTAAAACCACTGGAGAGATTGCTTTTTAGAAGATCCACTGTGAAGGGTAGGTTAGGTTAATCAGGTCGATCACAGATTCCTTTCCAATCCAAGTCTATTATAAAAACTGTTTTTCTCTGTGTTTATCAGGACTGACATATTGTCTTCACCATTTCTATGTTGCTTTGGTCTTGGACATAACTGCACCACACTCGTGTTTAGATGAAATATTAGGCATGTCTTTACAGCATTTTTTACCCAAGCCACAATATTTTTATGATCTTTACTAATTTTATATTCCCAAGCTATGATAATATGCTTTGACAACAAATTTCCAAACATCTTGGCAATCTTTTGCCAGTAAATTATAGAATTTTCTCAACCATAGAAGAGCATTAAACAACATGAACGTTGTCACAACGTTCAGTAACAATCATGTTAAAGGGATCCTCAGTTACCAAGACGATGTTGTCCTATTTGATCAATATTTATACCAGCTACACAAAAACAGTAATAAAAAATCCTCAATATCTTGCTTGTATAAATTTAAAAAAAATGTTCACTACAAGGCTGCCATCGTTGTTTATGCCACAATGCCCGCTGAGTAGTTACGTCATCTGGTTGCACTAAGCTCGGTCCCATTCATTTTACCCTAGTTTTATTTTTGCAACCCATCCGATTTGAACCCGAGACAGATGTGAGCAAGGCGGATAATGCTAAAGGCAGAAGCAAAATGAACTTCAAAATGAAACGAAAACAGAACAACGTGGCATTATCACTGTATATACCATACCATACCAAGCAAAGGTCAAGATTAGTGGAAGCCAAAGTTGCAGAATGCAACCAGTTTACTCCATCAACCCAGCATGCACTGCATGGGTAAAACAATGGTGGTGTCAGTAGTTTAAAATGTGTTATCAATTGTGACTTTTAATGAAATTATAATTCCTCATGCTTTTTTAACAACACATTCACGTATGAGACAACCCAAGTGAGTTCCTTTTAAAACAATCAAATTACGCCATGCCCTCCCATTTCTTTATCTATTTAGATTGTTTCCTGAATGCTGAGAATAGTACAATTTGGGGTTTTCTTTAAGATACGGTATATGTTCCTTCTAATAATAGTAAATAGCAAATACTGTACATATTTTTATTACATAAAATTACAATTATTAATTCAATACATATATATATATATAGATACAGTATATATGAATATATGTATTACATATACAGTATCTATATAATTTCTGGCTGTTTATATTAAAAAAAAATGTTATGCTGGGCTTAACCTCTCGCAGTTGGAGACTACTACTGAAAGTTGGAATTACATCATAAGAGTTATACAGGAGTCTTACTGGAGTCGCAGAGCACTCCCGTTATCTCGGTTGTTAAGTGTACGGTGGTAGTCTTCCAGTCCTAGACCAGTCGTCTTTTCCTAATCTTGGGCTTATGGCGGAAGTCTTTCAGTCTTTCTGGTGACGTTACACGATCAACAACGAAAGACAAGCTCCAACAAAACTGGAAACAGGGTACCTGGTACTCAATTTTAAGAGCGATATTGGTGGCAGAGACGGAATTTCTTTGAATTCCTAGGCTGAGACATAAAACTCTAAAATCTAATCTTAAGGCATGAGCTAGTGTAAGATGATAGTTTCATCTTACACTACACAAGCCTTTTTTTTTCCAAATCTCAAATCTATGAGTGGCATTAAAAATACCCATACAACTGTTTGAAGTTACTGCAATATTTTGACTTACTTAACAAGATACCCAGTTCAGTCATCAGGCAAAGCTGTTTTTATAACCACCATAGGTGTTTAAATGCTATTGTTCGAGGTATGAGGCTCTGATGGAGCATGGCAGATATCATGTTGTATTTTTTACCTCCAGTTATGATCTAACTTTATTTATCCTGTACACCAAATACATAATGGAAAAAAAGAGAAAACTCTCAAAACCTTGCTTGACAAAAGTCATGACAAAACATTATCTTTTTAACTGTATTTAAGCAAGGTTGGATGGATGACATGCCAGGCTAGATGACCTTTATAAATTCAGTCCAACAGCTGACCCAGGTTTTCACCTCCATTAGTTGAAATGTCTGCACAAGTTACATTAACTCCAGCTTTTTGTGGAACAGCCATTCAAAGAGGAAAAAAAAGTAGAATGAAGGGGAGGTATTACACAAATGTATCACAAATGATATTTACATGAAGATGTGATGAGCCACTGTACATAACTATCATTTTTTTTTTTTTTTACAGAGGGTTAATATAAAACTAAAGTACTAATACAGTAATGTTGCTTGCTAGCTTCATGCATGCCTGCTTGCAGGAGGTAGAGCAATTGTCTTTGGAACTGAACATACCTAGTTTGATTCCTGCCTCCTCCATGTGTCTTGAAGTGTTGTTGAGCAAGACACCAAATCCCAAACTCTCCTAGTGCTGACGGATGGCAGCCTACTGCTCATGTTTCATCCATGATGGGTTAATAGCAGAGAAGGAATTTCCCCATGAGGGATTAAAAAAGGATAAATTATTAATATTTGAAGTGTCTCAGGCAACAATGACTGGCTGACATTTTGTGCATCCCTCTATGTGCCAGTCTTTACAATAAAGACTGGCCCTGCTTTTGCTGAATGTTTCCAAAGTGCTCTCAGAAATTATATGAAATACAATACTGTATGTCTATAGTAAAGTATATAGTAAGTGTGAATTGACAGGCATTAAAAAATTGAAATCCTTTCAAAGGATGGACTATTCTTACAAGAACTGGACATGGTGAAAGCTTTTGAGACATGCACTTACTTTTGAGAGCACGACATAAAAACATTACCTTTAATGATGGATTTTCAGGAAAACGTGTTTCTCTTGAATTCACACTTAAGTGAAAATCTTTGTTTCATGTCATTTCTGATCTCACTATGTCATTTCTGTTAAAGGCACATAGAATTTCACCGGCACTCTGTCCCTAACACATGAGCAGCTTATGTGTTTTGCTCAAGAAAACTCTTTTTCTCTTTGCACAAGAGCCAAACTTTTTAGAATGTATTTTAACACTCGGGAGACCCTTTTTAATGTTAGAAAGAGAGCTGAAACCAAGAACAAAACCATGTATTTACAAATTTACCCAGCTTAGCCAGTGGAGGTGTTCTCATCCAGAATGAGGATATGAAATATGAAGAGGCAGCTTCACAATGATGAATATTTTGAAATACACATCCCAAGGTGTACAATTCAGCTATGCTGCTATCATAGTGATCACTAAAAACTGGAATTAGTATCAGCTATATATCCTTCTTCCAGAATTGTGAGCCTGGTGGTAGCTGGAGCCGGGGACCTTAGCGCTCCGATCCTCAGCTGTAGAAGCTAGCTCCTGGAAAATGTGATGTCACCTCTCTGGCGGGGAAGGAGACCAAGCTGGTGCACGAGGCTGAGATATTCTTTTCCTCTTGTTTGCATAACAGTGGACCTACTCTATACCTTCGGCAGGGTCCTTGAGGAAGCATGGGAGTTTGCCCAATATGTCTATATGTGTTTTTTGGATCTGGAGAAGGCATTCAACTGTGTGCAATCCTGTGGGGGGGTACTCTGGGGGTATGGGGTACCAAACCCTGTCATACTGACTTGGTCCGCGTTACCAGTTAGATGTAGAATAGGATGTCCCATTATTACTCTAAAGAATCTAATCTATCAAAACTAATTGACACTGCACTGTCTGATTCTGAACATTGAACATAGTGGCAATGAGAAAGAGATTCGAAATTCATTGTGGTCACACTCTGGATGACAAGAGTGAGATAGACCAGGTGTAGCTCTCATTGGCTTCTTAGGTTCATTGAGCCCCTAAAAGCAGTGGACACCACACTGCACTGAGAAATGCAGACCTATGCACTATACAGTCAATACTATAACAAGTGAGCAAGAGAGGAAGGAAAAAAAAAAATTATAAGTCAGAATAATGTAATGCTCGAGGGGAATGTTGTCATTCGGGGAGAGAGAGAGAAAGAGAGAGAGAAACTGAAATATTTATTTTAAAAAATGAACTTAGTGACTCTCTTTAAGCTTCATTGATATAAATATATGAAAGGTCAAATTATATAAAAATCCATAAATTTAAATCAATAATGTATGCAATGTAACAATTTTTTTGTGCTTTAATTAATTCATGTTTCCCTCTCTTTCCTCCAGAGGCTGGAGGATTGTGAACCTCATCTATATTTTGGTATTCCCAGGCATCATTTGTCTTCTTTATCAGTTGTAAATAAATTCTTGACACAAGCACATAGTCAGAATTAAGCTTCATCACTGTAGGATGCAAACTATTTGGGCGCTTCACCACAAAATGGACCCATCATTTGTAAGTAGACATTGAAATCAATTCAATTCAGCCTTCAGGTGAAAAAGTGAGATAACCCATTGTTCGATATCAAATCTACTTAACTGCCAACAATATTGAACATTATTCTTGTTCATATTAAAGTCATTCATACGATGTTTTCAATCCTGGGCTTCTATTACTCATTAGACTCAGTTATGTACTGAAATGATTAAAATAATGCCCCCCTTCATTTTTTTTTAATTCAGGGTGAAAATACACAAATTGCAAATTGCGACGCACTGCAATTTTCTATATTCTGTATATTGTGTTTAATTTTTAATGAATAAGTGACATTGTTTGTGTGAGTGCCATAATTCACATCCAGACCTGTACAATTGCATCCAAAATGACACAATTTTGACATTTTGTAATTACTTGGGAAAAATAACAAAGGAAGAAATATTAAGACATACCAAATACTAAATTTAAAAAAAACTTGCTTATCCATGTATGAAATGTAATTGAATAGAGACGCATTTGACTTTAGAGAAACTCATCCAAGAGGAATTTAAAACATTCAACAAATTTCCTGTATTCATACACTACCTCACCAGCAACCCACATGTATAAATTTCTTATATATTGCAACTCGAGGAGAGAGATTAATCCATCCACCCATCCAACTTCTGCTGCTTATTCTGCGCTCATGGTCTCAGTGGATGCTAAAGCCTATCCCAGCTATCATCGAGCAAGAGGCGGGATATACCCTGAACTTATTTCATATTTATAGGTAAATAGGCAAATTTTGATTTTTTAATAATGTTTAGTCCAGTGCAAAATCCAAAACATAAATGGTCCTATAGTGCATTGTGCTCTGCCAAAGAAACTTCACCCTCTGTTCTGATGTCTTGATTTTATTGAGGGACCCTATCTAGTCCAGAAAGACAGCATTTTGTTTTGTTAATTGTTTATTTGAATGCAATAGTTTTGATGAAATACCAAGAAATGTCCAAAAGGCTTGGACATGGAACTACTGAGCCCTTGGAACATGGAACTACTGAGATACAGAATAATGTAGATTAATGAAATTACATTGTACCTTTCCCTGACACATACTTTCAATTTTACTTTGATGTGAGTACTGAATCATGTATAGGACACATCCTAAAATATTATCAGTGTCGGTAGTGAATGTGGTTAGTTTAAATTTACAATATTGGCAAAGCATTTAATAGAACAATGTACAAATTGGCATGAAGTGAACAATGACAGACCAAAAGGCAACCTTAAGACCTAAAAAATCCAAATGCTGGATCTTCAAGGCAAAATCCTGGCTGCTCAGTGTTCATATTAGGGAAATAATTTCAGTTAAAAAGTTTAGTTTAAAGTGAAGGGATGACTGATAGAGTCCTGATTCACCATTTAATTATGTCATATAACTTACTGTTATAGTCTCTAAAATGCAGCTGGCCTCAAGGAATGCTGAAGACAGACATTAGAGTTGAGAAACAGACGGTTGCACAATTTTATCATCGTGGCCAGTATGTGATAATTGCTTGCACATTAGTGTTGGCTAAACTAGTTGAACAAGTGAGGCAGATTTATGGGCTACATTCAGGATAATGCAATGAGGTCAGGAGGAGCCAGTAAAAGAGTGTCACAACAGTAAACCTAATCCAATTTCACAGGACAGCTTGAATGCTGATCCAGGAATTAAAGGGGTCACACAAACTTGGATTTACTATAACAATGATGCCACACATATATCAAGACTGCAGGAAACACACATCATGTTTTGCGTTTATTTTTTTGTTAGTATTTTTCCTGTCTTTCATTTATATTTTAATTTGGATTTATTATCATCATGTAGATTATTGAAAATTCCAATTCAAATATATATTCTCATGACAACTCTTAAAATTTCCATGCCTTGAACTCGACAATACCAGTCAATAGTCATTGTCTTTGCTTATTTTAACACGTCACTAAAGGGCCACTGTACAGAAAATCTCTCAGAAAGGTTTCATTCCCTTGCCAAAAATGTCTCTACCAATGTCAGAATGCCTAGTTTTACTTTGTGGCTTGTTCCATTTTTAAGAAATTAAACTTACTAAAACTTCACAGTTTTATATAGCTTTGCTCAGCGTGATTTGAAAAATCTAACCTTTAAAGGCAGAATGAAGTTTTTGGTGCACAAAGCTGCAGTTTCATAATGTCAATTATTACTGATTACATCATATGGAATAATTCAAAGGATTATCTGCAAAGATTTATCTTAGTCAAAAGAGTGCCCAAAATTAAGAATGCAGATTACTTTCTTCATAAGGTTTAACTGAACAAATGTCACACTTGGAAACAACATTCTCATAAGTACTTTCTACAAGCTAAACCATTAAGAAGCTCACAGCTTCCTCGAGCCTTAGAAAGTGAATAAATTAAAGATACTCTAGCTAAATTTCAAGTTATAGCTCACAGTTCACAGAGATAAAACATTATCCGTGTGTGCGTGTGTGGATATGTGTGTGTGTGTGTGTGTGTGTGTGTGCGTGTGTGTGTGTGTGTGTGCGTGTGTGTGTGTGTACTGCTGATGCAAATGAATGTTTTTAACAGACCCAATATTTTTCAAAAAATATAAATCATTGTATCTTTAGTGCTGCAAAAAAGCAAGCTACAGGGAAGTAACAGTCGAAGCGTTCATAGAACTTTGTGTTGACAGGGAATGTGATGTTAAAAATAGCAACAAGCTGAACACACAAGTACCCTTCTACTTACCTCACATCTAAACCACATCACGGTGTAAATCACAAGAATAAATGCAACACTCTCATGCAGACAAATATATTAAATGAACTGGCAGGAGAGAAGTACTCCTATTTGTAGTTGGTCTATGTGGTATAGATAACCTGCTGTGTCCAGCTCTTTTCTGAGGTTTTTGTTGCCAAGTTTGGCACAGACTAAATTTCAGAATAAATCCACATGCAGCAAAAGGAAAATGCAAGTTTTGACCTGAGGCCTGAAGTTCTGTTGAGTTGGCATTAAATAGCCAGATTTTTTTAAAACTCATTTTTGAAGAGTCAGATCTGAACGGCAAGGAGGAGTAAAAAGAAATTGGACAGATACAAAGACTCTGTATGCACATTCGGAAAACTTTGGTGAATTAATGCAAATTTAAAAGACGACCAAGTTGCTTTAAAATGAGGAAGAAAAGCAATTTAATGTGTCAATGTGTCACTATTATCCTGCATAAAAAAGGCAGACATATTAGTTTGACGAGTTGTCTGGTATTCCTTTTCCTTCTCTTCCACTGATAATGATGACACCCAATCATGCATGGTTTCCACCCTGGGTGTTTCTCTTGCTCTCTCTCTCTCTCTCCCTTTTCTCTCTCTCGCTCTCTCTTTCTCTTTATATACATGTACTTATTCATACATACATACGTGTGTGTGTGTCTGTAAGTATGTATATTTGGTTTCTTGATAAAATAAGATCTCGTTTTAGCAAGCATCAACCTCAAGAGTGCCATTCACCATTTTCCCCTTCACCTAAGCACTTCTGCCCACTGCCACATTCTTACATATAAATACTATGATTTGTCAGGCATTGCTTACTTTCTGACAACAGTGATTTGATGGACCAGAACAGCATTACGTGTCTTGGTTTTTGATATGCATTGTTACAGTGATCCTTATACAGAAGTGATGGTAAAATCAGTATCCATCTATTGAATTAAATGAAGAATGAGAAACAGCAATTCAGTGCTGATTACTTCAGGTGGGCATGTGGTGTGCATATATGTGATTTTCTATTGTGCTATGCCCATTAGTTTGTCATTATTTATTTATCAATCTTTTTCTACTCATTTTGGCTTTTCCCCTCAGGGGTCGCCACAGCGAATCAACCTTCTCCATCTAACCCTATTCTCTGTATCCTCCTCTCTCACACCAACTACCTTCATATCCTCTCTCACTCCTTGGTTTTCCTCTAGACCTCCTCCTCTGCACATGACCAAACCATCTCAATCTGAATTCTCAGACCTTCTCTCCAAAATATCTAACGTGCTGTTCCTCTGATAGACTTATTCCTGATCCTATCCATCCTGGTCACTCCAAAAGAGAACCTTGGCATCTTCATCTCTGATACCTCTAGCTCTGCCTCCTGTGTTTTCATCATTGTAACTGTTTCTAGGCCATACAGCATCGCTGGACTCACCACTGTCTTGTACACCTTTCTTTTCATTTTAGCTTATAGTCCTCTTTGCATAGTACCCCTGACACTTTTCTCCACCCATTCCAACCTGCTTGAACCCATCTCTTTACCTCTTTTCAACACTCTTCGCTGTTCTGGACTGCTGACCTCAAGTACCTGGAATCTTCCAACTTCTTGATCTCCACTCCCTGTAGCCTCACCGTTCCACCCAGGTTCCTCTAATTCACAAACATATACTCTGTCTTGCTGCGACTAACCTTTATTCCTCTCCTTTCAAGCGCATACCTCGACCTTTCTAGATTTTCCTTTCCTCTAGATTTCCACTTAAAATCCTCCAACTACTCGATCTCCACACCCTTCAACCTGAATTCCTTTCATTCACACATACATTCTTTCTCGCTGTAACCTTCATTCCTCTTCTTTCCAGAGAATGAATGATCAGAACAATCAGAGAACAGTTGTTGAAAGCAGACCCCTAAGAAGAAGTCCATGGTCAACTCAATAGCCAAATAGTGTTGATGCCACCTTGCTGATGTATGAGGTGGGATTCTGTTGTGCGCATCATGCAGTCTGTAATTGGTATGGAACATGAATTTTGTTTTCCAAGATGATGGTAAATCTATTTAAACGCAGCACTAACCAATGCACCATATGGAGAAGAAATATGGAGAACTGCTGCAACTAATCCTTTATATATAGGTAAAACACCAAAATCTTTGGTCAGGTCATCCAAAGACACACAATTCAGTCTGATGAAAAATGTAGATAAAGAGGAAAACAAATGGGTGATGTTTTTTTTTCTGGATTTTCTAATCACATCTACCATTGCCCAAACATTATCGAAGGGAACATTGAAGACAAAGGGAAGCTGACACTGGAAATTGTAAAGTGCTTAAAAAGAAAAAAAAAAAAGTTGAAATCAGGAAGGTGTCAGAAAAGATGAGCAACAGATAGAAAAAAAATAACCAAAACTTAAAATTGCCATCACACTATCAGACGAAGATAACACAAATGCATGTGTAAAGGTCACAGACATATGAAATAGCTCTTAATTTCTAAGAACCGTCTGCAACTCAGTGGTGAATCAGGCAACTAGTTCACTCTGAGAAAAAGCAACAACAGGCCTTGCATCTCAAGCAGCAAAAACAGAAAAGCAATCAACAATAATACAGATCAACATTATACTTTATATCTGGGGAGACATGGTTCCTGTGCATAAATCCCATGTTCTTTGCACCACAGTCATTTTGAGGATAGTTAATGGTGGTAAGATCAGATACTTTACTGATCCCCATAGGGGAAATTCTTTATTTCCATAGTAGAATAACAGTTATAAGTCTCGATAAATATGAATACTAATAAGAATATAAATAGACAGACAAAAAAGGCCAGACAGAAGACAGAAAAGCAAAAGAGATCCACCAGTAAATAGACAACAAAGAGAGCAACAACAGCAACAACAACAAGGATGAGAATGAACAGATTGAAAAAAAGACAGTAAGGGTGAAAGACAAGAATACAAGAATGACAAGAGTGAAATAAATAAACAAAAATAGGCAGGATTTGAGTGGGCTAAGACAGACAAGGATAAATATAAGACAACAGAGAGAGGACATGACATAGTGAATTCTATGAGGTTGTGGTTGTGGCTACCATGAAGATGGAGCTCCATAGAAGACAAACTTTTTCATTCCAGGTGTCCTTGTTCCCAGCAATGCATTCCAGTTCTTATAGAGCATACCGCCTCCTCTCAAGTTTTTCCTCAGCCTGCTCCCTACAGATGACAATATCATCTGCAAACATCATGGTCCATGGAGATCCTGTCTAACCTCATCTGTCAGCCTGTCAATCACCACTGCAAACAGGAAGGGGCTCAGAGCTGATACCCAATGAAGCCCCACCTCCACCTTGAACTTCTCTGTTACACCAACAGTACACCTCACCACTGTCTCACAGCTAGCATACATGTCCTGCACCAATCTAAGATACTTCTCTGCCACTCCAGACTTCCTCATACAATACCAGACTTCCTCTGTTGGCACCCTGTCGTATGCTTTTTCTAGGTCTACAAAAACACAGTTGCAGCTCCCTCTGGCCTTCTCTGTACTTCTCTCTTAGCATTCTCAAAGCAAATACTGCATCTGTAGTACTCTTTCTAGGCAAATACCCTTACTGCTCCTCACAAATGCTGACTTCTGCTCTCAGTCTAGTGTCCACTATTCTTTCCCATAACTTCATTGTAGGGCTCATCAACTTTATCCCTCTATAGTTGCCGTAATTCTGCACACCCCCCTTATTCTTAAAAATGGGCACCATCACACTTTTTTTCTCCATTCTTCAGGCATCTTCTCTCTATCTAAGATCCTGTTGAATAAACTAGTCAGAAACTCTACCGCTGCCTCTCCTAGAAACTTCCATACCTCCACAGGTATATCATCAAGACCAACTACCTTTCCATTCTTCAATGTCATCAATGCCTTCCTCACTTCAATTTTACTAATCTTACTTTGTGATCTTCAGTTGTACACTTTTCTACCCCTCCCTTGCTTTCATTTTCCATATTCATCAGCTCTTCAAAGTACCCTTTCTATCTTCCCATCACTCTTCTGGCATCTATCAATACATTTCCCTCTCTATCCTTAATTACCCAGACTTGCTTTAAATCCTTTCCATCTCTGTCTCTTGTCTTTGCCAACCTGTATAAATCATTCTCTCCCTTCTTGCTGTATAACCAAGCATACAAGTCATAGTACACCCTCTTTTTGCCTTTACTACCACTATATTTACCTTCCGCTGTATCTCCCTGTACTCCATACTGTCTTTTCTCTTCAGTCACCTCAGTGTCCTGCTTCTTCTTTGCTAACCGCTTTCTCTCTGTATACTCCAGCACTTCCTCAATCCACCACCAAGTCTCCTCATCTACTTTCCTTCCAGATGATAGACCAAGTACTCTCCTTCCTGTCTCCTTGATAACATTAGCTGAAGTTGTCCAGTCATCTCTATCCCTGACCACCCAGGGGCCTTTTTCAACTCCTCCTGGAAAACCGTACAACTTTCACCACTTCAGCTTTCACCACTTTGCCCCCTGTTGTGCCTTTGTCCTTTTGATCTTCCTTGTCACCAGAGTCATCCTACAAACCACCATCCTACGCTGTCTGGCTACACTCTTACTGAGCAATACTTTGCAATCAGTGATTTCTTTCACATTACCTCGTCTATACAAGACGAAGTCTACCTGTGCTCCTATGTCTGCTCTTACAAGTTACCCTGTGTTCCTGTCTTTTCTAGAAAAAAAAAGTGTGCACTCCTGCCATTTCCATTCTTTTTGCAAAGTCTACCATCATCTGTCCCTCTGTGTTCATATCCTGTATACCAAACCTGGCCATAACCTCTTCATCCCTTTTATTGCCTGCGCCAACATGTCCCCTGAAGTCTGCACCAATTAGCACTCTCTCATCTTGGGGCGATATTCTGGATCACTTCATATGTCATCCCAGAACTTCTCCTTCTGCTCTAACTCACAACCCCACTTGTCGGGCACAGTCACTACCAACATTGAGCATCACACCTTCAATTTCCAGTTTCAGACTCATCAGTCTATCTGACATTCTTTTCACCTCCAGAACATTCATAACAAACTCGTCTTTCAAGATAACTCCTACTCAATTTCTCTTCCTGTCAGTAACATGATAGTACAACTTAGCCCAATTTCCACTGATACTCTGTGGGTTATCAGCAGGAATGGCAGCTTCTGACCAATCCAGTATGAGATTCTTAGGTTTGATTTGCATATTTTGTTTGGGCACAAGAAGGATGCCCTTCCTGATGCAACCATCTGCATTTATCCGGGTTTGGGACCTGCTCACTGGCCTGTGCTGCCCTGAGGGTTCATTTCTGACAAGGAAAATAATTTCTATTTATTCCCTATTTATCTAATACATGAACCATACATTTATGCCACAAAATTAAACTCTCATTAGATGGCCTGTCACAAATGGAGCTCCTGTCTTTATCTTTGCTTCGTTATTCATCCCATGACTGGTATGTTTAATTAGAATAGCAGTCAGAAAGAGCATTATTCTTTATCAAGAGCTGCACATGAGATCTACTGGTTCAGTAAACCACAAGGTATTAAAATAAATAAACCTTATTTATTTGATTAATAAAATAAAATTCACTGTGAATTTTGTGGTTTTTAATATTTTACAATTTTTTTTTTTTTTTTTTTGACCTGATTTCAAAGCACTTGCTAGAAATAGGAAACCTGACAAACACATTACATGTTAAACACAGAGCTAGACTATGGTTTCATTCATCAACAGGTAACATGTCTAAATGGCAACAGGCATCTCCATAGGAGATGGAGGATTTTTAAAGTGGTTTTGATGAAAGTTGTACAGATATGTGTAGAGTTTTAGCATATGGATTGTGAAATTGCAAACATAGGCAGGAGCTTCCTTTTTTTGGTCAACAATTCAAACAAGAGACGTTTAGTGTTGTAAATGGTGCATGTTTGTGAATATGTTTTACTGGTATTATTATTCTTATCATTATTATTTGTGTTATTCCCTCAACAGTGTTACTTTTGGAAATGTTTCAGGTATGTTGTGGTCACAATCAGTGCTACTGATATCAGTATTGATCATATCAAGTATGAATCAACTTCACAAGTCATAACACTGGGCATGTTGGATTTCTTCCATTTAGTTAAGGGTCTTTTTGAAGAGATGAAAGCTTTAGATCTTAGATGAATGTGGTTGAGATAATGTATCCACTGAAGGAATGGAATGTTGTGCCAATGGGCTCTGCAGAGAGTCTTTTCACCAAATTTTAAGATCATATTATTGGAAGTACAAGTTCAAACTGAGGTGCATAGGGGTGTAAAGGTTTTTACTGCTGTATTTTCTCTTTTCACCATCACCTGCTCGAATTAAAATACTTTTTTTCAATTTGATACATTTAATGTAAAAGGAATGTAAATAAAACCACTACACCTTATATCATGTATGTTGAATAACTATAGCGATGATCACACCCATATCTGCTCGCCATTATGTTCATCATAGATGGTACATGATGATAACTGTTTTCCTGATGTCTACTCCATTAATCTTGTTTTTGCTATCTCATTGCAGAAAACCCCGCTTCACAAAGGTATGATGTTGTGGGCTCGTTGGTCTCTGTGTGGCAAAGTAGAAATCAGGGTTTCATGGCTTTATTAACAAGGCAGTCATTGCAAATTATGCAGAGCAGCTGTGGAGTGTGTCAATCACCTGTTGCAATAAACCCCCAGTTTAAGTAGGATTCTTGGCATTTTCTGCAACTTTCTTTTTGCTGCCACTCCATGGAATAATCCTACAACTGAGTCATTTATTGGAGTGAGGAGCAGGAAGAAGTGGAATTTTTTTCAAAATAAAATACCTGGAGGACTGCTGACAATAACATATATATATAATATCCATCCATTCATAAATCCATCTTTTGCTACTTATCCTTCACTCTGGGTCGTGAGGGATGCTGGAGCCCAACATATATTATCCCACTATCATTCAACCTCATTCTGTCTTTTTGGCCCAGTACCAAATGGTCCACCGCCCGGTACCAGTGGTTGGGGAACTCTCCCCAAAAAGTGGGCTGCTATGTACTCTCTGCTTTCGTGCCCAAGACTATTCTTTTAAAACCAGTTTAGTCCATTCTGACATCATTGCACTTCCCGTATATAATCAAAAGACATTCCTCTGAAAGCAAAAGATAAAACTTCATTTTTCAATGGTTTTTGAACAGCTTGTCATAGCTGTTAATGGAATGTGGTCCAAATGTTTCTAATGAAGTCAGTCACTGATGGGCAGCATTAAGGGAGGAGCAGGTTGTGCAATGACACTATAATGAATACTGCTCAGTTCTCCTGATTTGAACAGCAAATATCCAGTCAATAAATCCACACACTTTATCAAAAAGTACGATTGTAAAAACAAAAAAAAAAACAACTGGTGGTGTGTTTGAATGTTGGGACAGTGAGCTGATGCCCACACATTTCGGAATTGGAAGCTTTTCAGCTGCATTGCAAATACATCACAGCTACATATTAATGACTAAATTCACTGTTCTTCAAGTAAGTCTTGTACACCTACTTGTCAAATACAATCTAAAGAAACGCAGATGAAAAATACCAACAACAATTGCAAGGAGAAGGGGTGTGTGACATGAGATGAACAACCACAGATTATATGAACCAGACATTTAAGCCATGTCATATGGAAGAATGACGTCAAATGTTCTCAAGGGCATCTGGTAATTCCAGTATCATTATTTTTTGCAGCAAATTCAAATGTTAAGAGCTAAAATTGAGACAAATAGCACCATGCAGAACTTAAAAAAACCTTAACTTTAACCTGCTAGTTTTGGTCATACAATGATACAAACAATTATATGCCTCCATAACCTTTAAACAGAGTTTGAAATTATTATAAAGCATTTCTTCCCTTTTTAAATATTCAAATACTTACGCAATTTCATAATTTTCTTTTTGATTTTAAAAGCCCATATACAGTATGTGTTTAAGTATTACTTTTTGACCAAGAAAGGATATGTGACCTCAAAACTGTCCACAAGGCTACTGAAAAGA
This sequence comes from Fistularia commersonii, assembly GCF_037954325.1. Lineage (NCBI taxonomy): Eukaryota > Metazoa > Chordata > Actinopteri > Syngnathiformes > Fistulariidae > Fistularia > Fistularia commersonii. Next base: position 8,133,421 of record NC_141302.1, read on the forward strand.
TTGAACTTTTACAACTGCAATAATTATTTTTGTTATTGAAAGACTCTTTGATTGTCTGCCGTAGCTTGATTTGGAATAGCCCGGGGACTCAGAAAATTGGCCTCTCAAAGCAGAATCTTCAAATCAGAACGTTTTCTGCCAAATCAATCAAGGTAAAACTCTAAAGGGAACTCTGTTACAGAAAGTAACATTTTTTTTTTCCAATATGCTTTCTTTGTGGGTGTTATTTTAAACAGGAAAACTCTCTAGGTTCCTGTTAAAGTCAGACACACATTTGTAAGACGGTTACTGGAGGCAGAACTTGCTTGAACACATAAATATTATGTAAAATTGTATTTAGACAGGAGCCTTCCAGATGGGGGTAACAGAATATCCTACAATTCCTGCCCTGAAGTCTATCAAACTCACAATCTCTCACTTTTTCTCTAACTTTTTCTGATCTTCTCTTCCCAATCCCCTTTACCCCTGTCGACTCTCACTTTCCACATCCCACGTGTTCAAACACTCAGAGATACAGACCCAAGCACCAATGCTCCACTCATTTCCGTGGGCCTTCAGAGGGCCAATCGCGGCTTGACATTTTGTCTCACAGTTCAGTGAACGCTATTCCCAAAGGGATCTATTAAGTTATGGTACTCAGTGAGCCAGGGAAAGGGAGAGCAAGCTTCTGAGGGGATTAGTTAATCAATAATATGGGGAAGTATTAACATAAATGCATTTATACAATTATACAATTAGACGGTCCACCTGTCTGGTTACCAACAATGAGATGGTCTTCTTTAACAGAAATGGGTCACTTTTAAAGGCTTAACATGAAGATATCCAACTTTGGGTGTTAACATGAATCAAACCTGATATAAGCGATGCACTTAGTACATGTAGGATATTTTCACCTGTGACAGGACAACCCAGAACCATTGTTGGTCCAGATGCATATGATACTTTTCTTCAATGCTCTTGGGAGCTCAAAGTTTATTAATGCAACTCTGTTGTGTTGCTACAGCAATGTAACACTGAACTAAAGCTGCTCTGTCCAACACATTTCTGTGTGAGTTGTTATGGCCTCTAGAGTTTGGATAATCAAGTCATTTGACATTCCTACTAGCAATGACATTCATCATAAATCAACATGTTTAAACTATTCTTGAATATTTAACACTGCACTTTGACAAAAGAAAGACTTAGTTTCAAATCCTGAGGCAAATATAATGCTCCATATTGCCACCTCACTTGGAAAAATATGGAAATGGTTCAGAAAAAAGTAAGAAACCCATTGATAAAGAATGTGAACCACATAATTCAATTGTCTTGCTTCTTTCTTTCTGTACATTCTCAGTCTTAACATAAGACTCAATCAACAAGCTAAACTGATTCTTCATTCGACGGTAAAATTGAAGACTTACAATAATGCTCAAGCATATACATTCTTTTTGCTCTACTTCAAGTTCTGTCATCTCTAATGTAAATGAGCTTTATAACAAAGTAATATCAGTTCATTATCAGCAATAACCTGGGTGGTTATTGTGTTTTAACGTATATTTTAACAATAATGTCAAGAGATATTCTGATTAAAAGTGTTAGTGCAGGTAAACATCATACAGTATATTATGACATGATGTTCCATATAAACAGCCCATCATAACATTTCAAGTGGAATGACTTCAAGGAGAATAAGTTATGTTGGCATGGAAACCATGGAGATCATGGCATGGAGTGTGCTTAGCAAAAACAGGGGGTCTTTATGGTGAGGTCAGAGGAAAGAAAATCGGCCAATAAAAATGGTCAGCATTTGATTCTGTGGTTTTAAAACAGAAATAAAAGAATCAACTCTAATTTTCTTAATAATGAAACTGTAATTGGCCAAGAATCTAATAGAGAAGCAACAGCCAAAGCACAAAGAAATTACATGCAGTGATTCCAACATTACCTCAGAATACGTGCAAATGTTATGTTGATCTAATACAAACTGAGCTGTCCGATACACTGATTCCAATGTGTACACATTCTGCAGCAATGTGGACAAATGTGGACGCTGCGATTCCACACAAACAGTACACGAATAAAACGAGCATAATAAAATAAAATGCTTCATCGATCTTAACTATCTACCATGGATGATGGGGGCTTGTTGTCAGATTCCCTGGATCAAAGAGAAATGACTTTTTTCTTCCAGAGTAATTTTCAGTACAAGAGAAAAAAGACAAAGATACAGCACATGCTTTGCACTGATATGGCTGTAACTGCAGTAATACAATACAGTCACAGAATTGTCTAGATTGTTGTACAGCAAAGTGTCCTCTGTGATGTTGCTTGTGTGCTTTCATATACCGGGTACAACACACTAACACATTTCCATTAACTAAACTTTTTTTCAACTGTGTCTGGATTTTTCTTTTAAATACCTTTCTCTCAACAACTCATAAGATACATCATGCAAAGTAGTGCTGCTATTTTTAGTGCATAATATTACTGATACACAGATTCTGAATGCAGAATGCTTAATTATCAGCCTGATCATATTGTTGTTCTCTTTACTAAATGTGACCGCACTTTTCTCTCCCCCCCTTGTGAGTCATTTTTGTGAGTTTCTTATATTTTTCTCTTCTTTCTCCACCCACTGTCTTCTCATCTTCCTATTTCTGTCTCCTCGCAAAGCCCACTGGAATCATAATTATGCACACTCAACCATATCATCGACAAATATTTGTATGCTAATGCCTGTCTTCAAATGCTGTTCTAATTAAGCCTGGCAATGTGACACAGGCTAGCTAAAATCCCCACATTCTCTGCAAGAGAAGGAATGAGTAAAACAAATCCTGAACACCCATGCTGTCCTTTTCCCCACAGTGTGCAACACAATGGAAAACAAAGACCTGCCTGCCTCACTACCACTGAGTTGCCTTAGGATAACCCACCAATCAGATAACAAGTAATTTAATTACCAGTATAGCAACATTGGTCTGGCAGTAACTGGCCTAACAGCTAATTTACACTCGGCCAAACACAGCAATGAATTAGTGTCCATGGTGGTTCTGAGCCGGCTGCCTGAGGGTGAGGGGTTTAATTAGACAAAAACACATTTTAGTACCCCTTCAAATGTAGACCCTCAAGAACTATTGATTGAATTTGGATAAAGGATCAAAACCTCAGATTGTTTACTACAAAAATGGAGATAATAATTCAGATAACTTTCTCCTACCTCAGCCACTGTTGCTCTTGCTTTACAAGTCATAGCATCATGGAATCCTTTATGAATTGTCACTTGAAAAAAACTTGAGTCTGCAGCTTTCAATCACAATTTCCATCAAAGTTATTTTTGAAGCAATGGATAAAAACAACACCTGAACCAAGAAGGTGGATGATTTTCTTTTTTCTATCTACATGAGGGTACCAATAAATATTTTGATGTTTTTTTTTTTCAATTCAGTTTTCCCTGCACAATCATACAGTTTCTCTGAAATATTTAATTATTTCAACTTACCCAACACAGACACACATTTTGAGAAAGCACAGAAAGTCCCATAGAATATTTCCATGATTTGAATATTCTTGTTTCGGGTATGGGAAGAAAAAAAAAAGCTAAAAATGTGCAGCATTCATGTTGTCATACCTTGCTGTTGAAAAATATGCCATAATTTGAAACAACAGTGAGTCCATTGTGGAGCAGAGGGCTTCCGGGAGTTTTTACCTATATACCTTAAATTTCTTTCAATTGCTGCCAAACTATAAAATAAACTTGAAGTTCCATCTTTTTTGTGTTTTGGTTCATGTATGTTACATAATACCAAAACACAGCTGGATGAGGTAGATAGAGAGTTCACTGTGGAAACTATAGACTGTAAGTGAAATGTTAAGGACTTTGCTGCATTTACAAAATGCCTGGAATTTGGTGATGACAAGATGGATCAACTCATGTTTAGGAGAGATTTTAGCTTGCATATTCCCAAAGGTTTGCCTGATTTGTGGAAGCACATGCACAAATATGAAAGAAGATTGACCACTTCACACAAAAATTGCTGTCATTTGAAACATTAAAGGATATGGAAAAGAGGTATAGATATAATATATTTTTGGAAACTAGTTATTTTTCCAAAAATGAAGCAATCAATTTTTTATAGCAGTACGACAGTTCCTTTCACAAATATATAAAACACAACCACTTCTGGTTGCATTCCAAATCTTTAACAGAATTTTTCTAAGGTAAATGGAGACGGGATGGAGACACTCGCCTAACACTTCCAAGTCATACAGTAAAAACAGCCATATGAAAATATTGCATCATAGAATTGCATGGTCAAAATCCTGCAAATAATAAAAAGCTATTACAGTCATGTTACACCAAAAGAAACCTGTTATGGGTTTCTTTTTTCCTCCAAACTTGTGAAAAAAGAGACAGTCCTTTCTGGTACAAAGATACCTTAACTTTTTTGCAGCCTGTTTAATCTTACTTTTATTGACTGACGCTCTTATCTGATCTGTTATCTAATCTTTTTTTTTGTATTTTTTTATTATGAAGCCCTTGGTGCTGTCCGCACAAGATGAGTTTTATTTATAAGTTTTTGCTAAGCCAACAGACATGTACCAACTGTGGACTAAAATCTGTTGTTTCATTTTGCTCCGTGGATATTAAGTCATGCATCAGGCTCTCTTTTGCTGGACATGTCCAGGCAAAAAAGTCTTCTTTTGCACTATGGCGGGAGTCTGCACCACAGCAGAGCATGGTTAAATCCTTTGGGAACACTTCTTAGCCATGGCCTGATGTTTGTAAACCACAACCAAGCATGCCAGCTTCCTGCTTGGATTATTTTTGGATTGAACCCAGAGGGACAGGCTGAAACTTTGTTACAGTCAAAATTCCTCTCATTTATCCTCTCAAAAAGTATGGCTCTCCATCAAGCCTCGGGGCTATTGTATTTTTATTTACTTTTTCATTTGTGATAAAATATCCATGCTATTCACCAAAGGCTTACTGGCCCCAAGTTTAGATGAAATTAGAAATCTATAATTCAGTTCATACTGAAAGTGTGCCCAGCAGAGCCAGTGTCTAGTAGGAAAAAAGAGAGCCTGAGACTCACACACAGGGAGAGAACAAGTAAGGCAAGGATTTAATTTCCTATGGTTCAACCGATCACGCTGCTAGTATCATAGTTGTGTCACTCATGCAAGACTCAACCTTGAATGCATAACTATATGTCCATGACGATATATACCTTAGACATTTCCTGAAATGTAAAGGAGGGTCCCGGAAAAAAAAAAAAAAAAAAAAAAACATTTTCATGTAGGAAGCCACAATAAAGAACAACCTGTCAAAAGATATATTTTTTCACTATCAAGTCATTCATTCTGGAATAGGTTTCAATTCTTGATTTGTTGTAAAACATTTGATATATTTTTTTTCCCAATATCATTCTAGCTAGGTAAAACTGTAAAACACTCTGTATCACCAGACCAGTTTTTCCTCAAGCCCCCGCTGGTTGGAACATTCACTTCAAAGATTCAAGTTAGCAGGATGTTATTGAATTTTCAACTGGTACTGAAAGGAGGGGGATAGAAAAGTTATTGCTCAAGAGTTTTTCTCCCTTGCACTCAGACCATCGTCAGATATTAAGTATAGGGAGAAATCACTCTCTTCGAAAAATGGTAGAGAGAATGATCAAAGACAGACACAGGATATGTATTTTCTTACTTGTTGACAGAAAGTGAAAATATACATCAATGTTAATATCAGAGTGTTCACACAAAGAGGTACATCTGTACAAATAGATCATTGTGCAAATAGAAAATCTATTTGAAGTCATATATTGATAAGTAATTGTGTGGATGTCCTTTTAATTAAAAGCATAAAAATGGGTCTGTGATAGTTGCACATAATACTTAATCTGCTAAGAGTACTCTTCAATACACTTCCAAAATTCAGATCTGATGTTTTTTGTATAAAATAGTCAATGCAATTTTTCCTGTAATTGAGCACAACATATCTTTTTTTGACTGTTTTATCATGTGTGCTGTATTTTCTTATATACCGTCTTATTCAGAACAAAGCAGAAAATCTCAAGAGATATGTTGTAGGAGCAGTATTTATTTTGGTACGGGAGAAAATGTATCTGTTATTATGAACTGAAGTGGGAGAGAAAAATAGGTTATAGTTTCAAATTCGTGCCTGGTAATGGTAATGGGAACAATGAAACATAACACCTGTTTCTGAAGTCAACTAGTGAGTACAAATCACTTGTTATGGGCTCCTCAAGACCAGCGCACTCGTCTTTGCTATAGTGTGCTGGTGGGGCGATGCCAGGACTGGGGAGGTCAACAGGCTCAACAAGCTCAACAGGCCCGCTCAGTGGTGGGACAGAACCTGGACCATCTTCAATAGGTGGCAGTAGGGAGGGTGAAGGACAAACTGGGAGCTATCCTGGACAATTGCGAGCTGTGGCTGATGGGCAGCTTATTCAGCCAATGGTTCATCCCACCCCAGTGCAGAACTGAACACTTTTAGATGCTCCTTTGTGCCCACAGCCATCAGACTGTACAACAGCAGTCTGGACGGCACACAACTCTGACCGGCCTGAGGTGCATCTGTGCTGCTCCCACAACTCTACTGTCTTTTTTGTCCTTGTTGGTTCCTGCCCGTACATGTCCTGCCATTAGTTTATTCTTATCATTGCTGTTCCCACTCTATAAGTATTGTTGTTTTGTTTTGGTTGTATATTTTTCACCCTTACTGCTCCATTCTGTTGTCCATTCTTATCCCTGATGTTGTTGCTGTTGTTGTTCTCCCTGTTGTGTATTTATTCAAGGATGTCTTTGCTATCTTCTGTCTTCTAACTGTCTCTCTGTTATATTTATATTATATCATTTACTTTTTTTTTTGACATATGACTGTAATCCTGCTATGACATAGAAATTTCCCTTATTGGGGAATAGATTTATCATATCTTTTCTTATCTTATCTTTCTTTTTATTGTGGTTTCCCCTGAAAACAAAGGTTCAGTGATTTTTTTTTTCCAGTTATGTATTTCTGCTTTCCAAAACTGAGCATAGATGACAAGAGGGAAACAATTAATTTGTGTATTTTCTCCAACACACATTGCATACCTCACTATGTGCTTTATTAGATTTTTATCTTGCTGTTGTCAGGATAAATCAATCGACTTCTTCTTCTTCTTACAGCTTTTCCCTTCAGGGGTCGCCACAGCGAATCAACTTTCTCCATCTAACCCTATTCTCTGTATCCTTCTCTCTCAAACGTACAACCTTCATATCCTCTCTCACTACGTCCATAAATCTTCTCTTTGGTCTTCCCTGAGACCTCTTGCCTGACAGCTCCAATTCCAGCAACCGTCTACCAATATACTCACTATCCCTCCTTTCTACATGACCAAACCATCTCAGTCTGGCTTCTCTGACCTTCTCTCTAAAACATCTAACATGTGCTGTTCCTCTGATAGACTCACTCCTGATCCTATCCATCCTGGTCACTCCCAAAGAGAACCTCAACATCTTTATCCCTGAAACCTCTAGTTCAGCCTCCTGTCTTTTTGTCATTGTAACAGTGTCTAGGCCATACAGCATCGCTTATCTCACCACTTTCTTGTCCACCTTTCCTTTTATTCTGGCCGACAGTCTTCTTTGCATGGTACCCCTGACAGTTTTCTCCACCCATTCCAACCTGCTTGAACCCGTCTCTTCACCTCTTTTCCACACTCTTCTCTGCTCTGGACTGTTGACCCCAAGTACCTGAAATCCTCCACTCCCTGTAGCCTCACCGTTCCACCTGAGTTCCTCTCATTCACACACATATATTCTGTCTTGCTGCGACAAACTTTCATTCCTCTCCTTTCCAGAGCATAACTCCACCTCCCTAGATTTTCCTCTACCTGTTTTCTGTTCTCACTACAGATCACAAGGTCATCTGCAAACATCATGGTCCATGGAGATTCCTGTCTAACCTCATCTGTCAGCCTGTCAATTGCCACTGCGAACAAGAAGGGGCTTAGAGCTGATCCCTGTTGAAGCCCTAACTCCACCTTGAACTTTTCTGTTACCACTACAGCACACTGTACCACTGTCTCACAGCTAGCATACATGTCCTGCACCAGTTTAACACACTTCCCTGCCACAATTCCAGAGCTCCTCTCTTGGCACCCTGTCATACGCTTTTTCTAGGTCTACAAAAACACAATGCAACTCCCTCTGGCCTTCTCTGTACTTCTCTCTTAGCTTTCTCAAAGCAAATACTGCATCTGTAGTACTCTTTCTAGACATGTACCCTTACTGCTCCTCACAAATGCGGACTTCTGCTCTCAGTCTAGTTTCCACTATTCTCTCCCATAACTTAATTGTATGGCTTATCAACTCTATCCCTCTATAGTTGCCGCAATGCTGCACATCCCCCTAATTCTTAAAAATAGGCACCATCACACTTCGTCTCCATTCTTCAGGCATCTTCTCACTGTCTAAGATCCTGTTGAATAATCGAGTAAGAAAATCAACCACTGCCTCTCCAAGACACTTCCACACCTCCATGGGTTTATCATCAGGACCAACTGCCTTTCCACACTTCATCCTCTTCAATGCCTTCCTCACTTCACTGTACTAATTTGTGCTACTCTGTTTTTTTCTGGAAAAAGGTGTTCACTACAGACATTTCCATCCTTTTTGCAAAATCTACCACCATCTGTCCCTCTGCATTCCTATCCTGTATACCAAATCTGCCTATCACTTCTTCATCCCCTCTATTGCCTTCACCAACATGTCCACTGAAGTCTGCACATCCACTTCCACTCTCATTACCACTCTCTCATTTCTGGGGATATTCTGCATCACTTAATCGAACTCATTCCAGAAATTCTCCTTCTCTTCAAATTCACATCCTGCCTGCGTGGCATAGCCACTAACAACATTGAGCATCACACCTTTAATTTACAGTTTCAGACTCATAAGTCTACCAGACATTCTTTTCATCTCCAGAACGTTCCTAATAAACTCCTCCTTCAAGATAACTCCTACTCAATTTCTCTTCTTGTTAGTACCATGATAGTACAACTTAAAGCCCGCTCTTAAGCTTCTAGCCTTACTACCTTTCCTCCTGGTCTCCTGGACAAACAGGATACCCACCTTCCTTCTCTGCATCATGTCGACCAACTCTACCTTTTCCTGTCATAGTCCCGATATTCAAAGTCCCTACTCTCAGTCCCAGGCCCCTTCTTTTCCTCTTCTCTCTCTGCTTCCAAACACGCCTTCCTCCTCTTCTTCTTTGACCTACAGTAGCCCAATTTCCACTGATATCCTGTAGGTCATCGGCACTGATGGTGGTTGTTGTTAACCCTGTCCTTGACCGATCTGGTATGATCTGGATATTATGGTTGATTTGCATATTTGGTTATGGCAAAAGTTTTACGCCGAATGCCCTTCCTGACTCAACCCTCTGCCTTTATCCTGGCTTGGGACCGGCTCAGGGACACACTGCTCCGTGCCTCCCGAGGCTGGCTTGGGGAGACAGTGACCAGTGCCGCCCTGCATTTGTCAAGATAAATCAGTAATCTTATATATTTTATCACTGCTCTTTACATACCTAATCATCCTTGAGTTCTTGCCATGTATTCAGAATCTCTCACAAACTGATTACTGTGACTGCCAAGGGCAAAATACAGTCACTTCATTTTTAATACTTTTCATTGGCTATATTTGTAAAGTAGAAGTAATAGAAGTAACAGCATATAAAAAAAGTTCAGTTCACTGTTAAGGATATGTACCACAGGAAAAATTCGAACAAAGACTTGGATTAGATAATCACTGTGAGATATTTGCCTTTGGCACCATAGTGGACAGTCCAAACATTCAGTTTTTGTTGGATTCCAATGTTGAATGATTTCCTTGAAAAGAAAAACAAAAAAAGCAATAAGCTTGTGTCATTAAGATAAATCCTAGACCTTTAATCTTGTTCTCCAAGTGCTTTCCATCAAAAAGTTCAATTGCCCAATATGAAAGAATTATCCATTCATGGCCAAAGCCCCCCATTTTCTCCATTTAATGACACTTGTGTGAGGCTTCTCTCTCTGTCTCTCTCTCCCTACTTCTCTCTGATGTGTGTGTGTGCTGAACAGGTCATACATGGTTACCGGTTTTAGTTGTTTTTTACATGCTTTGAATTTCAATTTTGGTCAAGGTAATCAATATTTCTTTTACAAAAGGCCATATTTGTTTCAAGCCAAATGAATGTGTTTTATGTCTGAGGATGGTGAAAAGGAGTCTTTGTTTATCAAAATGAGAACATGGTTAAAAATCAAATGGTCTTAATTTAGTGAATGAGTCACCTTTAGTAAAACCAGTATATTAAAGCTTATGTCCCTAAAATTGCTTTGATATTAAAGAGTCCATCAATCCATCCATTCATCATCTGCCACTTGTCCATCGCTAGTCCATCGCAGGGCCACATACAAAGACAGATAACATTCACTAACTCACTCAGGGCCACATATACACTCATTCAGTGCAATTTTTCCCAAATTTTTTCCATGTTTTTAGGCTCCCGCATGTTTTTGGACTGTGGGAGGAAACCATCCCACTCTATATTAAGTAGTCATAAAATAATTTTGTGCCCTGTCATCCCCATCAACATATTTCTGCTAATACAGAGGAAAATGATGAATGTACCTGAATTGTCATAACACATTTATCAAATTGAAACTTTGGAGGCACTTGAGGCACTTCAGGTAAATTGATTCTGATACTCACTGACACTGTATATGGCAGTTATACTTCTTAAGCATGGCCACTTACTGTACAAAGCACATGTTTGTATGTGTTAATAAAGAGCTATGAAGCTGTTTTTGTAATTAATAGTCTTTCGTTATGTAAATACTCAAATGTTCTTTGCAGATATTGTCAGTTTGCTCTGCAATGACCCTTATTTTCTTACATGATTGAAGATGCACCATGTTCTTTGTAGTGTAAAAAAAAAGGAAAATAGGCAGTGATTTACTGCAGCATATTCCGTTTGACAGATCCAAGTACTCATCTTGTTCTCATTTCAAAATTTAGTTTGTTTGATTTTCAAGATATGTACAGCCCACATATTATTTTACATACAAGCACATTCTTCTCTGTTTTGCTCTTGGAATTCCAGTCCGACTGCTTGATATCACTAAGTGTAACCTTTGGCCTGAGAGTATTTCATTTCTATTGTTGAGCTGGCAATTTACCTTTGGAGGTGCTTTAAGAGATTTGATATAATCTTCCCTGCATGGAACTGTCTCAAGCTTAGGTGCAGTTTATATTCATGAGCATGAGATCTGTGGATAGTCTAGAGAGACTTTAATTACAGCTGGCACAATTGATGGTGAATGAGATAATTAGACTTTGGTAATCAAAAGTCAAGGTCACTGTGACCTAGAAAAAGTCATTTTGCTAGGTTAATTCAATCATGAGAAATTGAACAAAATATTTTATTTAATAAAATGATGCAATAGGACACACAAAACCGACATTATATTGTAGTGTGTGGAATGCTAGAATTCTTTGCGATCTGGGATGACTCTTGTGAGTACTCCAATGGAGAGAACTCCATTGGTGAATAGTTGTACAATGTTCTGCTTGATGTATGACACGGACCTGCACCGTTACTTGTCATAACGGTGTGAGGGGTTGCACCCCCAGTCTAACGTTAGCACTGAGAAAGACCCCCCTGGGTTTCCCCGGTTCGTAGGCTGTTAAATTAAAGCCATCTTCTAAAGAGGATAATCCTGAGAGCAAGCTATCCTTGACTCCACTTATTACTTTGAGAAACCCCAGCTTGCCACAATATTATAAACATACAACAATTATAAAAGCTCTTGTTAGGCGTCATTAAGTTTGGACCATTTTTGGGGTGTGTGTATTTACTAAATAAAAAATAATCTGTTGAATTTGCTGAAGATACCTAGATATCTACCTTTACCAAGGACATTGTGTGTCTAGCCACATTTGTTATTATCACTTTTCTTAAGATGCGAAGAAGGGCTTTTTTTGAGTGCTTGCCAGGATAGTTTAAAAAAAAAAAAGATATATTGAGAGCGAAAAAAGGGAGAGAGAGAGAGAGAGAGGAAGAAAGAGAGGGAAAGAGAGGCTAGAGAGGTAGGCCAGTGAAGTTGCTAGTTGATTCTGTCGTTCTGCCTGATGATGGTCAACAACAAACTCTTTTGCTTTTCCATGAAGGAGGTGTTACAGTTTTAAAAAGTGGTTTGTTCTGGTTTATTGACATATGTGTTCTGTTTGACAAAGATGTGAAAATATTGTGACACGTGACAGGCTGTTCATAATGGATCAAACAAAGTGAAATTTTAAAGCTGTGCACTTAAATTGGTAGACATACAAATAAACTGTCATACATAATATTTTTATTGCCGTTAAAATGGGAATATTATCTAGCAGCAGAGTAATATACTTGTGAGTGTAATACTTTCCAGCCACAAAAAGCAAAACAAAATATATATAAGATATGAATGTTAAAAAATAAGGCTCGGGAATGTGAGTGCAAAAAGAAAAAAAAAAAACAAAAAACTTTACAACTTTATAAGATAACTTGAAAAAATAAAAATAAGTTAGCAACATTTCAGTTTATTCTTAATATATGTATATAACTGATGCAATGCAAATGTTGACTGCTGTGGTTCAGGAGAGGGATGAAGATTTGTTCATTGTGCCAAAGGGGACAGAAAATTCTTGGTTAAACAGTATTTTTCTTAATTCCTTGTTGATGATAGAGTATCAGTATGATAATATTCTCAACCTATGCTGTCTTTTAGCATGACCTCCCTAAAAAAAAAACAAAAACAGATGGTTTGAAATAACGGACACATTTCACTTACACTGCCTTAAACAAGTTGAATAAGGTGAACAATTAGTTATATCATAGGTAAATAGCTAGGAATGCACCAATCTATCTCAAAATAAGATTTAGCTAGCCATCATCCTTGGAACTGAACATTGCTGGTTCACTTCCTGGTCCGTCCTAACCTGTCGAAGTGCTGTTGAGCAAGACGCTGAACCCCCCTGGTGCTGTTCCTTAGCTGCCTTCTGCTCATGGTTCATCCGTGATGGGTTAAATGCAGTGATCAAAATTTTAATGATGTTGTGCTCCATGTATAACTGTATTTGACAATGAAGGCATTTCCTCTTCATATCTAATTCTGACCTGTACTTGACTAGTAAACTGAATGTGTTGGTTGATTTCTGTCAGCTGTGCAGGTTATATCAAGCTGGTGATGTTATTCATTAATTCATGCACAAAGTTCCCTTGAACAAGCGTGGTCTATTTAAGGGCTGTCATTTGTGGTCGCTTGTGTCAATAACAGCCACGTGCTTGTTTACACACACCAGTGAATATGGGAGCACACCACAAAGTCAAAGGACTGTCTGGCAGTTACTGATAGAGTAAAGCGCTCATTTGGTGCAGAACCATACAGAGAAGTCTTTCAGCTCTTCTCCAGAAAATCCACATTATATTATATTGCTTTTGGAGTGGTAGTTCTTGTAGTTAAAATTCACTTCAGAGAACACTTAAACATCTGGGCCTGGGATTCAGTATGACTTTGTTTTAGCAATAAGAACTACTAAAACAGATTGATGGAACCACTACATTGCCACCATCACTTAAAAAGATGGTTTCAGCCAAGGAGAGTGTCCATTACCAAATACCAAATGGTTTTATTGTAGTTGAAGCCAAGTTCAACCCCCCGTCACAATTATCTGATATGGCTTTCTGTTGAATTTAGGGAGAGAAAACAGAGATGACAGTTTTTTCTCGGCTACACTCATCCCCCAAAGGTATAGTGGAGATTTATCCCTTTCCCCTGTTTCTATCACAGGGTGGACACATTTGAAAGAAAAGCTGTATCAGAATTTTGTTTATTTTTCAATAATGACAATGAACCAAACCCATCGCCTAAGTCAAGCACAACACCATGTTATCAATCAATCAATTAACTAATTAACTAATTAAGACACCACATCTTCTGAGAATATAGAGGTGTATTGTTAGACAACAAAAAAGCAAAAGATTGATGACAATTTCCTTAAACTTGAGGGAGTTGGGGATCAGATGATAGAGGGGGCACCCTTCCAATCGGAAGGTCGGCAGTTCTTGGCTGACATGCCACAGTGTCCCTTGGCAAGACACTGAACCCGACATTGCTCCCGAGGGTCTGTTAGCGCCTTGCATTGCTGAGTGAAAGCGTGTGTTAATGGGTGAATATGAAATGCAGTGAAAAGCTTTGAAAAGTTGAAAGGTGATGGAAGTGCTGTATAAGCAAAGTCTGTTTCCATTCCACTATACAAAGTGAAGCTGACCTGTATCATCTTGGATATTCATCCACTCATTTACATGCACACAATATACAAAACAGAATTAGAAGGTGTCACAAAGGAGTTTGGCTATATCATCCCTGACTCCAACCTTATCAATATACAGTTAAATTGATTATTATATTCATTTACAATATACACATCTATAGTTACAGTTTTAATTACATAAATAAATCTTTCTGTCAATTTTTTGGGGTCATCTTTGACACATTGATCAATTTTAATTTATGAAGTTTATCCGTCTCAATGATGAACAAATGCCTTGATTATGATCACTTTCTAACACACACACATTGTACAAGCCTTCTTGATCTGATTTTCGCACTTACAGAAGTAAGGTGTTGAGGAAAATCCAAATAACTAATTTTGCTCAAGAGAATTGTTATGAACAACAGCAACGACCTTGAAAATCAAATGTATTCTGGATGGATTCAGCAAAGTTTGACCTTGCATTATCACAAATGTGTGCCATTTCTGATATGTATGCTGCAGTGGATGAAGGAGGATTTTAAATGCAGCTTGTAAACCCCTAATTTCAGATATTTTATATATGAATAAAACAAAGCGGAAAACCTTGACCTCTTCAATAACTGTTTGAGTGGGCAGAGAGTACTCGGGGGACAACCTTAATTAGATATAATACCAGCCTAACACCAACATGTGCCAACATAGTTTTGGGGATTCCATCTCGTCTACCCCAGATTACATTGGGTGAAATAGAATTCATGATTTTATTAGCCACTGACAGGGAGGTCATAGTCCCATCTTCCATACTGGTACATCAGAAGATTAATTCTGACAATTATAATTTCAGTGCATGGCTTGATGTGGTGGATGGCTGCATTCTGGAGTAATCATGTGTAGTATGATCATTCATCAATTGAAATCCTCTGACAAAAATGTTTCATATATATATATATATATATATGTATATATACGTGTGTGTGTTTGCATGTGTGTGTGTGTGTGTGTGTGTGTGTGTGCGTGTGTGTCTGAGTACAGGGACAATTAAAATGAAACAATAGAATTTAGAGACGGGTCTGTCTCCTCGGTTTCATTAAAGGGTTTTAGGGTTTTAAGACTGAAAAGTAACAAGTATGTGAGCATATCCACGGTATCATAATTCAAGCTTGTGTATAACGAGAGCACAGAGGAATTTGGATTATAATTCTAAAATGAATGGCTAGACTACATGTTTTCATCTACAAAAATTCAAAACAATTTTTATGATGCCAAATCCCATCATGCTTTATTTGATCATCATACATATTTGTACTGTTAATAAAGCAACACCACTATAAAAGAAATAGGAACCGAACTACTTGTCAAATAATAATGTGATAATGCAGTGGCCTGAGTTTGAGCATTTTATCTCTTAGATGAGTGATGGAGAGTGTGGGGTCATTTAGTAAACCACCTGACTTGGAGCACCAGCTGGGTGTCACCTGGGAAAGAGGGTGAAGGTAATGGGGGTCAGTTTTTCCTGGATGGAGTCATGCATTCTTCTTCGCTTGCAGGGGGGTCAGAGAGAGTTAGTGAATTGATTAATGTGCTCTTAAAGAAAATAATGCTCTGGGCCCTGGCTTTGGTTCGTGAACGTATTTTTGAGGTACTTATCTGAGTAAAGGGGCAATATTTCTGTAAAAAAAAAAAAATATATTCCAGACATAAAAAAGTAGAAGTCTTTGCAAGTATTTTGATGACGCAAATTCTATTCAACCAAAATCCTCCGTCTTGGTAAGAAGAACCGAACAGGTAACTAAATGAGGTCCACATTTTATATGTAATTGCGCAACAAAATTACTACAATAAATGAACATATTTCGGTCAAAACAATAAATGGGTAAGATGGAAATTGTTTCTTGTCAATGAAATGAATATATTATGTTTTTGGTTGTTCTTTTCAAACACGGTTCAACTGTAGAACAAAATATTTTTCCTAAGTCACTTAAATGTCCTCTCAGTGTTTGCCACCGCTGAACATTGTGACAGTGTGGCTTCAACATATTTGCAACTGACAAAACAAACGTGTATCTCCCCTTCAGACAATAAGATACCTTAATGAGCTTTTGGAAATATAGCTTTAAATAAAGAAATTTGTGAAAGCCTTCCAGTTTGAAATTTTATCCATGTGTCAAATTAAACATTGAAATTCAAACACCTACGAACAAGCCAATGAGACAAAACGATTGGGACATTTATGGTGCACAGGTAAAATATAGGCTGTGTGCTGTGGATGAAAACTGGTCAAAGGTGTGTGGATCAAGAGTGAGGGCATGAGCTGCCAGATGATGTCTTTGCATAAATATTTATACCAATTTAAACCCACTTTTAAACCGATAGAAACATAAATTACACAATTATCTTCAAATTCAATTTAACATGGATTTGATATGATGAAATTAGTCCCTGAATCAAAGATAGGTACTTTTACTTAGATACAGATGATGTTAATTACTAGCCTGAGATCAAATTATGAGACTCATCCAGCTAACATGCCCAGCTTTTCACAGAGGTCATGTATTTCTGTGTTTTTCAGGCTTTTGGGCATGGAGCTTCTGAATCAGCAGAGGAATGAAGGTTGTGGGTCTTTTTCATCAACAAGCCATCACCAGGATCAGTAAGTCTTCCTTTGAGAAGACTGATTATGTCACATGGATTGGGAATTATCTGCAGAGTGCAGCATGGGTTCGATTACATATCATGTAAACAATTTCTTGTCAAGCATATCAATGATCTCATCTCACTAAGCCACTGGAAACAATGCCGGGTCAATTGTGAATTCTGAAATTGAAAATTAATGAGGGGGGAACGTGGTAAGAAAATACATTTTTCTAATTTTATTCATGTCCCAAATGTAAGCTTATGCAAAACAGTTCCTCCAAATGTGCATCAAGACTTCTTGAAAATAGACATGTGACAGGAAAAAAACAACCATTGCAATGGGGACCTATTCAAAATTAATAAACAATTCCATGTTGGAAATTGGTGAAATTCTGTCCAGTTTTTTAAATAGGGTTTCATATTTTCTAATCACGAATTTTTAGGATGTGAATACTTATTTAATCATGGGTCTTGGAGAGGTACCCAAATAAAGCGCAAACTGGTGGTAGAGTGTGCTGGGAAAAGAAGTCCCTCAAGGATCCATTGGGGATTTTAAGATGACTGACTCCAAAACACCAGTCCAATTAGAATCACAGGACTGCCTCATTTCTGTAAGACCCTTTTTTCTGGAGCTATCTCAAAGGCCTCTTTTGCAAGATAAACAAGTGATATATGGAGGGATTAAATCTGTTTAAGTCATATGTTCAGGCTAATCCCAGTTTTGATTAGAAATAAAGCAAAACATTGTGAAACTGCAATTTTTGTAAAAAAAAATCTTGCACTGCCCACAGTGCTCAGAAAATACAAAGAATTATATAAAATCCAAATTAAAAATACATCTGCATCAAATGTCGGACCTGAAACTACAAGGCATGTCTTATAGTTACAGACTGCTTACCAAAGCTGTAAGTGCTGTAAGTTTGCCCTGGAGGCTGTGTGGTTGTCGGCTACCATGAAGTTGATGTTCAAGCTTCACGACATTGGATTTTAAATGATTTTACTTCTGCTCTTCATCACTTCTAGTTTAAGCCCCGGGAGAAATGATTCCGGCAGACATAGGCTCCTCACTCCAATATAATTGTTTGTGACAAGTGAGTTCACAGTGGTACGTGCACCCCAAACTCAGCTGCAAGTGTGGGAATGTTTGTTTGGAATGGTCATAGTGTTTGTGGAAACAACATAGAATGATTCATTTCGTCCTTTTTGCGTAGAAGACCGCCAACAAATCCCTCTGTACTCTCATTTTACCTCCAGCAATGCCTGCAAGAGGTTACCTTCCCCAATCTAAGGAGAGCAAATTTTACTCACGAGTAGACACCACTGCCTTTCTTTTTCCTCCCTTCTAGCCTGCATCTTTTACACGACACATTTACTCAATAATTCTAGATCAACAAAAGTCAGAGGTGTTCATGTTTAATCAGACCTAGATTCAAGCTTAGCACACTGAAATGTGACATATTGAAGGCAGTCAAATTAATTCATGGGAGAAAATGCAAATCTGCTTTTTCCTATAATCTATCAGTGATTGATGGAATGCAAGAGGTGCTGAAAAGTTGTGGAGTCACAGAACTGTAGCTCTTGAAATAGATATGAGCAAGAGAATGTTCCAAATGATTCCATTCTCAATGCAGTGACTCATAAATATCACCTTACTTCTGTGTGAACAAAAGTGAATATCGGATACAAAGCAGGGAGCACAGATTCACCCACTCAACTTTTATTCATATTGCAAGCTTGGCAGAAATCCAGCTGTATTTTTACACAATCTAATATTGAGTTAAAATAAGGCTTGAAGAGTGGGATAACATTGTGTTCATCCTCTGTCTCTTCACTAAGTTTTTACTGTCTCTGTGGTGATACTTGTGGTACTACAGCCACAACTAATGTATGCTGTTATAAAAATCCAATTAAAAACACATTTTGATACTGGACTAAAATAGTTATGGCAGAACCCCCTTACATAATTTCATGTGTATATAAACATGATTTATCTCTGTCAATTGCTTCAAATTCACATTTGTTTTATGGAACTATTTAAATTCTTAACTTTTAAATTCATAAAATACGCATGCAAATTACAATATAATGTATAACAATCCTCAAGTAAATTGTGAATTAAAAAGACCTGTCTCTCCAGACAAGATAGATCCACAAAAGTAATGAGTAGTTTTGCAATGGAGCTTTCAAAATGTCCAATATAACCTTGAAAGATCAATGCAGAGGTTGGTCATCTGACCAAGTGGGTGATCTGACTGTAAAAACTCATATAAATACTGAGGGAAGATCTCGGTTTGTTACGTGAAAATATTTGTATGAAATGGAACCCATGCCTGAAGATTCAAATTTAAACATGACATTTGATATTCAAAAAAAGGTTGGTGTTATACAAAGGTAATCCTACTTCCAGGTTTCATATTAATCTAGGGATTACATTAGAGAGGAATGTTTCATGAAGAAAGATAACTGATTTTTAGTCTTGTTAGTATGTAAACTATTGAAATCATTTTTATGTCAGCAGAATATGATGTGTAATCTCTTGGTCTTAGGTTGTCGGCTTACTGATGATTTAGACTTGAGGTGCATTTGTCTAGTAGGAAGATAATACACCTTGATCCTGCTCAGCCATGGCTAGACCCAATGCCGACTATTAACTGGTCTTTGCATTCATCACATTATCTCGCACTGGTTAGTGGTAATGAGAAATTTGAAAAAAAAAATTATCTGTAAACAATGGATGTTCTCATCCATGGGGTTTAATTCATGGCGATAACCTAGAATGACTGATGACAGAAGCACATCCTTATTAGGATGTTCAGTACACAAACTGCACTTTACGACACATGCTGGAACATCAATGTAGCAGAATTTGTGTGGGTTTTCACAGAATAAAAGTGGGTCTAAAATACTTGCAATTGAGAGATTGGTTGAGGTGTTCTCTGATCCCCGGGTTTCTCATTAATGAATTGACATTTCAAAGGCTATAACTATCATCATTATTTAAAATGTGGCAACCTTCATCTGATAAAATCCCCAAAAGAACTGTTATATTGTGCCACAGTTACAATGACATCATTGTGCTGTTATGTCTCCCTTTTCTCTATTTTCACATAATCAATAAAATGTTTGTGTAGCACAGCTTGCTAGTTGGGCTTACTCTCGCTTGCGTTCAAATTTTTTTTCATTCACTCTGCTCGTGACGTTTTTATTTGTGAGGTGAAAGTCTTTCTGTTGTGATGTTTCTTACTTTATTTATTTTAAAACAAATGATAATGTTATTCGGGCTGTTCTTGTGGAGCTGCATGAAAAGGGAACCATCCAAATGTAGTCAGCTTAGTGAGTTGATTATTAGTTGATGCCATTGCTGAAGTCCCCAATTGTGAGGCTTCTTGGGATGCACAATGCCTGGCTTTCAGAAAGGGATAAAAAGTCACATTAACCACTAATATAAACTGCAGGAATACTTGATGCTGCTCTGATTCCCCACGAGCGCCTAGTACATGAGCAAAAGAAACCGCAATGCTGTCGCCCAGAGTCAAGTACAAGGTGCACGCTGTTGGATACGTCATAGAATGTAATGGATGGAACATGTGTCAGAACACTCATGTCAGTGAACGTGTCGGGGAGTTACTCATTTACCTTAATCAAACCGCTGGCTACTGTTCAGTAGCTCATTACCCTATGAGGATTGTGTCTCAGTGGACAGCTTCCGCTGAGCTCGTGGGTTACCCCAGAATGGCACAATTATAGATACAAAAAGCTTGAAGAGAAATATTTCCCCGGTTGCGCAGAGATTTTACCATCCACATAATTTTCTTCTGAAGAAAATGGCATACCTATCTATTTGGGCAGAAATCTAAGTTGTGCACAATAACAGACTTAGATATTTTCAACCAACTGCTACATATGTCTTTTTTTTTATTTTTCCTATTTTCGTGGAGCCTGCTGGTGTTAGATTAGACAGCCAGATCATTTGGAATCAGCCCTTTAGTCCATTTTTTTAATGGTGATGCTGTGAAAGTGTTTTCATTTTTTAAAACTAATATAATGGTAATACAACACGTGGATATAAACTATATTATCTGAAAATAAATATGAACATTTGAACTTGGTGGAAGCCATTCCTGTGTTCATTACCTGGATATTTCTGTAACAGAGTTACAACAGAATTGTGTTGTTCATATGTGGTTGTTTGTTTTTTTATTTTACTTTTGTGAATCATCTAACTTTACATTTGTAGGTTTCTTCTGCGTGATTATTGTTACTTGACATTTTATTTTGAGTCCCCACCTCTCATCATCTGATCCTGTTACAAATGCTTTTACCAAATCAGTTTGCGTTGTGGCTTCAGGGTATGAGACAAAATCTGCTTGCATAATTTTTAACATTTTATTCTGGTACATTTTAATTCCGTCTTCTGTTGCAGTCTGTCAGATCCTGACCCCCACCCCCACCTGCGCGTTTCTTCCTTTTTTGATTCAATTTTTTTGTTGTTCTCTTAAGTTGGTCCAACCCAAGCCTCTCTGTGATGACTATGAATAAAATAGGTAATCCTCCTTCTCTGCCTTCCTGCTTCTTCTGCATTTTGGTCCACTTGCCTCCTCAAATGAGACAGCAGGATGTGACCAAAAAATTGACTCATCAAAGAGCTCTGTAAGTTGAATAACAACTAAAAACGTTGCCTATTTAGAGAGGATTTCTCAAGGCCTACAGTTGAAGCAACTTAGAATTCAAGACCAGATATTCTGAGCTCATTAGAGATTTTTGCATAATTTTTAGGCTATTACTCTTGAGATTTCACCTTACTAATTCTCAACTAGTCCAGACAGTTAAACACCTTCATCTTAGTACTGAGGCCGCACCACTAGCCCTTGGCTTAAAGCTGATCACTCATCCATCCATCCATAAGGATTTTCAAAGACAGGCATAAAAACTCCAGCCTCCGGTCCATTCGAAATCATGCCCAATGGGCTGCTTCCCATCTGGTTCCACTTCATTCCAAAAAGACTACATAAGTTGATGTTGCCATTTTTGTCGTTTCACACAAATGCCCAACAGCAAAACAGATGTTAAGTCCTGGGTTTCAGAAATATGTCTGGGAAAATTCTATGGGATATCACCTCTTTCTCAACTGGAACTGTTGAATTTTGTTCCGTAGCACATTTAAGACAAACAACTGAAAAATCATGGCTTTGGATGGTTTGGGAGGTTTGGGCTGGAACCCCTTCATGAGATGCAAGTCTCATTGCAGACAACAATGGCTTATTACTATGTCCATTGGGTTTTGGACTGGGCAAGAATATTAGAATGGGGATCATATAATTGACAATGTTTACCTATCTATGGCAAACTTGCTAAGAGAGAATGAGCGCGGACGCAAGAGAGAGAGAGAGAGAGAAACCAAGAGATAAAGAAAAGAAATACTCAAATATGAAGCACTGACTGTCAAGTTGTGTCATCTATCTTTATGCCCAATACATATCTAAATGGCAGTTCCATGCAAAATCTGAAAAAAGTCGCAAGTGATGTATTATCTTTCTTATACCACCAGCCAGCCTCCTTGTTTACATCTGAATTAAACTGAGTTGAGTGGAACCACTCACCCTGTAACAGAGAAAACAAACAAACAAAAAGCAACCATTACACCAATAACATATAAAACAATATGAAAATTCATAGCAGCCTGGTCACGATTCAATGGGCTTTTTGATTCCTAATAATAATAATAATCATCATAATAATTATGATAATAATAATAATAGAGTACTACTCTAAATAGTCAGAATGTATTTCATGTAGTTGTTTACCACTTATTGTTTACCATTATTGATGGTTACATTTAACAGTGCATGCCCTTCCTCTTTTATATAATTTTAACATATATTTTTGATTTGATCTTCATGGAAAGCTATTAAATTGTTCATTCACACATCATTTATTGCCATAAATTCTACCTCCAGGACACTTGTTATAGTCAGCTTGGATTTACATGAGTTTGGAATGGGAAAGGACTCGAGTGCTGACCCAGTTTCATGGGGTAAAAATTGGAGGAAAAAAAAAAAAAAGCTGGAGTACCCTTACAAACTTCCTCCACGACTCATACAGTGGGTTTACTCTTTTGCTGGCCACATCCTCAGTATGTCCAAAAATACTGAGAATATCCATTGCCAGGTGAATTAATACACAACAGTGAATCTGGTTGTGAGCAGAATCCCACACAGATATTTTTTCACTGAATCAAGCATGTCACGTAAAGTAGTGCGGCAACTATTGGCTTTCAGACAGACATAAATTCTTATTGGACTCATGATGTACAAGTATGTTCTCACATGTTTATAACCTCAAAGTGTTATTTCCCTTAAAATGCAGATCTTTGGATATTTGAATGGACTTTCTACAGATTGACAATTTCAGATTATACCTTTTTTCACACCTCTGATGAAAAGCAGGTGTATTATTGCATTATGATGCCTTAAAGGAACTGTTCTTCACAAAATAAAAAGATGTCTTCCAAACCCCCCCCGGTAATAATGCCAATCACCAATTTTCAGCAGGAGCTTTGCACATGTCTGCAGATATTACGAGTTCTTGTTGAGCTCAAGTGGTACTTTTCAAATAAGCGTCATACATAAGAGCTTTGAAGACTTGGGTTTTGCCAGACAAGCAGTATGGAGGTATTTCTTTCCTTCCTTTCTAAAGCTTGAGCTAGTGGCCGCAGTTCTTTCTACTTTTTCAGAAGGAAATTTGCAGACTTTCTTTGAAATTGCAGGACTATTTTGCAGATTGATTGTACAGGTTACAATGGATTGTCTGTTTTGGTTGAACTATTCTTTAAATGGATGGGATTGCAACACAGTGGTTGGCGCTTCTGCCACAAAGGGGTTCACTTCTTTGTTCCCCCCCGTGTGTCTGCATGGGTTTTACACAGGGTTCTCCAGTTTCCTCCCAAAGTCGAAAAACATGCAGCAGGTTCATCGGAGACCCTATTAATGATGGACTGAATGGTTGTTTGTCTCTATATACGGCCCTGTTATCGACTGGCAACTGGTTCGAGATGAAACTGGCCTCTCACTGAATGGCAGCAGCCAGTACCCCCATGACCCTGATTACAGGATGAGCAGCACAGAAAATGAAATAATTATTATTCTTATATACAGTATGTGTCAGTAATTTCCTGGTGTAACATTTGTTTGGGGTCAAAGAGATTATCTGTATAATTAAGCTCTAACTTTGTTGAGGCTATAAATGCACTTTTCAACACGCGGATTTATGTATTCATCAATCATTGATTTGATATCGACCGGGTTTATCCTTTGTCAGAGGAGGAAGTTTTGTTTAAAAAAAAAAAAAAAAAAAAAAAAAAAGGTGAGTGTTTAATATTTGGTTTATATGACTAAGGCGCTCACGGATGGATATTTCGGGGGTTAAATTTGGAAGGGGGACAAACAACCCCCCCAGTCAGCCGCTCCACTTCCTGGCCATCACGCGGCCGGGATGTGAAGTGCATCTCTGAGCGCAGCATCCGTCTCTCCTCTTTCTCCTCCCTCCCTCTCTCGCTGTCCAGCCGACGCCGGGAGCAGCGTGTCCGAAAGCGGGAGAGAGAGGGAGAGAGAGTGAAAGAGAGAGAGAGAGAGAGAGAGAGAGAAAGAGAGAGAGAGAGGTAGAGAAAGAGAGAGAGAGGGGGGAGAGAGAGAGAGCGAGTGTTGGTGTGTGTGTGTGTGTGAGTGTGTATATGTGCGTGTGTGTGTGAGTGTGTGTGAGTGTGAGTGTTTGTGTGTGTGTGTGTGTGTGTGAGTGTGTGTGTGTGTGTGTGTGTGTGTGTGTGTGTGTGTGTAAGAGAGAGGGCGGGGGGGGGGTAGAGAGAGTGTGCGCTGGTGAAAAAAAAAGGAAAAAAAAAACAGACAGCACGCAGGGGCTGCTTTTCCCCAAGAAAGCTGCGCTCTCTGTTTCCTGTGCGTCTCTTTTTTCTTTTTCTTTGGCTGCTCTCATTGTCTCTGCCGGCAGTGATAAAGCGAGCAGGTACCATCTGTCCATCCCTCTTTTTTTATCCCGAGTTGACGTTTTGTTTGCTGCCCCTTACAGATGTTGTGTCGACACTTTTTTTGTGGGTCGTGGTGGACGGGGGTGGGGAGGGGTTATGGAAGGAGGGGGTGTGTGTGTGTGGGGGGGGGAACTCCCTCCTCTAATGGAATTTATTGTGAATGTTTTGCTCTCTTTCAGCTCATCCGGGCCTCTCTTTTTTCTGTTTGGAATAAGAAAAGCGTTGCTGGTTTTCAGACTTTGAGGGGAAGAAAGAAGGAACTCCTCCGAAATTTCCCCGGGAATTAATTCCGACTGTCCCCGGTAAGACGCGCATCGCCTCCGCAAAACGCACGCAGCACTTTTACCGTCCACATTCCATCATAACCAAACATTTTCTAATAAATACATCCGTCACGATTCAATTATTTCTGTTTTATTTGTAGTTACCGGGGCTTTGCGTCCGACCGTCGGGGCTTTATAGTAAGTAGCAGCCTTTACTTTTCCATGCTTCTTCTAAATCTGCGCTTTGTGTGTGTGCTTGTGTGTATGTGTGCGCGTGTGTGTGTATGTGCGCGTGTGAGTGATCCAACGTCGGCGTGGTTGGTTCGCGTTCAGCTGTGTGTGTGCGTGTGTCGTGCACGCCTTGCGAGGTGGCGCCCAGGACGCATCGGAAATTCCTGCAAGTGTTGGCGGCGGAGCAGAGGTGTGCTGCCTCTCAAACAACAGATAGATCCGCTTAAGCTTTTTTTTTTTTTTTCTGTCTTCCAAGTGTTGTTTAACCCGTAAGAGACAACAAGCGGATGTCAATTTTCACTACTAAATAAAACAAAAAAAAAAACCCAACATAAAAACACAAAAAAAGGTGTATGCAATTTCGTGGTCGCACTTGTCCAACGATTTCGAATCGGAGGGATGGTTGCGTGTTGCAACGCGTTAGGAAAGTTTGATCGTGCAAAGTATTTGTTCTGTTTGAGTGTATTTGTTGTGATTCGAGTGATGAGCGCGGTGGGTGGGCTCTGACTCACCCACTTCACCCATTCTGCTGGCTGAAACTGACAGACGTCAATATCAGGTTTGAGCTGTGATTGACAGCGGATCATCTCTGTGGAGGGAAAGGGCCACTTTTATCCACAGTCCCTCACTGGAAGCTGAATTTGGTCTAGCAGTTTCATGATTCATAAAACACTCTCTGGGTTAGAAAGTATTTGTCAGACTATAGCTGACAAGTGATTCATATATCGCCAATTACCCTTGATTTGCAGTCACATGTCACGACTTAAAAAGAGTGGGGGGAAACTCTAAAAGGCAAGATAATGAAGTAAAAAGTTTGTATGGCTCACTACGGCGTAGCAAGCCATGTCGAGGAAAGCCATCGCAAATGAGGGCGAGGACAGCTCACGCAGGCGGGGAGATGTTTCCTCCGAGGCTTGTGCCAAGTGACAGAGGACTAAATGAGCTGGACCACTGAGAAGAGGTAATATCATTTGCCCGTCAAGAGGAGGTGCGGGACGTGGGCCGCTGATGTATTTCAGACAGAACTAAATGGTAATCATGCTAGACAGGAATCTGACAGGATGAATCTGCATGTTTGAGCATGCGTGAAACACAGTGACCTGCCTCTAAGTCCTGAGGATCCAAATGCTGTTCATCAATTGACTTGTACAACTATCCTTCTCTTCGTATTGTTTCGCATACTCAAACCTGGAAGGTGATGAGGAACACTGGCACACTGTAAAAAAAAAAAAAAGAAACCAATTGTGTATCTAATATAGTTCTGCCAGAAGTAATAGAATAAACAACAGGGACACATGGAGAGAGAGAAAAAAAAACAAAAAACATCCTTGTTCCTTTTTAAGATGTCTTTTGACGGCTCAACAACTTTAAACATCGCAGCAGCAGTCCTTCAGGCTAGCTGTCTGTGAGTGCTGGGACCATTTTGATCACAAAAATAGATTTGTATCACACACTGAGGGACCGAATATCTTGCGACACTTTCCAGAAATGGTCCCAGGTATGGACGTCCCCTGCCATTCTTAACCCACTCACTCTTCTCTCTTTTTTATAAAGTGGCGGCTTTCGCTGATTTTCCTTTGAGTCCCCCTTGTGTCGTGTCCCCCCCCCCATCAATCATTGTTGGATGGGATTTCAACAGCAGCTAGAAGTAGTAAGTATACAGGACGGGTACGCCTGCTCATAGTCACAGAGCTCCTCCACATTGACCCCCGGAGACCCAACCAGCAGTGCCAGTTACACAGCTGCGTCTCTGCAAATCTTTTTCTCACATTAATTATGTCTTAACATGGGTTGTTGTAGAGGGGCTGCGTTGACAACACCCACACTTTTCTTCTGCTTACCGTGCCTCCCTGGAGAATATTTGTACTGAGCTGTAATTATAGTTTATAAACTTCATCCAAATGACATATTCAGGGCATAGCTCAGATGGCAAGTGGCTGTAAACACAGGGAGTAATAAATTTATTACATCGTATTTTTTTCTCCCCTCTTCAGATTTATACAATGCTGGATATACATTGCATGTTTTTTTTTTTTTTTTTTTCTTTTTTGTCATAAACAGGACAGTGCAGACGAGCATACTTGAGCATACAATATTTAAGGACTGCACAGTTTGTGGATTTTTAACAAAAAAAGGTGGTGGCAGCGTGCCCACAGAAGAGAGTCAGCTATATTATTCCTGTGTTTTTACTGTAAGGAACACCTTGAATGTGGTTCAAGGCACGGCGAGCTGAGTAGCCCCTCTCCCAGGGGCCGCTTTATAATGAGGATGCGCTGTCAGATAATTAGATACACCTGGCGCTGGCGTTTTCAGGATATTTTGATTCATCCCAAAATAAAATGCCTCAGCCTGCCAACATGAAAGAAAAAAAATATCCCGCTGTCACATTGCCTCGTCTCTCATGGTGGCAATGTTTTATTTATTTATCCCCATCTTTATGCTCTTGGATGATGCTGGCTTCATTTGTGCTCGCTGATGCATTTTTGCGCCAAAGTTTCTCATCTCTTGCCGAGCGAGACGCTCACTTAAATGGGTGCCAGTGTCCCTCTGTGGACATGGACTCGGAGAGTGTTGTGGTGCTGCTAAACTTAATGACTCCCTTAGCAGGGAGGCACAAGACATAATTCTATTCTTATTTTTAAAAAAGCGCAAATGCACAGCACCTCAGATGAACACAGTCTTAGATGTGTCTAGTCACGTTTCTGAAAATGAGAACGGTGTAGGTGTGTATGTGAAGGGAACATTCCTCTCAAGATAGAGTGTGTGCTTTTCCATTTGTGCTTCCCTGACAATGTTTACAGGCATTTGGGGATTTTAAAATTGATGAATGCACATGAGAACTAATCAGCCATTTCATGAACCTAGTGGCAGGCAGTGAATGATTTATTGAATTTGGTCCAGTCTGTGCGAGCCGCACACACATTTATGCACAGCCATGCACGGAAACACACTCCTGAATCTGTCTTTTACTAAGCCATAGATTAGAAAATGCTGCATAAGATGAAACCTGCTCACCTTTACTTTTTATTTATCAAGTACACAACTCGACTCATAAATCAGATACTTGTTAAGTTGTTAAAAAATAGCTTTTGTCTTGTGGAAGACATCATTGCTATTATGTTTGATAAATGTGATACAGCAGGGAGTGAACTGTCCCAGGCTGCTTATGTTATCAAACTATGACTCCCCCCCCCTTTGTTTTTACTCTGGTCGCACTTGCTGGTGTGGAATATGCTTTGCTCTTCTAACATCGTGACCCATTGCACCGCACACAGTCACTGTCTGTGGTGATAAATCACAGAAGGCCAACACAAATTCAAGTTAAATTTCATTAAAATTGCCTCAGGCTAATTCTTCTCAGAATGTTGAGCACCTGTGGTTATTGCTGAGTGAAGAGAAACACTTTCAGAGGTGCTCAAGGTCAGCTGGACTCAGTTTGTGTGAGTGTGTGTGTGTGTGTGTGTGTGTGTGTGTGTGTGTGTGTGTAGCCTGAGCTTTAACACTAAAATTTAGTTTTTACAGTGACAATGAAATTAAATGTGTGGTGTGACAGAAGCATGAAGAACATGCAGAATATGCAATTTAGGAAATAAAGAAAAATGTAATTTTAAAATAGAGATGTGTATTTGCAACCACAGGTATTTAACAGATATCTGGGACCTGGTGCCATTTACAATCCTAACTAAAATTCATGATTTTAAGTCCCTTATCTTCCATCTACTTCAAATTAGTGAAGACTTGAAGACACAAACAAAGAGTAGAAATCATAAACAAATATAACCATTGGAAGGAAACAGTTTACGCATGCAAGAGTACACGTGGAGGTTTAAATCAATTAGACGTAAGGACAAACTAAAGATACAGCACTCACAGCCTTTGAAGAAACAAAATCAATGGAAAGAAAATGGCCTATGGAGTGACACTTTATCCAGCACTACACACCTCAGGTACACTAGCAGTAATTCTGTAAAGCCTGGCAGCAAATATGATGTCAGTTTGATCACGTCATTTCATTCAGAGCATATTTTCTGCCTGTGTCCCAGTCAGAAATGTTTCCTGGACATGCAGGCAACAGTGGTAATAGACAGTAAAGCTCTCAATAAATTACATAATGTATCATGATTTAAATTCATGGTGACTAGGTTGTTTAAAGTGATTTCAAATAAAATGTTCTGAGGGATATATTAAGATAATTTGAGTTTAACCACCTAATTATAATATTATGTCAAATAACATAATGTATGTTAAAAGTGCTGAATGGAAACGCATTTTTCAGTTATATCACATTTATAAATAATTTATTGATCGTTGTACTTATGGTATTTTTTCATAATTGCTATTGACCCTTCTTTAACCTTCTTATACCAGTGATTATTATTATTATTATTATTATTGTTATTATTATTATTTTTGTTGTTGTTGTTGTTGTTGTCATTATTATTATTACTATTATCGTCATATTACTATTATTGTTGTTGTTAAAGAAAAAAGAACTTCAAACTGACATGTATGTGAAGGTTAGGAGTGAGTTTAAAGAATCTTGGGTGTCTGTGTGGCCTTTTAGTGAAATATATAACATTTGTATAAAGCCTCGAGCTTTGCATTGTCCATCAAACTTGATGCTGATAAGGCTATTAATACACTGCTAATGATCACACATCGGCACTCAAATGAGGCAAAATGCTATTGGGAGCAAATCAGAATTCAGTGTATTGCTCAAGAGCACTTTCATTTATACACAGGGAAAGCTGGGGATTAAACTGCCAACCCAGAGATTAGTGGATGAACCTCTCTATCTCCTGAACCCCCTTCAAGTAAACAGAAATGCCAATACTCTTCATGCCCTATCGTATGGCATTACTTCCAGGTTTCTCTCTTTTGTCCCTGGATAGCAGGACATCAAACCCTTGTCAGGAGAGCATGATTTGAAATTCAATTCAAGCCATAGCTGAGGACTATGGTGGATGTTTTCCTTCCCTGCTTGACTTACTGTTTTGTTATTGCCTGAAGAACATGTGTATCCATATTGTGTGGTTGAACTGGAAATTGCTGTCTTTGTGCTCTAACATGACAGAAACTTATAAAAGGAATGAATATTGAGAAAAGATAAAGACAAGAGGGGGGCGTTGTTGAGCTGCTCCCACTGTCAGTCATTGCCTAAACTGTGTACACGGGGATGGATAGTGTATCATAAATATCTGTCCAGAAATGCACTCCAATACAAGAAGGATACATGCTACGGTTTGAAAGATGACTATAAAGTGGAATTGATTTTTTTTAGTCCACATGATATTCAGCTTTCAAATATCATTAAATTTGAATATCACCTTTCCTGCTTTTTGGACACGAGAGGGTCCGATATGTTGAGTATTGGCTTGAAAGTCTGCCGGAATATGGATGCAAAGGAGGATAGATAAACAAATAGTGCAGGCAAGTTGGTGCCAGGGTACTCTGCACAGTTCGATGCTGCTGCCTCAAACCGACATGAACAAGAGAAATCAATTAGACCTACTCGGTTGCTATCCAAGGGACTTCCACCATGAGAAAGGGAAGAGCAAATCAAAGCATTTAAAAAAAAAAAAAAAGAAGAGAAAAGTAAGCTTGAGAGGCATTTTATTCTATTCCCTGTCATATCAGCTGCCTTAGATCTCAAAATAGCATTAATGTACTATGCATTCATCCAAAGGATGCTACAGCTCCTCAAACCTTCTCCATCTACATTTTGAACCCATGCAAAACTTTTCTCGCTTACTTTCCATCGGTGGTGGAAAAAAAAGAATAAAATATAAATATAATATTTTGACGATACTTAAAAATAATTGCCTATTCCTATTGTTGCAGTAACCTTAACTTTACATTATTCTATTAATTTTCATATTTCAGAGCCATCCGAGCAGTCATGTGGACACCACTGTGGATTTCCTTTCTACTACCTACTGTACATCGCTGCTGTGTTTTGGAACAAATTCAAATCATTATTTCCCCATGGATTCATTATTTTCATACATACAATCTGTAGGATCCTTTAAATTCTACTCATCCACCATGAAGCAGTCCAACTAATGTGGAAGGATAGTAAGCCTAGTATCCACATCTTATAATTTATTGACAGTATTTTCACAGCCAGTTAGAGTAGTCGTACTATTATTCAAAATATATGGACTGCTAACATCAATATCCTCTAAGGTCTATATGCTCAAACTTGACTTAATAGACATTTAGAATCCATATGTGCCCTTCTACACGATCATGAGGAAATTATTTTGCATAACTGGCATAGATGAACGAAAGAGATGAAGGAATTGATGTCATGCATATTTCATCAGACGAGCGAGGCAATATAGTGTAAAAAAAAAAAAAAGGTTGAGAGTGCACAGCATGGACTTCACAGGACCAGGAGGCCTCCTTCTCTTTGATCAGAGTGAGTCAGGACACTTCTGGAGCAAGCCCTGCCTTGGACATTTAAATCAAGCCTTCGATAGGCTCTATGGCTGGTTGGAGATAAGTGTAATCTCTACATAGTGGAGAAAGTGGACACTCCTGCAATTGTGCCGGAGTCTATTATATGGTAGATATGAAACCTTTTTTCCATGTTTTTCCTTGATAAATTTCTAGCAGTTGGTGAGATGGGGGCATTCTGCTGAGTGGAAATGTAGTTCGACAAAGTCAACCTGCCTCATGAAATCTTGTTAATGATTATGAAGGCTTAGAGGGTGGTATAGAAGATCCGGAGGGATTGATAAACAGAGACCCATGCATTTATTTGTTCCTGTGGTGCTATTTAAGAGTACATTTGCAATGACAGACATATTTTGAAGAGGAAAAAAAAGAAAAGCAAATAATAATATTGAGAATCTGTATGATCATGTGCTGATAAAATAATGAATTTTGAACAGCAAAGGCTTAGAAAACTGCAATCCTTCTATAATCCTATGTGTACAGTTAGCTCAGTCCCCTGACAGAGCACACATGTAAACACAGTTACCCCACCGCCCACTCAGCCCTGCTGTAGGTTTGGCTGTGGGTGCTCAGCAGATCCCTCAGCATCATTGGAGAATAACAATGAGGGTTTTGGGAGGGATAATTTCCCCAGCACACAGCCATACTGGGTAGGGTTTATGTAAGACCTCAGCTTCTCAAGCTCTCTGCCAGTTTAAGACGACAAACAAATGGTACCAAGGAGTTGTGATTTGCCAAAGGGGTGGGATTGCATCTCTCCATGCTATACATACTGCTTCATTCTCCCTTCACGCATAGACATCATCCACCTGTACATATCCAGGCCCAACAATGTGTCATGGCTTCTGATAGTATGTCTCATACGTATCATTGATGTGTGTTTGTCAAACCATTGTTTTATATTTTTTTTGCAGCAGCTTCACCGCCCACTTTGAAGCCACCTGCTCCCCTTATCCTCTTCTTCCTACCCTTTGTTTTCCCTTTCGTATATTCCAATGATGAAGGCTGGGATCTGTCAAAACCCATCCTTTCTTCTGTCTGACTTGTCACCATTTTAAAATGCATTTACTTATTTATTTTTTTGGTAAGTGGGCTGGTACAGAAATTCACTCAGCCCTGACACCCCAGTGACGCTTATAATGTCAAAACAGGTAAAGGCGGAAGGGTTTTCTTCTTGAGTTAAGCAATGTGTGGTTGCTTCTGTTTTCATTTCAAAATTAGTTGTATTGATATTGGAGCTTGTGTCCTTAGTGCGCCACAGCTAGATATTTTAAGATTACGATGTAGAAAGTCAAAATCGAGACTGAAGTCAGATCTACTTTGCCTATTTTGATAATTCCCATTTGTTGCCCATATTTCTTGTTATTTTTGTACATGTCAAGTTTGCAAAAAAAACAAAAACAAAGCACCATAATTTGTAATCTTTGGCAATGAGGGAGGCCATCTCTACAGTGTTTACACAGTTGCAGAAATTTTCTCTTTTTGAGCATCACTCAAAAGTGCCAGACTAGCTGTATTTAAGCTTAAGTGCTTGAATAAAAAGCATTGCCTGATGAGAAGAAGCTGGGAATTCCTAAGTGCATTTTCAGAAGATTCCATCAACCTGCATGTGTGTTGCCTAAATTTGGCAGGAGAATGAGTGCAGAGGATACATTAAAAAAATGAATTTTATGACACGTGAGGGTTATCATACTGTACATCTAAAAAGACAACAAATCCCAAGATCAAGTAATCCTAACAAATGCTGTTGAAAGAATGCCTGTGAATACGCAAGGTTACACACAGTACTTGAGAGTAAGGTCTACCTTTATCAGTTCATACCACATAAATACACCGTAGATAACATTAGGATGCACTGAGTTGAGAGTAACGGAAAAATCAATGTGAGGTACAAATTAAATTTGGCCCAAAGAGCCTTTAGGTAAAGTGCAATTTCAAAACAAATCTTTTTTTTTCCCTTGGGTGTCTGATGGTGGATGGAGAACGGATGGTGGATCTAGCTATCATGGAAAAAGACATAGGCTGTTCTGAAAGTGGGGAAACACCCTCATTTCACTCCTAATGGCCTCCCCTTTGATTGTCTAATATGGTTAGGGCTGTATGTCCCTTATCAGATCATATCAAAGGTCAGTGACGTCCTGTAGACAAATCAATCTCCCTGTCTGAGAAAACACAGTGGAAGCATAGATTGAGGGAGCGACAATCCATCTCATGGACCCAGAATGAAGGTGGCTGAGGAGAAAAGTAGGGGTGAGGAAACTGTGGCATCTGCTGCTTAGAGAGGTGAGCAAAAAAGGTGAAATTGAGCTATTGACAAAGGGAATGTGATCTGCTCAGGGAGTTTACACTATTGCTTGCAGGATAACTCTCATAGAAGATCTGGCATACTGGGGGACTCTTGGGCTACCACACTGCCACAAAGTTAATTGAGGTTAGTTGGTGAAATGTTCTGGCCAGAGAAGAATAAATATTTGTGTGATTTCTACCAAAATGAATTACAGCTTCACTGTCAAAACTTTATAAAAAAAAGAACAAAAGAATCAAACACCATAATCCATCTATCCACTTATCCTGATCTCAGGGTTGTAGAGGATGCTGGAGCTTATCCCAGATGTCATTGGGTGGGAAGCAGGGTACAACTCAGACTGATCGCCAGTCAATCACAGGGCCGCATATCTAGATAGAAAATCATTCACTCACTCATTTGGGGTGATTTTCCCAATTTTTTCCAATTAACTTACTGCATGTTCTTGGACTTGGGAAAGAAACTGAAGAACACGGAGGAAACCCATGCAACATGCACACAGAACATGGGCACTCCTCACAGAAAGGTCCCCTTGTCAGAATTGGTCTAGACTGAAGCGCTAACCACTGCACCACCGTGCTGCCCCTAAACACAATTAATAATAATAATAATAATATTGAAGGCTGACTCTGCTTTGAAGAGTATCTAAAACAGTTGTGGCAACAACCCAAGTTTGAATGGGAGGAATATGCTGTCACCTACAATTTGAAAGTTAACAGTGGTGCTACATTATAGAATCACCCTTCCAACCAAGTAGTCAAACTAGTCTTGACAAGGCCAGGTAGGCGCAGGGACATTTCCTGTTCCAATCTAAATTATTTACAACACATCCAGGTGATAAATTTAACATTGGCTTTTATTAACTAAATTCTGCATGCATGGTTTCACCCTTTTTAGTTGACGGCTTCCTCTTCTGTTTTTTTCATGATTTGTTTTTATTTGTGTTCTGTAAAGTAAATAACATTTAATGACTATCAGTTGGACAAGAGCAAAAGTATAAAGTGCTGTGAAAGTCAAAGCGCGATCCAGACAAAAGGATCAACATTATCATCAGACCAAAAGAGGTGGTCTCAGTCTAGATCAAAACTGAACTCATAGTTCAGACTGTTGGACCAAGAGGTTGAGACTAGAAATAGTCATCCATTAAATTAGAACAGAGAGAATGAAAATAAAAGAGAAGTCAGAATGAGATAAGGGGAATAGGGTGTGACCAACTACTTAATATTAAATTTGTCACATGAATTAATCAAGCATTCTTGAAATTCTAACAGAACAGACCAATGCAAAAATGCATAATATATCCTTGAGACCTGAATTTGGGCTACATTTAGTCATGCCATAATAATCAACATTCACTACAAAGGCAATGTGCAGGACAAAGCCTATTGAGTTCTTCATTTGACTCTTGGATTTAGAATGTGATACCAAAATTAAGGTTACCTAACCTATGCAAGAAAACAGAGATTCTATTAATTCAGAGTTTTAGGTAAGACAATGTTCTGCTTGGGACTCACTTGATTAAACACACAAACTGATTTGGCGCTTTTGCCACATGCACAGACCAGTTTGTAACAGAAATGTGGGTGTAGTAGATCTCTGTGAGAGGTTACTGTTTTCAGCTCAGGAACGATAGATAGCAATTATAGTAATAGTAGTAGCAGTAGTGGTATAAGTAGTAGATTATACCTTATAACTCAAACCATAATACTAGCCCAGCCCTTACTCAATGATTTTAAAGTAGCATAGTCATTGACTTGCTTGAGTTATTTAATCAAATTGTGTTGTCTCAGTATCAAATAATATGTTACAGGTCTGAAAACAAAGGAAGTAGCTTTAAAATAGAATGGATGCACAGTGTTCCATTGACATTACAAATCTGGATCATGTAAATTGGAGAAGCTTAAATGATTGTAAAAAAATGTCTTTACGTGATTCTTCAGTCGCAGAAGTCCCTGTTCTCTAAGAGTTTCATTTTTTCAAGATCACCCCCAGAGTGACACCACTATATATCATTTCTCTTCACCTCCATCATTATTCCTAACCATCAATATTAATGCGTCAGAAATTCCGATATAAAATATCCTAAATTAAAAGAACCAACCACAGTCAACACACTGGTGGTAAACAGTCCTGGAAAAAGTTTATAGGTGACGATAAATCATTCCCAGTTTAATGCCAACAAGCTGTTTAATTTGGTCCCTCTGAGTGACTAATTAGATAAATTAGTCTTAATCATGCATGGAGAAGCAAACACAGAATGGACCTGAGTTGCCCTCTTGTCTCTCTGCATTAAAAGGCAATGGTATATTTACTCCTGTAAGATTAAACTCACTGTTTAATAACTCACCAGAGCCTTCCCTCCAGACACTGTTGCAAAGGTTCAACGTGAGATAATGTTTGCTCTAGCAACTCTCAATGAGATTCAGCACTCCTGTGACACCATTACTCTAAGCTCATTGCCTAGTCACGTTGGGTGGGTCTACCCTGCTTCAGAAAGTCGAAGCGCAGAGGCGCCAAAAGAGAGAGCACCTCTCGAGACAGATTACATGTCTGTGGACAAGGGAATAGGCTTGCACTTCACCTCTGTCTGAGACAAGCGGGTTATTATCTTTCGGTGTTTTTCCCTTTTTTTTTTTCTTTTCCATTTTTATCCTCTTGCCAGTCATGTAAGGAATCCAGGACTAGTTGCTCATCTGGCAGCTCAATCAGGTGAATGGCAAAGCAGCTTACAAATATTTACTAATTGTGAGCTGTCAGTGAAACATATCTGAACTGAAGGTGATGATACAAGCCTGCAGAGGAAGGCAAAGCAGCCAGGCCTGAGCCAAAGTGTTTTAAATGGATTACACCAGTGTGTCATTGCGATTACATGGTCCTTGCAGGGACCGCGACAAGATGAATTGTATTTTATGGCTTTACAGCAGATCTTTTTCTTTCTTCTGTGCTCTAGCTTGAATGCATTTTTTCCCCCCTCTACGATGTAGCGTGGTCTGAATGTGGGATTGTTTTTGTCTTTGAACCACCTCAGAAACAGTTTATCTCCTCCTTTTCCTGAAGGGGACATTTTCCGTTTATCTCAGACTCAAGACTGAATGAGAAAGCAGATATGTATGCATTTTTAAACTATGTAAATGATCTTTCAAACATGTTTCTGGCTTGGTTTGTATGGTTAGAATACCAATACCTATTTTTCAGTACACATCATAACATTTCAAAACATTCCCCTAATTGCAGTGCCCCTCAGAGGACCTCTGAAAACACTAAAATATTTCAAACAGACATTCATACATTGTTTTTTTTTCATAGTTCCAATCATTTCTTCCTCTCAAATTTTAATTATTGCAAAAAAGCATCAAAACTATTGTCACACGCATAACTTGTTGATGACATTTCCATTGTGACATAGAATGGTACATGTACAGGCAAAGAGTGTTATACATTTAGCTTAAAAGAGCATGAGACAGTTTGTCGAGAAAACGTATAGGGCTAAATAAAAAAGAACATGGTGGCATTGTATCTCTCTCTCTCTCTCTCTCTCTCTCTCTCTCTCTCTCTTTATATATATATATATATATATATATATATATATATATATATATTGTATACCATTACTCTTCCAATGACTGTTCTCCTTATGGGACCTGTAAGTAAACCAGGGGGGTGGTGAACATCGCACGTGATACATGTTGGGCATACGGTACAAGATTTGTGCACCTTACATACAAGTCAAAATAGGCTTAAAACTTAAAGTCTTTTTGTATTAAGTCCTCTTCAGATTTTTTGATGGTTCCACTTTCTTGTGATTGGTGATTTCAAGACGGATTTAATTTAATTTAATTTAATTTAATTTAATTTAATTTAATTTACAGTACATATTTATTTGAATTTCTTTCCAGAGTGAAAGAACTGATATGACAGTTAAAGTGCAAACCGTTATCATCTGGACATTAATGGCCATTTACACATGACAGGATTTTAGTATGAACAAATTTATTTAATTGGAGACCCTGCAACAACAGTCATGAGCATTTAAGTTTGCATTGTTTGCGTGTCCTGCAGTACTGTCTGCAGCAAATAAACGATGAATTGGAACTTCCGTGTAACTCATTTTCTTTCATTTCTCAATTTGACAAGTGCACAAAAACATCCGAGGAAGTTCCCATAAGGAGAGGAGGCTGGCAATAAAATTATCCCCTAGGTGAGGTGTTCCACTCCTCACATTGCAGAGATTTACATTTGGTTCCCCCAAAACTGAAACAATCCCTGAGTCAACTTCTTCGAGGGGCCTTGATTTTGTACCGGGTTTATATCAATGGCGACAATTGCTCTTTAAGCTAATCATGGGAGTAGCACCGATAAGATTTGATCAGTCTTAACAATGACCATTGTGTGGTCTATTGAGTATCATACAAATAAGCTTCTGTGCTGGTGGCCAGTCAAACAATGTATTCTGCTGCCTTATCACATCTTGCCTTGGGCTACTATTAATCTTGTGGACCGTATGGGATGAATTAATACACCGAGGGATTTGCAAGACTATGGGTATGGATAACATTGTCTAACAGCATATTTGAGTAGGTCTCTGAGTAGAATTCCAGTGGAATACAATTAATTTCAGCTGATAAGGGTCTTTCTGTTACAAACCACAGTGTCATTGCTCATGATTTTGTTATTTGAAAATTATGCTCCCATTACCCTGTTAATCTGCAACAATTTAGCATTTTCTGATGATTGCAGTTTGTGTGATTTGGTTGTAAATAGACTTTAACTTTGCAGATCAAACCGGACCTTCAGGGATGACCTTATGCAGGGAAAGCAGATGTTTGAAGACATTATTAATCTCCAAAAAAAAAAAAAAAGCATTCAAAGACTGTCCTCAAATGAAATGTCTTACTAGATTATTGTGAAATTATAACCTTTGGGTTATAGAAAAAATATTTCACTTAATTTTTTAGAAGCATGAACACAATAATGAGTGGTAGGTCTAATATTTTCTACTTTAAAACAGTGACCTACGGTAAATATAATCAAAATATGCATTGAAAATTCTGGAAACATGTTTGGTCTTTTCAGTTTCACCAGTAGGATTGGATGCTACTAAGGATCCCCATCTTTCAATCAAACAGCTGACTGGCAGAAATAAAGCTCTCTGTCCACACTTCCTGTTTTTTTTGACAATATGAGATTACTGGATCATAGTGCCATATCCCCTTATGCTACTTTCACTTTATAATATCAGCCCTTGAGTTTTGACCCCCTTTCTAAAAAAAAAGCTTGTAAAGTGCTGTGTATTCTCTAATTTTTTTGACAATTTCATTATAAGAAATTAACATGATGAATGAATTGTGATCATCTTATTGTATTTCAAAAATATCAACCCTAGGCAGCAGTTACAACACAAAGCTCACATTTCCACAACAATTTTGCAATTCTCTTGTGTCTCCCTTTCATTCTCTGGGACACCGGCAGAAAACTGCTTGTAGCTTCTTGAGGCTTCTTGAGGCTTCGAGCTGGATGGTATGAATTATCAGCTATGATCAAGCTTGGGAAGATGCGAAAATGAATTAGCATTTGGCTCCA
Organism: Fistularia commersonii; assembly: GCF_037954325.1. Taxonomy (NCBI): domain Eukaryota; kingdom Metazoa; phylum Chordata; class Actinopteri; order Syngnathiformes; family Fistulariidae; genus Fistularia; species Fistularia commersonii. The sequence goes on from NC_141302.1 coordinate 8,173,244, forward strand.
GGCTGTGCCACAATCACGGTGGAGCATTTTTACAGAGATACTCCAGCAACCTAATTTAAACATGCATATTGATAAAGTGTAGTAGTGATTCACTGGTGACATTTCCCCTTTTCTCTCACTCCACCTCTGCTCCTTCTGAACTAACTCGTTTGCTCAAACGCATGGCTGGTGTCATGACATCAGGAGGGGAGAAAAAAAAAAAGCATTCAGTGTCAAGCTTGCTTTTTACCCCAGTGAACCAGTGAATTTTTTATAAACCTTCCCCCAGAGGTTCATAACACAAAGGGAGTGAGAAAAAAATGTGTGAGTGACAGAGTCAGGCATGCAAGGGTTGAAGGGGGCTCTTTTCTAGATTCTAACAAGATGTTTTGTACATGGAACATGCATGAACACTCCTGAAGTTATGGTGAGGTGGCACTGCTTACTCCCTTACAGCTATAAACACATCCGCGTCATTCAGATATTCTTTTTCGCTTGGCGTTGACCCCACCATCCATTTATCCATGCTTTATGATTATCATAAATGCCTAGATTGCCTGCATAAAAATGTGGAGTGGGGATGAAGGCCTGCACTTCCATTAGTGGCCTCTTTTTACTGGAAGGGCCAAGTGTGTCCCCTGAGAAAGGCCAAAACTCTCACTATCCTCTATAGTCTGCCAGCTAGACTTTGTAATCAAGGACTGTACTAAGTGGTTGGCTAGGCTGATGATGATAAAATCATTGTGCATAGGGAATACAATAAGTCTGTGTTGTAGAGGTACAAAATTTCATCACAAAGATATCATCCCTTAAACATTTTAATATATATATATATATACATATAAATATTATATAATTTATACACAAGTATATATCATTGTATCCTTCAAAACTGTTTTGTGAGTTGCAATTTCAACCAATACAATGCAGTAATTTATCAGATTAATATTGATTGTTTTCAACCAAAAGGATGGTTATCTAGCCTGATTAAAAATTTTAACTGAATAAAAAAACAGGTATTTAGGATAGTCATTTCATAACTCAAAATAAAAAAAAAAAGTAAATGTAATGTCTTATATTGTCTTATATTGTACTACATGATGATTTCATTGGTCATGTGATAATTATGTGCTTTCATACCACTGTCAATGCCAATACCAAGTCAATTAGCTACTTTCTCAATGTACAAAACATACACAGCATAATGCTGTGCTCAGTATCTAGGATTATTTTCATTTGTATTTCAACAAAGTTGCTATTAGTTTTTTGATTAACCAAGAGGAGAAATAAATCTCCCTTGTGTGTGAATGATATAATGTGATCTTGTCATTACACAGAGTTACGATCAGCAAACAAAATTATGTTTTGGCATCATGCATCAAGTTTTTCTAAGCAGGACACAATTCCAATGTAAAACCAAGTTTAAGGGTTTTTAGAGTCGATCTTCATCATGACAAGAGACACAATTAGATTCCCCCCCCCTAAGTACAAGAGCACACCACAAAATGGGATATTATGACTCCATGCCAGCAAGTTTTGTTCTGTGATATTGTTTTAGAAACAATGAATGAATAAATCAATAAACGGAATTATAGATTTTTTTTTCCTGCAAAGTACTTTTGTCAGTAATTGAAATTAATTAGTGGAATAATATGAAAGCCCGATGCTTAACAAGGTGAACTATAATCCATTGCTTGTAGATTTTTCAGGTAGCTCAATCGTCTTGATGAAGTATCAGTCCAACTCCTTTTTGATGATCAGCAATTGTTGAGAAAGTGTTCTACTGGTACTTAAGGCTGAAAACTCCTGTTGAGGCCCTATATGACATGAAATTGGCATGTCGTATTCACAAATTTGAGTTTAAATTTGGTTTCAGCTTGCTTTGAGAAAGCAACCTTTGTAGAGATAAATCTAAGTACGAATGAAACCGATGGAAATACAAAACATGGTATGTGACACCGCATACAAATTCACAACCTTGTAAAAAAATATATTCCAGCAATCTGGACTGCAGCCATTGTGATTTACCAGACTGTGCAGAACACTTCATTTGCCTTTTTTTTCAAGTGGAATGATTAAAATGTGAAAGCATCTCTTGTAGGAACTCAAGGAAGGCAGCATCGTGTGTGTCCAGGAATGGAGGGCATTATGAGCATAATGACAGGAGATCAGTGTTGCCTCTCATTCCCAATGACAGTTTGAAACTAATTTGCTCATTATCTTCAATGCCACCATGAATATGAATTGAACAGGCCTTTATTGTTAATAGTCTACCCTACTGTTGGTTTTTTAGTGAAAGTGGTCTTCTGTGTGACAAATCTGTCATATGGCCTTGGGTGTTTGTCAACAAACAGTGGAAGGAGAATATTAGTATATTTATTGATTATTATTTTTATTTTCTTTAACTGTGTGTAGATCTTGTGGTCCAGGGAAATTGTTGTATGGAACCCTTAACAGGGGATGCAACACCTCTGTTGGCAATGGTGGTTAATGAATTAGATGCAAGACTGGGACAGTAAGAAATTAATTTATAAAGTGAAAATGTAGGTAAAATGAGATGTATTATTATATTTTCTTCATTACTGTTATATGCAACAATTGAAATACTTTGCAGCCACAGCTGTTATCTGTTTGTGAAACACAGCCAGAAAAAGGCTAGCATTGCATCCTTTCATTTGGCTCATTGATTCTCCTTGTGGCCAAATGGGAATGCTCAATACAGATTTATTTATTTATCCATTTTTTTTTTAATGTGAACAGAAAACAGAACAAATTATTATTTAATGACAATTTATTTGACTGGGGATATTGATTGTTATCCATGTTTCCTTCGCTTGCCTTAATGGACCCTCTTTCAGCGATGGCAGCCAAAGAAATACTGGATATGCATTTATTGTTGATGCTATATTTGCCAGCAGCAAGGAAAATGCTAATCGATATTGATGGAGATTTGTCGGTGTTACGATTTATTTGGCGTATTGGCTGGAATATGGAAAATCTCCTGCGGGTATCTGGTTTATGAAAGTTCAAAACAAAGCCTCTCTTGACATTTTTCTGATCCTCTAGATTTATCTCCTTTTTTAACCTTCAAGTTCAATTGCATCTATAAGTAAGAGTCCCCTCCATAAACATCCTCTTACCTTGTAATTGAATTCTGTAGTGAGGCTTCTAACAAGTTTAATGTCCAGGCTGCTCAAATTATGTTGTCAAGAATCAAATGAAATGCAGTGTGAAGACAAATGATAAACTCGTTCACAATGTTCACAAATAATGTTGAACCTTGAAAAATGCTTTAGATGCTCTCTCTTTAACAAACTGGAACACATTTCAATGCTTCTGCTATACTGTACAGCATATAGATATAGTTTCATAAACTATTGTTAGCACAATACCTATTTATGAATACAAAGAAGGATGTTGTTTTTACAGTTTAGGCAGAAGCTGTAGTGCTTTTTTCAGAGGTAAATTAAGTAATGACTAAAGACCCCTGGGTATCTGCTAACAATACGAGTTTCTCACACAAATAGGTGTTCTGTGGGCTTCAGTCCTCACAGAGAAAAACATGTGATATCTATCTGAACAATTATCTTTCTAAGAATGTTGCGAGGAGAGTGTAAATCCACACAGCACTGTGTGCTGAATTCAAATAACTAGTTGGGCCCAATATCAGCATTATTTGTTTTTGCTTCATGTCACTGGAGGAATCAGAAAGATAATTTAATCTCATATAATTTTCATCATATATTCATCATATATTCATCATATATTCTACAAATATCTGCTGTTGTTAAAGGGTGGCTTGAAGAATGCAAATCTATTTCAGTATTTGTGACACTGTCACTTAGGACCACATAAACCCTTGTTAATTGTTAAATTATTGACTGTATAAAACGCACAGTGTGATCCAGGGGAGTGTTTAGAGGGAAAAAAAAATACAGCTGGAAGGACAAACAGTTCAGCTTCTGAGACTGGGAAGATTCTCCAGCTTTTGCTGGCCAGCAGCAACAACAAAGTAAGGAGATGGGATTTAAAAACATGTTTGTGCCACGCAGAGCTGATTTATAATGAATAAATCCCCCCCGAAAAAGAAAAAAAGAAACCCCAGAACTGTCAGTTGTTCCTTCTTTCAACTGATTTACTACAGATGGACAGGAAGATATTTCTCAATACTTACTGACCTTAATATGAAGCTTTCGAAATATCTTTTTTTTTTTTTTGTTATAATTATTTACATTTATTCTTGATGCTGGATCTCATTTATTAAGTTTGTTTTTCTTCAACATAACATTAACACAAATGAAATTGCAACCTTTAAATAACTTTTGCCTGCCACAAGGATTCTTGACGGATTGACCATCATTAGTAAAAATCAGACCACAAACCTAGAGCAGTAAACATTATTTGTAAAACGCCAATGTACAGACAGATAATTATGGATCTGCATGATCATATTTGCTTGACTCTCTTCAAACAAGAGGAATCCAATTGTTCTCTCACACTCAGTTTTCCTGACCCAAGACAAATAGTCTTTTCTCACACTGTCCAACAGAGAAGAACCATGTGACTTGATTCCATTGCTAGTTCAGTTACACTGAGCCGATTTAAAAATCAATATGTGTCAACCAGTGACACTGTCTTTGTTAGTGCCATAGCAGACTGCTGGATTCAATCTCACGAAAGCTACATCTGCAATCCTACTCTGTAATTACACATGCATTCTCTTTCTTTCATCGTGTCTATTCACTGCAAAGAGCTTATGCAAGCGCTAAATCGCTTTGAGTCCCTCATCTTACTCGATGCCATTGAATGGGTGAAATATTAATTTGGTTACGCCAAGAGTGCAGTGTCTGAGTTTTGAGTGTGACAGTGCTAATGGAGAAATAGGGGTTGTGTAATTGTATGCTGTGGCGTGCTTCCAGCTACAACATAAACTGACTAATAACATTTAGCTATGGCCAAGCCAGTCATATACCTGAGCTTGAGCATGTAGGCAGGACGGCTAGGACAAAAGAAAGATGGAGGGCAAACTCAATGAGTGAAAAAGGAAGTGTGGAAGAAGCAAGAAAAAGGAAGAGATATATTTTTCTGGACATGAATTATTCATGTACCTCCCAAGTAGAGTGTGTAGCTGCATCATTGGTCCTGTTCTGTGCCTATATCCTCAAATTTGAGTATTTCGTTTCCGATTTCTGCACTAGAATTTCAGGATACCTTACTCTTGTTTTGCCTGATCATTTGTCATACTTTAGAATTAAAATATAGGGAATATTTTGTGAAGAGGAAAAAAAAAACGGGCTGATTTAATCACTCTTTGTTTGTTACAGTGGCTTTTCTCTGCAGAAGCTTTTTTAGGTGCAACACATTTTGGGATGTTCATATTTTGTCTGGATGTTACTGCAAGAACCATTAATGTTAGATATGGAGAGGTTGATTTTTTTCATAAGTGAATTAGTCAGTTACATTTTCAGTCTATTGCTTGTTTTGTTTTGTTTTTTTTGTTGATGGATATTTTCAAATTTTAATCAATGGATGCTGGTTTGACCCTGATGATGCTTGAACAGAGGTCTCTCCTTAAACACATCACTAAAATGTCAATATCTCTGTTGCTGTTTGGGTTATATCCTTGAGGTTGATGTCTTTAGACAGGTGAAACCCCAAATAAGATACTTTCATTGTTACTCTTACTGCAGCTGATGAAAAAATTGGATGAGCCAAAATTGAAGTACACACATTTATTCCTCCCTCATTTTCTTCTGCATTAAGCAGGGGATAACACCAGGGATGTAATTACTTACCCCAAATTAAATTCTCTATCAAATTCTTTTTGACATTTAAATTTCAATTAAAAATATAATGTTACTACCAAACATATACACTTTGGATCAAATAAAAGGTTCTTTGGTTTTAGCTTTGTGATGTCCAACTTTTTGGAAACCCCATTATTTCAATATGCGGGTGGGTGGGGTGGTTGGGCAGGATGATGCCAGCTGAATGGGGGCGGTCATTTCTTGCTGATGCTAGAATTTCAGTCTTTCTTGTTTTTTTTTCCATCTAGCATTGCACTGTAACACGATTAGGAGGATAATAGGATTTTTTTTCTGGAAAATAAATAATACATGTCAGGTGTGCTCACAGGTGGAGCCTGATGTGAGGAACCATATTATTTGGAATAGATTTGTTGAAAGTATTTGCATATTAACATCTTAATTAAATGTGCTTAGGGTTAGTTTTATGGTTTTCTACATGATTGAGTGGGTTGCTACATAGGAACAGATACATAGCTGGCGTTTTAATCTGGCTCTATAAAGGATCACTTCTGCTTCTGTCATAAACGTTATAAGCAGCCGAGTGTTTCTAGAAGGGCCAACAGGACATTCTGGGCTAGTTTCTCCTGAGAAGAATGATATTCTATATGGGAACACTCGTTGAACAGACATATTTGCACTGATTAGAGGCCAAAAAATTATACCATATTTTACACTGCCGTGTCTGGTATCTGATTATAATTATTATTGTTGCAAAAAATATACCAACATGCATACAGTTAAATTAAAGCTGCAACTCTAATGCAAATAAAAAAAATCTGACTTTTATTTTCATTTCTTGCAAATTTGTATGTCAGTTCCATTGAAATATTGAACAATACAATGCACACACATTAGTTTTACACCTGCATAAAAAGCTCCACGCTGTTGGGTACAACTAGCATTCCTGCAAAAAGGGGTTTGCCCATTCTGCAAATATATTTAAAGTTTCTGAATTACTGTACCAATAATAGTTTACAGGTGAGCATTCAGATTTTGTGTCTCTGTGAGGAGTGTGGCAAGGGGCTTGTGCTTGGATAGCTTGGTGAGCTGCAGCAAAGAGTGCAATGTTGCGCTGGAAATAGCTGATTCCTTTGCAATCAGTGGAAACGCTGAGAAATTGGGCCAATCTAACTAAAACGAGAAGAAGGGAGGTGGGAACTGAGAGAGAGTGAGTTAAGAGTAACCCACACCCATGCATATACGTGTACTCACACATGCACAAAACAGAGGAAAAGCATGAGAGTGACAGTGAGTGAGAGAGACAGAGAGAGAAAGAGACAGACTGATGGACAGAATCAAAATTTTGTATTGATAATAGGGGAGAAGAATTATGCATAATGTGTTTCTTCAGACCACAATTGTGTAATATTGACAATTTTGAACTAATGCTGTGTTTCATATCATGATTCTTGACATATGCAAGGGCAGCAATGTGAGGACAGCTACATACAGTGAGAAGATCCCTTCATTATAATACCAAAAAAAAACTTTGAAGCTGTAGAGCACTGCAAAAACTCTAATTAAGAGGCATTTTTTCTGTCAATATCTATTCTTTTGTTTTTCTTCTTAAATTTAAAAACAAGTCAACTAGCTTTTTGAAAAATGTTGAAGATTATCTTATTTTTAGATATCTGTATTTCAGGATGCTGTGTTTTACGCCGTTAAATAAGTGTGTTTCTTTGGCCTAGTTGGTTTGCTGAAGGGTACAGTGTCAACAGTGTTTATTTTAGTGACAGGGCTATGGACTCAAGGTACCTGTACTTCAACATGAATAATAATGTTATGGGAGAGGAAGATTAAAGACTCTTTGTAGCTCTGCAGATTTTGTATACCACCTGCTGGCAGTTTCTGCAAGATTATTCTTTGGCAGCTTCTCATTAAAATTGGGGAAGCTTAAAATAAGTCACATGTTTTTTCTCTCCATCTGTATTTTTGTCCATATGGGACAGTATGGGATACTATATGGGGTACTAAATATGTTTTTTCTTCCTCATTTCCTCATTGCTCCTCTAATATAACTCACCTTTTGCCTAGTGTGTCCCTAAAAAGCAAGATATACAGCTGCCTCATTTACCTCCTCTAAATCTGTTCACACATCAACCTCGTGTACTTAACAGTCACTCAAGGGGTCACCATCATTTCCACCCTGCACTTAATCTCTCCATTGCTCTCTGTCACATTAGAGAGAAAGCGCAGTGAAAAATACATAAGTCCGCAGTGGGAGAGGATGTAAAAAAGGTCAGTGCCCCACCATTTGCAGTAGTGAATCAAGGTGGGAGTGATTAATAAAGAAATAGATAAATAAAAATAGGCCCAGGTAGTTAGCAGAGTAATGAGACAGCTGCGCCCATCAGCAATCGATGAGCTCGAGAGAAAGTAATCACTACAGCTTCCTTAACAGTATTTTAATTGGGTGTCAGTCATTACTGGAACTGCAACATCCTAGCTCGCTCCTATGTGTCTGAATGAGAAAATGATCAGTGCCGGTGTATATTTCTGCCACTAACTATGGGATATTATCGTTTATAATTAATGTGTCCTTTGCACTTGCGTCTTTGAGTATGTGCACTTCTGTGTCTGTGTGCGTGACAACACTCACCAGTCATTAGCATTGATTTTTCCATGAGGAGCCTCTCTCCCTGGTTTCCATCTCTCTCAACAAGCTTGCCCCAACCCCTCCGCCCATTGCTCCATTCCATGCAAATGGCTGTAATTTTGCTCTTACGGTCTTGGACACTGTAGACTCTGCCCTCCAGTGGTGTAAAAGATGGCGGCCATTGATTGGGGCATCCAGACACTTGCCCTCCCCCTTTCCACTGATGTATACCTCTGTCAATGGGAATCTTGGGGAAGTTACGAGCGATCCGCATGGCTTCCAATTAACAAACTCAATGCCAGACAACCAGCTGCTGCCCTCTTTGCCAATGCATTTGTCAGCTGTTAGCATTGGATGGTCCAACTAAACTTAACCTCTTCCATAGTCTTTTCATTATAATCAGGGAAGAGTTGTCAAGAGCCAAAGACATGCGGAGTGGGAAATGGGTTTTGTATGAATGTTGGTTTTCAGAGAGAACTTCTTTTTTTTGATGGACATTAAATCTTGAATATTAATCACTCACTCACTTATTTTGCTGGAATTATCACATATGTGAAATGACTTTTTCATGTGCAGGCCATTATTTTACATGTAATTGCTCAAAGTTAATCCACCCAGCTCTCCTTCACAAACCATTTATTTAGAAGAGTAACTGGTTGAAAAGAAGGAATGGGTTGACTGGCTCTTGATTGTTTACTGTATGACAAAGTGATTATTAGAAGTCTGTTTTGATTAAAATCTTGAATGGCATGGGAGAAGCTGCGTTGAGTCAAGTTCATTGTTAAGCCGCACCTCTCTTGCAGTCATTGTTTTCTATCGGCTTGCACAGAGCACATTGGTGCATGTGTACTCACAAACCCCACCTCGGTAATAAACATCAAAAGGACAAGATTATCAATATCCCCCCTGGAGTAATATTTGCATGTATGCATATTACAACTATTAAAACAAAACTGGCTTTAAAAAAAGCATTCATGCAAAGACCAGAATTAATCAGGCAAGGACAACAAACAGCAGATCAAAGAAATCTTGGAACCCTGGCTGCTGAAACTGCAATTAATATTCCAAGACCATGGCCCAACTGCCACCGATTATTTCAAGTGCCATTGTTTTCCCCACCACCAAGGAGGCTTAATCATCTTAATGTTTTGGGGAGAAGCAGTGAGAAGCCTGACATTTTGGTTTTTGTTTCCTTCAGTGTAATAGGGGTAGAGATGCTTGCAAGCCACAGCACATTAAGACCTGATTACTGCAATTTTCTTCCATCTTCACATAGAAAGCAGCCTCTTTCCCTCCTTACTCAACCATACCAGCCGTGGTCCAGAGAAACTGACATTTTGCCAGGCAGCTTTTTTTAATTTTGTTTTGTTTCTTTTTGAATTTTTTTTTCTACGGGTATGTTTACTTGCCGCCAACCCCTTATCTACCTCCCACCCCTTCTCAGGCAGTGAGCCCACTGTTCCAAATGGGGAAAATACGGCAATCCGTGTAACGTGAACATAATAACATCAACAAAACGTTTAATTCCTCGTCTAATTCAGTACAGTGGCTGAGCCACTGCGTGTGGGATCGAAGACAATCCTCTGCCGTCACTTACCAACCGCAGTCTGGGGCTGGCCTTTTCTCAGAATCTTTAATGGCAAGACACTCAGATTTCATCTGGCTTTGACTTGCCATTTAAACAAGACAAAACCCACAGGTATTTTTTAAATTTTGGGGAGCATCCTAATGGCAGCTTTTTTTTGAATTTGGATGATGGTCTCGTAGAAATGATGCAGGGAATGTAAAGTTTACCTGACTTCGGTGGCATTTTAGGTTATTGCTTTATGAGAAAAGCCAGTGGCAATATAATCAAAAGCTTTTATGCCTTCTCCTTTTGAATTCCAGCCCATGGGGTCCCAATTTCATCAGCAATATTACACTGCTCATTACCTCAAAAAAACACAGTGGCCCACATTTTAAGCCACTGCTCTTTTATGAACTTATTTTGCCTTAAGCATTGATATCATAAGGTTTTTATTGCATTTCTATTGTCTTACTCCCTTGTAGTCACAGTGTTTGAATGGCAGGGGCTCTTCACAAGAGTTGGCTCATAACTAAGGGCTTTAACAGGAATATAATTTTTGGATCGTTTGTGTTAATGAATTAAAAATGTGTACCCTTGAATTAATACTTTGTACCCTCACACTGAATTGGTAACTTACTTTGGCATATAGATCATGAACTGTTCAGCTCAGCTGCTCTTTAAGTCTTAAAAGGTGCTTTAAAAATTAATGTCAAGTTTGTATTGAGAGCCAGTATATTGTGTCTAACTGTCTCACAGGCTTAAAATAGGAAAGGAAGTATGCAGTATAAGCAGCCAATTACAATAACTGACTGTATAACTGGAACAGTGTTTCAATGTATTTAATTATTGACACAAGGATTTTATAAGGAAATATGCACCTCCCCAAACTCCCCACCTATCAGATTCCTTATTGCTGTCAATTATTCTCACACATCAGTTAAAAAGTTGTCCCCCGAAAAGCTCACACTTCAAAGCATCAAGTCAAATCTCACATCTTACTGCTAATAATGAAGTAAAACTATATACTGCAACCAGCTCCTCCTGTGCCACATTCAAATCTTTTAAACATACACAAGCACCGTGTACTGCGCTTTCATGGTGTCTTCATCACAGCTGTTGAGGAGGCATGTATTAGGAGTGCCCTCTCTGTAACTGCCTGAGAGCAAAACCACTTAGCATTATCAACAGGTGACAATCACATGAAAAGAACAGCTACTTAGGAAGTCACCCGGGGTGGTTTAGGGACACAAAACAGTATGACAACACTACACATGTTGTTTTGTTTCACAGAGTGGACTTCAAAGGAAGTAATTAAAAAGCTTTGCTTATTTTCAAAATCTGTAAGTGGTTTTCAATCGGTAATGGGATTTCTGTGAAATATTAACAGTTAACCACTTGCATAGATGATTTAGTGCATATTAGTATTCCTGATTCATAGTTCCTGACATAATTAGCTGATATGTACGTTATATGGACAAGGAAGACCTAGAACAGAGTAGAGAGGAAAATGTTCAAAGGTCCCGCTCAACTCCTGCGTACAAACGCACACCTTTTTTTTTTCTTCTCAGTTTTCTCAAAGCTTTACCTCTTCGGTGTTTGTCGTATCATGTGCCTCATTATTTTTTGTCCCTTAAACCTCCACAGGTTTTTTTTCTTCAAACCTGAAATACTCATTTAATTCAACTTTTTACATTTATTGATCATTCGCATCGAATATTTCAACTGCCTTGAAACTGTACCGGGCACCTTTTGAAACCCCTGTTTGTGCTATTTTATTTACCACTCACATAAATGGCTGGGGGCATTTTAAAGAGCCAATCAGGGTGTTTTTGATTTGCTTTAGATGAAAGAAACCACAGCCATTAAGAACAGCTTGAAGCTCCCTCACAGTTAAATCAAAAAGGACAGTGATTTAATTTGATGTACAGGTAAAACCAGACCAGGATAATGATGTCCAGCTTCCTGAACAGATAAGATGTGTGCAAGTTTTCACCATCAAGTTATCAACGCATACAATATTAGATTAAGTAACGGTGTTACAGTTTAAACTAATGGCACAAAGACCCATCCATGGGAGCTGTCCGTGGTTCTGAAATGCTCCCTCTCAAGCTGGAGGGTAATGCCAAGAACAAGTGGTGTAGATAAAATATTTCATTAAATTCATTGCTGCTCCAAATTATGATTTCTTAATCAAAATTATAAAGCAAACAAATTAAATATTTAATTTTCAAAACATACCCCAGCATTACCCCGGCAAAGCATCAAATTTCAATTAGAAATGTTAAATATGAAAAATAACAAGTATCAGTATTCAGCGAGCAGGTAAACAGCTGAACGTGTGCCATATTCTAGTGCCAAGCAGCGAAAAAGATTGGCTTCCGACGTCACTCTTGCCCCGCTTGGGATTGGGAATTCAAATGGAATTTTGATGACTTTTTTTTTGTGCGTCGGGACATAAAAATGAGAATGCAGTGTTCTTTTTATTTTCTTTTTAATTGTGTCATAAAATGTGCAACATCAAAAACAAAATGAAAATGCAGTTTGGATTACTTATTGCTCATTTTAGTTATGAGTCAAATTATGCTGCCACATTTCTGCCAATGTATCTTATTTTTCAAATGTGACATTTCTAATTGAAATTTGAAAACAATTTGCTTGTGTACGTTTTAAAAATTTGAATCTTAAATGTATCGTCCTTTTCCATTTGAATTAAGTCACAGAATGAGCAGTCTGGAAGAAGAAAATGACAATTCAGTTTACATTACTCATTAATCATTTTAGTTATGAGTCAAAATATGACTCATATTCTGAAAATGAAAAAGCATTCTGCTAATATGTTTTAATTTGGTGATACCTAAATGCATCCATTGATTAGCAGATTCAATTGAAATGTAAATAAAAATAAGGCGGTTCAATTTTTCTTCTGCATCTACTGTTGCAAAACAAATATGGAGTATGGATTACACCAAAATTTGAATTCCTGTTTTATACACATTGATACCTAAATATATTATATTACAGCCTTATTCTGTGACATACCGGGGCCTGGAGTGAATATCAATTCAGTCATTCAGTAAATCAATGTCCTATGCACAATTTTTCAAATGGAAATGTAATTAAAATAAAATGGTATTTTGTTGTTGTAAAAAATCAACTTGTACCCGCATTTATTTTGTCTTTAAAGTACTCTAGGTCTTTCCACTGAATACATACTTTCAATGTACTGGAAATGTGAGGATCATTATCATAATGAAATCCACATTAGGATTTTGGCACCAACTTGCCCTGTACTGGTTTGTTTGCTTTCTGCACTGAAATTATTTTATATGATCTATCTGTGTTGTTTATATTCAGCAGGGGTGTAGCAATCAATCACTATCTACTGGCATCAAATGCCTGCTGAGTTGAAAGCTATTTTACCCCCCAAACACGCACACACACACACACACACACACACACCGACACACACACACACACACACACACACACACACACACACACACACACACCCACACACACACACCGACACACACACACACACTTGCATGCAACCGCACAGTCTCTCTCTCTCTCTCTCTCTCTCTCTCTCTCTCTCATTCTTCTTCTTTTTTCACCCCCCAAAATGGTTGCTAAGCAATTTATACTAACCATTGCACTGGTTTTATTAATTCATTTATTTAAAAGGATGATAAATACATGCAGACAGAAATTATTGCAATAAAATGATTTGCTTTTATTTAATACCCCAAGGTGATATGCATTTACTCTCTCACCTATTCTGGTACATTGAAAACTATCACCTTTAAATACATTGTAGTTCCAATTAAACACCCTTTAACAGAGCACATAGATTTTTTCAACGGAAGCCTGGATAACTTTTGAATGGAACCTCCACCACTTTGCTCTATAATTTTACTTATCAAGGTTAAATAAATGAATTGTCTATAATACAATTACTGATAAATACCTGGAGGTTAATATTAAATTAGTAACCAGTAAGTTTGTTTGTCCTGATTAAAAATTAATTTTTTTCATATTTTTCAAAATTCATATAACTATCACAGCAATGTGTGATGTTGATGAACACAAAGGTAAATTGCACCAAAAATTTCACGCAGAAAAATCATGTTAACCATGAAATGTTTACCACACTGATAGAAACCATGCAGGGGTGTATGTGACAATGCTGGTCACCTGGTCACTCACTTGTCATTAGGAAGAGAAATACAAATTATAATTCCTGTCAGCCATCACCCATCAGTCAGCCATCATTTAACATATATTTATTCTCTATAAGTTTCAAAGTCCTTTGCATGCACTGCCATAAGGGGTATGACCAAGGTCTCTCCATGCAACGTGGAAAAATTCCTTCTATCACATCATTCCCTGCGCCTGCTGTTTCAGATCATCTTCTTGCTCTCTACCACTGAATAGAAACCAAGTGTGCAGTTTGCACACGGCTTGTCTTTCATTTTCTCAGCCGATACACATCTCAGTGTTACCCCTCCTGAGATTTCTCCTGCCCACTCTCCTGTGTGGAACCTTTCCCAGAGGTCTCTGCTGTTTGACCTCCCTTTCATTACGCTCTGACTCCCAAATGTCTTTCTGTTCAGAGTGCATGCTTTTGTGGAGAAGATCCATAGCCTCACCATGTGATCTCCTCACCCTGTCACTCCACCCTCATTAAGGGTGCACATACGCAGGAGGCACTATTATCAGTACCATAATGCAGTGGCCTTATGCCAGTGCATGGAGTTGCATGGAATTCATTTTTCAAATACATCTGTCATCAATCTCCTGACTTTAACTAAAAGTATATGCTGACGGGGCACTCGGCTTATCCCTGTAATCCTCTCACACCACTGCATACACAGTTTCCTATATTCCGTCTTCACTGCTCATATTTTGTATCAAATGAATTTGTGCCCTTTTTGTGTTTCTGTGTTCGGTGCACTAACTGTAGCACAAGGCTACAATCCAAATCACCCAGCCTATTTTTGTAAGCATAAATATCCATCTTCATTATACATAGGACTCTTGACAATCCCCTCTGAGGATTATGTGTGCATGCAATTGTGAGGTGTAAGCAGGAAGGTGAGGTAGCTGAAAATGAAAAAAAAAGAAAAAGAAAAATCCAAAACTTGAATGTTCTTATACATCTCCTTTCAAAACATACTCTTACCCCAGTCTTTCTCATTCAGAAAACTTATTGTATTATCCAGTCACTTGCACATGAATAATTGAAAGTAATGGAAGAACTGAAATATTTTTTTCTGTCAACAATGATAGATAATTCCTTGGAATTTTCTTTTTCTTTGAAGACTTGAGTACAGATAAAGAAGGAAATGGACAATCTGGAAGGCATCATGTATTTTCCATTATTGAGCTGTTGCAAGCCACTATACTTATTTCCAAATTGTAATAAGTAGAGTTATTTTTCATTTAACAATACCGTCTGTGGCCCTGTGGTTGACTGACAATCGGCCAAAAGTCCTGGGTGTACCCTGCCTCTCGCCCGATGACAGCCGGGATAGGCTCCTGCATCCCCCATGACCCTGAGTAGGATAAGCAGTCGACATTGGCTTGATGGATGGATTGACTTAAAAACTTAAAATGAAAAAGAATATACATTTGCCAATATCTTACAATCTGCAGAGACTCGTCTTTGACAAGTCTGGAATATCAGTACCGTGAAGCCACCTTGAATTATGAATAATCAGCCCTGCAAGGGTAAACTAGGTTTCATAATTTTGAATCTTCTCTATTTAAAGGACAAGTACAGAACTGGTTTGATCAATCAGACTGCGGAAATGCAGACATATGTTGGGATTTTCCTTATAAAAATGTGACATATGAAAATGAAAGTCATTGATTATAGTGATATGTCAGGAATTCACCCATAGATTAACATCTTCATCCTTGTTATAGCTGCACAGCTGTTGTCTCATTTCTCAATTTGCAGCTCAGAGCTTGAGATATTTCATTAAAATAGCTGTTTAATTATGTAGGTGTCGAAATGTAATTAATGAAAGGGTAGCGCAACTCTATTAGTCTGACACAGTTTTGACGCTGGCTCCTTCTGATAACATCTGATTCTGATTCTGCTGAGAAAGAGCAAGTAGTGTCCCTTGATCATGTGTATTTTTTCCTGCTTGTGTCAAGACACAGGACCATGGCACATGTATTTCTTGTTGCTTAGATCTCACTATTGATCAGCCCCAGCAGTCAAAAAAGAAAGAAAAACATCTTCTCCTGTCTCCAATCCTGGATGCAGATCATAAAAGTTCCTCTTTCTTCTTGGAATGACAATAATAAGGTTAATTTATGATTTTAATATACAAAGTGCTATCAAATTTGCATACCTCGTTTTTTATGCTGATTGGATTTAGGGGATAAATAGTCCATGGAAATGATTCAGGAAGTATTGCCAACGAGTTTTTGGTAAGATTCTCAATCCCATGTCCCCTGAGCAAAAGGGCTTGTACAATAACAAAGGTAACAAATAAAAATGCACACAATCTCAGGTACCTTCATGTTTCTAGCAAGTGCCTGACTAGCCAAATGCCCTAGTGCCACTTTTAGAGAAGCGCTGTCTCGCTGTGCACTGAGTTGACCTCCCTCCCCGTGAGAGAACAATGTGCACCACATTGTTACGGAGCTTCTGCATCGTTAGCAGTAAGTGAAACTTCCTCAAAGTTAGTCTCAGAAGAAATGCAGCATGTTGTTCCTCCAAACAAACGCCTTGTATCCAGGTAAAAGATGACATTGGTAATTAAACTTTCTGAAAGCTGTTGAAGAGGACTCTCTGGGCATGTTGAATCACAAAATCATTTACTCCCAAGCCCTCTTTAGAGCATATCAGAAACTCATTGGGGCAACATTTTCCATGGCTGGTTTCCTCTGAATTCTTGTCCCACAGTCTACACAGCTGGAATTGCCAGCAAATATCTCTTGCATGGTCTGTGGCAGTGTGAGCTCCATGAGACAGAAGTAACGTGAATTCAGACATGCTAGTTTTTGTAATACCGGTAAAGCAAAGTAGCCGGATGGTCAACTCTGAAATAAAAACACAAAGTTGGAGGCATCCCAGCTTCACTGTGGGATACTCATGCAGTATTAAACCAGAGATGGCACCAAGTACAGCAGCTCTGGCCAATAGGCCAGCTTAGTGAAAGTACAAACGCATATTCCCTTTGATGTTGTGAGGAGCAGAAAGGGTACAGAATGGCATGGGAGTCAAGAGGGACAAGGTGGTTATGGTAGGTAGCATGCTGCTGTTTTTGCCTCTCCAATGTCACAGTTTAAACAGTTGAAGCCAATAGCTTCAACTGCAAGCCACACACGCACGCAGACACGCACACACTCTCTCTTCCATTGTGAAAAATAACTGCTTGTCTACAAATTGAATTTGTGCACATATAAAAGCCAAAAAAGACTAACAGCGGAAAAAAAAAAAAATTGGATGTCCAGATTGAATGCATTATGGTTCTGGGTCAGTGCCATACAGTGCCTAAGCTGTCTGTGTGAAAATTCAATCACTGTAATACATTGTGGTGTAATAGAAGTAAAAATGGGGTTAGGTGAAGTCATTGAATTCAGTATATTGTACTGAATAAGTTCTGAGTCATTATCCTCCAGAAAGGAGATTCAGCAGCAGCAAGACTGTCTTTTTATGTTTTGTCACCTGAATACTAGTTTACACGTATTTCATTAGATACACACAGTTACCACTTTCAAACAAATCATCTCTATTTAGAGCCTCTCATTGTACAATGTATATATGTGGAGCAAAACAGACAATAGGTTTGTCAAGTCAAAGAAAAAAATATAGAAGAGGTTGCTATTATGTTTTTCCCATTGGACTGTAGAGTAAGGGGGGGGGGGCACTTTTGAATATGATTTGCCTTTAGAAATCAGGTAGTCAGTTCAAAAATAGTTTTGTTATTGTTTGTAGAGAACAGCTGAAAGACTTTAACATGGCTTTAAATTTGATGTTACAACCTACAGAATGTTTCAGACAATAGGTTGCCTTTTTTTTGCATGGTTTGGCTGCCCCTGCGACTTATACTCAGGTGCGACATATATATTAAAATATTTATGGTAATTTCCCATTTGTTATTTTCACACTGACCGCTGCAAGAGTGTGCTCTAGCCAGGATCTGCTACTCCTATTACTCCTTTACCACAAAAATTTAAAATTTAAACATCAACTTAGACAGCCAACTGTGAGAGACTGAACACAAATATCCCCAAAAAGACAATTATTTTCTGCAGATTACAAGCTGCAAATAGTGAAATATGCAGCTGAAATAGTTTATTGAGCAGCAGAAAGAAAGATTGAAGTGATCGAGAAACTAGTGAGGGACTGGCGAAAAGTGGAGGATACTTTAACTGCAATCAAGAAAACAAAAAAAAAAAGCTAATCGCAAGCTAAAAGCTAGATGGCCACAGCTAGAGGAACAAGTTCACAAATGGGTTCTTGAACAACGTGCTGCCGGGAGAGGCTTGTCAATGGTGCAGTTACATCTCCATGTCCAGGTTGTTGCCAAGGTGATGAATATAAATTACTTTACAGAGGACCTTCTTGGTGTTATCACTTCATGCTACGCAACCACCTCTCTGTTAGAGTACGGACAGCAATGTCCCAAAACCAGGCACGCAAAAGAGGAAGCGGCGCTGTCTACTTCCAGAGTTGGCGGAGTTGCTCAGAAGTGATGACATGACGAGAAATGCTATGATGTTTATGCTATAGCTATCAGAATAGCTGTTAACATACCAGGCACCTGTTCAGCCTGTTATTCTGTATTCTATTGTAATAACCCTGCGGTACTGTTTGGAGGAATGTTCCGAGTTCTGTGATTTCCTACCTGCTGTGAAAGTGTTTTGGGATGAGAAAGAGCGAGGGAGTGGTTTGGGAGGAGAGAGAGTACTGAGACTGTTATAATTGTTCTAATAAAGATGAGATTTCTCCAGCAAATCGTCATCGTAGGGTACGTCTGCTCGGATATTACGCTGTAACTTCCATGTCAAGGTGAAATGTCTGTTCTGTTCTTGGTCTCTGATTGTGTCAAATAAATGTCACCCCAAAAATGTGACGGACAGTCCAGGGCAACCTATATATGTTATGTTATATATTTTTTTCTTCTTCATTATGCATTTTTGGCTGGTGTGACTTATACTCCGGAGCGACTTATAGTCCAGAAAATACGGTACATTAAAAGTAAATTTTATCAACTTAACATCAGTGTCTGATTTTCAAGGACCCTGCACGAAGGACCCTGTTTAGGCTCCCACAAGGAGGCTTTCTGTGTGGCAGAGTTGAGCAGGAGGAAGAGTAGTCATATTTGGAACCAATGGTTCATCCGTTATGGATTAATTGCAGAGAACAAATTTCCATGAGGGATTTATAAAGTATAAAAAAAAGTTTGCATATTTACTTCGGTTCCTCCAGTTTCCTCCCACAGTCAAAAACATGCTGGAGGTTAATTGGAATACACTGTAAAACTGCCCAGATGTGTAAATGAGCGCGTGAACTGGTTGTTTGTCTCAATATGTGGCGTGATTGATTGGCGACCAGTGCAGGGTGTAGCCTTCCTCTCGCAAAATGACACCTGGTATAGATTCAGGCATCTCTGTGACCCTGACTCCAGGATAAGTGATAGAAAATGGATGGATAGATGATTTCTCAAAATGACACCTGATAAAATTTGCTCTTTGTTGAAAAAAATAGCTTTTTCAAGTGGAAAATTTCATTAATGCATCGAAATTGCAGAGTATAATTTTCTGGGAAACTACATTTCTTAAATATTTCAATGATAGATCAGCTTCTACAGACAGATAGAAGTGTCGTGATTAGGATCAAGATCCTGGTCTGAATGAAATTCAATCACATGTCCAGTGACCCACTTGAACATTTCCACAAGCTGACCTTCATGCTTTCATCTCTGCTCTAAGTGGGTGTCAGATTGGAGGTTTTATGTATATTTTTTTGTTCATAGAATATAATTTTAATTCAATAAATAAATAAAAAATAAAATAACCCCCCTTCTTTGAAGTTCATTTTTAGACACCCCAAGGATTACAGTTGGAGCTCAATGGAATAGGTTAAACATGTCCAGATGTGCTGTGAAGAGCGAAATGAACTGGAGACAATTTTCTTGTGATCCATAGATAATTCTCAACTTTTTAATGATGCCCCCTGGCTCATCGAGAACATGATACACCTACAGGCATTAGTAAGGGAAAAGTCTCCTTTGTGCTAGTTAAAGCCCATTTCCCATAGTGTTCAATACTAAAATAGCACTGCAGTTGGTATACATATGTATGTTTTGCATGTCCCTGTGCCATTGTGGTTATAAAAAATGAGCAACAGAACTTTTTCATAGACTTGTAACTTGTTTAATAGACTTGTTTAAAATTTTGACAGGAATTTGAAAAAGAAAATCAAACATTGTACATCAGAAAATGTCAGCTAGTGGGTGGAAAAAATAAATAATCTTATTCTGTGGCAAGATAATGTTTTAATTTTCCTTTTCAAGATGCAGCAAGAACTTGTCACTCCTAATTTTGTGGCACTGAGATAACTTATTACTTAAATTAATAAAGCTGCTTGAAAAACTTGTCAAGATAAAATTGTATGCATTTGAAAGTACTCAGGGAAATGTCTTTTTTTTACAGCTTAGATATTTATGATCAACAACCAATTTCTATTTGGGAAAGGAAAAAAAAACAGAAAAAAAAACAGAATGGAAAAAAAATCTTGTTTTATATTTGTACCATGAATCAAATGAAAAAAAAGTTGTGGGTGATATGATCTGTCTTATAGAAACCCAACATATCACACTGGAGCTGCCCATCCTGATGACAGAAATACTCCAATAGCCTCTGACCTCCTTTCTTTCAGCTTTGACAAGTTGAAGTCTAGCAGTCAACTGCAGCCTGGCATCTATCAGTGTTATATTATGTCGGGACTAATTTACTTGTCTTTTTGATGTGCTGTGATTCCATCTGAATGGTTTTCTGTGTACAGGGGTTAAGTACTGCACTGCCATATTTGTATTCTGGCCAAGTTTCTCTGCCATCCCAAAGGAAGTTCGGCCACAATGGATTAATTGTTTCACATACCCGCATGTAAAGAGCCTAGAGGTTAGAATTCCAGATGTCTCATGCCATTCAATAGGTCAACCAAAATACCAATACCCAACCACATCACTGCAAATCCATGGACCGAAATACTTCGGTCAGGTGCACAGCCTGTTGTGAGTGACCGCTAAAGAATAATCTGCACCATTTGAGTATTTCGCACTGCTAGTACATTCGAATTAGACAAATGTATGCTCTGTTTTCACTCACATACACACATGCACGCATGCACACACACACACACAAACACAGAATAGCACACACGTAGAGATCTCATCTGAGAAAGCCTTTATGAATGTCAATCCAATTCAGTGGTGGCAGTAAATGTGTCAGAAGTGAAGTGGTCCCTGAATGTTTAGTGGAATGTAATGACTAACAGGACAATTGGAGTTTACTAAAGGATTGCCTCCACTTTGTTGTGGCATGCAAGCAAATGGCTGACAGCTGGACTCTCAAAAGGGTATTCCATTCTCCTAACCCGAGTGTGTGCTGTCTAGAAGAGGGGTGTCAAACTTGTTTTGGTCCAGGTGCCACATATGGCCTATTTTTGATGTCAAGGGGGTTGGACCTGTAATTACGTAGAAGTAACGCTAAGTAACTAAGTGCTCATGAGTAAACTAAGTTTACTTTGTATCAGTGTAAACAAGAACAGGTAAATCATAAAAAATCTTTATGTGGAAATTAGCTATGAGCTACAATCTGGTACAAACATCTCTGCCTCTGTGCTTAATGTAATTGTATACTGTCCTGATAAACTTCTAAACGAACAAACACTATGTAATGAACTGTTTCATTGAAAAATACATGACGAACAACCTGAGATTCAATAAGAAAAGTAAGTGCACTTTCAACAACACTATGCCTCAGATGTGTCTTCTCATTTCTCTGTGTATTTTGTTGTATTTTTCGCCATGGCAAGTCTTATCGTGGCACCGAAACTTGCTGCATCCACACCAAGCATACAGGTTTCTTATTAACTTCAACAAACAAGTGGAGTACATTTTTCTTGGAAAACCCTACACTCGATGTCCACTTTTTTCTTTTTTGCTGTCGGGGACAAGGGAGAAGCAGGTACATTTCTAACAATAAGTTAAAATGCTATTTAGAGACCTGAAAGATGCATTACTGCCATATGCTGGAAGTTGTGAGTCACATAGTGTTGTGCTATGTCGCTAACACTGACACCCCTTGCAGACAATGTAGGAACTGTATTTGTATTTAAAAAAAAAGTAGTTCATGGGCTTTCTGTATTTTTTCAAATGTAGATTATCCCACGAATTGGACCCCCTGGCTGCCCAGTACCGGTCCATGGGCTGCACGTTTGACAACCCTGGTCCAGAATATGCATGTTCATTCAACTTCTCTTAGTCATGCCAACTCCCCCTGTTAAATGCTTTTGGATATTGGCTACTTTTGAACCCAAGAAAATGGGCGAGCTCAACTTCTCTTTTTATGCCGACTTGCTTTGCATCTGGCACTTGTGTGCACAAGAATCAGAAGCTGAGAAAAATAATTTGGGGGTTGCAGAAAGCGAGGAGGTAGTAGTCTTACAGTCATGGTTGAACAGCAGAGAATCTTTCACAACATCCGGGCAAGCATGAGGAATTGTATGTTTTTATTTTGTTAGTTTTTTCTTCTATTTAGGAAATTTTGAGTCCCTCCAATTTGAAGCTTGCCGCTTTGATTTCTGCCTCTTCCTGTCTGGAAGCGTCTTTTGGCTAGACACTCACAACCCAAGAGTGTGTTTGTGAATGGGTGAATATATTCCAGTACTTTGAACCACAAAGTAAAATATTAAGTAAAATATTTGATCACTTACACATTGTATATGGATTTCAACAATCTAGCTTGACAGCAGTGTTTGGGATTCAAACATTCAGATGAAAATTAATCCACATGAAAGATGATGGCACCATTATTGTCCTATCAAAATGCTGTTGAATAACAGGACCAAACAACAATTACAGTAATAGGCTATTACTGAAATAAAATAACACACAATTAGTCAGCCATGGATGAGGAAACAGAGTGGTTAAAATAGAATTACTATACAACACAACAGCTACAAAGCAGTTTAAGTTTCCCAGCACGTAAATATTTTGTAAGAATGGATTCTGTGATGAATAACAAAATGAGTGCCACATCCAGCTGCGCTGCAGCTCTCATCACAGCACAAAAGACACAAGGAGATTTGAATCCTTCATAGAACCCTCTTCATTTGAAATGTCTCTTTGATCACTTTGCTGACAAGATCAACAATTTAGCAGCAGCATTCATCGTAATAAATGAGATAGAGATAATTCATACATGTAATGAATCATAGTCGAATTATTAAAATAGTAAAATTTCAAGCATGGTGAAATGACAAGGCACCACCACAACAGCACTTTACTTAGGTTTTTGTGTTCGTAACATCATCTTTAGACAGAATCAAAAACAGCATCATTAGGTGGCTGTTAAAAGGGAAAAGGCAGCCATTTTGTGACCCTGTTGTCTAGTGATAAGCATCAGCAGGCACGATCAGGTGGACTCGTTGGCTTGAAGGCCTGTGAAAAACTAGGCAGTAGGAGAAAGGAGTTTTAAGCTGGTGTTCGAGGAGCAAGAAGATGACCATGCAGGAAAATGCTGTGATATTACAGGCTACAGAATGAACCTAGAGAACATGTGAGAAGATCAAAGATGGTCCTTGTTTCTTCCAGGGACATTTTATCTCTTTTGGGGATCTTTTAATTGCAGGAATTTTCACAAGAGTGCAGATACAGCATAAGTTAACAGACACAATTAAGAAATTATCTGGACTACATCAGATTTGTCATTTTTCACCTTTGAAGATACTATTGTAGGTGATTTTCTGTAATTTTCCACATTGGCCTGAGGTGGGTGGGGCTCAATAAACAGGATGATATCATACGATGTAGTGCTATAATTAGATGCAAACACTTGAATGGGGTGTCAATTGTGAGATTGCACCTCTCTGAACCTCTTTAAATGGGTGCTGAACGTTCCTGATAGAAGCTATTTGCAAATTTTAATATAGCCGTGACGTATCTGGATAGAAGACTGACAATGTATGTGTGTATATCCAAAATGTAAATAATTCAATCGTGGGGCTACTGCACAAACATGTAGGGATAAAAGAAGCTCAATATATAAGTAAATAATTCAGTGAAAAGAAGACAAAATAGACCAACACCAAATTTGTGTAGCTTTTTTGGAGAGGTCAATTTTTGCTCATGTTCAGTAATACAAAGAAAAACGAAATTGTACAAATATCCACTGTTATGACAAAAAATCCAAAGACTACAGACACTCTTCATCTTTGAAAAATCAACATTGTTGGCTGCCTGGAAGCCAGCCATGTGAGAAAAAAAATATTTTAAACTGCAGGCATAAATTACCATAGAAAAATAGATAACTGATATATCTTCCAAAATCTACACCCTGGGCTTAAAAAAACAATCTATTTGAACATCAAATTAAAGTTAATGTAATATACAAAGGCAAACCTGCTGGTAAACTGGAGCATTTAAAATACCACCCATTAAGCTTATCTTCAAAACTATTCACACATACAAATAGAATTGCAACCCACTGTTGCTAATTCTCTGGTCCCAGTGTGTTCTCCAGATGGAAATGCCTCTTAAGTACTCATCTACAGTCAATTACTGTTCACTTACAGTGGAAGACCAATATGTTCCTTCTATTTTGCTATGTCAGGAAGACTCCTGCTGAGACAACACACTGGCTGTTTTTAGGGGCAAAAAGAAAAAAAAATACAGTTTAAGTGCGGCACTTTTCTGCTTTTCAGCAAGCACAATTTGCTGCGGCAGAACAGTCTTAGAATATCAACAATCTGGGCAAAAACACTGGCTGCATACAGCATAAACTCTGGAGCAACAATGTTCTAAAGCCACATTTTCTAGGTAAATGTGTAATGTTTGCGTGCCAGTGGTAATGAATTTAGGTTTTAGGTTGTCAAATGGCTTTTCAACTTAAGAATGTGACTCAATGAAATATGTTATATTTTCTTGTCAGAATGCGTATTATGGAAAGGAAGTCATAATATTGAACTGATCGAAACAAGACATCTGCAAATTATACAGTGCTGGCTGCTGCTGACAGATGGCATGATGTATTTTTTTTGACATTTCCATTTCATTTGATCTCCATAACAATTTGTACCCTTGTAGATATAATGTCTTCATTTTGATCCTTAATTCAGATATCCAGAGATCCAGAAAAATAGGACTTCCTGCATAAATAGCCTGCCCTATGTCATTATTACACTATTTTCAAGTTCATCTGTAAAATCTCTTGAATGGAACTTCATGTTCATTTTCAAAATACAGAATATCACCCACGGAGTGATTGTAAGCGCTTTCTCACTGTGAGGAGAAAATGGGGGGTAAGCCCATAACTCAAATTTTGACAGGCAGAGCCAAACACGGCAGTGTGTAAGAAGCACCACTGAAAACAGTTCCTGTTGGTTGATGGCAATGGAGCACTTTCTTTGTCTCCCAGTGAGCTAAATATTTCATAAGTACAGAATACAGAAGATGGTGCTCCACTTAAGGCAACTGACCTGTCAGCATACGCCAACTTGAAAAGGGATCTCTTCTTTCTGCCTTTCCTTTTTACTTCAATACCTAGACTCCAACAAAACCTCTGTAGATCAGGCTTGGAGGAAGTAAAAATGAACTTAAATTTGTTGTGTTAATTCATTGCCCCTCAAAATAAAAACAGAAGTTGTCGCAAATACAATGTTTTTTTTTTTTATTTTATTTTACACAATTTACTTCGATGAAACACAACCTTTGATAATCTATCATACAGTATAATGGACATTTGACACTATTGTTTTTAACCTCATGTATAAAGATTTGCAAAGTATCAGCAAAATCTTTCAGTTTAGTCAGGCACTGAATGTGCAAATGTTTTTATATATCCTATTACTGAATGATAATATAAAACTGACAATGTTGGCAGGGGGGAAAAGCCTCTAGGACAGCCAGATTTTTGTAATCTTCTTAAAATGAATCAAAAAATTACAATTATATATATATGTCAAAAACTGTAGTTCAAGTTGTGTATTACCTTCCTCTTTTTTACACCCAACACTGCCACGACAAAAAGACTTCTCACTTCACATGCGAGTCTAAATTCGTGACCGATGGAGAAAACTGAGGGTCAACATTTACATGGTTGTCAGTTTACAGAATTTGACACAACCCTCATAATTGAAACAGCGAAAGTTGACCAAAAATGTAAAGCAAATTAGTAGAATCATAACAGCTGCTTCAGCAGTTGGAGCCCTACACACACACACACACACACACACACACACACACATGAACACACACACACACACACACACACACAGAATACCGCACATGTAAAGATCTCAACCACACACACATCCTGCTTCTTGAGAGCATGTTCCCACATACACTGGAGAGAACGTTGTAAAGCATCCATCCATGGCCAAAATGTGTATCCCTCTACTCTTTGGCATGTGATGCACCCTGGGTATCTTGCAAATTTAACAAGACTGTGCACATCATTTAATAGTGATAGGGTGCCCAACACAGCTTTGTGTGCGTGTGTATGTTCATGTGATGCACTTCAACTGACATTAACACAAAACCACCTTCTCACAACTTGTCATTTTAGTTAAGCAGTTAGTGCAGCAGAAAAAAACAAATCCTCATTAAATTTTTAACCTGTGGACTTCAATGACAACCCTCAGTAGATAGTGAATTTAGGATATTTTTGCAGTTGGAGTCAAGATGTTCTGAATACAAATGTGTGTTTAATCTCTATGTCAACCCACAATGAGTACTATTACCATCACCTAGTAATGGTCAGTGTTAGCCTTGTAAAGATGCTTTTTTTCAATATTGGGCTATTTGTGTTTGATATCCATCCATCCATCCATCCATCCATCCATCCATCCATCCATCCATCCATCCATCCATCTTCTCCCGCTTATCCTGCACTCAGGGTCGCAGGGGATGCTGGAGCCTACCCCAGCTCTTGGCCGAGAGGTGGGGTACCCCCTGGACTAGTGGGCAGTCAAATGCAGGGCCATATATAGATAGACAAAAAAACATAAATTCGGGGCAATTTTTCCAATTTTTCCTATCCTTCATGTTTTAGGACTGTGGGTGGAAACTGGAGGACAGAAGGGTCCCCTGGTCGGGCCCACCATATATATATATATATATATATATATATATATATATATATGTACACATGTATGAAGAGCTCTGATAAACCTCGATCTCACCTTTTTATTTATTTATTTCTTTTTGATAAAAGCAGAAAACAAGATCTGAGATAGCCACATTCAAACTTTCAATGTTTTTTTAAGAAAGACACATTAATTCATCCATCAAAACATCCATTCTTCTTGCAATCCACAGATCAAACTAATTGTGCTAGATGGATAAGAACCATAGCTAGATAAAAATATGTCTAGATAGGTATCTATTCCAGAAAGATCCACTGATATTTTGCATCTAGATTTAATGTATGTTCTGTGTCAGAATGATGCAACTGTCAGATGCTGTTTAGCTTCACCATGGCTCTGTGTTGTAACCTGCCACTCCACACAGCTTTGCTTTCTTGTTTGAAAATAATTAATCAATCAAAGTCTGATATCTTAAAATCTATTTATATAGCTTATGTTTATTCATGTTATTCATACATTTATTTAAATCTCACTGTGCTTTCTACTCCCATTCCATCTGACGCGCTCTCTCGCTCTCCCTCTTGTAATAGTATCGTTACATCAGCATAAATAGACAGAGCAAAAATAGCCACTTCATTCCCAGTTCTGAAGATCACTTGCTATGTTATGTATTCCCACTACACTGTATTTATAAAATGTTTTTACAAACAAACATATCACTGAATCAAATTAGTTGGAATGAATCACCAACAAGACAGTGATAGAATTCATATTTAAGTAAATCGTTGTGATAAGAATCTAAATTTTAATCCATCTAGGCGAAATATAAGTCTTGCATCTTTTTTTCACAGAGCAAATTAGTGGTGATTAATATAAAAAAAATGTAGCTTGATCAGGCATACAGTGTAAGAGATAGTGTTATGGCTCAAAGGTTTGATCATCCAGATAAATGGGTGTAAATCGCTTTATTGTGTTGGGAGGAGTGCAGGGAGCTGATTCCTCCCCCCTGCAGTGAGGAGGAATAAGCACCCTGTAAAATCTGCAACAGTGCAGCCCTTATTTCCCTCCCGATTGATACTAATTGGCAGCAGAATGCCTTACTGACAAGTATCTTGCCCTCAGTGCCTCCCATGTGTGAGCATGATGAACTGCCAACCTCCAGAAATAATCCCAAGTTTTGCTGGGGAGGATCATTAAGTACTTTAAAAATCTGCTGGTACCCAGCATTTCTGTTCTGCTTTCTAGAACTATTAAATCACTGGAAAATACAAATCATTTATTAAGGGTATATATTTGAGATGTCACTCCCAAGATATGATAATGTTTAACAGCTTATCTTTTAATTTCATTTAATTGGATTACAATCCTATATTATTTTTAGTTGTTTATTTAGGATGCATGAATAGTAAAAAAAGAAAAAAAGGTCAGGAAAAAAAAAATATACTCTTAGATTGGAGAAGCATTCACCCGCCACTTACAGGTTAATAGTCTTGAATATTTATGTATCACTGGTAGTCTTTATTCTATTAGTTGAGATTTACAAATCCTAAATATAAATATCCAATGATACAGATGTTGAGTAATGCAACCAATCCATTTAACACCCTCCCAATGAACACTTCTCATTGCCTGTAAAATTAAATAAAAAATAGAAAATAAAAAGAATAAAAAATAAAAAAAAACTTCATTCTCAAGTATTATTTAAATTTCAGTATTCAACCGTATTCAACCATGTGTATTTACCCAGACAACAATAGTTTTTGTGTTTAAATATAAGCTTGAGAAACCAAACCATATATATACTAATTGATTAGCATAGTTTTTAAATTAGTGTTAATCACTTTGGATGATAAAAATGGCATTTGTATACATGCGAGAAGGGAATGTTGATTCCATAATCCTGCTTCTAATGCCTGTGGGTGCACCTGTGAAGGGTCATTAATCGAAGCACTGTGGTGATAAATTTGGGTTCTACTAAACTCCTAAATTCTATCTCTGATGATAAATCTCTCTTTTTTGCTAACTTCTCCCATTAGTTAGAGTTCAAGTCAGGGTATCTCTGTGGTCCTGTTGACTTTTGAAACAAATCAGGTTTGACAGGTCAGTATCCCCTTTGAATCACTGCCCCACATAGAGGTCAATCACTGATGGATGAATGATTTATCTTAGGGAGAATAAAGTGTTCCTCCACATCTATGCTATAATCATCTCTGAGAAAGCTCACAGTTGCTGCAGAGTTAAAATATGCACATTACTGCATGACTGGGGCAACAATTTCAGCACGCATATAGTGTTTGTAATGTTAAATATGATAGGAGCATGAAGGTGACCTTTCTTTACCACTTGACAGACTTTGAACATAATCATCAGCAATCAGTGGGCAGAAGTCTGTCTGACCACAAATTAAAACCCCAGTTGTCTGGAGCATGGGTTTTTCCCTTAAGGCTATACAGTACACACTTCTGCCAAGTGCTCATAGCTGTGCCAAACTGTACTCTGGCTGGAGAATGTCCAAAATCATGATGTGTCATCCAGCTAATGATTTAAGTCTCCCTTTAGAGAAATGTGTGCAAACTGGATTTGTTCAGCTCCAGTAGGCTGGCAAATCTCAGAGGGATACATGTTGATGAAAAGATTCTATTTAGCATGCTGCTTTTTTGTCAATTAAGATCTGCTTACATCTCATCTGGTTTCAGAATGGTCCACAGTGTGCAATGATCATTTTGCAGTCAGCTTTCAGTAGTAATTGAGGTCATGCCCTAATACCATCTGTTTTTCGCTGCATCAGGAGTAATCCTAAGGTCTGCTTTCTTCACACTATCTCAGAGATCAAGTGTTGCCATCAACCTCTGCAAAAAAAATGGCTCTAGTTTTGTCATGGTTTCGGAGGTGATGCTTGACCCAAACGGAAAGACACTCAAAAGGTTGTGTTTTAAGGCGTTTAATTTTTACAAAGGGGATGGATGAGGGCTGTGCAGGGTCCAGGTGGCCTCTGGGGGCACGTCACGGGAGTCTCAGGGGCTGGGGGACTTGGACCTTCTGGGGTTTGGGGATGAGGGGAATCCGAGAGAGGGCTGCGTGTGGCGGTGCCCATTCTGGACAAACAAACTAGCCTCAGAGGGCTGGCAGCAATCTCCTCTTAAGCCATGGAGGTGTGCATTGCACCCCAACTGAAATCATTCGCCCGCTCAATCAGGCTGAATGGTGAAAGACTGAGGTGAAAGGAGTTGCACAAAGACACATGACCCCAGATCCCAACATGTTTGCTTGGCCCGACTGATAAGTTTATCAAATAAGGTTGGAGAATGATAGAGGACATCTAAAAATATCCTGATCACACAGCTTATTTGTCGCTCATTTTCTCGAGATGTTTATGTGTATTATGCCCTAAGAACATATGAAAAATCCTTAAATAATTTCCCAAGCATGGGATCATTAAAGTACATCTCATCTCAAATAAAAAAAAACTAACAAACCAAAACAAAATCAAATAAAATGTAATCATGTTTAACATTAAAAAATAAAATAGTTTGCATAATGCTGTAGTTCTGAAACTCTTTCACATCAAAACCAGCCCTGGGAGCTGGCGTACACATAACTTCCAAGGTCATGGGATTGTGAGAAGATGCTGCAGTGGCCTCAATTCATCTCAAAGGAAAGTAGCTCATAAATGTTTTCCCAGCCAGTAGAAGGGGGTCTTTGTGATGAAATTAGTGCTGGAAAGAATATTGGTGTATACTGAATCATGTATAACTGTATTATTGTACAGCAGGTTTATTAATTACCTAAGAAGATGGGAAACTGAGAAGGAATTACCTATAATCTGCAAAAAGAATACCTAAAATATCTAAGAGAATTATAAGAAAGGTTATGTAAAATCATTACTTTGCGGAATTTAATTATTTCACTGCACAGTTTACTAGTTGAGCACTGAGTTAATCATCATTACTTTGGTAAAAGGGTTACTGAATAGCACAATGAAATTAGTTGATTTTTATTTGACTGATTGACAAGCAAATATTATCTGCTTATAGTTCCACCAATGTTTCCACATTTCACAATATTTTTTTATTCAATAAAACATGAGGAGGCTTGTTTGAACTTTCAAAAAAAGGTGACCTAGGGCTGAGAGTGAAGAAAACAACAGCCCATAAATGGTCTCATTTACCTTTTTTTTTTTCCTTTAACATAGCATCCCCTACTCTGCTTAATAGAATTTTAATAAGACAAAGAAAAAAAAGGATGTCTGCGCATGCATGTGTGTGTGTGAATTTTTAATATTTTTATTTTGTTTTATTATCTTATTCAACATTTAGATGTAATTATAAACAGAGACTTTGGGCTGATCTAATGTAAACGGATTTCGAAAGGATCCCTCTGGAATCTGAAACAGGGGTATTAATCTACCTGCCTGCACTGCATATCATCCATGTGATGGATGATAGCCGTCCAATGCCGAAGTCAGCTATTTCTGTGACGTTATCTGGTTCAAACTCAGACAAGCACGAATCTCAATGTCACAGTCCCACTAACATCAAAGGGCTTCTTTCAGTTTCATTAATTCAAAGAGATGGTCCTCCCTATCAATTATGGCCCTAATTAAAATGTTTTTGAATTATCTTTCTCAGACATGGGATATATTCATAACTTTACATCTTGAAGAAAAGATGTGCCTTCTGATATGCTGATCAGTGAATGAAAAGCAGAAGAAATCTGGTACATATCAATTGGAACATATTTGTTAAGGATTGAGAAAAAATAGAAATAAAGGATAAAGGAGGTTAGGGTTAGGGTTAGGTTATAACTCATTTTTTTTAAATAGATAAAATCATAAAAGCACAGGTTTAACTTTGTCTAAAATTGAGGTTACATTATGATACTGATTGAATAATTGGGCCATGAGGAGAGCCACTTCTTTGAATTTAAAGAAATAATTGCAACATTTTTGTTACTTTGACTTTTGTCACACAAATTCTTGACTTTCATTTTGGAAATCAGTGTTTTTTTTTTCTCTCCTCCTTAAGATGCTAGTGGAGAGCCATTGGTCATTATATACAATCTTCTTAGGCAGACTATGCTAACCCAGTTGTCACAGGATGAACCATTTTAGGCTTTGGAAGGGCTTAAATGTAAGTTTCTGTTCGCCCTGTAGAATAATTATGCAGTCTCATACTGAAATAAGCATGATTTTCACACAGAAATCTGGGAAAGTCATGATGAATCTATATGTACTGTATATATATAAAACTATATGATATATGATTATATTCAATATTATACTATGCATGTTTATTTTCCTGTTGATATGGCCATGCTACACGGCTCCGACAGAACATCTAGTCATCTAGTCATTCGTTTGATGACACTCAAAGAAAATATTGATTTTACATCTCAATGAAAAGCGCATAATGTCATAAGCATGAATATTTCCCTTTAGTTAAACTTCCAAATACTTCTAAATAATATTAAAAAGATGGAGGATATTTTTTACAGCAATGGAGAAAGCTATTCATTGATGTGTGCTCTAAACTGTTAGTAGAGAACAAGATGACGTTTTGTAGCCAAAAAAGCACTCCAGAAAGAAAGAAAACTTTTAAAAAATTGTCAAATAAAACAGCATTTTAGCAGTGCTTGTCTCTAAAAATCCCCTTCTCGGTAAGAAATAAATTTTAAGCAGCTATTCATTTCACTTGAAATACCCTTTGAAGAATCTCTTTCGAGCTTGTTTGTGGGCTGATACTTGTGATGTTTATTTCTGCACTGCATTGCCGCTGCCTCACAGCTGCTTCACAGGGAGTGATAAAGAAAACGATTGGTTACAATATCAACTGTATTTTGATAAAACCTTGGAGTGATGGTGTTGGGTGTGTTTATTGCTTTTTTTATTTTTTGATCAATTACATAATTGCAATTAACTTAATCTCTATAAGCCAAATCACATGACTGCTGCCTCGAGATGAGTAATATCAGTCCTGACTCCTTTTCTCATTAGTACGGGCAGCTAGTTGGGGGTCTCTGTTATTTATTTATTTTCCTTTTCTTGCATTGTTTACCATTCATGGCAATATCAGGTACGAGGAAGCACAATTAGTGTTGAAAAGTACGACACAGCAATTTCCATCCTTGCAAATGTCAGTTTACTTCTGCAGTAAGAGAGCTCACGTTGACTGAACTGCATCACTAACAATAAGATGGCAATGTGCAACAGCACGCTACTGCTGTGCTGCTTTTTTCGCTTTATTCCTGCCATCCACACTCAAATAGTAACATGCTAATCCATGTGAATCAGCGATCTGATACATAACACGGTTTGCCAAGCCAGACAGCCCATAACTGCTCAGTGTTTCATCGGATAGGTAGGCATCCCACTGACCATGACACTTCAGACACACTGGGCCTGATTTTATCAAAAAGCCTGCATCCCAGAGCAAGACAAAATGTTTGTTCAGTAGAGCACAGCTTCATGTTCTGAGCTACTGTGAAATATCTGAGCATGGACACAGAGGATGCCATCTTTTATTCTCAACTAAAAAGGAGATCCTTTTCACTTCTGTGTCTGAAATGTCATTCTGTACCCAAACTATGCGACTACACAGATAGAAGCCCTTTGTGCTTGGAGCGGAAGATACCTTGGTTATTATCTTTCTGTTATACGGCTCATCTTTGTTCAAACAACTGCCAACTGGTATACAGAAACAGCACAAGCAATTGCTATATTGTATTTTTATTCATTTAGTCTTCACATATTTGTATTTTGGGCTTCCTTTTTTTTCTTGTACTGTGCAGTCAAATTACTGTGCGTCGTCCTGTCAATACTACCGAAGCACTGACCATTTAAAGCCCGCCGGGCGCTGGGCTGCTGTGTCACACAGCATTGCT
Organism: Fistularia commersonii; assembly: GCF_037954325.1. Classification (NCBI taxonomy): domain Eukaryota; kingdom Metazoa; phylum Chordata; class Actinopteri; order Syngnathiformes; family Fistulariidae; genus Fistularia; species Fistularia commersonii. The sequence continues at coordinate 8,207,404 of NC_141302.1, forward strand.
CATATGGTTTAGGGTGAAATTCTGATCAAAATCCTCACAGTTCCACTAACTGGAGACAGAGCATATCCTCCTCCTCCACCACCTTCATGTCCTTACACCAGAAGTGTTCCTGAAGGCAAGCAATCAATAGAGCTCTCACACTGAAAGGCTGTAAACCTGAAATAGTAGCCATGACAAGCCCTTGCAGGCAATAGGTCAAATGTATTGATTCATCTGTTCATAAACACATCTTTTAGGATGATTCCCATGCAAAGTGAAAATACAGTGATTTATCAAAGGCAGGTAAAGGTTTTAATGTCTCTTTGGCTCTAATTTTATAGGGAAATGTAGCATTGAAATATTTGTTGGCTGAAAACACGGGCTATATAAATCATTTCGAGCCACTTCAAGTTTCTGGAATTATAAAGTGCCTTCTCAGCCAACCTACTCTGCCAGAATGTTGATCAAAATGTCAGACCGTATACTATTGTCTCACCTCTGCTGTCACACCGGGAGAATATTTTTAGCAAAAAGAATCATGAGAGTAGCTTTGCCATACAAACATATCCACACTATATTCCAAACTGACATTTACTGCTCACTTAGTTTTGTGATTTTGGGATGTACCGCAGACTCGTCTCCAGGTATATCATTTTGTAGGTCTGAAAACTTTAAACTGCTTTCATGGCAACATATTCTCATTTTCATGAAACAAATGCAATGATGGGATTTGCCTGAGAAGTTCACAATTTTATACCTCCAACATTCCTGCTCAAAAGATAGGGGGCACTTACATTCATATTAGATGGAACCAGTTGTAAAGTCAAAAATGGATGAGGCTACTGGCTCCTGTAAGGCATTTTGCAACTGAAATTTTTTTTTTTTTAATTTTTTTTTTAAAGTATTCCTTAAATACATCAAATAAATAAGCTCTTTTTTCCACAATGTCAGAGGGTATTACTGTCAAATGTATCTTATAAGCTATAGAAAAAAAATGGATAGCTGTTCACACCAAAAACTGTTAAAGACAAAAACTAATGATGGAGATTATGAGAATTTGCCTCGGTTTCAGTAGCTCAAAACAAATTAATGACGAGACCTAAACTTGTTCATGATATCAACAACAACCCGGAACGTAAAATGCGTGGTGGTGCACACAGATTTGTTTTCACATGCTACTCCATCTGAAGATGGAGACTTCAAATTTTAAAGACTGTTACAAAAAAACAAACAAAAAAAAAAAAACGAAACTTTTAATTCTCTTAGTTTTTAAATTACAAGAAAAAGCAAAGAAGAAAGGTTGCGGTCTTACCACTCGTTTTCCATTTAACTGTAGTGTTTTTTGTTTCATTAGTTCAAAATGTTTATGAGATTATTTTCGTGAAAACCTCGTTGGGTTTCGAAATTTACATACATTAAATTAAAAGTTGAGCTATAATTCGGGGTAACATTTTAAGTCTTAATCATGTCAATGGCACATAATTCTGCTTATCTTGATGAGACAGTATGCATTCTCAAACTGAAAAACAGACGGTGCAATCTTATCACCTCTCTCTCTTTTTCTCATGCTATCTCTCTGTCTCCCCTCACTAATAAGCAGAGCTGTCTTCTTCATGCATGAGGGACTCACGATCACCTTCCCTCTCTCACTCAGAGAGATAACAGGAGAGATGGATGCGTCAGTCAGTCAACGTTGTCTCATTTCAGTCATGTGCTTGGTGTACTTCAGGTTATTTAGAGGCCTGCTGGACAGAAAACCACAAATAGGTCTTTTTTGGTCTTAGATTTGTTGGTAGAAGGCTGAACGAGAACCATTTTGCTTGCTTGTTTTCCTGCTGTTCACACTGCTGCCCCCCCCCCGCCTTTTTCCCAGTGGCGAGCTATTTCTTAGATGTTGGTCGACGTGTCAGTTTAAAATTCCAGCGCTCAAAATAAAAGAGGCTTGGATGCAGAATGTATTGTTGTTCATAACATTGGGTGGCATGACTGTTTTCTCTTGGTCCTTTCTTGCCAAGATCTTACCAGCCCTTTCCGACAGAAACTGGAACAGTCAGTTCAGTACATCTCTCCATCTGCCTCACTGCAGTGTCATGTCAATGAATAACAAGCACCCGGCCACAATCTCCAATTATGCAAAACAATGGCAGAAGGCACATATAGGGTTGTTTGTGGCAGATCTAAATAGAGATGCACCGATGGTTTGAGTTATCTCACATTACAATCATGAATAAAAGACAGTCATCTAAGATGCTTCGTTCAAATGTGTCTTACCTGCCAATATCTATTGTACCCAGTTATGATGTTATGCAGATTGGCCAAGAAAATTAAGATCACATTTTTCAACATCAGTCATTTTTGCCCTTAAGGTCCCACAAACTAAATAGTGTTAAATGTTAGTATTTTTAGTGGCAGTGCTGTTGGAAGTTTGGGAAGGAGGGTTGGTTAAGTGATGGACTTTTTTAGCTATATAACCCTCACAAGTTCATTAATATTGAGTAAACAAAACCATGACTTTATGTAGTCATTATGAGAGTTTGGTTGTGGGATTTATGCCTTTCAAGAAACCCTGTTATGACAAGTGGACACATTTATTATATCTATAACTATAACTATCTATAACTATATCTTTATCCATCCATCTACAACTTTGTTAGAAGAAATAATAAAATTTAACATACAACAGTTCATCATCTTGTGCAACTCCTGACCCACATGATGTAAGGAACATCTGGTGTTTTCTCAAATGATCAAAAGGGGGTCAGAGCCTTCATTGCGTGGTACTAACTGGCTGTATAAATGAGCATTCTTACATACACCGTGAATTTTGGGATTAGAGGCACTTCAGTGCATTTCCACAGGAATTATGAATGAGCCATGGATGTCTCCAGACGCCAGGTCAGCCAGACCTGGAGAGCGCATTTATTATACAAATGGCTGCCAGACGAACACAAAGGAAAGCAAACATATTGAATGAGGAAATGTGGGGGAGTCGATTCAAATTGTTTGTGTGGTCCTCGTCAAGCAAATTCATCGCATGATTCAATATTGTCTATTGAGAGGAGGATGGCTGGGGCAGAGGATACAGTGTTGACTGTTTAAGGACAAAATTAGAGCAGAATGATATTTGCGTGACGACCTTTTAACTGGGAATCCACCATTCTGTTTCATTCTCTTCTCTACATTAATTATTTTCTTTGATAGAGCCTGTGAATCCACAATCCACATCAAATAAAATATGGAACCAAATGAGAAATTTATTTTCCAATAGTGCTTGATTCAGGATGATTAGGTATATGCAAAAAGGAGGCGAGAGCGAGAACGAGAAAGAGACAGACAGACGGAGACAGAGAGAGATTCTTTGATTTACTCTTTTGTGATGTTCATTTGTGGTACAGGGGAGTTTTGACTGAATGTGCACGACATGCAATTTGAAAGTATAGAGTCACGTTATTTGTACACAGACTGGAGAGATGGTTGGGGACAACATTGTTTCTTCCTTTCACACAACAAGAAACCCTGTCAGACTCTGCTCTCTCCATTCAGGTCAGAACTCTGCTGCAATAACGGCAAGAGTGATAACCTGATCCCACTAAATGCAGGCTTGCTTAAAGTGGCCTGTTGTTCTACAAAGAGGTTAGGGGGTGAAGACGGTGTGAACTAGGGGTTAAATGCAGCGATTCTTTCCTAAAGAGCTCTGCAATAAGAGGCATAGCTGATAGCTGCTTTTTTTCATCTTTCCATCTTCGCTTTCAGCATTCACACCTGGTTTGCAGTAATAGCTGCATCTACTTCCTTTGTAGTTCTTCAGTTGGCTAGTGGTGAAACTTACTATAGTCTTCTTCATGTAGTATTATCTTCAAATTGAAAAAGAAAGAGGAGGCAGATTAAAAAAAAGCTTCTCATGAAAGATGGGCATGATTGAAGTGATGGTGTTGATTTGCAATTCTATCAACTTATACTATTATAGCAGGAAACATATAGCTTAACAAACTGTTATGTAAACATGTAAATGTTGCTCTGTATTTGCATAAATAACACCGCAAACAAATAGCACGGGTCTGCATCACTTAAACAAAATGTATTTCCTAGGTTAATTGTCCACCAGTTTATTCAGCGAGGTATCAAATTCTAACTTGAAAAGTCCTGTGTGGCTGGAAAAAACTACTTAATTGAAACCATTTTGATTTTATTAATGGGGAAATGTCAATGCTTCCCCAGATGATAAAATGTATTTACCAGCAAGGCCTCATTACTTATTCAAGGCATGTTGAGCAGCTCTCTGACTGGTCTCTTACAAAAAACAGGTGCAGCTCATGGAGGGCAGATATAATTGGCAGGTGGCAGCTTTCAAGTAACCATCAACTTATGAGAAGGAGATGGGATGTAGAGGATCTTTGCAGGACAGCGAATGAAAGGTACTTTTTTTCTCCTGCAAGAATCCGTAGCTGGTGTCTAATAAAAATAAATAAATAAATAAAAATGCATATACAAGCAGAAAAAAAAAAACATTTTTCTTATCATCTATATATACTTCATAGGCGTCAAGGGCTCATATTAAAACAATGCAGTGCCAAACACCTCCAAATCTCAGAACATTTGGATTAGAAGCTGGAAAGATAGATGTGATGAGGTAGCGAGCTGCTACACACCCTCAGAGTTGCAAGCAGCTGTTTAGGGTAGGGACTTGGCAGGTACAGATCACTAGGGAGCTCGCTAGCAACTCTCTCCTCCCCTCCTCCTCCCTCAGCTCACGATGGCCTCATTTATCTGTCACCACCCCTCCTTCTCTCCAACCCCCTTCCACTCCAGACATCTTTGTCTAACACGCCTTCACCGTCGCTATTGAGCTGAAACAACTCCCGTCACTTTTGTTTTTATTCCATCAATTACTTAGCTGCCAAATGCTGTGATCGTCCATACTGAGTTCTGCCTGGTGCCCCAACAACTGCACATATGGACTATCACAGGAGAACTGGCATTTAATGGCTTACCAATAGGCTAGATAGAAAGGCTGTATTTGTCATTAATATCCTCTCCTCTGTCCTGTAAAAACGCTGGCAGGATAACACCCCCCGCCCCCAACATATTGTTTTTCTACTCTGAAATATGCCTCCAATTAGAACGTCATATCACCAAGCTTCAGTCATCAACGAGTGATGAGTTGGAATCCGGCCTTTACTCTCCATCCCAAGAATGCTTTCCATTCAAACGTGTGATTAGTCAAATGGCTCTTTCTTCAGTCACTGGCAGTTCACTTTGTTGACCATGTATCCTTTTGATAATGACCCTCACAGTGAGTGTATTCAGAGACTGATTAATTACCATAGTTAGTAGTGACATCAATATTTAATTACAGCAGATGCCAATGTCTCACAATGTTTTAGATGCGGCAGTCAACACTGCGTGTAAAAATAGAAAACAAAACATTTCTTAGCACATGATCACCTGACTTAGAATAAATCAAAGGAGGGTGCCTGTATATCTGTGTTCCTGTAATATTTTTGAATCGGAGTGATGCATTGTATCAAGCAATCTGTCCTGACCAAAAAAGATCAACGGGACCCGAAAGAATCGACATGTTACCAGAGAATCTCAGTCTGAGATAAAATTCCTTCGACCATAACTAGATAGAAGATTGAAGAAGTAGAAGGGCTCACCATTTGGAAGGCCCACGCCAATATCGGAGCTCAGTATGACAATCGAGCCAAGCAGGTGTTTGGCGGTGTGTTGGGGGAATACAGCAGCTCAACAGCACATTGGAGGATCAGAGGAGGCTTCAGATGCACCTGGTCACTTGCCAAGGCCTCCCTCCCTACACAATCTGGCCTGTTCTGTTCCCACTCAGTGGCAGACGCACCTCTGCTGGCAGCTCTGATGGATGCTAAGCTCTGTTCTAGTGACAAATGCAGAGATCATTTGCTTCAACCCACGCAATAGTTTAATCATGATTCACTGATAGTGCTGCTCACACCCAAGATTCTAGATTCATGATGTTCTGTTACTTTTACACTCATCACGCATATTGAAATATTTTACCTAGTTTGAACCATTTTATTATTTACGTAACATAAGGTTTTAGGTAAATTATCTTTCAGAGTACAAATCCTCTTCAAACATGCAAACCAATGTGACCTGAATCTCTGTACGATGTATTGACAATTCCTTACGATTTATTGACAATTCTTGCTTTTTTATTTTTTCTGTAGGTGATTTTCCATAAATATTCCAAAATACATTATTCACCTGAATGCTTATGCCCTGTTTCTTACCGTCAAGCATATTTATGCAGATTTGTGACTGACTGATATACCTCTAAATGCAGTAACATGTATTAATTATGTTTGAAGAGCTCTTTCTTCGCAAACATAAAGGTGTGTTCAGCATTGAGCAGGCTAGAAAGGCATTCACATTGCATGTGTTGAGATATCTTTGAGAAGTCTGACTATAGTCCTTTGTCCTGTGGTATAAATATATCTCAGATCCTTTGTGTAGGAGAGGTATCAACAATATCAAAGATAACCTGAGTGATGAGATGAAAAAGCATCCCTGAGGTTCTGTGAGCTGAATAAAACACTAGTGAAGGGAAAAAAATAAATGTAAACTATAAAGATATGTATTGAAGTGACTGACGTAAAAACATTGCATTATTATGGTTATAGACTATCTAGTCCTCTAATATTTTGTAAAACACCTCAATTTTCCCCCCAAATAGAGCTATATTAAATTAAACTGGATCTAGAGCCTGATCTCTTGGAAATTTTGAGCCTCTGGATTTAAATGCCTGACATATGCCTGCATTTGCACCATAATACAGAGACATTGAACTCTAAACATCACAACTATGGTCTTCATGAAGAATATTATATAATATTGAGTTTAGAACCAATTCATAATGACATGTCCATGAAAATCAAACTCAATTTTTAAAGTCTATTTTCCATTTTCAATTGCATCTTTAGATTTTAGACTTCAGACTCATGTTTAACAAAAAATATATTAAACAAGTACTTTCTGATATTTCCTCTAAACCAATGGTTTATTAATCTAGTGCCTCAGTATTTTTTCTTTGTTCCTTGTCTTACTCTCATTGTTATTATTATTATTATTATTATTATTATTATTATTATTATTATTATTATTATTATTATTATCATTTAATTGAGATAATTTCTTTTGTCCGGTTTTTGATGTTCAAAGCTACAGTTGCAACCACACAGAAACTGGGTCTGAGTTGGTAGGAAAATTATATTTGTGAACACAATGTTGGAAGTGCTGCATCATTCCCTTGTCTTCCAACACCACTCTGTTCACCACAAGGATTGTAATATCTAGACAAGACAAGAGATATGCAATTATGTGCAAAAAATGGAAACCAAAAAAAATCCCCTAGGTAAAGAAAGGTATAGTAATAGGTATATCTCTTTAACTCATATTTCCCTATTTGATCATGGGGCAGCCCAGCTCAAACTCATGCAATCCTCCATGATATACTTGATTTCAATCCGTGAAGTGATACATAAATGACATATTCTTGTGGTTTTATTGCAAACATGACCTCATGTTACAAAAAAACGGACAGTTTGAGGTTGGTTGTCACATGAAAGGGTACTTTCGAAAAATACCTCCGAATCACAATCTGATTCATCATTTTGGCTCATCCAATGAAGTCATCATGTAGCAACTATAGCACAATTCAAGCAAATTGTGTCCCTCCAACAAGAACATTTTTATATACATGTATAATCAGTAGATAACACTGCAAGAGATTTATTTATTTTCTTGTTAAAAAAGGTATTTATGTTCTTCCTCTCTATCTTTGGACAGTGTGTCAGTGTCCACCAGAGTCACTGCAGAGATAAAAGTAAAGTTGTGGGACCTGAAGGATCATTGGACCCGATGTTTTTCTTTTTTATTTTTTTCTTTATTTTTTTTTTTTAGAAAAAAAAGTCACAATAATGAAAACCGTGGGAAACATGTCTAAAACCCTGCAGTGATAGAGCTAAACTGACAACTGACAGTTGCTATAGGTTGCATTGTTGTTTCCAGGTTACTCAAAAATATTGAATCCAAGAAAACAGTGGAGGTTTGCCAGAGGGATTTTAATCAGGCACTGTCCTTAAAGACATATTCATGTGCCCAAATTTACATTAACATTAACATATCTCAAGTGGAATAAAAAAAGTCCCAAAAAAGGCATCTTGATTTAATTCCATTCTAGACATGCTTGGCTTTCAAAATGAAAAGTACGACTTTTGTTGTAGTTACTCATTTCAGAGATGTTGACTGTTTGTGTAGTGTGATATATGACACTATGACGAATCTTGGTTTTTCTTGTTTGAAGGCTCACTGCTCTGCGGCTTGGACAGCAGGAGAGTAATATTCAGCTTCAGTCTTTCAAAGTAATCTAATTGTCCTGAGGTTGAGCTCACAAAAGGGATAATATTACTTATGCCGAATTTTTTAGCCCTTGGGAAGATACACATTTATGAAAACACTATGTTACAATCTAGCTGTTCATGCTTAAAACACAGTCAGCATACCCTTTCCTTGCCAGGGTATTGATTCACCTCCATTCACTTGCTCTCAGGACACAGGAAAGAAAAAAACATAGATTTGATTATCATTCTTGCAATGATCTGAGCCACAGAGCAATTACTCGTCAGGAACTGTAATTACTCAGTCTAAGCATGCATTTAATTACAGGAGTATTAACAAAAAATAATCACACTTAAACACCAGTCACATAGAATTAGATTTGGCGAGGGGACTCTGAGAAGATTGCTGCTTGTAAATCTAGCCATAAAATTGGATGCTATTATGTCTCATACTCAAATAGCTTGTTCAACAAAACTGGAATCGCATGCATAATTTTACGAAGTTCATTACTGTAGTTCATTAAGATCTGAGAGGTGCTTTTAAGAATGGAGGCTAACATTTATACTGCAATGTAGAGCAATTTTCACTTGTTAATGTAAAAATGATGTAAATGACATATAATCCCCATGCAGTTGTTGTATATCAAATTACAAGCTCCTTGCTTATGAATGGCACCTAATTGCAATATACTGTCGTTTTCCCCAACAAAACCCAATTACACAAATGAAGGTGATTTATTAAAAAAATGGTCCCCATTACCTACCATTTACCAGTGCTTCATTGTCATTGCTGTATCTCCCTGTTTCAGTTTCTCTCACATTCTCTTTGTGATGATAACATGTGACAACAGACAGTACAGGAGGCCACACAGCAGGTGGCCTCTGGAAACCTTGCTGCCTCTCAAGCGACTGGCCTCTGGCAACCACTGACCTCATAACATGCACACACACTCATACATTCTAGCCACCTAGTGTGTCAGGCGTAACAGTGTAGCCACCCAGGGAGCTTGTTCGACATGCTGAGTTGACAACAAGAGAAGCTCAAGTGGCAGAGAGGACAGTAGCCTCGGGGATTTGACTCGTGATGAACCTACGTCAGTAAATACACTGCAAGCCAAGCAAATAAAACAGTGAGTTCTGACTTGCATGCACGTCCGTTATTTGTCATTCAAATCATGAGAGTTAAAATATACGGTTGCTAAATGAAATTAAAATGTTTATTTCCAACGAATGTCGAACAATGCAAATGCTATTTGCACTTGTTGATCTCAAAAAAACAACCTACATTGCACACTTTGGTTTGGAGGATTTTTTTAAGCCATCATATTATACAGCATGCCTGCTCTTAAACATCAAATGACATTCACATTAAAATATTTCACATTCAGTCCCCCTCTCTGCCATTTGGAAAGAAAACAAGACTGTGAGTGTACAGACTATAAATAAGCTCACAGAAAGAAAAAAAAGAAAAAAGAAAAAGGCACAGCTTTCTTTCCAGCAACATGAATCAACAAGGATAAGTCCACCAGCAGTCATTTGTCTTCTGTCAAAATTGCTTTTGAAGCCCTTTCCTGCTCTTATCACACTTGGCAGTTTTTGTGATGTTTATATGCTGTTATATAGTGAGCACCCTCTTCACTGACAGTCAGGTGGCTATTAAGTAGTGAACATACATTTCACAAGAGATTGCCTTTCTGCCAGCTTACAGCCTTAATGTTGTAGGGATGCATCTAAGGACGTAATGTTCCCTCAACTCACATTTAAAAGGGGATACGGTATCTAATTAATTACAGAAATGAAAAAAAGGCCCAAAAAATCCATACACAGGCTACTCATGAATCTTGCTTGAGGGATGATTTTGTTTGGTGATCGTCCTTCAAGCTGGACCGTAAATGCAAGCAGCAAAATGACCTATCTTGACATTAGGTGACAGATGCAATATAAAAGTCCAAGAAAGATTGGACTGTGGGACTTAGGGTGGATTCACTGCTTTTCTCGCTCCAGGATTAAGTCAAACAGTGGTGTGGCCAATGTTGCAGTGCAAGTGCATTTTTAATGTAAGCCAAGCATTTTCTGAAACTTTAATTAATTAATGCATTCTTTATTTATATTCCCCTCCCTAACTAGGTTCTCTACACTGCAATTTGCAGAAATCCTCAAACAATGTTTATTATCACTTGGATACAAATGGAATGAATATGAAAAATGTAAAAAAAAAAGACGTATACCGTATAAGATATACATTTTTCGGACTCACAACTTTTTCTTTCTTACAATACTGCCACAGGATATGTTAAATGTGGCCGGCATGCCTCATATTCCATTTCTTTTTTTTTTTGTGGGCCAATTTTCTGGTACAAATATAGTCATAAAACTTTTGTCATCTTATGTTGCTATAAATGTATGATGGAACAGGTGTTCCATCATTCAGCAGTTTGAATTACCTTGATTTTTTTATGTAAGGAGCTCTTCACCCCAGGTTTCATTGAAATCCTTAGTATAGCTGTTTTTTAGTACTTTTGAAGAAGTTTCCCATTACCAAAACAAGCTTTTTTATATCTAAAACTTATCTAGACTAACAGCTCTGTCCAAATGGCTTTTTGTCACATATTGGGTGAAATGACTCAATGAATCATTCAGTTTTTGAAGTGGTGCATAGATCCCCACATCATTGTGCATTCACGCACTGGGTGTTTCAGTGATTGAGAGACCATAAACCATGCCATGTCTTGTGATAACTAAAGATTTGCTGATTATCTGCAATCAATTACTCATTAAATTGCAACTGCCCTCAATTTGCTTTGAGGGTAAGAACTTCACTTTCAAGTAATTTCCTGTTCTTCAAAAGCATCTAGTAGAAACTACAGCACTGCAATTAAGGGCAAATACAAGAGGCAGCTGATTCATCAATACATTCACCTTTACCATGTTAAATGTTGCTGTGCACATACTTTGCATCATCTACAAATAGTTTGGGATTAACCAAACACATAAGTGATTCTGTTTAAGATAGGAAACGGGATTATAAAGGAGAGTAAGAACATCAAAATCACTTTTCATTTGGTGAATTGATCTGTCATATGCAGTTAGACAAAAGCAATATGATCCAGTGAGTGGTTTGCCACTCTGCCTTCATTTGGACAGGTCAAGGAAAGGTAAAGTCTTATTTATAATGATAACTCAAACCCCCACTGTGTGGCCAAGGCCAGCACGCTCGTCTAAACTGCAATGAATTATTATTTTTTGATGCCTTGCCTCATTTAATTTTACCCATAAAAAATGTCATAAATGCAAACAGAGGAGTAGCATATCAAAGTGTTCAATATATCATTGTCTGGTGTTCTTTGGAACAAGAATAAATGTTCTTAGATGTATTTAATTTTTGTTCTAAACTGGTTAGTCGATTTACTTCAGCTGGCATCTATATTATTCTTTTATTCTTGTCATGATTTTTGAAATGCTCTCACACTTTCATAATTTAAATGTTTTCCATCCATCCATCTTCTACTGCTTATCTGGGATTGGATTGCGGGGGCAGCAGCTGAAGCAAAGAAGCCCAGATTTCTCTCTCCCTGGCCACTTGGTCAAGCTATTCTAGGGGATCCCGAGGCGTTCCTAGGCCAGCCTAGAGAGATAGTCCCTCCAGCGTGTCCTGGGTCGTGGGACATGACTGAAACACCTCACCAGGGAGGCGTTCAGGAGGCATCCTAACCAGATGGTCAAGCCACCTCATCTGACTCCTCTCCACGTGGAGGAGTAGCAGCTCTAATCTGAGCCCCTTTCGGGTGGCAAGGCTCCTCACCTTACATCTAAGGGAGAGCCCAGACACCTTGCAGAAAAAACTAATTTCAGCCACTTGGATCTACAATCTTATTCTTTCGATCATGACCCACAGCTCATGACCACAGGTGAGGGTAGGAATGTACTGTAGATCAACTGGTAAATTGAGAGCTTTGCCTTTTGGCTTAACTCCTCCTTCACAACGTCAGACCGCTGCCTAGTTTGCCTCACTGCTGGTGCTGCACTGATCCTGTCGACTGAGCCTGTCGATCTCCTCTTCCATCCTTCCCTAACTCGTGAACAAGACCCGGAGCAGTGACGTGCAGTCAGTAGAGGCAGGTGAGGCCGGGCCTCACCTGTCATCAGGGAAAGAAAAAAATGCAAAATGAAAAAAATAAATGAAATGGTTATATTTAATCAGTGGTTTGCATTATAAAGGTGTTTTCCACCTCAATGTCCCTGGACTCTGCTTCTTCATTGGAAGGTGTGTCTTCAGGATTGGGGAGACCTTGGAAGTATATCTTCCACAGATCCACAACGCCTTGAGTCAGGATCAAGAGCCCACCATCTCCACTGTATACCGTGTTGATGGCACACTGCTTTCCCCTTCTGACCTGCTTGGTAGGGCTCCATCTTCAGCTTGATTGCATGGTTCTACCAACAAGTTAAAAGGTGACCGCCTCGACAGTCACCAACCATTTTAAGGTCACAGCTCAGGTCTGCCTCTTTGACAAATGAAGCATGGAACACAGCCCTCTCAGCCTCTTGCGCTAGCTCAGGCTCCTTCCCACCAGAGAGGTAACGTCCCATGTTCCAAGATCAGCTTCTGCAGCTGCAGATCTGACCGCAAAGCTCCCGCGCCCCAGTCACCTCCCAGTTCACATCACACCTGACCCCCATGACCCCGCATATGGGACATGAGCCCAAGGGAAGGCAGACGTACATTGCACTATCAGGCTGAGTCTGGCCCGCTTTTGGCCACGGGAAAACCAGGTCCATTTTACTTTTTCAGTTTTTGGGGTCTTCTTGAGCCGCACTTTGTCTGGTCCCTCACCCAGGGTGTGTTTGCCTTGGTTGACCCTACCAGGGCCATAGAGGCCCCAATAACATAGCTCCTAAGGGTCACTGGAACAAGCAACCCCCTACACCACAATAAGGTACTGGCTCGATGAGGGGATTTTTAAAAAACAAAAAAATTAAATTAATTGCATCAAGACAAGTCTAAACTGGCCCTTATTAGTACTTGGGATTCTTAATGATGTTTGTTTTTCCTTTTTTCTCCAATTTTATATCGAAAGTCATACATATAGAGACCTCATTAATTATTTTTCCTCCCCCACATTAGGATATTAACCATTACAGGTTTCCTCAACAAATAGAATAATAGTATACCAAAATAGCAAGGTAACCCAATAACAAATACTGCTATAGTAAACCATTAAAAATATGAAAAATTGATTTTGAGTGACAATGCTTTAGAAGCCTACTTTTTTAAATGTTTTCAGGAAGATTAAACTGATTTGTTATTTGATCTTTTTTTACCCAAATAATATAATTTGTCTGTGGCTGGCCTGATAGTCTTTACCTCCTTAATAAACCACTGACAGTTCAACAGCGCCTCTTGCAAAAAAGTGGTAGAGGGCTAGAATGATGATCATAACCGAGGTGTGCTCATGCCATGTTCCTGCCAAATAAAAGTGACAGAAGGAGACAGTAATCCCTGCCTGTCTGGCTGCCATTTTTGACTGTAATCTCAACACCCAGGAAATGTCCTTATGAGGTGAGGAAATGTTGCTGCATGTTAAGTCCTATGTTGTACTGCAGTGAACAGAGAGATGAATGAGTGATCACATTCTCTGATGGTGTTTTAAAATCTGATCACCTGAGAGAATAATGTCAGACAGCTCTCAGTAGAAGACAGGTGGCAGGAATTTCTGTCTTTTTATTTTTTACATATTGGCTCAAGTTTGTAATTTAATTGTCAAAAGCAACTGACTATATTTCATAATAGCTTTCATTAGTATAACCCATTCATGAGACCTAGAAATTGGGATGATTTCAAGGATATCTGTATGTGTTACAGTGATCAGAAAAAAAATATAATACTGAAGAGAGATATTATATTTACATAAAATCCTCAAGTAATCCTTCCCATGATATCATAATGTAATCTTATGATTGTCAGCTTTTTATCAAATTAATTTGCCTGAACTATTTTAATCAAATATATTATGTGTTGCCATGCATCACTAGAGTATTGAACTACAGATCTGTGTTCTCCTTGTATGCTGAGTGAGCAGTGAAATGTTTCAAATCTTAAAGCTGTACGAGACAGCAAAGCCTTGAACAATGACTTAATGCACTCCACTGAGCCTCCCTCACATTCCTCTAATGGATCATTTTTCACCTGGCACCTCAGCTCTCTTAAGATCAACTGAGAGGGATCAGCTTTATTGATTCTCTTCCTCTACACCAATCTGGATCAATAAGGATTCCTACATTATAAACCACAGACCTCATTTCCAGCATTGCTGCATCTTATCATGAGCTCACTCTCAACATTTGAAATGCATGAGGAATCATGTTTGTGCTAATTATTTTAATCCCTAATAGCCAAATATTAATGGTATGTAGTTGTGTGTGACAGTAGATTCAAGGTGTTAGAGTTAATTTTATTTTTTTTAAAGTTTTTTTCTTTTTAAGAGTTGGTTGATTTCATGTGAAATTCAATTTAATCAATGTGACGCATATTATCTGTTTCTCCATTCTATTAGATGATTCACTGACATGAGAACTGTTAGTACCGATGAAGGGGAAAACAACAACAGAAAAATATATATAAGTATGATAATTATGCAATACGTCAGAGGCTTCTTTATGTGCTTACTCACATGATCAAAAAATTAACTTAAAATGCAAAAAAAAGATGGTCAAAGAAAACTATTAATAACTATTTCCTTTAAAAAAAATACTAACAAACCAAAAAAGCTATGGGACAATTGAAGCCACACTGGGGTAAAGCACCTTCAAAGGAAATATGAATATGCCCAAGGGTCAGACTGATAATGATCCTTTGACCTTCATCCAACCACTTAGTTGGTTGAGAAGGGAAACTAATTATAAGTGTGATCAGATGTCATAACTGGGCGTTGTAAAGGGTGCACATATTTTTACTGTTCATTGACAACATCATCAGATGGGAAAAGTGTTTTGGTGTCAGATCTCACTTTGTAATGTGATACAGGATGGAAAGAGGAATATATTTTCAGTTTTCCTCTGTGCATTCAGACCTTAAATATGTGGGGCTGCTCAGGGTTAACAGCATAGGGAGGCCATTATGCCTGTGAGGATTATTGGCAATACGCTCCCAGAAAAAAGCTGTGGAAGGCAAACAATTGTCTTAATGCGAATAACAATACCATGTTATCCCTGCAAGAGAGGTTGGATGGGGATAATGCAAACTAAATAGTTTTATTTCTCCTTCCTATGTTTCATTTATGAGATTCTCATATGAAGCCTGTTACTCTTGGTTTATATTCATGGCTTATACACAAAATGCAAAAGTGGGGAAGGATGGATTTAGCAGACTTCACAAGGAAACGAATAGGGGTTGCAGGGCCTGACCAGTATGCTCATTACACAGTGGTACAAGGACTCTCCCCTGAGTGAGTTTTGGATTTTGTGAATGAAATCCCTTCTTATCTATTCTACGCTGGCAGTTGATCGGTAAATGCAGCCTCAGGCAAAGCTCTCCCATCAGCACACAAAGATTCAAACATGATTGCAAATGAGCCTGTTTCTCCAGTCTAAACAAGCCAAGAACATTAGACTGGCCTGACTTGGTCATTACTTGGTGATGGCATGTAGTGTTGCCTCAGGTAAGTAAGCAAGCAAGGCAGCTGTGATATTGAGACAAAAAGCCTGAGGTTCTAGCCACATCGGGACATGCTGGGACTGTTCATTCTATGTTTTAAGTCATATGGTGGCTGTGCCACAAAACAAGGGAACTGTCTGGGAAGTTGAGCATCAGAATCTGCAGGGGAGATGCTTTAAAAAAATCCTTCACCTTTAGTTGTTTTATTTTGTTTGGGGTTTTTTGGGGGGATAAATTGCTCATGCTATATTACTTCTGCAAACAGTTTATGTTATGACTCTACTAAAGTTTTTGAGGGGGGGTTATAAAATGTATTCTGAAATGTTGACATTCATTGTTATCATTGATGTAGATCTTCTGTGCTTCAGCTAAAGGTACATTTCTATGAAGAGATAAGGATTTTTGTTGCATGCGCAGTTATACATAGCACAATGTACGTTTAGGTCTGTTTATGAATGCATTTGTCAGTTTATATCCTTATCATTGAATCATGATCATTTGAATGTGTAGCTCAGTGGCAGAGCACATGCTTCACATGTATGAGGTCCTGGCTTCAATCATTGGCATCTCCATTGTAAGTCGCTTTGGATAAAAGCATCTGCCAAATGACTGTATTTTCATTAATTTTGGGTTACATCTGTTTAAATGAGCTGAAAACCGATCATTTCAATCAAGTATCAAACCGTATAGTTTAAGATGGAATAGTTAGTCCAAGATTATCAGGAGAATGACATTCAATCTACATCAGCAAAGACCAAAACAGAAAATGAAACAAACAAAAATGTTTGAAATGGGATGATGTCCTGTTTGATTTTATGTAATGAAGAGCAAGTGAGGCTCTTAATCAGAGTATTTCTCATACGTTTGATGTACATGGGTTTCAACACAATTAGCCTTCCTGACACTTTATTTAACCCTTGTCAGATTTAGCCTTTGCAAAATTTAAAACCATTACTTTTGGCTCTGCGAGAATAGCGATGAAGGGGAGCAAATGTTTTTCCCTTTTCATAATTTATATTTGTGTGTGTTCACCTGGTGCATCAAGATCTAATCATGTTTACACAATAAGAAATCTCTGCTTCTTTTCCATTTGATCAGGTTTTCACCTTGAGCCACATGCTCTTTCTGGACACCCTTGTCGAGTCACTGTTTTCCTGCTGAGCAAGAAAAAAGGGTCAATTGAAGAAAATGAAGAAAATTGCAATTTAAATATTCATAAGGCTCTTTGTCTTTTCCCCTCCCATTGGTGTCAGAAAGAGATCATGCTATTCCGCTGTGGATTTTGGCAATTACCTCTCATTGTAACCTCTGTGTCCAAAGTCACCCAGGTGCTCTTGAGAGGCACAAGCAACCCTAACATAATTGTAAGGTTAGAAGAGGATAAAAACAGCTTGTATATTGCTGTAGCTGACATCATTTCACTGTTCTCGAATAGGATCACACCCCTGCATTGTCTACTGTGAATTAATCCTAATGCCATGGCTCTGCAGACTGAAAAAGATTACATTTTATAATTGAATGTCTACTTCTGGCAAAATGAGCAATTGTGAATGCCAAGTGGATAGTAAATGTTGAGGGGAATGAGTTCCTTTTTTTTTTCAGAACACTGGTTGTGTTGTAATAATGTATTTAGTACAGTAGCCCCACCTGTTTTTTTTCTTGCATGGCTTACCAGACTTCATGTTATAACATTCCAGATCAGACTAGGTCTTGGCAAATGGCTGCATTATAATGCCATAACACTGCCAGCTCGGTCATACTATCATTTCGGTATGTACCGTAGGGAGCCTGCTCCACAGTGTATCTATTCTCTGAGTGCCAGTTATGCCATCCAATTGAATTATGCCCTTGAGTTATGTTAGCAGTTGTTTATGGATCCAGGCATTTGCAGTCATTAAGAAACATTCACAGGAATGATTAAATGCCCAATACACTTTAATTAATATGTTAAAAAGAAAAATCAGTCCAATGTGTATGTTTATTACTGCCGTACATTGAAAGCAATTGACAGTTCTCCTGCTTTTTACATTGCTGCAAATGCAAAGTTATCAAAGATATTGAGTGAAAGAACGCCAGCGTGCACAAAATGCATGGAGTCCCCACCGTGTCTCGTTTCGAGAGCTAGCCTGGGCTGAGTTTGAAGTTGCTCCACAAAGAGGAGTATTCAGTTTCATGAATCAGTGAAAAGAGCCACCAGCTCATCCTGGCTGACTGGTGCCCAAGTTAATTTATTCTCCAGCTAACTCACTTCTGCATGGTAGCCTGGTGAGGATTCAGGGTTTCTTTCTTTAAACTGGCCCAGAACTGGTAATGTTTTGTCATTGTGGACATCAGTAATAAAAGCTACAGATTGTACTTATTACGTCCTTTATCAGAGCTTTTAAGACGACACTCACGATACTCACTGAAAATCTTGTTGATACCAGATGGGAAACTGTATTACTTCAACACATCAAATGTTGCTACTGTCAATTGATACTGGAAATCCGGTCTAATTTAATAGAAAGGCCAGTCATTCCTCTCTCATGACCTCAAAATGATACTGTCCATTTGATGTTTTTTTCTCCCTTTCTCCTTTACAAATGCATTTTCTCTCCCACTACGGCACAGCTGATTGAAATCACAGAGCCCTCTCAGTAGGAGCGAGGAGCAGGTTGGCAGAGTGCTGCCTCTTAGTGAAACTTCCTAGGTTTCTGCAGGCACTACTGGCTCACCCTTTTCATCCCTCTCTCACCCTGACACACTCTTACATCCAAAGCTCATCCAATGGACATAACCATTGTCATCGAGTCAGAGTGAGCAGTACCACTATGTAGGTCAGAATGAACAAAGGATCTACTTCAGTGTACACCTGGAAACTACAACATTTCTACCAGTCATCCTAATCATGTGGCAACATTTGTACACATAACGCATGTAACAATAAATCTTCACAAATCAGTTAGGTTAAATACAGTGATGCTTTGATGTAATGGGTTGTCGCCCAGAGGCTCCTGCAATTGCCTGAAGTTTAACCAACCTTGTCTGCACTCCTTTTCTCTGTGTTACCTCGGTCTCATTGCACTTTACTCAAGCAGGCATATGGCTCACATGAAGAACAGACCCTTTTTTGCCCCCTCCAGATATTTTGCTCTATCCCTAATCTGCACACTGTTACCACTGCAACAGCCTTCCACTAAAGGAGCAAACAACAGGGGATTGTTCATGTCAGATTCACTCCCATCGACTGGAAATCTGTTGTGTAGATCATGCAATCAGCACATGATGCAAAGAGATAAATCAAAACAACACGCTGCCTCTTGTTCTTTTAGAAAAAAAAAAAAAAAACTTCCCCCATCATTCGTTAATCTTCATAACATATAATTCTCACATTTTCTTGGAATTGTTTTGTTTTCATTTTTATTTTTCTCTTACTTTCTATCTTCTGTCTTGTTATGTTGTTTGTGTTACTATTTATTATTTATTATATTTGTTATATTAATACCAAAATATAAGCTCACCAAAAAACATTCACTTAGTGCATCAGGAAAATAACCTTGTCTTTACATATGAGGACCAGTAGGACATTACATGGACTTCGTGTGGAGGAGCTATCAGATTGAGGTCTGTTTCATGACCTGTCTAAGTGATTTGGGCATTTGTTTTCTCACTTACAGGTCCTCTGGCTAATGTCTAGATCAGTTCAGGTCTTCAGTGCATACATGAAAGGGACAGTCATCATACCTTCTCTAAAGTGATCTAATCTTAACTGACATTTTTCTTTCTTTTCATTTATACAACATATAATAGTACATTAGACCAGTACAGTCCCCAAAAATAAATGAATAAATACAGAAATCAACTGTGTGTCAGAAAACATTTCAAAGATAAGAGCACAGCTTACCATCCCTTTATGTCATTCGATACATCATTCATTCATTCATTTACTGCACACATTCTCTGTACCCCTTATTCTGCAGTCAGGATCATGGGGGGTGGGAAGTGGAGCCTGTCCCAGTTGTCATTGGACAAGGTGGGTTTCACCCTTAACCATTTGCAAGCCGATCTTAGGGCCACATAGGGAGACATACAACCATTCAATCTCTCGTTTGCGCATCTTCAGTTAACCTGCAGCATTTTTTGCAGAAAACTACTTAGACTACACTGAACCACTATGCCACTGTGCTGCCTGTGATGCACCATTAAATTTGATGAATCTTCATTAAAACTGTTGTGTATTTTGTCAGACAGTGAAAATTAAATAACGGTTGCAAGATAAGATAAGAGCTCAATTTTTTTAGTCTCTTATTTAACTTGAGAGAACAGCTACTTTATACATGTTTAATACTTCGCCTCGTTCCCCCGTAACAGCTCCTCTTGCTCAAAGATAATGGGGTAGAGTTTCTTATGACTCCAAAATTGGTTTAGTGGAGCTATTCAACTTAATAGCCATATGGAATGAATGGATGGTCCATAGAGCATTTTGAGTGAACTCTGCTCATTTTATTTTTAATAAGGAAAAAGCATCATGTGGATTACTGTCTACTTCAAAAGACTTCAGCAAACACAGCTAAGTTGGCAAAATCGAAGTTTACTTTTCACTTGATCTTTGCTCCAAATTCAATTCGTACAATTAAATGTAATCCAGTGCAGGGAATGCAGGTAGCACTCGGAGGTTTGATTAAAAATTTAGCGATAGCATGACAGGAAAATCGAATTAGGAACATAGCTGCCTTAGTCAATCAAGTGCTAGGCTGTGGAAACTCATCAGCGTCTCACTAAAGGAGATTGTGTTTGTGTGTGTGGACATGTGTGTGAGTGCGTGTATACACACATGTACACAACCCGGCCATCTCAGTACACTAGATAATCCACATCCAGGAAAAGCAAGAACTGCAGTCTTCCAGAACACTGCAGAAGGTAATTACAAATTAGGCCAGCCCTTGGATCATGAGGCGGGCATCATTCTCCAGTGCATCCTATCACCTCAACTCTCCCTGGCCAAAGCAGGCTTAGGCCAAGTTAACAATGACTCAGTCTCCCCCACTGTGACAAAAACGCAAGCAGGCGTCCTGCACTAAGCCCACTGGGGACTGTCGTCCTTGCTGAATGGCTTACCGGTGAATTAGCACTGGAGGTCACCGGTTAGGGTGCACACTGCAAGGGAGTATTGAACATAAATTCTATGATAAAACTTACAGTCAAATCTTTCTACTCATGGTTTGCCATTAAAAAGAGGCCAATATGATGCTTGAAGAAGAGAATTAGCTATTTCAACCTTCTCTGCACCGTAAGGGTTGTGAGATCAAACATCCTTATTCATCCAAATATAACTGATACAGAACTATGAAGTGGCAGTTTCTGCAACACATAGTTACATATATCAGACTCCTCACCATGATTATCGAACATCTAACACACGTCATCCCCTGAAAGGCCCTACATGCGTGCATGTGATTGAAAACAAGAAACGTCCTTTTTTTCTTTTTTACAGCAACCAAGCAATTGGTCTTTTGCAGGGCAGGTGATGATTATGTTACAAGTGCCCATGCATGCATACATGCATATGACTCCTGTCTCCGCGGTCATCCTGGTTAATGATGTGTTCAAGGTGGCACGGCAGTTTGGGGATGGTGATATGGCTGAATGCTAAGGGGAATACCAGCAATCGAGACGTTCCAGTTCATGAAGTGTGCAAATCAGGTGACATGGGAGGAGGAGGGACAGAGATTATAGGGGAATGGAATAGCCAGGCCAGGGCCAGACCACCTCGTTTGGGAGCAGAGGAAGGGATGAGGTGAATACAGAGATTGAGTGTACTGTCAGAATAAAGGAGGGACAAGGAGATGATCATACATATAGGGATACAAAGACAGAAAGAGAGTCAGAGACAGCAGATGAGGGAGCCAATAGCAGGGGAATGAGAACCAGTGAAATGTATACAAGTGGTAAGTCAATTGCTGTGGTTGCTTGTCCGTACATGCAGCATCTTCAGTGATTCGATGATACAGAATCCTGGTGAACAGCTGAGCTTTGACTGGGTTCATCTGAGTCATATATATATATATATATATATATACATATATATATATATATGGCACTGAGCGAGTGCATTGCATTATGTATTGCATCTTGCCTCAGATAAACAAGTCTGTGTACCAACTTGTCATGCATGTCATTTTGGCTGCAGGGCCTAAAAACAAATGGAGGAAAAGTTTTGTGTCCAAAAGTATTGAGTTTTCCCAATATCATGGTTTCAGATGAAGTCTTTGTATGCTGATTTCTCCCCTACTTTTTCATGGTTGCCCTAGCAACAAGCATTGAGGATTTCGTAAGAATGATTGTCTACCATTCACACCCAAGAAGTAAGAGTTTCTTTTTTGTTCTTCTGTTTTACAACCTCATCTTACTTTTTTTTCAGATGAAGTTTTCAGATGATTTCCACATAACTACAATAAAAGTGGTAGCAGTGGTAGGAGGTGTGCTATCTATAGTGCCTGGCAATTACATTTCTCTCAATTTTTAATCTTTGCGTTTGATTTTACCTTTACTCTGCAGACATACCTCTGGGTAAAACACTTTGATATAGTCGCCCCTAATTAAATCAACCTGTGCCTAATGCAGCTATACTGCGTAGTGAGTTGAGTTACAGGTTCAGAAAAATAAATACATAAATAAAATACATTAAATTGGGAATCTGACTTGGAAAAAAAAAATTGAAAAAAACTTGTGAAATAGCCATATTACGTACACTTTTTATACGTACACTTTTTATACGTACACTTTTTTAAAATTCTTTACTCATACCACTTTATTAGAGTAGTTGGCGAAGCTTACTTAGGTCGGTCAACCCCAATACATTTACATGTCATGCTAATACATCACATGCATAATTACTAACTATGACAACATTTATGTCTGATTAATCCTGTTCATAGTAGTGAGTGATGATTATGGGGGTGCTCTCCCTATTTTGTTAATAAGAATGTGGAACTAAATGGGCAGATTGGATGAGCGATTTCGTCAGGGCTCAGGGATAGGGTTTGTATTTTTGTATGTGTGTGTGTGTGTGTGTCTGTGTGTGTGTGAGTGTGTGTGTGGAGTAGTTTGTGTAGTGGTACTTTCTCTCTGTTAGATTACATGATGCAATCCATCTTCTCTATAATTAGCAATGAGGGAATGAAAGGGAGTAGGTGGAGGAGCTGGCATACACAGTTATAGATGAAGGCTTTTTGCCTTTACCCTGATGGCATGTATGTTTAATAGTCATGTGCAATCTCTCAAGACACACATTCTGGCATCCACATCAAATGACTTTTGTTCTTCGTTGTACAGATATGTTGTGCGTTCACTCAGTTTACACCAACCAGATTGTCTTTGTGTTTTTCATTGCTCTACAAAGGTCTGCTGTTAATTCACAGTGTCTTATTGTAAGCTTACTCCTAAAAGACGGAGTCTGCCTTTGGTGGCTAATCGTTGCTGAGGATGTTTATTCATTCATTCATTCATTCATTCATTCATTCATTCATTCATTCATGCATTCATTCATTCATCCATTCATTCATTCATTCATTCATTCATTCATTTTCTTTTCCTGCAGTTAGTTTCACAGGGTTTCACGTTCAGCATCTCTCTACAGGTATTTCTTTTAGTATACATCTAAAATATTCGGGAAATACTTGGTTATATCACTTTCAGTGCGTGGCAATGTCATCGCATGGCTCTGTTATTTTAATTATGCTGAAATCCACCATGTAGCTTTGTCTCTTTCACAACTGTCACCAACTAAGCCTTGGAAATGTATCTTACACTTTCTAATTCCACAAAGAGAAGTTGTTTCATTGGACTTGTTCATACCTGACTATCTTTTGCATTCTTAATGTTTCTGTGAATGCGTCTGTATATAAAACTTATTGCTACTGGCAAAGGCCAAATATGTGACAAACTGCAGGCTTTCAGTTGCCATCTTTTCCACCAAATGTTTCCATCAGTGCCAGAGCAGAACAAAATGATGTTGAAAGACATTCTAACTTCTATCCAACTTCTATCCAATCTCTGTCTCTACTGATCAACACCCTAGTCCTGACAACTGACAAATATCACACACCAAGAGTGCTGCATTATACATGTGGCTTTATAACAGTTGAAGAAATCCCAAACTAGACAGTTGACATCATTGAAAGACAAATTGACAGAGATTGGCCACTGCCTTTTATTTATCCTGTGAGGTTGAACCTTTATAGCCCTCAGAGACATGAGCATGAGCTCTTGAGCTTGTGCTGAACAGGTACAGACATTTTTAGATATTGTAGATATGTATCATAGCAACAAAAGTCTCTGCTAGTATTTGCAGCTGAGCATTTTCAGACATTCTTGATAATTAAATAAATAAAAAAAAGATACATTCATATATGATGTAAGATAAAATAACTGTATACAATGTTTAGCTTAGCATAAGTCTCCACTATCCCCTTGCAAGATCATAATTATTAAATTGCGAGGTGTTTTTCCCACCCACCAAATTTGAGTGTCATATCCAAGTAGCACACACACATGCAGTGCTTAACAATAAACTAAGTGAAATTATACTTTTGACTAATGGTACTGCACAAAGTCTAAATGCACAGATGAGTAGAAAGTAAGACAAATGTCCCATGGAGAATTTGGGAATGTTGTGGACATTGGAGGTGGACTGAATATCAATTTGATGCCTTGAAAGGAATCACTGCTTTCACATTCCATCTTAAGTACCTTTAATACCCCAAAGAGAGCTCTCTGACTTTCTGATTTGCATCCTGCCCCTTGCTCGGCAGCACCCAAACTACATTCAGAGAGAATCAGCATGAGGGAAACTGATTTATTACTAGAACCTGAGATTAAATAACAGCACAAAGACACGGTGCTTGGGAACAACAGACTAAAGGTGGACAGGGGAATATGCTAATGCTCATATATATAAAATCAAGTGCACTTCAGGTCATCTACATTACATTTGGGTACCAATTGGAGGATGATGAATATAAGGGTAAGTACATGTGTTTGCAAGCATGCCGGCAATACTGCCCAATAAACTTGTCCCAGCTGCTGGTTTGCTTCTTATTATACTCTGATTCCACCTCCTCAGATCCAGCTACAGTACCTATGTATACACCATGTGTACACATGAACATGCAAGAACCCATATCTGTGTGTGGTAGGATATTTTGTGATTGTATGCGCTTTGTGGTTTTGCTTGCTTGTGCTCCAGCAAGGTGCCTGTCGGGGCTCATGGGAGAGGTCAAAGGGAGAAGTTGTTAATCAAGACAGACAGGAGCAATACCCTGGCATTCCCAGGATGATGGTGTAGCTGGGAGCTGTGGGTCCCTCAGCCCAGAACCTTCTCTGATCAGAGCACCAATTAAGAACTATGCTGTTTCTGTCCTCAGCATTGGTCAGGAAGACAACCTTTTGTTCCCTAGCCTTAAATCATATATAGTATGAGATAAGACCCCTGGAGCATTTATGTCCAGCTCTTTTTAGATGTAGCTGGAAACAAAATATATATATATATATATATATATATATGTATATATATATTCGAAGCTTACAGATATACTACGCCATCATAACTTGTAACTGAATGAATGTAAACAATTTTACATCCCTTCATTATATTTCTTAACATACTAGGCAAAAAAGCCAGCATGGTGCATAGTTGGCCAATTGCAACTCTTTTGCATCAGCATAATTATTTATGTCTTATGACCACTGGGCCTCTTCAGGATTAATACAGACTAAAGAATAGAAGATGCGCTATCCATGTAACACAAAGAAAAAAAAATGGTTATATTTTCATTATGTGGAACATAAATGTTTTATCATATTTGATCATTTCAAAATGTAAGGATAAAAACACATACAAACTCCAAAAAATGTCATAATAGGGGAAGATAGAGAAAAACAGGCTTTGTCTCCAAAGAACATTTCAGTGCTTCCGAATACCACATAAAATTGCAAATTGTCCATTCATACTTGTTATTTATCAACTTATTTTTTTCCTTTCTCAGACAGCACTAATGATCAATTCCAGCCGTTAGCCTATTTATTCAAGAGTGTATTACACCTGGTTCCGCTTTGTTGCTGATCCTCAAGTACTATGTGATACCTTGCCTCCCACGCTTCTGGCTCAGACTGCCTTCCCCTCCTTTCCTTTCTCACAACCAGGTTTCGTGGCGCCTCACACGTGCACTCTTTCATGTATACTCACAAGGAGGAATACACACAAATTTGGGATTTCTCTTTGGATAATCAAACCTCTTTTATTTGTTCTCCACCTAGTGATGGATTTCTTTATTCTCTCTTTACCATGGTTTGAGACAAGAGTGACATATATGAATAGTTTTTGTATTTTTTTTTTTTTGCATATTGAATTTCCCTTTTATAATAGGTATACATACAGTTTCTACCCCAACATAATTTGTTTGCATTCTAAAACACTCTTTGTTTGCATTGTTTAAAGAACATATGTATATTTATAAGAGTATAGATCCTTATTTTTCAACAAGTTTTTAAGAACTCTGTTGCATTTTCTCACTGCTATAAAAAGGGTGAATCAGTGAATCAGTCTCAAAGCTGAAATTTTATTTCAAGCAAATCTAATCAACGTATATAGAGTTCAAAAAGCAGTTAATACTAGGCTGCTCATTCATCTACTAACAACCTCATTATTATTGCCATAGCCTTTAAGTGGCTGTTTCAAAGCCTCTCCTCTGCTATGTAGGCTGCATTACATCTGCGACTTGACTCTGTGTCCCTGTGTGTAATTGCAGCTACTGTGTTTGTCTGCCTGTTTCATCTATTCACAAATGTCTCATCATGAGTATCCTCCCAGTATATCTTTCCCCTACTTGTCTCATGTGGGATTTTACTGCTTTTACTTTTTTCTTCCTCTGGCACACACAGAGGGGACGTACCACTGTTGAAGCAAGCTCTGTGGTTGGAATTTCCTCCCATTTATGTGATTAGGTGTAGTAGTATTTTGATTAGGTCCTTCAGGCTAACTGGAGACTCAAAATGTAATAGACAGACATGGCATTGATTGCATGTACTTTAGAACCCTCACCCTACTTCCCTCTTCTTGTTTGACCTCCAGAATTGAACTGTCCCTCTGTGCACATCTGCGAGTGAAAGATGATATATTACAATGTGTAGGACTTTATATAACCATTTATCAATCAACCTGACAAACCATCTCCCTGACTCTTCTCATTGATGTCTGACTGCCACCTCACCCTCTGCTGTGAGGTTGCTGAAGGATATGAAAGATGTCTCACTTGGGAAATAAAAGTTCTCTCTCAATTTCTTAACCGTGTACAAGGCTCATATCAGTCACTGATCTGAGATCTGAGATTGAAGTTGGAGCAGTTTGTGTGTGTGTGTGAGTTTGTGAGCGAGAAAATGATATTTTATGCACATGTGTAGGGCATTAGTTTTTGTTTAATGATAATGGATTGGTCCATGTGGGAGTTTGCGGCTGAAAAAAAAAACAGTTTATGAAGTAAACATTATATAACCCCACTATATTAGATGCATGGTTGATTTTGGAACCTCCCAATTCTAACAAATATTAATATTCTTTAACAAAATAAAAAAGTGTGAAAACATCCACTTTTGAAAATGGGATGCAGACCATATCCAACTTAATTTCAATGTGAAACAGTTGAAACAAGTTGAAACAAGTCCTGACAAGTGTTCTAAGTGTCCTGACAAGTCCTGACAAGTGTTCCTGCCTCTTGATGTTTTTTCATGGTAATTTACAGTCAGAAGAAATAGGTACGCTAGAACCTTTTAAAATAACCAAGATTTCTTTTTTTATTTGTATACTTACTAAAACTTATCATCAGTCTGTGGCTTGAGCTCTATGTTTAAAAGCTTATGTGCATCAGAGAGAATAATGCATCCAGGACAGATCTTAGGACTGCACATTACAAACTGAACATGGTTGTAAGATCACCTTTATCTAAGTTTAAATAGTAGCCCTTCATGGTCACAATTTACAGTCATATCATGATGAAGTATTCACTGAAGGTGAACATTATCATTTCTACTCATCAAGATTGTCCGCCAGTAAGGATTTTTTTTCGATGCAATGTAATCCATGTGTTATGTCTGGTAATCTAGCGAGAGAGATTTGCATTTTGAATGTGTAGCTAAATGATTCAAAAAGAAAAAAATCAGTCGTCAACATTAAGTTTTAACCGCAGTTTTATTGTAGAAAGTTTTAAAGTTAAAAAAAAAAAAATCTTTCGCAATAGATAGAATATTGAATGCAGATTGCAGTCATCTAATGTACTAATAAACCTAAATAGCATGAATATAAATGATGATGTGCTTTTTTTCAAAGTCCAAATTATATAAGCTAAAGAAAAAATCTATTAAAAATATGCACTTGCGGTTACATGAAATAGTATGAGAGAATATACATTTACCTTGCCTAGGAGAGTACTAATAGTACTAATACTTCTAATAGCATTGGCTCTGAATTTTCAACTTTACATGAACTCATAAAAGTAGCAGGTTTGCTGCTTGCTCCGGATGATGCCGACAGACTCCCTCTCTGAACTCTGCCTGAGTTGTCTGTCTGGCTCTTGAGGTTGATGTGCTTGCTCTTCTGTGATTGAATATATATCCCCAACAATAGCAAATGAGGTCTTCAGCTATTTAGTTTTACTAAATCAGGCTAAGCACTTTATCCAGTGGCCTATAAAGGCAAGGGTCACTGATATTGAGAGTGCCCAGAGCACCGCTTTGACGCTGAGTAGGGGTTTAACAGGCTTATAACAGAGCAAGCGAGAGAGTCAATCACCTGCTATTGAGTGACTCTGTAATGGCCAGCCTGACCATCACACTCTCAAGAGAGACAGTTTTGTTTTCCATTAAGACTGTCATTATATGGGAAGACATGACACTTCCTGGTGAGTGTATGTATCTTTTGTGTATATCTGAGAAGAAGTGAAAGGAGAGATGATGATATTTGACATTTGAAACACAGACATTCGAAACAATGTCTGTGGCTCAGATAATGATGTCCATAATAGCTGAGTGTAGAGCCAGCAAAATGAAGTTTCCGGCAATGCTATAATTTGATACAACCTGAGAATTCCATTTTTGCGTGTGCCTCCCACAGATCGTCTCAAATTCATTATAAGTTGATCGCAAGCATGTCTTTGTTCTTATTTGAGGCCACCCTGGATTACGAAAAGAGAATCTTTATGATACCCCTGCCAGTCTGCCCAACTACCCAGCAAGGAGATACATTCGTTTTATCCAAGAAAATATGTAATTGAAAGGACTCCCGTCTCTATAAAGACAATAACTAGAAATGTCAGATTCTATGTGCACTCTCCCCTGAGACGTGACCAGTGACTGCCAATAAAACAAAATGCAGGACACAAATCTTTATAAGGTGGCAATGCTATGACATCTACTTGAAAGGGATAATTAGTAAACATAAGCCACAGATGGTCTTGATAATAACATCACGGGGTTTTAATTACTCTAAATCTTCCCCATCTTACTATTATGGAATGATCATTTAAGTTAATATGAATTCAAGTGGTATTGGTAAAAGTCCATGAAACATCATAGAATGATTCAAGTGAGGAGTTACTGTGTGTCAAAGGGTAATGTGGAGTCTGGATTATGAGTCATTATGTTATTTGACTTGAAACTGCGTCCAAAGGTGAGTGTGATGAGCCCAGACACGTTTTTATAGATGAAACCTAGAGGGTAGTCTGGGGTTATTTTTTTTATATCAGCAGAGGAATTGAAATATATCACGGTACCTTTATAAAAAGCATAATATGATTCATGCCTCAGATGTTTTTTCCTTTTTTTTTTTTATTACAGTTGGGGACTTTGTTTAATGTTACTTTCTTAAAGTGGCTGCAACGGAAATCTAAACCGAGCAGATATATACCTTTGTATTAACAAAAAACTGTTTTTCTTTGGATGTAAGGATGCCTGGAATATTTGCGAAACTCATGTGCCTGGAAATACTGCTTTAAACACACTAATGAGAAATGACAAAACAGAGGATTCATCTTTAAACATTTACACAACAACGCAAGTGACCTTTTGATCCTGGCCTGTCTTGAAGCATCACACTCCGATAATAAATGAAAATCTTAATTATCTGTGGTTCAATTTTATTTTACTTGCATTGTCTCATGGTGGCAATATCAGTCTAAAATGATTTAATTGTCTTGTTACTAGACATGATCGAGTATTTGCACTTGTGCCATATTATTGTAAAAGTATTGTTTGATTACCGGTAAGTTCTATCATCCCCAGACTATTCAATCAATTGAAAGCGAAGTCCATCCAGAAATGTAGGGAGTTCAATAGATATTACGAAAAGACGTAATCACATTTGGGCTCCAAAGGAAGTAAACATTTCAGACCATAGATTATTTATCCAATTGTAAAATGAAAAATAAATATTTACTCTTTGTTAAATATGTGCAATAAAATAACAGTAATAACTTATAATCGTATGCACTTTGTACTAGATATAGTAATATAATCTAAATGAAAAATTTAACTGGGCTAAAGTTATCTCAAATCTAACCAGTTCCATGGTGAGGCCCTCTCCATTCAAACAACAGTAAAACGATTAGATGGATGAGGTGGTAAAGAATGACTGACAGACTTGGCAGCTATCAGACAGCAGCTGCTGCCTATAGAAAAACGATTCTTGAAATCGTGTTACAAAGAAGAACAAAAATAAAAAAAAACATTTAAAAATAACTTAAAAAAATTAATCAGAACAAGATATTCATCTATCATTTAATATTTGGATCACTTTAAAATACAACAGCCCTCCGCTCAATGTTGCTCTCTATCACCTAAAACCCCTTGAATTGTGATATTATCTCATTTTAGCTGACGGTCTACTGGGAATATTGAGGTTATTCTTAAGTCATCTGATCATGAAGGGACACCTTAAACGGTCGATATTTATAGTTCTTTAAAATTTGTAACTACTACAAATATGTTTGGATTCTTACCACAGAGGCACATCTCACATATGGTTAAATAAATAAATTGTTATGGATATATCATATTCCCCAGTACAAGCTTTAATTTGGTCTGACCCACGCACAGGAAATCAAGAAATCAATATTGCTTTCCCATGTCTGTGGCTGCGCTAGGTGGGTCTAATTGAAATGTATGAGGCAGCCTGCTAAATGATCTGTGCAGGCAAGGGAGGCAGAGTGATTGCAAACATATGGAAGAGTTCCTTAGACAAGAGAAACATTTGTACAATGCTGAGGGGGAAACAGTCAGAGGAGCAAAAGAGCAAGGGTGCAGAAAGGAGGGAAAAAGGATAGAAAG
Organism: Fistularia commersonii; assembly: GCF_037954325.1. Taxonomy (NCBI): domain Eukaryota; kingdom Metazoa; phylum Chordata; class Actinopteri; order Syngnathiformes; family Fistulariidae; genus Fistularia; species Fistularia commersonii. The sequence continues at coordinate 8,238,766 of NC_141302.1, forward strand.
AAGAGAAAAATAAATAAAGTGAGTCAATTCATTTTCACCAGTCTGTATTCTATGATATGTACATGTTCATGGGATTGCATTTAAAGAAGATATTGTATGATATTTTGAGGTTTTCAGTAGACTGCCTCTCCTGGTTGGAAATAGCTACAAAGGTAGGAAACAATGTGGGCGTTGGCAGATTATTAAGCCCTTAAAAATAAATGACAGCACAAACACCAAACGGAGCAATCGGTGTTGTCATAGGTACGCTGCAAAACCCTTAGATCGCTCAAACCTGTTTGAAGTATGATAAAAAACAAAATACGGTTCCTTCATCTGCAATTTGATATTCTTTCAAAAACATTAGCCCAATCCCATCCTCAATGAAACCAACGTTTCTAAAACGGCAATAAACAAGTCAGAATCACTTGTAAACCTTTAAAAACAATTCCATCAATCTGGATTGAAGACTTATTGTCATATATACAGACTGAGAGATAATCAGACATACATAAATAAGATAAAGCAGATTAGTAAAAGGCATTTAAGCAATGTCATACATGAGGCCGTCCTATTAAAAGAAGAACTGTACTCTTGATTTTGTTTTGTTATTTCTTAGCTCTTTGCTTCTCCTTCCTTCACCCCTCTTCCATCCATCTTTCTTACCATGTCTCTGTCTCTCTAATAAGCTATTGGCAATTTGCTCAGTAATGACTGCAAGAATAATGGCTTTTGTATCATCCAGAATGACCAATGAGTAAAAGTGGCAATTTCTAACCTCCACAACAGGTAGTCAAGTAGGCTCACTCAATTCCAATTGGTCAGTTTAATTGGGCGAGCTCCTCTGGGTAAAGGGTACCATCCCCTGTGCTCTGAACTGGAAGTGCAGCACTCTGCGGCTCCATGAGGCAGCAGTTAGACAGAATCATGGCCTCATGTGTTTAACACTAGTAAGTCATGACCACTAGAATCTCAGAAAGGAATGTGAGTTCCAAATCTAATTGCTTACAATTGGAAGTTTACCTTTAGATTGAAGATGAGGTTGTCTAATTTTTTTTGGTTTGTTTTCCTTATTTCTGTGTTTGCTTGTTTTATTGATCATTATCAAAAGACAGACCTCTCCCAGATGAACTGAAAAGGCCTTGATTTAAATTATTTCTGATATGTCGATTATGTCTGGTATGTCATAAAAGCATTCATGAAACAAAGCCTCAAAAATACTTGTGCTATGTTTTGCCAAAAAAACTAAAATAAATTACTAAAAAGTATAAAAAATGAAAATATCAGACAATGAGTCTGCAATGAAGAAAATATCACAGATTGTTCATCAAAATAATAGAAACTTTTATACTTCATCACCATCTATCAATTCCATATCAACAACATACCTTCAGTGTGGTAAGACTGAGGCATACAAATATCTTTTTTGGCAAGGGAACAAATAATCAGATCGTTTATTTATTTTTTTTTTATTGAAAGCTGTTTATTTTTATTTATTTATGTATTTTTTCAAGAATGAAATCCCCAAATCACTTCAATACAGTCCCCTGTTAGTTTGGTCTTAGTCCTAACCCAACCACAATGTACTCAGCTGTTAATTCAGACATTCAATATTTCTTGATTACAATGTGGACCCAATTGACATGTTAGTGCACTTGGTGGCCAATTTGGTTATCTAATTTTGACTTTATACCTAAAACCTCGGTTTTGCTGCTGTATAATGTCTATGTGGCAAGGATTACATAATTTCCTATCCTTCAAACTGAGACTGTTTTTATTCAATATTGAATAATTTAATTCCCTGTGGCCAAAGAGGAGAATAAAGACATAAAGTTAAACAACAGGTCCACATATCAGCTCAGAACAAAAATGATGAAGAAATGAGAATGGAAACCCTCCAAATTTTCAAGTGCCCATTTCGCTTTTAATATTTTTTTTTACTTTTTCATTTTTGCCGTTCACCAAATTTACAAACTTATAATAAGCAAGCGAAAAATATCTATTCAAACATATCACTTATATAGTAAGTGACGTTATCTTCAATGCTCCTTGAAAAATCAGCACCAACCCTCTATGTTTAACCTTAGCTAAATCTTACAAGGTAATGGCTTTCTTTTTTTGGAGGTTGACTGGGACAAACTTTGTTTGAAATGATAATAAGTCAATGTCTAAAATATATTATGGTCATATTTCTTTCAGCTTTTCTACCAAAGGACATGGTAAATTTTACATCTCAGTGACTCAAGCTCAGAAGACGCTTTTACAAGGTCACAACAAAAGAGCATCTATTTCACATTTAGTAACAGCAATGGCATCGGCAACTCTAATAAGCACTAAACTAAGGTCACAGTAAAGCAGTTTGAAATTTTAATATCGGAGAAACATAGCCATGAATATAAATACAGTCTGATAGAAGATTTCTCGGTAAAACAACACACGTTATTATTCAATTATGTATTGGCATTATTGATATGGTGACTATTGTTTTTAAAGTGATTTCAAGCAAAGCAACAGTATCATTATGTTCATATGTATGTCGTGTTAATAATATCTCCTTAAGAAATACATTGCATGGAAATATAGATGAGGTGCAGAGGCTTTGCATTTTATTTTTTTTCAAGCACTGATTAATATTTAAGCTACAGGCAGTGTTTTTATTTATTCTTATTTTTTTTTTTTTGTACCTCAAACAGTATTTCCTCCAATATTTGTAACCTCTTTCTCAATTGCCATGCCACAGACAACTAAGTGTTTTGGAGCACATGCAATCCAGCTGAATATGTACAGATGTGGTAATCCATTTGTTTAAATACATTTGACATGTTCATTATGCTGCTAAGCCAAACACCCTCACATTTTTCTCCTTTCTCTGTCAATCCTTCCACCAAAGGCTGCTTTTTGTTACCCCATTGATACAGTAATTACCATGCAGTCAAGTGAGAGGATGGCAAGCAGAAACACTGTTCATCAGTGGCTGACTGCCAGCCAAGCTTCTTAAACTCTGGAGCAGTGAGAAGCAAAACAGTAGAGCAAAGAGTCAGGATTTGTAAAAAACTCAAGGCTCGCTAAGCTAATGAAGATCATTTCTCCAGCTGATGATTTTTGAGACTGTTCAAAGTCTTAAGCAGAAAATGTTTTGGTCTGGTGCCAGGATGTGGGCCCAATAACCATGATACCTAAAAACAACACCATACCAAAATCTCGCTCTTCCTGAAGAAAAAAAAAACAAGTTTCAAAATTATGAAAAACTGAAATATGGTAGTGTATGAGTGATAAAACATGAATGACTAACAGCGGTGACCTCAAGAAATCCGGCAGGTCTTACTCTGTGATTTTCATGAATTTTAAATCAGAAATGAAAGGTTCATTGCCACGTTTCCACTCCACGATGCTGAGACCCTCAGCTTGCTCAGGTGCTTCCTTTGCAAGCATTTCTTTGCCAACCTGGCATATTGTCCAGGCAATACACTGTTACCGGCAACGAGCCATCTTTTCCAGCCCCATGATTACCATGATCTGGGCTGGTAAGAGCATTACATGGCCACCTGGAAAGTGGTGAACACCTGGATGCAGCTTAGCACCCAGCTCAGCCATGATATAGGTGTTTTCTTTGCCAGTATTCATGCCATCCTCCCCTCCCAAAGGGAAATGTAAGTGATTTTACATGGTGTTTGTCTACAGTATGTGAAATTTAGCAAAATCAAGGTACACTGAGTATTCACCCACTTAATGCGCAAAGTGGAAATAGTTGCATTTGTGAAACGGTGCATTGCGTATTTTATAAGTACTCTCTGCATAATCAGTTGATCAGTTCTATGTTACACAGCATTTGTTTTATTCGGGAAGAGCTAAAACTTGATATTTTTGCCCCTTTAAGTCAGTGAAACACACTCTGTAGCTATTTTCTTTGTATTGTCAGGGGAGAAAGAATTTATTTTCTGAAGCCATTTCATTGTGGGCTATGAAAGTTTAGGGTTAAGGTTTAAAAATATGTTCAGTACAAATAAATGACTGGCACCGCTCTCAATGTATAAAGCACTATTTTACATACATCAATTTCAAACCAATTTATAGTATATTCAGTGGTCTCTGGGTCAGTGTAACCTTGTGGTAGACAGTCTCCTCTTCTTCCCTTTTTCCGATTTATTTTGTTCTTTAATCAAATAATTCTGTCTTGAAGTATACATTATCAAACTTATAGTGCTATAAAGACCAGCATCTTCTCATCCATTAATTTTCATAACATCACCTCTGCCCTTGGTTACTAAATGTCAACATCTGTGATGCCATTCATTATTTCTCCTTTTGCTGTATTTGCAGTTCCTCATTGTTTTTGTGTGTGTTTGCCTAGCGTACTCAGTCTGTAATGATCTATATAGTATGGTATGGATATGTAAATATTTTTCAAATAATAATGATTCTACCTCTATTGGTCCCCTTTCTCTCATAATATGTGACTTTTTTTGTCAAATGATTTACACATTCCATCATCTGGATTAAGTAATTAAACAAAAAGTGTGTTCTCCCTAAAAAAAATGATTACAAGATCTTCACTCATGTTGAGTTACAAAAAGTATATGTGAATTGTGGGATTACATGCTTCTCAAACATTGCCAGTTAAGAGGAGCTGTTTTCTATCAGAGCAGTCTATATTCACATCACATTATTCTCCTAATAGATCCCTATCCGACTCCTTTGAGAAGCGTTATTCATTAAATATGGTTCCCCTCCAGTGAGTTCAAAAGTCACAATTCACACACAGCAGAATATAAAAGCATGTCTCAGAGATTTTGAAGAGTAAAAAATGCCATCTTTTTTTTTGGTTTCTTGATAATAGCACTTACTAGGGGTCATCAAATCCAGACAGCTCGCATGGAGGTTCTTGGAAAAGCAGGAGCCACACTCAACTTCTCCAATAATGCTGCGATTGTGTTTGTTGAAAAAATAATGTACAGAAATATGGACTCTTCCTGATCCCCGTGACTGATAGAGACAGCCATAGAAGAGTGTTGATGTGAGAAAGTAAAATAAAAAAAAATGCACAAAGAGAGGAACTGTGAATCCACTGAACCTCTGATTGTTCTAATTACTAGTGGTGTGTGTACGATAGGGGTGTTAGTGAGAAGTGCGCTCTCCTAATGTGTGCTTATATAACCAATCAATAGCATTAATTAGAGTATTAGGTAAGACTTGGTCCTCACAGACTACTTCCTTGCAGAGGGCCGCCTCATTGTTTGTCTCCATGACTGAAAGAGCGGCATATTGTGACGTCTGATTGTTTTACTATTATTGGCCAATGAAGGTAAACTCTGGCTGCTTGATTGGATTAGACATGGATTTACATTTTAAAACTAATTACAACCTGTGACTAATTACGACCTGTGGGTTTTGATTACTTCTTGATATGATAACAAGTGACATTTTTTGGGGTTACAGAGTAGCTTGACCTCAGGGCTCAAAATTATCATTTGTGTTTGGTCTGAAATATTTCAAGGGGTTTAATAGGTGGACATTTACAACCTTGCAGAGCCACTAGCCATAGACATAAAATACATTTGAATGTTAAGGAGAAATCCCATTACTGTGAGGAAGATATTAGAAATGGAACCAGACAAATTCAAATTGGAAATGAAAAATAAAACCAGGCTAAATGTAAACACTTAGTGTGTGTCAAAAGCAAGTTAAACTAGCAATTTACCTATGTCCAAAGATGCCAACATTTCAGATAGCAAGGGCATTTATAAAGATAATTATGTTAGGTGATGCAATAAAGCAATTTGATTATTACTTGTGACTTATTAATTAAAATAATTAATATATATTAATATAATCAAATATTAATATATATCATTGGAAAATCTACATAATTTTGCATCCTTAGCTTTTGTTCATGTGTTCAGGATATTGTCACTCCTACATAGGTTCGTCATGAAAATTAGCCTGTGCAGAACTGAAAGCATTTAAAAGATGTAAAGATCTGAGTGGATGTTAGTGCCAGGCTATCATAGCATCGTATGAGAGGCACCTATGTTGTGATTCCTCTCCAAAAAAAGATCTTGTATGACTCCGGAGAGCTATATGTGCTGCTTTTTATTAATAACAATTATCGAAACATTAGAAAGTCTTACAACTGTAACCTATGGAATAATATATATTTTGACAGGTAATAATTGAATAATTAGTCCAAGAATAAACATGAAAATGTTCAGTGCCACCCCAAATGAATGAAAAATAAATATGCCTGATAATTTGGTATCAGTATTCTCCATGGAATCGTTTTTCATTTGAATAGCAATATCACTTATGATAACAATATCATATCATCACAATATCAATTGTTATGATAATATAACAATATCAATGTCTAAAGACATGAATGGGTGATTGGAAACAATCTGTCTGCAGTCCTTCTATCTTCTCTCAATATGTCTTTCAGATATATTTTGAATATTTGTGACTTTTTTTTTTCTAACCTGGTACTCATTTACACTGAACAGTTATTCAACCTCATTCAATATGCAGCATCACGCAGATCCAGTGACCCCTAAGAACTGAAACACTGTGCAATACAAAACCTTAATGCTGGTATTGTTTTCTCTTGCCTTTTATCTTGAACTCTTGGATTTTTTCTCTGCAACTATGCTGACATGAAGAGGGGTTTGCTTTTATCCATGAGGGAGACACTGAGATGCACAGAGGGGAAAAATGTTGAGGAGCTCATCCAGTCAAAGCCGCGACTGTAGGCACAGTCAAAAAATAAAAAAAATACATTGCGGTTGCATTTACATGAAGTTCATATAAGATAAATGCTTTTTGCCCATACTGTTCTCTCCCTCGCTGCCATAATTACACATAGACTCCTGTCTTCTCACCAGGGAATGTATCCTCTATTAGTGTGAAATACCAAATAGAACAGATGGCATCAGAGTGATTGAAGCCACCTACAATGGTTTGTGAAACTATTCTATCATTCTCTCTTTTTACTTGTTCCTCACAAACTTCAGCCATTGCCTGAATGCATCATTGCCACCTCTTCAATGCCGTCCAGACAGTCAGCTTTTGCCAGGGTTACGAAGCCCCACTGTGCTGCACAAAGTCAGCCAAGAGGAGAAGGAGATGAAGAGGGGAAGTTGAGGGGTGGTGCGAAGAAGAGGCAAAAGGCCTAGGTTTCACCAACTTGAATTTTTCAGTGTTACACTGATGTAAGCTCCACTTTTTTTTTTCTAAATCCTGCCACTGAGTGGTGAAAAAACATTATATTTGATCTTAAATATAAAATAGAATCAGGGAAACTCATACTCATATGATCACATTTAGTTGCTTACAAGCATCATCATCTCTGTAAGTAATGCAGCTTTTTTTCTTTGGTTTCATTTGACCCCCATCAACCACGCTCCCAATCCCACCCTGCCTCATCACGTATCCCCAGCACCAGACTGAGCACCGTTCATGTAAATTAGATAGTTAGCAGATCAAAAGGCATGGAGAGGAATTTTTAATAGCTGAAAAGGTGTTGATTAGTGTCAGAGAAGGAGAGACAAGGCAAAGTGCTGCCAGCCTCTGTAACAGCCTCGTGCTATGAGGCACAAGATGAAGCATTTTGCTCTGTGTGTGTGTGTGTGCACGTTTGTGCGTGCGTGCTTGTGAAGCAGACAAAGTAAGAAAGTTAGCATCCATTTTTGCTTATTTTTGCTTTAACGGTACATCTTAAGACATTCATGGTGGCAATGTGAGGATGTGCGCCCCTTCCCTCTGGGAGATCATCGTTAATGCATAATACATAGCTCCATATATCCGACTATAACAGCAATAATGTTGGTGTGCAGAGTTTATGAAGAGGAGATCAAGTGCAGGAGAAAGTGATTACAGGGCATAAACACTGCAACTGATATTGCTTTATTGTGAGGGGTAACTGACACCAAGGTGGCAGTAGCTTGAGGTAGCCCAGAGAGCAGTGCCAGCAGCAATGCTAATCAAGTGTTTCACCGTGCTGTGTGTCAGTAGTAATGGAGGAGTTACATGGATAACGAGTTGCCTTGGCGAAAATAAATTGAATCCCAATCAGATTAAGTATCAGGCATGGAAGCATAAAGGCATCTAATGTGTATTTAGGCATTTCACTCCAAAGTGATTATGATGATATTCTGGCTTTGCTTTATTTATCAATACATTTTTCATCAATGATTGATATTTATTAGTATAATGAGGCAGCAACGATTTTGGAGTTAATTGCTTTTAAGCTTCACAACACACACTATTTGCAATATTTTTAATAAGACCTCCAAGGGATTACTTGATTACTACTAGTAATAATATTTTTGGACCATCATACTTGCATATTTATCTTTCAGCGTAAATAAAGCATACATAAAGAAGAGACCAAAAATTCTCCTTATCTTTGGATCTAAATTTATATTCAACCTTTTGATAAGGTTTAGAATTAAATAAATAGCTCTTCAAAGCTGCCTGATCTGACTTTTCTTTTTGTGTCTTGGGGATTGCCTGCCTGCTTGTGCCCATGTCATAATTTTCATCTTTCTGCTCCCCCAGCTGCTTCCCTCACTCACTGCTCTCCCTCATGCTTGCACAGATGGCAGAGGGGTCGAACTACTTTAATGAATTTTCAAAAGAGCTGCATTGGCAATATTAAAAGGCGATACCAAACTTAAGCACGTCTGACACCGGAGCCACAGACAGGAAAGCATTGCCATTCATTCCTCTCTAATACACATGAATCAATGCAAACTCATAAAGCATGTCATAGACACATACACTCTACACACCTCAGACACAAACACTAATATTACTGCTGTCATAAACCAATAACTTCCACAAATACAAAGAAAAAAGTCCATACAATAGATGCTTGTGGACAATCTTAATTAACTCCATTAGAGTGACAGGCACCCACTGGAAGGTCAAAGGTCAATATTAATGATGTGCCTACATATGGCAACCACCGTGTTGCCTTGCAAGGGAAACGAGCGCCGCTTCTGCTGATCCATCTGTCCTGTGGTAATGACTGCACCTGGCCTTGCATGGGCCAACGCACACAGGTACCAGAGCTCTCAGAACTAGGTTGGTGCACCAAGGGAAACACAATTAAAAAGCAATAAGCCCACTTGCATCTTGCAGCCACACTGTTTACTCATTATGTGTAATTATCTATTTGAGTTGGAGATTTAAAAGACTCCTTTGTATGAGTGTTTTTTCCACAGTCAGCATGAGCATTTATGTGCATTGAGCCTGTAAATGACTGATCTTAGCCCACATGAATTTCAATTAGGTGTGTAGTCAATTATCAGGTGCAGTATCTTGACCTCTGTTAATGGTTTCCTTCAAGTGATAGGCTAGTATTTGGAAATCCAATTTGAATGTTGAGAGTCAAATGTCAAACATCGTTATTTCCTCTTTGTTTCCGGCTCTACGCACACTGGAACCCAGTGAACAGCTGTAATGGAGCACTCTTTGCACCCCTTTTGTCGATGGGGCTGCTGCGCCTGTAGGGTTTTCACTGACTTTATAAGTGCAAAAGTCAGTGCTGCAATGCTATATGCATCAAGGCTATTGGCTCCCCCATTTTTTTATTTCTCTCTCTCTGCTCTGTCCCTCTGTCTACTTTTCCCCAGGCAAGAAAATCTTTATTCCACCTTTACGTAGCTGAACTCTGGGTCAAAACTTAGCATAGAGCCCAGGGGTCTTTGGACTCTCTATCTTGTGATCACTCATCAAGGTCTGCAAGGAAGAATTCTTTTAAAAGCCACATTTGAAAGATTTTTTTCATGACAGGCTGGCCAAGGCCTTTCGCAAGATACTTCAGACCATGACTGCATTGGATTTATTTATGTTCTATATTTTTGTTTATATTGGTAAATATAGAATTGTTGTCTTATTAATGCCATCCATATCTTCAGGGATTTAAGAACTAGATATAGCTAGATAGGACAAGACTTGAAAAAATAAATATATTTTCATATACAAACTGTGATTAAGGTCTCTTACATTATGTAATTAAAAAAATCTGCGAAGCATTTTGAAGAAGTGGGTATTGATATATATAGAGCATTGTTAAGGCCCTTCTGTTGTCAGAAAAAAAACAGCTGCAAAAGAGGAGAACATCTGCTGGAGTGTTAACTTGCACGTACCTAGTTCCTCTACAGTCATGCCTGAAGTGTCTTTAAAAACTGGACAGCATGCAGTCTGACAACTGCCTGATGTAGTTTAACGCTTCCAGAACGGTGCTCATCAGACTGTCACTCACAAAGTAATTATTCTCACCACAACTCAAAGGGAGATTAAAAGAACAACATTCCACCTCAAGACCCCCACCCCTACCCAACACACACACACACACACACACACACACACATGAGTAGCTCTTGTTTCGAGGAAATCTGGCTTTGTGTCCAACTCATACAAACTTCTAGATATTGCTGCAGCCTGTGTGATCCAAGGCCATCTGTAGCCTCTGTCAGAACTCCTCTAATCGCTGTTGCAAATGAAAAAGGACTGTTCATATCAGCTCAGATGGAAAGAGTCACACTCTCTTCATGTCATCAATTACATTGCAGTAATGTTTTCTCTTCGGCAATGTCTGTTTCACACCTTCTCCCTTTTGTCAAAGCACTAAGGCCTTTTCGCAGCCATCTGGAGCCCAGCCAGCCATAGCCATTTTGCTCCATTATGTGCTGCTGTAAAAACATCTGCCCCCATTCCATACTCATGAATAGGTTAAATGGTGACACGGGGAATAAGGTTTTTCCATTCTGGCCTAAATTGACCAACAACAGGCGATGAAGGTTTTGCCGTTCCTTACTTTTCCTCCTGACTGCTTTTGATTTCCAATTAGTGTCACCTGGTTTCATTAGAAATCTTAGAGTGTGACTTGTCTCTTTCTTTGTAGAAGGATATATTTTAAAATTCCCCCAGGGTAAAAGACTAAAAAGAAAAAGAAAAAAGTTAACTATAATTCCCTAAGCTTTTTTAGGAGCCACACAGTTTATAATCTTCTACCATAAAACATTTAAAGATGTATGCAATGTCAAAACATAGTTAACATAGTTAACCAATTAATAAATTACACAGAGTAAATTGCCTAAAAGGTAAACACTAACAGGCAAGGTAGAATCAACAAAAATGTAAAGGATCTTTTTTTAAGAGGAGAAAAGTATTTATTTTCACATAGTGTATAGTTGACTAAAGCTTGATATTTATCATGTATTTAATACCACAAAAATGCATATGGCGTGTGACACATTTTCAAGATATCACTGGTATGCTGATGAAAATTCCCCATTATACCTCAGAGACAGTGAGCAAACAGGAGCTGTACTTGAAGATGGTGTGAAAGATATCTTTCAGATACTTCAGTTACTTATCAGCTACAGAAAAATACAGTTTGTTCTGTTTCCACTCTAAAACATCAAAAACAAATTTGCTGCCCCACTGACTCCCTTCAATCATCAATCTCTATTTTCCTGTGGCTGGGGAAGAAGACGCAAGCCATGACTAATGGCTATCATCTGCACAAGACAATTAACCAAAATGTTTTAAAACTTGCAATTCTGCATGACAAAGGAGTTTCATTGGGTACGTAAAAATATCTTCATCCTCAATCCAGTCTGCGTTTCCGTGCAAGTGAAGATCACTGCCAATGCAGGTTAAAGCTTTCTTGATTGTGGTGATTAGCATTAGAAGGTTGCACTTAGGTCACTGCTGATTTTGACGTTAACACTCATGAACAAATGCAGTAGTGTTGTAAGACTGCTTGACTTTGATTTTGCGGTTGAATGTGTTGTGTTTGGCTGTAAACAAAGACTTGACTCCCTTTTTTTTTTAAAAAAAAGTCTGTGTTTCATGCATGCTGGTGCAGTAGCATCTGTGATGAATGAAGGAAGTCAAGTCCTGCTGTGTCAAGAAGAATGTCCCCAGAGGAAACTGATGTCCTTGTCTAAGCACCACAGAGTCTCAGAGGACCGAATATACATCACTCCAAAAAATCCTACCAAGGGCGGATAATGTCTTGTGTCGTATGTTGGATGCAAATGTCTGAACCAAAACTTCCTGTCTGTATTTTCTTTGCCCATTTATAGGTTTATTGCATGAAAAACAAAGAGAACCCATATGTATCCCATCCACACTGTAAATGGCAAAAATGAGAAAACACATTTAACTGCTGGAGTCTCACACAGTTCCATTTAAAGAGAATGGTTGAATTTATTGAGCACATGCTGCTGTAAATCAATATATCTAGGCTGACTCTTGATCCTACCTTTCCCAATGCCTTTGCATTTTTAAATGTTGAGGAGTACACTTTTTACACTAGTTTTGACAATTATTTTTTGATATTGTGATCTCTATTTAATTTTTTACCGGGCAGAATCAAAATAATCTATTAAATGAACATGAGGGCAGCATGTTGTGATACAGTTTCTTTTTTGGAGCCCTCTGCTCAGCAGAGACTGTTTTGGAGTGGCCTTGAGCAACATGTTGAACTGCCAATTTTTTGTGGTAAGCTGGTTGCAAACTTCTGTGAACACATTCAAATTATTGCATTAGGGTGTTTGTGAAGATTCAGTGAAGAACTTTGGGTGCTGCTTATGCTGAGGACACACTATATGAGTTTGCCACATTTTGCCCACAACTACAATACGCAGAGTCAGCACAAGTTGGGGACAGTTGGTATGTCTATTCGGCACGGGAATCTGTTAGTGTGTGAGAGGTAAAGACCTGACTTGACAAGGGTGTGAAGGGAACATACCTGACCTGACTTAAGTCACACTTATTTAAAGGTGTTTGAATTTTTAAACTGCCTCTGGACGCAATCAGGTTGTGTGTGATGACTACCGACCCGACAGCAAACAAATGTTGCTAAAAAAAACAATGGAAAAAAGTAAGTGGTAGGTGCCACAGGAAACAGTTTGAAAAATCAAAATAAGAATGGCAAATGAGGAAGGAGGGAGAGGGCTGAAAAAGCAAAACTGAACTACACCAATGTAATTTGCGCAAACAACAGCAACAACAAGCCATTTGTCGCCCCTGTTTGTTTACCCTCAAACCTATCGGTCTTATAGACATGGTTGCTTTTGCGAATGTTTGCACAAGTGTTTGATACCCTCAGTCGGTTTGACAAATTATGTAGTCTGTGATCCTGATCAGACACAGTCGTTAAATATGTAATCCCCAGTCTTTGAGTTGTCTTAGAAGAAAAAAAAAAAAATCTGCTGTATGTAATGAATAATTACAACGAAAAATGCCATGGTTTTGCCTGTCCTGTTTTGCTCAGATGACCAGTCAAAGTACGACTATACAAAACTAAACCCCCGCGCCTTTACCTAAATCCATGTCAGAGCAGTGAGTTGCTCTCTATGCTCACAATGGCTTTTTATAATTCCCTTCGCACTGACCACTCCAAATATCCCCAAATTCATCTTGTCAATGAAGAAAAGACAACATGAGGAATGGACTTCTCAGCTTTTCTATGCCTTGTCAAAAGTTTCTATATCACGTTGCGGATTCCACATAGCATAGCTAAGACCCCAGAAGCAGCTTATCTGCTTAAAACAGGAGGGTGAGAGAGGGTGAAAAAATGTCTTAGTTTTCCATCTTTTTCCCGGTTCACAGAGTAGCTTCTCTGAAGCCACCAGAGCTTTGGTTTCCAGAATCCCCCTCCACCAACCCGTTAGTTTAATCCACTTAGGACCAGGCTACCTCCACTAGTCTTGATTGGCCAAGCTTTACAATTTCCCTCATAAAACTCAGAGGGAAATTTGCTGCACAAATATAGACGGCTGATTGTGGTCCTTTTTTTTCTCTACTGTAACACATCTTGAACACAGTAACATGGTAATTACTTTTTTTTAAGTCTTGATACAACATTCTGGATATCTACAACTTACAGCTTTATTTATTTAGGAATATCCCCTTATCGTCTTTCAATGCCATCCCTTCAAGTGGCTAAGTGCCTCACTTCCACTCCTACCAAACAACTCGAATGCTAATGCTATTGAAACCCCAGGTGCTTATGGTGGCTCTTGAAGTCTGTCACAAGTCCCTGCCACCTCCTCCCCTGGGTCCAATTTTCCCAGCGTGAAGCTTCAAGGTCCTCAGCTGAGCTCTCTGTTTAGCTGCAGTACAACAACAGCAATGAGAGTGAATGTGTGTCAGACTGAATGGTAATGAGCATCCCAAAGAATGAACCCCTGTTTTACCCCTCCTCACTGAAAATATATTTGTCCAGACACGGAAACAGATATTGTAATCACATTCCTTCTTTGCCGATTCCCTTGGGTTTTGTTGCATGCATATGTAAATGGATACAGAGGACCGAAATCATCTGCAATAACTAATGCTACTTTCAACACTAGCAGACTGTGGTGTGAGCTAAGGCAGCTTAGAATTAGGTCTTTTTCCTCCTCATGCTCCTCACAATTATTTCTTTTCCTTTGGTTAACTGCATTTTTCCAGGAAAGCAAAACTGTACTTTGGAAGAGTATATTAATAGTGCAAACGCTGATTCTATAAACGCATATTGAGATGGAAATTTCTGTTTGTATTTCCCATGCCAAACTTGGGATTTTTATTTATTTAATGTATTTTGTTTGAGCAGTGCTGGTTTCAGTTTTGTGGATGGGCCATTTAAGATCCTAGTAGGGAGGTCTGTCCTGCCATTTCATTATGTCATTGGAACCATGGATGTCGGCTATCAAACTAACAAGCTCGGGGAAATGTAGCAAAGGTTGAAGCACACAGGGTGATAGAGCTGAGGGCAGCAAAATTACCTCAGAGACACATAGGGAAGGAGAATACCACAATATTTGTATGGGGAAATCTTTCGCTGCTCCATGCTTATGTTTCATCAATCGAAAAAAAAAAAAAAGAGAAAGCTTTCTAGGATAAATAAGCCCTCTACTTACAACCCAATTGCTGCCAACCTCAATTTGCCGAATAATGACAAATATTAATGCAAGTTGCACAAACTTAGTATCCCCTGGGTGATGATCTCAGACATTTCATGTCCCTTAATTAATAAATGATATCACTTTTGACAGAGGCTATTCTTAAACCCAAATCTGCACAACGCTGGGAAACTGTCATTATTCAGAAGAATTGTGAGAGTTGAAACCTGCATCAAGTTTATTCTGCTGCATGTGTAACTTGCTGACGTTTGTTTTCTTTCTTTCTTTTCCTCACCCCACCAATTCTCCCTCTCCCCGATGGCCCACTTAGAGATGTGACCTACAATTTCATACAAGGTAAGACTAATTTCATTTTTCCTTGCCCAGTTCTCATGTGTGAGAGTCATGTTTGAGTTGCCTTGTTTCATCGGGAGTGATGTCGATGCATAAATAAGGCAGATCGTTGAATGGGAGAGGGAGTTGAAATAGCAGATCCTGCTATTTGCTCAGTAAGGTATGCAGTGATCTGCAATCCTCACCCATCCTGTTTTCCCACATGAGTATGGAAATACACAAAGGTGCCTTTTTCTGGTCACTGAAATGTGTTCTCTGTGCATACAATTTGAATTTTATTCAAATGAGAATCAAATGCCCCAGATTGTATACAGAATATGCTGCTTGTGTTGATCTAAACAAGCATAGTAAGGTTGGTGTCTGTTTCCACAGTGTGCTGACTGTATAATATAATATCAAAATATTTTAAGCTATGAAGCCTTTTGCTGTTCCGAAACCCACATCAAGCCACTTGCATTGTGGAGACTGACGATATCCATATAGTAATAGTATTCCCCTCAAGGAACAGCCTTCTTTCTCACATTCTCTCAAGCCTTTGCCATTTTTCGAATAAATTTTTATGTTCCATCGCTATACATCCTGGCATTCAGTCATTTTATCCTTAACATTCACTACTTTCATGCTGTCTCAAGAGAGGGGGCGAGGTTGAGTTACTCACAATAAGGGGTTTTGAGAGATCTGGAATATATAAATCTATTATACTAGGTATATTTGTGCACAATTATTAGGCAAGTGATTATTTTGATAAATTTGAACGCTTATTGGATTTAATGCATATCAGGTGATGAGTATTTGTGTGATGAGGGAGGGTGTGGCCTAAGGAGAGCAACACCTTATATCAAGGTTATTAGGCAGATTCTTCTCCTCAGGACAAATGGGCAAAAAAAAGAGATTTAACTGACACTGAAAAGTCAAAAACTGTAAAAAAGTCTTTCAGAGGGATGCGGCACTCTTGAAATATCTAAGCTATTGAGGCGTGATCACAGAACCATCAAACCTTATGTTGCAACTAGTCAACAGGGTTGCAAGACATGTGTCAAGAAAAAAAGATGCAAATTAACTGCCAAAGATTTGAGAAGAATCAAACATGAAGCTACCAGGAACCCATTATCCTCCGGTGCTCCTATATTCGACAACAGCACCCTACCCGGACGTGTCAAGACGTACGAGGTGTTCAATTCTCAGAGACATGGCCCAAGGTAAAAGAGGCTGAAACCCAACCACCTCTGAACAAGACACATGAGTTAAGACACATAAGAATGATGAGATAAGGGACTCTTGATGGGCCTGTGGTTGGATCAGTAACAGACACAGAGCTCCACTTCAACTCAGACTCAGGCAAGGTGGAGGTAGGGTACTGGTATGGGTTGGTATTATTAAAGCTACTCTCATACCTATTACCATTTTTTAGAAGACCCCTTCTTCAAGCAGCGGTACAGGAAAATGTTGGCATCTTTCAAGAAGACTGTTTATGCAAGACAATGCTCTATCACATGCATCAAAGTATTCCAATGCGCGGCTGGCCAATAAAGGCCATGAAGATGCGAAAACTAATGGCATGACCCCCTTTGTCACCTGACTTAAACCCTATTGAGAACTTTTGGGCTCTTCTTAAGCAGGAAATTTACAGTGAAGGTAAACCGTACACGTATCTGAACAGTGTCTGGGAGGCTGTGGTTGCGGCTGCACAAAAAGTTGATACACCAGATCAAGAAACTGACTTAAAGGGTTGAGACTGTCTTCGAAAAGAATGGTGGCTACATTGGTCTCTGAGCGTTGTGTGGGGGGGTTCCTCTCCTCTTCAGAAGTGTTTATTTGTAAATTTTGAGTGAATTATCTTCGCGAACAGGTGAATATAAACAAGTGAGATGGGAAAATCTTTTCATTTCGTTGCACAATTTTGCATACGGTAGTAATAGTTGCCTAATAATGGCAAAAATGCAATTGGCCTAATTTTGCACGCTGTGTGTGTGTGTGTGTGTGTGTGTGTGTGTGTGTGTGTGTGTGTGTGTGTGTGTGTGTGTGTGTTTCACACAAAAGCAACAAAAGTCATACATCACCCCCACCACAATTCTGCCTTCAAACACTGTTGTATGTTGACACTTGTAAAAGGCATAGTAAGAAGTACATATGTTAATTTTCCCTTTCAGTTATGTTCGCTGCTGCGTGAAGTGTAAGCAGGACATAATTGGTGAAAGAAAGACTGTAGTTTGTTGGCAAACAGGGGATCACATCAGCCCAAATTCAGTGGAGGTTTAAAAATAGGAAGCAATTAAATGTGATAGTATTCATTAGGAATTGGCTGATGTGGTGGAATTTCAAGATAGGTTAGTAATCCTATGTTCTGATACTACTAGAAAGGCTTATGCAGGTAGCGGTGTCATGGAGGTCAACTGCATGATTGAATCTATCATAGCAGGGACTCAGGACAGCAGGATCTTCCAACACTACCCATGGCTCGAGAGCATCTGTTCACGAGGTGAAAATGATTTTTTTCATTTTTAATGGGAAACTGGTGAATTGGATAAATGGAAAAAAAAACACCCTATCTTGATGTGGGTGATTAACTCCACATATTATTCCATAACCACTTGACTTAATTCCTCTGACAGTTTTTGGTAGACTTCCATCACATTGTGTAATTGAAAACCCTTTGCCAGGCCACCACACTAGCCCTGTTTGCTTCTCCGTCAGAGCATCTGTAAGCAGCTTTGGTTTAGCCCTCAACTCTTTGAGGCAGGCACTAACTCACTGTCCGGAAAAAGAAAACCCCTGGCTAGCTGAGAATAATAAGTACCCATGGGAAGCTGCCAGATGGACATACACTGTGAGCCTAGCTGGAGAGGGAAAAATCTGTCAAACATCACACTAGGCATCTGTGGAGGAGCAGCACAGGTTCACGTCCACTATGTCGAATGAGACGAGTGCTGAGAGGAGACTAAATGGCGTTAGATTTTTAACAAATCGCATTCCGTTGATCCACTCCTTTTCAGTCAAGGTCAGCAATGCTCATTATGCTGAAACCGTGTGTTTTGGTGGAAGCTTTAACTCTTAACATTGTAGATGAAGATTATGCTATTGACCATAATGTGGCTGTTGCTATTTAGATGACGTGTCATTTATCACAATTTTATTAATATCATTTAACTAATCCTGCAATTGACTGACAACTGGTGTACCCACCCCCACGCCCAATGAAAGCTAGGATTGGCTCCTGCATCCTCGTGACCCCAAATGCAGGCTAAGTTGTCGATAATGAATGAACTAATCCTTAGTCTGCTATACTAAAAGTCTGTTTGTTGTATAATTGTGTCGTATTCACAGCACATTGCTGAAGAGACCACCGTACAAATATATATATATATATATATATATATATATATATGTATGCGCTATTAGCTACACAGATACAGTACAATTCTCTCATAATGCTATTGGATCCTTGAGGGTTTCTAACGGGTTAAGAGATGGAGGGTGAGATTGAAAGAGCACAAAGAGTTCATCCCAGTATCCTCAGCAGTGAAATAGGACCGCTCTCTTAGACAAGCTGTGCAGTAGTTATTATTGCATTATGTCTGGCAGCCCACCTCTCAGACAGGAACTGAGCCATACTTGATCAGTGATATGACACTGGCAGGGAAGAGTGTGATTGCAGGCTGCTCAGCTAAGCAAATACCTCTATGCTGTTGAAGTCTAAAAGTAGCTCTATGTCTGTAAAAAATTATGAAAAGTCTAATGTGTTATCCAAAACTGAGACGACTAGCTTTGTAATGCTCAGGAGTGGATTCCTCTGAAATGATTTTGGTTTATTAATCACTCAGAGGATAAAAAACAATGCTATTTCAAGCTCATACAGACCTTTCAAGTCTCCATCTGGGTTTTTCATAACTTGGTAAACTGTTTCTGATAAATATAATATTACATTCCCAATCAAAATAAATAAAATAAAATAAAAAATCTGATAAATATGTTGGTTATTTCCCAACTCTCCAGTGTTTTTCACTGTACTGTCTGTTTTGTATCAGAGGAGAGAACACCAAAGCCACTTTTTAATATATTCAGTCCAAAGCCCAACAGTCACTTGTTTATTTTCTGTGGTAGGGAATCTTAGTTCATTTAGCTGCTGGTAAAAGCCTAACAAACTCACTGTGCCATTCCTAAATATATGTAAACCGAGTTATAACTTTCTATCAAGTATTTGAAGACCAAATCTAACTGATCCTCTTTTTTCAGACCTTGACCTTTCAGACTTGATTCTTGATGCATATATTGTATCTTGTCAGCACTGTATGTCAATCCTCACTCTCAATTTTTGATAGGCGATGCTCAATAATGCCCGAATAATCACACATTATTGTTGATGTTGGTACATGCAACTTACAATAACCATCAAAATCACATGTTATGCAACAATAGTTTTGGCACAGAGCTTAAGATATACTCTCTTTGCAATTGAAGCTAGACTGCTGTTACAAACAGATGGCTTATCTTTAACTTCATCAGCAGCAGTCATGTCATCAGCAAACACGATAAGTTGGTCCAGTGCCTGGAGAGAACAGCATCCATCAGTAGCTAACAACATATGGTGAAAGCATGTAAAGGTGCCCTTTATATCTCCTACTTTCTTCGAGTTAAAATTGCTCTGAAGCCATGAACATCATGCACTCATTTCAAAGGAAATATGATGTGTATTGAAATAATTTGCTGTTTGTTTGAGCCACCCATATTGATTCTTTTTTTTTTTTTTTTTTTGCTAAAGGTTGTTATTCAACATTAACAGTGCCTCTATATTTGCTCATAAGTTTTCAAAAAGATCAATTTCTTTAGACTGACATGTTTTTTTTTTTCTGTGATAAACCGCTACTTATTTGATTTTCTCTTTCAGGAAGGTGTTTTACTTTCCGTCCTCCTTCAAACAACCTCCTCTGCCATCCCAACCTGCCTAAGCATTCTTTTTAGATTTTTAACTCTCACAAGAGATGGGCTGCATGTTTTAATTCCTCCATGTGCTTAAAAAAAAATAGAAATTCAAAACTTGAGCTTACCATCAGTCATGGCTTGGCTTTCCACACATAAATGTCTTCAATTTTGAGATGCAAATATACAGAAAAGGGGCAGATAAAATTAAAAAAATCAAAATGAATGAATGAATGAAGCATTATGAATGAAGAGGAAAAGGGGATGAAATGATACCTTGACTCTGGAAATGTTATAGAGCATTAACATGCAATCATACAATCTACAATACAATAACCACCTATCAGTGCAGGGATGGCAGTGGGTTAGAGGTACTTATATAATAGGGGCAAAGAGACTAAAGTTATTGCTGATCAAGGTAGTTTAATGTGTCACTAAAGTGTTTTATTTTTCATTATATCATCTCATTATTACTTAGCTGTAGGTTCACCAGTTCTCCTAGAATCATTAACAGCAAATACTAAAATCATTCATTGTTAACAATAGTATCCTAATGTTTTAGAGCTCAAGGCTCCGCACATCAGTGGTACATATTCCATGGATTTTCTCAAAATGAGAACAACCATCCTTATTTTAGACCAATGTGTTCAAGCAGTCACTTACTTTTACGTCATCTCCAGCACGTTTGCAATTAGCTTTTTTCATGCTTTCAGTTTTGGCATCACTTTCAAGCCGAGTTTCAGATCATGTATGAAATCTCTAATATGTCATGCATGCTTCCCACCAAGCCCCTCAAGCCATCCCCTTTTCTTTTGGTATTCTCATGTTAAGATATCGCTAATTAACAGCATTAATGAGTGTCGTCTTAAAAAAATATTGTGAATTCAGGGTTTGATAACAACATGAACAAAGGCAGCCGAATCATGATATTACTGGCTAAGCCGACTATGATAGTAAGCATAACTAATCTTCCATTTAGTTTATTTGACAATATGCCATCATCTTAAGTTTATTTGACAATGTGTACTCATGCTCTCCATCCTTTTTCATGTCATAAAACAACTGAGCCTTGTAACATATTGCAAAGTAAAACATACTTTAACAAATATGCCATAAAATCTCATAGAACTGAATAGAACAAATGTCAATTTCTTCTTTTTATATAAATCAATATTTACAACACCGGGTTTTAAGCCAAATAAAATGAATACCCCTTGTATGCCCCCCAAAAAGGGGAAGTCCTGTGAGAAACATCCAGCCCAAGATATTTCAAAATGCTAGGCATCCAATTTGGCAGAACATTTGAAAATGATGAACATTGGGCAGATTCCATGGCATAGCATCTCTGAAGGTTGAATGTCAGAGGTCACAAAGTGGCTAACCCATCTGCTGATCTGGCACCATCACACACACTCCATGATGAATGTTTGAGAATGGCATGTTTCTTGAGTTTTCCAAATATATACAGGCTCTCTTCATCCCCACATATACATACAGCACATCCACATAGCATTTCAACAAATTGGCACTTGTTTGTTATTAATGTGTTCATATTTGGGGGGGGCGGGGCTATTGCATCTCACAATCTTAAGAATATAATATCTAAGTCAGCTGTTTTGCCTTCTGAATCTTAAGTATATGAGCTTCTGGTATTCTTCCAATCTCTCAGTCCATTACTTTGATCATCTGTTGTGGGCTTTACAGAGTTAACTAATCCTCCCCCCAGATAGAAGAAGTTGATATTAATGCATAGGAAAACTTAAAAATTGATGGCAGCCTGTTCTTTCACTGGTAGGATTTAGAGAACATTTGATCGAGGAATAGATGGAGAATTAATGAATTAAGATCCTTGTTAAACCATGACACTAGACCTATTCATCCTTCACCTTAACTATTATTCAAAATATTATTCAACCTTCTGCACAATATATTAAGTCCTGAACAGGACAACTTCAAAACAATTAAATTGAAAATCTGAGTACAGGTTATATAAATATCAGACAATCTTAAATGGTTTGTATCTCTACTTGATCTTCTGTCAGAAATTATGTTATGATCACAAAAGAAACTGCACTTTTTTACTAAAAAAAATGTCACATTGTTCACAGGCAAAAACTGACTTATATTGGCACTATTATTAATATTGTTATTTTGTCAATTGGTGTCATACAGGTATAGGAACCGAAACAAAACCTGAAGAGGTCGTATTTTTTGTATTTGCTTACAGAGCTCTCTGGCCAACAGAAGGTGCTTCACTATGTCCCAGTGCAATAGCTCTCCCAGTGGAAAAACTTGTTAATTAGGCCTTAGTGGCCTGGCATTCAGAAAATCCAAGTTTGTAAATATGGGAGATGATATGTCCTCACCCCTCCTAAGGCCTGAATCCAAACAGTAAATTTGAGCCAGAGTTTTTTTTTTTTTAAATCCTCCGCTCTGATGTGTGCTGACATTCCTGCAGGGTAAGAGATGGGAAATTACTGTATAGTTTTGTTTGCTCAGGGCTTTCACTGTCTACAGGCCTTGCTAAAGGGCTCTCCTCAAGGGTCGGCAAACAGCAGCCAGCTTGGGTTTCAGGCACGTGACACCAGCTTGAGTTTTTTTTTTTTTTTTTAGGGTTAATGGCCCTTTTTCTGAGCAACATTGGAAACACATCAGTACTGTCAACTGAGGCACGATAGACGATAGAGGATAATTTGCCTACAACATTTTATGACTGAAATGGACTTGAATGCAGCCTCCTGTCTTCCTTCCATTGACAGAAGGCCGCAGGGTTGAGAAGACAACACTCTTGACAATGGGGGGTGGGGGGATGGAGGAGGTGGCCCTAAAGTCAGTGAACCAAATGCAGTTGAGAGAAAAGTTAACTGAGATAAGACAGCTTCTACACTGGATGAGTTTCACTAGAAAAGAGGGGCGACATGCACGGCAAACAGAAGATACGACTGGCAACGACCAGTCGCTCTCAAATATTTCAAAATGTAAACCCTAAGGAAATGTTCCAGAATTTCAAGAAAAAATTCCTGCCCCCTCACACTGTCAAATTATTTTAATCATCCTTGGGTGTTTGTTGTCGTTTTACTGAAATTACATTTTTACATGTCTTGCACATTTCTATATATAATTTGTATGGCATGTAAACTGTCAAGTTACTCATCAGTAACTCATCGGCCCTATGTCATCAGTGGTTAATGTTTCAACTCATTTGTTAAATTTATTACTCAACTCTGTGTTTAATTTGAAAATATTTTATTTTAATGTGAAAATAAGCAATTTCATCCTGCATTCAGAGTATGCAGTACATAATCCTATGAAAGTAGTTTCATGAATTGAGTGCATTATGATAACATAAACATAATCCAGTCTTGTTAAATTGGACCAGTAACATTATCAAAGCAGAGGTGACCTTTGTTAATTGTCACTGTTTCATCGCATGCTAATGAGAAATAACAACTGTCTTACAAGGAAGCACATAGATTGAATGGCGGGTAGATATCCATCGACCTCAATCAGTTTCAATCACACTCTGTCATTGGCACTATTACACCAAATCCAACACACAGAGACAATGGAAAAGCCACAAAGGAGAGCATATTTTCGATTACAGCCTTGGTATCTGTATTGGTATCGACCTCTGTAACGTGAATAGCACTTTTGAGGGGGATCTCAAAGGTGGCATTATCGGGCTCCGGGGAAAAGTGTATAGAATCGTCATGACTTGACAGGAAACTTGATTTTAAAATGAAATCCTTCTTGTGTCAAAAGCAGTGCTAAACTCTAAAATGAGGATTTGCTTTATACCTGACCGACACATAAAGGACAAATGCAGGAAAATTGTTGTTGGTATTTCATAGGGATGAGTTATCGCTGCCTCTTTACCTGCACAGCAAATGCTTGTGTTCAGTGGCTTTTAAACATTCAGTTTATGTTAGAAATGGATTTAGAAAAGTTTTACATCTATTCCTACTATACATTATCTTTTGTAGCTGTATTTCTTTGTTTGCTCTGTTAAAGCATTTACAGTGATGCATGACAATTATTGGCTGTTTGCAGAAAAAGACTGCCAGACACTTTGGCATTGGAGAACAGGACAGAATTAGATATAACAGTCCAAGGCTGTCCATTCACACACTTATCAGGATATCTAACAATACGCAATGTTCATTTCCATTCTGTAACCTTGCTTTGCAGGCTATTTTGGATTTGCCAGCCTTGTAGTTTGTCGTTTTAACCACAAACAAAAACAAAACATTAAGTATAAATTGGAAATTAAATGTGTTAAATAGGATTATTCATGATACACGCTTACAATGTGGTAGTCAATACACTATCGATCACTGTAGAATTTTAATTTACCTATAATGACACAGCATTAAGTGAACCTGATTGATAGTTTTTACACATGGGAGGACACAATTATGTTACACATAGACCTTATGTACACGCGCTGAGCACACAGACAGATTCCCTTGCGCACAAGTCTGCCACAAATTCACACTGTTCCACAATGTTATTATCTCATTCTCCATGGTCTCATTTTTCACAAAGCCCCAGGGTGTGTGAGAGACAGTCAGGGTTGAGCTCACACAAGCCCGAGCTGCACACACCACTGCTGCCGAAGGTCTGTGTTAGTACCAAGTGCAACACTGCCCAGAGAAAAAAGGGACACAAAAATTGATGGAACCTAGATGATCCCGGATCAAAATACGGTGTGAGACCCTTTTAAACCACAAATGAATGCAGGTGCTGGATTTAATTGGAAAATACTGTTTATTTGGATGGTGATTACAAAAAGGACACGTTATTACATAGAAGATAATTAGACTATCATCTGAATAGCTATAAAGAGTGAACTTAATTATAAGTCTTTGTTAGATATATAAGGAAATATTAAGGCTTGGTTTTAGTGTACACGTTGGAGTTTTAATTCTTACTATTTCTCTTTTCAAATGATGAAAAAAAATACCCCTGATGTTTAAGAAAATGCATTTTACATTTTTATACTCAGATATCCACTTTTTTGGATCAATTTCACATTGTCACAAGGCACTAGTGGCTAACACTTTGCCCACTCCCAAATTATTTTTTCTTTATCAAACATTGTTTCCTTTTTGGTGAGTGGGGGTGTAACAGAGTGGGAGACCAGTTTTTGTTTTTTTTTGATTTTTACAAGTACAGCATATTCTTCTTGAAGTGTCGCAGAGAGTGTTGTCACCTCCCCAGCTGTTTCGCTGGTTTTGGGCTATAGACTTGAGTACTTTTTAGCTACAATGTGTCACCACTCAGCTGGATTTTGGGACTCCCTATTCTTTCTGACAGTCAAGTCACAATCTTTGAGTTCTAAATAACACCAGGCACCCATATTTATTTCTGTATGGCTGGTCTACTTCTTCCCACCATGAGCATGCCACCATAAAATAACCATTAGACAAAATATGTTAATGGTCATTGCTTTTGCTCAGTTTTCAGAAATTTTCTTCCTCAGATAGGTGATTAAACATTGCTGCATTCAATTCTTTAACTTCTTTTCACCAACAAGGTTAACTGGTTTGTTTGTCTCATGGTCACTTTAATCAAATACCATAAAAGTAGATGAGGCCTTGGGCTACAGAAGAGACCAAGAAGTCAGCTATTTGGCCTCTATTATCTTATTTATGGAATTATTCATGTATTGTTTTATTTTAATCGGTAACTCTTCTGAGCCCTTAGCAAGTCATTATTTGGACTCATAGTGATGCAACTGAAACATATATTTTTTGTGGTTTGTTATTTTTTACCCAATGTAAAAGCCAACCTAAAACATTTGCAACAGGGCTGCACACTGTACTGTATGTATCAAAACAGTTAAAAATCAGCTAAGAAATACCACATAACAACTATATTACCTGACGATTCAGCCACAATCCAGTCAAGCCATTGAAATGAAACATAGTTCAGAGAGGATGGTTCGCCATCTTTGATATTCACTATTCAACAGTTAAGAGAGCATAAGAACACTAAAGGGGGCTATTCTTCTCAACTTTACGTCACACTATTTTGATTTACTTGATTTACAGATTAGATTTAATTCTTTAATACTGAAATCCTGTATTGAAAAATATACAATGGCGTAGCTAAAATGAATACAATATTTCAAAATGAAAGTGAACTCTAAAGAATTCCAGGATACAGGGAGGTGTATTAATTACCTGTGTAAATCTGTATGAAACCCAATACACTTGCTTTCAAACATGAAGAAATTGAAACATGATTAAATAAAATAAAATCCAGAATTGAATCATAAAGATCTGCTATACTAAAAAAAAAAAAAACCTCACACATTTATTACCAATTAACAACAGCGATACTTTCTCTTGAGATTTACTAGATATGAATGTAAATAATAAAAGGGAATCTGAGTACATGACTGGACTCCCAGCAGACCCACACACACATTATTAGCGTCTAATCAGTCACATCTCATGGACTAGCTCAGATGTTGGCCTGCTCTAACCATAGAGAGCCAACATTGCATTTATCCAATTTTATTTGGGGGAGAAGATGGATAAAAGTTTTTGCAAATCAAATCCCTTTGTGCCAGTGTCTCATTATCAATGGGATGTATGGAGATGATGGCTTGCAACAGACTACTTACTCCAAACATAAGTCCAAACATGTACATTTAATTAATTAACTGAATCCAAATTTGTTTAAGGACCCATTCATGATATAGTATTAAATGTAGAATCATTAAGGCTGTAAAATTGATGAGAAACCAAATTAGGTTAAATGTTAAACTCTTATCCTTGCTATGTGAAACTTTGGAGTATTTCCAAATAAAGCTGCTCTATCTACCTTTGTTTTTTATAGATGCGAAAGCAGTCAAGTGGACAATATGTCACCAGGATGGACTGTCACTGTATCAGTGACCTGTTCTTAAGAGATCAGGACACAATGTCATAGGGGGAAAAAAATAAAAAAAATAAATAAACTTTTCTTCTTGCACTTTTATAGTTCTTTAACACATCCACAAGAATGGTGATGTCAACATATTTAAATTTAGACTGGTGAATGACGCCCCCTGAATGTGTGATGAACACTAATTAACAACCTTTCAGCTTGAGAAAACACAAGTCTCTTGCTTCTTTGCACATTGCATCCTATCTTGCTTTGTGGGAGCCTGAGAGGTTTTTTTTTCACTTTCACTTCCTCTGAGATGTTTTTTTCTTTTCTCTGAAAGAGCAAACATCCTGTTTTACCCTACTGTCAGACTGGTGAGTTTTTATGAAGCCATATGCTTTTATCGTCACAGTTGTTCAAGCTCTCTCGTGAAGTTTGCTCAACCTACTTGCCCTGAAGTTTGCCTCAAAATTTAAGAAAATTGTTGAATATCTCGGGGGTAGGCTGAGATAAAGCTGTAGTTTAGCAAAATGAGTTGATTTATGTTTGTACTTTGTTTTTTTTGGTCATTGTTACCTGCAGTGCTTCATTTCATCTTTCCGTTGACACGGTATGCAGGTTCGCCATACATACATTACACAATGTAACCCCAGAGTATGAACCTTTGCAATGAACACAACATTTTCATCCACATTATGCAGTTGCTGCATGTAATTTTTCACATTAGACAATGTCATTGCCCAACTTTTTTGGGAGTGGGCATGCAAACCTTTTTGCCTAACAAATCATGATGGGCAGGCAGACTTAGGAAAGAGGATATCTTTTGCTTTAAGAACTATATATATATTCTAAAACATGTTTGCACGCTGTCTTACATTTGGCATTTAAACCAGAAATCAATGTCTTGTAAGAATCAGCATGATGTCCTAATTTTTGCTGTCATATTTCTATCCAATTATAAGCACACAGCTTTTAAGCTGTTATTTTACGCACATTTTCTAAATTATGGCTCTTTTTAAAGATGCAATTTCTGAATAAGAAAGTTGCTTGCAGTTTGTACCAGTCATAACCAAGATTTTAAGAGATCACTCAGAGAAAGGCACTCAAATGTGTTTGAGTGCCTTTTGAATCAATGATCACAACGCATTTCAGAAAATTAACCAATGTTATATAAACACCATTTCAACCAAATGTTTATCTATTTATTTATTCTTAATTCTTAGTTTGTTTGTTGTTTTGTTTGAAACCAGCTAACAGCACTGTGAGCTTTTTGTGAACCCAAGTGTGAAATTTTTAAGACTAACTCCATCCCGACTTTAACTGAATTATTAGAAATTATCATTACTAATAGGAAAAAAATAAATTAATTGAAAAATGTGTTGAGAAAAATGGCTAGATGTCCATTTGTATTTTCTCTACTGAAATTAACTGGTTAAGTTGAATCTAATACAATGTACTAATATAATTTATTGATTATAAAACTGGGAAATTTAAGTTGGCTACGTGATTTGTACAACCATGTTAAAATGTTGTGAATGTTTCTTGTATTCATGTCCCTTCATATATCTGATATGATAACAGATGAATGACTTGGAGTTGGACTGAAATCGTCAGAGTCTGGTTTTTGAGTTACATCTACTATGAGCACAAACCCCCTTACAGACTCACAATGTATGGAACATCATTTGGTTTCCTCCATTGCTACAGTTATAAATAGTCTTGTGGCAAGAGGAAATTAACATTCACATTTTAAATGTCTTTTACACATTTCTTTAGAACACCTTTTTTCAGTTCTCTCTATAAATCAGTAAGCCCCAGTCTTCTAACAGTACCAGGCATCATACACACACCTCCCTGATTCATGTGGCACATTTGAGTATCACCTGCCACATAGTGTTGGACTGAATTTCTGTAAGATTGCACACATCACTCTAGGCCAATATCACATAGGGCACAAATGACCAGGTGAGAAGCACGATCTGTAATAGCAGGCTGTAAAAATCAACTTTTGCCAAAAAAATGACTTGTTTCATGATGCAGGCAAGATTTTGTTCATTCACATATAAAGAATGATATTATTGTGTTATTTTAGGCATATATGATTAAAACAAGAACCCTATGTCATATATACACGTATAAATATACATACATATATATATCAAGAGAGAGTTTGGCTTTTCTGGGCAGTTTGATGAATTTAGAATAAAGCCAGATGCTTAAAATGGCCTTCTTACTATTGTTCCCTTTTTTTTTTCTTTTCTTTGTTTTTGATTGTGATTATATAAGAGGCTAGGTGAGAGAGCCGTTAAATTAATATACATCCAATTAAAATTAAATGCACAACTTTTTAACAGAAGATGGCCATGATGGAATTTGCAAGGACTGCAGTTGCAGATGTGAGAGTAAGAGCATGGGTTGGTGGATGTGTGTGATTATAGGTGTACATCTTTGCAAGTGAAAAACACAGTGCACTGCTATGCAATGGGCAGAGCCAACAAATAGCTGAGGGAGAAGGCGATATTCTTAAACAGGCTGTAATTGGAGGGTGTCCCCAGTTAATCTGATTACTTCTCTGCTTGAGCCAGCTGAAAACCCACAGCACTCAAATAAGCGTCCCTAAGTGCATCGTAGAGATGCAGCATTAGCTTAGCTGCTCTGGCTGCCATGATACATAGAATATCAACGGAAGTAAAAATATCAAGACAAAATACCATGAGGAATACTATTCAGGGCCGAAAAAGGAAAAAAAAAAAAGCTGAACAACACAGCTGGAGCTGCTCGTCGCTGTGAGCTTATGAAGTCGCTCCCTTGATGTGGGCTCCATTGTTACTGTTCTACATGAGGTTTGGGGCATTAAGTCTTTCTGGTATCGCTCCCTCTGCACTTTGACTGGAATCTCAAACTGTGCAGCTCTCAGTCGCAAGAAATATATATATGTGCGTGTGTGTGTGTGTGTGTGTGTGTGTGTGTGTGTGTGTGTGTGTATTCACACACATGGGTTTTGTGAGGATCTAACTGTGGAGTCTCGGCGCATATTACTCAATCAAAAATTATATTTGCAACATCAGAGCTCTCAACCAACAATAAAGTTTGGAAGGTCGACACAAATGTAAGTTTTTCTCAAGCTCTTAATCACATATTTACCCGCCAGCCTGATTCTCGTCCGAGATCACAACATACAAGAAACCTACATTACTTGTAACTCACTGATTTTTTTTTTTCATCAGTCCTCTCTAATCAACTCATATTTGAATGTCAGTATATGGCTTAAAACTTTTATCCCATTCACTGTGCCAAGAGGGTGCTCTTACTTTTGCTTTCATCACAGTGCTTCAATCACCAAACCTTCAAATAGAAATGGACATTATTTCTCGACAACATATCCTGTCTATAACTCTAGGGATTCTAGACTATTCTCTTGGGATTCTAGAACAAATTACCACACAAACACATTGTTATTGTTCCCTGATTAGATTGATGTCTGGAAAAAAACTCCAATCACTCAAGCTCTATTAATAAGATTGAGTGTCCATGTTGAGCTCAATCTAATGGATGTGTGAATTAAGCTCCAGCTATTAATGTTTAATGTATAATTGAATGTTCTACATGGCCAAACTTGTTTACTGGGATAATTGATGTTGCTGATCTCCCATTTATCTGCAATACAAAAAAGGGAAGCAGTTAGAAGTTGCACGTAATTATCACACTTGAGACCAGGCTGGTCTGATAAGCGCTTACAAGCTTTTGGCAGAATGTATGTGTCACCCTAAAATAACTGTCCAAAAGTCCCTCCAAAGAAAGTTTTCTCTAACTTTTCAGAATGCACATTCTGAATAAGATGTAAATAGAACACCCAGGAAGTCAACGCAAATTAATATTTGGTTCCTGGCCTTACCAAATCAACACCAAATTCATTATATGTGCAATGTGGTTCCATATTGTTTTCTGGCTGGTACACCTTACTCTTTGCCTTTGTGTCTTTGATGGTGCTCACCCCTTGTTAGTTATTGTTTGCGTGGCAAAAAAATGGATCGTGCAAAACAGTAGTAACAGTAACGTACATAATAAATAGAACAATGATAGAGATAATCAATGTCAAATGAAGAGTTGCAATGTTTTCTACTTCCAATCATACCTTGGTTCAGTGCCTCTTTCGCATAAACACTGTAGAGTACATAAGGATTCAGAGAATCAGGGTGGAATTTCCATGATCAGTTTTCCTCATAATGGAAAACACAATTATTTGTTTATTTATTTATTTATTTCCTATCCCTCCGGAGCGCCACGTCAGGGTGGTAAGCCCTTCAGCATACAATGGAAAAATTTTGATGTATGTGAGTTGAATAAGTTTTGACATTTGGAAATTTATGTAAGGCTTAACATTTTTGACAGACTTTTTTTGTCTGATAGCCCCATATTGTGGGGAACGCCGAGAAGGCCATTTACACTCCGAGTCCCCAAAGTCTCTAATTTGTTTCTGTAGAGTTTCATGGGACTATGCCACTATACTATACTTAATTTTAGATAGGGAGGTCAGGTTACACTGCCATAAAATGGTTACTATGGAAACTGGCAGGATCACCCATGAATACGATTGTTCTCATTGAATTCTCAAAATCTCAGCCTCCCAGGCAGACCCAAATGATGCTTTTTGTGCAAGCTGTTTTGGAACATCAATTTTCAAGTTATACTCAAATACAAAATAATTTAATAATACTAATAATAATGATAATAATAAGTAAAAATGTTATATTTTCACACAAGGAATTCAAGCCTTTCCCCAAATGACCATGAAATTAGCATCAGTGAGTATAAAGGTGCACCTTGCAGAGATGGCTGATTTCAACTGATATATCTTATACATATACTATAGTTTATCCAGTCATCCATCCATCTTCCCTCGCTTATCTGGAGTTGGGTTGCGGGGGCAGAAGCAGGAGCAGTGAGGGCAAGACCTCCCTCTTCCCCGCCACATGGTCCAGCTCCATCTGGAGGGACCCCAAGACATTCTCATGCCATCCAGGAGACATAGTGTCTCCAGCATGTCCTGGGTCTTCTTCGTGGTCTCCTCCCAAATGGACATGCCCAGAACACCTCCCCCAGAAAGCGTCCAGGAGGCATCCTGACCAGATGCCCGAGCCACCTCATCTGACTCCTCTCTATGCGGAGGAGCAGAAGCTCGACTCCGAGCTCCTCCCGGATTACTGAACTTCTCACCCTATCTCTAAGAGAGTACGGCCACCCTGCAGAGAAAACTCATTTTGGCCGTTTGTATCTGCAATCTTGTTCCTTGGGTCACTACCCACAGTTCACGAACATAGGTGAGGGTGGGAACATAGATCGATCAACCGGTAAATTGAGAGCTTCGCCTTCTAGCTCAGCTCTGTCTTCATCATGACAGAGCTTCACAGAGTCCGTATCACCGCAGACGCCACACCGATCCGCCTACCTATCTCGCCCTGTATCCTTTCCTAACTAATGAACAAGACTACGAGATACTCGAACTCCTCCACGTGGGCCAGGACCTCTTCCCTGACCAAGAGTAAGGATTCCACCCGTTTCCGGTAGAACATCATTGTCTTGGATTTGGAGGTGGTGATCCTCACCTCAGCCACTTCACATTCAGCTGTGAACTACTCCTGTGAGATCCGAAAGCAACCAGGACCACATCATCTGCAAAAGGCAGAGACTCGATCCTGCAGCCATCAAACCGGATCCCCTTCTGTCCATAAAAGTTATGAACAGAATCAGTGACAAAGTCCAACTCACACAGGAAATAAAACCAGCTCAGACACTGATCATACCGTGACCGAACAGCCCGTATAGCGGGTTCGGTACCCCATACTCCCGGACCCCCCCCCCCCCCCCCCCCACACACACACACACACACACACACACACACACACACACAGAGGATTGCGCATGGGACATGGTCGAATGCCTTCTCCAGATCCTCAAAAGACATGTAGACTGGCTGGGCAAACTCCCATGCCCCCATGAGGACCCCACCGAGGGTATAGAGCTGGTCCACTGTTTCACGACAAGGATAAAAAACACACGGCTCCTCCTGGATTTGAGGTTCAACAACCTGGCGGACCATTTGCCCCAACACAGCTGAATAGACCCTACCAGGGAGGCTGAGGAGTGTGATCCCCTATAGTTGGAGCACACCCTCAGACCCCCCTTTTTAAAAAGGGGGAACATAACCCTGGTCTGCCAGTCCACCTGCACTGTGCTCAACATCCATGTAATGTGGTAGAGGTGTGTCAGCCAGGATCAAGAGGCTTTAGGAACCCAGGGCGGACCTCATCTACCCCCAGGACCTTGCTGCCAAGGAGCTTTTTGACTGCCCCAGCACCTTCGGCCCCAGAAATGTCTGATCCAGAGTCTCCTGGCTCTGCTTCCTGATTGAAAGGCGTTTCAACAGGGTTGAGGAGGTCTGGAAAATATTCTTGCCACCGATCTACAATGTCTCGCGTTAAGATCAGCAGCGCCCCGCTCCCACTGTACACATTCTTGAGGGAGCACTGCTTTCCCATCCTGAGCCACTGGATTGTTGATCAGAATCTCCTCGATGCCCACCAGAAGTCTTTCTCCATGGTCTCCCCGAACTCCTTCCTTGCCCAAGTTTTTGCCTCAACAACCACCAAAGCCACATGCTACTTGGCCTGCCAGTACTTGTCGGTTGCCTCTGGGGCACCACTGGCCAGAAAGCCCCAATAGGCCACCTTCTTCAGTTTGAGAGTATCCCTCACTGCTACGATCCACCAGCAGGTTCGAGGATTGCTGCCCCGATAGGTGCCGACCACTTTACAGCTGCAGCTTTGGTCTGCTGCCTCAACAATGGAGGCACGGAACATGGCCCATTGGGGTTCAGTGTCCCCCACCTCCCTTGGGACATGGTTGTAGAGCCTCAAGTTACGTTTGGGTCTACCATGTCTGACCAACATCTTCCCCAGCCATCTGGCTGATGACCAGCCGGCTCACCACCAAGTGGTGATCAGTTAACAGCTCCACCCCTCTCTCCACCCGAGTGTCCAGGACATGCAGCCGTCCAACGACACAACCACAGAGAACCCAAAGAACTCTGGTCTCAGGTGTGTTGGTGCCACGTTCATACAGGGACAACTTATGCCTGAAGATGGTGTTTGTTATGGACGAGCACAGAGGTCCAATCACAAAACACCACTCGGGTTCAGACTGGCAGGGGCGTTCCTCCCAATCACGCCCTTCCAAGTCGCACTGTTGTTGCCCATGTGAGCATTGAAGTCTCCCAGTAGAACGAGGGAGTCTCCGGTAGGAGCGCTCTCTAGCAGCCACTCTAGGGAACCCAAGAAGGGTGGGTAAACTGAACTGTTGTTGGGTGCATAGCCACAGGCAACGGTTAGAACCCATTCCCCCACTTGAAGGTGGAGGGAGGCAACCCTGATCGTGCAAGCCCTGAGCCAGGGGAAAATCAACACTTGCCCGGTGCCTCTCCCTTTGGGCAACTCCAGAGTAAAAAAGCATCCAGCCCCTCTCAAGGGGCCTGGTTCCAGACCCCACGCTGTGCGTAGAGGTGTGTCCGTTTATATCTAGTCGAAATCTTTCAGTCTTGCGCACCAGCCCAGGCTCCTTCCCTGCCAGAGCTGGTGACATTCCATAAGAATAAGAATAAGAATAAGAACAACATTATTTATTCTGAAGGAAAGTGTTGAATTCCATGTCCCAAGAGCCAGCTTCTGTAGCCAAAAATGGGATCATCAAGGTCACCCACTCTGGCCACCGCCCATCTTGCTCTGCACCCGACCCCCTTGGCCCTTCATGTGGGTGGTGAGCCTAGAGGAAGAGGGACCCATGACAATCCTTCGGGCTGTGGCCCGCCGAGCCCAATGGCCTGAAGGCCTGGCCACCAGGGGCTCACCATCGAGACCTGCCCCAGGGCCTTGCTCCAAGAAGGCGCCCTGGTGACCTGCATCCTGGCAAGGATAAACTAGGACCAGAGTTTGTGTTCTTCATGAAGGTCTTCTGAGCCACGCTTTGTCTAGTCCCTCATCTGAGATCTGTTTTCCTTCAGTGACTCTTCTAGGGGCATAAAGCCCCCGACAACATAGCTCCCCGGATCACTGGGATGCGCAAACCCGTCCACCACGGTAATGTGGCAGCTCACGTAGGGGGAGGGGATAGCAGTTAAGGTAAAAAACGGGCCTGGACACCATGCGAAGAAATATAGTGAATGCTTCACCTCCTATCTCTATTTTTTATGATCTCTATCAGTCTCCTCCATTGTAACGATCCCTTGACTACACAGCTGGTAAGTCCCAAAAAAGGAAAGCTATAACAAGGCTCTTTTTTTCATATCTAGTTGTGATTTTTAATGGGGATGTACGTATGTGGGTTACAATTCGAGTAGTGGCCTATGAGATTTGAAAACCGCACGCTTTAAATCAAATAAAAATGATCATTGATTCAGTCAACTTCTTCAACACGAGGACTAAATCTTTCTTGATGTTTCCTCCCAACCCCTCATGTTATCCAGAGCAATTAATAATCAATGTGGATGATCTGCCAAGGACATCTTACATTTTAATGTTGGACAAAAGCCAAGCCAACAAGTCACACACAGTTGCAAACTTTTCACCTTCTATCTTTCTTACTCATTCCATGCCAGATGCTGAGCTGCACTTACTTCAAGTCATTTTGATTTCTCTCAGTTGGTTCAATTTAGTTTGAACTTACAGGAGAGTTTAAGCTGATGAATAGCTTTTATTGAACATTAATACATTCCAGCATTGAGATTAGTCAGCTTTTTCCAGGGTATGAT
Source organism: Fistularia commersonii (assembly GCF_037954325.1). Lineage (NCBI taxonomy): Eukaryota > Metazoa > Chordata > Actinopteri > Syngnathiformes > Fistulariidae > Fistularia > Fistularia commersonii. The sequence continues at coordinate 8,274,592 of NC_141302.1, forward strand.
CTGAGTCTGTCAGGGGGTGTGCTCAGCATTGATACACACACACACACACACACACACACACACACACACACACACACACACATACATATATATAAGCATTGAAGGAACAAAACCATGTCTTCTTTTGAGGGGCTAGGCCAAAGACCAGGTGTCTGCCTTCTGATGGAAACATAGGTTTGTAGTCATACCTGTACTTACACTATGCAGACCTTTTGGTCTCCTATTTTGCCAATAAGTTATTTCAAGTAAAGTAAGTGAACTGGACAAAAGCATGTTCAGCTTTATCTTTTCACATTCCAGTCCAGATAATCCCACTAAGTTGCTCCTTTGTTCAAACAAACAACACTCCATTAGCATAACACCCCCCCTCCCCCTATACCTACGTCCTGCAGATCCGCTCTTCCATTTACACAACAAGCCACCATAACCTAGATACACCCAAAAACCTGGCAATTTCATTGGGAAACTCCCCACAGGTCATTAGAACTGAAGAAGCCTCTCAGATGAAAGGTGAAATGTCTTCAAGTGAAGAAATTCAAGTCCAGTTTACTGAATTGCACCTTTTGTCTGAATTGCACTTTTTGTAAGTTGCTTTGGATAAAAGCGTCCGCCAAATGACTATAATGTAATGTAAGACAAGAAGATTTCAACAAGAATTTTCCATGACCTGGATGACTGAGAACCTCCACAGACATACAGTATATGTCAAATGCATTTATATCATACTATAGGTGGGCTCTTTTGACAGGCTGCAGTAAAGGTTATCTCATAAGAATTGGATCTACTCTGAACTAAGTGTCACTTGTGGCCATATCCTTTCATGAAGAGTGAAAATGAATCTACACAGGTTATTTTGCTTACACAAGTTTTAAAGTAAAACAGAAGGAACTCATTTTGTACCGCATCTGTCTCGCTACCAATGAAAAATACAGAAAAGATACAGTGAACTGGAAATCAGTTGTATCTGATTGAGTGTCATGGATAGAGGTAATTGATAGGGTGTAGATATCAAAATATGCGTCATTCTTTGTTTTAAAGATACTGTTTTGATACTCAATTATATACCTTCTGACCATAATAGTCCTTCTTTCAACTACATCCACCCATACACACACAAACAAACAAACACACACAAACCATAAGGTACAAATCTGCGAATCAGAAACAATTAGGGATTTGGCGACATGCTCAAGGACACATGTAGACACAGTTCTTGGACAAACCTGGGACTAAACCAATAACTGATCTGATTACCATCCAGGGACTCTCAATCCCTTGTGCGGTTGTCATCTTATCACAAATGTCAATCTATTCCTTTCTTGTCCATAAACTATCTCTATTATTTATCCTTCACAAAATTAGAGTCCTGACAACAGATCACACTCGATGTGAGTAATATCACAGACATTGACCTTCTCATCCCTCAAGCAGCCATAGGCTGGCACATTGATTGATCCTGCTGATGGCCTTGGTGCTAATCTTGCAAGAGGCCAGCAGAAGGTGACGGTGTTTCGCTGCTCAATCTGATGCAATTACCCTCAAAATAAACACGTTTTGGATAACAGCTGACCTTCCAGTGGGATGGAGGTGGATGAGTAGGGTGTTTTCAGGCTTGTTAATGACTGTTTGAGGGCAGTTATTTATCAGTCAAGGTACACTGTAAACAAAATGCCTAGCAATGTTTCAAGATGCATAAAAATATTGTAGTTCGGGCCTTGGGATCCTTTCTTTGCTCTAAGGGTAAACACACATAATATCCACTACTTCCATTATAAAATGTATTTTTTTTTTGTTATCAAATCTTCTTTTTCATTCCAGCTACGAGCCCTTTAATTCTTACATTTCATAACACTGCAAATCAGGAAAGTCATGTAACAACATCTCAGCTGATAACATTGCTACAGCCAATAATATAGAAACAATGTAATAGCATCAGAAAAACTTAAGTGAATACTGATCCAAGCAGCAGCCATTAGAGCAGATGACCTGCATACTTGCAGTGTTTACAGCATCGTTAACCAAAGCCTTGTCCTTGCCATAGGGGATCATAGATGAGACTGTTAATAATGTTGTTAAAGGCTGGCCCAATCGAGCATTGCCAAAAACGAGTGGCGTTTCCCTTTTAAGTACAGCACATCTGATTCTCAAAAAACATTCATCCAAGCTCCTTTTCTCAAGGATCACTAAAAACAGCAGCACATCAAATACTAGCAAACACAATCAATATTAAACTGAGTAAAAATGCGCTCTCAATTGGAAATCCTGAGGCCCATATAAAGAATCAAAAATATATTTGGTGTTTATCCTGTTTCATATTGTCTTCCGCTACAGTGGTGATATAATGATAGGGATTGTTTTTTTATTAAAACATACATACAAAACATACATTATTTTAAATAAACTAATTTGGATGAGTTAGATGGGAACAGGGTGTAGTTCATGAGTGTTTTTCATTGGTTTTTCAGGGCTGCCGGGATCTATTGAGAAGTTATTCGTGTTGACGTGCATCCTTAATCTATGACTGCACTTTTCCAGTTCTGTGAATTAAAAGAGATATATAAATATAGAGAGAGTTAAGAGCACAATTCAGTTTGAAACTTTACACCCCCTTTCATCAACCTCACTCTCCAACTGCCCATTTGGGAATGAACTCCACACAGGACTGCTTGCAGTGAGATGGGCATCTGCCAGTTCAGATGCACGAGAGTGCCTGCTCTCAGAAAGTTAAAGGGACAGCGACAAGCACTTAGCTAGTCCCTCAGCATCCAGTCCCATTTCCTTTCTCTTATCTAAAGTGACAAGAGGAATGTTTCTGCCCTCCTATGCCTGAGGCTCATCCTGCATTATCTGCCAGTGTACAAGCACCACCAGCTATCTGTGTCCCCAATTCCTTCCATCTAAAAATATGTTAAAGAGGATGACGGCATTGCTCGAAATTCAAGTGCATGGATAAGTTGTGGTGTTTGGACATTTTTCAAACTGGCAATCATATCACAGGATGATGGACTCAGAGCAAATGTGCGAGGAGCATTTGGATATCAGTGAATGAGCATTTTCCTGTATCCTGTGCCTTGCACTGCATTGCCTTCCCTACCACATGGCTGCGGTTAGCAATTGGATAAAGTGTGTGCGTGGAGAATGCAAAGTGACAAAACATGAACTAAAGCAGACACCCTAATGAGATATTGATTGCTCTCACTGATGTTTACACTTTTGCCTGTCTTATACTATGCAAGTCCACCACAAACAATCAGCCATCTGTTCAAGCACATTCTGATCTTTGTTGTGCAATTTAGATATGGCTGATGTTTGACTGAATTCCCTGGATATTATGACTGATAACAGAGGCCCACACAGATAAGTAATGCAGACTTACACTATTGACTTTTGTCGCATTCTCCAGTTGCACTAAAGATGCATCAACGAACATAAATTAATACATACATGATTATGTATTTTTTTAACAGCATCATACTGAATGACATGTCATGTACTATATGATGGACATGGCAAAAACTGCAGCAAAACTAAACACATCAAAATGTGGGATTATTAGCTGCTGTGACAGCTAAGACTCAAAAGGCCACAGACTCAAACACCACAGAAAAAAACACTCCTCCTCGAATATCAAGCCCGAGAAAGCCTTGGCAATTACTTCTGAGCCTTCGTCCAACAACTAAGCACCAAAGGCCCCATTTTTGGCTCATTTAAAATGTTTATTAATTTTTATTTCAGCCTTTGGGACTCCGATTAATTCTGATATTGTCCATTACGCATGGCTTATTTTATATCCACATAGTGCAAAACAGCAAAAGATTGAAACAATCGTTTGTTTCAAAAGACAAAAGAATTCAGATGCACTGCTCCCGTGTTTGTGTGGTGGCCTCGGCTGCCTAAAGTAAGGGCTGAGAGCTACCATATAATGAACCTGAGAAGCTACTCTTAGCGCAAAATCAATAGTGACGAGCTCCTTTAAAAACGCTCAACTTTGAGCCTTTTGTGCCCAAGAATACATCACAGATGTTAACTACAGTGCCAGTCAAGACAATAAGCATGCAGCTCACTCTCAAGGCTCTAAGTGCCTTTATCTCTCCTCAGATTTGAACGATTACTATTAGAATTACACAACTGTAGTCTCCTTCTTGCTTATTTTGTATGCAAGCTTGGAACTTCATCACCCCATGCCTCCTGTTATCACTTCAAACCACAAACTGGATGCACACAATTGTTTTGAGGCTTTCACTTTTCAAATTACCCACATTGATGATTTTACAGTGATAACTGTGGAAGAAATACAAATTTTGTGTGGTGTTTTTCAGTGTGGTCTTGTTATGTGAATGTGGTAAAAAAGGAAAACGAGAAAGAAAAAAAGACAGAAATAAATAAAAAAGAAAGAAAGAAAAAATTGCCAATAATTTGGGCATGTAGAAAAACTTGCCCTTCGAGAGATTGCCGTTTGCAGCTGCATTCACTTTCAAGCACACTTCAGCCGTCAAGTGCAGGTGACTGTAAGACATTCCAAGTATTTAAATACGCGTGTCTGTGTGCATTACAATATTCGAGAAACATTCTTCTCAGATAAGCTGCCCATCACTGTCACCTACAGGGCCATAATCATGTATGTGCTGGGCTTGTTAAGTGCCTTCCCACTTTCTTTGCTGCCTTGAATTGCAAATGTGATGAATTGAACCAAATAGATTGCACTGTCTGCCATTAACTAATTGGCAGCATTGTGTGCACAGCATATAATGGGGGAAAAAAGAAAGCAAAAAGGCAATGGCTATCTAATGTGTTGGATTGAACCAAATTCCACGCCAGACAAGATGACACTCAGGAGACATCCCCCATGTTTTCCTCTCATATTTTGCTTTTAATTTAGTGATGTGATTCTATAAAGGGTCTACTAGAATACATATACTGTAAAAACGAGGATGGTATTGTTAACTTTGAAATCTGAAATGGCCACAGAAATATCCCTTTCAATTTACTCTGGATAGTTTTCTTAGTGCACTGACACATGTAAAGTCCATGCTGTTCTAGTGGCACAAACGTTCACATATTAATGAGTTGTACTGAGCTCATGGTCTGCAGATTGCATGAAAGGATACTAGTCCCAAGAAGTGGCATGCACGTGATGTAACATAACTTATTGGTTTACAACTACTATGGAATTATAACAGTGAATAAATGGCTGCATATGTAAAGTAAAAAAAAAGGACAGTTTTGAGCGTGTAACAATTTTCCACACATTTACAATGATTTCTGTAGTCCATAGTTCCAGCCTACATAATTGTTTTCTATGCCAGTTAACCTCTCCGGGGGTTGAGTGAAATGCAGATACCTTTTGCTTAGCGATGCAGCAAGGGATGAACACTAAATTGAACGTTAGGACTTTTAAAAATAGTAATAGTAATATAAAATAAAATATCTCTGACCTGTCACCTCATAGCATGAAGCATTTGTCAAGATTTTACATTTAGAGTAGTTATCAACCGTCCTTTAGAATAGGGTTGTTGTTAAACTTTTAAAGCCACACATTTCAATTTGCAATCACAGTTTGAGTTTCAAAAATTTAAATCTACAAAAAATTCAACGAGGTTCCTGTTCTGGCTTCGACATTTCCCAAACCATTGTAGGATTGCTGACGGTGCAGGTGGATTTAATTTCTGTTTAAACCCAACAGTGCAGTGGCGGCTCGAAAATTGATTTGGTTACCTTCATGCAAAGTTGGCAGTGTAATATATGCAAATGTTCTTGAACACAGCAGTGGCTACATTGCTGAATAGAGTCAGTAGATTTTTTTCTGAGGCAGCTTTTAAATGTGTGTATATATACATACATATATATATTTACAAGGTACAAGGTACTGACTGTGCAATGATTCCCGTTAGACATCACAGCCCATAACAGCAGGTTGTAAGATGCTGGCAGGGAAGGCATACATACTGTGTCATAGCTGGCTGGTATGGTATGGGGGTCCCAGGGTCAACGTGGAAGACACCTCCAAAGGTGATTCAGAACAACTGAGCCAAGGTCATGTGGGACTTCTAACTTCCAATGTAGTGGTGGGTGTAACTACCCCAAGTGATAACATCAGGAAGAGAGAGCATGAGAAGCAGGAGCAACATCAGGGTCTCAAGGAAAAGTTGAAGAATATTTGAGGTGAAATGACAAGTGTTTTTTTTTTAATAAAATATTTATTTTAGGGTCAAAACCATTATATTAGTGCTAAGCTACATTTCTTTAGTTAACAATATTATTCCTTTGAGTTTCAATTTAAAATCTGCAAGTGTTCCCCGTGTCTGCCTGGGTTCGTCCGTTCCTTAACTCCCGCAGTCCAAATAATAATTTGAAGCCCAGACGTGTGAATGAGGAAATGAAGGGCTGCATGTCTCTATATGCAGCCTTGTGATCGACAGGCAACTTGCCAGGGTGAACCTCTCGCCCAGTGACACTTGGGATGGGCTTGTAAGCCCCTGCAACCCTGAGTGCAGGATAAGTGGTACTGATTACGATTGAATGAATGCATGCATAACTAAATTTTAATGAGCGCACCTAATCTGCTTACTTTATTTAAAGTAGTCATTAGACAACAAACACACAAACAAACCATCAAAATAGTAAATAGATATATCAGTAACCACTGACTGTAGAGTCAATTATGTCAGGAGTAACGCCAGAATATTTTCGTTATGATTACTTCAAATATGACTAGCTGTTGAAGCATGCAAGAAGTCTCAACTTAAATGTAATCTAATCGAGAAATGTCTCTGTTTTCCTTTTTTTGAGACATATGTGATCTAAAAAAAATGTACCAAGAGCGCCAATCACTCATTTGGTAGTTTGGTTTTCTGTTTCTTACTACAAGAAATTACCATGTTCTTTGCAATAAGGATGGCATTTAGTCAAATTACTTTTGGTTTGTTAAAAGATTATTTCTTCTAGAAAGGAAATGCAATACATTATAGAATCCTCTAAACCCTCTCCCTCTTCTCCAACATCAAATTAACACCTCGCACAGACCTATGCTTTCAAACACATGATAGCTTAACCATTGCCAATCCTGCAAGCCCAGCCTCTCCCTCCCCAAAAGATAGCAGTGGCATTCTTGTTTATTTCAGTGACTGTTTTTTCCTCTGTGATTTTATGAAAATCAAACTGAGGGAAAAACTTTGATGCTCAGCATCACAGAAAAATGACAATTCTCAATCCCCTTATTCCAAAACAGCCCCCCATCAAAGAAATCACATATAAAATAAAATACAAACTTGTCTATACACAATTTGTACATATACGCATGTGTCTTGAATGGAAAAAAAACAACAGCATCACAAACTGAAAAGCCATTTTTAATGAGCCTCTTCCCCTTCCCATCAATCAGAATGGAATTAGGACAGTGCTAAGCGACTGAGAAGAGGGAAGCTAGAAGAATGGGGGCACAGGGCAGAAGAAAAAGAGGAAGAAAAAAAAAAAAAAAACTTCATTAAGGCCATTCTAGTTGAGCTTCTGAGGGAAGGAGAGAGAGAGAGATACTTATCCAGACATACTTCTCCAGTCCTTTCTCTGCCACTTAATCAGAGGGACAAAGTTATGCCTGCCAGACCATTTGCTATTCCAGCTAATCCCTCATCACAGTATTTCACCAGGTTTGGTATTTGGCTATCTACATTAATTAATGTTCGGATGGACGCTGTGTTGATAAGTGACACACAGCTGATAATGAGAAATCATCTGCACAACCGTATCCTCTCTCCATCACATTCCGTTCGTCAGTGCTGATACCTCTTTGCTCAAAACACCTTGTTGTGTTTACCTGTGCCAAATTTCATTTATTGATGATTCAGGCTGTTTTTGGTGCCAGAGGAGATAATGTACTGTCTGCACTTTGGTAGATAAGTGTTTTCTGGTGAGATAGTTCTTGTTCAGAATGTCTCTCCTTCCATCTCCTTCTCTAATTTGATCTTTGCTTCCACTTCTAGCGTTTTTCTTCTCCGCTCACTTTCTCTTTTATTCCACATTCTTCTTACTCCCCACGCCATTCTCTCATGTTCACTCCCTCTATCTCCCCTGTCTTTCTCATTTTTTTCATTTACTCCCAAAGGAGGGTTAGAGCCTCTATCTCTCTTTCGCACACTTTCCTCGTTTTCAGAATGTCTCCTCTTCCCCTTGTCGTCTCCATCGATATCAATAGAAGTGAATTGCCTTACTGTGGGTGCACAGATTCTCTTCCATGAAGCCTCTCCTTTTCCCCCTTCTACCATTTTCAGGTTGCGCCCATACTTTAATATTCCATCATACATCTTTGTGTTTCTTCCTTACTCTTTGCATTTTTTTCTAGTCCTCCTCTCTCTCTCGCCTCCCAGAAATGGTACTTTCTCTGTTGCACTCTGTCAGTCATACGTCAAGTGTACGGTGATGCATATCAATCTGACACACAGCTTAGATTCACAAACATGGAAAGCCTGATGCCCTTTGCCTCCTTTTTGTCTTTTCCTGTTGATTCTTCCCCCCTCTTGTTTCATTTATCTTTTCCCCTGAAACTTTTTTAACCTCCAATCCCCTCGCTCAGTTGTGTTTGTTCCGTTTCTCTCTCTCTCTTTCCTTTAAGACTAAATCCTTTATCAGCCAAGATGTGTTGACTTTTTCATATTTGCAAAAACCCGAGCATCACTACACCTCGGTGAAGCTTGCTATATTGTTTTCCCCAATCACCTTTAACAGAGCAGCATATCTTGCGGATCATTTCTTTGGTTTTTATTTGTCTGTTTTGGTGTGCCATCCTCTCGCGCTTTTACGTTGTTCTTCCCCTGCTTTTTCCATCTGTCCCTTACTGTCACTCATCAGGATTTTCCCAGTAGAGATTCAGAATATTTCAGAGCATGTCACTGAGGATTTTGCAGATCCCATCAGTGAAGGGAAACTACTGTTTCCTCAATCCCCTTATACCCACTTCCACCTATTGCAAACAATAGATTATGCCCTAAAGTTATTCCACTTTTTTTTTTCCCCTAGCCTAATGATTAAGGTCTTGATTAAGAACTAAAGACTAAGGCGCAGACCAATTTCCTATGTAAGAGTGCCCTCATGTTTCAAGTCTAGGATCCTTGAAGTTCTTTAATTTCTCTCGGTGGAGAGTCACCACCAAAACCCAAAGCGCCCAGTTTATTTACCAAACTGCCAAGTTGTCATTAGTTTGTGCATACAGCCATGATCTTACAATCGTTAAAATTCAACTCTTACATAACTATCAAGGACACATTATCTCTTGCTGAGATGAAGGACAGAATACACTTTGTGTGCAGATAGAGGCATACAGATTCACATTCTCTTATTTATTTATATGCTTCATTTACATATTTACTTTCCTCTCTCCATTTTGGAAGCCTCATTGATTCAAAAGGAATGAATGCTCAATAAGCACAAGCCGTGTGTGAAATATTCAAATGGTGCCCTATTTACAAAGGCTGGAGAGTTTCTCTCCCGCTTCCGTCACATGTTTGTTATGTGATATAAAAAGAGAAGCAGCCGCAGCAGCTCCAGAGACTTCTTCCACACATATTATGCGCAAAATGCAATATTTTTATAGAAAGTGGCAGCACATTAAGTTTGCTGCATTCAAATCTGCTCAAAATGTAAGCAGTTGTCAATGTTACACCGAAAGATAGGTCTTGATTTATAGAAAGGGAAGGGTCTGCTCCCATATGCACAGAGGGATATGGTGTTTAAGGACCCGGGTTGATACAGTTTATGTGCCAAAAAGCTGCTATCTTTCCTAGTCAGAGGTTGGCCAGGCAAGCTGGTTGTTTGAAGTGGCACTCTCTCCATGAAGTTTGATCAAGTCTGAGAAAGTTTGTCATGTTGTTCCACCTTTCATATTCCTGTATGTAAGGGGATGGGAAAGGATGTTTGCTCTTATTTCTTGCCGCCCTATCAATTTGAACACTTACGGGTAACAGAGATTTTTTTTTTTTTTTTTTTGCCATTGCTGTAAAATAATTGTGTAGCTACTCATTCTTTCTCTGCTTTGGAGAATAAGTGGGCCAGGAAGGCCAAACCTTATTCTTAATAGCGCATATCCTTTATTGTCTGTCAACCCCATAGCTGCACATTGAGTTGTTGTTGTTTCACATATTTTTCAACTTTTACAATGATTTGCCTTATAGACTACAATATTTTTCTGCATTTTTTCTCCCTGAGTCTGAAATCATTTTTGCTCTTTAAACTACTACTCATCCAGATAATCCCATCCCCCCATTTCTTTCCTCCATGCATTTTCCTCTCCTCAGTGTAACAATATCTGCCTTAGGCTTACAGTTTAAGCTGGGTAGAAGCCCTTTTAATTCCATCAGAAATGAATACCTTTTCTTGCATTGGTTAATTAAAGCAACTCTGTCTCACATTATTAACATGACTCCTAAGAGATCCATCAGAGCCCCTGGCCAGTAAGTGAAAATTGGGTCGAAAGGGGAAGATAGATGGATAATGAAAGAAAGACAGGTGGCAATAGTGAGAAAAGCTTCAGGGAGAAAGCAAGACCATATTGTGTTGAGACAGAAAGCCTCAAGAGTGACTCAGCCATTGTTACTCATCCTCTCCCTTTTGCAGGAGGGCTCATGTCACAAGTATTTTAAGTGCTCTCCATTTCGTTGTTCTTCTTTAATCCAGTTAGATAACTTGCTTCCTCCCTCCTCCTCTTGTGCCTTTCTTTCTATTTCTCCTCTCTCCTCCTCCGCTCCCTGCTGCCCACTCAACAAACGGCGAGTCTTACGCTTTCTGACACAAGAAAGGCTGGAGTGTGCCTAAACAAGGTGGAAAAAGCAAAGGGTAGAGGAAATGAGAGCAGGAAGGAGTGCGTGCGATGGAAGATGACAGAGATGTAGCAGTAGTGGTAGGTGTTTGAGAAATCTGCAGGTCGTCCAGGCTCATTTGTTATGAGGAGGGATGAAAATGGACAAGAGTCAGGACAGTCATGAGTGAGCTAAGATGTGAAACCTGTACAGAGCTTGTAACTGAAGAGCACACTTGAAAAAAGGTGTGAATTTGAGTTTGATTTTTCAAAAGAACTGGAATAAATGTTTTTGATCATGCTTTGTATTTCTATTTATACTGTGTTGTTTATCCAAACACACACTGTTGGTCTCTAGTGGATGTTCTAATATAACAGATGGTTTCTCAAACTGATCACAATGCCGAGTTTCTCACATTTTCTTCTTTTAGCAGAGTTTTTTTTTAAATAACAGGCTGAGTTGCATGGATACAAATTTTCGGCCGGTATCCATTACCCTCACCGGTATCACTTGACAAGAAATACATTTACCACAAGGCCGTTATCACCAGCTCATCATTAACATAAGAACAATTACAAATTAGGGTGTTGTAGTGCAGGGACCTTGGACTTTAATTCTTTGCCAAGATAAGGTAGCCACTTAGCGCAGGTGATGAGCAGCGGCTTCATTCTTACATACCCTCAATGGAAGAAAAAAAAAAAAAGATAGCATTGAGGGAGACTTTGCTAGACCAATAGTACAGACTAGTGGTTCATCAATGCCATTACATGAAGAGTTCTGTTAGTCTACTTTGTGTTTCAGTCTATTTAAAGATGTCTGTGAAATGTGTGTATTACTCTTTGATAGTGTATGTAAAAGCCCAGCCATTTCCTGAGAAAGCCTGAAGTCTCTAATTTGCTGATCATTCTCACTACCAAAGAAATTAATTCAATGCAAGGAGAAAGTGGGAGGGTCAGACCTCTGTGCCTACTAGAAGTTGCATGACCTAAAAATGCCCTTCCTCTGCCTCAACTCCATAAATCAAGGGGATAGAGAGAGTCCCCTGACGCCTTAAGTCTTTGTCCTCAAAGGTGATAAATTGATCCCTGGTTGGCTAATAAGCAGAGACACCGGGCACCCAAAACTTCCCAAAGATTTACTCAACGACAAGTGGATTTATAGTGGAGGAAATGTAAGCAATCTGCAGAGGAAAATCTATTTATGTTATTCATCCCTGCCATACTCAGAGGGGTTTTCCTTTGGAAGATCAGGGTTGTGAGAGGAGTATTACAATAGACAATAGAAATAGAAATAGAGTATCTGTCAAGGAAGTGATGCAGGTGATAGAATTACCCTCTGTTGATTGATGAACATGTGTGTCCAATTACGAAGAACCTCAATCCAGACGGCTGCCTCCAGATGAGTATTTCAATACAATTTTGAGATTTCATTCACCTCCTTCCCCCTTTTTATTGCATCAGAGCCAAAGCGAAAAGAACTGAAAATAAATAAATATGATGCTAGCTTTGGCAGCAGTCTCACAAACTGATGGGAGGCAAAAATGCAGAGGGCAATCTAACAGCACGCAGCCTTTACCAGACATAAGTGAAACCTTTTAAAGCATCTCCACTTGTCATCACAAGAGCGTGAGGTGATACGGTGACAGGAAAAGCAGTTGTATAAGAAGATGATCAATGCAATCATCTTTTCAAAAGCTGACTGGGAAAAGGGACAGAATGCAGTAGCATAGAGCTTCTTATGAGGGCTAAAGGCACATGGATGTTTCCTTCCCCTCCTCTCTGCTTCTCTACGTCAAATTCTCCCACTTTAGCCTTAATGTGTCTTCCCTACCTTCCTTGCTCCATCGTCCTGTATCATACTCAGTTTCATCATCTCATCTGATCTCTCACCCATTACCCTCTTTGACTCCTCATCTCTCATTCATCTTTTTTGCAGCTGAACCGACGGTCTCAATTTTTGTCTAGCCTGCGCTCTCCCATGCACACTCCTCTTCCCTGGCAGCCTTTGACAGCATGCTTATCCTGTTAGGTTGATGAGATATTTGAATGATTAATAAAAGCTAGATGAGCAAATTGTGGAAGCCTTTGGGGAGGCGCCATTTCAGGGTGATGGGAAGTTTTCAAACAGAAAAACTCTTTGAATATGAAGCAGACTCATCTATTCAACATTACCCCTGCAACTTTCTGAAGGCATATTAATTTGAGCACAATATGTATAGACAAATACTCAACAGTACAAACAGCACAGTTATTGTAGTTTTGTTTACAATTCACTTGTACAATATTATATTCTCCGCTTCCACATTTGCATATAATATATTTACTTTCATTTCTTGCAGTTGCTCTCTGTATGCTGCTGTCCCCTTTGCTGCATTTATCTTCCTTAGTCATATGAGTTATTATCTATCATGTGCACAGGTACACATCAACACACACACACACACACACACACACACACACACATACACTTTGCTCCTCTGCATTTGATTGTGGATGGCAAACTGAAACTGAGGTTTATCTATGCAATGAAAATCTAATCTCAAGTATTCAGGTTATTCATAAAAAGAGAGGGCTCAGTATTTTGGAGACACTAAAAAGCTAACAGTTACTCTTGTTCGTAAGATTAAATCTGCACAAAATCTTGCTCCATGAGAAAAGGACTTGATATTTGTTCTTTTAACTTTGACGGTAAAGTTTTTTTTTTTTTTGTACTGAAACAGCTCACAATGCATTATCTGTCTGACAATTGCACCCCTATGCAAATGTGTCTCAAAAATAAAACCCGATCTCGCAGTTGTTTTAGTCATTTATTTATTTATTTGTTTTCTCTTCACGCCAATTCTGAATTGACAACTAAGTACCTATAACTAATTCCATCTACGTCTAGCTGTGACGCTACCCTGTGCCACTGCCGCGGGTACAGAGCGAGAGAGAGGTAGAACTGAAAGGCATCACCTCACAAATGTTCATTTTTAGCCAGCTTGTTTCGGCACAGCGCAACAGAGCTGACAAGCTGAGCACAGAGTTTTTGACACAATGGTGTCAAACTCGGGACTGTGATGTTCTGCTCACACAAGTGAAGAGCATTGCACCTGCTGGCAACATTCAGACACAAACACAAACAGCTTGTTATCAACTCTGTGTTTGCAATTGGTGTGTTTCAGAGCACTGTGGATCCTGCTTACAAATAGGCTTTGCATTACTTTATATTACAGCGACCTGCTGAGAGGCTTCATGTTGACTCTCTCAGAGCCTTTGAAAGAACCAGGCAATGGCACCAAAATTATTTTATAATAGATGTGAATATGACTTATTTCACTTGATTAACTGGAGCTACTCAGTCTTTGGAAAAAAAGAAAAAAAAAAGATAGAAGGGTAAACCATGCAGAACCACACTTTTCTACTGCATTATTCAAGAATTTCTCTCGTCATTTCCAGCTCTTTGCATCTGTTCTGAGCAATTATTTACCAGATGGGAGTCTCACTGTTTTCGATGCCATGCCATGCTGAGCCAGTGCTGAAAGGATGTCGATTCCTTTCAGAGTGTTTCAAACTGTGCCACCAAGTTGTGTAAATTCTGATCAAATCAAAACTTTAAACAACCAATGAGCAGCCATTAATGTTAAAGTTGTTCTTGTTTTATACAATGATGAGGAAAACTCATTTCTTGAAAAGAAAACTTTTCAGTATTGTGGAACTTTATGGGAAGTATGGGTTACTTTTGCAACCAAGAACTATTTGCCTTCAATTCAGTTGACCCACTTTAATCACTCTAGATTACATTTACTGGGAAAAAAAAGAAGAGCAGCATGTTTAATATCAAAAAAGAACCTTGATGTAATGCTATATTAACAATAATGATGATAATATTACATGTATTTATAAAGTACTTCATCAAACTGCTCAAGAGGTTTAAATTGCTTGCAAATGCATAAACTTATGCATTAAAAAGAAATTGGGGTCCTGTTGGACGCCTGGGATAGTGGATAAGGCTCAAGATATATTAAGTAATTATGTAGCTATGAATGACTGCTTTCATATTTGTGACTCAACTGTCAGTGTATTTAATATTAAAGCCTACATTGATAAATGAGGTAACACATCTGACACTTCATCATAGTCTTTAAGTTGTTTTACAGTTACATTCCAATAAAGACTGAGGTTACTCTTCGTACCGGAATCATATACCCATTGCTGTTTGGTGCAACGGCATCATATTTCTTGCATTTTGTCAGCACCAAAATGTGCAGTAAATTACCATCAATGTATGGCTGGAAGAGACCTTTCAGGCAGTTTTTCATGGTACAGTGATTAAAAAATAAATAGATAAAAACATTAAAAAGCTTTTTTCTCCCCTTTGTAGCTGCTCCCACCTGACTGATATTTTAGAGGATGTGTATGGATGAATAACATCTTCACTTCCATCTCAACATTCTAGTGGTTTATGGAGTAGAGGCTGTGTCTCTGTTGGTTACTGTTCAGTGCATGGTCATAAGCAGGCAATTTATGTCGAGAGTACAGCCAGGAATGCTGATGCTACTGTCAGAGAGTAGAGATACTGTCTGCTGTGACTCACATTTAATGGAAACTGTAAAGTCCGCAAGAACATGTATTAAGTCATGCACCTCGCAGTATGTGCTCACACAGAATGAGTTAACAGATCCTTTTGCTCTTTTTGACACCTAAAACCGGTTTCACATTTTCAGCCCCTTAGATCACTTTTCAAGTCTAGTTTGAGGTCTAAGAGCACGGAGTGTTGAGCCGGCAAGTAAGTTAAAATAGCTATGTGAACACCTCATTAGCTCTGTTTTCCACTGACTTTTGTACTTCTTGAAATTATTAGTCAATACAAAGACAATGATGCAGCCATGCCTCTTCACACAAAGCCAGCGAGTATGTCACAACATCATAAATGTGCATTTATCCAGCAATTACCTGGACCTCTAAGGCACCATTGTTATTTTATAGGGATTTTAATTGCTGTCGACAGGTGTCCATTGGCATTTCTGGCTGGGTGGCCATGGTGATGTTTCTCTAAATCATTAAGAGAATTATACAAGCTAATTAATCAGTATGCTTCGAATGGGTTATGCAAGCAGAAGCTAGTCTTTGTTGGCCTGCATATTAAAAAGAGTTCATTTTGGATTGGTAGAATTAAGTGAAGGGGGTGAAAGAAACTTTGATCTCAACAGTAAACATATGATTTTTGCATATCATGTACTTTAGCGAAATTAAGAGGATGTGCAGAAGAATTACAGATGCACGGAAAATTGTCAGCCCGGACCCAAATTTGAAGTGCTTTGAAGATACAGAATATTAATTCATAACAGGAGATGTGGAAAGGTGATGTGTGCTGGAGATCAGCATCTTGTTTATGTCACTGAACAGCAAGACAAAAAAGGTAGACGAAGAGGTTTTGTGATATTTTACAATGGATGTACAAATGCAGGTAAATAGTTTCACAGACATCACAATAAAACATGAGCTATTGTCAAGACAGATTTGTGCATCTGTGGTCTCTTAGAGCCTGTCCGTGTGTTTAAAAACACTATCAGGCTCCTCAGATAAAACTTTGATTTGATTGCATCATTTCCAACTCGTTAATGTGAAGAAAGTTGTTCAAAATCATAACAAAATCAATAATTAAATTGTGATGTCACTGGGTATGAGTATGTGTTGTTTGCATGAAAAATGTATTACTTAGTTACATATGATGGAGTAGGAGAAGAAAATCATTTTCAGACATCAATTCTGAGAGGGTGATATAACCAACCATCTTGCCATCCTGTCAACAGTGTGCGTGTGAGATACTTTCAGCATTTGTGCAGGAATCTATTTTTAGCAGCTCTTATTATGCAGAATGGAAAATCTCCTCCTCGTCTTCCATGAAAGGTGTTTGTAAACCTTAAGTCTCATTCATATCCATCGATATTTGAACATTTATCATTTATTCATAACAACTGTTTAACAGAGGTCTAAACTAATCGAAATATTTTATCACTAAGTAAATACATTAACATTATCAAGTGTCCTAACCTATTTCTTTTTCTGCAGGGGGAGTTCTGAGGAGTTCTCTTCTTTTTCTGTTCAAGTCTGGAGCAGCAATTGCAGCAATTTATTCCAAGGAGGGTAGGAGATCTTTCTATATTCCTATTTTTCTATATTCTAAAATATATCAAAAAACACTTCTCTGTTAAAAAGTGCTTTTGTCTTGAGTAACACTGAATGTCAATGCTTATACTAAAATGACAAAGTTACAATGGGACCTTGCACATTGGTTTCAGGGTGAAACTGAAAGAGTTCATTTGTAAAGAGCATTAATTTCTGTGTAAGATTGATTTCTCTGTTGCTGGAAATTACTCTTGCTAGTCTCTGATATACAATAAAGTAAATGTTTTGTGACCTTTTTTCAATTTTAATTAGTTTCTGGTTTGACTCAGTCACAATCTGTAAATCACCAGCACTTTTATCATGGACTTTTTAAGATGGCAATATTTGTGATGCTGCCATTACGCCACCTTATTAGTTGGGCGTCCAATAGCATGACTGAGTCCTGAAATCTCTCTCCTAAGCAAAGTGGCAGACAAAGAGAATGTTATGGTGCCCCCTGGAGTAAAGTACTCTCAACTGCTGCTGCTGCTTCTGCCTGTCTGTTGTAAGAGGAAATGTGGACTCATTAAGATGCAAAAATGGCTTTCTCAACTGGATATTCTCACAGTGTAAAGGCAGGTGACAGACAGACTTAATAGGTCTGAGGAAATGCATTGGGCGTATAACATAAAAGCTTCCTGTGAAAAAAAATATCTGTTCACTGAATGAAAATTGCAAGCACGCAACAATGTGTGAGCTTATTAACGTGTAAAGCAAAAACCTCAAATAATCAACATAATCAACTACAACAAAAAAATTACCTCCAATTGGACATATTATTTATTAGCTTTTATCTCAATCGACAATCATCATGCCAAAAGTATAGTTGAGATCACCTAGAACTAGGAAACAGTTGCCCTCTATCACTGTGCTGGTTTTCTGATCATGTCATAGTGTGCTTTCCCCTTGTGGACTTGTAGATGCAGCTCGAATCAGAATGTTTGTGTCATTGTTCCCTGGGTGGGAGCCAGTGGACCCTCCAGCTTTCCTCTCCATAGGATTTTCACTGAACTTATCAAATGCACTAACAGACTTCTGCTGTGTGCTATTTTTCGTGGAAATCACCACAGAGCTATATCTGTGCCTTGACCCAGTGTTTTGAGGAACATTGGTGCAACTTTTTTTTTTTTTTATTGCAACTCAAATATATTTCCCAAGTGTGTTAAATAGACTTGTTAAAGCACATGGAGGCAATTATGCTATTCACTTGAAGCATTTCACAGACACTGCCCTCGATCCCCTGTGGCAATAACTTAAAAAATAGACAGTGATGTGAACCACTGCTTTAAATCATAGTTGACAGATGCAAAGATGATTTCAAAGAAAAATTCGAAAATTAGTAAATATACTTCTATAAATATATTGGAAAATAATTTTTTATATTTGTTTTATGAACCAAGGCATTATAAACTAAATATCGTCTCCATTCCTAGATGGGTATCTTAAGTATTGGGATTCCAAGCCTGGCCAAGTTAATTCAACACCACAGCCAACAATACAGTTATGAGTAACATGTGGTCATAGTTGGAAAAATTAAGAGTTTTGCTGTAAATTCAAGAATTACAGTCAATAGTGGTTTCCTCTACTTTGAAAGAGGATCTATTCTAATTTTCATTGTTGGTATCAGCCAGATTTTGTGAAACATAGATGTGTAAAGACAACTGATACAGCAACAGCCAGGGGCAACATAAAACGATAATAACAAAGTCAAAGTCAGCTTTATTGTCAATTTCTCCGCATGTACTGGACATGCAGAGGAATCGAGATGACGTTTCTCACAATCCCATGGTAAGTATGAAGTGCACACAGATAAAGACTGATATTTGAGTTGCAGCAGAATTCTTTTTTTTTCAGTTTAGTGCAAAAGTCAGTGGGATATGCTGATAACATATTGAAACATTGTCACTTTATCTTTTTTTTTTTTTTGCACTACTGCTACTTTGCACTGAAAACCTTCATGCTGCTATTGTCCATTTATACTTAATATCGTAAAGAAAGTTTTGTCCAGGGTTCAAGGATGCTTCATATTCATAGTCACTCTGTCATTCAATTTTAGTTACTTTGTGATACAAATTTGCAAATGTTAAATTCCTCACAACAACTTCATTCACTGACAACCAAGGGTCAGTGAACGGGATCAGACTATATTTTCACTCTTCAAAAAGTTACATACTGGAGCTCAGCAAGAAAATGATTGCGTGTAAATATGCACTTGTGAATATCTGTTGTGGACCAGCCATGGCGTCTATGATTTATGATACCGCTTGAAGGGACTTGTACTTTCATGAGGTCACATGAGTATCATGGCAGTCAGGCATAGCACACAGTTCATTTCAGCCCTGTTGGCAATTTGGAGGGATGCCAAAACAGCTTAAGTAGATTCCAGGTTGCACTTTTGCATTTATGCAGCACATACATATAATATATACTGAAAATACTCATCAAATTCTCACGTGTGCACTCATAAACACGTGTGGTATTGAATAATCCTGCTTCAAACCCGACCGTCACATGAACCTAAGGTTTACGCTGAAATGCATACCAGCGGTTACAAATAATTTGCAAAATCATCTCTTTCTTTCACTGGGAACTATGCTGGATGGTGATATTTAACATGACTTAAACTCCAAATAAAGACTTTTATGTTCTCTGTTCCATTTCACAGGTTGGGACAAAGGGGGCAATAATTTCATTGGTGGGTCGGTGAGGGAACACTGCGGCAACAGGCAACATGTTGGCACCTGCATGAACCTGAAGGACAAGCCTCGTTCTTAGTGAGATGTTTTGATGATTTTTTTCTTAGCACCCATCTCAAAGGTTTTGAGAGTATAAACACATAGTTTGTGTGCATCTGATCGATACTAGAGTCTAGTATCATTTTGTGCTTTTCAAGCATTGTCTAGTAACTAGACAATGATGAAAAGCACAAAATAACCTTTTTGTCGTGCAAATTTCTTTTATTTGGGCTTTGAATATAGTAAAAATTGCTTTTACATGGTGCAAAAAAAAGAAAAGACTACCATTGCTGCTGTGTTTTCGCATGTCAAATCCTTAATGTCACGTAGGTTTTGCTTTGTTGTGTTTTTTTTTCCTCTCCAAAGAAAATATGGTAAAATACAGGAAAAAAGATTAGATAAACGCAGGACAACCATCTGGTAATTCATTTATCTTCGAAAAAGAGACCACATTCATAACGGTAAGCAGACAATGTAATTATTCGATGACTTCACAAATTGGTCACTATATTTATTGAATATCTAAAACACTCAGACCTGCTCTTAGGAGGAAATCCCTGCCCTGGTGAAATGATGTAGCTGAGGAAAGGCATTCAGCAGGGTATAAATATTGCACAGTGGTACATGGAGGCCTTTTTGGCCAATAAATTATTACAAAGTTCAATGGCTTCATGCCAGCCACTGAGTATATCTTGCTCAACTTCACCCTGCTATAAGTTGTGGCTGGGGAATTGTTGTTATACGTACGCCACAAATATCTAACCACAATAACAGGAATCTATCACACTCATCCCACACGTGGCCTGCTGACACGCATGCACGCACACACACACACACACACACACACACACACACACACACACACACACACACAGATAAGTACAGGCAGACATGCACGATGTATGACTGTAAGCATTACTTATGATTCTTAAGTGAGGGCAGGAATGTTCATTAAGTGGGTACTGTATACTATAGAGGAGCTGTCAACAACACCATCCTTTATTGAAATATACTATATTTCAATTTACTTTAATGAAAGTCACCTCCTAGAAGATGCAATATTTTATCCCACAGCAGAGTAAACGCTGCCAATTCTCTATGGTTGTTCTTAAGACGAAAATCAGGATGAAGAATGATGAGTCTAGTTGTTCAAAATCAGTAGAACAGAATTGTGAAACGAATCCATCTTCTGCTTTTTCTGCTAAAGCACTTTTCATTGGCATAAGATAATCATGTAACTTAGCAGAGCATGAAGTTAATGGTTAATACATCTGATTGTCCCAGTACAATGAAAAGAATAAAAGCAGATCAAAATGAGCATCTAAATGGAAAAGGAGTTTTGCTTTCCATACTGCATTGTCAAACCAAAGACATGTCGGGCAGGTTGGGTCTTTTAGTGATTAGCAGAGAAGCTTAATCCCTTAGCTGCTGACATATTTCTTTTGAAAACTGCTTGTCTGAAAATGACAGATATGCACTGGGAAATGGATCAAATCTGTTTCATGTTAGATAGGACCAAGCTCTTTTCCGAGGTGAATCTCTTCTAAGCCACAAACACAAGGATTACAAATTGAAGTGGCGGTCATCGAAGACCAGAAAAACATTAAAAAATGGCATAATTCAATAATTACTGACAACTTACGATAACCGCCAAAATTTCCTAGACACACCATTTTTCTACAGTGTCCTTTCCAATTCAAAGTCAACAGGAGCCCCATGAAGGACTTTTGTGGCTCATATTTTAAAGCCTCCCCTAATGTGAAGTAATAAAAATGTTAAATCTTCAACATTATGTTTACATTGTGATTATGAAGAAACAAGCATTGAAAATAAATTTTATTTTCTCAGCCATGGAGGTATAATATAGAGAGAGTGGCAGAGCTGCTGCATTTGTTTAATGAGATGCATGGATTTGTCTCGAGGCTCGATGGATGAGGTATTTAAGTCTGGTGCATTTTTCATGACCGTTAACTGCACACAGGCTGCTCATTAGTCACGTGACAGGTAATGGTTCTGGTACCTTTTGAAAGGTGTGGTATAATCTTACTCAGAATATAAAAGTGAGGGAACACACACCACAAGGACACCTCCACAGAAATAATAACAGTGTAATTGATATTCCCTGTAGATATGTTAAATCACACACATTTCTGTTGCCCTTTCCTAGTATTTATGTCAAATGTTGTTGTAGGAAAAGTGTCAAGATTTGTGTAATTGAAATCTCTGAACAAGATGGTACATCATCTTCCCGACAGCTGACATTTACAGCTCCGCTAGTTTCACAGAATAGAAAGCAAATGCAATGAAAGCAGTTTAATAAAGCCACAAGATGGTGCTGTGTGTCACCGTTTGCCCTTAAAGAATCAACAACAGTATGCAAAGAGGTGTGATTCACCGCAGCTATCAGAATGATGGGTTTTATTAATATCACAGGTAGGTAAATTAATTAAAAATTAAGCTAAAGAGGAAAAATCCATTCTTGTTTCAAATAATTTTAGAGATTAAAAACACTGCTGGCTTTTCACTTCTGATGTACTAAAATGTACGTATTTATTTATTACTTTATCTATTTAATTTTTACCCTTCACAGACCAGTGTCATTACTGTATTGTGAAATCTAACTTGAAATGATAAAACATACAGTTTAAAAAAAAGCAGTGCTGAAGATGTTATTCAATATTTTTTTAAATCCTCTGACACTGTCTTCAAATATTCCAAATTATGTCTTAACAATAAATGATAATTTCCAGACAAGGAAATAAGACAACCTTTGTTTAAGACAACCTTTCAATATGTATATTTTTAAACTAATTCATGGAAATTAATTCAGCTGGTTTGTACCCCAATCAATTTTATATACATTTATGAAGAACATGGCATTGCAGTATTTGATGTTATGATATTACAGTGATTCCAGTAGATGGCAGTATTTCAGTACCAAAACTTTTCTCCTCCATTTCCACTCAACCAAAGATCGTCTGTTGGGTGTTTTTCCTATCAAGACCGAGAAGTCCCTTACTACCATACTACACATTAGCAGTACAACAACTGAATGCAAAGTGATGGAAATTAACTTTTATTGCCGCTCTAGTCGAACACACAATCTATTTGGACCTTGCATAAAGAACAACACAAGGATTGAAGTCTGCACAAGAAAGTCATAACTCACAGACACACACACACCTCTGAGGGTCTTTTTCCAACATAATATTCTTCTCCTATATCAGTTTTGCTCCATCTCTCATGTTTTTGCAAAGCCGAATAGCGTCACCACCCATCGCTCCCATCAACACAGCGACCACATTCCCTGGATCTCTCTTCCTAACACAGGCACACACTCACACACACACATGCGCACACTCAGAAGCACATGCACACACCTTCTTACCATCTGTTTGTGCAGCAGCCCATGTCTCTGGCACTGTGAGCTGTTGGGAGTAAAAGAGTGAAAGCGTGTCTCTTGGCTCTGTAGCCTGGAATACTACTTCCTGTCTTTTTTTGCTCCTGCTGTGCTGTTGTCTATCAAATGGTTTCTCAGCATCCCGCTGTCTGCCAGTGGGGCCCTCCCTATCATTGTTATAGCTCAATTTGATGCCATTTAGAGACAATTTTAATTCTCTTTTCGTGCAAGAGACTGATGATATGCGCTCTATTTTCAGCAATTTCATCACACAGTTATGAAGGGTAATTTCAGATTGTTTTATTAACTACGGTATGTACTTTTTGTCACTCAGGTGAAAGTCTACATTTTAATAAGAGAAAAAAATAAACATTGTTACGTTTCGAATTAGATGTGACAGAACTGCACTTGCTATTTCATGAAACTAAACAATAAAAAAAAAAAAAAAAAACAAAGAGAGACAGTTCATTTGAGTACACAGGGAGAAACGTGTGTATTTAGCTTTTGGGAGACTCCGAGTCTCCCAAAGCTGTTGTTGCTTTTTTCTTATTATATTTACTGACATACATTTTATAAATACAAATTTACCTATGAGAGTATATCATAGGACAGTTCTGTATGTAACAAAATGTCTAAAACCCATATCACCACATTTAAAACTGTTAGCAAGGCTGCACTTTCAGCCTATCTCTGTTCTTCTTCTGTTATTCTTTTAGAATCACAAAGACCTTTGTAGGCAGCTTAAGTATTATGAACAAAACTGCATTCCATCTTCGTCTCCATTTAGACAGCAAGCACAAGCGCCTTCATAACGGTCCTATATTCAGCTGGAGTGATAAGAAATGACAGCTATCAGAGGGAGGTTTGGAAGCTGCATATAACTATTATTGTGCATGTGTATATAAAATGTGATTTATGTGGCCTATCACTTAGCAGGTGGAGGATGTGGATGAATATGGGCTAATCCAATATTCCAGAATGAGTTAGAGGGTTAGGGAAAGGTCCAGGTGCTACCTCAAGGTGACAAACATATCATAGGCATTGAAAGTCATATTAAAACACATAACTGCCCCATGAAAAAAAAAATATATGTAATGCAGATGCAAAATATATGAGTCAACATTCTCAATTTATTATAGAGGTTCCCAAAAGTGCTGATATAGTGGTCTGTATAATAATAATTAAAGTGAGTAGCTAACTATTTCGAACTATTGGGTGAACATTCTATCCTGATAGACCCTTATATTAAAACCATTACAGATATGTTTTGTTTGTTTTTTTTCAAAACTTTTTTCTTCTTTAATTGGGGCGAGTGCCACTATAATTTAATGTTTGTCTTAATCCATAAAGATGGTTTGGAAATAAACACACAACCAACAAATATTTTCACAAAACTGATAGGAGTAATTCACCTTAGAGTTGTGAAAAGCAAATTTAGAATCCACTGCAAAATCTCATCCAAATCTTAACATTTGAAAACTACTACTCATAATGCACTTCAAAAAGCTAAAATGAAACTGGTATCGGAGAGATTCTACAATATGCAGTCAGCATTCCCTTGGGATAAATACATAAATTAATAAAGTGGAATAAAAATGATTTCATTAAAATGCATCCTGGTTTTCGCAGAGTCCCCTTTTAAACAAAAAACATGTGCTTGTATCTGTCTGGATCTTGATTTGGTCCACAAGTTACGGACCCCCCCAAAAAAAAAACATTAAATATGGATTTCTCTCTCCATTAAAACCAGAAGGATAAAATAGACTTGGCGGTAGCACACAGCCTAATGTTTACCCCTTGGCACAGAGCTGGTGCCATGTCCAGACTTGTAAATCAGGCCCATTGAGGTAACATAATGCTGATGATTATGACAGCCAGTCGCCTGGGAGTGATTGAGGGATGTTGAGTTATGAGCTTGGGGAGGCTGCCCACAACTGAAGAGTCTCACAAATGGACATGCACTTTCACCAAAACGCAAGTCCCCAGATGGAGACTAATGCTGCAGTTGGCGGCTGCACCACCCAAGTGAGTGCCCATTAACTGCGGAATGGTGGTGTTTTGGTTGATTTTTTTTTGTTTTGTTTTTTGTTCTGTTTTGCTTCTTTTTCACATTTCGACTGCTTCCCTCTATTATAACTGAGTACTTCAACAGAAATTAAGACAGAAAATTGTTCTGTGTAGAGGTGGAACAGAATGCATCAGCTAAACACATGATTTGCTGATGAGCTGAAATTAATTTTTTAGTCCTTGCATTATTACAGAATATCATATTAGTTTTGTGCTATATTCATTTTCACCCCATTGTGGAAGAACAATCATTCATTTGCACTGTTTCATTCTCACTGATTGTCAGCCATGATAATATAATCAGGTGTAGGGCTTGACAAGGCTGGCCGCACCGATAGATCAGAGCTGCTGACAGTGGAGCTATACACAGGTCATAAACCCTCACCTTCCTTGTTTGACCCCACATCAATTTAACTCTTTCCAATATGAATGCAAATAACAATGCATTCTTGGTGACGTGTTTATGGTTATCTCTGTATCTCGCTCCGCTCTTCCTGCTGCCCTAAATGTGCTGATGTTACATTGCTAATGGGATTCAAAAAAGGTAACTCATGCCTCACCAGTGCTTAGCTCATCACCACCCTTCCCAACCGACAGTCTCAAAACCACAGAATCATAAACACAAACGTCTGCGCATGCCCTTTCTCACACACCTACATGTCCTCCATCCCAGTCACTTGTGTATGCATTGAGCTGATAAGTACTGCGGTTCATTTTCCCCATGGCAAGGCACAGTAAAAAACTGGGGAGTAATAATTGCTTTGGGGGGGATGGCTAAATATGCTTGATTGCCTCCTAAGCTTTGGTGCTGTGTAATGAAATATGGCTGCTGCATACCGGGGCTCCCGTGCAATAGCTTTCTTGGCACTTCCTTGTTTTGGGAAGAAAGTAAATGAATAAATATCAAATATGTAAATAGTTATTACTTTTAATAATGATGATAATAATAAGTAATGCTGATGCATTTCTGTTCTTTGATGCCTATTTTATCTTAAGAAAGCTATAATGTACAATTCCAGTGTCTAAAATATACAGTAGTGTGACTGAGTATTCCTGACCACATCAAAATGGCAGCCCTTTTAGTTGTCTGTTGTACAATTAAAGTTGTGGATTAATTTGCATGAACAGGGTCTATAAAGAAAACTCAAATAACACAGAAGTCAGAGAATCATAGCTATCAGTTGAAGAGACCTCCTCCCTGTTCACACCTGCATGTTCAAAAGTGTGAGTATGTATTATATATATATAATTTATACTTTATTAATCCCTTCTGAGGAAATTCCTTCTCTACATTTAACCTACTGGCTGCCGTCTATTAGTGCAAGGGGAGCAGTTAAGGGTTCAGTGTCTTGCACAACAACACTTTGACACACTCGGAGGAGAAGGGAATCGAACCAGGAATGTTTGGTTCCAAGAACGTTCGCGACACCCGTGGTTCAGGGGGCGGCATGGCAGGTCGGGATTAAATATACATTTGAACACACAAATACATATACATACATAAATACATCTGAAAAAATGTATATAACAAATATCCAAATATGGACCTCTCTCCTGGTCTCTGCTGAATTTCTTTTGTATTAGCAGACCATATTCAGACAGAGAATGGACTCCAAATTAACATGACTGAAGAGTTTTGGGACTGAGAATACTGTAATCATCATATTATCATCATTACTTATCATGTCATTTGACATCTTCACAATGGCGTTTGAAAAGAGACAAATTGAAGTTCACCCAGTCTAATGGAAAAAAAAAATGTTTATCCTCAACTAATTTCTGCTGTAACCACCCAAAGCACATTTCTTCCTCTTGGTTAAATAGGTTGCTAATCAGTTACAGGAATATTAGTCCACAGGGTTCTATGGGCACAGCAGCATCTGCTAATGTATTTAGCAAGAAAATCGCCCGAGAAAATCTTCCCAGTACATTAAATGCATGAGTTTCTTTTCCTTGTTTACTTGCAGAAAGAAAAAAAAAAATTATAAGCCTAATTTGTTGTGCTACTTAAAGGGCAATGTAATTACACCTGTTTTCATAATGATTCAGGAAGTCAATCGATAACTGTTTTTAACTGGGTCTCTGCTGCACATGCAGCTTTCTGTTCCTTCAGATGAAATTGAGTTTAAAGAATAGCTGTGAATTTATTGTAGTTGCAGTTTGCTTTCAATTACTACATGTTTTTTCTTTTTGAGTTCTGATATACTTCATTTAAATATCATTTTTGAAGTTTTTTCCCATACAAATAACTATCACAGTTTGATTCATCTAATATTAAGATGGCCTGCACTCAGATTGATTTGGTTATTCATCTCCTCCTGTTTTCTGTCCTTCTCTTTTTTATGCAGTTCTCCTGAGATATCGGTCACAGGATGAGGCCAGTGGCAGGTAAGAAACCAAAGAAATAATTAATTATCACACCCTTGTTTTGCATTGTTTCTAAATTTGTTTAATTTTGCTAGTTTAAGCAAAATCATTTAAGATGATCAAGTATTCATTGTTAAAAAGGGAACATGACAGTTTTGAGACAATAAAATTTGTCAAGTGATATCACATCAAGTTCTAAGTTGAATCTCACCACCACCACCCTATTGCCTGACCTGTGACAGGGCAAGGGGAACAGACTATATCTGGCAACCTAAACCTTTTTATAGTGACTGAGAGAGTGAGAGGGACTGACTGGCACTGATGGAACCAGACTAGGACTGAGCTATGCAGCTCTTCACTACACCCAGGCCTCACAAGCCTGATTGATAGAGTGTGATGAGACTGTCACTGAGCAAGGAGAGCAGCAGCAAGATAGGCTCGATGAAGGGAGGGAAGTGGGCTGACCAGGGTGGAGAGATAGAGAAATAAATTCGAGAACATGTGAAAGATGAAGTAAGGGAATGGAGTAGCTGGTGGGAATATGTTTCAGACACATGACGGATAGGGAGGAAGGAAAGATGGGGGAACATTGCTTGAGAGTCAGACACTGAATGGCTGAAGGCTTTACATGATGTAAGTTAAGTTTGGCACAGACACATTTAGTTCCGAATATATATTAAAAAATGAACACTAGAAATCTTTGTACATTCTATCAAAAAACTGAATAGAAAGTACGAAGGGATTTCTTTTCAATGTATTTTATATGGCTTTTGTTTGTGTCATTGGTTCTGATGTGTGTCTTTAAAGTTGTGATAGGTTAATTTGTGACACGCCCATTTTTTTCTTTTGTAACAATTGTACTTTCAACCTATGATATTGAAGACTTAAATATGAATATAACAGTTCATATGGAGATTCTATGCAGTGATTATCCAGAGGAAGAATGCATCAGGCTTCAAAGCTTTGAGGTTTTTCATAAGAATGTCAAAAGCATGTCAGTCAAAAAACACCCCTTTCCACTGAGCTTTAGGCATCAAGTTTAGGTCAACACAAACTGTCTACAATTTGGGAACATTTGGGAGTACCCCTCAGCCTTCTTGGAAAAGTCTACTCAGGGGTAATGGAGAGCAGGATCTGCCAGGCCCTTGAACTTCTGGTCCAGAGGGAGCAATGTAGTTTTTTGTCCTGGCCATGGAACAGTGGACCAGCTCTATACCCTCGGCAGGGACCTTGAGGGCACATTGGAGTTTGACCAACCAGTTTACATGTGTTTTGTGGACCTGAAGAAGGCATTCGACCATGTGCCACGGGGTACTGGGCCCTGTAATACAGTCTGTTTGGTCCTTGTTTGATTGGTGCCAGAGCAGGGTCCAAATTGCCACTTGTAAGTGGACTCGTTTCCAATGAGGGTTGGACTCTGCTGTGGCAGTCTTTTGTCACTGATTCTGTTGATAGCTTTTATGGACAGAACTTGTAGGCACATCAGGGGGTGTTGTGGGGATCTGGTTTGGTGGCCTCATCTGACCGGGCCTCATCAGATCTTGTTCTCCAGGTTCGTGGTTCGTGACGAAATGTGAAGTGGTTGGGATGAGAATCAGCACCTCCAAATTCGAGACCATGGTTCTCAGACCGACTCTACCCTCTCTGGGTATCTTCGGGACTGGTTCACAAGTGAGGGGAGGCTGACACAGGAGATCGACAAGCGCGGTCCGCAGCGATGCGGACACTGCCACAGTCTGTCCTGTTGATGAAAGAGTTGAGCCAAAAGGTGAAGCTCTCAATTTATCAGTTGATCTACGCTCCTTCCCTCACCCATGGTCACGAGCTGTAGGTTGTCACTGAAAGAACAAGGGATCACAGATCCAAGCAGCTGGAATAAGCTTTTTCCGCAGGTTGTCCTCGCTCTCTTTTCAAGATAAGGTGAGGAGCTTGGACATCTGGGAGGGGATCAGAGTAGAGTCGCTGCTCCTCCATGTGCAGAGGAGTCAGATGAGATGGCTTGGCCATCTGGTTAGGATGCCTCCTTGGTGAGGTGTTCCTGGCATGTTCAAATGGGAGGAGGCCCGGGGGGAGACCCAGGACACGCTGTGGCCTTGGAACGCCTCAGGATCCAGAGCCGGGGAGAAGGAGAGCTAGGCCTCTCTGCCTCAGCTGCTGATTACATGACTCCATCCCATGTAAGCGGTAGAAGACGGATGGATAGATGGATTTGGGAACACTTGTTGATATAATCCGCAAACAGAACTGTGACTAATAGTATTTCACTAAACATATGTTGTCAGGTAACTAAGTTGGAAATGACAATCATAACAGAAGATTTAAGATTCATAGATTGTGGCTCCATGGACGTTGCTGTACACATGGTCCAGGGTGTATTTGTCTCTGGTTGGAATGTCCACATGTGGGTAGTACGTGGAGAGTAGGGTCCATAAGGCGCACTGGTTGAAGTCGCTAGCTGCCATGACAACGGCATCAGAGTGCGGAGTCTGCGGCGAACTAATGACATCATGGAGCCGTGGAGTTAAGCCGCGGAATGACGTAAACAGCAGCTAAAACACGGCAGTGAATTCCCTTGGTAGATAATAAGGACGGCATTTTAAGCAAAAACTCTAGCCAACAGTGCTTGCTTACAGTCTGCACTGTAATATAGCCATTAAACATTAAAAGCTATCTTTTCATGTTGCCTGACAGTTTTATCCAAGAACAGATTGTTATATTGAAATGCATAAGATGGTCCTAAAACATCAACAAAAAGAAGTGCCAGGAGCAAAACTACAAACTAACCATATCATAGATTACGTGAAAGCCATGAATAGGATTTGTTTATCAGTCTATCAGCATCTGCTTTGGACACAATATTAGATATTGTGGACACATGGCATTTTGGCAGAGAACTAAGCCAAGATCAGTTCTGGGAAGTCTACATTTAATGATTTCAGACTCAATAAAGGCACCATGTTTTACTTGTATCCTTGCCTGAGGAAGATGGCTGACTCACCAAAACACTAATATTATTATTACCTCATATGCGCAATGAAAAAAAAAGAAGGCATGTGTGTGCTAGCATGCACGTGAGTGTGTGTGTGTGTGTTTGTAAGTGAGTGCGTGTGTGCACGGGAAAGACAGAGGGAGGGGCTGAGCACCCGCAGCAGAGGTGAGTGCTTTCAGGAGCAGCACAAGGAGGGCTTATCTAGTGTCTGCCAAGCCCTGACCAGTGCCCTGACTCCTGAGCCCCCTCCCCCCCTTCTGTCCATCTCCAGCAGGCTTCCCACTTCTCTGCTATAGGCAAGGCGACCAGGTGAAATGAGCAATTCCCATTCAGGGACAGGGGTGCCGCAAAGACTCGCCCTGTGAAATGGCTGCTCACTTTGGCAGATCAATGCACTCTTTCCCTCATGGACTGTCACTGAATGATAGCCAGGAAGAAAAACGAGAGGGAAATGATTCTGGGAGAACGATAGAAGCGGTGGTTTTGTATGTTTGTGTGTGCCTATAGTGTGTGGTATATGTGCACAGAGTGGGTGTTAGTAGGGCATTTAATTATATTTGCCATGGTTGCTTTGACTGGTTGCTGTTGGAAGAAAATAGAAGATGCTTTGCATAAACTCAGATGACATGCAATAGCTATCGCCTCTTTGGGAAATAAATTCTCTGTTCCCACTCCCACCGGATATGAGAAAATTCAGCTGCTGAACTGGAAATTTTGCCAATATGAATGATATTAGTAGTAATCATATTGAAATGCTTTGTTGTGCTAAAATGAATCCCATATCGCTACATTGATGATACTCATATGTCAGACCATTATTGCACAGGGTGTTCAATGTAGGCCAAAAAACAAAACAAAAAACAAAAGGAAAGTAAGAAAAAAATAGGAAATGTGACTTTACTATAATAATTTCAAAATTGAAGAATAAAAAAAATGTTAAAACATTATTCTTGGATTCTGCCTACTAATTTGATGCTATTATCATATTTAATATAATTAACCTAATTTGCATGAAAAAATAGTTTATCCCCAGCCAATTAAACTGAATATAAAAAAGATAATATTCTGTCAATATGAATATAGTTAATCTCAGTGAATACCATCTTTTTCCTACTTCTGATCATTCATGATATTTCTATATTATTTCCCCTCAAGTGCAATCTTGCGTAATCCTTGATTTCTTAAGTCTGTTTTTCAATTGCCAATATTCTTTACTTTATACAGAATATTTTTTTCCAAGTTTGTTGGTGCTTATTCAGTTTGCGTTGTGATGCCACAAGTATTGCAATGTGGAAAAATGATTCATTGGGGTTTTTACTCTGCAGAAATGACATCTAAAGTCACATTTTCAACTATTAAGAACATACTCTTCATTATGTTAATTTATTTCCCCAGCCTTATTTTTCAGTACACTAAAACCGCCTTTTTCTGTCTCAAGCCACTTATTGTATCACAAGGCTAATAAATGGTTAAGAAATCTATTTTGAACATACGTTAATGTAGTCAGAAATGTCTGATATGTGAATCATGATTCTTATATGAATGGACCTATTTCTTCCCCTAGTATCACATAGCAGAACACATTTATTATGTGAGTTCATTAAATATGTATGAGTCACATTGAAGAGAAGCAGCTATTAAATCTGATGAAGTTATTTCCATGAGTGTCTTAAATCAAATTCTGGAAGTGTCTCTTTAAAAAACATTATGGTTTAATTTAAGGTTTAATTACCAATTATGACATCAATAAGAGATTAACGGGAAGAATGTAGCTGCTGAAATTGATGAGCTCAAGAGAAAACACAACAGAGAAGATGTGACCTGAAGGAAAGAAGTCAAAAACCTCCCTCAGTTTATTTTACCGTGATGATTATTCTCCACATTGCACTCTTTGTTGTTACTATGAGGATACCGACAATTGTTCTCTTCAGTGGGAGGTTTGATCATCATAGGCGACAAAAACCACCGCAGACCATCCATTTTTATTGAAGGCAGCTTGCTCAATCATTACTTACCTCAAATAAGATAGTGGACAAACTGTCTACAGCCATAAATACCATTCTCTTGATGAACATTCAAGATTAGAACCTCTTGAGCAAAAGATCACCTATTTTATTTTTGACCCGACGTAAAGCCCTAAACTCTTGGCGGCAAAAAAAATACAGTGATGTAACCATGTGAACACTTTTTAAATTCTTTTTTTAAATGAATTTTCTTATTTTCTGCTTGATTTTCCAACAACATGAAATATTTCAAAATTAACTATACAAAAAATGAATAAATATATGCACTGCATGTGACGTTCACATGAAAGAGCTAGATTACCCCATTACATGTTAATGTAAAGGGAAAATCCATACAGCAATGAGAAAATAGAGTCTTAGTTTTGATCACAGTAAACATACTAAGGTGAATAATTCCTATTTGTGTGTGGTTTTGGCATAGAGTGGCAGATGAAGCACAGTTACTGGTCATCAGATGTCAAGGCATTAATGAACACTGCTCACTACAAACCTTGAGCTGCCAAAATTCAGAGTGTGAAATGTCAAAGTGTGCTGTCTTCCCAAGCAATTGGGTGCCAACGCTGTCAGCGTTTGGGCTGTAAACAATAAAAAAAGACAGTCAAGACAGCAAGGAGCTTTCGGCATTTCAGCCATTGCAGTCAATGTAAGAAGGGGAGAGTGTTTGCATGTCAAGCCTAGAAAAATAGAGATGCTTACAAAAAGCAGAAAAGGAACATATGCCGTTTGGCAGACACAAAAGCAAACACATAGTTAAACAAAATCATGAGGCGATTGGGGGTTGAGAGTGAGAGAAAAAGACAGTCGGACCTAGCAAACAGGATAGACAGGCAGGGAGAGATGCCTGCTGTTGGATCACCTGCTGTAATAATGTTGTTGACATTGTCCCCTGACAATAGGGGACTTATAGCACTTGGTATGCAAATGCAAATAATACATCAGGGAATTAAAGCGAGCTACAGGACTTTTTATAGCATACATAGGAGACCACTTGACCCATGGCATTTGAATGCATGTATGTTTTACATGTCTTGACACATCGTATATCCAGCATAGCACAGCAAATTGGGAAAAAAAGAGAATTTGTTAAATCATCTTGATTTAGTTCATGAGGGATCTTTATGAGGGCACAGTGGTTAGCACTTCCACCTCACATGATGAAGGACCCTGGTCAGGTTCCCAGAGGGGACCTTTCTGTGGGGAGTTTGTGTGCTCTCTCAGTGTCTGTGTGGTTTTCCAGTCCGGTTTATTCCCACTTTTCAAAAACATGCAGGCAGTTAATTGGAATAAATTGGAAAAATTGCCAAGATACGTGAACAGTTATCTGTCCCTATATGTGGCTCTGCGATCGGCTGACAACTGGTCCAACTTATACCCTGCCTCACCCAATTTCAACTGAGATAGGCTGCCCAGACTGCGGGAAAAGCGGTAGATAATGGATGGATGGATGGATGGATGGATGGATGGATGGATGGATGGATGGATGGATGGATGGATGGACGGATGGACGGATGGACGGATGAATGGATGGGATCTTAGCCATCTAATCATCCAACTAAGATTTGTTCTGTATTTTCAGATCGTAGTTTAGTTTTCTAATGCAATTGATTTTCCATACGGTGGTGTTTATCTACTGTTGTGTTGCATGACCATTCTGAGATGATTCTGAATATATGTTGGGGGTGGGATGGGCGGTTATTAATATATGTATTTTTTCTATTCTAACCTTTTATATCTCAGAACATATATTTCCCAAGACAAAGCATCGTGCAGTTTGTCAGAACTAATGACATCATTGTATTTTGCAGCACTTATTATAGCAGTTGTCTCCCAGGACCTTAAATATGGATTTTATTACATCAAAGAGAAAAGGCTTGGTCCCAAGCCTGAACATATTGTGTGTGTAGTGAAGCATTTGTACTTGCTCAAAATGCAGTTTTGCCCCCGGCTTATTGGTAATTCAATGTTTTTAATAGTGTCTGAAGGCCTTGTGTACAGTACTGTTGTTATATATTTTTCTTCAATACATTTGAGTCACTTAAAAAAGGTCAACTTTAGAACAAATCCTCACAACCAAGTTAGAACAAGGGTCTGTGGAGGGAGAGTGCAGGGTTTGTTTTCTTCACTGAGAATCAGATTAATTCTTAATGTGATTAATTTAACTTTTAATTAACTATTTTTTCCTCTTCCTAATATTGACTGCCATGATACATTGAATATCCATGTTCAGTATAAAGAAAAGGATAATTTGTTGGCAAATTTATTCTTGACGCTCTCTTTCATAGACCCCCCATGGTCCCAAAAGTCCTGTCAATCACAATTCTATCCAGCTGATGTCATATCCATTAAAGCACACATTATTCTCTTTTATTTATTTATTTATTTTTTTATGCAACCTTTTGTAACCATGCACACTGATGATAAATTAAGAACAAATCTTTGACTATTTTGAACATTTTGAAGAATCACTGGTCTCAGCAGATCCTTGGTCATCTAGAAGTCAATACCTATTTCTATAAAATGCAACAGTCAATATTTTGTACTGACAGCACATCTCTGGATTCGGTTGGTTCTATACAATTATCCTTTCCTAAAGCACTCTGATGGCAGATGTAAGTGTTTCAGACTGTATAATTATTTGGTCACATATCAAACATCATAATGATGAAAGGACACTTTTCTTTTCATAGTTTTGATATCACTTAAGGTCCAACACTATAATTCTGTTTTGCTCATGATCATTTAAATGAGAATGTCATATTTTACATTTCATTACAAATGTAGAAATATGCAACAGCTTAGTGTACATATGCATATTTTCCTACCACACACTAACACAGGCAGGGAAAATGAGATGTATTGATCCAATATTTTCATCTAAAACATGGTTGCTACTCATAATAATAACTTAATATGTTTGGATCTGCTTGCAATATGGCCCTCCTTCCACCAGCACAGTTGATTTGAAAAGTGTGTTTGAAAATTATAGTTTAATACATCAACCATTAGAAATTGTCACCATACATTTTCAGGCAGTGACATACAAATGGACCCTTTTTTGTTTTTTTTTTAATATCTTTGCATCACATGACTGCTTTTAATGCTACTTTTAGTCTATGGAAATCCCCCAAAAGATAACTTTGCCGATATATATATCTTTTTTCAGTTGCTTTAAGCTACTGTTACTTTGTGTTACTATTTTCTGCCTATTCTATTGGACTGAGATCGGGTTTCTGAATCAGTCATTTGTAGATATGATTTTCTTATCCTGAGAAAGTTGAGTTGAATTTGCAGTATCTTTTACATTGTTCAGATCTATACTGTCTATTATTCTCAGTTTATGGGTAGTCAGTGAAATACTTCTCTAAAAATAGGTAAGTAATCATGATTGAATTATCAGTCAATATATATGAATTATATTTGAATTATCAGTCAAGATAATGTCATTATTTTGACTATTAATATACTGTATTCTTTAGACAGGCATATGATTTCCCAATCCTAGGATCAATAAAGTACATCTGCCTCATATCCCAAGGTCCTCATGTCAAGAGATGTGGTAATGAGTTTGTCTTCACTAAAGAAACAATCATTACTTTACCCTTATTTGGTCCTGTTTGCCACTCTTCTATCAAATTTAGTGTTTATCCCTGTAGTTGTGAGGATTTCTGTTATGGCTTCATATTGTTTTTAGTGAACAGCAGCCACTCACTATTTCTACTTTTGGAGCAAACAATAGGTCTCTGATGAGATACATGGCCGTGAAGCTGCCTGTCTGTCAAATACCCAGTTGTTTTTGCATTAAAAAATGAATCCATTAAATTGTTAAAGCAAAATATTGTTCAGGTTGAAGGTGAAAGGCTACACTTTAGTCCCACAGCCTCACACTGCTAATGTATATCAAAGCAATGTGACCTGTAACCTAAATATAGGTCTCAGGTCAAACAGGTCTCAGAAAATAAGAATTTTGTGATCAAGTTCTTTATCCTCTGTAATGCAATTACAAAAACAAAAATGTCATGCATTCTGGATTCATTTCAAATCAACTGAAATATTGCAAGCCCTTCATTATTTTAATATTGCTGATTATGGCTTACATCTTAAGAAAACTCAAAAATCCTATCTCAAAATATTAGAATATTGTGAAAAATAAATTTTTGTTTTTTTAATTGCATTAAAGAAGAACTTCATCACAATATTCTAATTTTCTGAGACAGTCCCGTATATATATATATATATATATATATATATATACATACACATACATTGTTAACTAAGTACTGTAAAAAAAAAAAAAGTTGTCACCAATCATTCATGATGGAGAAAAGTATTATAAAGAGGACTCTAAAATAAATTAATATTAATATGTAAAGGTTTTCAAAAATGGAAAGGTAATGTTTCGATGAATACAGGGGAGCAGGCAAGTGCTGGCAAGCTTGAGTGACTTTTACGTTTTCTATGGGAAATGAGATTTGGCATAAGACAGACCTCCTAGAATCCACAGGCAGAGTTTCACTATGTATGCTAATGACCTGTCCTGACCCCTAATACACAACAGGAAAAGTGGGCTAAATAAAATAAGGAAGGAAAAAGAGGAGGTAAGCTGTGAATTATAATCCTGAATGCCTAT
This sequence comes from Fistularia commersonii, assembly GCF_037954325.1. Classification (NCBI taxonomy): domain Eukaryota; kingdom Metazoa; phylum Chordata; class Actinopteri; order Syngnathiformes; family Fistulariidae; genus Fistularia; species Fistularia commersonii. The sequence continues at coordinate 8,311,737 of NC_141302.1, forward strand.
AACTACTACAGAATCAGCCTTCATTGGCCTGTACTTTTTCATTCGGATGTTCTCATTTGTATCCACACCTGTGTCATTCAAAGCCTTACGTCTTAACCTAATTTCATGGTCTACAGGTTTGGATGGATGACTCTGCTGCAACTTGTACACTGAAGGGAAAAGAGAGAGCGCCATGAGTGTGTGCAGGTGCATCTGTGTGTGACTGTGTGTGTGCGTGTGTGTGTGTGTGTGTGTGTGCGTGTGTGTGCGTGCGTTGGTGTGTGTGCCCACTTTCGTACAATATCAGGAGAGTGAGAGTGAATGAAAGGAACAGACAGAGACAGAGAGGATATGCTGCTATATAGCAAAGAGAATTTTGGACTCTGCCTGATATTAGCCTTTGAACCTTACACCTTTCTGTTGAGAAAATACATTATGCTTCTCTGGATAGATGGCAGAAAATTGGTATTTTACAGACCTTTTCTGAATATGACTCAGTGATCAGAGGTGAACCAATTTTGTGGTAATGCATTTCAGTTACCGTAAAAGTAACATATAAGTTAAAGGGTAATGATATGTTGCATAATTTTGATCACAGAAAATGTTATTGCCATCAATCATATCAATGTGAAGTGAACATATTTCACTGAAAAAGAGAAATAAATACATAAATGAATTAAGAAATAAAGTTTGACATTTCAAAAACTGAGAAAAGGGACTTTTACTATCTGCTGCACAAGGCTGAGAGATTCCAAGTAGCTATAGTCGGACTCACCACGACGCACAGCGTGGGGTCTGGAATCGACCTCTCGAGAAGGACTGGACCCTCTTTTTACTCTGAAGTTGGCCCAGTGAGAGGCGCTGAGCAGGTGTGGGCATATTTATTGCCCCCTGTCTCAGTACCTGCACATTGGGTTTTTACCCGATGGACGAGCAAGAGGGTAGCCTCCCTCCGGCTTCAGGTGGGGAGGTGGGTTCTGACTGTAGTTTGTGGTTATGCACCCTACAACAGTTCAGTTTACCCACCCTTTTTGGGGGCTGCTAGAGAGTGGTCCTACCAGGGACCCCCTTGTTCTACTGGGAGACTTCAATGCTAATGTGGGTAACGACAGTGTGACTTGGAAGGGTGTGATTGGGAGAAATGCCCCCATGATCTAAATCCGAGCTGCGTTTTGTTATTGGACTTCTGTGGTCGTCAAGGATAGTACATAACAAACACTATGTTCAGGTATAAAGGTGTCCATATATGCACTTGGCACCAGCACACCTGAGGCCACAGTTCTTTGATTCATCTCGTGGTCGTATTGTCCGACTTGTGGCTGGATGTTCTGGACTCTCGGGTGAAGAGAGGGGTAGATCTGTCAACTGATCACCCCTGGAGGTGAGCTGGCTCTGATGGTGGGGGAGGATGCGGTCAGACCTGGCAGACTCAAACGTAATGACAGAGTTCCCTGTCAGAAGGAGTTTCAACTTCCTCCTCCAGCAGAACTACAACTTCGTGCCTAGGGAGGCGGGGGACATTGAGCCCCAACGAGCCATGTTCCATGCTTACATTACTGAGGCGTCAGAACGGAGCAGTTAGCGCCTGGGGGCTGCAACCCTCGAACCCGCTGGTGGACTCCAGCAGGGAAGGACGCTGTCAAACTGAAGAAGAAGCCCTATCGGGCCTTTCTGGCCTGTGGGACTCTGGAGGCAGCTGACAGGCACCGGCAGGCCAAGCGGCGTGCTGCTTCGCTGGTTGCCGAGGCATAAACTCGGGCGTGGGAAGAGGTCCGGGAGACCATGGAGACTTCCGGTGGGCGTCAAGGAGATTCTGGTCCACCATCCAGCAGCTCAGGAGGGGGAAGCAGTGCTCCGTCAACACTGTGTACAGTGGGAACAGGGCACTGCTGACCTCAACTCAAGACGTTGTAGATCTGTGGCAGGAATACTTCAGAGACCTCTTCAAACCCGTCAAGATGCTTTTCAATGAGCAAGCAGAGCCAGGGGACTCTGGAGCGGACACACCTATTTCTGCGGATTAAGTTGCTGAAGCAGTCAAAAAGCTCTTCAGTAGCAGGGCTCCGGGGGTGGATAAGGTCCGCACTGGGTTCCTCATGGCTCAGGATGTTGTAGGGCTGTCCTTGCAGACATACCTCTGCTGCATTGCATGGATATCAGGGACAGTGCTTCTGGACTGGCAGACCAGGGTGGTGATCCCTCTTTTTGAAAAGGGGGATCAGAGGGTGTGCTCCTACGACAAGGAGATCACACTCCCTAGCGTCCCTGGTAAGGTCTATTCAGTGACGCTGGAGAAGAGGGTACGCTGGGTCGTGGTTTTCGTCCTGGTCGTAGAACAGTGGACCAGCTCTATAACCTCGGCAGGGTCCTACCAGGGGCATGGGTGTTTGCCCAACCAGTTGACGTGTTTTGTGGATCTTGAAAAGCAATTCGACCATGTCCCAAGGTCAATTCTGTGGGGAGTATGGGGTACCAAACCCCGTCTTATGGGCTGTTTGGTCCCTGTATGACTGATTTTGGAGCTTAGTCCACATTGCCGGTGTAAGTCGTACCCGTTTCCGGTGACAGTTGGACTCCGCCAGGGCTGCCCTACATCACTGATTCTGTTCATAACGCCAGGGCGTCAAGGAGATCTGGTTTGGTGGTTGCAGAATTGAGTCACTGCTTTTTGCAGATGATGTGGTTCTGTTGGCTTCATCAGGCCATGATCTCCAGCTCATCTCACTGACACGGTTCGCAGCCAAGTGTAAAGCATCCGGGATAAGGATTAGCACCTCCAATTCCGAGACCATGGTGCTCAACCAGAAACAGGTGGAGAGCCCACTCCAGGTCGGGGAAGAGGTCCTACCCCAAGTGGAGGAGTTCAAGTACTGTATCTCGGGGTCTTGTTCATAAGTGAGGGAAGGATGGAGTGGGTCAGAAGAAGATCAGAGGAAGATCGACGAGCAGATCGGTGCGGCGTCTGCAGTAATGCAGAATCTGTACTAGTCTGTCCTGGTGAAGAGGGAGCTGAGCCAAAAGGCAAAGCTGTCAATTTACCGGTCAATCTATGTTCCCACCCTCACCTATGGTCTTGAGCTGTGGGTAGTGACCAAAAGAACGAGATTGCAGATATAAGCAACCAACAGGGTCCTCCACAGGGTGGCCGAACTCTCCCTTAGAGATAGGGTGAGAAGTTTGGTCATCCAGGAGGAGCTCGGAGTAGAGCAGCTGCTCCTCCGCATAGAGACGGGTCAGATTAGGTTGCTCGAGCATCTGGTCAGGATGCCTCCTGGACGCCTCCCATGGGAGGTATTCCTGGCATGTCCATCTGGGAGGAGACCGCGGGGAAGACCCAGGACACACTGGAGAGACTATGTCTCCAGGCTGGCCTGGGAATGCCTCCCTGGCCTGGGAGCTGGACCATGTGGCGGAGAAAGGGAGGTTTGGGCCTCCCCACGACCCAACTCCGGATAAGCAAGAGAAGATGGATGGATGGATGGATAGAATTATGTCCCAAATCATTTTTTTTTTTCCATTAATTGCTCTTCATTTTGAAAATGTGGAAGCAACGCTCTCTCTGTTTAAGAGAGCATCTCCAACTATGAGGACTTCTTTTTGCTTAATCAAGTATGCAATTATACCGGGAATAAATCGACTCCAAAACAACACTCTGTTGGGATAAAGAATAAATCATCAAAATTTGTGTTCTGCATTTGGTGGTTGTAAACGGCATTTAACATGGCCAAGGTCTGAGGAAAAAAAACCCAACTATGTCTGACCCACATCTAACAGGTGGTTTGGTCCACCCTCAGCGAATACCAAATGCAGTTTTTATGTTTGCTGGAAGAAAGGGTGTCTGTGCTGCCATCCGTTGTTTCCAGATTGTAACTAAGAGTAATTAAAACTGAAAATAATTCTGATGCTTCGCAAAATATATATTAATGTTTCTGGTGCCAAACAACATCAAGCTGCGGAAAAGAAATAACACTTTTGTGGAAATAGCACAAAAGCAAAGCAGACAAAACAGTTTAAAAACAACATAATCACTCCACAGAGGCTGCGGCGTGGTCATCTGTTGGTGATATACCAAAGCCCTCAATATGGATGGACCACAATTTAGAGAAGAGGTCCAAATAATATTTTTTTACAATACATTTTCTCTCAAAAGTATTAGCTAACCGGAAGGGTGTTGCATCAGACTTGTTACCAACCTCAAACCTTGTTCCATTTCCTCAAATGAAGTAGTGGCTATGGGCTTGGTGACCGGAATCTATTCACTTAGATGAAAGTGGTGTAAGTGTCAGTTCTACATTACACTCACTGCCTTTTGTAACACAGAAATGGGCTTTATCTCAATGTTATTGTCAATGAGACAAGCTTTTCAACTCAAATCGAATTCTTCACAATATTACACTGTAAGGCCTTGTTATATTCTAGAATAATATCACAATACGGAACCCTGTCTTTTTTTTCCCATGAAGCTATGAAAAATGCTATTCCATCTGCATTTAAGATTAACAGCATTCTACCACAGACAGACTTCAAGGATAATTACTTTCATGAGGGTTTGCTGGTTGGACCACTTATTCCAAAGTAAAATTTTCACAGATTACTAATTTGTATCCAAACACTGTTGTTTGAACAGTTGTTTATTTTTTCCCACACACCTTCAATTCGTTGCTTCTGTCAGAAACCTTAATGGAAAAAGTGCTTCCATATAATCACCACTAAAAACTGAATCACAACAGTACCAGTTTATTTTGGAGTTGATTGAAACCCCACAATGCAATTACTTTCTGTTTTCGGCAACAAAATACAATTTTTGACTGTATGCGTACTGATGAAATAAAATGGAAGCGTGTGAAGGTGGATTATAATTATGTTTCAAAAGGGGGCAGCAATATCCCTACACTATTTTCTTCTTTTCAGCCATACATTGTACAGTTATTTTAATTAATAGGTAACCTTTGTTATTCAATTTCTTTTAATGGATAACCACCACAAACATTGTATTTCATTATATCTTACCTTTCCTTTATGTGTTTAATTTCCTATGTTGTCACCATTCATGTGGGTATCTAATTCTAGAGGAAAAATGTATTAGTCGTTTAACTTAAGCTTATTTAATTGCAATGGTATCTCACTTGAACTCTATTGGCACAGTCCAAAGTACTGTGCAAGATATTGAAGTCATAGTGAATATACAAATGATATTATTGTATATATTATTAAAAAATTCCATTGCTCTGAAAAACTACAGATCTGTGGTATTACTGTGAACAAGGTCTACAGTATGAACAAGGTCTTTTCTCATCCATGACAACATGTGTCAGAAGTCTTTCAGTTAGCTTTAAAGCCGTCTGCAGCTTGGCGCCACTAGTTGTCGATCTTCCTTCTGGTTTCCAGATGCTAGTCGCTTTAAAGAGAGATCCCTCATATGTCAGAACCACACAGACCATTTCTTCAGTCCGCTATCACTATTAAGCTCTGTGGACCATGAAAGCTATATGTGATGCCCGAAATGACTCCATCATAGAAGACCATAGATTTTGACATAAGCACAATTATCCTTTTGGGAGACTCTATGTGAGCTTCCAGGCAACATTTATGCAGGCATACAGCAGGAACTATTTCACATTCAAAGAAAGAAACATAAAATAACAGCATTTTACAGAATGAAGGAGAAATTGAGTTCAGCATGGATTATCAAGTTAGAGACATACAGTGAGTTAAATCATAGTCTACAGTCAAGTGTGATGTGCTTTCAGCATTTCAATAAGGGACTATGCCACTCGTGAGTAATGGAATCAAAAACACTGTTAAACCTGCCTGGCTTTTGAGAAAGGGGTGTTTTATTTCATTGTTCAGGTTTGTAATATGTCCCTTGTCTTAAAAGTCTGAAGTAAGAGTGGGGAAAAAAACAACTCTCTCTGGTACAATAGTGCGGTACAGTCACTTAGCCTGCTAATACACGGTGTGATATTAATTACTGTTTGTAAACAATGCACTTTGCAGAGATTATTGCATGCACTCAGTGTCCTCCATATGTGTTTGGTAATTCTCACAAGTGATTAAGTGGTGAAGCTAGGACAGCTGTTAAAGATGAGTTCATTGGCATGTTTAATTAATTGCACTTGAGGTAATTATTCAATCATTACTTTGATTAATTTTCTGCATCCCGGATAATGCATCAAGCGTCTGCTTGATGTCAATAGTTTTAGAGGCAAAAGTGGAACAAGGCTGGCAATTTTTGAGCTTGATAAAGGATTTATAATCTGCTTAATAGAGAAGAAAATGCAGAAGGCAGGTTGCCATCAGTAAATTTCATTATTATGACTGCATGATCGATTTTAGCAATGCTAATGCTCACTGATCAGCCACTGTGCTGAGGTTATGACCAAAAAATATTTGTCTTAACAACCAAAATCATTCATTTTTACAAAATGTCAATACCTCTGAAATCCTTGTTCCCATCTTTTGAGTTGATTCAGTTTGCATTATGTTTGAAACATGCTTTTTCTTCACCCCCTCAGATATGCAGGGTAGTGGCAACATCCAACTACAGGAAAGCCAGGCAAATCATTTGTGAGAGATCTTGTCAAACAGATTAATTCCCTCCCTGGGCCTCAGGGTTCTGGACCGTTTTTCTGTCATGCTGCTTTGCCAGGCTCCCTCTTGATAATACCCCAAAGATAAAATTAATTGTGCAGGGAGATGTGGGATGGGGAGTATCCAAAAGGACCTTGAGCAACACATGAAGCTCGCTTCTTCTCCCCGCTCCTCTGCATGTGAAAACACAGAAACCATTAAACCGTCAGAAACATGACACATTGCACCAAGAATCATTGACTTTGCAAGGAAGTTTGTAGATGTCAGACATTCCGAGAGAAATTTGAAGGGACAGAATCAACCCTAATAAAATGTCCTCTGCCAAGAATGCCTATGCTCAAATTACAATCAAAGTGAAATTAATTTCTTCATCAGCAGTTTACGAAGACTACAACTCTCTGCATCATATTTTTCACCATTTTCAGGATACGCTTCAGTCAGATCAGACATTGATATTTCTATCTTTCCCAAATTCTTTGGATTTCACAGCATGCCCCTGATGCACTTGAAAATATGGAGGCATTGCTTGCATCACAACCCTGTAATCAAAGGGTGAAACATTTCTCCACCATACAGTTTTTTCACAGTGGGACAAACTGCACAGAGCCACAAGAGACTAATTGTTTCAAGTTCATTTTCGTTTTTATTTGAAATTATCATATCTTTACTAATTAAAAACATAAGCCTCGAGAATGAGCTGGAAAGGGGGGGGGGGCTTTTTACCACTGTTTCATCGTTTAACGGAAATATACACATAGTGTGCAAAACTGTGACAACAACAACAAAAGAAAAAAGAAACCTCAACCTCAAAACTGAAAACGTCTATCACCACTGACAGGTAGCTTATAGCGGTTGTACTTCTTTTTAAAAGCCCCTTGGCGTGAGTTGCCCTGTCACCTCGGCGAGCAGATGGCACAAATGAGCCTTATATGTTGCAACTAGTCACAGTCGGCAGGCAGCCAATGTGCAGTCACATTCACAAGAGATCTATGTTTTATGTGTAGGGGGCTGAAACAAAAGTGTTGCTCCTAGTGCTGTCATAGTCCTAACATATCAACAGTGCCTTCAGACCTGGATTGCATTTTTCATTGGTGTCTGATTCAGATTTTGTGGCAAGCATCTCCCTTATCAATGTGACAAATAGACTAGAAATCAGCTTCGCTATCATGATTTATATTTTTATATAAATAAGAAAAGAGTTGTTGATTGCTTGCTGGAGTCATTGGAGTTTAAACAGAGTCCACTGATTTGTCTATGGTTTTGGTAAAATGGTCCTTTCACTTGTTATTATGTGCAGAAGGAGATCCATATCTGTAAAAAGGGGATCCCACCTTTTTTCATGTTACGCATACAACCACAAAATGGACAACAGCGGCCCCACTGCCGGTCTCCATTTAAAGCTTTTGCTGTAACTGACCGAGGAAGATCCACGTGTAATATCCCTTTCGAGACAGATATATCTCTCAATACAGATCATACTGTGATGCCATGGTGTCACTGGAGGCCCGGGCAGCCTGGATGACAGTCGAGGAATGAGAACTCAAGAGCAGGTAGATTCTAATGACAAGACCCCAGAGAGCAATTATAAATTAGACCCAGGGGCTGGATCAAAGCAGCCCACAGCATGCTTAAATCTATTAAAACACAGCTCAGACCCCTGGTTATGCAATAGCTGTTGTTGCTTAATTAATCAGAAAAGAAAGTTTAGAACCCCAAAGGTTTACAGGCAGTTCAGGACAGTACAGGACTTATCAAACAAATGCCATCCGATTGAAGATACATGAGGCTATCTCACTTTTTGGCTCTAGAATGATGTTAAATGCCCGTTTTACTGTGGAAATATTAATTAAGAGCTGTGATCACAGGGTTTGCCTTCTGTAAACATTTTGACTCCTCAGCATTTGTATTTTTAAGCCTGTAAAAATCCAACAGGAGTAAATTCAAACACTTCTGTTGACACTCGGCAAATCACCCTCCATAAAATAACTGCAAATGATCAAGGCAGAGCAATAATGGCTTGGAAGAGGACTCAGTCTGCTGCTCTGTGACAGACATTTCCAATTAAAGGTTTTAAATAACTTGAGATTCATCTCCTTCACCCTGTCCCAAGATTTATCAGTTCATCGTGCTTTCCGTCTTTACAACCCTGAAATAATTATATCACAGTTTTGGATTTACCTAGCACAAAGTTTTATTGTCCCAAACCTGTCTGCCATTTACACTGCACTTGTACACATAAGATACCGTGGGCAAAAACATGAGTCTTAGCCATTTTAATAAAGGTTAACAATAAGAGGAAAAAAATGTTTGATGTTTAAAGAATAGATTAATGATGGATAAATGAAATATGCGGCAGGTTTAATATTCTTTCTTTCAAAGCAAACCTTCCCTTCCTTTCTGATTATTACATTTATATTGATGTGTCACTTACCAAGCAAGCAAGATTGGGAGGAAGTGTTTAAGGGAAAAGTCACTGTTAACAAAAAGAAACCGGAATATAAGTAGACGAAAGTTAAGCTTTTATCTTCATCACCATTCATCAACAGACATTTTGAACACATATTAACAATAATAACAGTCACATGTCGTGAACCAAAAACCTATTCTAGGAATATGTATGATTAATCCCACCGCCACAAATAAATCTTACAGTAATAATATCAATAGTAGAAGTAAAGTCAGTTACAGCACTGTAGTTTTTCAATCAAAAATCCTTACTCCACCAGTCCAGAGGAAGAAAATCCTGGAGAATATGGAATGAAGTGAGACAAGAAGAATTAGAAAGGAAAAAAAGGGAGAGAAAAATGATTGTCATTGTTTACATTCATGCTTTTCATGTGAGACAAAGGTTGAGACAGCAAAATCTCAATCTCCTACTTCGACACTCACTTTTGGTGACAGTGTGACTTAGAAATAACACAGATGGTTTCAGAGACTACTGGTGTGATGAATAAATTCGAGCCCTGGCTTAACACTTGCCCCAATCCCAATAACTGTGACTCCTCAATCCAAATTATCATATTACTCCATCCAGAAAACCAAATTAAATTTGTTCCTGTTGTTTCAAAATATATCCAAGTGCATCATCCTCAGCTGCAATCACCCAGACACAGCCAGCTACCTGGGCTACTGTAGATTAATTCTTGTGTTGCCTTTTTCAATTAACTTCAGCCAACATTATCAGAATGCCGCATCATGATAGTGAGCTCCATCCAAGGGAAAAAACTGCCCCTTTTTTGTAAATAAAGTGACATGGCTCATTAATGTGATGAATGACCACACAGTTCTGTAGGACATCAGCAACCAACCCCCTCCCCAATCAACCCTGCTCAAGCCTCCCTCCAGTGAGCCATTCTGGGTGAAAGCTGAACACTTAAATGTTTTCCTGCAAGTGCTGAGGCAAGCAAGCCCGCCAGCCAAATTGTAGCTCTTTTCAGCTCCCAAGGACCCATCTCACTGTTAACATCAAATCATTAAATTCACCCCATACTCAGTCACTTAGAGTTATATAGAGATAGAAAGACAAAGAGAGGAGATGGAGTTAAAAAGAAAAAAAGGTCATTGTCAGCTGTAAAGGCTAAACATTATTGGGTTGGAAATAAATGGAACCAAAACAGACAGTTCTTGCAGGCTTTAAATCCACAGATGTAAATGGGGATTGGGAAGAGACTTAAAGTTAATAAAGGATGGGGTAAATAAAATATGATTTTGCTAACACATCCTCGTCAAAGCACAAGACCGGAGAATGTACTCCTGTATTAAACATTTGAACTCCATACTCAGTAAGATCTGAAAGGATTGTCAGGATTATATGTGCAACTTACATTTGTGCATACAACAGTTTGTGTAGAAATCTTTACGCAAAATTGCATTTACATTAAAAAAAATGTATTTGTCAAATAAGTGTACATCGTCTTCTACATGAACTATGTATACAAATGTACATGATAAAATACCCTCTTATTTGCTCCTCAACTTCTATTTTTAGTGCTGAATTTTCATGACCTCACACAAAAACTAAATATGATGGTTGCCAATTCTTTCCAAACATATGCTTTTTCTCGCTCATCGAATCAAGTATATCCACCGGCAACTTCTAATGAAATTACAGAAGTAACTGCCATTGCCTCTGCCGGATTACTTCATTTTGTTTCCATGGTCACCAACGCACAACAGAAGAAAACGAGTAGTCAAGCCAAAGAGACCAAAGGAACAGAAATTATCCATGATACAAAGAATAGAAGCAATAAAATATTATTTAAAAGACAGAGCACAATAAAACTTTTGAATTTAGTGAAAAAGAAAGTATTTAAGAATAGAATATACCTCTTGATACATGCTCTAAAATATGTGATGCTGGAGTTATAGAAAGAAATACTGGCACAGGGGGAGACCATTGTGTTACAGCTGGTCTGATAGAGATACATTAATAGGTTAGCGACTGAACATTCTTCACTTGGAAAATTAGAAGAATGTTGGTTTGCCTCTTTAGTATTCAAAACTCATTCAAGTTGATTGCCAAATCAATTGCCAGAAGACTCAAAGAGCAATTTCTGTTTCAAAGGATTATTAGAAGTACGTTTGGGAAATCTGCGGGCTTTTGAACCAGGTGGCAATGTGGTGATCATCACAAAATAAAAAAGATGGCTTCAGTGACCTTTCAGGCCTCAAATGTTGAAGTCTACAAACATACAATCGACAAACTGATTATGTTGACTATACGTACATTGACTGTGAAAGTTGTCTGAGCAAGGGTGCCAAGATTTTAGAGGAATGAATATCTGTGCTATAGATTTGCTGTTTGCTCTCCATTGGTTACGGTTAAAAAAAAGGGATGTGAGAATAGACATATAGTAAATGATTTCTTGTTTTTATATGAATTGCAATACCCTTAAATGCTAAACTGTTCAGCAATTTTAGTGAGGCTGTCACTCAAGAAAAGCCAAACCACTCGCCTGGTTCACTCTTCCGGTGAGACTTTTTTACCTGTAACAACTCAAATATCACACAATTAGTAGAATACAAATAGCAACCACAAAGATTGCAAACAAAAAAGCAAAACAAAAACAAAACAGATTTTCATTTAACCCCCCCCCCTTCACTTACACTTCTGATCAGAGGGCTATCCTTTACAGGAAAATCTGTTAGTGAGTCTGACATATCACAGGTGACATGACTGTACAGCTTGTTTCTAATTCTCCTTTGTCAAGAAAATAATAATGCCACATATCGTAAAGTCAATTACATATTGTAATATTACATATTACATATTACATATTACATATTGTAAGGAGCTTTGGACTGGGACTGGTTCCTTACAGTCTTTACAGTGATTGCATTTATGATTACAAACACACACACACATACACACACACACACACAAACAAATATTCATATAATATATATAATTATATATAATTGCAGGTGTGTATTTGATTTGCTTATCTCTGTACTATTAATGAATCCATCAAGATTTGCATGCAATGGAGTACTTGTACCTGCAACACTCCATTTTTCAAGAAATAAAACTAAAGGTCAATATGGGAGAAATAACTGCCCAAGATAATTTTGTCTTTTCAATACATTCAATCAAGGATTTGTAATTCGTGTCTTCAATTTTTTAATCTAAATCTTTGTGAGATCAAGGCTAAGAAAAATAAAAACAAAAAGTACAAAGTAAAAAAACAAACAAAGAAAAAAACAACAACTATCAAACCTATAAGAAACTAACATAGGGAGGCTTTGCCTTAAGGGTCTGATATATGTATTGACTTTCGTTTTAATAATGAAGCCATACTTGACAGTCTAAGATGTTTATAAGTGACCCTTAATGTCAGGCTACTTTGCTGAACAGTCGAAAGCACAAAGAAGGATCGACTTTGTATTCCTAGAAAAAATCCTTGCAAACAAGACTAAATTTATTAAATTAGTTAAAATAATAGTAGGTAATTCAGCTTCAGGATACAGCACTTTACCCATGGATCATTGGGTTCTTTTTCAAATGAACTCTGAACACATTGATATATTTTGTACATTTTGATTGATTGTGTACGATGATACATAATACTACAACAGCTGAACAACTTATCATGTTGGTATATGCCTATAAGTGTTGTGCACTGAAATTACGCCGTACTAAATTCTGGCCAGAACAATCTAAGCAAATAAAGCAGATTGTGAAAATTGTAATTTTGAATATCATGATGTGGCAAGGTCTAGCCACCTTGTTAGTTTTCTTCTTTGCACCTGTTATATTGTACATGTGCGCCTTATTAAGACCCTCAGACTAGATGATCCTCTTAACCTCTTGGCAATCTGGGACAATATATTCCCACTACTTACTTTTGCCAGTTTGCTCCCGGGAGCCCCTGAGCCCTTGTCTTCATTAAGGGAGTTCCTCATTGATCAATCACTGTCAGAGAAGCTGCTCTGTAATTGCACTGTGGTCTAATCATGACTGACATCACCCCGATCTGTCACAGGTCTCAGGAGAGAGAATGTTCCATGACTTTCACACCTTCAACCTCAAGGTAGGGCTTTTCTAAGGATTTCATTGCTGTTTCAATGATTTATCTCCTGAACGACTTTGTCTTATAATGACTGTCGCTGAACATTGGTGCAGGTGACGAGGAGAGGTAAGTTAAGATGGGTAAGATGGGAATGACAGATTTTAGTTATTTGAATATGACTCAATTTATTTTGTATAACCTTCATTTAATATTGAACTAAAAGCCATCTTCTATACAAATGTAAAATAAAACTCACATAATAAGTATAACTCTCCTATGCATGTAATAACATCAACTGTTCATTCTTTTGATGTCTGGATATTGAGTAGACATCTAGAGAGCAAAAACAGAGAGAGAGAAAGAGAGAGAGAGAGTGAGAGAGGAAGAGAGAGAAATTGTTTTACTCTGATTGGGTACTGCTTTTTTATGTATTTCAATTTCGTTTATATTTTATTTTTTATTTTGAATAAAATTACAATGACATGATAACAAACCAGTCACATTTGGCCCCTACCTGACAGGTTGTGTCAAACAAAACAAAAGTTAAAAATCAACCATAACATAACTGTCATCCACAGGAGTTCCAAGAACATCTACCAAAAGTTATTGGCAACAAAAATAACAAACAAACAAACCAAAAAAAACACTGATGTTCCAATAACTGTTTTTTTCTGAACTATAAATCGCTCCAGAGTATACGTCCCACCAGCCGAAAAATGCATAGTGAAGACAAAAAAAACATATGTAAGTTGCACTGGACTATAAGCAGCATTTTGGGGGGGAAATGTTTTTGATAAAATCCAAAAACACACATTTCACCTTGAAGGTAAAGTTACAGTGTAATGTCCGAGTGGAAGTGCCAAGCGATTAAGATTTTCTGTTTAAACCTTATCTTTATTAGAACAGCTATAACAATTAAACAATAGCGGCTCCACTGAATCTTCTCCATCCCAGTGGTCTCTCCTCCCAAAACACATCCACAGCCAGGAGGAAATCACAGAACTCTGAACATTCCTCTCAATCAGACCTGGGCATTTTACTGCCCGCAGGCCGCATCCCTGTCTGGCCTGTGTTCCGCCAGTCACATATAAACCAAGTATTTTGGATCGGATGAAACGCAACATTCTTTCATTTTGAAAAGGCTTGATGCCATGTTTATGAGTGCACGCACGTTGATGCTACTTTCTGCACAGTATCAGGTTATGCTCCCAGCCAAATATCCCCGATCCCCCAAATCGTCAACTCATGGTAAAAACAGAAAAGTCGATTTTGAATGCCACGTTTTCAACATTGCATAGATAATGAAATATTTGTCGACAGAAGTCAAAGGTAAAGCCGTGTGATAAGTTTGTTTTGCACGAGTGGCTCTGTTAAAGGATTACAATCTCCATCGTCACTACGAGAGTAAGCACAAGGACAAATACAAGAACTTTTCAGATAAAGAGCGCGCCAGTGAGTCTTCTGTATTGCGAGCCAAATTGCAAACTCAACGAACACTTTTTACAAAATGCTTGGCATTCAGAGGTGCAGCAAGACAAGGCAAGGCTTTGGATGAGAGCTGCGATATACGGGTTGAAACCCAGCTGCTCATCTTCGTGCGTGGGATCAACGCAGTCTTTAAAATTAGGCAGCTGGTAGGCATGCGGTCAGTGAAAGGGATGACGACGGGGAGGGATTTCTTAATAGAGGTAAATGCATGTGTGGAAAACTTGGGACTGAAATGGGACAAACCGGTGGCCGTGGCAACAGATGGCTGTCCAAATCTCACAGGAAAATGTTGGTCTTTTAAAGAGAATCCAAGACAAAGTGGCAGAAAAGAACCCTGAGCTTTTTTTTTTTTCATTGTATTATACATCAGGAAGTGTTGTGCAAGTCAGTGTTAAAAGTGAATCACGATGTTGAAGTTGTAACTAAAACTGTTAACTTTATCAGAGCAAGAGCTCTGAATCATAGACAATTTGTTGCACTTTTAGAGGAAAACAAGACCACCGTGACATAGGCTACCTTAGGGCTGTCAGGTGGCTCAGTTTGGGGAAAAGTGCTGAAAGGCTTCTGGGACCTCAGAGGAGATTCAGGAGTTTTGTGAGAAGAAGGAAAATGCCATCCCTCAGCTATCAGAGGCAGACTGGTTGGCAGATCTTGGTTTTACTGTAGATGTGGCTGCTCAGATGAATGAACTAAATGTCAAACTGCAAAGCAAAGGACTTTTTGTGTTTGAAATGTACAGCGCAGTCAAAGCTTTCAATAGAAAGTTGCAGCTTCTGTCAAGCCAACTGAGAGATAATATTCTCACTCACATTCAACTGAAGCAGCTTCACAGGTACTCATCCATGTAAGACGCCCTGTGTGTTTCCAAGGCAATTTCAAGAGTTTAAGAATGAAATGCACATGTTTTTTTTTTTTTTTTTTTTTTTTTTTGTTTTTTTGTTGTCTCCCTTCACTTGCAGTGTTGATAATGCATCCAGTGATGCTCAGATGGAACTTATTGACTTGCAGTCTAACACTTTTGGCAGAGCGCTTTGGGTCAGTCCCACTGCTTGACTTTTACTCTTCACGCAAAGATAACTTTCCACACATGAGGAGACATGCTCAAAAGGTCTTTGTGCTTTTTGGATCTACATATGTATGCGAGCAGACATTTTAAGCGATGAGGTTCAACAAATCCAGATATAAGTCTTCCTCTCACCTCACATCAGACATTGAACCCAAATTCAATGCACTTGTTGAAGCCCAAGACAGATTAGACTTTTCTAACTGAACAATTTAACGGAACTATAAACACGATTAAAATCATTTATTGCTAATGTATAAAGTTGATCTGTTGTTCAGCTTCAAGATAAGATTTTATTGAGACTTTATTGACTTATTTAAAACTTTATTGATCTGACAATGAAGAAATTCACTTCTTGCATAATGCACACAATTACAGTTGTGAAGAAATTAACAATTTAAAAATAAAATTAAAATGTGATGGTATGATTGTGTTTGTTTTATTTAAACAATTACCTTTATAGGATTATCAATAATTTCCCCTAATTCTTCCAAAATTTCAATGTATACATTTTTATGAATATTTACAGAATATTCTTATTTCTTATTACCAAAATAATCAGATTTAAGCAGTGTATAAATAAAGATTGAAGGAGAAAATGTATTCTGAGCAGTATTAAATTATTACAGTCATTGTTGGTTTGGCCCTCCAACACATTTTTGATTTTTCATGTTGCCCCCTGCAGAAATTAATTGCCTACCCCTGCTTTAGACAACTGGACTAAACACAGACAGTATTCCTATGTTTTCAAATTGTATATTTTTAGATTTACAATTATTAATGTTGTGTTGAACAATGAAAGTACCAGTAATCAAAGAAGGGCATGGTCACATTTGGAAATGCCTGCTTCTTAGAATGCCAATTAGTTGCCTGCTTGGCATTTCATGCAAATGCCTCACGTGATATATTTTCAAATTTCATTCATTTGACAGCTATTGAAGAAGCATCTGTATGTTTGGGTCTGAACGAAGATTGAAACATGCATCATGGCTGTTATGAATTTTTCCCAGAGTAAGAATTAGAGGTCTGGAATGCTGAACTCCTCCTTGTCCAGACCATTATTGTTTTGTTTTGTTTTGTTTTTTTTAACCATGATAAATTTGTAGAATTCATTTTGCTCAGGCATTACATAAAGAGCATGGATTTAAATGTCTATTTACCTGTATTACCTGTATTTGAAATCGAGATCCGGTGAGAATAAATCAATATTGATTTCTATATTTCATAAATGAGAGAGAAAACATGTCTGATGCAGGGGCAACAGCCAGATCAGAATTTTTTGAGCACACAAAGCTGAAGTCTAACCACAAAATTGAAACATCAAAACACCTTTTTTTCCAGCTTGACTTTGCATTAATCCTTTTTCTCAGCAAAAGTTAGTGTGTTGTTTCACTAACACCATGGGAAATTTAAAGGACCTTGGCATTTCAGAAAGCCAGCTATGTCATTGTCTCTTAAACTGCTCAGGACTGTGCTCTCTACGGAAAGTTTTAAATTTAAAATGTAATCAGCACAATCACCACAAGCAATCAGTTCCTTTTCATTTCACCTGATCGAGCCCCCTGCTAAAAGGAGCCTGTTAAATAGAGCATCTTATCAGGCCTGGATTAAGTTTTGACATTGATTAACATCTATAGTCTCAGTTTGAATATCAAAGTTCAAGTTTGTGATTTTTCTTAAAATATAAGACCACCAGAGGCCATGGAGGCAAGGTCTTGTTATGTATCAGACTATAAAAAGTGGATGGAGCACAAAAGCTAAATCCTGTATTATGGTCCAGCTTCAGCATTGTGTAATATATAGGGTTGTATGAGGAGAAATGCACATAAACAAGAAATATCATCAATAAATACATTAACAGTACTATTGTTCGATTTAAGAACCATTCAAACAATGGTTACAAAGTGTAGAAGGATCCACGGGAAGATGGAAACACACCAAGTTTAGACTTGGAGACATGACAATTTTAGACACAGACAAAATCAGGTAAAAGTATCTGAAAGCAAAAGCACATAAAAAAAAAAATAATAGCCATGTTAAATTATGAAAAAAAAATACAATAGAAATAAAAAAGGATGGAGCAATAAAAAAGATACTACAAAATAGATGCAATAAAATTAATATAGTAAACCCTAAAAATGGGTATAGAATTGCATAAATCAATAGATACAATTATAAGAATAAAAGGTATAAAATGACAAAATATTTCAAGTAAAATGGCAGAACACAAAAATAAGACCATGGCAAATGGTTTGAAAGTGTGACCACTTCTTTAAACTAATTTAAAAAAAAAAATCACATTACTTTTTATTTATTGTCTTGTCATGGTGTCCCAAGCTGCCTTGACAATTTAAATTTCCCCTGGGAATTAATAAAGTCATTTCTACCTAACTTATATTTATACACAACAATTGTAGTTTTAGTGCATCTAAATAATCACCACACCACTAAACCATCAACACAAAAAGATAAAAAAATTGAACAGAAAACAAACAAGGAAACAAACAAGACACTGGCAACACTCACATTGTGAGGCTTAAAGCAGGAGTTGAAAAAGCTAAACTGGGATAAATTAAGATAATAATTTATTAATCCACATAGGGGAACGTAAATATAAGGGAAAACTAACAGGCAAAGTACCTAAGTATTTATGTAGGTAAATCAAACAAGAATAACACCGTGACTGCAACAGAAAAAACTTTAAAGTTAAAACAAGGGGCCAATGGTAACGCTTTGGGCAATGTTGTGAGTATTGTCAAAAGCACACGATCCCTGCTGGGAAAAAATGGCTCCAAGAGACAACATATTGTGACACAAAATAGTGCAGGTGGAGGTGCAGGTGCTCAGGCCACCTGGACACCTGCCCTCTACAGAGAAAACGTGGCATACAGATTTGCAGAGTTGTAGAGGTGATTACCATTGAAAACAAACACATTTTCTTTTTACTTCATATAATTTCTTAAGGATCAGTAGCAACTGTGCCATGAAATTAATTGTTCATAAAACAGAGATTTGAGTTCATAAGGCTTTTGCAATTTAAAATCATGGGCACATTTGTATTGTTAATTTAAATAAGACATAGATTACATTGTTTATTTTCATCAGGAGCCGAAGTTTTCACAATGTTTAATGAATGAATCACAAAATTGCAAAACATTGTTTTCCCATCGTTATCATAATTGTTTTTAGATAAACATGGCTGATACAAATTGGAAATGCAGTCAATTCAAAGTCAACAGTTAATGATGGAAACAAATTCTGAATATTGATATTTATCAAAACAGAGTATCTACAATTGCCCAAATTTCAGTTTGATAATTGCAAAAACATGTGCTGACTGACAATTCACTGCGACCAACAATTGTACTTGTACTATTCTATTTCAGTGATTCTGGGGATGTCATCTTTCCATTTCTAATGTATAAATACATTTACTGAGTACACAGCGACTTTACATCAAAGGGATTATTGCAGCTGTGAATTGTGTAAGCCGATTAATATAGCACCTTTGAGCTCATAAAATAGTCCACATTTAAGCTTGTAGAAGTACTCTTTGTACTGTCAATAGGCAGGTATTTCCATCAATGATACAAAAAATTAATTGCCCGATATTACAACTACAGTAGTTCCCCATTTGCCTTACATTAACTATGCAATTTTGTTGTGAATCTTTCAGTAAATGCTGACTAAAACGCTATGTTAAAATAACAACTTTCATATATTGCTAAATTCCTCCATATACAATAAAATGAAATTCATAATTTATTTGGCTTCATTTTTAAATTATTCGCAAAAAACAAACACTGAAAGACATGTTTTCAAGGAATGACATTAGGGGATGAAGGAAGGAAGGCATGAATGAATAAAATGATGAATGAATTATACAAATAGCTCGTGTTTTCTTTGTCAGGGAATCAGAAAAATTCACAGGGGCCACATCCATAATAAACTGCTGTCCTGTTCACAAAGGTTTGAGGTGAGTGCACCTAGCTAGTATATTCTAAGACACATCTGTGCCCATGCCCCTAAAATTATGATTCTTTTGTGGAGGAAATAGGTCACCCATGAAAACGTGACTCCCTCCTTTCCGGGAGGGAAAAAAAAAAAACAGTGTTCTTGAGATATTTTGTGTGTATGAGTGTGGTCTTTCAAATTTCATTTTATTTATTTTTTATTATTTTTTTAATTTTTCAACAGCAGGTCTTAGATTATTTTTATGGTGAAATATGGCATAATAATGATGATGATGATGATGATGATGGTGAAGATAATAATATTAATAATAATAATAATAATAATAATAATAATAATAATAATAATAATAATAGTAATACTACTACTACTACTACTAATAATAATAATAATAATAATAATAATAACAATAATAATAATAATACAGCTTAGAGGTAGGCTTCATTTAGAGCCATGCCAGCTTTGCCCACATTTCGAGGTTGCCAACTTGGTTCTCGTTGAGACACTGAATCACTCAGGTTGTACCGCTGTGATTGCTTAATTAAATGCTCAGCTGTGTAATGACTTTGCTTGAAAGGGAATTAAATGTCTAAATGCTGCAGCATCGGCATCAAGTTGAATAGAAATCAATGGAACATAGTGCTGGAACCCAAGGTGTTTTCCGACTTGTTTAGGCTGAGCATTTTGTATTGATGCTGTCCCTCAGTGAAGTGAGTCAAAAGCTCATTGCTCTTGATTGAAAGCATTGATTAGCAGCATACAAACAATGTGCTTAGTTTGGGCTTTTTAGAAAAAGAGTTTGGAATGTCTTAAAAGTTGGCAGTTGACTGAATGTGGCATGGAGTGTTGGTTTTTTTTCCATTTTGATTTTGTTCTTAATACACTGAAATAAAAAAAAATATATATATATATATATATATTATCTTTACAATGCAGTTTATACAGTAAGTGTACCTTTCCAGTCCTCCATGGTTGTATAAGTAGTTCGGAGCACAGTTTGCTTTACATTGTTTTACTTTTTTTTTTTTTTACAATTTTAGGACAGTCAAGCATGGTTGTGAACATTACTTTCAGAGTCCAAAATTATCAGTCTTCGAACATATTTTCAGTGTTTTGCAAAGAAAGCCCACAGGCAAACATTAAAATCCAACCCACATGGAAATAGTTCTTGAAAGGAGTGCAGCCAACTAATCTCACAAACATTTGATTGAACCAAAGACCTTTAGAAACCGCCAAAGCTGGGAAGGGCACACAACTCCTAAAATGACAACCGATTATCAAACTGCCTCTGGCTCGAGACAGTGTAATCCCCCAGATGTTGCAGTCTATGAAATGTGAGTCTGAATTAGATCTCTCAAACAATGTCAGCTTGTCTACATTCGTAAACCCTCAGCATTTAAGTCACAAAATTAAGTTGACCCCGTCAGAAGGCTTAAGGACATGTAACAAAGCCCCGAGCAGTCATATTCCTTCATCTCCTTTCGTCTCATCTCCTTGGTGTAATAAGTTCCCACTCTAGCAAGACCACTAGGGCTAATAAGGGTTTTATCTGCTTTTGATATAAGATATTAACACCTCATCAAAGTTAAGCCAGCGGTAGGCTTTCGTCCTCCCTCCCAATTTACATTTGCCTAACAATGTCTCCAAAAGAAATCTTATAAAATTCAAATTAAGGGGGAGCTGAATAGCCAAAAGGATACTGCTACCCATCACTCAAGGAACATGAAAACTTGGTCTCAGCGCAAAGAGTACAAGCGGGGCTCCTTAAATCACTGAGATCATATTCCTCATACAATATCATTCAGACTTTTAATTTGCCCCCTCACAATCCCGAGTCAAAACACAGCACATTTGAAGCATATGAATGATGAATGTTTAGCCGTTGGGGATGAGAATATGTCTGAGTGACACAATCAGGATTTGCTGTTTTGAAAACTCTATAAATAGAAACTCTAGTCAGCTAGTCCTTGTGATCTTTACCTGAGGGGAACACGTTAATGGCATGCACACGGCTATTTTGTCATTTGCATCTGATTCCAAGTGTAGGACGTGATCCCCATGGTTAAGTTGAAGTTGTTGAATACACCATAAAAAACTATATTGAATGTACACCCACACTATACTTATTATGTTTAGTCATTAGGTCTTTGGGGCATAGTTTGTTATTGACGTTTATTTTATAAACCTTTTCTTTTAAAAACATCTCAAGGTAAATTGTGTATCTAGAGTGAGAGTGCAAAGGTTTCAGAATTCTTATCATCCCTTGTGGCATCCTTTGTCAGGTTGGATGAAAAAAAATGAAATATTAACAGGAGAATTTAGCTTGGAGAGATAGAAAATAAATTACTTCAGTGTGGCAAGGAAAAGTAGATTGTGAGATTTATCATGTCAAGATGGAAATGCCTACTAAGTCCCTGCCCCTTCCTTGAAGAATTAAAGAGGAATAAAATGCCTCAGAGTACGCAGTGATTGTGATGTAAAAGTGTTTCTGTGCGTCCATGCCTGCATCCCTTTTTACCCCCCCTGCACGCACGCACACACACACACACACACACACTTCCACCATCAAATTAGCTTTCTTGGTGTGATTTGATAAACGATACATCTTTCCCTTTAAGGTAATTTGTTCATGCAAAGGCACAACTTCCCACAGTTGGAGTGTTACTCATTTATTCACTTTAGTTTTTTTTTTACTTTCTTTTTTTGGAAAATGTAACACATAATTAGAAAAGTTGTACTCATCCGACCTTAACACTTAACAGATTTTTCTGTGAAACAGCTGGACTGGCAAAATCTTTAATTGTACAGATAAGTGAACATGTTAGCTAGATAAAGGTTAAACTATCAGGGATATGTTCTCCATCCGTCTGAAGCCAATTTTACACATTCAGCTGAAGCAATAGCGGGTTGGGAGAGGAAAAAAAATGGCAAGTCAATATTGATTGATCTGGAGCCCTAGCAATTACCTCCATGTGCAGAAGACCATGTTAAGGTCAGTATTATCTCAGCTCATTTTATGGGTCAGCACTCTGGCTTTAGATGAAATAAATTAACAGGGTAAACACTTTAGCTCACCTTGATAAAATTTACAATGAGTGTAAATACTTTGCATAGGTGGAAGGTACAGTGCTGGAGACTGACCCTTGATATTTTGCTGAACCCTTGTCAATTTAGATGGTAAAAGTGCAGCCTACACAGAATTCTGACTTGCACCAAGTAGGTGTGCCTACATTATTACAACACTACAGTAGACACACCATGGCAAAATACCCTCATGTTAATATCACTGATATTGACATGTATAATGTTATTATCATTAATAATAATACAAATTGAAACTGCAGAAGAAGATAAAGTGATTATGTCAAAGCAAGTTTCATATTTTTCATACCCTTATTTGCCCACTGACATGTGTATCATCAACTTTTGAGTGATGCTGTATTTTGCTATTAAGTCTTTTCACCCTCCGTCAAGAACTGCAGCACATTACAACAAATAATTTCAGAGTCCTCAGCTTTGCGTGTTATTGCTTGTCACCTGTGTGTATTTCACAACTGAAGGGAACAGTGTACTAGTCAACTGAAACAGTCCATCAACTTTTGGTGTATCGGCATTCTCTGGCCTTCAGGCTGTTATACAAACAGCCCTGTTATGTTCTTAAGTCCAAAATAAATTCAATTTCCAATGCAG
Organism: Fistularia commersonii; assembly: GCF_037954325.1. Lineage (NCBI taxonomy): Eukaryota > Metazoa > Chordata > Actinopteri > Syngnathiformes > Fistulariidae > Fistularia > Fistularia commersonii. Next base: position 8,335,029 of record NC_141302.1, read on the forward strand.
TGATCTTCTTAATGAAAAGTCAATGTCCCTCACTCATTGGCAAGCTCCCACGGGGACAGTTAGAAAGATGAATTTATCACCAGGCTGGAGCCTGAGCCCCAAGCCACAACACCCCCTATGAGAAACACTACAGTGTGTGTCCAACCGGTCCTCCATTATTACCCAGCTTGTGCTCTTAATGTGGGCCGACGGAGGCGGGATGATAGTATTGATCAAATGGAAGTGCTATTTATATTCTCACAAATCCTCTTTTCAGTGATTAAAAGCTTTCCAGTACTGCAGTTGGACTGTTCTTATATGTAAACTGTAGAAGCTGTCAATTTCTTCTTTGAGTGTGTGTGTGTGTGTGTGTGTGTGTGTGTGTGTGTGTGTGTGTGTGTGTGTGTAATAGCATAAATTTGCTTATGTCAAAATATGGTGTATGTATGTTCATACCAACTTTCCTGAATTATATGAACACATCCCATCTTGATCTGGTCATTGATATTTTTGACATTGTTACAATTGTCATTGATTTTATTATTCTTTTTTATCTTTATTTTTTATGCTTTTTGCTTTTTGTGGAGGCGGGCCGCATTACTGTGAACAGTTCAGAGGTTTTTGATGATTTATAACACCATGTCTTTGCAGCAGCTAACCCTCAGATAAAGGGGACATGAGTTTGTTGTCACAGCATATGGTTAACAGTACTATAGATAAGCCCTAATCCCCACAAGGCTAAATGTAATGCATAGCAAAACCGATGGCAGCACAGAACATTCACATGTGTAAAGATCAGCCAAATGATAAAAAATATCAGTGTACTGAAATTACACACAGCTGAGGGAAGAATGTGTAGTACTGTGTGCTGCTTACAACGCAGATGTAATTCATGTTCATCATATTCATTATTCCTGCTTTTGTCTAGCTTTCACTCAGATGGCTCACGACAGGAAATCATGTGTCGTTTAGATGCATGAGAATTTTCTCACTATGGAAATGTTCTTATGAATAAAACATTAAAAATGGATAATTATTGTGAACCCCCACCAAGAGAAAAATCTTTACATGAGAACATCACCACTGGTTCCATGCTCTATATTATCAAAGAGTTGTAAATGATCTAGGGGGGGAACGTATATGTCAGAGATCTATTTAAAATGCTTCTACTGAGAACACACAATTCTTGTGTTTATATCTGCGGAGTGTGAAGTACTCCCTGTTGGATTCGGTCTGACATTTTTGTTGGTTGTTGTATAGCAGCTTAAAGGGATTGTTCATTTTAGTTACGCAACCTTTTCCCCCTTATTTGGATCAGATCCAATTAATTTTACATATATTTTATAAGTATGTGAATATCTATAAATATTCTAGCCTTAAGAGATAAATCGTGAATTCAAGCAAATACAGATACATCAGTTACATGCCACCTTAGACGATGCTACTAAATTTATCCCATTCTTATTGGATCTTATTGGCTTTTTTTTTAAAGCAAACATCATTGCATTTTATCCGAAAACAAAATGCTATGCATGTGTGTTTGTTGGGATGATATTGGGAGCTTCGCAGATAGAAGATTTTACTGTTTTAGGCTCTCTCATATGTGGCAGTACTGCCTATAAAGAGACATTGAATGATTTGCACTGCTCTGTCATTGAAATCATTAGCATATTAATAGGCCATAATTACAATTCGGGGAAAATAAATTGCAGTTTGAAGAATGTTTGAATTACTCTGACTATCCTTGTGAGATACAAATGTGTATATCCAAAAGTGGCCAGGATGGTTAATATAGGGTTCCGAAATGTACAGAGAGGTAGGAAATGAAAAACATTGAAGAAAAAACAGAAAGTGCTAATTTTATTCATTAAACCAAAGTTTTGATATGTGCCATTTCCTATCATTTTTCCTATCATTTCTGAAAGTGAAGTCACAATATATTTTATGAAGCAGTATAATAAGTAACACCACAAAATGATACAAGAAAGGGTTTCGTGTCTGGCTTGGGGATCCTTTACAGCACAAATAGATTTTGATGGATATATACTGATCATTTCAGGGATCTATTTTGTTTTCTCCTTTCACACAGAGGACATGTATACTTAGGACTTTTTTTGTTTCCCATTAATACCTGTGATAATTGAAGTTGGTCCATTAATATACCACAATCTGTTCTTATCGGCACACTTCACCTGCTGAAAAGTGACACCTTACTCGGATTTGCTGAAGAATGCGTAACCCTGGCAGCTAAAGCCCATGTGACCCTGTAAGCAAGAGTGACAACACAATAATACTCCCTGTTTCTAATCTTTCATTGGTGGATTATCAGATTAAAGGCCCCAGTTGTTTATAGACTTGGTGACTATCGAAAAAGTTGATCTGTCAAGTTTATCTTACACTTGGCGTATCAAGGCAGTTTTGGACCATACAGTTGGCTGGGGATGGAAGATAAGGCAGACATAACTGAATAGAACCTCCAGAAAAGGAGAAACAAGGCTTTTCTTTTAACTCCAATGATACTCTATCTAGTTTAAGAAATGTACACCCCAAAAAGAATTGCAGTTCTTTTAGTTCTTTTTTTGAATCACTTGATTCCTTGACCTCTTTGCTGTGACGGGGTTGACCAATTGTTTTTTTAGGGGGGGATCAGAAAACATCCACCAGTTTAGACTCAGGTTAGCGACGTGGAATCACATGCAACAAAGAGGACATAATCTATCCTTTTGTGAGCTGCCCCTTTGTGTCATTCCAAAGCCCCAAACCATAGCAGGTTTGCCATCAATCTGTTGTTCTGACATAGTGACGAGATGGAGGGATTCCATGACCGAACTCCCTTGATGTGGTTCACTAATTCAGGCAAACAGTTTTATTTCCATTTCAAAGCAATGACTTTGAAGGTCATGGCCTCTTCAAAAGTGAGTGTAAGGGGATATCTATGAATAACAGTCACAGATGAGATCTTTATCTTTATAAATCAAGTCTTATCTTATTTTCAAGCCAAGGTGTAAAGGCTTTGACATCACCCCTGATATGATGGGAAGTTAAATTTTCAATTACTCTAAATCTATATATCATGTGACAGAATTGATAGGAAAAAGTATAAGTATCCTCAACTTGGAATAATTATTTTCAGGGGCAAACCAATGTGACACTCTGAGGTACCAGACGATAATGTTTATAACTTCAAAAGTCACATTTCAGGAAATTATTTTAGGCATTATACATGCACACACACACATATATATATATATATATAATTTTAGGCATTATACACAGACACACACACACACACACACACACACACACACACATATATATATATATATATATATATATATATATATATATATGTGTGTGTGTGTGTGTGTGTGTGTGTGTATGTATGTATGTATATATATGTATATATGGTGTATTGGGTATATAGGGAGGGTATATAGGGTATATATAGGGTGTATAGGTTATATATTAATTCAAAACTCATATATACAAATAAATATGTGTGTGTGTGTATGTGTGTGTGTGTGTGTGACAGAATTGTGTGTGTGAGTGTGTGTGTGTGTGTGTGTGTGTGTGTGTGTGTGTGTGTGTGTGTGTGTGTGTGTGTGTAATGCCTAAAATTGCATTCCTTCATTCTATTCAGTGGAACACATTCATTAAACAATTTATTTTTGATTAATGTTTTTATATCAGGGAATCATTTAAAGACCCTTTGCTTGTAGGGGCACAGCATAGTGTCACACAGCATTAGTGGGACATTATATGCGTAACCTTTTGCTAGTTTTGTATTTTTTTAATACTTATAGTTAAATGCATTTAGAAAATGATAATAATACTTGTCCACACCCATGTTCCCCTGTTATTTATGGTATGGCTCACCTTTTTTCCCTCCACTCGCAACAAGTGTGATTATTCACCAGATGAGAATACCATTCCTGCAAATACATAGCTATAAAATGCTTTATTACTTCATTTCGACAATGTGATGAGCACAAAGTGGTTGCAGTTTCTAAAAGTGCACATTGGGACAAGAATATGGTTCTGTGGTTTCAGTATTCCCGGCAGCAGTCTTTAGCTGAGTAAGCATGCATTTCTAATGTTATAGACAAAGGGCTATGGTCAAATAAAGACGAAGACCCCCCCTGGTTACTACAGTCTCGGCAGATTCCTGCAAGTCTTCTGTATTTGCAGTCAGATAATCAATTAATTTCCTGTATTCTTATGATGAAATTATTTTGTGGTGCAGCCTTGAAAAAAAAAAGAGATGGGTATTAAACAAAAAGGCAAAATGGAGCATGGGCTTAATTGTGTCACATTAAAAGAAGTATAAATATTTATGAAAAAGGTGGTGTTCTCATTTGTGTTTTTGTTTGTTTCTTGTTTTTTTAATGGTATTTGTTTGTTTATTTTCATTGTGGTCTGGGTCGTAGCTCCTGTAAGAAAGGAAGGATAAATGCTAGTCTATCCCAAAATATTAATTCCCATGGAATTAGATTATGATAGTATCTATTAATTCTTTGGTAAATATGGAAAACACACAAGAGTCACTCTAATTTAATTCAAAACTCAGAGCATAAAATGAGCAAACAAGGTCTGTTTTAAAGGGTATTCCATATTTAAAAGCCAAAATTACTCCTTGATAAACTGTTGAAAGGGATTTAAGCCGCAGCTACACAGTCTGTAGCACAGATGTCCACCACATGGAGAGGACGCCACTCATTTGTTGTACTTTGCAGTTATTTATTTAAATTCTAGTTCAGATATAGCGGAACATCTGTCACCTTTGCCTAACTGCCTGCTTGAATTATCCACGGACTATGTTTCGGAATAAAATGCCCCCCTTTTGTTTGGCTCTCTGGTGCTGAGCTCAGGTGCAGAATCTCGTTAGGCTTTTCAAATTCTCCTGCTGCTGCAATACAGGCATGCAAGACCAAACACCTGGAGACCCAGTGTGTGCCACCAGAGGTATCACTCATAGCCAAACAGTCACATGGCTTCAATTTCATTTTGAGTGACATCATAACTCCCGTTGATATTTTATGGTGTGGTGAAAATGGGCTAACAGTCTTAAAAGCGATCTTGAAACTGAGGTACCTGCTCTATGACTTGCGATACAAATATAAGCAGGCTGTTATTTTTTAGTGTATATGTGTCACTTTTCATAAGTGTCATACACTAGAGGAGCTGGGAGCATCTCTTGGATGAAAAGAGCCTGTCTTATCCCATTTTGTATTGATTAAGAAAATGGGCCTTACTGAAATATGGAATGGGTTCTAAAAAATGTCCAAAGTTAAGGAAATTGGGTTTTAGATTTATCTAGATACCTGTCATACATGAATGAAGACAGACTGCTGTGTCTCTTAGACATCATTAACATAGACATTTCCATATCTACCTGGTAGATATTTTGGCACTGTGCCTTTGAGTTGTTTTTTTTGGGGGACTTTACTGTTGCAGAACGGTTGAAAGTTTATGTTAATCTCATGACTGTGATAACTTTGTCTTGTTAAAAAAAAAAAAAAAAGTAAATCCAGGATATAAAAATAAACAGTAATCACAAAAAATTAATTTACTAAATTCAGACGTGGGTTCCATCCGACCTCGTAAACTAGGTGGTCACTGGACTTTGATGAAATCTCTCAGGAGCTGTTAAGTCCTTCACTGGAGATGTAAAAATCTTTACACTCACAGATCAAAGTCTTTTGAGTTTACAGCGAGAACCAAGTCCTTGGCTATACATATATCAGGGAGGTAAGCTCTTACATTGAACCAAAAGTTGTTTTGATAATTCCGACTCCCAGGTTATATCATCTTCCATTAAATATATTTTCAGCTAACTATAAAAGGGTCTTCCACAGGGTCATGCTCCACCCCATCAGCATGTTTTATTGAAACATGTTTTTTTTTTTGTAATGCTGCTCATAGACAAAACAACAAACAAGAGAAAACACATCCTCCTTAGTGTAGGTAATTATATCTTTCGAACAAATAGGTGGAGATCGCTTCTCATGTGCTGGCATGGCTCTTAATTACTCCCTGCTCCTTTTCCACAGTCCTTTTCCTAATGGCAGTCAGCCCACCCACAAAGTAATTTAATTAATTGGGCATGGTGCCATAGTTGTGGAACAAAATCTGACGCATGTATCCAAAGTATTTGAAGTGTCATGCAAGATAAAGGATGACAGAGAGGTTGTAATTCTGAGAGCACGGCCCCAATAGCCCGAGTAGCTATCTGTATGCTTCTTTCTGCAGCACTCACTAAATCAACACACTCAACATAAGCCTGAGGATGCCTCCACAGAATCATGCATGACAAGATCAAAGCATTGGGTTATTGCTACTCCTCCTCATTTGTTCACTCTGCAGCCTCTTGTAACTGCTATCTGAAGCTAAAAAGCTGTTGTACCATTGCAAATAATATCTTTGGGGTAAGAGCAAACACTGAAAATCCAAGGTTTCTCTGCTCCTTTACTCTCATGGTCATATTTAAGAATAATTTCATCCTTTTACAGGTACAGATTTAATAGGTGACCCCACCTACTCAGGGATTAGTCAAAAATGAGTGGACCCGACACTGATCTTGATGCTGCAGACGTCCAATTTAATGACAAGCTCTTATTGATAGACTGCTCGGAATTAGTCAAGGTTGTCCCTTAATAGCCTGCCTTTGTTTTTAACTCAACAAATCGACAACCGCAAATCTGTAAAATGTTGTAAGGACCAAATTCCCAGGTTTTCAGGGGCAGTATGTCTCAATGATGAGTTGGATCTGTCATTTTGGAGCCACTCAGCATCCACAAACAGATTGAGCAGGCAACCAAGATGGATCTGTCGACACTTCATTCTGCCTATCTCTATTTAATGATATTATATTTCATTTCTCGAGCAAAGAAAACACCATTACCCTAAGCAGTGAGTCATAACAAGCCATTCTGGAGCAGATACCAGGCCTCCTTGGTGGTATAGTAATTGAATTACAATTGTACATGACACACTAGTTTGAAAATGATTGTATTTGCTCCGACTTGTTGCATCCAGAGTTCAGTCTTGCAAACATTTACATTGTTGGCGGTTACACTGAGTAAGATTGGTCTTTTATAAACAGTCAAAAAGAGTCAAAAAAATATCTACGGATGGTATTTTTTTTGACTGAGCCTTAAATTGAACTTGATATATTACATTATTAAGGTAATTTCAAACGGTCTCTAAAGCCAGGCTCACATTGATAAACATCTAAAATCAATTCTGCTATTGACTCTGGCTAAGTGCTTGGAGAGCAATTGCCTCTTCTTTTTATTTTTTTATTTTTTTCAAAACTGTGGCCAGTTGTTTTGGCCATAGATTGAAAAGCAGTTATGATTTCAATGGGAGCAATATGCTCATAGGGAAAGGACAAAGGGGTCAGTAAAAGTGGAGTAAGTGCTCCCTCGGGCACAAACACAAGGCCATCTGAAAGGGCCCACAGACAGACGAGGGGAAATTGATTTCAGCTTCACTCCTGGTCAAATGCATGACCGTGCTGGCGGGTGACCCAATAGTAGACCTGTCCGCTCAAATTAGGAGACCATTTGGAAGATATTGCCATGTGAGTGGTCAATCTATGAATATTGTTCCATGATAACATCATTTCACACATCAAATCATCCTGAGGTCATCCAGTACCCATGATCTATGGCAATGGTCTTATGGTCAGGGTAAGCCCCCATCCACTGAAGTTTGCAATGAGTAAACTCTCTGTTTTCCACTGGCACCGAAGAGAAACATTTCATGATGTTTCTGGGGCAATGTCACTGGCAGGGATGACAAAAAAAGACATAATACCCTATTGCTGTTGGAACTATGCATTTTAACAAAAGCTGGATTGGCACTTTTTTCTCTGAAGTCAGTCGTTTCATAATTCAGGCACAAAGAACAACCAGAACAGTCTGCTTAAAAATTCATACAATGCTTCCCTGATGCATACAAATATCTAAGCATACCTGATAACACAACATACTCTCAAGGACTAGTTGCTTGAACAGATTTTCTTTATCATATTTACTTGCCTTGGTGATGTTTTTTTTTTTTCTTTCTTTTACTTATGTGATGCCATTTATTTTTCTCTAAAAAACATGCTTTATAGATCTTTGTGTGTGTGTGTGTGTGTGTGTGTGTGTGTGTGTGTGTGTGTGTGTGTGTGTGTGTGTGTGTGTGTGTGTGTGTGTGTGAGGAGTGCAGGGGTAAAGTGTTATTAACTCTGCCTAATTGGTCAGTCCAAGGTGTGTCAAATGAAAAAGTAACCTTTCTATGACACTTTACCTTCTTTAGTGTGTTGCCTCGTAAATTTCAAATTACTTTTGAATTGTCTCTTTTCTCTCTCCATATATACATACATATATATATATATATGTATATATATATATATATAGAGAGAGAGAGAGAGAGAGAGAGAGAGAAAGACGGATGCTCCTGTGCTACTGTAGCCACTACTGTAAAATAACTGATGTTTCTTTCCTCCTTATTATGCTTCTGATCTTGCTCAGTCAGACTACATTTAACTGGAAAAAATAATTAAAAAAAAAAAAAAAACAGCATTGTTTATATGTCATGCTATATAGTGGATAAAGCAGGACCACTGGTATGGAATTGAAGGTTGCACAAATCATTGCCATGCTGCTTCAATACCACAAACCTTGGGGCTTTGCCAGCTGCCAAGATGGAGTTGCCCACAGAGCTGTGTGCTTATTTTCAATGCTTTTTTTCTTGACCATATGGAGCATCAGGGTCACAGGGACACTGCATATCACAGCGCTATCTCTGTGTGTGAGTGTGTATTCATGTGCATATGAATGTTTTCCTGGTTCCTGAAATGAGCCAACTCTACTCATTGGTGTCTGTGGATTTGGCGGCAGGGTGCATTCATTTTTGTCAGGATTTGCGTTTTTATGCCAGCCATGAATATTTATGTCCATATCTCAATCCATATAAATGTAAAAAACAAGAGAATAACAAAAACAAATACAAAACATTCCTCCAAAGTCCTCATAAGATTTGGAAAAATGAGCTGCATTTGTTTTTTTTTGTTTTTTGTTTTTTGTTTTTTTTGTGTGTTGTTTTTTCAATTCATGCAGAAATACATTCCTATCATAAATTTCAAAACAAAAATTGTAGACTCCGTGTCAGACATTCCTAACCTGTTGTGCAAGGGTAAGGAACATCTCAGAAGATAAATTGTCAGCAACATTCTTTTGGAGGAAGATCATGGAGTCTCTTTTTGAGCCATTTCCAGACAGTCTAGGGTCAGTTTGTCAGAACTGATCATGTGACATACTAGCAACCTCTCATTTAATCACCATATTAATTCACCTATCACGAGGCCATAATGACACTGCCGCTGGCTGATTAATCTGCAAATTTGATTTAGAGTCCATTCATCATAGCTGACTGTTTCAGTATACAATCAATATGCCCCTTTTAACACTGGACACTGACACCTCAAGGTACACAGACATGGTGTGAAGAATGTAGTGATAAAGTAAATGCTTGCCCAGGCTAAAGGGATGACGGATCAGTCACATAGAAATGCATACATCAGCAGCACTTTTTACTTCGGTTCTCTTGAACATCTCTACTGACAGGGACCGCATTACTCATTGGACCTCATCATCACATGAGCAGTAACATATGTTACTACTTTGTAACTTCATAAAAACATCTTCTTTGCCCAGAATGGAATCTTAAGAACGATGAATTATGTCCTTTGCTATTTTACTTTGGAATGAAGACACGCTCATCCTTGCTCACAACTCGCATTTGTACATAGTCGGTTGTTTATACACTTGTATCTTCGGAGTAAGTTTCATGGCTAGTGCACCTTGTCAGTATCCGTGCATGCTCGCACATGGACACACTCTCACCCATACATACACATGCCATCAAGCCGCTGGGCGAAGGCAGCTCTGCTCACTCAAGGGGAAAGGAAACAGCTGTGTCTGTGACAGCTGGAGCAGTCATCACATCCTTTCACCACATATCAGCGATGGCTTAGGATTCAATGGTGTATCAGCCGCGAGGGGTCCATTTACAACCTGGACGAGAGGTTGAGGCTTGAGCCTGCGACCAAACCGAAACGACACAGCTGTTTTTTTTTCCTCCTCACATTTCCAGTGATAATGTGAGAAGTAATGAGTTTCTCCTTGGTCTGCAGCCCATATAATAGCCCCCATTTGCTTCAAAACAAGCCCACTGGAGGAAATTAGATAATGTTGTGCTTGTGAAAAATGAGCTGAATTTTAATGTTTATCCAGTTTTTCAATACATACATATATATATATCAGATCCTTACTAGATTCTTACCAGAATCATGTTTCATTGCTTACACTTTCTTATTTCAGTGGCTATTCTCAAACAGCTGTCTGATTCTTTAAATATTAAAACTCAGCATTTAAAATAGCCTGTCTTAGCAGTGATGGCAGGTATATAATTTTGTGGTGTCCGAAAGATACGATAAGAATGGGATATGTTATCATACAATAGCACTTTTTTTATCATCACTTTTCCAAAGTTTTGATTTTGTTTGAAATAGGAAAAACTATAGAGGTCTAAATGTATTAGAGCTATTCGTAATTGTGGAGGCAGCATTAAGAAAAGAAATCAGTGTATAATGCAAATGAGCATAATCATCTTCAGCCCCTTTAGCACCAGACCGATTTTAATTACACCTTAATTTCATGTATAAATACCCCCAATTCAGACGACCTGCTGCTGTAAGCCCCGGCAGAATAGACTGAGTGGGAGGACTGTATAGGTGCAGATAATTACACTCCCTGTTATGGACTCTGGATTATATGAGGTGGTGGCCAACATACTGTCTCCAAATACCACTCAATGAACTTCACCATATTAATAGATTGGAGTGTATCACTCCTATGACAGTGGGGTCCTATGAAGCAAACTGTACATAAAAAGACACCTGGAACTACCTTTTTTGTAAGCAAATGAGAAAATTCTGTTGTTTTTCACCTGGCCAGGTATATTTAAAAGGTATGGCTAGGTATGCTTAAAAAGTAGTTCAAAACCATTTTGTGCTTTGAATCTTCCTAAAACAAACCCAGGGCACTTTTGGTTTTCCAGTGAAGTGCGACTGTCTTCATTAAGTTTCTATACAAAAATTGGGTTGAAAACTTGAAGTGAATTTACAGACATAACCACCCCTCATTTTCACATACAGAAAGTTGTGTGGATGGAACTCTTGCAATTCTAGCTATGCATAAACCCTAGGTTACCTGTGACAGTACTATGAATGTAAAGCGGCAGAGCTGTTGTCCATCTTAAGGAAACATTAAAATTGAATGAGTCTGATTGCTCTAAAAATAGGAGCGTTTCTCCTGCAGGACTCAAGATTGAGCATTGTTGAAAACACCAGAAGAGCATATGCTTAGGCACAGCTTGTTGCAGCCTCAGATGTTCCTTAACAGTTGATTTCCTCAAGTTGCATTTCCTTTCCCCCCCTGTTATTGTGGTAATTATCTTCCGGCACGTTCCACTTGGGTGGCTACTGCCTCTAACCTCACAAACTCATCCCAGTTTTTCTTACCCCAGAAGCACCCAACTTAAGAACTGCTGAAAATCACCCCAGCTGTGTGACACATTGGTTGCTCAACACTAAGAAATATCTGCAGCTGATGAAGCATTTTCTAGCTTTGTGATGTCGTGGCTAAATAAGGTTTTGGAACCTGTATGCATACATATACAAATCCTATTTGAAGACTTATTATATGCATGCACTCCACCTTCCTCCATGCTGGAAGTCTTATAAGATGTGTTCCACAAACAGTAGCTCCATTGTCCACAAAGTGCATGTTAATGCCTCCAGGAATTGCCACAGACAACAGCATATGCTGGAATGAAGGCAAACGCAGCAGAATAGAAACATGTCATTGAATTGCTTGTCATGCTAAATTTTCTTGTGATACATTTTTCACATTTCCCTCAAGAAGTTAGCTATGAGGTAGGAAAAATATGCTGTCTCTCATGATGTGTCTGAACTTTCATGTGGGTATGTACTTGTTCACAACTATATCATGTTACAGAAATGAACTTCATTATGTTCTTGGGTAACTTTGACCCAATTGTAAAATCTTCAGACTTCAACGTATCAGATATAATCTGAAATGCCAGCATGGAAATTTAGACTGAATCCGTCACCCTCTGTTTCTGATCTTTTTTTCCCCCACTTTTTTCTCTTAGAAGATGATAAAAATTCAGCCCTGTGGGGTTTGCCCTGTAAGAAAAGGCAAAAAGCGGGAAAAGATGAAACAATCTATATTTTACATTATTTCTGGCAGAAGCAGAGTTCTGGCTGTTCTGTTATTTTGGAATCGTCTACTGAGATCAGGGGTTCCATGCTCGAGTGCTTACATTTCCATCTTTGAGCGATAAAGAACAATAAGATAAGATAAGATAAGATAAGATAAGATAAACTTAATTGATCCCCATAGGAGAAATTCCTTTGTCACAGCAGTGTAACAGTTATAAGGTCAAAAAAAAGAAAGTAAAACAAATATGAATATGAATATAAATAGAGAAACAGAAGGCAGGAGATAGCAAGACATTCACAAATAAATAGACAGCAGACAATAACAACAACAACAACAACATCAAGGATAACAATGGACAACATAAAGGAACAGAGAGGGTGAAAAATACACAACCAGAACTAAACGCCAAGATAAATAGTGACAACAATATAGAGTGACCCAATTTAAATAGAGAAGTTGTTGCATCTCTTGTAATTGTGAGGGAAGCAACTTAATTCATTGCGGAATCAATCAATTAAAAAAATTAAAATAATATCACAGATAAATAATGTGGGCCGCATGTTAGTGCAGCAGTTAGCACTTTGGCGTCACAGTATGAGGGACCCTGATTCATTTCCAACAGGGAACCTTTCTGCATGGAGTACGCATGTTCTCCAGGTTATCCAGTTTCCTCCCACAGTACATAATATGAAGTTAATTGGAAAAATTCCCAGATGAGTGAATGAGTGAATGGTTGTCTGTCTGTATATGTGGCCCTACAATTGACTGGCGACCAGTCGCGGGTGTACCCCATCCTTACCCAATGGCAGCTGGAATAAGCTACAGCATCTCCCCACAACCTTGAGTAGAATAAGCGGTAGACAATGGATAGATAGATGGATGGAAATAAATAATGCAAATGAAAAATTGTATGCAAACATGTGCCACAAACAACTGCTTCCATATTTCCCAATTAGGTACTAGAAGAGCTACAGCTCTATACTTTTTTGTAGCTGGTACCTTCACTGGTCTATTTATTGCTACTTTTCCATTCTACATTTATCCTGCAACATAACTACAGTAACCACAGGCATTTGCGGTGACGAGGCTATATGACCCTTGTTTGTCATTCCCAAGATACTTTCAGTACAAGCAAGCAAGGTGAAATCTGCACCCATTTTTCAGATTTACATATGAACTAATGATTCCCTTGTGGGCAGACTATGGCCTTCCGAATACTCTGTGTGGTGTTATGGAGTGACGCATAGTACTTGTGGGCAACTGAAGCTTGTGACTAACCCTGGATGATACACGGTTTCACAGCTTAATTGTAGCTCCCAGCTGAATAAGCCATAAGCCAGCAGAGACCTACTGACCTTGGTAAAAGTTAAAAAAAAATTGCAATGGGGGTTGGGGGCTGTTCCTCTACATGTCCGATTGTGTCACTGAAATTTTTGCTTCAAATTAAAGAACTCTAAGGTAATTGTGAAATATTGTAATTGTCATCACTTACCACATGAGTAGCAAATGATTGAAAGCCACACAATTTTTCAAATCAATTCACAGAAAGTTTTCATTATTTTGTTACATTGACACCTGTAAAATTCTTTGACAATATTTTACAAAGCTCAGTGGATATTAGGCTGAGTCTTGTGTATTGATACTGATCTATTACTTACCTTCCATTAGTTTCTTGCTGGATGCCAGTTAAAGAAGTGTAACACTTGATCCAGAAAACAACCCAAAAAAAGTGAAGTTAATCAAGAATATTTCTGCCACCAAATATCTTACAATGGCATCTAAAAAGGTCTTAAGAAGGTCAGCTGCAAGTGACAGTGAGCCTCGTCCCAGCACAAACACAGACAAGCTACTCTGTTTCCAGTAAATGTTGATGTTGAAACCGCACTTCTGACACATAGTTTGTGCCGTTCTCTTGTACTAAACTACATTAATTCTATAAACTCTAAATCACAATGGGTACTCTCAAATTTGCAGTGACAAATAAAAAATGCACTAATTGTAGGATAGATGACCCTGTCTCCCTAAGAAGAGTACAACTGTGTGGGAATAGGGAACAGAGGGAAAATCCATTCGGCAAATGTATGGTCACCAAAGAGAAACTGATAAAGGAAAAAATATTATTATATTACATTAATATTCCAGGAGATGGTTGTCTTGTTTTTCCTATCAATCATTTATGCTGACTACTGTTCTTTATCTGCACATTTGAAGAGGCTAGTAAAGCCAGGAAAAAGATAACTGAAAATGTTGATTATATTAACAAGCTCAAGGTTGAAGTCAGAACTTTCATTGAGAAATAATTGGGCACATTCTGATCATTTAAGACCAGATTACTTGACAAGCGATGCCACATTCCTCTGACAGAATTACTGACAGTTTGGTTTCTTATCTTAAAGCATTGTGACACAGGGATCATAGCTCTGAAGTCACAATGATCCCAAGGACATTTTTTTTTTTTATTTTGCTCTTATAAATCACAGTGTCATTGATTTAGCACAGTTTGAGGACTTAGTGCATTTCAGTTGAGATTTAAGTGGTATTTTAAGCCTGTTTCGAATACTTCTGAATCAAAACCTATAGCTCAGGGACAAGCCAAAAACATAACAGTGACAAACTACATGGTATATTTCATCTTGGTTCAATTGATGGGAAACAGCTGTGTGGCATGGTGAAGAATAAATGGTGGTAGCTGCTGCTTGTGACAGACTTGAGCCAAAAAAAAGGAAAAAAAAAACAAAACAATAATAAATAAAACAATAAGATGAAAAAAATGACTAAAGCCAGAAATGACTATCGTTATTGACAGCAAACTGGGAAATGCCAGCTCCTGCAACAGATAATACCCATATGAAGCTTCAAAAAACACAAGGACCTGTGTAATGTAAAAGACTGTCAAAACAAACATTGCATGTGCTTACAATGGACAATATATGCCTTAACACAAAAAGCCTCAACACAAATTACAGAAATCATGATGACCCAAACCAGACAGGATAAGTGACTTTAAATTTGCATGGCAAAAAAAAAAAAAAAAATATATATATATATATATATATATATAATGTTCAATGCCATCAAAAGGTTTTCAGTTTCCTGGCAACCTAGACTTGAATTGAAGAATTACTTCATCTATTGAACGGTAGTTAACATATTTATTTCAAAAAAGTGACAATGTGACAAGAGTGGCTGATTAAACGATAAACTCCGTTGCATGTAAGATTTAATCTAGTCTTCCTAGTCTACTAATTGAGGCGGTGAAAGTTTTTTGTCCAAGATGGTCTACAAGTTCTGATCTTAGTTTTTTTAAGCCAGCTTAGGCTTTAATTGCCGATGTGACTGAAGTGAATCTAAATGTAAATGGCTTAACAGCTTTTTGTCATATGTGGTTTTTCATTCGCCGAAGAGTAAAGATGCTAAAACGGAATCAAATTATCAAGAAAACTGGTGTATATTTGGCCAAATAAATAAAATAGTATACCAACATGAAGTAAACAAATGATATGATTTATGCGGTAAGTATTACATGTTGATAAATGTTTTGATGTATGTCTATTCATTTGTTTATTAGGTTACGTATTGTAGTGAGAATTACATTCAGTAGACCCTTTAAACCACAAATTGTAATAATTGGTATTTTTTGAGATAACTATTACTATACGAATATTGGAGTCTGAACAGTTTGTTAAACTTTAAATATACATAAAAGAAAACCGAATTTCATCAGCAGATTCATAAATATTAGAGGACAAATTTACCTTGGGGGCATATATCGTCTACAATTTTTTGTAAACCTTCTTGAATGCACACATTGTTTTAGTAAAAACTTTGAGGAGAGGGAGAAGAACCCTGTAAATCAGTTAACTACTCCTTGTATCAAAAACCCACATCTCCTGGTGGAAAAATGTTGGGTTCTATTATTCCGCCAAGTTCTTTTACTATCTCTGGCATTTCCTATGAGGTTTTGTCTAAAAGCATTGAAGTATTTTTTTGGAAACAAAATGTAAAACCCATAGAGTGGTTGGGGGATACACAATATTGTGTACAATGGCCAGTTAAAGCAACAACAACATACAAACTCACCAATGATGGCTTTAAATTGAATGAGAAAGCAATACAAAATTTCTTAACTCTAAACATACCTATTCTGGCTCATCTGAGACTGGGTTGTTTTTTCATTTATAAATATAGCAACCCTCTAATTTCTGGGAAAATATAAAAACTATGCATTACCTGGTCAAAACCAAATATGAGAGAAGGTTGTGGGATGTTCTTGACTCAACACAAGAAGTAATGTAACCACAACATATTGCAATATCCATAAAAGATAGAATATTTCTTGATATTAACCAGAATGGAAATATTTTACATGTAACTACTGTCTAATTAATTTGTTTTGGTGATACAAGACATAATCTGTCTGCAGTACAGCTTTTGTAAAAGCTTGTGAATGCAAGGACTTGGAGCTCATTTCCAATAAAATTGAGAGATTTTGAGAAAAAAAAATAAAATAAAAATCCATTGCCTAGGTGAACTATGAGTCAGTATTTCTTTTTGAAACTTTGCAGTGGGTGGCTGCTCTTCATTTCCTGTTTGGTACCAAAAGTCAAGAAACAATATGAAAACACATGAATGTCCTCCCACAGTGACAGGTATATTCAGAGGTCACCTAATATAACATCATATTTCAATAAGTCAAAGTGAAAAGAAGTGACTGACGGTATTCCATGATAATCCATGATTAAAAAAAAAAAAAGACTTAAACATAGGCTTTTACCATAAAAACTGTTTTCATATTCCCCCAACATGAAGCTTGAATATATAGCCCTACACACCCCCCACCCCACCCATCCCCCGTCTCTTTTTTTCACGCTCTTTCGGTCATCATTTACAAACCTCTTCACCACACACACACAAAAATCTGAATGAAATAAAATACAAATTTTCATGACAAAAGCCAAGCAGAAAACAGACAGGAGATTGGTGTTTTGACCTGGTTTAGATGGAGGCTGCAAGGGTTACAAAGAAATAATGCCTCCTACAGTGCAAAGGCGGCTGCCTCAGTAACCGCAGAAGTATGGTGTGACCTGCAGCAGTTTTTATGTGATAGCATCTAAACATGGGCTTTTAACCTTCAACTGTCTCAAATGTTCAGATGGTAAGGGAAGCATGGGCATAGACATAATGTGATACATTTGGATGCGTTATTTGTCGGTAAACACTGTGCTTAAAAGAGAGGTTAATCCTTTTCTCGATGTCTTGACAGAAGTGGAAGGTAATTATTGAAACATATGGATGGGTGGTTGTTCCCTTAACCCTCTTACTAATGATGTTTGGCTATTTCAGAAGGGCAAAGGAAGGACATGTCTACCATGAACTGATATACCCCACCCGGCACCCATTCCTCCTCCTTCAATTGTTGTCTAAATAGATACTGACCATTTAAGAGGAAGGCTTGAGAAATAATAAAAAATAAAAAAAAAAGAAAGAAACAACGATAAACTTATCTGTGCAAATATTTCTGAAGAAGTGTCATTAAATGCCAATGGCTTTCATGCGATGAATATAAAATGTATAACAATAATAAATGTATAGCACTTAAGTGCTATACAAATGAGAAGACGTATATGTAAGACACAATGACATACATAACCATTCATGCATACAAATAAATATAAGAACAACATTTGGATGGTGAGGCCAATTTTCACATACTAGCATCACAAGGAAAGGTGAATACAACCAAAAGACAGTTCACCATGGGTCCCCTGCGTTAAACATGTGTCCCCTGCATCATACAGAGTTGTTACTATAGCATTTTACTATATAATATGTACAAAGGCAAGCTACCCTTGATGAGGCAAAATAACTCTAAAAGGGTTCCTCCATTGGGGTAGTGGTACCCTACGTTTTCACATAAAATCACAATGAATGCTTAATCTTTCCTACATCAGAAGCTTTCCATTGGAAGCAGATTCAATTTAACCGTAGACGACCCACTTCAACTCCATTAACTTGCTTTGCTGAATGGGATCCAGGAAGATGCTTCCACATAATGCCAGCATGCTTGGGGCAATTTTTCAGCTTGGAAGCTGCAGTCCTCTCTCATATTAATGGACCCAAAAATTACCCTTCCCAGTCCATGCAAAACATGCATACATCCCCCAGGTACACTGCAGTGTGACCCAGCCAACTGCAGCTTTTGTTCATGTGGTCTTGTGGCTATTGGCAAAAGTGATGCTGCTACACAATGGACTAAAAGCTTTGGCGGGCAGCAAGAGACCATATCACAATGGCTGTAGTCATTCCAGAAGGAGCAGTTGAAAATAGCTTCATTCCTTCAGCAACGTGCGGCATTTACACAAACTTTCTCAAAATAAAACTTAGAACCAGCAGCAGTTTAGAAGATTGTGATATAACACTGACTGTTAAGTTTGTTTCACAATTAGAATAAGAGTAAAGAGTGGAAATGTGATAACAAATGATGTAAAGAATGGATAAAGACGGCTTCAGATTAGTGCAACTTCTTTTCCTGCACAACTTGCTTTCTGCTTTCTCAAGTCTTGTGCATTAAAATCAATACAGTGTACCTACTATTTATGATGGGCTCTCATGAACAGGAGGAGACCCTGATGAGCTGTCCACTCCCATGCACCAAATGACATGCTCCTGTAGTGATCTGCAAACAGAAGACACAATTAAGTTTTAGTTCACCTATTTACTGAATCTGACCGAAGGGCAAAAATAATTTCAGATATATTTTCCTTCCATATGATGTCCTAATTAAGGATCCATTTGGTGATTCTCTGATAATACTGCCACAAGTGTAACAGGCCTGTGTAGACAATGCACAAAATGTGTTAAAGCAGGAACTAGATGTTGATATTTTCTCATTTGTAGTGTTGTACAACAAAGTCACTGCATACATTATCTTTATTTAAAATGTTAATTTGAATGAATGCCAAATAGTCTTTGACTAGAGTAGAGTACAGTGCATTACAGTAGTGCTAATCTACAAGGGACCACTGTTCCATATAATGTCTGTAGTTGAGATGGAAACTTTCAGCAGCAGAGCTGAAAAACATATGGTGCCACTTTTTATACTTGAGGTTTTGTGTAAACATTTTTTCAACACTCTTTTCCAAATTTATTCTACTAAAAGCAAGTTTCAAGACTTTTTTGGTTCATCATTCATCAGTCTTGAGAATTCACATAAATCCATGTGTGTGTTGTTACTAATTCATTGGTTCAGTCATTGCTCTTAAGGGCCTATTTCTGATATTCGAGCGAACACCAATTTGCCTTTGATCTTCAAAGTCCAAAAAACAGTTAACTAATGGAAAATCTATTAAAAAGTCATGTTGTGTAAACCAGGCCTAAGTGCTGTCTAACAAGACTGAGAGATCTGCTAGAGTAAGACTCTTACATTGGCATCCCCTACCTTTCAACCACAGAAAAAACAGTCTTTGAGGATCCTTATAACATCTGTTTAATTGAAGTGGCTTTTATGAAAATTTTGTGTTATACAGTGTTATGCAGTAAGATGACTTGGCATCATCTTACTATGCTATTCATTTTACAGTCAAACTACATCATTAGCTAGATAAACCTAAGAAGGGGAGAATAATATTTGTACATTCTCATGGAAAACCTATTTCCAGTCATCCTTCTGGACAATATCTTCTCATGAATACATCTTACATATTGTTCCTAACAAGAGACAATGTGTACTTGTTTGTCTATTTTATTAAACATTGAGGCAGGAGGAAGGCCTCGTCATACTTCCAATAAAATACTTCTACAAACGACTTATTGACACAGATGACCAGATGGTGTGACTTTCACACAATGGCAGTGACTTGAATTTGACAATGTTGGCAGATCTAGCAAACATTAGCACAGGTTTGATGCTGTCAAAGTAGAACAACTGGGGAAAGAAGCACTCAGATTGAGTTCTGCTGGGAAAATATTTCTGACAAAGAAATATGGTGTGGAGAAGTATACAACAGCAGGCTGTCCAGCCTCGAGCCTAAGCAGTTTTCACTTGAATATGTGCATTTCAACATGCAATGTATGGAGTCTTTGCATGCAGGGGAGTCTGACAGCAGGCAGGTACAATGTTTTAATAGTAACACATGAGCACACACATATTTGACAATTCAATCTAAGTCAACATATGCCGGGACACTTACAAAAGCTTATCAGCCTTTTACATATCATTATGTAATTCACAAATTTACTTCTATTTTTCAGAATGTTTACATTGTCCTAAGATACCTGCTCTGAATGACAGATATTAACTGTGAGATGTGAGATGTGCCCAAATGTGAGAGAAAGTAGAACTGTAGCTTTAGTAATCCTGTCTTCAACTGAACCAATATTTGAGAAATAGTCTTTCACCTTTGGTCTGCTTGGAATTGGGGGACCCAACCTGATGTTCAAAGTTGCTTGCTGCGGCAGAGTCCCTGTCTGGGCTTTGGCAGCTGGACTGATAGCTGGCCCTGTGGAATGGCAGCTGTTGAAGGGCTTTTTAAATTGCACCCAGGTTGATGGGTGGCTGTCAGGAGGGCAATTTATAGGGAATTTCTAACGGGAAAATATCAGGGTGGGAAGGGCAAGATGGGGGATTGAGGAGCTTTGAAGACAGTGACCCTGACACCAAGGTACTCAGGAAAAGAAGGGTCTCCAAGAAAAATAAATGAATGAATAGATAAATAAATAAATGGAGGAATAGATGGAGGAATGTGAAAAAAACATTGCTAGAGGAATGGAGGAGGGGTATTAGTGAGATGAAGGTGAAGGGGGGGCTGACATTGGTGGTGGAATAAATGGAGCGCTGCAGCATGTCAATACTTGGGTTATTTAGGTGTTAGCACCACTGTTTGTCAGGTTTAATCTTATCAGACTATGTATATACAGTGGATACTATGACCATGTTATTTAGTTTTGGCTCTCACATACTTCTGAACACGTTAAACTGGATTGAAACAGCTGGAACATTTTTCCGAATAGCTTTTAATAGCCTTGTTCGAGAGGTTGTACTCCAGCACCTGAAAGACCGGCTATCTGCTTCCCTGGACCCTCTGCAGTTTGCATACAGGCAACATATGGGTTGGAGGATCCAATCATCTTCCTCACTCATAGGGCCCTTTCCCAGGTGGGATAGGCCCCCATGAGGGCCCCCAGGTAGCACTGTAAGCCCCTGGGGGGATTTGACTTCTCCAGTGACTCCAACAGCGACCAACCCACCCTCCTCGAGGACAAGCTGCTGAGTACGCAACTTCACCCTGACATCGCTGCCTGGATCCTGTACTACCTCACAGGACGGCCACAGTATGTTATGGTGGACAGCTGTGCAGCACTGGATTGCCCCAAGGCACTGTCCTGTCTCCATTCCTCTTCACCCTTCACCTCCGACTTCCGATAAACTTTGGTTCCTGCCACCTCCAGAAGTTCTCCGATTACTTTTTCATCGTTATATGTATCAACGATGACAACTTGGAGGAGTACAGAGGTCTGATCTTGAGTTTTGTTCAGTGGAGCAACCAGAACCGCCTCCTACTCAACATCTCCAAGACCAAGGAGATGATTGTGGACTTCTGGAAGAATCGGAGGAGACAGGTACCAATGACGATCCAGGGTGAAGAGGTGGAGATAGTGGACTTCTACAAGTGCCTTGGGGGCCTCATCAACAATAAATTGGACTGGTCATACAACACTGATGCACTCTACACAAAGGCTCAGAGCAGGATGTTTTTCCTGAGGAGACAGAGGTCGTTTGACCTCTGTCTCGGGCTTCAATCCTTCCTAACAATCTTTCCCACTCCCTACAAAACAAGCTCTGGCTGATGGACAGCTCTTTCGGCCAACGGTTCATCCCACCCGGGTGTAGAACTGAACGCCTAAGATGCTCCTTTGTGCCTAAGGCCATCAGACTCTAGAACAGCAGTCGGACAGCACATAACTCCGATTGGACTGAGTTGCATCTGTGCAATGAAAACCTCACTACCTCACCCCATTCACTACCTCAACCATTCACATGTCATGCCTTAACTCTGCTGTCCTTTTTTATCCTTGTTGGTCATTACATCACGCATTCTGCCAATTTTTGTTTACTTATTTTATTCTTGTCAATACTATTGCAACTCTTTGTATTGTTGTTTAGTTTTTGTTTCGGTTTTGGTCTATTTTTCACCCTTACTGTTCCATTCTGTTGTCCAGTCTTATCCCTGATGTTGTTGCTGTTGTTGCTCTCCCTGCTGACCATTTATTCATGGATGTCTTTGCTGTTTTTGGTCTTCTTACTGTCTCTCTACTTTTATCTATATTCATATTTATTTTTGACACTACTGTTACATTGCTGTGACAAAAGAATTTCCCCTATGGGATCAATAAAGTTTATCTTATCTATCTTATCTTATCTTATCTTACAAGATGCATCAGATGCTAATTCTGCAGTAGAACGTTATTGACATCCTCACAGGAGAAACATCCACCGTCTCCTGCCTGTGGTATTTCTTTGAGCAGGCTTCATTTGTTTTCTTGAGGACCTTGCGTATGCTTTTACAGGAAAATTGTGGGCAAGACATTTGGCTTTAGTCTGTTGGCCTGTTTAAAACTAGCAGCACTCATGAGCTCTTTTAGCAGCTTAGATCAACTGAAGGCATCAAATTCATCTGGATAGAAGCGGTGCGAACACAACCGTGAGTCCTAAGGAAATTATGTACGTCGACAAGCAACTTCCCACTCCTTTTTTCTTGTCCCTTGGAAAGCTGCAAAGACTACTTAACAACAAAAGTTAACATAAACAACCTGTATACGTCATCTACCCAGCATACATCGTGCGAGTATTAGAATATGGGTTATAAATTGCAATTTTTAAAGAAATAATTCTTTGTGCTTTTTTACTACAATTCTAGTATGTGACAACCATAAAAGCATATTTCTGCCAAGTAGTCCTCCCCTCCCTAGGGTTCCCTTCGATAGCAACAAATCTCAATTAACAATAGTTTTCCCAAGACTTTTGGGTTGTTCCAAGCCTCAATTAATACAAATATAATGATGATATTGTTTCATGTACATATCATAATGGGATTCCGTTCCTTCACAGTCAGCCCCCTGATAGCTTGTTCTTGAGTTATATATCTTTGCTGACCAGATAAGTGTCACTAAAAAAATAGAATATTCATCTGGTTATTCATTCACGTCTTGATGTTATGCTTTCAAATTCAAAGCTTTTGACATGCAGCCATTATTTTCAAGCAAGAAAAAGTAACATAATGTTAACACTCTGAGCGATGATAGCGTCACTTGCAGCAACATTCTTCATTCCAACATTTACAGGTTTTAATGGATGAATCAATTATTGTGTCGACCACTCAAATCCTGGTTCATAATATGAAATACAAGCTGGTTTGGGAAGGACATACATTGGCAATTGATGAAATGATCATGACCATATCGTAGTGCAGTGGCATATAATGTCTTTAGGTTACATGGTGACAGCACAAAAACCACAGTCCATGTTCTCAAATAATCTATCAAGTAAAAAATACATGTTCCAGCTTATGAGATTTAAGGAGGGTAAAGGGTATCCCAGTCTCTCTGACAAAATTGTACTTCACATCTTGCTCCAATTGTGACATTTTGCAAGCCTTAAAAGTTCCAAATTTGAACCTTACCAGACAATATATTTATCACATCATGAAAATCCAGACAGGTAGTTCTAACAGATCCAAGTCGGTTTTTCATATTTCTGTGATTCCGGGTTGAAGGGAAGGTTTCTTGCTGTTTCAATCCCCTTTGAGTTTTTTACAGGCTCAGTTCTGTTATATTTTTTATATTTTCTTGCTTTTCCACATACCCTCACAGTATTCTGCATAAACCATGCAAACAAATTTATTTTCATTTTGTATTTTCAACCAACTGGCCTCATAAGATCAAGGCCATAAAGTGGCTTATATTAATGGACAATTATTAGCTATAAATCTATGTAGGGCAATAGAACCTCTGACAGGTGGCTTTCTTCTTGCCTGCTGATTGCAGGATTGTACCTATTAATCATCTCTGTATTCCCCGCTGGTCAAGACACATTTTAGCAGAGGATGGCAAGTAGAAAAAAGGCTGCGTTTTAATTCATTCCAAACCCTTGTTTTTTTTATGCTTGTTTTGCTGTTTGTTCCTATTCTTATCTCTCCCACACTGTATACATGTGATCTCTGTAACCCACACAATATTGACCAGTATCTTGACAAAATGTTTCATTTAAAATTGATTTGTTTCAACAAAATAATTTCAGATTAGTAAAAAAAAAATGCATATTAACACATGGCTTGAAAAGCAATATTAAGTTTGTGGTAACAACAACAGTTAAAAGACCATTTTAGATTTCTAAATGGAAAGGATTTGTCATATCCCTGCAAATGATGGTATGCTTTCATTGCATTTATCGAAGCCATGCAATGCACCCATAAGCTTGTGCCTCGAGCGGCTCATGATTATGTGCCACTGAAATGGCAGGATACTGTACATCAAACTGTAGCAATTTAGTCTCAGTAACTCCATGATATAGCTTGCATAAAAAATTTGAATAAATTCCCCTTCAGCATTTTGACAACAGCTATTCAGATACTTAGCCCTCATACTCTATAGTTCTATTTCTCTGCCAGAATCAATTGCACCGGCAACAAATGCTGAGGCTGAATTTTATCTCCCGGCAAGGAAAAGGAAAGAGAGTATGTAGATATACCAGTTATCAGTCATATGACTAATTCTGTCATGATTCCCCTTTTGAACGTGAACTTGGAATTGATCTACAAGACCTTGAGAGCCTAAATCCTACAATCAGCAGTGACATGCCCTTTTTTAACCTCATTTAAGAGGTTAAGGTCAGTCTCTGAACTTTTGGGTTATGCCCATGTTTTAATTAGCACTAAAGTAAAAAGCTGCCCACTTCTCCCCTCATACCCATTCTTCCATTGGTCTCACAACTTTCGTTTTGTGTCTCCCTTTGAAATTTGTGGGAGATATACATACCACAGCGAAGCAGTGACTGAATATCGCTGGGGAAGAAAGGGTTATTGAAACAGGATGGAAAATTACAAAGGCTTAAGTGTCAGACACATATGCCTGCCAAATGCAATCAGTGGGTAATAAATGTTTGCCCTTTACACTATGAAAAGCAACAGCAGTGCTGAATTAGTGCTCAGCTCATGGAGGAAGATCACCACAGTGATGTAGCTGTGATTAACATTATTTTTCAAATGGCTTACCCGTCTACTGTCTTTACTTATAACTTTTGACCTTTTGCATATAGTTCCCACAATGGTATGGCAAGTAAACAATAACCTTTTGGGCTTTTTGTTGTTTTTTTTTACCTCTCCCAGCTCTTCAACTGTTCAGACGATCGCTTGAGTGCTCAAAGGTAAGCTTTTCTTATCTAAAATTTCTGTTGTGCAAACAATTTTGTCAGTAAACAACTTAGATAGGGCATGGCATTTTAAGTTGGGATCCCATTTCTACAAAGTCTTTGGATTAATTAAATGGTGGTAGCAGAAGGGAGTCCAAGTGTTAGTGTGAATACCTCTTGCTCTTTTATCCCCACTGTTTAATTAGAATGGTCTCAGAGGTTGGAGTGCCACTTTAGTCCTCACTCATCCTATGCAGCCAATAAGAACTATTGTTCAACCATGTCTGACAGAGATAAATGGCACACCTCAACATCTCAGTGTCACCCATCATCTCTTCTACCTATGCAGCACTTAACTGTGGTAAGATGAGCATGCCAGAAACCTAACTGCGCGTGTGGGTCGTTCAAAACCTATGTATGTGTGTGTGTGCATGTGTGTACTCGTGTGTGCTTGTGGACAGCTTATTCACAAATGTGCAGTGTTTTTGTGTCCTGAACAAAATTAATTGATGTATCTTTCATGAGTACATATTCAGCAATTGACAGCAATGACAGTAACCAATCTTTTCTTTCTTTCTTTCTTTCTTTTTTTATTCCATGTAAAAAGTAGAGGGAAGCTTTAAATGACTTGAAACATGGGCACCTTTAGAACAAGAGGATAGTTCATATGCAGTGCAGAATGCAAAATTTAAGCTACCATTATGCTATAATTCGCATTACCTACTTTTTTTCAGTCAACTACTTCATCTTTCCCAGGCACTAACAAATCTTCACTAAAGTTAAGTTATGAATAGATTTTCTAAACTTTAAAAACATTATATGGCAATGACACCGTTCCATATGCAGGGAACTTTAACACTAAGCCAAACGGTCATCTACTTCAATTCAGCTGCATTGTACCATCATTGATATCAGCAGAACAACTTGTAAATTTGCTAATTCAATACTATGAATAGCGATACGGATATACGTTTCAGCTACAATTTGTGACACCCGATTTCTCACTTGAATTAAGTTCTAGGTTGATGCACAAGGTTAAAGAAAAAACTACTTGATGTTAGAAGCAAGCACAATGCTCTGCTGAAAATACATTATATTTAACGAATGCTTACCACACACACTTCTGAGAGTGATGACTTTTTTTGCTGCAAAGTTTGTTCTAAAAGGAAAATCCTTAATGCCATCAGAATCGATATCAACAATCATTTGACTGAAAAAATAATGGTGTCTTTACTCATTTTGTATTGGACATTTTTAGGAATTTCGCTACACGTCTACGGTTAGCATACACTTCATTTATTGTATGTATTACGAGTAATTACTGCTGCCTACCCCCTCTTCTGTTGGTCAGCTTTACTAAAATTTATTTTAGTAAAGCTGTTTAGTGAACCTGCTTAAGACGAATCAGGTGGTGGAATTCTAAGCAAAATCTCTGAGTTCTTTTCTATATGGTCTCTATGTCGTCATATGAAATGAAACTATGGCAATGCCAAGGGAAAAAAAACAACATATTGGGTTGAGGCGTTTGTATACAAAACCGCATGTGACGTTGTCATTGTTTTCTTTTCTTTTTTGTTTCTTTGAGTCCTCCTTCAATTACTGTCAAACAAAAGAAAAATAATGAATACCAGCATTCTCTTTGTTGAGATAGAAAGGCATCATTATGCGGCTGGTCTGTAAAACTCATTTTGACCATAATAAGGAAAACTTGTTTGGTTGTTCCATATTACTTTTTTAATCAAACTAACAAAGCAATGGCAGAAAATTGTACTTTTGACTTTATGTCTGAGTGTTTGTGTATGTGTGCAGATTTTAGAAAGGTTGCTGAAATTAAGCAGTTGATTTGAAGGCAGATGGAGGCAATTTGGAAGCTACTATTCACCTTCTTCTGCCTCCCCACAATTCTTTCTCCCCATCTTTTCTTTCATTCCCCTCCACTCGCAAATTCTCACCATTTACCCAACTATCTCCTCTTGACTGCCTCCCCCCTGCTTCCATTGTTTCCCTATCCAATTTTCCCTACACTTTGCAGCTCACTCTTTCTGTGTTGCCTCTTTTCCCTGCCATCACAATCTCAATGCCAGGACTCATCTCAAACAGTTCTTTTCTCTATCCTCCCCTTTTAACCTTTCCATTCATGGCAACACTACTCGGTCTCATTTGAGGCTGTCAAAAATTAAGGGCACTGTCCACATGCTTAGTAGCATTATAAACAAGCTAAACATAAACATGTTTAAGCCTGTATCAGCATAGAACTATTGTAGAACTATTATTTAATGTTGAACTATACTTTTAATGTATAATTAACTGCTACTCAGTTCAAGATGTGAATTGGAAATGTGGAGCAAGGGGTTCAGGTGTTTGCCCACGGTCATTTCAGTGAATATTCCTTCAGCCACACCACATGGCACCTCTGTAGATAACAGCTCTCATGCTTCTGTTCTTTTATCACGCTACACTACATTCCCAAAGAAAAGATGAAAAAAAAAAAAAACACTTTGGGGATTGAACCTTGAACTTAAATGCAAAGCCTGAGCATACACAGCTTTTTTTCAGCTGAGCTTGACTTCATAACCTTTTGAGTGGGCCCAATGACACTTATCACTTGTCCTTTAAAAATAGGTTTTATTCAACTTTGTTCTTTAACAAGTCAGTAAGCGTTTACATTTTTTGGCCAGTTTTAATTATTGTATGCATTTAACCTCCGATTGTCTGCATATTTACATTTGCTGTGTTTGAACCCAAAGTGGTTTGTGTTGGAAAACTTTCACACAATCATTTCTAAAGTAATTCTAAAGATACAACAATGTATACTTATGTGAAGACAATTTACAATGGCTTATTACAAACTGAGCCATGTAACAAAGACAAAGGGATTGCTAATTGAGAACCCTAGACATTCGACCTTTATCCTTACTGTTACCCCACATGATAGCTCTGTTTAAGATTAAATCCAAATTATGATCACAAAGTCCAACATTATCTCTCTCTCTCTCTCTCTCTCTCTCTCTCTCTCTCTCTTTCCCTCTCAAACACACACACACACACACACACACACACACACAACTCACTGTTTGCTACTACTAGTGTTTGGCGGGTTGAGGGGGTTCCTGGTGGAGGGCTAAGGGGATCATTTACATTCAGTGCAGAGTGAGACTATAACTGTGAAATTATTCTGTCCATTGTGCTATGGTCTCTTAAATATATTTAATATGTTTTACTTTTCATTGCTTCATTGCTAATTTATGAACAAACTTGAGCCAGCATTCTTTAAATTCAACTCACATTACATATTTTAATGAAAACTGACCTAAGAAGGTGCCATGTTAATTTCTACTATTTTTCCCCTCCCTCAGGTTGTTTCAGATACAAAACATGGTATTAAAAATGTTCATATTCATATTCATTCAATAATTCAGGATTTTTCAGAGATGTTATCTTCCCTTCTGTTTAGCATAAAGAATATCTCCCTTATGCCCATGTTCCCTTATATCACCAGATTTTTGCCTGATTACAATACTCTATTTTCTATTTTAAGGGCCCGGGCCGCTTGTTGCTATCGATTTTATTTATAAGACATCTATATTTTACTCTGTCCAAATCAGAGCAATTGTTTCCAAGTGCATGCATAAATCAATGCCTCCCTTGGGCCCATGCTAGCGACTTCATGCAGCTCAATACCTCCAATTTATGTTTTAATTAAGATGATCTACCAAGTGTGGGGTGCTTTTCAATCACCATCAACAAGTTCTGAGGAGTGCATTATGTTTTTAAATGTATTCTGCCACCTAGAAAGGCAGCTTGTCACTGTGATAATGATGCTTCTTTTGCTGATGCAGCAAAAGTTTCTTCTTCTTTTCTGTTTGGCTGTTCCCCTACGAGGTTTGCCACAGCAAGTCATCTGCTTTCATCAAACCTTTTCTCTGCATCCTCTTCTCTCACACCAACTACCATTATGTCCTCTTTCAATGCATCCATAAACATCCTTTTTGGTTTTTGGTAATTCCAACCTCAGCATTATTCAACCCAAAACTTAACTATCCATTTTCTTTATATGCCCAAACCGTCTGTGACTGGTCTCTTTGACTTTATCTCAAAAACATCAAACGTGTGCTGTCCCGATGATGGACTCATTCCTGATCCTATCCATCATCATCACTACCAAAGAGAATATTCAGCTATCCTGTATGTCGCTCATACAGAATGGCTTGGAGCACCTTCATCTTGTACATCTTCCCTTTCACTCTGGATACCTTTCAACAACTGTTCCAACCTGCTTGCACATGTTTCTTTACCTCTGTTCCACACCCTCTGTTGCACTTTAATGTTGAACCTTGGTACTTAAAATCCTCCACCTTCTTTATCGCTACTCCCTGTAGTCTACCTGTTCCACTTTGGTCCCTCTCATTCACACATATGTTCCCTGTCTTGTTGTCGCTAACCTTCATTCCTCTCATTCTTCCAGGGTATACCTCCACGTATTTAGATTTTCCTACCCCTGCTTCCTGCTATTACTACAGATCAAAATGTAATCTGCAAACATCATAGTCCATGGAAATTCATGTCTAGCTGTATCTGTCAGCCTATCCATCACTATAGCAAAGAAGGAGGGGCTCAAAGCTGATTCCTGAAGCAATCCCATCTCCACCTCAAACTTCTATGTCACACCTACAGCACCTCTCACCACTGTGTCATGGCACTCATTCATGTCCTGCACAACTGTAACATATTTCTTTGCCACTTCAGACTTCCTCATATTGTACTAGTTCCTCTCTCGAAACCTTGTCATGTTTTTTTTTTTTTTCTATCTTGATCTATGAAGGGAAAATTGAGCTCCCTCTGACCATCTCCATACTTCTCAAAGCAATTATTGCATATGCAGTACTCTTCCCTGGTATACAACCATACTGCTGTTCACAAATGCGCATCTCTGCCCTTCTCTTTCCCATAACTTCATTGTATGAGTCATCAACTTTATTCCTCTATAGTTAACATGATTTTGATCTTTCCCTTGTTCTTAAAAATGGGCACCAGTAAACCTCTCCATTCTTGAGTTATTCTCACTATTGAAGATCCTGATTAATGATGTAGTCAAAAACTATACCACCTCTCCTGAACATTTCCAAACTTCTACTCCCTACCTCAAGACCACCTACATTTCCACTTGTCATTCTCTTCAATGCCCTGCTCACTTAAACTTTACAAATCTCTGCTCCTTCGTGTTCCACAAGGAACACAAAGTAGCACCTCTTCTCCTCTTCCCCATTCTGTCATTCTTTATATTCAGTAAGTTTTCAAATACTTATTTCCTTCTTCCCATCAAACTTCCGACACTTGTCAATAAATCTCAAGCACTAGCTTTAATCAGCCTAACATGCTGCATGTCCATAATGTTTCTATATCTCTAATTTCTATTGAGCATCAGTCTCTCCATTTCTAGCTTCAGTCACCAATCTATCTGGCGCTCTTTTCACTTCCAGAATATTCCTATCAAACTCCTGTTTTAAGAATACTCCTACTCTATTTTTCTTCCCATCAATACCATGGTTGAACAACTTAAATCCTGCTCCTAAGCTTCTGGCCTTGCTAACTTTCCACTTGATCTGCTGGACACAAAGCATTCTCCTCTTGTCTTACCTCGTCTCTGTCAACCTATAGACACATTCATTTGATTTGCATACAGGTGGTCCTCATTTAACAACGGGGTTACGTTCCGAGGGGTCTGTCGTTGAGCGAGAAACACCGCTTCTACCGTACAACCATACAGTATTTGCATATATATCGACCATTTGCACCTTGTTATTTTACCCTTTTTTTCCTTAAATTATTATATTTGCATGAATATAGGCCAATTATAAGCGCTGGTAAGCGCGTACAATACATAGTCACTATCAATGCCAGTGCATTCCGTGCGTATTTTAAAATGATCGCAAAGCCTGTCATAACTCCGAGTACATCGTTAAGTGAGGACCACCTGTAATTAGTCTTGCGTTGGTTTTGGAACTTGACCTTGGACTTGCTCAAGGTGAAACCAGGCTACAATGATGCAGTAAAAGTTTGCACAAAATAAATCCATAAAATAATTAGTGTGGTGGTGAATTGATGAAAAGAATGTCAAAACATAGGTGTCGCCTTCTCATTTAAAGTAGTATAGTGAGTTTGGGTACTTAAATAAATCACTATCAACTGTTTCATAAGCCTTTTTTACACCATGAAAGTATAAAAACAGCAACTGTTCAATTGTCAAAGTCTTGTTTTGTCATGTATTTGTTAAGTGTTTTGTTTGTTTGTGCACAGCAATCTATCATTTGATCAATTACATTTAGAAATGACTGCAAAAATCAGTTTGCCATACAAAGAGCCTCAAGCAAGACTGAAAGCCATAAATTTCACTGATGCCTGTAATTAGAAGAGATCAATAAAAAACAGTTTCATTCACCTGTTTTCAGGATTGGTTGCTGCACTTTTGTAGGTCTTTGTTCCAGTGCAATCACTCAATAATTTCTTAGAAAAACCACCATTAAATGCTGCATTGCCAGCACTTTGTATACAGCAGGACAAACACCCTTATAATATATGAACAAATGCAGTGATATATTAGAGAGAAGGAAACCACCAGGTGTCCACTATACTTTCAGATGTTTTCATTCCAGATAATGTGTTGCCTTTGTCTTGTCTCATGCCATTTGTAAATGCTTTTCCAGTAATACATGTAATGATACAGAGGCAAAACAGCTTTGCATCACACCGATGTCAAGCCTCTTAAGTTGATGGCTGTGCACATTGTGGGTAGAATTTCTTTCTGTCAAATAACAGCTGGGGAAGACAGCACGATATGGAGCCCGAGAACGAGTGAGCTCTCAAATCTCCATCTGACAGAATTTTTGCAAATCAAGTTTCAAGAGTCTGTCTCAATCTTCTTCTGCATTTATGATGCATCAGTTATAATTATTTTGTGCTCTCAAGTGAATGGTGTATGTCTCCATCATGCAGTAGAAGTTAAAATTGGAATTTTGAAGGGTAGTTTGAGGTAAATCCAGAAAAGTTTTGTGAATGAAATGAATCGCAATTGCCCCAGGGAAAATTATCCGATGGCTGGGTACTATTCACTGAATGAGCAATCGGTACCATTGTGAATTGTATCACAGCAACAAGCATTGAGGGGTAGCTTAAGGGTAGTGCATCTCTTGTGGTAAGCAGTAGCCTCAGAACGCCCCAGTCTCAGAAAGTTCCTGGTTATATTCTCGAGCTCCTCCTAGACTGTCAAAGTATTGTTGAGCAAGACACTGAGTCCTCCCAGGCACCGCTCAAGTGTCTCCCCACTGTTCATGGTTCATCCATGATGGGGAAAAATGCCAGGAAAGGAATCTTCAAGAGGGATTAATAAAGTATTCAAAATTAAGGCGGAAAAAAGCATAATCCTAATTGTTAATGGCAACATCAGCATAAATGATTCAATTCTTTTGGTGTTATATTTTCATGTAAAAAGGAAGCATTTCAAACCAGTTTTGTAGTTGTATCTGACTTCCCTATATTCGCTGTGTTATTTTTATGATTATTCTCCAAAATGCATAGTATGGTTGATGTGCAAAGGTAGATCTGTTCAAAAACATGCTTATGACAAGCTTGAAAGTATACTGTTTGATCAAATTAAAGTCCGACTAATCTTATCCTCGGCGCCATCAAAGCTTAATTCTCTTCCAGAATGCCCACTCTCTGTTCTCTTATCCCTTCTAAAAGGCCAAGTAATTAGAAGAAGATTTAAAATTGAGTATATAACCCCCAACCTCACTCAAAACCATTTCCAATGGGACTCTTTTGAAATCCCATTGCTTCAACCAGCATTTCAGCATCAGGGAATAAGGCAATCTTTCCTGCCCCGCTTCAAACAAGGGTCCCACTGTGTCCTGTGGACTTCTGTATAATCTCATCACCTATCAACAGATCTAGAGAAGGGTCAGCTGTGATAACAGGTTCATTCAGGCAGAGCCAGGGGACGGGAGTGCTAAAGAAAAGAACAGAAGCTTAAAAAAATGAATAACAGGCTGGTGCCAAGTGAGCTCTTTCAGTTTACAGCAGAATGTTCTCTTATTCAGCAATTCAAGCTTGTGCTGAAATCACTATTTGACTACCAGACATCAGTGGCAATCAAATATGTAAAGTTCACCAATGATATGCCAGTTCCCTGCTTTTCTTTTCTTATCATTAATCTAAATTGAATTCCCTTTGGTGTAGACAAAATTAAATGGTGATCTTCTACTGCCTTCATCTAACTCTTCTCTGCATCTACAGTTAACTGTTGGTTATACTGGTGTGTGAATATTTATCTAGTTCTATCAGTGACATCAAAAAGGACAATGTTCCACAAGGAGGTAAATTTGGGTGAAGAGGAGGAAATTTTGGCTCGAATAGACATTGAAATTTAGCATTAAGTCTATTCTGGATAACATGATTCAAATGGCATGACATGAGGGGTTTGTAAATGCATAATGTAAATTATTAATGATGTAAAAAAAAAAATTACACATTCATAAACTGCGTGACTTTTTCCTCCTTAAAAGATTTAAATGGATGATTTCAGAAGCACAAGTTGGATATTTGTGAAGAAAGTTTTCAGACACATTCCAACTTAGCTCTGATTTGAAATCAGAAACCATTTGTTTCACTAGTCTAGGATGGCATGATCCCTTCATCCAAAAATACCCCCCAAAAAATGTACCTTCTGGGAGAAATACAGTTGTGTTTGAAATACCTTGAAAGACAAGTGAGAGCCATTTTCAGAGTAACTGAAACATTTGCTCGGCACCTCACAATGAAGTGGAAAGCTTTTAGTAGTCCAGAGCCCACTGCCTATCATACAGAATCCTCAGGGATGGAAAAGGCCCAGACATTTCCATATTAAATTATAACTACGATGACTCAAAGTCTGACAGAACAGCGATGCACCTTAACAAGGCTATTTTGGCCTTTTCTGCCCTGTATGCCTCATGTTGAATCCACCAGTAGTCTGACCTGGCATCGTATTAAAAGTGCTATTACCCATGTAGGGGAACAGAGAACTGAACATGGATCGCTGAAAATAAATACAGAGGTGAAAGGCCATGCGAATCTGAAAAGCTAAAGTCTAATTTTTATGCTTGGGGATTCATTTGACATAGAGCTCCAAACACACATAAGCCATTACTTACACCCTATTACACATGCTAGCATCTATGCAAAGTTTTACTAACACATTCTGTATGCATAGAGACACGGCAACATTCATATTCTCTCTTTTTCTGACCCTCTCTCCGACACACACAAGCTGTGAAGCAGCATGGTAGGCAGTGACACAAAGCTAATGCCTTGTCACACAGGCTGTCAGCAGATTAGCCAGTGGATTACACCCCAGCCATTAGATGTGCACCGAGCGAAAGGCCACAAACATGGCAGAGGGAGCAGAGGGGAGAGTGAGACAGAGTGGGTGACTGGCAGTGATAGGGCATATTCTGGTATGCAGCTTCTCAGCAACTAGTGAAGGAGGAAAAAGAGAAAAAAATAAAGGCTTGAAAAATGTTTTTTAATTAACAGCATTGCATTAGACAAGGCTAATGGATAAAGCAAATTCTGAAATTTCATGAGGTTTTAAAAATTAAGTGTGCAACCATGATTTTTTTTTTTGTCTCTCATTGGTCCTGAATGTACTTTATCAGAGATAGAAGTAACTTTTGCTGGATATAGCAGGCATTTAACTCTGGATATGCAGAGTTGATATGGACATACAAATGTTTTTTTTTTGTTTGTTTCTTTACTTTTGGAAGTTCTTGAAAACAACAAAAAAAATATATTTTATCAGAATTATATCACGTAATTTATAGACAGGTGGGATGAAAAGACAAACTGATCCCAATCATTTCAAATGTGAGTATTGGGAAGGGCTCCAAATAGAGCAAATGAGGACAAGAAGTTGGTGTTTGATGAGTAAAAAGGAAGAAAAAAATGGGAGGTATATAGGGATGAGAGATGCATTACAGAAAAGAGAAAGTGGATGCTTCAGCAAAAAAACAAACAAACAATTGTGTGAAAGACGGAAGGGATTTAGAGGTGAAAATAGGATGGAGAGAAATAGCAATGAAGAGTCCAGACTATTATTGGAAAGATGTGATGCAAGCACCAGGACTGAATGGCAAATATACTAAAGTGCTTTAACGTTATGATATAAAGTGAAAAGATAGATTTGATGGGAAATGGGGAAATAGTAATTAAAGAATGATGGGATATTTGCATTTGAACTGATCTCATACTATAGTAACATCACCACAAATAATTCAAACTTTGCCTGATATACTGAATTCATGTTTACCTCCTCCACACTAACACACACACACACACACACACACACACGCGCGCGCGCACACACACACACACACACACACACACACACACACACCTTGTCATGGTTATTTATTAGAGAAAAGCCTAGATTTGTCCTGTGTCGTTCATATATCTCCTTAGAATTTCTATGATTGTTTTGCTGCTTTGTTTGTGGCAGAATTAAAAACATTTTAAATTGTACAATCATGCAGTAATGTGCCAATTATAACATCAATATTACAGAAACTTACAGAAATATTCTGATAATAACACAAATGGGTAGCTCTACATGCCTATATTCAAACATGGAATTGCAATTCTATTCCTGAAAGACAAATTTTGATTGGCTTTTATCTTTTACCCATATGTATGCAATTAAGCCTGTATAAACTGGACCATGTATGTGTGATGGTTTATATTTATTACCAATGAAACATCTAAACATAGTACTCATGGCATACTGAAATAAAATGTAATTTCAGACGTTGTTTTGTTTAATTTTAGGGGAGAGAAAGAAAGTGTGAGTGTGTGCGTGTGTGTGTGTATGTATCTGTGTGTGAGTGTGTGTGTGAGAGAGCGAGAGAGAGAGAGAGAGAGAAGAGAGAGAGAGAGAGAGAGCAATGTTTACGTTTAAAGAGAAAATCAAACTGCACATTTTCATTTCATTAACTTGCCGAAGGAAAAAAAAACGCACAACACGGCAAATCTGTCTCCAATAGAAATTCAAAGAGATGATTATCTGGACTGAAAGAATCATTGTAGATGGAAGAACGGGAGAGAGAGAGAGACAGAAAGACAGAGATATAAAAAGATATCGACTCCTGGTAAAGCTAGATTTACTTTTGATGAAGAAAAGAGAAGAATGTTGACCATTGATACTGGGAAAAAACAATATAAAAAAGGCAAAACAGTAAATAATTGGTGAAATGCAACAAGTCTTTGCAAAAATCATGGAAGGGGGAGAAAGAATTAAGATAAGATCTGGTTAGGTTTTCTTTTTTTTCAAGTTTTCACTGCTGTAAGTAATAAAAAAATGTTGTCATCGTCATCAGTGTAAGTAAGTTAATTGAGGGATTAGGCGTCATTCAGTTTTGCCTACGATGTACCGCATTCACATTGGCCAAAAATAATCCTGAATATGGCCTGAGTGATGAGATCTCAATTCATCCTTAGTGTGTTTTTTCCAGCACTGCCCAGTTGTAAACAGATCAACCGTACAGTAAAGGGACTTGAGTTTACTGAATGTCACTTGTAATTGTCTTGCTACATTAATTTTTACTAGAGCATATTCTCTGAAGTTGTAGAGCCACAAATCAATACTGGCATCAGGAAACCAAAGTGATTATTTTCTGTTTCTCACTACAGTTCTCAATGAATTATTTCCAGGCCTGCATAACAAAAAACAGACCAACATCCTTGATTTGTTAGCTGACTTTTGTATTCAGGAGAAACCTTTTGAAATCAACGTGTCCGCCTGAGGTCTCCCCTGTTAATCCAAATTACCACGGCTGCTTCCGTACTTACAGGTTAAAACCATGAATTTCCAATCTTAACTAGCAACGGTGAATAAAATTAACAGAAACCCATGATTCATTCAATATCCAACAATTAAAGTAAAACAATAATTCACCAATTTACAGTACATTATAGTTTTAAAAAAAGACAAAATTAACACAATATAACAGATAAAGCTGTTATATCTTTATAACAGATCTTTTTTATAAACATCCTTTTTTCTCCTTCATATTCAGGAAGATGGTAGCATTTTAGGCAGGGGTCTATTAAAATGGCTTCTTTGCTGAATTGAATGAAAAGCTGCTCCCTGCATTGCAAGGCAACATGGTGCTTTGTATCTTTTTTTCCCATTCTAAGTCTGTCTCTGGTTCCAAGTAGAAAGATGTGAGGCATTCTCAGATGGCGTTTCATTTCACGATAATCGACTTCACTGCCCCTACCTGCAGCCCCCACCACAAAACCACTTTGCAGATGTAATGACACATAATTGTCTGTTGGATTTGCCTGTTAGGGGCTTCATTTTGAGCTGGTATTTGTACAAGAATGGAAGGGAAGATGTCAAGTTAACAGGGGCTAATGGGTAATTCTGATATCCTTTCAGACTGGGAATTGTGTTCAGAAAAGCCATGTGATGCATGTCATACTGTGTTCACACAGAAGGCATATGTTTAGTGTGTCAACTTGATTATTGATGAGGGTTTTGGTGAGCCTGTTTGCATGTCTGCCGACATAGTCCATGCTTAATGTGTGCATATATAGGTTGATGTGTATGACGGTGAGACTTATGTCATTCACGATGCTTTGTTTGGTTAAATTATTTCAATGTGTGCTGTATGAGATGAAGCTCAGCAGTGCCAGAAGGAGATGTAGTCTAAATGAATCCCCACAGGATATTTAGACTGTTTATGATGATAAGCCTCTATGCACACTCACACACACACATGCGTACACATGCACTTCTTCAACATATGCAAGACAAGTACAGTGAGACCAGATAAGGGGACAGCTGAAGAAATAGCAATGCAAAATACAAAATCTGAAAAATTCTGAGATCATTTGCTACATGTGGTTCTCTTGCATTCTGGAAGCATTCTGTGAGCTCTTTTTCTTCTTCTCCTTTTGGCTTTTCCCTTCAGGGGTCACCACAGCGAATCAACCTTCTCTATCTAACCTTATTCTCTATCCTCCTCTCTCACACCAACAACTTTTATATCCTCTCTCACGATGGCCATAAATCTTCTCCTTGGTCTTCCTGGAGACCTCCTGTCTGGCAGCTCCAATTCCAGTATCGGTCTATCAATATATTCACTATCCCTCCTCTGTACATGACCAAACCATGTCAGTCTGGCTTGTCTGACCTTCTCTCCAAAACATCTAACATGTGCTGTCCATCTGACTCATTCCTGATCCTATTCATCCTGGTCACTCCTAAAGAGAACCTTAGCATCTTCATCTCTGCAACCTCTAGCTCTGCCTCTTGTCTTTTTATCATTGTAACTGTTTCTAGTCCATACAGCATTGCTGGTCTCACCACTGTATTGTACACCTTTCCTTTCATTCTGGCTGATAGTCTTCTGTCTGTACCCCTGACACTTTTCTCCACCCATCTCAACCTGCTTGAACCTGTCTCTTCACCTGTTTTCCACACTCTCCTTTGCTCTGGACTGTTGACCCCAAATACATGAAGTCATCCAACTTCTTGATCTCCACTCCCTGTAGCCTCACCGTTTCACCCAGGTTCCTCTTATTCACACACATTTACTGCGACAAACCTTCAATCTTCTCCTTTCTAGTGCATACCTCCACCTCTCTAGATTTTCCTGTTCTCCACTCTCACTACTGATCACAATGTCATTTGCAAACATCATGGCCCATGGAGATTCCTGTCTAACCTCATCTGTCAGCCTGTCCATCACCACTGCAAACAAGAAGGTGCTCAGAGCTGATCCCTGATGGAGTCCCACCTCCACCTTGAACTTCTGTGTTACCCCTTTGGCACACCGCACCACTGTCTCACAGCAAGCATACGTGTCCTGCACCAGTCTAGCATACTTCTCTACCACTCCAGATTTCCTCGTATAATACCAGAGTGGCACCTTGTCATATGCTATTTCTTGGTCTAAAAAACACAGTTGCAGCTCCCTCTGGCCTTCTCTGTACTTCTCTCTAGCATTCTCAAAGCAAATACTGCATCTGTAGTACTCTTTCTAGGCATGTACCCATACTGCTGTTCACAATTGCTAACTTCTGCTCTCAGTCGTAATTTCCACTGCTCTTTCCCATGACTTCATTGTAGGGCTGCTCTTTCCCATGACTTCAGTGTAGGGCTCATCAACTTTATCCCTCTATAGTTATTATAGAGGGATAAATTATTCTTAAAAATGGGCACATCACACTTCTTTCTCCATTCTTCAGGCATCTTCTCTCTATCTAAGATCCTGTTGAATAAACTCTACCGCTGCCTCTCCTAGGCACTTCCACATCTCCACTGGTATATCATCAAGACAAATTGCCTTTCCACTCTTCATCCTCTTCAATGCCTTCCTCTCCTCACTTTTACTAATTTCTGCTACTTTGTAACTCTGCTACTACCTACAATACTCACCTCTTGTACCCTTGCCTCTCCCTCATTTTCCTCATTCATCAACTCTTCAAAGTCCTCTTTTCATCTTCCCATCAGTCTTCTAGCATTTGTCAATACTTTCCCCTTGCTATCTTTAATCACCCGGACCTGTTGTACAGCCTTTCCATCTTTATCTCTCTGTTTCACCAACCTGTATAGATCATTATCTCCCTCCTTAATGTTCAACCGAGCATACAAGTCATCGTAAGACCTTTGTTTTACCTTTGCTACCTCTATCTTTACCTCACGCTGTATCTCACTGTACTCCTGTCTGTTGATGACACACCAAGTACTCCTGCACTCCAAGTTCCTGTCTCCCTGATAACACTAGCTGTATGTGTCACATCATCTGGAAGCTCTCCCTGACCACCCAGAGCCTTTCTCAACTCTTCCCTGAAAACCATACAACACTCCTCCCTTTTCAGCTTCCACCACTTTGTCCTCTGCTCTGCCTTTGTCCTCTTGATCTGTGCTGTCACCAGTCATCCTACAAACCACCATCCTATGCTGTCTGGCTACACTCTCACCTACAACTACTTTGCCGTTCACTGATCTCTCTCAGATTACCTCGTCTATAGAAGATGTAGTCTACCTGCGTGCTCTTACCTCCGCTCTTATAGGTTACTCTATGTTCCCGTCTTTTCTGAAAAAAAAAAAGTGTGCACTACAGCTATTTCCATCCTTTTTGCAAAGTCTACCACCATCTGTCCCTCTGCACTCCCATCTGTCCTTCTGCAGCCATCACTTCTTCATCCCTTCTATTGCTTGCACCAACACGTCCATTGAAGTCAACACCAATTACCACTCTCATCTCTTGGGATATTCTGCATCATGTCATCTAACTAATTCCAGACCTTCTCCTCAAACTCACATCCCACCTGCAGGGCATAGCCTCTTACAACATTGAGCATCACACTTTCAGTTTCCAGTTTCAGACTCATAAGTCTATCTGACATGCTTTCACCTCCAGAGCATTTGTAGCAAACTCCTCCTTCAAGATAACTCCTATTCCATTTCTCTTCCTGTCACTACCATTATAATACAACTTAAAGCCTGCTCCTATGCTTCTAGCTTTAATACCTTTCCACCTGGTTTCCTGGACACACAGTATGCCCACCTTAATTCTCGACATCATGTCCACCAATTCTCTACCTTTTCGTGTCATAGTCCCAATATTCAAAGTCCCAACTGTCAACCTCAGACTCTTGCCTTTCCTCTTTTCTGTCTGCTTCCAAACATGCCTTCCTCCTCTCCTTTTTTGGAGACAAATGTCGGTCTGTTAACCCAGGCCTAGAACGATCCCGTATAAGATTTTTAGGTTTGATTCGCAAAAGATTCATGCCGGATGCACTTCTTGATGCAAATCTCTGCATTTATCCTGGCTTGGGACCGACTCAGGGAGACATAGGCCTGTGCTCCCTTGAGGCTGGCTCCGGGAGACACTGCCCCGTGCTTCCCTGAGGCTGCATTGCTGTGAGCAAAAATACTCATTCTCCACAAGCTACCCATAGACATCTCATGTGGGAGCTATTCCACCTTTTAAACCCCCTCCCACTTAACTCGGGCCCAGATGTAAGTCAAGGGGCTGCTTTGGATTAACCAGAGAGAAAAACTAATTTCCTTTGCC
The DNA here is from genome assembly GCF_037954325.1 of Fistularia commersonii. Lineage (NCBI taxonomy): Eukaryota > Metazoa > Chordata > Actinopteri > Syngnathiformes > Fistulariidae > Fistularia > Fistularia commersonii. The sequence continues at coordinate 8,376,827 of NC_141302.1, forward strand.
ATTTTATGAGCATTTAATTTGAACAATTAAGATATTACAGTGCTGCGGATTCACTATACAGAGTGACAGCTGGGAGCAATCTCATAAACCCCTGAGCCAATGAATGAGGCACCTTGCTACTCCTTTTTTTTTTTTTTACTTGTGTCCTCCTCCATTTCCTCTCTGTTGTTTCACCGGCCATGATAGCTTTAGCCTCAGCTGAGATCCTGCTGCTGCCACCAATTACTTTAGCAACTCAAATGCACCAGTTGGCTGATGGGAGAATAGCCCAATTTCTAATACTTAGGGGACGCAGCATGCACAGAGGATGTTTACCTTCTGGGATGATTTTTCCATCACACTGTATTGCATTATTGAATTTGCAGCATTAGTTGCATAACTCCGTTTTATAGGAAGAAGTGAGTAAGATGCCAGCAGAGGGCAGCAACAATAAACTGGGATGAATTAAATGGATTCTGGAGACAAAGATGTGAGTTTTTTTTAGGTGGTAATCTATGACACATAATAATGGTCTTCCTTCTCTTGTCTGTCCTAGACTTGGACGACTTAGTCATCCCTGAACTTCAAGTTCATACTAGCTTTGTTAGCGCTCCCTCATCAATTCAACTTCTCCTCTTACCTTCTACACTGGCATTGAAGGGCATCCGAGGAGTGAAATTGATGAAGGTGTGCTTGTGAAAATGTCAGCGGGGGATCACTGGCCAGAGAGAGTATATTTTGGATGGGGGTAGGGTGGAGGTGGTTGACTGATAGGAATGGCAAAAGCTCCTTTTCATGAACACTGAACTGTAAAATAGTGGGCCCGGTGCAAACAATGGCCGTGATAAATCGGCTACGGTGAGAGGCTTCTCGTAAAAGCCCGATGCCAACCTGCACCTGCTGAAAGAGAGTGGAAAAAAGAGAGGGTGGGATGAAGGGACACAGATAGAGATGATGTATGTGTCACTATCAGTTTGGGGAGCAACAGTCAGAAAGATAGAGAGTAGAAGGAGTTGATGTTTGTAGTCAGGAAGAGAGGGAACATAAATGAGCAGCTGTGATAAGATGATAGCAGGGGAAGGAAGATGATTTTTAGAGCAGGGTACATTTGAATAACTTGTAGAACAATGGAAGTGAGGCTGGAGATGGAATAAGGGCCAGAGAAAAAGTATGAGGTCATGATTTTTTTGGTTTTGGAACATCCATTGTAAATTGGAGCACAAAGAGAAAACTGTTACAGAGAGAAAAGCACTGGGGGTGAACAGAAACAAAATGATCTTAACAGTGATATGCCAACTCACATTAGCCCTCCTGTTTTTTTTTGCTGCTGTTGTTTTTGTTCATTGATCATATCAAATGCAACACCAAAACCACAAAAACAGAGCCCATATGCTTTGCCCCTGAAGTTGTTTAACTCAGCTATAATCTAAACAGTGCAGCAACCTCAAAAAAAGTGAAACAGAAAAACTATAATAATATTTGAGATGCTCCCTGAGCAGTCCAAAACCATTTACGCACGTTCACATTTATGAGGTACAACAGTATAAAAGCTTTCGCTGCTCTTGAGCTATACAGGATTATATTGGGAGGTACCTTCATTTATATGAACAGTACATACAAATTATTAGAAAGACCCAACAATATAACCCTGTGCAGCATCAAAATAAATCAACACCTCTGTTCAAAAACTCAATGAAATGGTCTATTGACCAAGCAGGACAGATTTTTGAAGTGTTTCTATTGAATCGGCAACGCATTTGTATTTTCTTTAAAACAAATGAATTCAAGGAAGCAACAAAGGCAAATCTTCATTTTCTACGGTCTGGAAATCATAATTGGCTCAATATGACAAGTTTAGTTTTTTTTTGTAATTATCTAGTTGCTTCTTTCCTACTAATTTGTCTCTTCCATGCCAGCTTGGAACATGTTAACATGCAGAGCCAGGAGACTGCACTAGGTGGGATTTTGGTATTATCAGGATAATTCAACACTAGAGTGGGCAATGTGTCAAGTACATCATGGTAACTCTTAGGCTGTCCTTTATGTCCTTTGAAAAGAATGATGCTGGTCATATTACCCAGTACTCCTTGATGCCATATCAGATGCTAATTTTGCTGACGGGTCAAAGATGTCCTGAGCTGGGCACGAAGAGAGCAACTGTGTCAGTCTGGAGTTGAGTCAAGTAGCTCACTTCATCCCAGTTGATCTCTTACTGGTTCCAAATACTTCTCAGCTCGTTGTACCCCATGCCAAAACTAAATTAAACTGAGGTCCTATCCAAACACTTCATTACAAATCTGATTCTACTTTACATCATAATAAGGTGATATTGAGTTATTATGACTCAATGGTTCCAGAAGAGAGGAGTATGAACATTGTCAAAGTGTGATAGTTACGGACTGAGTTGTCTTGATGGTTCACATCACCCTTCCTAGGAGTGCAGCCTGTTGTGCACCCCTTATCTCTATTCTTCTGACCCTTTTTCTGGCCAACATAATGTCATGAAGTGTTCGAGACTGATATAATGATTTATACATATTTCATTAACTTTTTTTTTTTTTTTAAAGAGATATGGTCTCACTGAGGTGCACTATGAAATTCAGAAAGTCAAAAGTACCGTGTCTTTACCGAATGAACGTGATGTCATCCAAAAGCTAGTTAATTTCAAAGTTTACCAACTGGTTAATCAAAAAGGAATGATGATATTGTGCTTGCATTACCACCTCTGTCAATCAAATGTGTTATGATAATCACCAAAATAATTAATCAGATTAACTGATCTTTTCTCTAAGCCTGTTTCTATTTTCCAAACCCCATCTTTGTTTTTGTTTTCAGTCTATAAAGTAAGATACCAAGTGTGAAGTGGCAGTGATACATTGCCACACGGTGATGCAATACATTCCATGGTGTTTCACAACAACCACATGATTGTTGACATTAAGTTTTTACTTTTAGCATTAATTTTGTTCTTCAGGATCAGGTAACGCTTTAGGAATATAGTAAAATTAAGTAATCTACTTTTGGAGAGCATTGCAGCATTTTGTGCCCCAGGCAGGGGCATTCTCTGCAAATGCTGTTGGTTCCAAGTTATGCAGGTCACAAAGTAAATTATATAGCTGTTTCGACTGTGTAATGCTGTATACAGATGCCTGGCATTTGACCATAATTAACTCCTTATTTCTGGCCATGTACATAAGTATGGGAATCAATCTTGCTCTTTAACTTTACAATCATTTCAACCACATCATAAAATCTTACTTTTTTTTTAGTCCTCCAATTATGGCAAGATGTTAATTGCACATGAAAGCAGGACAAACTCTTTGGCCATCAATCAAGTCCTACAGATTCAGTATCATTTGTTGCGGCCAAGGAATGGAGTTGGTTTTTGGTTTCCATTTTTCATGCCAGAGATGTTTGTAATATCACCTTGGTATTTGTAGCTTTCCTTTCTTCTTCCCCTGACTGCTTGGGCAGCAGCCATAAACAAGTCAATCTCCATCCGTCTCAATACATAGGATTACATTTATCCGCTTAAGATAGATTGTTATCCCGAACAGTGTGAGTCATGCTTGATGGAAGAACTAATTTTACGATGAGTGACTTACTTGATCACGGTTGTTCAAGAGGGTGGGGAAAGAGGGGGTTACATGTATCAACATGGAGAGAAACAATAATCCTTGTTTTGAATGTGAAAAGTTGTCTTTTTTTACTGCAGTATTAGACAAGATTTTTGAGTTTCAGAAAGTAGAGTATTGAGTTGACCTTCAGTCACTTTAAAGCGCCAGCAACTTGTAAATGGAGAAATGGCCCGCACCTCAGGCTACTGGAAGATAGACAATGAGATAATGTGTTTTTTTTTACATTTGCCTCTCCATCATTTGATGTGAAATTGACAATTGTATATGCAGAATTATTTATAGTCTCCAGGATGAGTGCAGCTAGTTCTGTGTGAAAGGGGGCGGAAGGACCTGAAAAACAGCTGCCAGCCCACCCAGAGAGTGAGCATGAGAGCAATATGGCAGCCGTTGGATTGTTGGTACAGTGGAACCACCTCAGCAAAAAAATCCAGTCTCAGTAATTCATTTGACAAACATTACTTTGACCCTCAATTATTTCAACATAAAGATCACGATGACTGATTTTCAACCTGTCATGCTTTTTTTTTTTTTTAGCTAAATGTAGCACAAGTTTCACTCAATGTAGTAGTAATACCCGCAGATAAACACAATGCATTTCAAAAGAAATCCTGCTAAACCTTGAAAATGAATCACTCCATTTGAATGTTATACACAAGTAAGGATGGTGTTGAAAAGGATTCTAGTTTTTGAATATAAGATATCCATTAACAGTCACAGCTCAGTCTCGTGGAGGGATCTGTCAAGGTCTGTGCTTGTGAACTGCGTAAAAGTTCTGGTCAAGCCAGTTTGTAAAGTGCAGCCATGTACTTGCTATTTCAACTCAAGCAATCAAAAAGAACCACAGTAATAAATAGACAGCCATGGCCAAAACCAATTTAAAGCAAATAACAAATGACGATTACTAACCATTTGTCAGCTCATTATTAAAAATGGCTTTTATATTCAACCAGGAAGTAGATCAATTTTCAAAAATAAACGAATAATTTAAATCAGAAGTTTGACAGACATTTGCTTACAAGAATAGTTTTTTACATTACTGATGATACAAAATCTACTCTTGTCAGTAATAGTAATAATAACAATAATAATAAAAATAATAATAGCTTTGTTTTGTTCATAATTTAGTTTCTCAAAACAATTCCAAATTTCATCTGCAGTGCTTCTCAGGATAAGATTGTAGTTAAGTTTAAGTACACACACACACACACACACACACACACACACACACACATATATCATTTATATATATATAATTACATAATACAGATACATTCCATATCTTACTATAATGCTAGCTACAGCATGGATAGATGTATTTTTACAAGATGTAAGTGCTATCCCTTTAATGACTCAACTCTGATTATTGAAACAAACTTTGTCATTCGTCCAACCATGAATAAAGATAAACAAAAGACATTTTTTCTTGGCCTTCTAGCGAGAGCATAATGAGCAAACTTGCCCACGCACGCAAGCTTTTCTTGTCTGTCTCCCTCTAATTGAAGTAAGGTTGGTTTATATCCCCCATGTCCTGACGAGCAATGTAGTTCAGCCATGATTGGGCAGCAGGACTCTTCATAAATCCTCCTCTCACTCCAATCTATCAACAAGTGCTGCTGTATTACTATTATGGCTGGTGCCAAGAATATGTAAGCACAAGGTTAGATGCAGAGCAGAATTGTAAATCTAAAAACTAGTCATCCAATTCTTTTTATAGATCGGGCCAAACAAATGAAAAAATGATAAGCGCCATAGGTATGTAGAGATGGTGAGAATACTTCTGATTGAAAGAATGTTAATGGGCCTCATCTTGAGAACAGATATATGATTTTGTTCCTGAGGTAGGCTCCATAACTGTGCTTGAATACCCTGACCACATAATACCCCATTCTCCCATTTATACGCCTGATAAATAAGAATAATTTCCAAATAATTGCTTTGGTGAATGTCAGATATCCAGACATTTGTGATCCACAATACATTATGCCTCCAGACACAACTAGCTATCACTCCCACAATTCTTGCCCATTGCCAGCAGATGAGGGCAACAGTTCACATAGCAGTAATTTTATCAAGTTTCTCCATTGTTCGTCGGCAGAATACCAACACTTTTTTTCCATCTATAAATCAACATGTGGAGGCTGGATCAAATTCTGCCCTCACAAAATTGAGCTTTGCGTAATTTGCAGCTATAAACCACCATCATGTTTACTCAGTCAGATACAAGATATGTTTTAGTGCAGGTACGAAAACAGATCTACAGACTGGCATAGTCCGTCTCTGTCTCTGCGAGTTGTATTGTTGAATGGTAGATGTTCATGTCTGCAGGGCCCGGTTGTTCATCAGAAGGTTTGGGCTGCTGCCACAAAAGCAACTTTTCTCCAAACACAATTGGTCATAGTCAACTGTCACCCCCGGCTATTACTGTTATTTTTCTGCAGCCCTACATCAGTGGTACGTGCACTTGACTCGAGCAGATGTATATGTCCATTCAGTGCTGCGAATACAGTGTGACCATATCTTTTAATCATTCCATGAACTTTGGGATCATTACACATTCATTAAAAGGGTTATTGCTCAAAATGCTTGGTTTAACGGGATGCCCTTGAAATAAATGAAGTTTTCTAGAAAAAAGAGAAAAGAAAAAAACGACTAATGATATGCCTCCAAACATCCGACTTCACAAGCCTGACAAATAAATGAATGTTCTTATATGAAGCGGTAGTTTGTAATGACCTCTTAGTAAAGATTTTGAATTAACCTTGTTGTGTTTTAAACATTTTCTCAAAGAAAGAAATAAACACATTTAAGTATATGTTAATAACTAAATAAATAATCCATTGTCATTAGATATAATATCCCAGTTCCAGTGAAGAAAATGTACATTTTGTAATGTGCAATTCAATCAAAATCCTTTTTTTTTCTTTTTTCTTTTTGCATTTAATCATCACAGCTGGATATTGTTTTGTACTTTTGCTCCACTCAGCTTAGGTGAAGATTTTGTATGTACTGTACATCCTATATATTTACATTTACATTTCCTAATATATTATGCAGCAGCTCTACTATTCAGGAGTGTCAAAAAAAAGAGAAAGTTTGCCAAACATATATCTGAAGTCATGAGATTGTTTTCGCTCGCTATGAAAAACAGGCATTCCAAGTATGACAATTAAAGTTGATGGACAACTGCTACTTCACGCAAAGTCGGTCTGTCGACTGTAAGGCCTCCAGCTCGTGATAAGTCAGATAACAGTATGAAACTAATTGATTGTGGACGAATAATTTTACTCCAATGCATTTGTTTCTCCCATTTTTTTTTCCCATAAACATATGGAACGATGCATTTGTTTCTTCCATTTTTTTTCTATAAACATATGGAACAATGCATTTGTTTATCCTACTTTTTTTTTTTCTATAAACATATGGAACATGCCTCTCAGCCATGAAATAAGATCATCATTAATGGATGACATGATGACAATTTCAGAAATGTAATAAAGCACAACACTTTGAATTGTAATTAGAGGAGCCTAAATTCCTTCTCCACCAAACTCTTGGAACATACAAACACTTTGATATATAAATATTAAGCTGTCATTTTGATGCTGGCATTATCGCCAATGTGCAGAATGGTTTATGCTCTTTCAAAACAAACAAACTATACAGTATGTCTCAGAGTAGAGCTCCTCCTGTAAGAGCACCTTTTACACAGGCATATTTTTACAGACATATGTGGTCTCTCGCAGTCATATTCTCACAGTTTCCCATCTGAAAATAATTACCCAGTCACTCTCGCTCCCTGTCACTCACACACACACACACACACACACACACACACACACACACACACACACACACACACACACACACACACACACAAATGTGTCTCTCTAACACAAATCTTCCTCTAAAATAGCCAAGTGTACATTCCTGCAGTGGACTCGGGGGTGGGGTAGAGTTGATCCAAGAGAGTTGGGAGAGTGGGACCTCGACTGACGTCACCCCCCCCCAACTCTCTCTCCCTCTCTCTCCGTGTGTGTGTGTCTCTGTGCTTCAGTTCGTGCTTATGTCTCGGCAGGGAGAGGGTGAAAGAAACAGAGAAAGGGAGAGAGAGAGAGAGAGAGAGAGAGAGAGAGAGAAGAGAGGGGGGGTTGTGTGTCCCTGCCACACCGCACTCTCCAAACACAACCACAGTCTCGCCACGTTCAATCCAATGGAGATCTAACGAGCCCAACGTTGAGCGATCCCAACCAGAGATTATCGTCACTCACGCCTCCCGTGCGTGTTTTCGCCCCCCCTCCCCTTTCCCCTTGCCCCCCCCCGCACCCCTACCCCCCCTCCCCGAAGACCGTTACCGCGTTTGGTGATGGACAACTCGTGGGGAGAATAGAAAGACGATCAAACAGACGAAGGGGGGGAAAGAAGAACCCAAGTACTGGATTTTTTTTTTCTTTTCCCTCCCCTTTTTCTACGTTATTTCCCAGGACTCGACTGTCGTTACTGGATTTAAAATAGAAAAAAAAACACTCCCGGCTTCTCAATAGAAAAAAAAAGGAGAAGAAGAAGAAGAAGAAGAGGAAGACGAGACCCGGGTTTGAAATTAATAGCGAAAATGATGATAAGGTAAGATCCTCTTGAGTTTGGAGGTAGTGACAGAGTGGCTGCCGCAGTGCTTTCAAGTGACCCCCCGCCCCCCGATTCAAGTTGTTCCAGGCACACCGGCCGGAGCCCGGTTGGAAACGCGCTTCTCTCCCCGTCTGGAAAACGCCGCTATCCGGGCGACGCTCGCCGAGCAGCCCGCAGTGGTTCGCTCGGTCGCTCGGCTGGCGTCGTGCGCTCAACCCGCGCGGATCGAGCGCAACCCGCGTCACATATGGGGGGAAAAACCACGGCGGGGAATCACAGGCAAAAACTCCGCTCACTTGGGTCAATATTTGTTTTGAGAGCCAGACTAAAAAAATTGGTTGATTGGTGGAGGGGAGGGTGTGCATTTGGATATTATTCGTACGTTGTGGTTGTATTTTTTGTTGAGGTTTTGTGTCGGCGCACCCGATTTCATTTAATTGACCGCCTCAAACATTATAATCGAGTTTAAGCTGAGTAGTTTTTTTTAATAGTCTCAGACCAAAACAAACATTTCATCATTTCAACTGTGAGAAATGCCGCCGTAAATGAAATGCCCGGCATGTAGTGCGCCTCTTTTCAAAGTTCTTGGACTCTTTCTGGCGGTCCATAGTGAAGAATGTCAGTGCATTCTTGCAACTCCCCAGAGAGCCCTCTTCTCATCTGTCTTATTTTTAGAGCACATTTCGAAAGTCGACTGAGCTTTTTAAAGACCCCACGTGCTTTCAAGAAAAAAAAGAAAAAAAAAGGGGGAAAAGCCAAAATATTGGTCAGTCCAGCTAGATGGCAGAGGAGCCAGTCAGTTGGGCCACCTTTCCGTCACTCAGGTGAAGCTTTATTTCCAGCAGAGCTGTGAACACCACCTGTGCTCACTTTGCTTATTGAGCCACTAGGGGACTCACTGTTCAGCCAATGAGTTGGATGCAGCGGAGATGGCCAGAAAGCCATGTAGGAATTACGCATGTATGTGTAAAGAGAAATACAGGATGAGAGTGCACTGCATTGAAACTCGTAAAATCAAAACAAACAAAAAAATCCCACTGTTTTGCAATCTTCGGTGACCTGAGACAAACAGAAATCCAGTGATTAAGGTGTGAGTAGGCCATTAAAGTGTTTCAAATAGCGCTGTGTGGGAATGCTTGTTTAAGCATGCAAAAAGTACAAATGCGTATTCACTTAAGTGATTCCATGTATAGGAAATAAGTACAGTACTCCAGTAGCGCTCACCTCAGCATCTCCATTGTCTGCTATGTTTTATGTTCATTCACTGAAACAATTAGCAATTACCCAAATTTGACACGGCACAATTTCTGTTGTCGCCGCTTGTTTGATTTCCAATTTTTCTTCTATGGCAGAAACACTCAAAAGAAAGGAAAAACTGAATATACAGAGATGTAGTGCTCTGTAAGAGCTGCTGTCCAAAATCACTGGATGAAGCAAAGAGTCACAGGCATGGAAAAGCCATACTGGCACGCACGGATGTATTTACATTTGTGATTAATACATTGAAATAGATATATTCTTATTTTTCAAAATAATTTCTTTGCAAAATTACAAGCATTATTGTGAAATGTAGACTGATGGAAATGAAAGGGGAAACGATTGAAGATCTATCCTGGCATTTACCTCCGTGTGTGGAGATGATAAATGAAAAAAGTGTTTTTCGAGCTACCGATAAAAAATTCAGTCCATCTCCGTGTTCTTCCTAATATGTCTTTTACATGTGTCAATTTATCTATTCATCCTTTGGGCCAAGGTGCATTTTCAAATCATGTTCCACATTTTGCTTTGCACGGACTGGAGTGAAAGTTCGAGCGGTTCAGACGTCGTTTAGATTTCCAATTTAAAATAGCTCTTATTTTGAAAATGTATTTTTATAATCTAACAATCCCGTTGACATTAATTTAAAGCAAATATATACACCTCGAAGAAGTACCAAAGATGTAAATGTCTTCTCATCCAAATCCCCAAATGGAAGAGGCCCAGGCCTTTGTAAACATGTGTGCCTGCAGCTCAAAGTCCCATTGTTTCAGAGTGTAAGTAGTGCTTAGTCACTGGTCTATTTTCAAGAGTAGAAAGAAAAAATAAAGTGAGGAAAAAAACAAGGTTTCCTATCTGAGTCTATGTGAGTGCTTTGGCCTGTGTGTGAGAAGTACTTCAGGAATACCAAGGCCAGGGCCCCTGTTATAAGTGTGGAATGGGAAATCAACACTTACATTTTAAAAACTGATACATAAACAAGGAGGCCACAATTTTCTGGCGCTGCTGTGTTGAAACTGTAGAAGATGACGTGCCAGTAAGTTTGTTAGCGATCCCCCCCCTCAGTCCCTGCCCTCTGTAATTCAGTGGGTGTTTTCTATCTTATATTCTGCCAGTGAAGTACCTTTATAACCACCCACTGACTGGCAGGCTGGCTGGCAGAGTATGCAGGATGGGTGGGTGGTGGGTACAGGGGACATATCACTAGTTGGGGTCAAATTCAAGAAAAAAACAAAGATAATGGTAGCGCCGCTTCATATTGTTGAGAAAGCACATAGGTGGCATTGTGTTGGGCTGGGTGTCAATATGCTGTATAAAGTATTTCTCTTGTGTCAAGCCACTTTGTATGTTTTGCAGCTTGGTTTGTTCACGTTAATCAACTGACGTTTGCTCTTGTGTGTCAGAGGTCTCCAGCCGACTACAAAAGCACTTCAGAAAGGCCAGCTTGATGCATTGTGACAAATGAGAAAGCAGTTTGATTTCGCACAACACTGAGCTGCACAGCAGCATAATGAAGTGATCATGACTTTACCCTTGGTTCACTTTGGCCCGGGTCCCGCTGTGTTTTTCTCCTCTATTCAATCGCTTCACTCACTTATTTACTTGGCAAGCATTTCCTCCCATAACCTCTAGTACTGCATAACTAGCGTCAAGGGTGGGTTGCTTGATAAAAACCACCGCTACGGGGCATTGGTTTTACACATAGGGGAACGCTAGCAGTTTTTATTGATATTCAAGTTGCCACTGGGTTGGAATAATAAGAAGCCTATTTTCACGCCCAAGCAAAATCACCTCTACTGTCCATCACCCTGTCAGGACAGAAAGCTGAGGCGTGAATATTATTTGGCAGCTGAAGGAGCTTAGGGCTGTACTTAAAATCTGCCTTCCCTGTTGTCTCATCCTCTCTTTTTGTTTCTTTTGTTTTTAGTTTGTCACTCCTTTTGCATATGTTTCTTTCTTTCCACATGTCTGATATACCTTGTCACAACAAAGTATGGCCCTCCTTCCCCTTCTTTTTATCCTTAGCTCAGTACATATGTCTCTTCCCATGAAATTTACTTGTACATACTTTTAGCACAAAAAGCACATTGTCACCTTCAACATGGGTCACCAGAGGTTTTGGTACACTACGGAAGAATTTGCCTGTAGGTAAAGCCCCCAGGGTTTGCATACGGGGGGAGCACCCAAGTGTCAGAGACAGTGAGGACTACTTTCTGCAGCAGCTGTCCTTTGCTTGCAGATTGGGTTTCGGCAGATATGATGGATGCTAAACGCCTGTAGCCAGTTGTGAGGACATAAAGGGGGAGGGATTGCATTGGTATAGATCTGGATTGGGGTCAATGCCGCAGGCAAAAGATTGGAATTCTGCCCTTGACCACCACTTTAGTATCAGCTGCCACCTTAAAAGTCTGTTGCTATTTGTACTTTAAAAGTATTAGGAGAAATTGTAAGATAGGTAAAAACAGAGAGTAAATCAGTGCCTCTCATTTTAATGATGGAAACTCATTTTAGACATCTATTATCCATTAATATTCCGCTAAATCCAGATATTTACTTGCACTATTTTATGAGCTAAATGATTTTGTGAGCAAATTTCATGCACCAAATCAATTTGTCCCCCACTGATAAGTACTTTGGCTTTACATTTTAAAGGTCGTCAAAAATTGAAGTTTAACTTCTAGGCTTTTCGGCCACTTTATCCCTTCCCTCCTTAGCCTGAGACAGAGTGGATCTACATCTCACATTTGGCAGAAATTGTTCAATGACTTTTAATATGCACACTTTGGTATTATATTGTATGACACTACATTTAAATGTTGAATTGAATAAAATTTGGCCAAAAAAAGTGTTTGGATATCTCAGGGTTAGCAAGGAGAATGAAGGTGATGCAAATATAAATGTAGCTTAATGATATATTTAAGGATTGTGTGTCATCCAAAATTGTCACATTTTTGCCCTTGCCACTGCTTCATTTTCTCTTATCTTAATTTTTGGGGAGGCTGAGAGCACAATTCACTCAGGTTCATTTGAATAACCACCGGAATGAGGAAATAAAAGCTGGGGGAAGAAATGGAAGTGTTGAGTAGATCTGCGCATTCATGTCACACAGCTTGATCAAATTATTCTACAATAGCAGCCACACAAGTGATGGAATTTCAATTAAGGCACTGCAGTTTTACAATTTGTTTCTCGTCGCAAAGGGTCTTGCTGGGGTTGCTTTTCATGTGCTGGTGGGTGAAAGGATTGACAGAGGAGAGGGTCTTATACAGAAAACATATTTTCTAGTCAATATTCTCCAGATACCCACTTCCCTATTTACATCCCCTTCAAAAGAGAATGATAGACGGAACAGCATTGTTCAGAGGCACTCAGCAGTTATAGACTGGAGCAGGCCAAAATGGGGTGTTATGATTAAAGTTTTTGCAGCAAGAAGTCAAAAAAGGAGCCTTTAGTTGATAGCCGGTTTTCAGCAACAATTATGCTACCCGCTGTGCCAAATAGAAGGGTGCGAGAGATAAGTGCATGGGAGCAGTGTACAGCTGAGATTGGTGTGTAGCCCATAAACTGGGAAGGAGCAACGTATATATGACCATCTGGAACCGTAAACTGTGCAAGCTTGAATTTGTAACACCCACATCGCCACTAGCACCCAGGCATGCGCATAGGCCATAGATGTCACAAACACACAGTGATATGATTTTATAAAAATGGAAAATATAAACCACTAAAAGGGAAAACACACAGTGTTGCTGCAGGAATTATTTTATATATATCTACATACACACACACACACACACACACACACACACACACATATATATATTTATATATATATATTTATATGAAAATATATATGAAATAAGCCTGAACTTCAATATTTTATGCATTTGTTGCCCATTTTCCTTTTTACAGACTTTCAACTGGCATTGGCAAAGATGAGAGAATTCCATTAAGAAGTGCAGTGACATTGCCACATAGCAATTTCACGAATGAGGAATGCATTTAATAGTGGATGGATTTTTCATAATTTGGGAGTGTTTCCCCAATTTGTGCTATAACTCTTGAACTGACATGGTTTGTAATGGGACCCATTGCCTCCAGTCCTCTTAGTCACATTCCCCAAAAGAGATGTATGGATATATCACAAGCAATGTTACAATAACAATATGAAGAAAATCAAGGAAATTTGGGCAGTTAACAATGTCACAGTGTAAATATTTTTTCTCCTTTTCTCTCCATTTTTTCCACAATTAGATCCCAGCATCAGTTCAATGTTGGGAGTCAATGTTTAAATTTTGTGTAACCCCAGCATTCTCACTCTACTCTATCTGCAATTATAGCTAGCTGCTTTGAAGAAGCCAGGCGGAACTAAAATGACTTTTCATGTCCAGTATAATGACTGCCATTTGGAAGCAAACGTGGTGAAAGAGGGTGAGAGATAGAGCCACAGAGAAAAGAGTAAAAAGAGATGGAGGGGTAGAAAGAGGGGAGAAACGAGGACAATCAGTAAATGAAAATGGTTGAGGTGACCTCTAGTTTTGACCAGACAACCCAAACCAACTGCCTTTTCTGATGTCATTCCTAAAAGAAAAATATCCAGGGTGTTGATATTGCCTTTATTTTCTTTGGTCTGCAATGAAACGTTTGCCCTTCCCCCTTTTTAACCCCCTGTTCATATTTCCCGCCCTTGGTCTCCATACATTTACCATCAACAGAGAGTTTGCAGCTTTTAGGTGGATTACAAGATGAATTGCACAGAGATGCTATATATTCTCTTTAGGATAGCCCACTACTGCCAAAGGCCAGAGCTGAGTGCCGTCACCTGGGCTAGCAGCTGGCTATCTTTTACACTACCCTCAGTAATAAGGGCAGACAGTTGGGGCTTAAGTTATAGTGCAGACTTGATGCTGTGTTGGTAATCTATTATTTAGACTTTTGTGGGAGTCTGGTCTAGAGAATTTCATGCATGCATTTTGCAGAGCAAATAGTCGCCTAGGGGGAATACAAAGCTCGGTGTGGGGAAGAAATGAACAGAGATTAGACATTGATGTGAGTTGCAGTGTTCATTTTCCAACTTATTCTAAACTAGTCAGACCTGAAAATGTTTTTTTTTTCTTTTTCCCATCCAATTTTGACAGGGATGATGCTTTCACAGATGTCCTTCCACTGTACAAGCAATATAAACAACTTAATTTGATGCTCAAGTCAACGATGTCTTTTATCTCAGTGTTCTTTCTTTTATTTTCTTGTAGGTTGCATTTCTTTATTATATATTTCAGTGATGCAGTTGAAGGTTGTGTTTGCAAATACTTTCAGCTGACAACGAAGAACCGGATATATTTCCTTTCCCTTTTCATGTATATTTTAGGACCTATTTCAGAGGGGTTTCAGAGAGTTGCATCACACCACATTGACGGGCCTTGTTTATATTTAGTCAACCTAGAAAACTATGATGCACATGATGCCACAACTGTATTTATAGACTAATACCACTGTGTACATTTACTTAGGTTACAATGGCCCTCCCATTAAGCAAAAATATATTATCTGTTTTCTGCTCTTATTTTACGTCAGGCTTCAAATGGTTACAAAAGCATGCCAGCCATACCAATCAGCAAATGAGGCAACAAGACTTCAGTATGCACTGACTTTTATTGCGCCATTTGAAAATTATCTTAATTTGGACTCAGAAATTGGCAAATCTCCTTGGTGACGAGACAGCAGCAGATAAACATAGAAAGGCGGTTACAGCCAGACAGGTTATGTAGACTTGGTTTCCTCGTAACTGAAGTTCATGCGGAATGGATCAAGATAGTACAAACAGTATGTGGGTTAAAGATAGCATTTGTAAGGCAAACATACCAAACCCCTTGGAGTCATCAAGCTATATTTGGCGATTTATAGCGTGAAATCTCTACACTTAACCTTATGCAGCCTATAATTCAAGGATTTCACCATAATTTCTTCCTCCTGAGAGAAGGTGCAGGCAGTGTAATTCAAGCAGGCAACACTTAATCTTTCACCTTGCCTTTGCATGTCAATCTACCCTAAAGAAACATTCCAGGAGAGTTTCAGCTCTGATGAAATTGGATACAAGAATTCTTTTTTTTTTTTTGTATATGATAAGCTAAAGTAAGCGTTCCATGGGTTCCACGGGAACCTGGATTTCTGGATAAATCATTGTTCGTTCTGCAATTTGTGCACTTTTAACACAACTTGGTAGCTTTATTATATGAGTCATGTCAGAAGTAACTGTGTGATACGATTGATATCCAACTGTGGGGTTAATTTTGAAATTGGATGAGGACATGTACATATGCTTCATAAAAGCAGTCGGGTTCAGGGAGATCAAATGGCATCGAATAATTTGCACATTGAATAACAATTGCACGAGGGACACGAGCAATGGTAATAGAAAAAAATTCAAGATATCAGACAGTGGAAAATGACAGACCAGAAAATGACTGTCTTTAAGACTGTAAGTATGTGAGGAAAGGATACATTTAAAGTTACTATATAAATGCCTCCATTGATAGCACTTCAGAAGAAATGTGTCTATTCAACCCCTTGTGCACTGACCAGAGGCCTAGTTGAAAGAGGGTTTAGTCATAATTTGAAATGTTTCAATATCATCTATACTTGATGGCTTGCTGCAGGGATAGACGAGAAAACAGTGTCAGTTAGACTCATTCAATCGTTATCAACTTGGGTTAATGATAATATATCAAATGTATAGTGGCATGCAAATTTTTCAAAGGCTTTTTATATTACAGCTACATTTTTCTTATTCCATTTTAAAAAGAATACACAGATGAGGTGAAAGAGTGTGTTTTACAGTTCTGGGCCCTGTGTCACAGTCTACTGAAAGTTTCATTTGGGAGCTATGAAAACACATTTCTATGCAATCCCTTCCTTCCACTTTCCCCTGCTGTCTGTTCCATCTTTCCACCCTGTCGTTATTTGGAAACCTTCCTTGCCGTCTATTGTGATAAGCTAAACACAGAGCTGTGTGGATGTCCTGCCTAGAATGCTTTACTCCTCTGACTGAGCTGCCAGCCTGCATAACACTTCACCAGAGACTTAACCTCTGTAAAATTTCCTAATATCTATCTATCTATAGATAGATAGATAGATAGATAGAGAGAGAGAGAGAGAGAGAGAGAGAGAGAGAGAGTGAGAAAGAGAGAGACTGAGAGAGTGAGGGAGAGAGATACTGTTTTTGTTTATATTTCTTTAAGTATTTATTTTGCAGTTACCACTTTGCGGGAAGTCCCTAAAATTCTGTCAACTTAGTGGAGGATTTTTTTCTACCAATACTGCAGTTATACGCATTAAATGATATAAACAGCTCAGCCTCTGTTGCACGTGGCTGCCTCAATAGTACAGCCTTCCGTGAAATAAAGGGGCATGATATTTTTTGTAAGACAAGTTAGTTGACGTGAAAGTGGCGAATTAAATAAAGGAGATTGTAGTTCAATGAACAGGACATTACTACATTGTCATGGTTTGTGACCTTTCCTATTTGTTCTGACAAGCAATGGTTTCTCTCTGTCAAAACAGCCTACACTATTTGTCAGCGATCCTTCCCTTCTTGACGCATTTTTTTTCCCCATATCTGCCATCTGCAGTGGCTGCGTGACTCTAAAGCCTCTGTGTCATCAATGACAAGACTCTCACACATGGTGATGAGACAAGAGAGATCCTAGTGGAAGAAAGAGATAGACAGAAAAAAAAGAATGAAGAGAGCTCTCTTAATCCTTTAATTGTGTTTCTTTATGTCCCAGTGGACTTCATTACCCAAGCATCATCTGAAGTCCCTCTTGTTTGCTCTTGGAAACGTGTTTGTAGTGCTTTTCATGTCTCCACATGGACACAAAATGTTGTGTGGGGCTGGTCAAAATTTTATTCATTAAAATCGTATATTTCAACTACTGGCTTACACCAAGGATGTGCGTACTTGCTGATGATTATTTACTTTGGCAACAGATCTTCTGACATACTAACTTAATTGGCCTATTTATATAGATAACTGGAGAATACTCTGGCATAACATATAATATAATATAATATAACATAGTATAATATAATATAATATAATATATGTGGGAGACACTGTGGTGCAGTGGTTAGCACCTACACCTCACAGCACAAAGGACCATGTCAATTCTGACAGAGGACCCCTCTGGGTAGAGTTTGCATGTTCTCCCGATGTCTGCGTAGGTTACTTGTGGGTTTTCCAGTTTCCTCCCACAACCCAAAAACATGCAGTAGCTTAATTGGAAAAAATTGGTGAAATTGGTGAAATTGCCCAGATGTGTGAATGAGGGAGTGAACGGTTGTCTGTCTGGCTCTCTGATTGACTGGCGATCACTCAATGGTAGGCTCCCGCATACCCTGTGACCAAAATTAGGATAAGCGATTTTTATGTTAATATAATATATATGTTCATCTGTTGGTTCATTTAACCAGGTGGTTATTATATAATTTGAGGAAAGAAAAAACAAAAGAAACAAAAAAATATCACAATTCTTTTCAAAGTGCTACTAGATCGACACGTTCACTTGCATGAAATATAAACAGAAGCCAATATGTATTTTGTGAATTCAATAAATAAATAATCCCCTCCCTAATTTTTTTTTATCTGCATAGTGCTGTAATTTGGTAAACTGATATATTTGTGAAGATAACATAATTTCATGATTTTAGTGCCAGCTTTCGTGGAGGTAATTTTTGATTTCATTAAATGTGGGGCTAAAAATCTACAGCATCTCTGCATAAAAACTCAGCAGGGGAGGTGATTATCTTTGGAAATTAGCTCACTCATTTAAAGCTGTGTGGATTCAGATGCCTCAGTTCAATGGGAGCCTATTATTCCAAACGACTCTCATTAAGCCATAGTGAAATAAGGCAAGCTGTGGAAGCAGTGAAATAAAATCTATAGACCGGCTGTGCAGAACTCAGCAGTGGTGAGCGTTTCTGTCTTTATTAAAAGCACTGACGTCAGGAGTGAAATGAAAATTGTATGCAGCTGATTTCCACCCCTACATACCCTATAGGAGGTGTTTGTGCTCCAAGCTAAAAAAAAAACAGTACAGCCTAAGCTCAATTAGTTTATTAAGATGTCAAACACTGAGGGGCATTAGTTATGGAAGATATACTAAATTTAGAGGTACTGATTAGAAGCTCCCCATAATGATATATATAGTAAAGTCACTTTGATTCTAAGCTAAATAATGCTGAGTTATATATTACACACGCAAATTCAGATGGCATCTCTATAAAGCAGTGTAAATGGTCGTATAATCACATACATTTAACTAAATGGCAATAGTACCGTATCAACTGTGAAAATGTCCAAATTGCTTGGAGTCAAGGTAAGTGAATTTTGATTTACTCAGGTCAATCACTAGAGCCAGGTTAAAACCTGTATAAAAGTTTGCATGAGCTATGTGCCTTCTGTGGGAAATATCTGTATGCACAAGAACAACTGGGAGTGGTTTTGAGTCTTAAAAATTCTCCTTGACGATGAAAACTCATGCAGTTGTTTGGACTGGTATATATGTAACTAATAGTGGAGTGGCGCCGGAGGTAGAGCAGTCGTCGGAACCAAAGATCCTTGAATTGATTCCTGGCTCCACCTAGTGTGTTGAGGTGTTGTTGAGCAAGACACTGAACCCCTAACTCGTCCTCTGATGGACGGCAGCCTACTGCTCATGGTTCATCCATAATTGGTTAATTGCAGAGAGCGAATCTCACCACGAGGGATTAATGAAGTATAAATAATTCTAATTATTAAACAAGAACAAAAAACAGTGTTGTGCAGCCAAGGCTCAAGGGACTGTGGAGCATCTTTACCTTTTTGTTCCCCCTTCCAGGATCCAATTCCACATCAGTCTAACATCAGGGGAGCACAGTTTGAGGACTCAGGAAAGGAATGATATCAATTGGACCATTTGTCAGATGAGGAAATAATACTCGTGTGTCTCAAGTGTTATCCACGGCAGGTGGCATTCATTTAAATTTCTCCCAGGCTTACATCTCCCATTCTCTTTATTACAATGGCCACAGGTGCAAATCAGGTGGTTGTCAAGCAACCCTGATGTTGAACAAGGTTCTATAAAATGCACAGTCACATTCACAGAAAAGCATGGACACTGCAAACGTAGCGCTGCTTTTAGTGTTGCCCAGTTTATTACTGCTGTATGATAACCTCTGCCCATAGATTAATGTGCTGTTTGGCTGAAGCTCTAAACATCAGTGGCCTGTATGAAGTGATGGAATGTGAACATTAAAATTCGATCTCCTGCATCAGTACATCCAGTGCTGGTCAAGAAGGCAACTATAAATTGCTGGCCATTATTTTCGATTAACCACGCTGATACTATGGACCATCACATTTCTTCCCATTTTTAATCTCTGTCACAGTAGTACCATATTTTCAGTGCGGTTCCATTTAAGATTGCCCCAAACCATGATAGCTCAGACCAGCAAACCTCAGGACACAAGCAACCAGGCAATCTTATTCATAGCAGAGCTGCGATAACAGTAGCCATCTACGTCCTCAGTGGTATCTTGATCTTCAGTCACATCCTTTCCAGGACCTGAAGAGCAAAGGCGTTGTTGCTGGCACGAAAGGGGCGGCGACCTGGCAGTTCATCAATGATATGCTGCAAAAGTTTAATTTCAGACACCCCAACTAAATCAAGCTAGCCTTCCCAAGTGGACCTTTAAATGCACACACAGAGTTCCACAGATCACAAACACAATTCGAGAGCCACCTAGAAAATCACAAGGTTTCCATTATAGCAGAAAATAAGAGGAAAAAAGTTGGAGGATAAACCAGAAAAAATTACATTAATGCAGTTACAAACCGCATACGTTCATCTAAATATATAATGTGCAAAGCATTTGAATTTTCATCTTCAAAGTAGTTGTGGACATGGTGGAAACAGATATGGTCATCTGCCAGATCACATCAGGGGCAGCAGATGTCCAATACAAAAGCAGAAGATATATGACATCCATTATCAATTGCTCATTCTGTAAAGTGGTGACTAAATCCCCATGCATGAAAAAACACAGCCACTTTTTCAGTACTCTTAGAATTATAGTCATTTCATTATCTTGACTGTTGAGCTGCAAGATTCTCAACGTTTACAGTATTTTCTTGTACAATTTCAGACAAAATCTCCTTTCCATGGCCTACAATAATAGCAGAAAAAATTGCAGAAAAAAGCAAAAAAGAAATATAGACTTAGAGTGATCTGACAGATGCTGCTTTCCAGACAGAAACAAATGCTCTGTTTTGCTTATGGAAAGTCCTTTTAGGTCTTAATGATTTCATTGGTTATCAATGTACCTGTCTAACCCCCAGGGATGTGACACTGAGGGAATGACCCTAGAAGACCTTTAGACGTTGGGGGTTTATTGTCTCTGGGAGAACTGGTAGTGGTGTGTTTACGCTCTGCCAGACAGGTAGAAGGTGTGTGTGTGTGTGTGTGCGCGCGCACGTGCGTGCGTGCGTGCGTGCGTGCGTGTGTGTGTGTGTGTTTGAGAGAGAGAGAGAGCGAGAGTAATGATGTTCCATTTTCAAATGCACCAAGCTGCTGCCTGTGCTCCTTCCATACTGCAATGTCAGGGAAGTCTGATGCTCCTTGCTCCGACTGTAATTTTGTCCCCAACATCCCTATTTTTTAAGCTTTTTAATTACATTTACAACCTAAAGCACATGTTAACTGATTTAGATTGTGAATGGTTCCCTTTGAAAGTGGACCTCGTCAAAGAGCTGGGTTTGCAAGTCTGTCAAACACTGCAGAAAATGGTAGTTTGCCTGTCACTCAGTGTCTTGGCACAATGGCTCTTCCTGTGATTGTGTTAGCATCATGCTGATACAAGCACTTTTTGGTAGGAAGATAGGGCTTTGCCTCCCAGTAGGGGTCAGAGCAGTTGACCCAACCCTGGCGAGCTCTCAGATTGCTTGCAATGATTTTATTCAGCCCCTCTCAGTAGAACAGCAGGGTGTGACCCGGGTTGCTGTGGCACTGCCAATGTGGATCCCATTGAGAAACCCAATGCCCATTCAGATGCTTTGATCAAGAGTGCCGGATGTTTTTGATTCACACTGCTGTGCCTCTGTTAACTAAAGAGTGTAATCACTCTGCTAAAATAGGGTTTGTTTACTGGAAACGTGATTCAACAGAACGGACATTATGCAGCTGAGCTTTGTTCTGTCCAACTAGATAGCACCATACAACCATGGTTCATGTCAAACACTTTGTATCCACCTCAGTCCAGGAATTTCCCAAATGTAGTTATGTCATTTGATACACAGCAGAGAAAAGAAGGAAAAAAAAAGGGATCTGGCAAGTGGAAAATAATTGGGCCAGGTGCCAGATTCTAGTCAAGCATGTGAGTTCAGTAAAGCACACTGTATTGATTTGCTATTTGTTAAGTTAGCCGTTATTTGTTTTGAATGTGTTTTGAATGCAGAGAAAGTTCTTTTGAAAACGATCCAGGTGTGTAGCTCAAAGTCCAAAATAAATTGTTTGACAGATCATCAATGACCAGAGAATATGATAGTAAATGAACAGATATAGATTCATTTCCCAATGGCCCTCTTTCCTCTTGTGAGCAGTTATTCCTAAAGAAACACCAAGCATTCTCCTGAGTATTGAATTTTTTTTCTTTGTTAAAGATGCCTGCTTTCAGGTGAAAATGAGGATTTATTTTGACCTGCTGCTTTTTGAGTGATGCTTATATGCGAGCATGAATTCAACTAGATAAATGGAGATGCAGAAAGGATATACATCACACAATGCTTATATCATTCATGTCAGACAGACTTGCCAGTGTTAATATACAGGCATCCAGACCCTCAAAATGCAAAAATGGCAGTTTTGTTTACATCACTCAAAATAAATGGCTGAGGCCCCGCTGTCACTCACAGATGGCACTTCCTTTGAGCGAAAAAAAAAAAGGAAAAAAAAAAAAAAAAGGCAGACCCAGTGACTCGTAATAATGTGTTGGCAAGGCGGCAGCCATTTTGCACAACCTCCGGAGGCAGTGATCGTCACACAGTGGCGTTGGCATTGTCTTGGCACTGGCCGGACCCCGGGCTCAAAGTAGTAAGCGATAGCCAAGCTGTAGCTTGTCAGGCCTGATGCTAATCACTTTTGACATCTGTCGACACCATCTCTTTTCCCTCATCTGCAGCAGGCCTAAAAAGAATGACCTTGGTATCCCTTTCTCTGTTATTCCACCGTCCCGTAACTGCCGCTGTTTTCAATCACCACTTCTGCTCTGGGTGTCTTAGACATTCAGAATTTGCTTTGTGGTCAAACAAGGCTTGTCAACTCATTATTAAAAAAATTCCACCCCCTTTTTTTGTCATTCCTCCAAATTGACACCCTATTTCATTTAGTTCCTGCCTTTAAAGTCTGTATAAATATCACTGTTTTGCTAAATAGAAATGGAGCAAGATCCAGTTTTTTTTTTTTTAATTATGTTTAAATGGATATGCCTTATAAAACACATTGTTTTGTCAAAGCTCATGCTATATCACTGTCATGTGTTGTAAAACACAGCCTATGATTATGATTATCGTTATGATCTTGACATGATCAGTGATTATCATCATCGGCCGATAATGGAAACATAAAAGAGTCTTTTTAAATATATATATTAGATTTACAATTTGGAAGACACCTCACAGACATTGTTTAAAAAATGGAAACGTTTTGTGGACATATGAATAAGTTATGGCAGCTGCAAATGCCACGAGTTTTGTTATCAGTTTGTGCCGACAAGAAAAATTGTAAAACGGAAAGTTTCCACACACATCTCCACATGTGGGCCGTAGGAAATAGCTCACATATAAGGGAGGGAGTGATCTTGATCGGCCAAAAGAAATGGTCAGCGTACATCAATACACTCACAAAGGTCCTCTGAAGTAATGCTTATAAAAAATATGAATTTGGGTTATGGCATTCACAACATGGCAAGGCATTCCATTTCTTACGTTACTTTTCACATATTTTCACAATATGCTGCCGTGACTCATGAGCAGCCCTTAACCCTGGCCTCCCTTAAGAGGTAATTAAGCTCTTGGTTGTTTGTTAAGCTGTCTGCATGTGTGTCCTGTATTAAACACAGGGGGTGCATATGCTCCTTCTTCTATAAACCCATTGAAACAGTGGGACATGAGTGGTGAGGAGGGGTCGGTTGTGTGTATGAGCCTGACAGTGTGTTCTAATTAGGCAGGCAGAAGTGTAGTAGCCTCACTGGGCAATAGCCAGCTGGGAACATCTGGAGTTGGGCTTTCAAACTCCTTCTCCTTTACTCTCCACACAACATACGGTTAGAAAGATTTGTATAGAACAGTAGCAGGATAAGCGAGTGATGGTCAGCCGTGATAGGTCGAACAACTATTGAAGTCTGCCACAATTTGGCCCTTCCTCATATCAGAGATTTGCATCTGTCCCCTTGTCTATAGCTAATAGGAGTGGAAGCCACTCTCATAGATCTCTAGAGACTCTAATGCCAGTAGCAGAGAGGGAAAGAACCTCATCCCTTCCCAACAGTTTTCTACTTTACAAGGATGCATCAAAGCAGTCCACCAAGATCAAAAGAATCTAGTTTCATAGCAAGGCCAATATCTAAAATAATCCCTGAAGAATTCTGGCTTATGCTTAAAATTGCCTGTTTGGCTAATGTTTCCTCATGGTAAGTTAGACATTATTATTGTAAAATCTCCTTTGGACAATGTATCCAAAAAATGCCAGCTACATTAACTACAATGATTTCTCTCTCAAATGTAACTTAATTACTTCTAATTTTTCCCACAGCCAATATCCAACCCAGGTGTGTGTAGAGAAACACTCCTCACTCCATGGAATATAGCACTTCCTGTGGGTCGGCTCTATAAATTGAAATAAATATTGCTGTCACAGTGTGAAGAGAAAAAACAAACAAACAAACAAAAAAAAAGTGAAAGACTGAGTTGGCGCCCTAAGTATTTCTCCTCTGTAGAGAACTCAGCTGAAATAGTGTTTCTCTGTGCTATTGATTTGTTGGTTAGGCTATGAAAAGGCAGAGACAAGACAGCCACCAAGATCCCATCTTCTGGCTTACCATTTAGTGCTAGCAGCTTTGTACTCACTTTTCTTTAAAGTGCTCCCTTTTACATTTATCCACATTCTCTCCTCGCACCTTACCTTTTAGACCACATTTGTGTCTTACACACACACTCACGCTCACACTCGCACATAGTGGCATGTTGGGAATATAGGTTGGTGGAGTTTCATCACATGCCCTGAGTTTGTATGCTTTATTTGTTTGTGTTATTCTTGTGCTGCCATGTGCACTATGGCAAGTTACACTATTTCAGACTGGTTTTGCCAGATTATTGCCACCTTTATGTTAGCAAAGGACAACATCATAAGCAAAGGTGTGAGTGCTCTGGCTCTGGCTTTTTCCTTGGCTCCATTCAGCACAATTCTGTGGTCATGTGAATAAAGAGCACTTGGTTGTGAAATCTAAATTCTTCTACTCATAGTTAACTCAAGCATGAAATTCAGCAATTTAGGCTTGGGACAATATTCATTTATACACACACACACACACACATATGTGTATATATATATATATATATATTTAAATGAACAATGATACAAACACACAGACACATTTTTATATACCGTAATTTCCGGACAATAAGCTGCAACTTTTTTAACTTAAACAATGATGCAGCTATTATATGGATTTTTTTAGTGGGGGCTAACGAGCTTCACGCCGCTAAAACATTTATCCTCATCACATCGGACTGATGAAATGGCCGGGAAATTCTGAGTCTGTTAAACTCTGATACTGAAGAAGACGACTGACGGTTTCAGTGCTCAGGAGAAAGCCCAAGATAGCGATTGGCGAGCCGGTGCGGCTTATATTGAGGTACGCTCAATAGTCCAGAAATTATGGTTTACATATATGTAAAAGAAAGACCTTTGCTCGGTGAACCACAGCACATAACGTCAATGAAATTTAACCAATCATGGATAGACCATGAGCAGAAGGCAGCTACTGTCTCATTCAACAACACTTCAACAAGCTAGGAGGAGCTGGGAACCCAAACCAGGAATGTTTAGTTCCAAGGATGACTTCTCTAACCCCCTACACCACACTGCCCATATATACATATATATATATATATATATATGTGTGTGTGTGTGTGTGTGTGTGTGTGTGTGTGTGTGTGTGTGTGTACACACGCACACACACCACATACACACACACATATATATATATAACTATATCAGTAACAGTGTGAAAAGCATCAGTTAGTCTCATGCAGAGTTAGATCACAGGAACCCAGCTGTTCGCAGTCAATAGCTGCTTCTTTTATTAGCCGTCTACTGACCTGGTAGGGCAGTGAGAAGAAAGAGTTGGTGGCAGGAGGCGGGGCACAAGGGCAGTAGGGGGCACAGATTTCCCAGCTGTTAGTCCACAATCTCTTCCCCACTGTCAGAGATTAAGTAGATCAGCAGGAACACTAGCATAAACACAGAAGTGAAACAAGCAGCTGACTGATAACTGATAGGGATGGTCTAACTCAGGGGAATTTAATGAATGAATTAACTCCGCAACTTTCACATTGACAAATGAGCACAAATATTTGTCTGTTGCATGCCCTGATTCGAAACTGGGATAAAACACGAGCCATAAGGTTTGCAACTAACCCCTAAAAATCCCCCCTACTCTTGTCTATTATTTTTCCTTTGTATCAACCTTTGCCGCCACTCAGTCTGTGGAGAACAGTTTTACTAGTAAGACGGTGGTCAAGAGGGACACCAGGGACTTGACTGTAAACATTATATTTCTTGCCTTGTAACCAGTCCTCCATTGTGCCATTTTTAACAACATTATTGTCATTAAGCGTGCAGGGACGGTTTTCTTTCTTTGATTCACGTCCTCTCTCTCTTCTTCTGTTCCAACTGTTATAAAACACTCTACAGATGTGGCAGGGATATGAGCAGCTCTCTGTTCATGGAGTTTGCTGTCACCTCAAAGTGGGCTACTTTGTGACTTAATATTTTTGTGAGAACACTGGGGGAACACTCTCCAAATAAAGATTTTCCACATAAGGTGAGAGCACCAAATGCAAAGAGAATATGACATTTCAGTCCACCACATCACATGTGTCTTTGCTTAAAGTCTGCTGCTCTCAGAGAAGTTGAGACGTATTGCATATTTATGAGAAATGGTTGCCACAGTGATCAAGTTAACTGGGAGCCAGTTTCAAAAAAGTGGGTAATGAAATCATGAGAAAAATGTGGGAGTCAATGGGGAATAAACCCTTGACCTTGCCACAGTGCTAGTGAGGTTTGATAAATATTTGGCTTTGACATAATTGTTGAGATATACTGAATATGTGTTAGTTAAGCCAAAGTAAGTTTTGATGAGTTGATTTGGTGTAAGACTTCAAAACACTCCTGGAAGACATTGTGCTATTTGAACAACTTCAAATATAACATAAGATTCACTCTCAGTGAGAACGTTCGTTGGACACAAAGGAACAACTAAAATGAAGATCCATAGTGTGTGACTCAAAGAAAACTGCAAGCCATACAGTAAATGGGAAGTTCTTGGCAAATGAGCTTACATAATTTCGGGCCAAAATTGAACTTGTGCTCAAACCTTTAATACGTTTTTTTTTTTTTTCCTTTGCTTGAGGGGCACTAAAAAGAATTCAAACAGAATACAAAAATCATAGTGCTGTGCTATCCTACACTGTGCTATCCAATTACTTCTGAATGGAGTTGAAATAAAACATAAATCCAAAAACTAGTGTATGTTTGTGTTTAAACAGAATTATTTCATGTATTTTTTTAGACCAGATACTGTGTTTAATAAACATGGTACCAATATGGACTTCATTACCAAGTGCTTCAGAACAACGTAGCTCAGTGGCCTCAGACAAGTAATTAGAGTTCACACTGAGGCCTGACTCGAAAATGCAGTCATTATCTCTGCAAAAAATACAACCTTTCCAGGTCACATCACTTTGTTTGTAGCAGTAAAACTAGTTTATTCCTGCATTGAGCCACCATTATAGTCACCCAAATCCACTTGCCAGCATTTTTATGGAGCACGGAGCGATTGGGGGCAACTGAAAGATTCAATAAAAATGTGGTAACACAATTGGCCCAGCACAGCCTGACTTTGTGAGTGTGACAATTTTGTTTAGAAATATGTACCTGATTACATGTTATATATTTTTTATGTATAGTTCAGTCCATGTAATATATGTGAGTGTGGTTTCATCATCCAACTTTAACAAGCACCTCCTGAAAGAGGTCCCAACCAATACATCAAATTTTTTGCTGCCCCCTGAAGACCTAATCAACCATCTTGCAATGAAAAACTACAGTTTATATTGGCCCTTCTCCCACATTAAGTCCCAGTGCATGCTCATTGTTAAGCTCAAAGGTCTTGGCATGAATTCAGTCCTTCCTGTTGCTGACTTGGTGATTACTGAAAGCAGACAAGAAAATAAGGCCATAATGAAAAAGTTGAGGAAAAGATGACGTCTAAAGTATTTTTGCCATCAACAGTTTGAAGAGTCACCAGACATTTCATATAGCAGTGGGAATATGTCCCTCTAAATGCCCCCTTTGGAATTTGAGTGGCTCTAAATTTACAACTAACTTTCTTCCTGTAGTCCTGGAGATCAGTAGAGGGGCAAAATAGCTACTTACTACTTTTGAGGGACACTATTTACATATTTTTACCAAAGAGTTCGATCTTTTATTGCCAGGACATAACTGACCAGATAAAAGTACAAGTCTTGCCGCTACTGATAAAGAGCTCATTCAGTCTATTCAGTCTTTGCACAAAATTCAAGGCCATGAAAACATCACATACGTATTTGTAGGGAGATCTGACTCAAAGGCATAACCCTTCATTAAAAATACAAGTGAGTACAACAGAAGGATGACCCCACTCATCTATTAAAAATAATACTCACACCGTCCCCAATTTATCACAACTAATTTCTCCAGCTGTTGGCTGTTGTCGATTACTTTCACAGGTGGTGTTTCTATTGAGGGCAATGTGCCAGTATCTCAACTGTCTCTCTGCCTGCGGTTTCCTTACAGCGCTAATGCACCACTTGGAGGACAATTATGCCTCTCAATCAACTGGTTATGCATATACTTTTATACCTGTCATGTTTTGATCTCCTTTTTTGCCCCCCCCCTAAGATTTTAGACATGCTGTTGCTACCAGGCAATGGGTACTTTTCATGGAATGCTATTTGAGGTTGAAAGGAAGAAGGATACACACAGACAAACGACAGGTACAAAAAAAAAGACATTAATGATAAGAAAATGACAGCGAGGAATGCATGGAACTAGATATAGTTGCTTGTTTATTTTCTTCAAATAAAGAATCAATGGCAAATCTGTTCTCGTAAACAAGTTTCTTCTCAAAACTACAATATAACAAGTGAGTGCGGTCAGTCAGACTAACCTGACCTCTAGAGTTAGTGAGAACCAGTGAAACAAAGCAGGGCTGATGTTCCATGCATGCACCGTTCACAAGGCTGCAGCCCAAAGAGAAGCACTGGCTCCATCCAGTGTACACTGGCTCCCCTCCCCTTATATCACCACGTCTGGAGGCGGAGGGTGATGGGGGGTACAAGATTAATGATGGTACTAACTGCGTATTTATCATCCAACTGGAGAGTAATGCGACACCTTTCTAATCTGAATATATTTCATTGGGCTGTTATGGCACTCAACACTGGGCTTCATATATATGTGTGTGCCCATTTGTGTGCTTGTACCTTTGTGTGTCACTGGAGGTGCATTTGAATGTTAAACATATCTGCTTGAGCTTGTGCGTGAGAATGCATGTGCCTGTAGAGGAATCCGAGTATTGCAATTCTAGGCACTCGCCATAAACGATGATCCAACATAGCAAAACGGCCCTGTGATAATTATATAAAGATGAAGTTCCCCCTTTTCCAGCACAAAGGGGCCACTCTGTCTGAGATCCCTTTCTGTGATTCTCTTCCACCTTATCAGGTAAATACCCGTTTTCCATCCCCTTCTCCATCTCTCCTTCTCATTGTCTTGGTACTTCTTTTTGGCACTCAGTAGACATCAAGATGGATGTCTTCTCAGCAGAGATGTGATGATAGGATATGGGAAAGGCCAAGATGATCCTGATAGGGCCAACATTGGGCTTGCAGTTAGATTGACTGTAAAGACCCCGGGGCTGCAAGAACAATGAGGACTTTGTAGTTTTGGAATTCTCTTGTTCAGATGCTGTTTGACTCAGAAACTCACAAGCAAGTCACATAGACTGCCCACAATTTATCATACAGAAGATCACAGAAACACCTGCTACATTATGCAATAGATTGGCTTCTGTGCTGCATTTTAAAATCACTGTTACCTAATCCATTAATGTGGGAGCGCCCCCATAAAGGCAGCAGCACAGACACATTTTCCAATCCAACAAGGTTCTGGTCTGAAATTATGGGGTAAAAATAGACTGTGCACATCCTACCAGGATAGGATAAGGTTAGTAATAGAAAAATAAAGAAATAATAATAAAACTTGCAACCATTAATTGGGAACATTTAAAATACAAAACAAAGCAAATACTCGTAATGGTGAATAAATACTATGTACCTATTATCAGTTACAAGGTACAGCTTGTCTAAGCATAGAACTTTCCACAATTGTTGTTGTGTTAGTTAAACATGCAAAGCCTAGGGCATATGGGATAACGGTCAAGGTTCCTACCAACAGATGCTGGAAATGAGTGCACAAATGGGCACCCTTTATGATTTTATGTCTTGTCAGACCTTTGGGAATGTTTTGATATTCTGCAGTTTATTGCCACCTTTAGTATAAGTACATTGTGAGATATTGTTTAAACATTTTTTTTTTCAAATAAGCAATGACCTAAGGAGTCTTAAAATGTGACACTTGATAGTGTTGTATCAGCCAAAGACAGCAAAACTAATATATAAGTTGAATTTCAATGAGATACTACAGGTGAAAAACAGAGAGGAAAATCAATGTATAAAAAAGTCAAAGTAAGGCGTTTTGGCCAATGTATTCTTGACATGGAATGGTATTTGCAGAAAATATATTATGTTATCTGGCATTTTGAAGAATTTGAAATGATTGTCTCAAACAATCTCCAAAACCTCATTATGTTCAAGTAGTTCTGTTAGCTGCAGAAGTCATAAAAAGCAAGTCAAGCAATATCACAATGTATGAAACTATTCAGTGACCTGGCTTTTTTGTAAAATGGGATTTGCAATGCATCTTTTCCTTCTTAGTTTTTTTCATTTTCAGTTCACCAAACCCATTGACATCTTAAAGCAGTCATCCCATAGAATATAGTGCATTTGCTTCTCCACAAAAAAATCACTGACTCATGATTTGTCAGTGTTACCACATTACTGAGTAACATTCAGACATCAGCAGCATTCTTGACCATGGTGCTTGTATAAAACCCCCAAGGAAGGGACAGTGTATCTCTAGCAGTTGCCAGCTGGTGTCTGTCCCAATGACTCCAATAGCGCCCAGTTAGTGTTGCCACTTCACATGCTAGACATTTAGCAAGCTAGTCAATCATGCACAGGGCAGCTGCCAGTGACTTGCCAGTGTCTCTAGAGAACCCAGATACAGAATGGAAGGGGCATCATGGTATCATGACCTGCTCGGCCATGGAAATTAGGTCGTATAAGTCATCAGTAAACCATCCTGATTTAGCATCCTGCTCCAGTTATTGTTGTTATTTAGAGTGCTTACAGTTATACAAGATAACAGGCCCCACTGTCATACAGAGAACACTTTTCTCTGTTGATTTTGGCCCCTGACCTACACCAGTGCATGGTTGATAATAATAATAATAATAATAATAATAATAATAATAATAACAATAGTTACAGTAATAGTCAAAGTAACATAAGTTAGAAGGGCTATGAGTTGGACACAAATGAATCAAGGCATATATTCGATTCATCTATTCTGCCTATCCTGTAGTGTAGGACTAGAGGGGTTAGAAGCATCCAATTAACCTACTGAATGTTTTTGGACTGTGGGACGAAACTGGAGAACCGGGAGGAAACACGGGGAGAATGTTCAAACTCCACACAGAAAAGCCTGCAGTCCAGATCGAACGAGGAACCATCTTGCTGTGAGGTTGAAGTGCAAACCACTACACCACCATGTTGTCTAGTGGGGGAAAAAAAATAAAATCATAGCTGTTTCATGGACAGTGTGCACCGTCACATCACAAAATTTTGCAAGTTAAATAGGGCTGCAGTGTTTAGTAATATAAAATGGAATTCTCAAGGTATTTGTGGGAACTCATACACATTAAATACAAGGAACACCTGTATTCCCTTGGTCCCAATGATTTCGGGATGTTCGAAACTAGACACATGGAAAATCCCTTTGAAGTAAAGCAATATAAAGCAAAACATATCTACATAATATTAAGCTAGTTTCCCATGAGAGTGGGAGTGTATTATTCAACAGCTTTTACACTGACCACAGCTCATGGCTTCTCTGCCATCACTGATTCAGTCGAATAATGTGTGAAATAGACAGTATTGTCAATACCTATTGAACAATTAATTTAGGATCGCACTGCATCATACACTGTCCAATTTCTTTGCAAGGCCAAAAAAATGAAACATACATACCAATCATAAATTATACTTATTGTTTGACAAAACTAATATGAATTTGACTCTGGAAAACTGCATACACTCCATTGCATTAATGAAAACCTGAGTTTGACAGCTGACAATGTTAGGGGCTCTAACTCATTTAACTCTTTTGTTGTGGGGGAAGAAACAAGAGCAGTAATGCAAGCACACACATTTCCCATCTATTGGATTCAATTAGCCCAACAAAGATAAGCATTGCCAGAGCTTTGAACATTTTTTTTATCTTGTTTAACAAAGACCAGTACTCTCAAATGTTCTCCTTTGCTTTGTACTTTACTTGTCTGGCATTGACGTTGTTTCCCCAAAATAGAAGTTGGAACAATTGGAGCAGAATTTGCATGATCATAAAACAAACACTTTTTATGTTTTTAACATGGTTTCGTTGGTCAAACAAGTGCCTTAATTTAATTCTGAGAATGGCAATATTTATCAAGTAAATAAAGCAAGAAGGGGGAAGCTGGTGCGTCACAGTATGAAGTATCAGCAATATTGAATGACATACCCATTAGGTTTCGATTTACTCTCTGTTGGACAACCAGAAATGTGTTGACTCAGCCATCTCACATCGGAGATAGTGTCATTTATCAGTTACGGAACAGAAGTTGATTGTTTTATAACTCCATTAACTACAGATGGGATTCCGCACACTTTCAGCATAGTTGTACCAATTAATGAGTGCCGTATATACAGTTCTAAGAACCCCTTCCTTTACCTCAGTAGACTCATGTTAGGTTTTAAAGGATTTTTAATTTGAAACAGCACTGTGATCTTCTGTGGACTGTTACTCATTGTTATTCAATTTCTAAAGGTGAATGCCTGCTGAATATACTTGCAGCAACAGTCATTTGCCAAACATTTTAAGTGCAGTGTAAACAAGAAACAAGCTGGGGACAAGCATGCTAATAAGGTAACCCTTGAATTCAAGGTTACATTTACCTTCGGTTCCAAAATGCATAACAGGTACATGCACATCCACATACTTTATATCATCAAAGAGCACAAAACACATGCACGCATGCATGTATGCATATATGAATACCTCTCTATCTCTCTCTCCAAGTAATGTCCTCCTTGGCAAAATCTCAGTGCCAGTCTCTTAATGAAATGCTCAATTAGGGTCTTTAAATAGGTAATTATGCATTGCCTAATCCCCTAGCTCCTGGGCCCTATCTCATTTAGATGACACTTGGGCAGGCAAATCGGGAGGGGCAGGCACCGGGGCCCGAGTTTCTGTCATCAAAGCCCCTCTGTGGTGGCACATGCAGCCCTATTAATGATAAGGCACATCCAAACAGTCAGTCAACAGTGAGTCCTAGTGAGGGCTTCTGACAGCATGGGAGACAGCAATGTCAGTTTTGACAGTGTCTTAATCATGTTTGTGAACACTTGGGGGTGGATGTATGGGATTGGGGAAAGAATGTATAAAGATTCTTATGAAGACGGTAGACATAGACTCAAAGCAACATTGTGATGTGGGATTATATAGGTTTTTTTTATCCTCACAGTTAATGCTTTTATTCTTTTTTTAATCACATTTGGACACAGGAGAAAAAAAAAAGAAAAGCTTTCAAATGTCAAAATATGCATTTTGTTCAATGGCAAGCATTGACAAACAGTCTTGATTTCCCGTACTGACATTTGTTTGACAATGGCATTTGGTTTGAAATTTTCACCAAACTGGTTGGATGAAAGTAATATTCATTTGTTTTCAGCAACAGAATACAATGCCTTGTTCTAGTGCTAATATATACTGTTAGGGACAGGGAACTGTTCTTGTTTATTTACAAACATAGGAATGGTTAGCATCTATCTTAGTGAAACGACAGAGGGGAAATAGTTGCATTTACCTCTGGGTGAAGCATTGCTTTCTTTAGTTTGTTGCACCAGACAATTCACTGTTTGAGAACAATACCTGAGCCTTGAACTCTGTCAATGACTTCCATGTGCTAAAGTAAGCTATGCCTCTCAAGTCCACTGTTCGATAGTGCCCTCACTAAAATACACTTTCATAAGGATCCTTAAAGTAACAAAATATTGAAACTTCTTTCCAATCATCCACACCTAACATGTCCTTTGTACATCTTATCAGGATAAATATGAAAATATGTAGAAACAACAAAATTTCACTTCTATCTGTGTATTCAGCAAAAACATCTCATATCTCTGATAATATTTTTGTTCTGCTGCCCTCTCTGTCTGCAGTGATGGATTTTCATGCAAACAGCTTTGATAAGCTGGTGGTTCCAATGCTGTCTGTTTGTTCTTTCAGTTGTTGACTCAGGCTTTCTTATCATATTTTAGTTGTGGCACAAACACTGGAGCCAATAATGTGCTGAAAATTGGGAATTACTCTCCTTGCCCTCATGGACGCCAATTTGACCAAACTATTCTCTTCAAATAATGAGAGGGTTATATTCACACATTATTTGACTTTACGATTGGTACTTGCTCTTTAATTAGATATTATGGATACATGATATAATTCATTTCAATGTTTATATTACGACTTATTAGATATCTGATTTGCTTGTGAAGCCGACCCTTACTTTGGTCAATCTGCATGCATTGTTGTTAATGCCTTATGACAATTGCACTTAACACTCTCACTTCTGGTTAGAGATAGTATAGAGTGTGCTAGGCTAATTGAAGTGAAATTCACTCACTGTTGCCTTCTTGCACTACAGCAACCATAATGCTGTGTTACATTCTTGCTCAGGGTATATTGAGGCAAATTAGCATTTAGATAATGGGAGACACTTGGCATTTTAATTATTTTGCTGCCCTATGAGTCTAGTGTGTATGCCCCAAGCACCTCCTTACATCCTTCATGTACGCCTAAGTACTGCATTTACATACCAAATGGGTTGGCTTGTGTACAAAAGCCACTAAAATGTCACCACTGCACAATGTACCTTGGTGTTCAATTGTTTCGAAAAGATAAGGAGGCATATTGTTGTCGACTCATGCCATATGTATTAGGACGTAACACGATTCCTATTGCTGCATTATTCAGTTATGTTCAATAGAGCTCTGTTCTGTACTGTTTCCTACCATGTCGGTTTGTGGCACTGGAATTTTGTTTTGTCTGTCCGAGGCCTTTGTAGTTTAAAAAGAACGACAAAAGGCTCAGCATTCACTCTCACCCTCCTTCTACTCTTCCATTTCCCTGCCCCACGGAAGTGTGATTATCCATCCTCCCACAGACTGTTGCTGTGTTGGGGGTATATGTCAAAATGCCAGGAGCATGTGGTGCAGGTGGTATTCATATCTATGCTATTGTACGCCATTGATATCCGTGTATTGGAATGTTTATATTTATAAGTGTGTGTGGGGGTGATGTGTAATTTTATGCTGGACCTATCTGATTTGATGACCTGAGCCCAAGTAATATGTATGCTATGTTTGTCATTCCATGTTTTTTTTTTGCACTTTTTTTCCACTAGATGCATTTCCCTTCAAAAATCAAAACTTCAAAAGTGCCAGGGGGCCTCATACATATCATCACTCCCTCTTCGAAGGCGCTAACTTTTTCTCCCTTTATGCTTCCCTCATTCCTTACTTCTATCTCTCCCGCACTGCCTCTGTTAGGTATGAGCACAGACGGAGCGTGAGAAAAACTGGCAGTGAGGCACATTCCCACCTCTCCTGCCCTCTACCCTACAGTGCACCCTCCTTTCCCTCATTTCCTTTCTTCCTCTCGCCTCTGAATTATTTCCCCTTTGTCCCCCCACCCTCTCTCTGCCTCGTTGCTCCCCTTATCCATTATATTTCCACCCCTCTGTTCCACACTTCGCTCACTCCCGCTCTTTTTTTTTTCCTGGTTCATAATATGTAACATGATTTAGCCCTTCCCTGTTCATGCGGCGTGAATTTAATCCTAGCCATTCCAGGTTGCTTCTGCTGCTGCTGCTGTGTCTGCCATTTTTCTAATTTTCTCGCTATCCTGCCATACTCCTCCTGATCCAATAGACCCCTAAAGATTCCCACTGTTTGCCTGATAAGTTATTTCCCTAATACTAATGCTGATATGCAAGGTCAAGCATGAATCAAGTGCCACACGGTTGTTCTTTAGCAGCTACCGACACTGTGACAAGCAAACATTGTACGAGAGAAGTCCTGCCTACAAGCCATTAATCATCTCAATAGTTTTCACTGCGCGGATGCTTACCAGAAGGGTTGTTTTATCTGATGCCCATTGAGAAGCAATTAGTAGAATTCATTAGAGTTCAAATGTGGTTGTCAGTGTCATGAAGGTCATTGTAGGTGCTTCAAACATGCAGACAAAGATAAATACGTTGCTTTACATCCGGCATTTTCCCTCCCCAGGCGCTTACAGCTTACCCAATAGCTATATAACCTTGTGTTTGTGAAACCGTGTGCATACTGTATATTGGTAAGTGTTCAGGGAGCAGCATGACAGGGTACTTAGATAATCAGTCACTAGACTGCAGGTCAGGGTCATGCACCATGAGGGTCATCCATCTGAACCGAACAGCTGCTGGGAAATATGGGAGAAGTGAGGTGGGAGCAAAAGTTGGGTGAAGAGAGTGAAAAAGCAGAAGACAAAGTGGTCAGGTAGACTAGCAAAAGAGAAAACTTGAGAAGAGGCTCACAAAAACAAAACGAAAACACAGAGTAGGTGGTAGGAAGAAGAGCACTAAAACACCGTGGTCATTTTAGTTCCAAAAGTATTTGGCTATGGCCACTTGGAAGTTGGGTGACCTGAATTCTCATGGGGACACAAACTTGTTCTTTTCCCTCACAAACGATGTAACAGTTTGCGCAGCAAACCTTTGAACTTGTTTTTGACATTTTTTTTGTAAGATAACTTTGTTCTCCCCATAGCTGTATAAAATTGACATGTGGTTGCCAGCTTTTAAAGGAATGGCATTTCAAATAAAGACCACAAAAATGTACAAGACAAAATGTAATTTTACAGTATCTGTAGGTTGACATTTCAAAGTAAATAATGTCTGGCAAACGAAGAGGTTAGTTTTGAAATCATATACCAATTAGCAATAGATACATAATTGAGATGTGATTGTTTTCCTTTCCAGCATTCACAGTAAGTGATTTTAAAATAATTATCAGACAGAGTCTTGTCATCCAAACCAATTACGTTCTTACTGTGCATTTCATGTGTCATGTACAGGATTTTCAAAAAAACCATCAGATGCTTTGTCGGGATTATGTTACACGTTACATTTGCAGGTAGAAACACAAACTCTTACTTTGTAGAACAGAAAGTCAGGTGGAAGTCCCCAAAAGGTTAGACTGTGGGGGGCTTCTTTGAGGGAGGTCCGGGGACCCAGGGAGGAAAGGGAAAAATGTAAATAAATAAGTAGAGCAAATAAACTCCGCTAATACACAGTTGTCAGGGTCTTTCTTTTGGAGACTTCACTTGAGGGGCATAACTTGGTGCAGCTTGAGGAATGTTTTCACACATGCCGTCTGATCTGGACTGACATGTGAGAAATGGCCTGTTCACTTGATCTTAAATCACACTGAGATCAGAGCTGCACATAGAGGGCATACAAGAACAGCAATATTGCATGAAAGAAAGAACATAAAAAAACAATAAATTATAGTTGAAGGGATTACGCAAAATACATTTTGACCCTTTAGCCCTCTTGATTGGAAATTTTGGAACACAAAGTTATAGTATATTAATGTAGAAAGTGGAAAGATAGGCCTTTGATGAGATTATTTTATGAATCTGTTCATCTGATGTTTAGAAAACCCTGAGGGACATGTTTTATGGTTCCCAAAGCTGTTTAATGATCAGAGGCAATGCCATTCCCACCATTTACACCCCCTGATCCGTCTTAGAACTGAGGCCAGTGCCATGTCAAGGGCTGTGCTAATTCTCTAAAGAAAACTATTTCATAGATCATTTTTACTGTTGAGTATTACATGGTAAAGTATCCATAAAATACTATATCTTAAAGCAGCTTTACAGGACTAGGTACAACATAAAATAAAAAATAAATACTAGCGGAATGAGCGGTAATACAAATAGTGGAGTCTATCTGTAAAGACAGGCAATAAAATTTAAAATAATTAGACACATAGATTAATTAAATGTAGTAGCATTAAATACAATGTGTTGATAGTTTTGAGTAATTCTATTGATATTTTAAATTTGTTTTCTTTCAGTAATTAATTCCCCTTTGTTAAAGCAGATCATGGAAATATGTTTAAACATTGCTGTTTTCATATTAAACAAAATCAAATCGAGTGAGACACCAACTTCAGTAACCCCTTCATAGTGTACATTTATTTTGCTTTGTATTTAGTTTCATTAAGGTAGGTTTTCTCCATCATGTTAATTTTTTTTTAAGTCTTTTAAGAAATCAAAAAAGACAAGTGAACCTAAGTTCTACATGATAAAACTTTTGAATTGAAATATGTTTGACCCAAACCAGGGGAAGCTGCAGCACAGCGCTGGTTCCAATTTTAGCTCTCTGCCAACACATTCATCAGGGGCACTGGCAGGGGTATTCATTCCTAACTTAAACACAATTTGAGGGGTAATGGAGGGGGGAATAAAAAAATAAATACAAATAAAACCTCAAGCACCGAGCAGAAACTTTCAGAGAACACGGAAAGTCAAACCAGAAAGGACGTCGAACATTTATGATTTGAAGCAACATTTCATAAAGCCATAAAGACAAACCATAAGACGCGGAGTGCTCAAAGAATTAATCACTAGGCAAACAATTCATGGAAAATTTAAGTAGAGGCGTTACAAAGTAACAAAGACTATTTTCCTTTATCAGGGTGGTTTAGATAGGTTAAAAAAAGTCCCATTTTAACAGATACTTGTGTCGTTCACAATGATACTGCATCTTAAGACCATTGATGCTATAGTCTTTGCTTCAAGAAGAATAGAAGACAAACTTGTTCTAACTTCTCAGTACAATACCTTTAACATCAATCATTGTAGTTTGAAAGTATGCATATGAAGGGCAATGATGGCAAATTTAACTAAAAGTCCAAAGGCACATAGACGACCCTGGTTTGCAAAAGAAATTATATGAACAGACTTACAAAAAATGCCAATAAAGGATCATATCGTATTTTATGCGGTATGGTTCTTGTGTGTACAGGGCTACTCACAAACTACCATGAACATATGCGGTGCAGTGATGGTAGTCGTCCTAATGTGTTTGAATCACTCGTTGTCCACTATTGTCTCAGTGTTTTTTTCTTTAGCTGACCTTAAAATGGTCTGATTCCCAGGAGCTGGTCAAAGTTACAGCATGTGGTGCAACTGCTATGCTCAACTCTAAATTAAATTTGATAAGTGGTATAATCAGTAGCATTGGACTGAACTCTTTTATGCCCTTAATATTATGGCATTTTGAAGACATTGAAAGGCATTCAGCATCAAAGTGATCCTTTGAAACTGGAGAGCTCATAACAATTCTGGCAGCATACTTCTCCATAATAAGTTTATTGCAGTATGGCTAGAATACAAGATAAATATGAATGATTCTTTTGTTGTTGTTTTTCTCCCCTTAATAATATTGTGAAATAAATAGACCAGAATACCAAACACGCTCTCTCAAATGTGAATAGAGACTAGCCATTATAGAAAATATAAACACACCTCCCATTCCCTTTCACACTTCTGATAGAGATCATTGGGAAAGAGAGAGAGGGTAGACAGCTCAACACCCCCTTTCTTTTTATTGTACCCCACCTCACACCCTTTTCTAATTAACATTGTGGATGCTGTCAGGCTTTGTTTAATAATGCATGATTGCTATCAGCAGCAAAATCCTTTGAATGAAGCAACGCTGAATGGGAACACAATAATACCACTGGGGGTTCAGGAAGAAAGACAAGATAGTTTTTTTTTTTTTTTTTTTCGTCTATTGTAATAAATGTTCATTAAAAGAACCATTGCCCACCAAATGTAACACAGAATTGTCATGTTAAGGATAATACAGGATGGTGCCTCCATGAAGGATAGGGTCCTTTTATATGAACACTGCAGAAGGACCACATAGAGTTGTCTCATTGCATATAAACCTCAAATGCGCGAAAACAAAATGGTTCAGAACGTTTTTGGACAAAATGATAAGCAGGTATCTTGCTCTTGCCCCCTCTTGGAAAGGATGTTGAAAAGTTTACAAACACAGAGAAAAACTTGTCAATTATAATTAAAATATAATAATTAAGTTTGTCTTTTAGCCTGGGCTTATAATGATTCACATGTCACTGTGTCTCCCTGTCTAGCCGGAGGTTCCACAACTTACAGATTGCTGCATTTCCCTTTATCAGCATGTGTGTGAGATAGTGTGTGCAAGAATGTGAGGGCATGCTTGGCATAGATAAAACGGGAAAGGTTCCTCAACAGTACTTCTTCTGTGCTGCTTAATGTCATGACATTATGCAAATTCCCACCTTGTTAATGAACTCAAAGGCTATCAATTGGATTCAGTGGGGCAAATGTGTAACACAAGTGGAAGAGACAGACAGGTGTACCTGTAGTTCATATTGATTGGATTGCAGCTTTATCCTCACAGACCTAAGCTGAGGTTTTCCACTCCTGTTGAATTAGAATCAAATATACTCCCTTCTCAGAGGGAAAAAGTCCTTACTAAGAGAAACCTATTTACAAGTGTCTTGTCATGTTATTGGCACCACGGATCTCTGGAACCATTTAATGCATATACATCATAAATATCCCCTCACTTATTCTTTCAACTCTGATACATTTTCAAATGGTATTCAGGTTTGTTGAGGACAGATGACTCTTAAAAGTCAGACCATGGTTCCCTTAATATTTATGCTCTAAACTGCTCAGTTACCTTTCCTTTCTGTATGGGAGCATCTGCATAACCTATGTTTGCGCACTCAGGGCTTTCCTTTAATTTGTCACCTGATGCATATGTGTACAATGCCATGTTTCTAAGAGTGTGTGGGTTTCAGTGTGAATGGGGGATGAGATTGCCTCAAATTGATTCCCATCGCCACACGTCCCCCGCTCATGTGCTTGCTGCAGGCCTAGTGACGCCTGGAGACAGGTAGTTGTGTCTATCTCCCCCAACGCAAATCGAGTGTGACAGGTGTGCTATCTTCTCGTCTATTCTGCCATTTACAGCCTACAGAACGGAAAAGGAAGAGCTAGGAGCAAGAAAGAGGATGATTGGTAACAGGGAAATGAGATACTTTGTCATCTTCGGGACTACTGATTGAGCTTATAGGGACTTTTGTTTTTCCCTTTTCAGTAAGTGACAGATTAAATCTGCAGATAAACAGCCAAATAAAATATTTTGAGAGAAAAAAAGTTATACACACATATATAAGTGTAGACACACACACACACACACACACACATACACACACACACATATAAAGAACATATACACACACACACAAATGTGTAGTTGTGACAAATATTTGAATGTATATAATTATATACATGCATATATATATATGCACACACACACAGGTTCAAATTCTTTGTCACAATAGATCAACCAACACTATCCTAATGAATACTCTCTGCAGACTAGCTAGCATGCTAACAAGCAACATGTCATCAAAGCTCATGTTTTTGGATTAGCCGGAAGCCATGTTATGAGCCAAAGACTACCACTGAGCATCCATCATCATGGATCAAACTCTGGCTTAATCAAATGGATGACAGGGGATAGAGATGATCTGCACTGAACAGTAGCTCACTGTATCACATCGATTTATAAAGAAAATACGGGACCTCATAAAAAATGACTCAGGCAATTATTTTAAGAAGGTGCAATATATATATATATATATATATATATATATATATATATATATATATATATATATATATATATATATATATATATATACCGTAATCCCCCAAACTGGAAGAATGGCTCCAGCAATAATATCCGAAAATAACCTTCAAGCTCTCAGGCCTCTGGTAGAGGACCCGAGCTTGAGGAGATACTGCTTTGACCACTCCATTTTCCCTGGTATCAAAAATCAATAATCTTCTATGGATGAAATGCCATGCAAATTTTTCTAGTAATAACTTCAGATGAATCTATTTATTGAATGGATTCACAACATTCATGTCTTAGCAATTAAAATCTTTAACAGTCTATTCGTGGTTTCATTTGTATGGTTATAATTGAAAAGTCATTAAATTACATTTAGTATGTATAAGTACTTCCTGCATTTTCTGACTATTCTTGCATCCAGTAGAGGTGCTCTTGATATGTAGCAGATATCATCACTCATCAGAGGGGGAATTAAAATGTACTCTTTATTATGCACAAATTTAACTGGTGATCACAACTGAAGCAGTGAAGGCAAAATCTGATTAGTTCAACCTTACATCTATGTGGTTTATACCTCTTCTACACTCTCTCTCTTCCTCTCATGCACGTGTGCACACACATCGTGTGAAGTGACTATTCCATTTAGAGAACTGTCAGAACATACCCTGTGAGCACATCAGCCTTTTCCTATCCTCTGTCAGCTTCAAACTCAGCTCCAGCCGAGGCTGTGTGGGGGTATGTCAGAAATGTGCAGGGATAGATAAAACCCGTGGAGCAAACAGCTTTGTTTCATTTAGTCCCTCTCTCTCTCTCTCTCTCCCCCTC
Source organism: Fistularia commersonii (assembly GCF_037954325.1). Classification (NCBI taxonomy): domain Eukaryota; kingdom Metazoa; phylum Chordata; class Actinopteri; order Syngnathiformes; family Fistulariidae; genus Fistularia; species Fistularia commersonii. The sequence continues at coordinate 8,419,681 of NC_141302.1, forward strand.
CCCCCATCCTTCCATCTCCCTCTTCCTATCCTCCTTGCATTGCATAGGCTGTGAATACCCTGCATCTGAGAAATCAGACCAGACTGACTCACAGGGCTCTGTGAGCCAGCGCCACCGAGGCTGCCAAAGCATGCTGGTGCCAAGCTGTCCCACCATGCGCAGAGCCAGACCCACGCTGCTGCTGCCACTGCTGTTTGCCCTGGGTCTGCTCCTCCACCTCACCAACGCTCAAAGTAAGTAGACTGGCTTTCATATTGGCCTCAGGTGTTGTGCTCCATCAAACTTGTGTGTGGTGGCACAGGATGAAATAAGTGTTGTTTTTTTCTTTTTCAGTGAGAACCATAAATCAAACATCCTGCTGATATATTCGAAAATTACCTCTGCCAGAAAGCTACATAATAAGAATCTCAAAATAAAATAAATTCAGTTACCAAATTAAATTCTCATTCATTTTAGTAAAACGAATTCCTCTTTGATTAAGTTATTGTAATCCACTGGCGTAATTCTATTAAATGGGAAAAACTAACCATGAGGTACAAGGAAAAAAAAGGAAAACAAACTTGAAAATATGCTCTTTACAATTCCTAAGACAGTTCAAAGTCAGCCCAAATGCACAAATTCATTCTTAAAATATAAAGAAGAGGAATCACTCAGTGGCACAAAAAGAATCATCATCTTTGGACACATGCATCCAGAAGCTATGTTTTGCCCCTTTCATAATTTGATATAAATCTCCATTAAACAGTGCTGGTAAAAGACAAAAAAAACTAAAGCAAATAAAAACTGGTAAACCAGAAATACTAAGGCAGACATCACATGAAAGGAGGTAAATGATATTGGGACACTTGACATCAAGACACCTGCTCATTGAACTGTGACAAGAGTTTTAAAACCCCACTGAGTTATGGCTCTCTAGTATAAACTCCCCTTCTAACCCAGTCAAAATTGCACCAAGATTCATGAAGCATTAGCTTCTGGTGTCACAGTAGGATGAATAAAAGTTGTATCTCTCATTTTGCATTGACTAAAATCCCTTCAGTCTAGCAGAGTATCTCTGAATGAAAGGGTCATCAATCCAAGGTCAAATACAACAGAACCAAGCAAAGTGAAATTGATTGGTGAGATTTTCATTTTTGTGCCAGAGAAATTTTCCTTGTAATCAAATTTGTTTTACTTTCCTTCTTAAACTCCAGCTACATATGTTTCACAGCAGGGGAGAAGAAAATGGATAAACATTCTCTGTTTATCTACAATTTGCTTTGGAGCTCGAGGATATATTGACTCAATTAAATTAAGGGGCCATCCCAAAATGGCAGTAATAGTCAATATACGTTACCATTGGGGGGAGCAGTTGTGTCTGAATGCACCCCTCCTTATTGTCTGTAAGTCTCTACATAACAGCTTAACTGAAAAAAAAAAAAAAAACTTTTGTCAAAACCTTCCCTCAGCAAATACTATAACAAAACTTGACTCTTTTGTTTCTTGACATTCCATAGATGCATTTCAGCACAAACAAAGACAAACATAAGTGCAGTCAGCGCCTCTAAAACTTGATACCCATGTGCTCACCTCCCCCATACTTCCTTCCTCCGGTTGTCTGGTTGCTAACAGCTGCTGCTAACTCCTATACCCCACGTATAGACAGCTGTGCTGGGTCATCATTTCAAAGCCAAAAAAAACATTTCATGAGTTAATCACAGTGGATGGCTGTTAATGAGGTCATGGGGATGAGGTGTCCATCCTCTATTTGACTTAGATATGAGAACCCTATGAAACACCAGAAGCTCTTCATATGGCATGCATTTTTTTTTGTCTGCAGTCCCTTTTTTATATTTTTTTTTTTTTACTTGAACTCCCCCCATGTGTTATTTGTCCAAAATTGTTCTCATAATGATTTTTCCATGTTTTTATTTATTTGAGCTCCTGCTTTTTTTTTTTTTTTTTTTTTTTTTTGGGGGGGGGGTATGTTTGCTTCTTTGTTGTTTTTTTCTCTGTTTTTTCCTTACCCCTGCTATTTGAGAGCAGAGCAATGGCCCTTTGCAGAGATGCAAGGACTCCTTAATTTCCCTGCTGCATTTGTGTTACAATCTCTACCCAGAGTTCACTAAAGACCATTGCGTCTTCCATTCAATTTACATTTCTTTAAATGAACACTATTTATCCAAAACTGCCTGAATTCATGAGTGAAAAGCTGCCCTCTGTTGGTGCTTGGGATTTATTTGGGTGTGAACTAACCTGTGCCTGTGGACAGTAAAGTATATGAGACACATGAGAGCAGAAAGGGCTGAGCTGGCCAGCTCAACAGATGGCATGATCCTAAGAGCCAGTCCTGCTCACTACCCCACACAGTGGCCCTCTCTCAAGGAATATGCCATCAGTCCCTCCTATAAACATTCTGATATGGATTAATGGAGTGTATTTCTTCTACAAATACTTTCATTTGGGATCTATACCTTGGAGAACAATTACAACACAAAGCTAAAGAGCCCCCCCTCCTTTTTTCGCTGTTTCTCGTTTTCTCCTTCACCCTGTCCCCCTTGCTCTTCAAATGCAGCCTGTTTAATTTGTGTGGCAAATTGGGCTTGGCAATGGCTTGAAAGATGTGCATAATTGTCCCCGGTGAGCCAAGGGGACAGCACAGGAGAAAGGAAATGCAGGGAAGCAACAAACAATTTATCTTTGTCTATGGCTAAACCGTGACATCAAAAAAAGAGGATGAGAGGAGTGCTGGAAGCATTTAACATATCCACCTGAACAGGGATGTATCAGGGAAATAATTTGGTATGTGCTTGGGCACTAAATAACTTGGCTGTTCATTAACTAAATAGATTTCATAAGCCAAAGACGGACATTTAGCAAAGAAACCCCTAGTCTTAGGAGAGTGTGTTTCAATATATGTGACTAAAAGGTTCCCTCAGGCTTTGTTTTCCTGTTTTAACTGCAAAAGTCAATTGACAACAAGCTACGCTGGTTAACCAGTCACGCTATACTACGCATGTCATAATTGCTGAAAATAGTATGCTCTTTAGAAACAATAGAGCTATTAAAATACATTTGTAAAATATACATATTAAAACAAATATGATGTACTCTATTTTTGAGCTGAGATGGCTAAAAACACTTCCAGACTTTTTAGGCCTTTCCCACACACATTGTCCTGCCTTGGCTTAACTCAGTGTGACTTGATATGTAAGTCCAGAATGGTAGGGATTTGCATCTCCATTAGGACACAGTTACCAGCTTATCTTGAGAAGTGCAGAGTTTCAAAGCAGTAGAGCAATACTTGGCTGAAACTAGTGGGTCACAATTTGGCTGAGGAACAGCAGATAAACACATTCAATATCCTATAAATTATTCCCAATAATAGTACCCTAGTGCTTTCCATATGAAGCAGCCAAATCCAAAATTGATGGGCAACAGAAGTAGAGGATGGAAATTAAACGGCAAAGTGAAACATATATACTAGTGCACAAATGAGTATCTAGGATGAAATGTAATTCCAATCAACCTTGAATTCATACAAGTAATAAATAAGTGGGTAAGGTAACAAGGACTGAGGAAGTAAGAAATGTTATACGAGGACTGGAACACTGAACTGGATGGATGGATGGATGGATGGACAGATATTGCACTCTGCACTTTGTATTGTGGATTTTTTATAATGTTATTGTCGAGTCATTGCTTACCTCCACAACAATACTAGGTTTAACTGTCAACTGGAGACAAATTCCTTGTATGTGTCAACATGGTCCATAAATCTGACTCTGATAGTTATATATATGTTCTGCTTGCTTGTTTTTTTCTGTGGCTGCAATTGTTCTCATTAACTCTTACAGAGTTTGCCTCCCTATATATTATAGCATGAGCTTGTACTGGCAGTTAAACATTTGAATTTTCAATTTAGCAATCCCCAGCCATTTGAATGGAGTTAAAAAAAAACAAAAAACATTGTACTGCTTTATTTTGTTAATGTTACTGGGGAAATATAATCTGCTAAAGGTGCTTTTTTTTGTTGTTTTTTTCTAAACTACCTATTTAGGTTTTAAAACACAGACATTGTACATAAAATATATGTATTTTCAAGGGAGAAAGGTAGCTGTTGACAAACCCGAGATGTGCCTTTCTGGAGATGTCTGAGCTCTTAATAGATATGCAAATCAAATGCAAGAGGAAAAACCCTGCTGTATTGCCTGCCCACGCACTTGTTGAGTTGGACCATGTACTTGGTCTCAACTAATATAGCACTTTCTCACCTGGTGGCTATGCTCAACTGCATTCACACATTCACGTACACATAGAAACAAAATGTGGCAGAGCTACCATGCAAGGCACTAACCGGGTGATTCGGAACATTCAGACAGCATTCAGACAGGAGGAGTCAGGAATCAAACCACCAACCTTCTGATTAGAGGGATGCCCACTCTACCAGCCAGCCCACACTTTGTTAGAATCTGGAATTAAAAGGCATTTAATCGATTCCTCATGTGGCTGGTGGATACTATGGTGAGTTGCAGCAATCCAACACTGCTGTGCAAAACATCCATCAGTATTGACAGGCTTCCCCAGCCTCTCTAAATATTCTTAGTCTCTCTTGTGTTTACCTTTGGACATGCAGAGCAATTTTCCCATGTTTTTTCAGATGTTATTGAGGCAGTGGTCAGAGGTGACACTTATTGAATAAAAATACATAAAAAATGAACAGATACCAAGTATTTCTCTACATCCTTTAATGAGCCATGTTTTCCATTGAAATACTTGATCAAGAACAGTTAGTTTGCCAATACTAAAGTGTAGTAATATACCAGTGAACGGCTTAGTCATTTAAAGCTGCTACCAAGTGGCTGTTTCATCTGACATTATACTTTAGTTATTAGTTATTGCAGCTTTGAAAAATATTTCTCCTGGAGTTTATTGCACCTACAGGCTGTGACCACAGCAGCAGCATTTTGTCCTTATACACTAAGATTAAGTAGGACTCTTATCTTTTAATATACTGCCGTGGTAGGAACTACTTTCCCAAATGTTCATCATAAAATACATAAAGGTAAGTTATACATTTATAATCCAAAAATGTCTTCTGCTCTATCAGAAGTCATTTGGTAACCATTACTGCAGTTACATTCCAGCACCATCATCTAGTATCACAGACCCTCATAGCATTCTGGTCTGGTTGGAATGTGAATGATGATAACCAAGATTAGTGCTTGAGTTTGTGTTGCTGTGAGTACATATAGAAATCACTTTTGCATGGTCGAATACACAAAAGTCAGTATTCTTATGGAATTGAGTATGAGGATGATATTCTGAAATGTCTAAAAAGGATACAGCAGTAACAACGCATTGAGATCAGTGGATTTTAAAAACACAGGCATGTACCGACACATGCATGCACACATACCCCCAAAAGTGGATAACCTTGCAACAAGTCCAATAGCTAATGATCCTCAATTCCCTAGATGAAATCAGGCTGTAATATGTGTGTTTTATGCATGCCTGGCCTAATCTGAATTATTGTAAAATAGTGTTGTATTTGCATATGAGCTTCCGGGCTATACTGAAATTAGCATTTTTACAACGGCTCAAATTAAATCCCTCTGCTTAATTTGCCTGCATGCTAATTCGATTTAAAATGAGTCTGTTCCATCCTCTTCTACTCTCATACCCACACAGTGCTAATGTACAAAGCATGCACACACACGTAGGGATGCTGCACAGTGTGTACTCTTATGAGCAGGAGCCCACATTCAGTATACCCTGTAAAAAAAACACTAACTGACAATATTAAATGGCACAAATAAACCCACAGCTTACATGTTTGTGTATTTAGATTAAATAGTATTTAAACACAAGGGAAGTAAGACTCACAGCAGCAGTACCCAAACAGTAAATCACTGTAATTCCCCCAAGTCTACCGCCTCGTTCATCATTCTGCCGGACACTACTCAAGTGGAAATCTCATTGTTGGCTTCACTTGCTCATTTTAAAATATGTCTTAGTGCAGTGCATCATTTAAAACCAGTAGCACCGGCTATGAGCAGAAAGTGTGTATCATGTTAACACTTCAAATGGATGTGTTGAAAACACCTTCTGGTGAAAGTGCCAACACTTAATTATCATCTCGTTGTTTGGATCGAGGTCTTGCGATGAGACTGACATCCGAGATAAAACAATGCGATCAGTGCCATGCATGATGCTTCTGGCTTGCAGGTTGAAAAAAAAATTAGTAAGGAGTCACTATCATTTTCTTCATCTGAAAATGCCTGCACCAACTCCTTGTCAACAATGCACTGTGCAATTGTGTTTCAAGATGGTATCAGGCCTATCATTAAATCCATGAATGCAGATTTTACTGGCAATTACACCCAAGTGTATTATTTAAGGCCATTTGCCTCATCTATGGATTGTATTCCCTCTTACATTGCACTTAGACCGGAGAATCACACAAAAGGCAAGCAATTTTCACAACACATCTGACCCTCCCACTCTCAAGAAAAGCAGATAATCACATGCAATATGGAGTTGCTGCACAAGCCCAAAATGCAGGTAATTAATGGCTAGACACTAGCCACTAATGCTATATCTAAGTGCACTTATGCCTCTAAGACACATTGACTTGAAAAAAGTGTTCACAACAGTGTAACATCATTGTTTTAGACCAGGTCTCTCAATCTGAAAAATGGTTAAGATATAAAGTGGCTGGGCAAAAAAGAAAAAAAGAAAAAAACAGAAGAGGACCATGTCAATGTACTGCATCAGACAGCATTTATATTCTAACACAATCTTGCTCTTTCTCTCTCTCATTCACATACACACAGTCACAAAAGGGTACCTTGTAGCATGCCAGGAAAATGGGGATCAGCCGGTGAGCAGAGCTCAATGCCAGCTGTTTTGCATCTACAGGGCTTATTCTTCCCATGATTTTGTCCTTGCTGGCATATGCACTAAATCTGATCTCCCTTCATATAGAATACCAGTGAACTGTGTAACAATACAGGTGCTTTGTGACATTGCCACAGTGACAGTGCAATTAATCGATTGGTAGCAAAGGGATTACTAGACCAGTCAAGTCTGAAATACATCAGGCTGGCCTTCCCAGATGATGGTTTACAGCATGTGAGGTATGAACAATAAACACAAGAATACAAATCATCTACAAAGTAATGCAAGCCTTAGGTTTCTTGCGAAGAAAACCACAGGCCCAAAGATAATCTTAATTTTAACATCTTTAATGCAGATTTATTTGAATGAGACAGTGAACTCACTGAAGGATACAAGTCTCAAGGGAACCTGCTCTAATAAATTGTAAATGATACGCACTGCTGGTGTCATTGCATTTTTTGCAAGTCCATTACTTGCTTAGATTAGCGAATTAAAGACTATTTTTGCTGGTCATTGAAATTGTCATGAAAATTGTGACATTTTAGTGAGAAAAAATAATAAATACAACACATCAAGAACACCATACTTATGCTAGATATTTATTGGATTTACTGTTTTTTTTTTTATTATGTTCGATATATGAATGCTGAAAGATATTTATATTTTTCATCTGGATATGTATATCAGAATGAATGTATATTTGGCATACATTTAGCAAAACTGTGCAACTTAAATATAAGATTACAAGTCTGATTCAAGAAGTAAAGCTCTAATGCCTTTATTTTTTGAAGGACACAGACCATTGCTCCTTGTTATTATTTTGACTAGACATTATAGCATGTTTTGATTATTTGCAGCAGATTACAGTTACTCTGTATGCGCCTGTCTTTGTGTATGAAAGACACCTGACTATAGGCTGGTGCTTTGGTCTCACTCCAGGTGAGCTAAGAGTGCAGTGCATTGCACTGATCTCAGTGCAGCACAATTGTGTGCCTGTGGGGCTTTGCTGAGATTCTGTGGTGAGGTTAATGATCTAAACCATTCCTCTCCATGCAATGCCTCAGGGGTACCTCTCAGTTCCAGCCAGAAAGCTTACATCCACACCTTCTTACCTACAGCATTTCCCTATGCTTAATGAAGATTGGGAATCTTTATGCCCTAAGCTCCTCTTGTCACAGTAGATTTACATTTGGTGGAGTGATGGAGTGAGTGCTCAAAGTCTGTCTTTGGAGAGTTATCACTCTCACCTAATACTCTCTCACACATTCCACCTGTCATTCTTATCTGTCACCCCATCCCCACACTTAACAGTTTGCTTACTCACTCATTTGCTCATGCACATATTCACAAATACTCACTGGCTTACACTTGCTCCCTCTTTGGCAATCTGCACTACCAAGTGAGTCAAGCCATTTTAGGAGCAAAGCTTTATTATGACACACAGCTTTGGTGTGGTTTATTAGTTATGGAAAATGAAAGTGAAAGCCTCCATTGAGAGGTGAAAAATGCTCTCACGCCACAGCCAGACCCAAAGGCTTTTCCAGTTGAAATGAAGCCAAGCCCTTGTTCCTAATGGTACAGCACTCTAAGTAAGCACCCCATCACAAAACAGAGTATATGTTCTCACATACACACACAATTTTGGCAGGGTGCTCAAACATTTATTATGCATGTATAATGCATCCATAGTAGCACGGTTCAACAATATTTCGTCATGGCTTTAATACTCCAGTGTTGCTATCTCATATTTATTCATAATTCTCTTATCAACTAAAGAATAACCAAATGAAAATACAGATATAGGGTGACAGTGAATGCAGACATTTTTTTCTGCCATACCTTTGAAACTTTAAGCTCTTATGATAGTAAACACAAGTATACCATATTTCTTTAAAAACTCTTCAAAGTCCTTTCAAGATCTCAGTTTATCCTGATACTACAGTCCCTTAAGCCACGGCTGTCTCCCCCATTTTACTGATAGTTAACGTATGATGGTGTGGCTATGTGTGTGCATGCGTACATACGTGCATGTTTTAGAGAAGATCAGGATCTTTGTCTAGTTTGGTTGTTATTTTGTTGATATTTATTTTTTACATCATGCCGAACAGGATTTTACCACACCAACATATTTGCCACTCTCGGGAGGAAGTCTATCTCTTTTCACTGTCATATTTTTACTTTTTCAATGTTAAAGAGATTACCCACCGGGCATGTGGGAACCTTAGAGGATAAATTGGTACAAAACTAAAATGAATGCAGGTTTTTTTCCCACTTATTTTTTCCATATTGATGATGTTTGATCTGATATAAAGGCATATAAAAGCAAAAGCAGACAGCAGTAACATGAGCAAATGTACATACATCCACGGTGCACCCAACTCCAGATACCACTCACAGACAGTACACCTAATAAATAAAGCTTAATAAATTAACTAATAAAGCTTGTCCGTAATAATGTGCTTTCATTCTCCATTACTATTAAAGAACATCACTGATCAGATGGTCTCGCAAGAAGGCCTTAGATCATATTCTCTGATGTTTGCTTCAGTGATGTGCTTCCTTCATGGTGTACAAATGAATGAACCCTTGTGTTTTGCCCTGTTTGGCTGTGTAAAATGCATTCAAATATACTATATGGTAGATTTCAGAAGATAATAGGGAGACATGGCAAAAATGTGGTGTTAGGAAAAACAAAAGAAATTTAAAAAAAATCACAATATGACTAAGCAAATGGTCAGAGAATGTCAAAAATAAAAGAAATCATAACAAAGAACAACTGGAGCTAAAAAAAGAATGGTTGACTCAATTTGATAGATTTTCAAAATGGATGAGATGGCGGTTATCCATTTCTTTCGATCACTTGAAGTAACCTCTACCTCAACACAATTTTAGTGATAAAAGGCACAGATGAAAAGATATATGAGACAGCATTCCACAATGAGTGACACATTTTGATCTCCTTTTCTAGTCCATATTTCACATAAAGAAAATAAATAAATGAATAGAATTCAGAGATATCTTTGATGTCAAGGGGGTCAGACGCATTGTAAGCTGGGAGGTTGCAGTAGGTGAACAACCTTAGAGGACCAATCCTCTGCTGCGAGAGGTATTTCTAGGAACTTGGAATGTTACCTCTCTGGCGAGAAAGGAACCTGTGTAGGTGTGCCAGGCTGAGAAGTTCCTGACACATATAGTTCAATTCACCTTGACACAAAGCTTGGGCTGTGGAGTCAGTCTTCTCAAGAGAGGTTGAACTCTTCATATTTCACTCTGGCATTTACCCCACTAAGAGGAGCCAAGCAGGTGTGGGCATACTTATTGCCCCTCAACTCCATGCCTATGTGTTAATCCAGTAGATGAAGGAAGCCTCCTATCCCCCTCCTATCCCCCACCTTCAGGTTGGGGGATAGGTTCACACTACCCACCCTTTCTGGAGTCCTTAGAAGGTGTGCCTGAGACCACTCCTACGGGGGCCTCCCATATTCCACTGGGGGACTTAACAATATTAAGATCTGGAAAGGTGTTATTGAGAGGAATGGCCATTCTATTCTGAACCTGGACTTCTGTGCTCATCCCAGACTGTCCATAATTGACACCATGTTCAGGCATAAGGGTGTACATATGTGCACTTGGCAATCCAATATTTGACTTGTGGCCTCATGTCCTGGACACTTGGATGACATGGCACTGTCAACTAATCACCACCTGGTGGTGAGTTGGCTCCAATGTTGAGGAAAGATTCTTGTCAGGCCTGGCAAGCTGAGGGTCTGTTGGGAACATCTGGCAGAATCCAGCTGTTAGAGAAAGAACTTAAATTCACAAATTTGGCAGAACTTTGGGGAGGCAGGGGACATTCAGTCCTTGTGGGACATGTTCGTATTGTCCCTAGTAAGGGTTTTTTCCAGTGATGGTTGGATTCTACTCGCAACCTTTGTTGACATTAACCAGGGTACATAGACTCAACACTAGGTCTTTGCTTGTGGCAGAAGATGTGGTAGTCTTGACTTCATCTGACCATGATTTCCACCTCTCACCTCATTTACAGCTGAATAATGAAAATGAGCATCTTGTAATCAGAGGCCATGGTTAGCAGGAAAAAAAGGGGAGAGACCTCTTCGGGGATGAGATCCTACCCCAAGTGGAGGAGTTCAAGTATTTTGTATTCTTGAGCACAAGTAAGGGGAAAAATGGAGCAGGAGACTCTGCATTGGTCTGTTGTGGCAAAGAAAAAGCTGAGCCAAAAGACGAAGATCTCGATTGCTGATTCCCTCAATTTCCCACCCACTCTTATGGTCACAAGCTGTGGGGGGTGACTGAAAGGAGATCAGGGATGCAAGCAGCTAAAATGCAAAAATTCCTCCGCATAGTGTCCGGGCTCTCCCTGAGAGATAAACTGAGAAGCTTAGCCATCTGGGAGGGGCTCCGGATAGAGCTGTTGTTTCTGCACATTGAGAAGAGCCAGATGAGGTGCCTCAGGTACCTGGACAGCATGTCTCCTGGACATCTCCCTGGTGAGGTAATCTGGGCATGTCCCTTGGCTGGCCTGAGAACACCTTGGGATTCCCTGGAAGAGCCAGATGAAGTGAGAGAGGGAAGTCTGGGTCTCCTTGCTTAGACAACTGTCCCTGCAAATCAGACCCCAGATAAGCAAGAGAAGATGGGTGGATGGATGGTATCTCTATCTGAGTCAATACAACTCTTCTCAAAGTTTGGGGTCACTATTGCTACAGAAGAGCACTGAAGCTGTGTTCTGACCTGCTCAAAATGTTTGAGCTTGAAACTGTCGGTTCAAACTGACAAATATTGTCAGTTTAAACGTGTCCCATGAAGAAAAGGTGCAATCTCAAACTAAAATACTCTACTAACATTGTTAACAGTGCAGCAAATATTATGGGAAGTTACTAAGATCAGAATGACAAAGCAGTAATCAATTGGCTACATCGTGACAGAAGTGATTCAGAGATGAAAACGTGAGGACAATAAAAGCATGCAAAAAAGATGGAAATACAGAACTCACGGGGTATTCTTATCTCAAGATGTTGGCTATCTTGTGGAGGACAGACACTTGCGTTTTGTCAGGCTTCATTGTGTGGTATCTTTGAAATCCAGAAGTGCCTGTTACACAGCAATTATTTTGTTTCATCACTTGTACAAAGGCCCAAGCGACATTATTGGAGATAGTTTGCTTTGGCTACAATCACTGTAATTATTTATACTGCATCAAATTCCAAAAAATGTTAGGCATATTACCATCGTGATGTGATGTCACACCAAAATGTTGATACGAGGTATACCGCATCGCATCATCATGACACAATGCCCTATTATCAAACTATGTATTTGGTTTTACAGATGTGTATGTGTAATATTTAGTTCTGCTGGACTGCACATGGACATGTGCAACTTCGGCCAGGGTTTATTTTAGTAACCACATGATGTAATGGAAAAAAAAGAAAAAGTTGAATCTATTCATAGAGAAAAATGCCACTCAAGGCATCCCTTTGTTCTCAGAATATAGCAACCTCTAAATGACAGATTAAAGTTTGATATTTTTCTACTCTCCAATTCATACCGAGGAGTAGAAATTGTGTGCATTAATAAAGGAAGCAAAGTTTATAACAGTCCTGCCACAGCTTTCAGCCATCCCTACCTCCTTCTTACATAGGTTTTCAGAAGGCAGGTCTATGCATGTGGTCATTCCTCTACATCTTTACAAGATCTGCAATTATTGATTTGGTGATAATTAAATTGTCCACTCCAGCTTGATATGGATTAATAATTGCCAGCTAATGCCCTGCTGACGTTTTGCAGTATCGACTCAATACTGTTTGCAGCAGTGTGCCAATAATTATGACGCTTGGCATTCTTCACTTGGTTCCTAATTAGACCAATCAGAGCTGGCCTGACTTTTGCCCAAGACGTAAAATAAATGTGAGAGGAAGAAGTGAGAGGCAAGATTTGTAAAACCCAATAGTTAATGCTAGTCCTGTCATGATGGAGACATAGTCTCACTTTGCTAAAGCTTTACCTTCACATAGTTGCCATTTATTAATGAGTAAATGTATATGTTATCAGAATACACATGGACGTTTGTTCCGAGCTGGTCCAAATTGCATTAAGAGGATGACATTGTACAAACAACAGCACCTCTAGGAGAGCTATAAATACTGAGATGAGCACGGTATGGGCGTCATGCCACATCACTGTTTTGACTTCCTCACTGCCATCTGTGTGTGTTCCTCCTCTGGCATTTTCACAAAGACCTTTTATGCATTCCTTTTTCCTTTTGTTCATGTTTGCTTGGTTTAATTAGGTTATTTAGTTGAGCTTCACCTCCGAATGTTTCATTAAAGTGTGCATTGCAGATAGGGCTTCACACAAGGCAGGGGCAGATAAAAAGTTAGTACAAAAGATGATAAATGTTGTGAGAGGGGAACAGAATGCAATCTGGACGCCACAATGTAGAGATGCTCTAATGGCTTCCCAGCAAGGAAGGGGGAAGGCACTGTCTAGATGGCAATTTGATAAATAGAGCAGGGATGGCAGTAAGGACTGTAGGCAAGACAAAGAAAAAGGAAAACGTCATGGAAGGGGGAAAAAACAAAGATGACCACAAAATGGAATCTAATTAATCTGGACTTGGTTCCTCCTTCTGACAAATTCAGTGTCGAAGAAGAAGGGGAAGGGAAATTGTTTTTTAGGGACGTGTTCAGTTGCACCACTCCACCCCACCACCACTACCAATCCACTTTCCTCCTAGGTTGAAAAGGCATGTATGGGCTCTGACAATGTGCCTGCACCTGTGGAATGATTAATGGCAGTCGACACACAGTGCATGCTGCAAAGAGAAAATATCTGCTCCAAAAACATACCAAGGAGAACATTGCGATATGCACTCTTCCGGCTTTTACAGTACATTACCCAAAGTCAGCTTTCTGGTTCCGTAAAGCAAATAGTTTATTTTTTACATCATATTATATTGTCTGATGTTACCATAACAAAAAAAAAACAAACAAAAAAAAAAAAAAAACAGTTAGAAATGAATTCCTTCATTCTGATAAATCCATGATGTACAGATAATTTATAATGATACAACATACAAATACAATGGATTTAATCAATTCTGCAAGTAAGTTGAGCTTTTGCATTTATATGCAGAATGTTCCAATGTCAGATGAAACAGATGTAAATTTTGATTTGGGTTGATAAACACTTCTTTTTGATTTATGCATGTGCTATCATTGAGATGATGAACTGAAACACTATGAACTTTTATTTGAAACAATGGACCTCTTCACCTTGAATAATCTCTCACTTTGTGTTCTTTTTAACACACAAAGTACAGTGAATGTTAATGAATGTAGCAATTACTTCGAGTCAATGTGAGAAGTCGCAATTTAACCTTTAATCTATGTGAGAATAAGGCCATTACCTATTGAGGATCGGCCAGTGGCATTTTGTGGTAATTTAACTGGCTTTTTTTGTTTGTGATTTTTTTTTCTTAATTCTTCTGTCCGAAAAGTTTCACCGCACCACGTTTATAATTAACAGCCCCAGTCATCAATCACAATTGTGCTTCTTAAGAGTCAAGGTAAAAAGTAAAAAAAGTCCTGAGAGCTTATGCACGTGCATTCTTAATCCTGCAGCTGGCTGGTTTAGTAACAAGCCATTAATAGATGAACTCATAGTTCCAAGTCACAATTAAATACACTGTCTTTACAGGATTTCTATCCACATGCCTTTGTATTTATTATTAATAAATGCATAAAGCCACACACATGCACTTATCTAGTGGACCAGAGCCCATTATCGCTGGCAAACATTTGCACTTGAGGCCAGTGCTTTTGTGTACGCTCTCGCTCTGTCAATTGAGGTTCAGTTTGGCTAAGGCTGAAAAGGACTTAGAACAGAAGCGTAACCAACTTCATCAGTCCAAAGGCCACATCTCCGGCACCCAACAGTCCTATGGCCCAAGGAGACTGCTTGTCTGTCGGAATCAACCCATTTTTTCCTTCAGTCTCCAAGAAATCATTGCTCAATATTCCATGAAATTGCTTATCAAAACTTAGTTTGAAACATGGAATACATGTACTCTGAGAAGCATGTATTTCTGCACAGCTAAGGACCTGGACCATGTGTTTGGAGGAGAGGGAGGTCCGAGCCTCACTGTTCTCGCTGCTGCCCCCACGACCCAACTCCAGATAAGCGGGGAAGATGGATGGATGGATATTCTTATTAATAATTCAAAGTATATATCATCTCTGGTCCTTATGTAACCTTTGTCGTTTGTCAATTACAACTGGAATGTTACATTTTAGGAATTTTCTTTTCAGTCCATCACCTTCAGATTGCTCCAGCCTATTCTCAACCTAACGTGTACTGGAACAGTGGATTTCCTTTATGTAGTCATGCTCATTTTAAACTCTTCAATTGTGACATGTATTCCCAAAATTCCCGTATATATATATATATATATATATAATATGTATATCCCAAAATTAAAATGGAAGATATTGGGGAAAAGTACTTCAGGCACTTTTTTTTGGGTCATATGTGGTGAATAAATGGGATATTAAGGACATTGCTGAAGTTAAAATATTAAGCTCCCTGACAAACAGACTGTCTAGTATTGTCCACATACAATGAACATGACTGTGCATACATTCAGAGTCATACTACCTTCACTTTTACCTCTATTTAATCCGTAATTAATTCCTCTATTCAAACAAGATATTCCACAATTGTTGTTGATCATTTTTTCTGGGATGTTTTAATTCTATCCCAAGAGGGCGTAATGCTCCATCTGCTTCCACATGAAACATGTCATCTACCAGTCTGACCCTGATATCACCTACCCTCTTCAAAGACTTGGCTATACACACAGGGGTTTCTTTTATTTAGGGGTTTGCAATTAAGAATTTAAAAGCCTCAACTTAGATTAACTGCAGACATGGTTGTGATGGAAGATTATTAATAGTGTGTGGCTTACAAAAACAACCCATAAAAATGCAGCCCATATGGTAACATAGAAAGTAGAATGCCATTCATTTACTGTTCAATAAACCAATTAAAATACCATGAAAAATGATCAAATAATTCATACAGTTTACAATTGGACTATTTTGAGGGAGGTATTGTGGCAGCCACAAGGGAATAGTAGATCTTAAAAAATAATTACTAATGTTAATATTTTATGCCTTTTATGCCTCAAGTCTTTATTTGTCAGATATTTGGCTAAATCTTTCATATGGCTGCACAATTATTTATGTCTCTGTGGGATGACTAAAATATCTATATTTCTATCTATCCATATATCTCAAATTACAGCTGTTTAACACGACACTGAGATCTGGTCGCATATTTTTGTTGTCCGTTGTAGCAGTATTTGATTCAAGAGTGAAAGGTTCTGTAATGTTTAGTATCTTGTCCAAGAACCCACAGAATGGAAGCCAGTATTCATCTTGCAAAACTGCCGGAGCATGAGGTAGTTCACAAATAAGCGCCTGAGAAAACACGGCACAGGGAACGTGTCACTTCTCATGGCCTGACAACTAGCATCCGTCGGAAATGGCTTGGCACTACTTATCCATAAAATTAGAGTCTGTTTAAATATACAGTGTCGAAACCCTGGAATGATTTAGTACATAATCCATCTCTGCTCCAACTGAGACAAATGTGAGGTAAGCTTTTCCGCTCTATGGTTGAATGAAAAGACAATTGTGTGAAGTGTTTATGCTACAAAGAAATAGGACAGACCCAAACATAGTGTAATTCTGTGTTGAACAGCGATGGTCAAACATGCTGCTTACTTCATTGGTTTTTCCACACTTTCTGGTTTTCATTTCTCTAATTCGTATTAAACAACACCGATGAGATGCACGCACACGCACACACACACACACACACACACACACACACACACACACACACACACACACACACACACAATTTAGTTTATATAGAAGGTGAGGTCATCGTATCACAATAAGTCACAATCCTGATTTCTAAGTGTCAACACATGCCAGTCAGCTGACATGGCCAAAGAATGTTTATCACCGTGACATTTTTTCTTTCTCAAACCATCCCTTCCCCCAAGCCTGTGCAGCTCCAGAATGATAACTATTGGTCATTTTGCTGCAGCACTGCCATTTAATGAATCGTTCCATTGCCTTGTGGATAACAGAATGAACTAATGCCTTTCTGTGTTAGTGGCTGCCACTGCCTATCCTATCAGATAATTAACTTTTTGCAAATAGACTGTGCTGACTACCAAACAGAGCAAGCCTGCACAATTAGAATTACTTATCGAAGGTCCCTCTTTTTCTTTTTTTTACAGACATTGGAGGAAAAACAAACAGGAAGAATCTTTTTTTTTTCCTTCAACAGTCTTGCATGACCAAGCCCTAGATTAGTGTATCCGTAAACAAATGAATTAAAAAAATAGGAAAAATGGAAAGTATGAAAAGCCTCTGGAATAATTTGTTTGGTTCACAACCACAGCCCAGGTTTAGAGAATTTCCAGAAACAAAGAGGGTGAGTGTCTACTGGTACTCACCCCCTCTGCCTTCTCCTTTCCAACGTATTTTTTTTTTAAGTCTCATGCCGGCAGTGGCACAATTCAATATTTATATGTTTCCTTCTGTTTGGTTTTCCAGCAAAGGGAGATGGTCTTTCAAGTGTCTGATTTGCCACACCAGCAATTGAGTTCCAGCTTTTAAAGGGTTTGGGCCGTTTGAACAAAGCCATCTGTTTGAGAGGGCTGTTTTATTAAGTGACAAACTGGATCCCTCTTCATCGTTTGTGTCCTATGGGAGATGGCAGAAATCTGTGTGCGGGCGCACATGCGGGCTTGCATGTGTGGAGAAACAGATACAAGAAGTAAAGAAGTAGAGAGGCTACAAGTTTTCCTTTGCAAACATTGTTATACCACAGAGGAGACCATGTCACAGATGTAGCTGTCTGCAGAAATGAAAGGTTTCTGCCTTTAACAATTTACAATATTAATAGAAGACGGAAACCTTTCACTTACACTTCTTATGCTCAGCTGTTGCATTAATAATCATATGTATTTAAATGGAACCCTACAGGATTGTGTACGGTCCCAAAACCGTCAATTTATTAATGCCTTTTTCAGTGGTGCACAATGTTCTCTCAGTTCAGTGTTCACTGTTGTATTCATGCAACAAGGGCCTTTTAATACAAGAGAGAGAGGGTGCTTCAAGTGCATGGATGGACATGTGGATGATGGGCTGCGCTTGTGCACCTCTGGTGCCTTTTCCTCCCTATCCCCATCTTGTCAGAGTATCTGACAGTGCATTGAATGTGGGGCGCGAGCATTAGCTAGTCCCTTTGAAGCAGTTGCTGTTGTCTGTACAGAAGTGCTCTAACTCCTACAGCGCCACAGCCAGAAGCTGAGACACTGCATAGGCGAGCCAATAAGCATGAGTAATACACACTGACTGGGGTTAAGAATGTCCCATTGGGGTATAAGCTTTTTGCAACATTACTTTTTGGCTGAATATTTGACTAAAATAATTCACAAGTGAGTTGTGTATTATGCTTTAGTTTCCATCCCTTTGAAGCCTTGCTTAAAAAAAGAAAAACATCTTTTTAAGGCATTGTTTTTTTTTTTTTAAAGCAGCTACAGTAGGAGATTCTGACTGTAAGAGAAAGTTTGACCTACACCCCTAACAATTATATGCTGCCTGAAGATTATTGTGTCATTCAGCTGCATTTTTGTTTTTTCTATTAAATTTGTTTCACAGAATGACTAATGAATTTTCATATAGAGCAAATTTAAGCAGTTAGACGGGGCAATGTGGGAGAAGGATAGTATTATGAACTTCATTATGTGTGACAAACAGCAGAATATTGATGGTACAGCGAGTCTCCATCACCGCACTGCATTAAAACCTCTGCATTGAATTAATGTACTATTCCTGATCCAGTAATTAACAATCATTCGGGGGCCATATCCCTTTTCAAGTAATCACTAATTGCAATGATAATTTCAGTTTCCATTTAAGGCAAGATTACCAGTGAACATGCAATGCAAATCAGCCAACAGTTCTAATTAAGCTCCAATTCCTTTTTTTTCTTTTTGCCTAAACCCCTTTGTGAGCACATACAATGTGGAGTTTGTTTCCTCGGCAGCACAAAAGACAAAATTTTATCATAATGCTGCAGATAGTAAGCTGTGTAGCGCCTGAAGAAAATAATTTATGCAGTGTTTGTTCACTTGATTACTATTTGGTGTTTATCTTTGTGCTTTTTTTTTCCCCCACTTATTTTTTGTTTTGTTTACTTTACTGTTTGTGTGTGTCCCTTTTCTAGCATGGGTCATGTTTTGAGGCAGTATATAGATCAAAGAGGGTGTTGCCTTATAAACTTCACATATCTAAGTTTACCTCCCATAAATGTATCACTTTTTAAGTCTTTGAAAAAAAAAACAAATTTTGACAATACGTCAGCATCACAACATTGATATGCTGCAACTTAAGGATAATGAATTAGGTTCATGCCAACTTTAAATGTTCCTTTTTTTCACCTGTATGGCAAAATTAGAGCAGAGAATTTGCAGACTGCCACCCAGTGTGTTGGTATTAATTATCCCCCTCCAAATCCCTCACCTCACCCAGCAAGTTAAAGGTTCACCGATGAAATGACCTCTTTCATGCAAAATGAAATTAAATTAAAAAATGTCACCCAGAATGATTGTGAAAACTGAGCTATATTGCCATTGTGTCTGCAGCGAAAAGTAACAAACTGAAAGTTTTTTGGGTCATTTTTTTGTGCTCTCGCCAGTTTATGCTCTTTAATGGTCCGGTGAATCAAGCTGTGGCCAAGAGAGTCTTGGTGACTCGAAATGTTAAGACCATTATAAAAGAAACCCCAACTCTGATCTCATTAAATGCAATGTTTTCTGTAAACTAAACCTAAATCAAGAGAACTTGCATCAAATATAGACTCTCCAAGATACCCTGTCTGATAAAAAAAATCAATATAATTTATCATAGCATTATGTTCTGCACACAGTCCATTCAAGTAAACTGCTTGTCCTATGGCAGCTAGTCAAAGTTCAACACCATCAGTTCAAACCTCAATGAGTTGTCAATTCAAACAACAATGTTGAAAATATCTATCTACGCTGCAAGTAAAGATTAAGTGCTTGCATTTTTTTGTCAAGTTTCATTTCTGTCTCAGGATCTCCGCTTGGTGTCTATCATTTTATTTTTACCGCCCAAAAAAGTTTAATTTTAACTTCATGGTGATGATTAACTTTGAGACTATTTGAAGCCAGAGGATTCCATTTTAGATTAGTGTATACTCCTTAATAAAGGCACTTTTCCATTCATGAAATACTATGATG
The DNA here is from genome assembly GCF_037954325.1 of Fistularia commersonii. Lineage (NCBI taxonomy): Eukaryota > Metazoa > Chordata > Actinopteri > Syngnathiformes > Fistulariidae > Fistularia > Fistularia commersonii. Next base: position 8,439,929 of record NC_141302.1, read on the forward strand.
TCTTTACCATGTCCTTCAATAAGAGAGGATGCCACGACAGGGACTCTCAATAGTCAAGTCAAATGTAACCAAAGTAATATAATTACCTAAGGGCAGTGTGTAGAGCTCCACAGTAGGGTGACAGTAGCCTCGCAATAGTTCTCCATGTTTGTGATTATATCAGGAGCTTTGAACAGAATAACAATTATTGGTTTGAAATAAATTTTGTATTTAAGGTTAAACAACACACAATGCCCAATTTGTCGATGAAGGATATCACTGATTCAGTTTACGAAGACATTGGAACTGAAGGAGCCTCTTGAATGAGAGTTTATCTTAGCATTTGTGTTAGCAGTTCTGACAGACAGACAAGTTTCTGGTATATACTGAATGAATGAAAGATGATCTTGGTTGAATGTTCCATTATGCAAATGTATGGCTTGTTAGAGAACAAAAGAAGGCTCTCGGGAGAGATCAACATGTACCTTCTTGCAAATCCATTTATACCCTACAACTATTTAGGAGGGGTCAACAACTCAAACCAGACCCCAATGAACACCAACTCAGGTGAACTTTGTTCCGTTGGAGCTGAATAACCTCCAATGATAAGAGATGAAAACTTCAGTTCAGTTGCTTCAAGAATTTTACAATTACAATGCTCAATGTTATTCAATTTCCTAAAATTATTTTTTCCATTTATTTTGTAATAGAATTTGGTAAATAATTGGCAAAGTAACATTTTCAACTACCTAATAGAAGATTTTGTGTTTGAATGGCTTCTGTAAGGCTGCGAACATGACTGAACTGAAAAATCTGGGTTTGTTGTTTGCAGTACATGGGTTTGCACAATGTTTGCCTTGAGATTATATCTTTTTGGTTGCTGTCAAGGTGCCAGTCACAGCATTGTTCATGAAAACTGAAGTTTTATTCAACCAATGTCTACCTGAAGCAATTGGAGAAGTCGACCAAAATGGATGTTTGTCTGCACCAGACCTAAAATGGGGGTTTGTTGGTGATATCAGCAGCCATGTCTGTGAAAACACCATTACCACCATGTCACGCCTCAATCACTCCCCATTGTGTGATGACTTTCCCCAACCCTCTTCCCCTCACCTCCAGTGCTGATCTCCCTTACATGTCGTAGCAGTCTATCACAGCCGACATACAGGGACGCACCGAGCCGTAATGGATGGCCCTGGAGCGAAAACAGCCCCAATAGCATATCAATTACCCATCAGCTCCCTCTCGGCTCGATGCCAATGTTTACCACTTCAACCAAGTCAATGAGATAAGGTGCAAATGCAGATATAATGGTGCATTTGCCGCTTACAAATTACACAGTGTAAAGTATGCTGCCCAATTGTCAGATATGTCGGATGGTAAATGAGAGATATCATTGAGACACATGTGTATTTGTAGGTTTGCATGCAATATAGCGTGCATGGAATTAGCCAATGGAGTGGTTTTACTCAGTGGAAACCCAGCTGCTTGTCTGTTTATTTGTTCACCCCTTTGATTACTGACTACACCTTATATCACCTCTCTCCCAATGATGCAGGTTAATTTGTCCCCAGTCACAGTGCTGGCACTGATGCTGCTGGGCAGTACAATCTGGAAGTGGAAATCAGTCTGCATGCAGGCACGATGAGCAGGGACAATCATACATACTTACTCTTTCGCACACACACACACACATGCGCACACGCAAACACAAACACATACCGATACTGATGCGGTGATTCAGATGGCTGGCATTACTGCAGCTGTGTAGCCTAATGGCTTACTGAAGTGATTGATAAAAGGCAAGCAGTTGCCCCACAGGAGGACAGATGGAGCACACTTCCCAGTGAGGCTGGCGCTTAAGCTTTCCAGACTTAGTGCAAAGACATCACTGCTACTGAAATAATTTGAGTCTTGATCATCTTGATAGAGGCAGAAAATAAGTCTCACCAACCAAATCTTGTCAGAGAATGACTGAAGCTTTGGTTAAGACTCATTTACACAAGTTTTTAATCTTAATTCATTGTTATACTGGTTGCAATAGCCCTATTAGCTGATGGGGAGGAGCTCATTGTGCAAATAAAAGCAAATAAATGGAGAAAATAAATAAAATGCCTCACATCAAAATCATGTCAAATCATATGCTACAAGGTGCCTGTGCTTGCTTGTTCTGCATAAAGATTTTATTATACAGGGAAAGACGTTTCCAGGCTGTGCATTTGACAATGAAAACTTTGTGAAGTTATTCAATAAATACAATTTAAAAAGGTTATGGAAATTGCTGATATGGCTAAAAAACAGATTATACTGTTGTAGAAATCACACAGCAATCCCAGACTGACTATTATGCAGTTTAGTAAAACAAACCATTTTCAAGAGGAGCATGTATGTCACGTTCAAGCTTGTCCCACTCTGCTGCAATCTCATCTCTGCTACAGTGCAGTTTTTGTTGGCTTTCCAATTGACATGCAGGGCTGAGCAGAGGTTTTAATTAGGATGAGCAGAATACCCACATGGCCAATCAGAGCTTGCCAGGAAGTTATCAGGTATATGACACATTTGCATTGCATTTAGACATCGTTCCACTTCGTGGTTTTCTAGAGATTAGTTAACTCTACTTCTGAGACAGTACATCATATAGCTTTTATGCAACTGTTTTGAGAATCCACATGATTTTATGCCCAGTGCAGCATGATATCAAGTGTTTTGCATGATTGCTGGTTAAAATATTTGGCATTTAGTGCGACATAAAACATCAATAATTGTACATTGATAATCATTCTTTTGGCCATTTCACCCTTGAAAACACCTCTCCCCCAGACTAGAGCAAAGTCACACAAATCCCAGCTAGCAACAAATTATGACAAAGAAAATGTCAAAACAAGATATTCTTCCTTGTAAAACCATCCTGCATGACACAGTTGGAAATAATAGAATCCCTTTTGTTTCAAAACCTGAGTTAATATCTTTTGAATTTACTCTATGACAGTATCACAAAATGATCATGATAATAGAAAACATTTATTGTCAGTGAAGGAGTAAGGTTCTTTTTATTCGTTTTTCTTATTTTTTTTACAGATTTTTACTTTGAATTGAACTGAAGCATAGAATCACAGCTTCTATTATATTCCTGAAATGTGTAAGGACAATGTTTAGAGGTAAAACTCTGTATGCAGAGTTTGGAAAAGTAAATTGTTAGTCGAAGGGATTATGTCATCATCTTTGCACAACCTAACTGTTATGTTAATCGAGGCCAGCTGCCCCATGGCAGAACACCAGTAAAACCAACCACAGCATGTTAATGTGATTCAAATAGTGATTAAAATAAATGATAGTATGGTAAACCACCAAGTTATTAGCTGTGAAGACCATTTTGAATCTACTGGGAACAAAGTAAACTGAAGTTCAATTGCATTTTCAATGCCAGCAGAGGACCAATGAAAAGAAGCATTGAGACTTTTAGGCGGTAAATAAGTTCTTATGTAGTGTCTGATCACCCTAAATGTCAGAAGTTTTCAGAAGTTTCCTTGTCTTGTTTGTCTTGACCAATCGATGGGTTACTTGAGGATTCAACTCCATTTGGAATTTGCTTTTAGAAATATGTACTTTAGATGAGGGTGATGACGTTTCATTTCAAAGGTTCAGGCTCAGTAAGGCTTTGGACTCTGTTACCCAGATTGAAATAGAACTAGCAGCTGAAGGAGAAGTGGGATGTTCAGAGGAGACCTGTTATTATAGACATGTGACACTTCCAGGTTACACAGTGATTTGAATAGCTCTAACATGGACAACATTTTGGCCTGGCAGATACAATTTCAGAGTTTTAGACTATACCTGTGGTAGCATGGTCTCTATAACACTATTGAATGACAGTGAAACCGTAAATTTGACAGGATATTGTATTCATTAACGACGTAACACAGAAGACAACCTCAATAGGAGATATTTTGATTGTTTATAGGCTACTGAGTAATGTTGCATCATTAATAATTTAAGTTTTGAACAATAATGGCATGGGCAGTGTTCCTTGTGTTCTGCCTAAAGGCCTTTCATTGTCTTCTCTTGGGTGCGAATGTGAAACTGCTTAATGGTTTTCATATTCTTCATTGACTGGTTTTGCAATTCAACAAGATCCTGTATACACTGATAAGGAAACACAAACATACAAAGAATAAGATGACCTTGACCACAATTATAAAAAAAAAAATGAATGTGCCATCAGATTTTTCAGACACAAAAATTAAAAATGACACCTATGCATGAGGACTGAAAGTGTTGTGACAATGCAAATAATTCATGCCAATATTTTGATAGATTTCTTCTTCTTTTCCTCCCAACAGTTCCCCTCAGGAGAAGTGAATCATCTGCAACCCTCTAACCCTAATCTCTGCATCCTCATCTTTCATAGCAACTAATTTCATGTCCTGCTTCACTACATCCATAAATCTGTAGTATGTTTTGATATATCTATAGCACTGATATTAGTTATATGTTGACAGCCATCAAGGTCATAACAAAATGCTTTGTAAACTGTCTTGTCCTGATCTAACTGCATAGTGTAGTCATGACAATCTCCTGCCTTGACCTCCAAAGACATTTTGATTGAAAATTGCACTATGTTTCTGGATAAGAGGTATCAATCACTTCGTCTGTATTACTTGCACGGTCACTAAGCTTATTTAAATGTGTTTTTCTTTGTTTGTTTTTGTTTCCTTCTAGCCCCACCAAAGTTTTTAAGAACTCCCAATGACCAAACTGGTGTGCAAGGAGGTGTAGCATCATTCATCTGTCAAGCTACAGGAGATCCACGGCCAAAGATTGTGTGGAATAAGAAGGGGAAGAAAGTCAGCAACCAGAGATTTGAGGTATTAGGTCTATTGTTCTGATGTAAAATGCTCGACATATGAGAATGCATTTGCACTGCTTCTGGCTCCCCTGTCACTTAATCCATTGTGCCAAGTCCCACTCACTTGCTTTTTGCCATGATTTGCCACGACGCATTAGCAGCTTCAATTGTTATGCTGGCCAGGCTTTGAAATTCAAAATGAATGATGTGTTGGGTTCAAATAATGTGGCAAACAGGAGGGGTTCAAACTCCCATCAATTCAATAAAACCATACAGTTTGGGGGGGTGAATATATTTCCAGACACCCTTGTTTTAATCATTGAATTGTATTTTTCAGGGTACACAATGAGTTCCAGGCCCATGATTATCAACTGTCAGATTTGTTTTTTTTTTATACTTTTTTTGTCATTTTCTACTCAAATAGAATGGATTTTACATTTCATTAGACACTATTGACCTCACAGCAAGAAGGACCCTGGTTCGATTTCCACACGGGGCCTTTTGCGCAGAGTATGGATGTTCTCACTTTGCCTGCATGGGGTTTCCTCCGGGTTTGCGGGTTTTCTTCCCACAATCCAAAACATGCAGGTTTAATTAATTAACTGCCTAGATGTGTGAATAAGAGAGTGAATGGTTTTTAGTCTCGATATGTGGCCCTACGATCAACTGACTAGATCGACTAATGACAGCCAGGACAGACTCCTACATCCCTGCGACCCTAATTACAGAAAACTGGTAGATAATGAATTAATGAATGAAGACTCTGCCAATTGCATGTATTTTTTTTGCCTCCGTTTAAAACTAATTTACAAAGAATAATAATAAAAACATATGTGTTTATATTTTTGAATTGACAGTTCCTTTTATCGTGTTTCTGAATCACGTATTTCATAGCCACTGAAACAATATTATAGATCCGACAGTAGAGTTTCGATTCACTCTACTTGATGAAATTATTGCATTGTGTGGACTGTGTGTGTTTAACTTTTAGAGCACACGATGAGAAGTGAGCACGTCCCCTCTCAGGAGTTATTATTACCATCTCCACCCCAACCATGACTTTAGAGACATTCATCATGCTCAAATCATAATTTGAACCCTGATGACATCACTAAAGGAAGATAAAGAATAGACAAGAGGATAAGAGAAACCTAAACTTGCAGAGTCATGGAATCTCTGTGTAAACTACATGCCACATTTGCCAGCTTACTGTAAAGTGAAAGTCTGTTTCACTTTGAGATTTCCTTTTGCTTTGTGGCATCTTTATCTAAATGCATGTCCTTTTCTCCTTATTTCAGCTGAAACTTTAATTTTTGGTCAGCTTTAATCTGCATTTCAGCTTAGTAGTCATGAGAAATAACATCATCAAAAAACACTGATAAGATTTCTAATGTCTGTGTCAGCCTTCACAACTGTCATAGTCTCACTTTCTTTCCCCGCTACATATTTGCTTGCTATGACATAACAGCAATGATTTCGAACTAGGAGACATCTTTTTTTTAATCTCTTGCTGACATTAATCTAATCTTATCAGAGTTCATCATGTCTGCATTGCTTGCTGTACTGAATGCTAAGACACTAGTTTTCATTCCATCATTGCCTCACTGGGCTTGTTGGCTGCCATAATTTTATGTTTGTTCAATTATGGACTGCTGCCTCATCCTCTAACAATGACACATTGCCTTTAAGAACCATCACAACTTCCTTTTGTTATTTGCTTTTTGGGCATTAACGAAAAACAAGCTGTTCTTTTTGCGATCTCAAGCTTGAATGCCGGCACGAGTGTAATTTGGCGAGTGAAATGCTTAAGTGTAACATGCTCAGACATTGTAAATTGAAAAAAGTTTGTAGACCTCCGCTTGTGTGTGTGTGTGTGTGTGTGTGTGTGTGTGTGTGTGTGTGTGTGGGTGCAGGCGTGTATGCAAGAGTGACAGAGAGAGATCTCAGGCCTTTTCTTTATTCAAATCTACCTCTATGTTTAAAAGTGATTGAGTTATGACACAGGGCTTTCTATAATCAGTGAGTATACAACGTGTAGCATGCAAAAATAGCTGAATAAGCTACAACAAACACCTGTTTGTGAGCATTTTATGTGTTGTCCGTCTAATACAGTCGCTCCTCTGTTTTGTACCACAATTTCACTCCATGGTACAACTGTTCGTTACCGTTTATTAAATCACCTTTAAGTGTTTGTGTCTGTTCTGTCCCATTGACAAAATCCAGTGTGATGCATTTTCTAAGGATAGTGTGTTAACTTTAAGAGTGGGACATATTGCTGTTTAAATTTACTCTCCAAAGCCAAATCTGAGCTAAAAATTCTCTGCAGGAGAATATAACCCATTCTTAAAGTTAGTCAACTGCATTTATTTGCTTCTTAGATTATGTACAATATGAAAGTGCACATTGGAACAAGTTAATATACAAGTAAATTGCCCAGAATATGTGGACCCGATAATTTCCAGTAATATATCTATAAAAATTTTTACCACAAAACAAGACAAGAAAATACAAATGTTCAACGCTTAGATAATGCTATCAAGATTCAAGAATCACACAGATGATTTTAATTCAACGTTGATACCACAGTATTCAAAATCAAACACCTCAAACTTAGCAAAAGATAGATTTTGTTTATGTCTTAGGATGCACTTTGTGTGACCATTGTTGTTAACAAAATGTTTGTGTTGTTTTTGGTCTGCGGAAGGTCCCTCACCCATTGTGAACAAAAAAATCTCCTTTAACATATCTTGTCTCTCGCACCTGCAGGTGATAGAGTTCGATGACGGCTCTGGTTCAGTGCTAAGAATTCAGCCATTGCGCACGCCACGAGATGAAGCCATATATGAATGTGTTGCCTCCAACAGTGTTGGAGAGATGAGTGCTACCACCAAACTCACTGTTTTACGTGGTAGGTTCCTCTTCACTCAACATACCCACTTCCCCCTACTCTCCTAATATGCTAGTTTGTCCCAGCCAAGCCAGGTAAGATTGCACTTTGTTTTATTCTGCCATACGCACCCTCCCATTTTGGCAGTTAGGCCTTCAAGACATTGGATACGCCAATATAGTTTATCCAAACATGATAATATTTAATCCTTTTGCAATATAGCCAAGCAAGTTTGGTTTCTAAGTGACTTAAGTCGTTTGCATACTGATTTCTGACACAATAATTAAGATGCCAGTTAAATTATGCAAATGGCCATTCATCCCTAGCCTGGGGTGTTTTAATGGAAAAGCTCAGCAATAATTTTCAAATCAGTCATTTTTCATCTCTACACTTCAGCTTCAATTTCCATGTGACAGTCTAAAAATAAAGTGCACATTTTATGGTACCTGCACTATTTTTGGTCATATTCGAATGCCAGTATGCTCAAAAGCAGCCTCTTTTAGAGACCAGTCCTCATCTACATAAATGTGTCACAATTCAGGCGGGAAAGGTCAGGCACTTTGTTTAGTTCCATAAAAAAATGTCAGATGATAAATATCAACAATTTGACAGCACCACCTTTATAATAAACACTCTGGAATTTTTTTATCTTGATTACACACAGCACTCTATTCATAGTCAAATATGCACTAGCCCAGAGCTCAAAAGGCTGTGTAATATCTCTCTAAAACATGACTTGTTTGACTATGAATAGAGGAAATGGCTTTAGAAAAAAAGCCCCTGGAAGCCTGAATGAAGTGTGCTCCATTATGTGCCACAATTACACAACATCACAAATTAGTTCCTTTTGACGGGGGTGCTTCCATCCTATAGTAAAAAAGCTGGCTCTGCGAGTCTCTGAACCCCCACTAACCACTTCTTATCACACCAATGAGCCAACAAAGGACCCTTTCCACTGTCTCCAGAGACCAATTGAATGAGAAAGGTGGCACATTCACGTGCATCGCCCTCCTGTTTACTCAAGAGCACAAAATGTGTGGTTAAATCAGTGTGCTCTCACACAGAATATTGCACATATTTCTGCTTCCCCTTTCACTCTCACCACATATCTGCTTCTACCCTTCACCCACCCCCACTCCCCATAGCCCAATTGATAGCAGAGGGACAGATTGAAGCCGCTTTTCTCAGCTCTACAGCCTAGCATTAGCATGTTTATTACCATTTCCATTTTGCTGTTCTGCTTGCGCTCATTTTCCATCATTGTATTGAGGATGAGTTGAAGCCTATCGCAAACCAAAAAAAGAGGAAAGAGAAATCGGGAAAAAGCTTTTTTTTTCTTTCTCCCTGCTGTCACATCAAATCCGTGGATCCTGTTCTCCCTTTTGCTCCTGCCATTAAACAGAAACACAAAACAGGGGCCCTGTGATTGATTAAAGTACAATTCTGCAAGTTGTTTATGTAAATAAGTATACATATTATTTTTTTAAAAACTACACTTCACACCCCCAATTAAGTATTTGATATTAAGGATTATCTTTCTCTCTCTCTCTCTCTCTCTCTCTCTCTCTCTCTCTCTCTATCTATCTATCTATATATATCTATGTATATATAGCGCTCTCTCTCTCTATACATATATATACACACACACACACACAGATATGTATATGTATGTGTGTGTGTTTATACACACTTTTGGTCTGTGTCTGTTTCAAATGAATATTAATGCGTGATAGAAAGGTTTACTTCTACAACAAAAAAGAAAAATCTCAAATCTCAATTAAGCAAAAACTTAAGTACCTATTTACCCATTAAAAATTACTGTTAACTTTTCAAATTTGAAAATCACATGTGATATGGTTTTTCGATATATAAAAAATGTATTCCAATAATATTCAATTATTAGTTGCACCCAGGGATCATGAACAGCAGTCTAAGTTAGGAGGTTCTTTTTTTTTTTCTGTGTAAATGAAATTACTACAACTTCAGATTTTAAATTTTCCCTGATTCTGAAGGACCTAACAGTGATTGCATACTTCTGGCTACCTGCGGTACTAAATTGACAGAATATTTCTTCAAGAATGCTTCACGTATTCCTAAAGAAAGGTACAACGTTTTCTTCTTGCCTCAAGAAAGTTTCTTTATACAGTAAATAAAATGTGGAACAAAGAGTTCCTTCGGCACACACTTATATATGTGCCAAAATTTACCTTGTTTCTTTTGGACTGCAAGTGGAAGGAGTGTATTTTCACAAAATTTCATGAGCGAAGGAAAAAAAAAGAAAAAAAGCAATCAAAGACAAATGCAACCATACCAGGCCTAATACATATAAAGTGATTGTTTGCCGAGTTCATTTGGGCCTAAATGGTCTGTGGAAACGAGTGAAAAGCATCTGTTTTGTGAATCTTGCCACAGGGGGTGACGCCTAATTCCATGAAGGAAAAAGCCCATTGTTGAAATTGCAATGCTATGAGGTAGGACACGATGTGAAAACCCCTGACTACTGGGGATATTAGAATTTGATTGTGGCTAAAACTCGATGGGAAACATCATTAGTAACGAGCCTCTTGGATGCGAGAAGTAATTTGCATGAAAGTCAAACTCTGAAATGTAATGATGCTCGGACAGATCATTCAAACCCAAAATTTCCTCAGTGAACTGTATTTTGGCCTCTTTTCTGATTACTTCTTTTTCTGATATGGAGCAATTTATATGTGTCTCATATGTCTCTCTGTGTATCTGAAAACTGCATTGAGGGGTTTACAGGAAATATGAAAAAAGCACCAGACAGATATTAATAGAAGTTTGTGATTTCTTAAATCAATAATTTTACAAAATATTTTTAGATTAAAATATGGGTAGACATCACACACGCACGTAAGCGCACGCACAAACACACACACACACACACACACACACACACAGACACACACACAAATACATGAATGATATAGAGAATATATCATTTCTATAGAAAAGAGAAAGAATGCAGCCAAACCACCTCAGTCTAGATGCACTAGTTCCAGTTGAATGATGTGTGCAGATCATGATTCGGGTACGATTAAGGATTTATATTGCATCCTGATACTCCCATTATGCTGTCAACAGCCATTTCCTCTGGCACAAGCAAAAACATTCAAAATTACCTAGGTGTATACAAGTTGACAGTGGGTGCAGAACAGGGGGAAACGATTCTCCCGTGATGAAACAAAAAAGGCATCACTTCCATCAGTGAAGAATAGCACAACAGCACTGCAGACACTGTATAGCAGAGACAGATCACATACAATGAAAGTGGTGATACACAGATTATTCATCAGCATTGGTTTCAGTATTTTTATGTGATACCAATAATGGTTGACATGTTTATTTTACAAATTGTGAATTAACATATAGCCCAAAATACATAAATAGGGACATGTAAAGAATAGCTGTTTTTTTTTTGTTTTTTTTTTGACTCAATAGAAGAATAGGTAAATTGTTTACTAATTTATTAGCTCACTTTGTCCCTATCCAGTATTGACATAGACACATGCCAGCCTGAGGGATATGAATAAAAAACTGGTCGGTACATTTAAAATCACCAAGAATACGAATGATTTGGCGGCTGTTTAGTTTGGCAACTAATGAACCAAATGGGTAAGAGGGAGGGAGCAAGTAATCATTAAGAAATGACAGCCATTGCGGCCCAGAGCTTACAAAAGTGGATGTGGATGTCAGGTCCAGAAGATGATTTAAAATTCTCCTGTTTAGGAGCTCTATAAATGGTAATATGTGACTTGCTCAAAGAAAATTTATATTTTTCTTGGAAGATGTTTTTTTCTTCAAGGACATGTGTTCTCAAACTACCCTCTGTAATTGTAGAAGTGTATTTTATGAGAAAATTAACTGATAAATAGTTATGAGACACAGAGGTGCCTATGAAATTGCTACCAGTATTGATTGATAGAGACTGACTTGACCTTAGATGTTCATTAGATGTTTCTTGAAATATCCAGTCAGTTGCACAGGATTAGTCCAAAAGTAATGACAGAACTCTTCCCTCAAGCATCAGTTTTGTCACATGTCACCAAAGTGGACACAGAATGTAATTGTCTGTGGAGGTTCTCAGCCATCCAGGTCATGGTGAATTCGTAACATCGTCATACCGTATGTTTCTAATGTTTCGGAGAAACTAATAAGGGGGTTCAACAAACATGATATACCGGTACATTTCAAACCCCACAACACCCCACTGCAAAAACCGGTGCTCCCCAAGGACAAAACACATTCCAATCCAGGTAATCCCACTAAATTGCTCTTTTGTGTCAACGAACAACACCCCCATTAGCACAAGAACCCCCATTACACCTAGTTTATCCAGATCAACTCTTCCATTTATACAACAAGCCACCATAACCTAGACCTGCCCAAAAACTCGGCAGTGTTATTCAGAAACTTTCCATAGGTCATTAGAACTGGAGAAGCCCCTCGGGTGAGGGGTGAAACATTATTATTAGTCATTAGAAAGATGTAGCTAACCGTCCTCACAGCAGTTGATCTTACAAAAAAAAATCTCTGCATGGGAAATCATGTGAGCCAAACGGTATCTGTACTCTGGATGATTTAAGATAAAATCACTGCCAACAAGATTGATGCCAGACTTTACAGTCTCTAGAGTCTGTGTAGTGTGTAAGAAAACATCTGCCGCAACCACAAAACCGCTTCAACTACTCTCGTTACATGATGGATAACTCTGCAGATGTTCTGGCTCTGTATTTGTTCTAATAAAACTAAATGCAGCCTTGTAAACGATTAATTATTTGATTCTGAAAAATGAGGCAATTTTATTTCTGTTTCTCCTCAGACAACTTCAAAAACCACTGCTCTCTGAAATGGCTTAATATTTATGGCAGTGTTGTGTGGCTCAGATTTGTCTTGGACTCCACATTCCTGTGAAAGGACCAGTCTAATATATGGCCAAAGAGGGTATAATATACATGTATATAAATACATAAATACTTGGACATACAACATACATGAGACAAGGAAACACTGATGGATCTGATGGATGAGAATTTCCACCAGATTTTCAACTGGGTAAAAATCTTGTAAATAGGCTAGTCAAAAAAGAACGTGTTATCTTCTTGTCAACACAATGTAATACAAAATACAGAAGCACACCTTTCCAATCTACTGGAGTTCATCAAATAAGTGTGTCATCCCAGTGAAGGACACACAGGCGGGTTAATACCTAGATTTGATGGGACAACATGCCAGCTTCAAAAGTGGCTTCATGGAACTTGGGTCTGCAGGGATGTACCCGATGTTCAAATAAAACATAACATGAGAAAATTGTGATCATGTGAATAATTAGCTTTAATGCCCAACTGATGGCGCTCATTATGTTAGAGGTAATCAATGTCAAATTTTCCTAAACGTGTTCAGTTTCACAATGGCTGGATGACAAAGTCAGATTTATTTATTTATTTTTTTTATAATGTGTATTTTTTCATCATTATTACTACATAGCAACATATTTCAGCAATGCTGTGTTGTCTTTTTATGGTAGGAATTTGGCTTACATTCATTTTGACTTTTCCAAAGTTATATAACACAGATTTGACAAGATCAAAAAGGACACAAGAACACAACATGAAGAGTTAGTGTACGTCTGGGGAAGATAGTCAAGGGTTGTTGTAGTTGGTGAATTAAGAAACAAATCAAAAGTAATGTTTACAAGATTAATTCTCAATTTATCCCTGAATGCATTGTCTTGAGGAGATTATCAACCTGATTGAGTATACTCTATTCACTCTAATAATAATAATCTGACATCTTTCGAATTAACTATTTGGTCAGAATTGTGCCTTAGGTTTTAAATGGTTGTCTTAACATTGTTATGTTCAGAACAAAAGTGACTATACCTGGAACATATTAATTTTTTTAAGGATTCAGAAAATTAAATGAGTGTGTGTGTGTGTTTGCTTTTCCTCTTCACAAAGTTCATGAGCCATAAACCCAGCATATATATCTGAAAATATGTGGCATTAGTACAGTGATTTACATAGCAAAATAATGGCAGTCACTGCCTACTGCAACACCCGTTACCTTTCACAGTCGCATTTTGGCTGAATGCATGTCTGCTAAAAATGAAAAGTCTGATATAACCCAATTTTCCATTAAGGCTCTTTGAAAATGAATAGGCCATTTCTGCAGGATGTTAGCAAGCATGAATAAGCCCTATACTCCCTTCTCCTGTAGCAAGCTTTTAGCCCGATAAATTATTAAAATGATCACTGCTCAGTATTCCCTTTTCTAAAGAGGAAGTGAACTTGCACAAAGTCAGTTTTCTTAGACCTTTCTCTATACAGCAGATCTCTTTTGGTCCTCACCTGAGTTTGATAATACCTTGCTAAAATCCAGCACTCCTGGTTTGTGACTCATCAAGACAGCCCAATAATTCTGAAAATTTAATAGAATATAATTGACAGTTGACGCATACTTGAACTCTGCATGAAAAGGCTGACACCCTTTTTTCAAAAGCCAGAAAAATGGGTCCCAACTAATGGCCAATGTACCAACTGATGGCTAATTTTACTGAGCATGCCTGAGCATGCAAAAGCCTGTAAGTCTTTATACATAAATACAGACATTTCTAAATGTATAAATCAAAGGGACCTTTGTTAATACACTGACAATATACCATATGACAATTCATTCATTCAAGATATCCAAATGCCCGTTTGACCCAACTAACCTGCTGTTTCTGAATTGATTATTCAGGGACAGTAATGAAGCAAATCAATTGTTGACAGTTTTGTCTTTTTTCTTCTTTCCTGACTCATAGCTATATGAGAGTGGTAATCTCTTGTATCATTGTTGGTTATGGCTTGTAGCCTTGGTCTTGACAAGCTGCATCACAAGTTTGAAAAATAATTTATTCACATGCAGTTGCTCTGCTTGATGTAGCTATAATAAAATGGCAGGATGATGCAGCGTTAAAACACATCCAAACATCATCCAAAGTGAGCAGTAAGATTGTAAAATAAACAGCGTATATGTTAAGCCAAAGTTTAACATTGGGCAGATATCCAATGCAATCTGCTATGCTATAAGCTCATATTTTTGAATGCTTTATGTGCTCTGGGATATCAGGAGTGTTGATGCAGTCTAAAGACACAGGTAAAAGAATGACAGAATAAAGTTTCCAGTGGTTTATTTTGGGGCTGAGAATAGGCTCAGTCCTTCAAAATTCAAAACATATCTCATGTAACCCCCCCCCCCCCCCCCCCCTTCTGAATAGTACTATTAATAACAACAGACAAAAATGCTGAAGGCAAATCAAATGAAAAAAAAAAAAGTTGAGGATTTTTCTTTTATTTTTTCCTCTGCTCTGTGGATAAATAGGGTGTTTTTTCTGAGGTAAATTGAATCATTGCTCAAGGTACCAACCAGTGAAAAAGCCAAGCGGTATCTTGAAGAGGGAAGGCAAGTGAAAGTGGGCAAGGAAGCTGGTTGACAAAGACAGATCTGGTGAGGGTTGGTAACATCATGCATTTATTTTTAAATCTTAGATCAGCTGCACTTGGATCAAGACAGATAAATTCAATAAGTAGGGCTCATGCAAAACACAGTGGCACAGCAAGGAGAAAAAATATACATGATCTCAATGGAGATCTGGAAATCCTTTCTCTTGCAGTCTCCCTTGCCACCACCCGACTTAGTGACCTTTACTCTGAACGGATTTAGCTAATATTTAGGCTATAAGGCAAGAAGAAGGGGGCATCTGGGCATAAATAGAGCTTTGTGCCTGGTTTGCTGTCTGCCTTACTGCCTTGCCTGGCTAGGTTTTCAGAGAAAGCCCCCCCGTTCTTTCGGCGTCATCTTTCTTTTTCATCTGTTTAACAATATCCTCTGGTTCCATTGTCTTCGTCAAACTTCTTTGGTTTGTGGTGTAAATGGGGGAATTTGACAGCTAATCTGTCATTTTTATAAACAATATGGGGTCAAGGGACAGTTGAAGAACCCTTGGCAGCAGTGGCACAAATATGTGTTGCATTGCCTCAACATGGTTCGCGTCTAACCTAGCAGTCTTTGGGATAGGCTATGCTCAAAGTGATATTTTCTGCGGATATGGTAATCAGCCAAATCCCAAGTAAAATCTTGGCATAGATAAATACATCTATTCTGTAGGCTCAAGCTTGGCTTGCATTCTTTTATGAAGACCAAAACTATTCATCCACACTGGAGTAGCAGGAAGGACATAGCTGGTTAAGTGATTTTTCCTTCCTATTTATTATGTATATATATATATATATTATCTCCAAATATGAATTGTGATTCAACAGTAAAATTTTCCCCAAGTCTTCAAAAGTCAATCAAATACTGAATGTCTGCATAGACACATTATGCTTATATATATGTATGTTTGTATGTGAGTGTGCTGGAGTATGTGGATGCATGTGTGTACAGACACACAAAAGCAATGGCAAATGAAAGGGTTCAACTTTCTCAAAATGCCTGCTGATAATCCCAAACCTCTATTTTCTCATATCTAGTATATATGTCAGTGCTGTTTGGCAAATATAATATCCACACTGATCAGATTAAGTCTTCCTCTGGAGCTTCTTTTACAGCTTGAGTTCCCAAACAAAAATGGAAAACAAAATGTTCATCACTCTTTTCAATGGAAGTAGTCCAAGGCTGAACGGGACTCCTAGTCAACCTCTAAATGAAACATGGCATACATTTAGAGGAGTATTTTTTTTTTTTTTTTTTTTTTTTTTTTTTTTTTTTTTTAACACTCCAACTGGAAGAAATGCCAATACATATGTGCCGCATTATGTCTGAGTTCACAAGCAATTATATTCCATGATGTAACACAAGCTGACGAGAGATAATGTTTAGTGGTTAGTGATGGGTACTTTCCTCTGAAGATTTAAGCATCTATTTCATCTATTTGAATGATGCTTTCAGAGCTTGTTCTCCACAATGTGTGTGTATATATATTTATATATTTATCTACTTTCCTTACGCTAACAAAAAAAAATCAAAAAAATTCATGTATCAGGATCAAAAATATTGGAGCAAGTGATATCTCTGAAAATGTTTATAGTCAGTGTGATGTCTGGGATGTTTGAGAATCTTTGAGGCTCAGTTTGAAGTAGTTTCAGCAAGCTGCATTTACCTGATAAAGTAAGGGATGGAATCTGATTTAGAACACATCTATCATTAAGTAGATTTGTGCATGGTGTGGTGTGTGTGGGGAACAGGTATAATGTGTGTAGACAAATCAGCAATGATGTGGGTAAAAGTGCAACATTAGAGGAACTTGAAGAGAAAAGTAGAGCAGAAGCCACCATAGAATCTCTCACAAATGGAGTTGCTGCTTTCCTTTGTTCATCAAGAGCTCTTACGTTTGGTTGAGTAATTTTTTTTTCATGAGAAAACAAATGCATAATTAACAGTTCTCTCTCTGTTGCCAAAGGGAAAATTGTCAATTCAACAGGAGCAGAATAGAGTAATATTTTGCTGAAGAGGATTCAGATCGCCTGAGCACTCTATCACGTTCTCATCCTTTACCTAAAATGATGTGAATGGATTTTTCCTTCCTAATTAAACACAATTCAATAGCTTAGGAAACACTACTTCCTAATTCCTTCTAGGTCAGCTAATGCATTTGAAAGTCACAAAAAGCACTGTCCAAATTATGTTCTCAGGAATAGTAAGATAGCTGTGTGATAAACATGATAAGCATCCAAGCCCTCCTAATTCCCCCAATGTTGTTTTTCATTTGTTTTAGATTTTAGAAAATGGAAAACCCATTCTATTAGTGTCCCTGTATTACAAATTATATGCTACATGGTGTAGTGGGAAAATGGCTCAAGTTCCCCAGAGGAAAAATAAGCACTACTGTCACACTCCATGGGTAATATTTTCAGGGCCTGTTTTTTGGTGTTGGCTTAAATCTTATCTGGATAAAGGTTGAGAGGATCAGATTGATTCTTAAAGTGGACAAAATATCCTTCAGAGCAGAGGGAAAATGGGTGTATAATGTAAGAATATCATATCATGCCTGAAGATATGTGCTTCAAATTCCCATACTTCCATAATCCAACATTTGGTGGTGGAGGGCTTGCCAACACAACAATAGGTCTTGACACAGACTATATTTCCAACTTGCTACTGTAGCAAGTGACCTGTGACAGCCTCTTTGAGGAGATTGTATCCACCCAAATACCTTCAACAAATATATCTTATTATGGCCTGCAGGGATTTCCCCTGAAGAGTAACCTTAAGTGTGGGGTGAAAAGCCTTGTTCCGCTCAGGAAGAAAGGGTCGGACTAAATCCAATTCATGTGCACCAGCCACAGAAATGAAGTCAGAATGTGACCAAATAGGTTTATATTTCTATAGCTTTACTTGGAAACTCCACTACAACAAAGGCGTGTAGTGCTTTGTTTTATTTTTTCCTCCCTCTCTGGTTTTTAACTTATTAGGCACTTTTGGAAATTCAAGTAATTTCAATAGCAAACGCAGCATCTACATTTTAGACAATGCATTCAACCAGATAAAATGTAATTTTCTGTGTCATAGGGAATTTGAATACTTGTTATAGGGAATTGTCATAGGGAATTTGAATACTTGTTAACTGTAATAGTGAATCATTTTATGTTAAACTGAGTTCCGGTGTCAGAATTGCAAATCTAAGTAATGCATTCTTGTTAAATAATATTTCATATATTATTAGAAAAAGATCATGTAGGAAACAATGCTCCAACATTCCTTTGTTTACCAAGATGGAAGGGTCTGTCATTCATATGGCCCATGTCGGACAGAAGAACAGATTTCTACTCCGGTTTTGATGCTAGTGTCACAAAGCTGCCACCATTTGAAGATGTCAGGCTAAAAAAACCATTCCTTTCCTTTTTCCATCTTCTTACAGCATTATTCTAACACATTCAACCAAGCTAAGCTCATTAAGTCTGTAAAAACCACTTAAGACTGTCGTACCACAAAAACAACTCTCTGAGTATAGCATTATGAGCAAAAAAGTGACTAGTAACTGACTAGCTCTTAATGTTTCTTAAATAAATTGCGTTCATACATGCAGTATTACAGCCAGTGCTGCTGGTCAGTACTCCTGTCACAATCAATTGAAGCTTCTACAGTGACAATGAGAGTTGAGACTGATCTTTCTGATTTGAAATAGAAACCACATGCCAGATAAGCCTCCTGGCATATAAAATAAAAGATACATTGAAAGAAAAAAAGTACAAATTCAGTTATGTTTTCAGAGGCCTGGTTTGTTTCTCAATGAAACGGCAACTAATACCTACAGAAGAAACTATGAATTTCTCTTGAAGAGAAAATCTGTGTTCAGTTGAATAGTAAAATCATCCCTTGAGCCGCAGCTCATATAGTTTATTTTAAACTTCTAAAACGTTTTTAGAGATCTACTGTCTTTTAGCACTCTCCCTTTTTACTGGCTTTTCAGGTTATTGACAGTGTGCTCCACTATTGAACAACATGCATGTCAATTTCTGGCTGAAGGTAATAGACTCATGTAGAGTGCAAAAGATGGTAATAGTGACTATAACATATGTAAGCCACTGTACTAACAAATTGCCCTGATAGCCACTAAACCGAAATCACATGAAAGGTCCCACCTTGAAGATTACTCTCTCATATTAGGCAATAATAAATTATTTCTATCATACATAGACTGTGAACAGATCCAAGTGCTTATCATTTCTGTTCTTCACATATTATTTAAAGTAAAGAAGAAAGCCCTTTATCTTAGTCACATTCAGTCATACATATAGCACAACATCTCCAAAATTTGACCACTGCATTCAACCTGTCATGGATGAACCATGAGCAGCATGCAGCCACTTAGCAGCACCCAAAGCACCCATACTTTGCTTAACAACACTTCAACAAGCCAGGATGTTTTTGTAAATCAAACAAGAAACATTTGTTTTTAACCACATGAGGTACATCGTCCCTTGGTTGTTGATTTAACAAAATCAGTTGTGGAACATTAATGTTAATAACACAATCCAACAACGGCACATAAGCATTGCATGTCACAAATCATGGATGCATAAATCACAAATAAAAAGAAAAAAGAGGAAAGAAAAACCTCTAACAGGTGAAAAGGTGAGTTTAGCTGTGAATGAAGAAGAAATATCAACTCTGTATTGATGCAGATTTCCTGAATTAGACTTAATGCCACAAACTGAATCTAAAATTCTGGGCATTATTTATAAGGACTATGTCATTGGATCCAATATAGCATAGGAGGTGAGAGGACGGGAAAGGAATGTATACATTTGTTGCACAATATCATGGAAGCTTCCCCTGGACAGTCATGTACATTTTAGAAATTAATATGGCCTGTGTTGTGTTTCACATTATGCACATATTCTGTTTGAATGATCAATAGATATAATCTACTAATGGGTTGACTTTAGGTCCAATGGCCTTCTTATGGGAAGAATCTGCTCACTGAGGTACTTTTTGAGCCAATGTCCTTTTTATATTCTCCCAATCTTGGCACCACACACTAATATGGCCGATAGCCTGGCAGTGGCTAATGTGTGCAAATTGTCATTGGCAGTCTTTTCATACGAAGCACAAGTGCTCAGCAGTTTTCTAGAAGGTGACTTCAGCATTTCACTCCCTTCCATCTCATTTACTCTGTAGATCCATTGTTGAATATACAGTATCGTTCTGTGAAGCGGCAGCTGCCCTTGTCTTAGACTGCCCTTGAGATTACAGCCCTCAATGAGGTTGAATACAGCATCGTGAAAAATCTGTCTGAACCCCTCTTTC
Source organism: Fistularia commersonii (assembly GCF_037954325.1). Taxonomy (NCBI): domain Eukaryota; kingdom Metazoa; phylum Chordata; class Actinopteri; order Syngnathiformes; family Fistulariidae; genus Fistularia; species Fistularia commersonii. The sequence goes on from NC_141302.1 coordinate 8,460,457, forward strand.
TTTCTGTTAACCTTAGCTTTTAAGCTTTGATTTTCTCTAATAGCTCACAGGATATTTTAGAGCATGTTGAAGCTTCAGAGCATAAAGAATATTTGCGCCAAGACACGCATAATTCCCAACAAACATACACAACTTTTCAACTTCCTGACCTCTTCAAGACACTGTCTACCATTCCAAAAGTCATAATTAATTAGTTAATGCTGATATTTTTTTTAACAAAAGTTAGGTGACCTCCAACAATCATTCAAAGTTGAAAGGCAAATGGCATTGTTAACATAATTGTTTGAACACTATGGCAATAATAAATATTAAATACAGTGCAATTTCACTTGAGTCTGGTAAAATATGCCTCAGACATGATTTGTTTTCTATTGTACCCTTCTTTGTAAACGTCTAACTGCAATGCAACTGGGAAATATATGTAAAACATTAGTATTGGTCATTCTGTGTTCTCTGAGTGCATATCAGTGGGATTACTATGCTAAATCTATAAGTTTATTTTCGTGGTTGATTAACCCACTCATCAGATTCCCCAAGTTTGAGGAATATTATTTAACATAAAAAAATGAAATTTTGCTGTTTTTCCTCCAGCATGGCAATAATTTTGATATTACAAGACAGAGATATTTTTGGTTACTTGTTTTAAAATACCACCAAATTTCACTGGAACTGCACCTCCATCCAAGTGAACCTCCAAGTGATTGTCCAATCCAATTATATCCAACACAACTCAATGCTCCGAGGCATGCTGTTGGCTATTGAGTCTGATCAGGTGTTCTTTTGACTACTTGTACAATTAAGCAATTATTCAACCTTAAACAGAATGACGAAGGCCTTGACAGGAACTATCTTGTGCAAAAAGTCCATTGAAGCCTGAGCATTTCTTATTTACTGAATAGATTCTTAAAATGATAGAGGAAGCACGTGTAATGTGTCGAGGACTAATGTTGCTGCAACAGTGGATGAATGGGACAAGGTATTCTGTATTGTCACACAGCTGGCAGGTAATGTGCATCATATAGCATAAAATTCATAAAAGTAATTTAATAACCCTTAAGGAAAAGCTGTTGTGTTTTCATTAACATTTAGGTGCAGTGCTAAAACTATTCATCATAAATGTCCAAACCCATATCTTTTCAGGCACGAACACACAGCTGCAATGCAATTTTTTAAATCCAGTCTATACTCACTAATTTTTAATATATACCATTTTTGATAGATTTATCTATCAAGGTGGTTTCCCCATACCAAGTGCCCAAAAGCATCATTGGAATGTCATAGAAATGTCCTATAGGATGGAAATTCATAGAAACAGAAGAGTCAGTACAACCAGCGTCACATTAGACAAATTTAATTTGTGCACAAGAGGGAAGAAGCATGATAGAGAGTCTCAAGGCATCTGTACCCTTGTCCCGTCAGAGGGACACGTGAATCGATCTTTTATAGTCTCTGATTCAGGTGATACATGAGGAAGTTCTTTTTCCAACCAGTGAGGTGTCTTTTGTTCATGTATTGCGTGGTTTTCTATCGCCAATCAGTTTGTCCTGTGTCAGCAGGCAAAGGGGGTATTGATACCTGGTTGCAACCAGAAAGGGGGGTAGACGAGGGGTAGACATCATTCTGCTTCTAGTTGTGGGCACTGTTCCCTCTAAGCAGCACGTTTGCGCAATCGCGCAACGCTCCAGCGTTCTCCACACACAATAAAGCTGAACTGTAAATAAATTAAACACATTTTTTTATTTACAGGTCAGCTTGGATTTTATTTTGTGCGCAGCATAGATTTGCTGTTTGCGGAGAACTCTGGAGCGGTGCGTGATTTCGCAAATGCGAGGCTTAAAGGGAACAGTGGTTGTGGGCCCCCAGTGAGCTCTTTTTTTTTAGGACATTGTTTTATAGGTCAGGCAGGTTTTATAGGTCTTCTTTTTCCCCAAATCCATCTATCCTTCCATCCATCTGCCCCCGCTTATCCGGTCTCGGGTCATGGGGGCAAGAGCCGTAGTGAGGCCCAAACCTCCCTCCCTCGCCACCTGGTCCAGCTCCTCTGGGGGGACCCCAAGCCCAGCCGGGAGACAGTCCCTCCAGTGTGTCCTCGGTCTTCCCGTGGTCTCCTCCAGGATGGACAGGAGGCAGCGGCTCTACTCCGAGCTCCCCCTGAATGACCGAACTTTAAACCCTATCTCAAAGGTAGAGTCTGTCCACCCTGCGGAGGAAACTAATTTCAGACACTTGTATCCATGACTCGTTCTTTCAGTCACTACCCACAGCTCGTGACCATAGGTGACAGTGGGAACGTAGATCGAAAGGTAAATTGAGAGTGTCCTCTTTTGGCTCAGCTCCCTCTTCACCACGATAAGACCGGTACAGAGTCTGCAGTGCTGCAAAAGCTGCACCAATCCATCTGTCTATTTCCTGCTCCATCCTTCCCTCACAAGTGAACAAGACCCTGAGATACTTGAACTCCTCCATTTGGGGGAGGACCTTTTCCCCAACCTGGAGTGGGCGTTCCATCTGTTTCAGGTTGAGCAATGTCCTTGCCCACGTGAGCGTTGAAGTCTCCTAGTAGAACAAGGGAGTCCCCAGTAGGAGCGCTTTCTAGCAGCCGTTCTAGGGGCAACTCCAGAATAAAAAAAGTGTCCAGCCCCTCTCAAGAAGCCTGGTTCCAGACCCCACGCTGTGTGTCAAGACGAGTCGACTATATCTAGTCGGAATCTCTCAGCCTCGCGCACTAGCTCACTGGGACGCACAAACCCCTCCACCATGGTAAGGTGGCAGCTCATGGAGGGGTTTTTCCCCAAATATATAATAATAAAGTCATTTGAAATTCAACAGTGCATAAACATTTTTTTCAGTATAAAAGCCAATTAAGTGTACCAGATAATGATGTCAAACTAATTTCCATGCTACATCAATTCTTATTGTGATAGATTTCAACTTGACACCCACCAAAAATTTGAAAACAAAGGTAGAGGATGGTCCGTTGGTTGTATAAAGAAGGACAATATTGTCATGAATCTGTGCAAGACAGGTACATGTTTTTTTGTTGTTTTGTTGTTACTTTTTTTTGTTTCAAATGTCTGAGCCATGCAGCTTATCAGTGTGGATGAGCTTTTTTTGTTTACATTTAAGTAAGTAGTCGTTGGTTTTGTCATAGCTGCTACCCACTCAGATATACTATTTGGAAAATGAAAAATGAATTTATATAGCTGCTAATCTCTGAAAAATATATCAATCATTAAAGTAAGAATTTTATGAGACTGGAAACTGTATGTAAGTATGAAGGTTAAAATTTTTGCTTAGTCCAGGAACAAGCGATGGAGCTGGATGTAGTAGAACCTGTATGTAAATTTAATATTGAATACAAAATGTTTTGTGTGTGTTTATAAGATGCAAATATGTATGTATGGTTATGGTATGCACACATCTTCATATAGCCTATTTATAGCATAAGTAATGCTTATATTTAATTCTCATGAACATGATGGTGATAGCAGTTATGGTGATGATAGTAATACATAACCTATATATAACCTAGTTTATATTATTAGTTCTAAAAGTTATTTAAGTTGCTGTTTCTATTTCCATAGATACTGAACAATTTTATCCAAATTGTTGCTGACCATTTTCATTTGTTTTTGTGTATCTTTGCCAGTGCAAAAAATTACATGGACAATTGTTTTGGATGCCACACTTTTAGAAACATGTACTGATTTATTGACAGTCAATGAAAAAGTTTTGTTGTGCTACTTAGCTGCGTGTCTGCAATCGCAAACTGTCTCACCATATTAAATTCAAGTCAAGATAATTACTGTCACTGAAAATAAAAAAATTCAGGCAACTATTTCTGCACAGGGTTAAGAAGGATCACTGACAGTCTCACCTGCTGTACAATATTTCTTGCCTATATGCAGAGGATCAGCTGCCCCCTGGTTTCCCCACCATAGACATGGGCCCACAGTTAAAAGTGGTGGAACGAACACGCACTGCCACCATGCTCTGTGCCGCCAGCGGCAACCCTGACCCAGACATTTCCTGGTTCAAAGACTTCCTCCCGGTCAACACCACAAACAACAATGGCCGCATTAAACAGCTCAGATCAGGTAGGTTACCCCAACTGAAAACTTCAAAGTAGGGATTTTCCTTTCTTGTTTCCTTGAAAAAGAACTGTTCCGTGTGTTGTCTCCACTGTTCTCTCATCCCTTTCTTCCTTCTATAATTTAGTATCTCATTTGGCTTTTGTTTTTGATTTTTAGGTAATTGTATAGTTCCTACTATTTCCTGTCTCCTATTCTCTGTACACCCTGTATGTGTGTGTTCCTTTGTCTTTCAGTGTTGTCATTGGCTGTTGGGATTATCTCCCTTCTTTGTTTGCTGGCTTCTGCCCTAACTTATGCGTCATTGTTCACTGCTGTGACTTTTTAAATGATGAATTCCTTTGCTATTTCACATTTACTTTCTCTTCCACTGCATTGGTGCAGTACTTCCTTTTGTGTGTGGATCCATTTTCATCCTCTCCTGAGTCTTTTTTTTTTGTTTAGTATTTAGTATTTTGTTTAGCTTTACTCAGAATCTGCAAAGCATCTCAACATTTGTTATTTGTATGAAACAGAAACTGAAATTATTAATTCATTAAGAGTGCTATTGTTGCAATTTTACTCTGGAAAGAGGGACAATTCAGCCTCTTTTGAAGCATTTCATTTGACCTTGATTATATTTGAAAATATCTTGTTAAAATCACACTCTCAAAGCCACGGTAGTGAGTAGACTTGCAAATAGGCACTTTCCCCCAGGCACCTGTTTTTAACTCTACCTCCCAAACATTGCTGTGTAAATGCAAGCTTTGATTTTATTTGCCTAAGCGATACCATTTTTTTTTTTCATGTTTGAGGCATAAAAAGGGTTAAATAGTCTAAGAAAAAAAAAAAAACGGGTCCAGCCACTACATTTTAAATTTGTAGTCTTGTATGTTCAACCACCTGTCTTCACAGATTTCACAACTGTCCTTTGTTAAATCGTCTTGTTAACCTTACTCCCTGGCTCCCATGTCTTCAAGAGAACTTTGTCGCTTTAATCCTTATTTCTAATGTACCACTTTGATTCACATAGAATTTAATAACAAATCCTTGTTAATTTCTCTTACATCGAGAATATAATCATATTCTTATGCTGTCTTTCTTCTCTTTATATTTTTAAATCAACAGAATCCTTTGGTAAGTGCTTAGCTCCAAAGCACACATCACCCCCCACTAATTTCCATGTGTACAACAACTATTAAAATGCATGGCATGCATTTTACTAACAGATTAGTTTCAGGGTTACTGCAAGAGGCACACACACTTTCCTCTCACCCCACAATGTTCCAGGTTCCATGGTACCTCTGCCAGTTTAGTCTCACCTTATCTGATGATTTTAAATGACCTAAACTAAGCACAGTTCTGCCATATACTGACCTGGGTAATAACCTGTCCTCACATGTCTGTTACTTACTCACTGACCCACCACTTACTCACTTTTAAATTGATTTTATTTATTCATGTATTTATTCAATTAAGAAAAAAAGCTATGACATTTTCAGGAAGTTTAGGGAGGTAAGCAATTCAAGTCAAGCAAAGGGATTTCAGGTTTCTTAAACAAGTCTGTCCTTGCTTTCACACAAAGTCCTCAGTCTTTCCTTTCAATAGAGGGTCTTCAGAAGCCATGGGCATTTCCAAATGCCACCTCCCTGTGGTTTATCGTTGTAGAATTGCTTCCATCTGACCTATGATTTTTCTATGATGAATCCTGTCTTTTTGCCAGTAGAGTTCAAAAAGTTCTTATTCTTTTTCTTTCTTTCTCTCCTTCTATTGCTCTCTCTCTCTCTCTCGTTCTCTCTCACTCTCTCTCTTTCCTCTAGTACCTTTATTTACATACCCTGTTAAATCTAATTTGATTCTTCTTCCAAAGCCCCCAGCCTCTATCTACTCGTACTAATGCTTCTTCTTTCTAATCTTATTTGCATTCATATTATCCACCCAGGTGGTACACCAATAAGAGGTAAGAGTGCTGAACTGACGTTCACAGAATGAAAATAATACAAATTCATTCTTGCTGTCAACTCATCCATTCAACTGAATCACTTCCATTTTTGTCCTGTTTATCAAGTCCAAACCCATTGCATTCACATGGACCTTCCTTCTTATTTGTCCTGTTTTGTTTACTAAATCTGTCTTCCATCTCTTCTTTTTTTACGTTTTTATTTTGTTCATTTATTTTAATCACTTATTTAGTTATTTATTTATGTATCCATTTATTTAGTCTATGCTTTATTTACTCCTTTTTATTCTGGTTTCAAGAGCCTGTTTAGCTCAGTTGTGATATGCTTGCCCTGGCTCAAATAAGCATATCCAATGACAATTATTTTTTAAACTATATTTTTTCTGTTCATTTTTGTTTTCGTTTTGGCCATAGCAAATCATGCGTCCCTCTTTTTGTCCAACTAAAACAACCAAGCATTTTTCCCCCTTAGCTGTTCTTGTTCAGCACTAAAAGTATGACAGATGCTGTGGAGTCAAGCAGGCATGCTGAAGACAACACTGCCTCTCATTTATTTTTATTTTTCTCCCAAAGAGTTCTTTCTATCTTTGAAAACTATTTTTTCCCATTTCTTCTATTTGCTTTCCTCTCCTGTACCTCTACAAAAAAGCCCCAACAACCACTTTTTTGATAAAGTTTCTACGGTGCTTTTTTTCTCTTTCACCTATTTTTCTTACTTTTCTTGGGTTTGAAGAGTATTTTACTTTTTGACTTTTTTTTTCTTCAGGGTTTGGGGAATGCAAACACTAGAGTCTGGCTGGGACCCGATTGGCTCATTTTTGCCTTGTGACACAGAGCTGGAGAGTTGTTGATTCATAAAACCATTTTTCCCTGGTTATGTGACACCACACTGCTGATCCCATTGGTGGATTTTAATGGGTGTCTTTTGTAGCTTTCACAAGCTAAAGCAGTGGTTGGTTATCTTCTTGTCGGCTTCGGCCGTGATTTTGAATTTTGTCTTCTAATAAAAATGCATTTTATTTTTCAGCTAAGGGTTGTCAGAAGGTTGTAAGTTGTGCTGACATACATTTCTTGCCAAGATTTGCATGTCAAAACTTTTGTTACAGAGGGTTATATGTTGGATTTGCCTCACATTATTATTCAACTAATATTTTTCCAAGTAAGAGCAGCAATTTTCATTTTTTTTTCTATGTGCTGCACTTTTTGAACTTCACCAGGGTGAAGTAAGAAATTGCTCTATACAAAGGATATTACATTTGTGATTGAATATGCTAAAAGTGACACCTACAATTTCTTTATTTCAATTGTCCTCCCTTGTTATGCTGCTTTCTTATACTGTAAACCTCTTTTGTTTGATCCATGTTTCCCTGAAGCAGTATCACTCATCCTCATATTGACCAGTCCAGTGACATGTTGTATATTGAGGGTCTTGCCCCATTCCTTTTAGTGATACATATATACAGTATATGTATATGCACACATATATATATATATATATATAATATCAGGTTGTTGTTTTTTTTACATCGGCGCTAGGATGAGTGTCCTTCTAAACACTATGACTTTTTTTTTTTCTTTCCCAAATTGAGTTAAGAAAGTTGGTAATATGGAAACAATGATATTTCTTAGATAATGTTTCCCTATGGTTGACAGGGTGTTTTTTTTTCATTTCCCATATTGTAACTTTAGGCCTCTTAACAGAAACAGTGTATTTGTAATAAAATGTCTTGCATGAGTATCGTTTTCCAGCAGTCCCAACCTGTTGTATAGTAGGGAAAGATGTCTCCATTTTGCCTCAGCCAGTGGATAAGACTCATCCGTTTTATTCAAAATCCCTTAATTTTCCAGACAACTTTCCTATAACTGTCCAACTACTGAGGCTTTTGAAGACATTGCAGGGCATTGGTCTCTCTGAGGTTTAATTTCTATTGTGTACCTGATGCATATTGCAGCATCGTAACCAAACCTACCCCACTGCCCCCGTCTGTTATTCCCAACCAGGCGCCCTCCAAATAGAACAGAGTGAGGAGTCTGACCAGGGCAAGTATGAATGTGTGGCAACCAACAACGATGGAACCCGCTACTCTGCCCCAGCCAATCTGTATGTCAGAGGTAGGAAACAAGCCGACAACAGAAGCCATATTGAAATGTTAAAACTCATCACAAACCTTTAAATCGGTACTGAACTCTGCAAGTGCCCTATCTATTAGTGATTTGTAAGTACACTTGTAGTCTTTATTTATTTATTTTCCTTTTTTTACTTGACATACCTGCACTGATTTGATCCTATGTATTTGCATTGTTATGCATATCAGGTCCTCTGTTGACTTTCCTTATTTGAACCCAAGTGACTTGACTGCTTGCTGTGTTTATCTACTAATTGCCTTTCAAACCTGACCGTTGGAGGGGTAGAGGGTAAATGGCCGTCCCCAACCAGCCCTGACATTTTCCCTTCTAGTGTAAAGAGCCTATTTCTCCCTATTAATCAACATTGGAAGGACAAATTAAAGCTCACTGTTTTAGTTTGTAATAAAATTACCATTTGGGAGTTTACGCCTGCAATGTAAAAAAAAAAAACAACAACATATCAGACTTCACTTTTCCTTGACATTAACCATTACAGGTTAAAAATGTTGAAATATTCAGTTTAAAAAATTAAAACATTCACTATGATAACTATCTTGCAGGTAGAATCAGCTTCAGACAAACCACTCGTGATTGTGGCTTTTACTCTAAATAGTTGTTAAGTCTCCATGTGTGATTTGAATACTGTATACATCAATAATCTTGTAACATAATGAAATATCCCTGAAAAAACACAAAAGTGTATATGTGGTACATCATTCTATATGTGTGTATTTCCAGAATTCTGTGGTTCAGTCCTATGGTTAGCTCCTGTAAGTTTAAAAAAAGTTGAAAAAAAAAAAAGTTTATATATTAATATATGTATCTATTTGTTGAAATTGCTGACCACATGACTGAGACGGAATTGAGTTCAAAGAACTCTAAAAATGTTTGAGCTTTATAAGCAGGGTGGCAGGGATGCAAGGGGCTCCCCGCACCGCTGATAGAAAGTCCTTCGAATTGTTTTGGTCGCATCTGAACACCTGAGTCATGGCCTTTTTACTCTCTGTGTTTCCCTTGTTTTTTTTCTCCTTTCATTATTTAATTTTATTCTGCATCAATATCCCTACATTCCTCAGAGCTGCGAGAAGGTTGGTCTGTTTTTGATTCTGAAAAAGGGTTCATTTATTTGCAATGAAAAAAATACATATTAAAGATATTCTACTGTTGCATATCCAGGACCCTTTTCAAATGTTACATTTTTGGTGTCATAGATATATTATCTTTCTTTCCTGAATATTAATTTTACTTGTCAGGTCTCTATCATAATGCTACTGTTCAAATGGCGGTGCATGTTTGCATATATGAAGTGGTTTGTTCGGGACAATATCTGCATCTGTCCTACAAATCTGTTAGCATGGCCATCTTTAAACGCTTGTGTCTTGTCCTGCCCTTCGTCCCATTCCCTAACCCTGCCCCTTCCCTGTCAATGTCTCTGCTTGGCTTTTCTCACACTTAATGGCATAGCATGTCAGTGAAGAGTCTTATACAAGATAAGTTGTGTTCTTGATCCAACATGTTTAAACAATTCAATAAAATTCATGTTAACACAGAGACAGAGCACTTGTTTTAATGAGCTCCTGGATCAAATAGCTCCTTCGCTGACATTGTTTCATGTTAGCACTGGGAAGTTCATCCATGGTGCTCTCTTCTTGTAGTTTGTCACAGTCAATCTCATGTTGTTTGTTGTACTCACGACTAGTTTTAAAATATGAGAGTAACCCTTTTCCCCAGAGAACACTTTTCCTCTGATGAGGATGTTTCTGCACAGGAAGTCTTAAAAGAATGATGTATTTAGAGGGTTATCCACAAGACTTGACAAATGTAATGATATTCAAATGAGCAGGATAATATTATGTCTGCGGGGAGCACGATCCAATTGGATATTAATTACATTTTGAGTGAGAGAACCATTATATTTAATAATGCAAGCACTTTCCCTAGATTTCCTCTCTGGAGAGCTGCAGTTTGCTCAACTGAATGGGCTTTTTGAATTCAGCAGGAAACTCCAGTCATGAGTTTCATGCATTCAATTCAAGCAAAATCTGCACAGACAAATGGTTTCGAGATGCAGGAACTTTACACAGTGGGGGGAGGCAATCGATGGGCATCAGAGATGTCTTAAATATTCCGTTTTTTTGATAATCTCAAGAGAATACCGTAAAAATGTAAAAATGTCTGCAAACTAAACTTGTAAGTAATACTGACATTTATAACCTGACATGCTTACAATAATACAATAATGTTTAACCCTTTGCATTACTCCTGGTTCTGGGATGAATAACTAGAGTTTGATGATTTATTTATTTTCCCTTAAGGATATTGTTACTTTATTCTAAAACCTTACTGCACTGGTAGTCATGAAACACAACTCGAATAGCACAGTACACAATACACAACCTATTTTCTTCTGACCTTGTTGTCACCTATTTTTTTGCACTTGTTTTTTGCATCCCTCTTCCTTTGACTCCCAGAAATGCTTCCTCTCTAAGCTACATATTGTTCTAGTACGCCATACCCTTCAATTGTCCATGATGCTTACCATGTTCATAACAAATGTCATACATATAAAGTCACTTAAAATACTCTTGTTATTTGTACTTTGATTGTAATATTTTAACTTTCTACATATGAAGAAAAATAAAACTTTTGTCATCTAGAGACGTCAAATTATATCTCTTGCTTGAAGCAGGTATGAGTAAAATGTTTGGCAAATAACTGTTTTATTCATGGTTCACGTGGTCCACATACAAAAAAAAATATAGAATAGCACTGAGAACCAAGTTCCAATGTGTCAGTTTTTTTTTAATTGCACTGTATACACAAAAATATGTAAATCATATGAGATGACACTTTGCCCCCCAAAGATAAAATAATAATAATAATAATAATATTGATAGTGTGTTGTTATGTCCAGTTGACTCTTAGCTACTCATTCTTATCAGAAGTATCTTTCCCGCGAAATCCTAGATTAAGCACACATTTGAAGAAACAAATGTAAGTTTCAATTCAAGTGTTTACCATTCAATTTGAGAAGGTTACGTGGTCATTATCTTTGCTACTTTGAAACCTACATTTTCATAATGATGAATAATACTTTGCATTAATTTATGATGTACATATCACCATCTTTTAATGTGGTCTTGTAGTAGTAATCACCTAGCAGTTTTAAGCTCCATTGTAATATTGTCAAAGACCTTTGACATTTGTAGAGTTGCATAAAAACAAAACATTTTTTCTCATCCTCTACACTAGTTAAAAATCCCACCTCTCTTGTGCATCTGCATGGCATTATTTTAAATTACAGGTAGGTAAACAGTCACCAAGTATTGCTGTACAAAAATGTTGGGGAACAAGGCTTAGTGCTCTTATCTCTTGGCACCCATGTAGTAGCCATAGGGCCAAAAGGAAAACATGTCCCATGTGATGTGTGGAAAATCTAAACGTTTTTAAATGCCAAACATTGCATTTTGCAGTTCAAGGGTATTTCGTCACAGCCTTAAAAGTACAAGAGCATAGAGAAATAAAGACTATAACCCTCCTCCACTGTTATGTATGCACTTTCTTTTTTGTCTACTGTATATCTGTCTAATGTGACTATATGATGTGACATTCTCTCACTTCAGCTTCAGAAGTACATTGTTATATCTCTGAAGTGCTGATGACCGCCCATTACTTTGTGTGCTTTGGTTTGCTTGTAGGCTGTGTTTTGTGCATGGTGATTGTGTTGATATTAACCCATTCATCATTGAAATCACTCAGATCGAATGTTTTCAGAAGTGTTTTGTTTACTTTCCATCAAACATTCTAGTTCGTTGCAGTGATAGTGATTTTCTTTTTTAATTATTGAAATATCTTCATGCTGTATATCCTGAAATATATGATCTTGGATTATGTGTCAGTATGCCATTGGGTTTTCACACATTTTTTTTATCTTTTTTACAGTACGCCGGGTGCCACCACGATTCTCCATTCCTCCCACAGACAATGAGATCATGCCAGGTGGTAGTGTCAATATCACATGTGTGGCAGTGGGTTCTCCCATGCCATATGTCAAGTGGATGCTGGGTGCTGAAGACCTTACACCCGAGGACGACATGCCGATTGGACGGAATGTCTTAGAGCTGACAGACGTCCGGCAGTCAGCAAACTACACTTGTGTGGCCATGTCTACCTTAGGGGTGATAGAGGCTGTGGCACAGATAACAGTTAAAGGTAAAACTGCTCATTCACCTCATTAATGTGGCATATATTTTGTTTATACATAATACAGCATGTGACCCAAATAATAGTAGTAAAATAATAATATAAAAATAATAATCAGCAACTTACATGAAGGTATGTATAGTCACCATTAAGTAGTTGTTTATTATTCATTAAGCATGAGGTGAAAAGCTAAAAATTTAGTCCAAATAGTAGGAAAGTGATATATGAAAAATGACTGAGGTTACATCTTTTACACTTTGACACTTTGACACTATAGTGATGCTTTCAAAATGTTTCACATACTGTTTTCTGTCAGAAATGCATTTGCATTATCCACCAGTTCAGCCTGTAACTGCCCTTAAGAACTGTATTTTCCTTTGACTATCAGTGACTCATAGAAGATTCCTTAAAGCTTTGGACATTTTTTTTTTTTATTTTCCCACTGCATTAGATGCCAAATTCAAAAGAAAGTACTTATCTTGCAGCTGGAAAGCTACACAGCCACCAGCTCACCACATTTCTTTAAGCTACAAGTGGGAAGGAGCGGGGACAAGGAGTTTGCAAAACATAGTGAGACTTGCAAACTGTCCTCCATGGGTTTAGAATTTGGTGTAATCGTGTAATCATGATTACCAGAAAGATATCTGAGTCTAGTAACAAGTAACACACATTGGCCCAGAGAGACACATAGTTTTTTGCAGATATAACTGATATTAGTGACAATATAACAATCTGACACCTCACATACCTCTCACATAGATTATCTGAAATGAGATATAAATACAATCTATTGCCTCGATATCTGTTGCTATTCACCACTGCTTGGAAAATGAAAGTAGTAAGTTTTCCTGTTAAATTTTGAAGGTGATAGAAGTAAGAAAATCCAAGATTAATGACCATGACATTTCATGCTGCTGATTATAGGCATTGTAAATAGAAAAAGAGTAGCTTTATTGTCACTGTAATGTTCAAAACAAAACTATACTTTTAGCTGTCATAATTTCATTCACGTCAAGATATGTACTTAAGTAGATAATTATAAATAAGATAGCTTCTAAAAATATATATATGCATTTATGATATATATATATATATATATATATACATATATATATATATGTATATGTGTGTTGTTTTCCAAATATAAACAGTTGAATTTAAGTAGCGTTTTCAGTGTTTGTACTTGAATAAAGTTGATATACCTTCATTGCATTGCAAGTGAAAAAACTGGAAAGGATATGGTTGCTACAAAATGAAGTGTGTAATTTTCATTTGAGTGTTATGTGTATCCAATAATTATCACAGCATTGCCCAAGGCTCCTGGTATTCCTGTGGTAACAGAGCGCACAGCAACCAGCATAACATTAACATGGGACTCTGGAAATCCTGAGCCTGTGTCCTACTACATCATCCAGCACAAGTCCAAGTACTCAGATGACTCGTATAAGGAGATTGATGGTGTAGCCACCACACGATACAGTGTGGGAGGCCTCAGCCCATACTCAGACTATGAGTTTCAGGTTGTGGCAGTCAACAACATTGGAAGAGGGCCACCCAGTGAGAGCATTGAAGCCAAAACAGCTGAGCAGGCACCCAGTACGGCTCCACGACAGGTCAGAGGTCACATGCTCAGCACCACAACGGCAATCATTCAATGGGATGAACCGGAGGAAGCAAATGGACAGATCATGGGATACAGAGTCTATTACACCACAGACTCCACCCAGTATGTCAACCTGTGGGAGAAGCAGATTGTCCAGGGATCTAATTTTGTCACCATCCAGGGCCTCATCCCCAATAAAACCTACTATATCAAGGTTTTGGCTTACACCTCAGTTGGTGATGGGCCTCTTTCTCCAGCTCTTCAGATAATTGCAAAGACAGGAGGTGAGCTTGCTTTTATAACCTCTGCCAAGGATGTATGATTGGTTAAGTTGTTATGATAGTTTTCTATCTGTCTGTCAGTAGGATTAAGTATGATAAACAGTCAGTGGTGGAATTCATGGAAGTAATGTAAATATTTTCCCCTGAAGAAAAAAAGTACACAAAAATTAAATATGCTGCCTTATACTGAAATGTATACACATTACAATGTTTTTTTTCTGTTGAGGCCATGTTCAAAATTGAAAAAAGACACCCCTATAAGTGTTACCCTAAAAGAATTGTTGCTTGTCTGCATGTAGCTGTTCTGGTTTGGATGCCATGTGGCCCCTGAAGCCTTGAAGTATGACTGTACTGAAGTATGGCTTTCTTGGTAATGAGTAGAAGCAGTGACAAATCAATTAATCTTCACTTTCTAATTTTAGTTCCTTCACAGCCCACTGACTTCAAAGGAGAAGCCAAATCTGAAACCAGTATTTTACTTTCATGGATTACACCAGCACAGACTGGACAAGAAAATCAAATTACTGGATATGAGCTAATGTACAAGAAGCGGGATGACAAAGAAGAGGTAATTATTTTTCAAAATCATGCCACATTAGCAGTAACTTCAATATGTGTAATGGCATTGAAATAATCTCAACAATTAATTCTTATCATTCTTACCTCAAGGAATTGAAAAAATCTGCAAACACAGTGTAACATATCTTTACTGGATTGTGTAATGGTAGTATAGATAGGCTTTCATCCTTGCTGACTAAATCTTGGGGATTGAAACAAGTCCTGCAAACTTTAATAGTTTATCAGATAACGAATGGATTTTGTACCACTTGTCTTTAAAATAATATGAATGTGAAGCTTTATAAAAAAGCTTTCTGAAATGTAATTATTAGTGTTATTATTGTTATTATTATTATTATTATTATTATTATTATTATTGTCAGCTCAGGGATTAATGGGATGCTTTTGATAGAGAAGAACAAAAGTCTATGGCTGTGGAGGTTCTAAGTTATCCATATCATGTTTCTTTCATCATAGCAACTCTACTTGCACAGGGGTTTCTTTGAAGACCTTTTGCTGAAGTTCATAAGGACTAAAGAAGCCTCTTAGATGAGAGGCTCAGTGTCTGAAATATAACAAACTGAACATGTCTCATTGCCATGATAAAATTTTACTGGGATGACTACTTTATATATATATATATATATATATATATATATATATATACATATATATACATATATATATATATTTGGGACAAAACATTATCAAGGAATAATGTCGTGATTTGACAGCAAATACATATTTGCTGTATTATACTGATAAAAAGAGTTTTAAGATTCCTACTTAAAGTCCTACTAGAATCCTGTTGTTTTTTTGTTTTTTTTTGCAAATGACAGCCTTTCATTACCTTATTGTCAGGAGAGGATTTGACAATATGAATCATTTTTCACAGAAACATATCAGCTTTGAGCCCACAACAACATATCTACTGAAGGAGTTGAAGCCATTCACAACCTATAGTTTCCGGCTGGCTGCCCGTAGCAAACACGGAGTGGGGGCTTACACGAATGAGATCTCCGCAGAAACCCCACAAACACGTAGGTTTTCTTCCTTATCTCAGCGTGTTTTAATAACTTAAACACAAATATTTTCAAATGCATTCCAGAATTTATGTTTGCTGCAATTTCACAAACATTTATCCTGAGCCCAGACACCGCAGTGTTTAACGTTAAAGGGCAGATGCATTTGAAAATAGTAAAGATGTAAGCATCTGATCTTAATGAGTGTTTGAATCTACTTAACCGTGCAATATCCACTTTGAAAATGTTGCCTTGTCAGTTTAATCTAGGCTTTCCTGTGAAGTCTCGGGACAAGGTTACTTTAGTTTGCAACATTACTGACTGTAAGGCGGAACTTTAAGGCTGTTCAGGCATTCAAATATGAATTCTGATGCCTCATCTGCTTCATTAAACAACTGTGATGTATAATTTCATGTCAGGGCACCATTGACCTATATGAAGCCTTGTCTCTTGACATTGCATGTCAGCCAAGAATAAGGTAACAAAAATTTGCATTCATTTATTTTTAGATTGAGCTTTCTGTGGAGCACTATGCTTAGAATCACTTTTCTGTACTTTCAAGAGATTTTCACAAAAATGACACTGGCATATTAACTCCCAAGTCAAATTACAATTTTTAAAGTCGTGAACATCATAGAAAGCTCAAAATAACTATTGTCTTTGTAATTTTTGGAACCAGAAGACCTCATATTTATGGAACACGTCAAAGTAGGTTCTCCAAAATTACAAGTTAATTTGATCTTCCTTTGCTTATCAGTTGGAAAAAAAAATCCCCTAGAGTCTGCATTTGGCATTCAACTGTGGACATTTAACATAAATCTGAGGTCTCTGAAAGACAAAAGCAGTGATAAGGTAGGTATAAAAGTCCACTCACTGCCCAGATGAATGTCCTGATTTAATTTATGGAGTCAAAGAAGTGCATGCCAATGTTATTAGAATCTAATAAATCAGTCGTGTCTCCTTGGGAAGTTCTCTGTTGTACAATCAGGCTTTTACCACAAACCAACAGGCTTCGGAAAGGTTGGTGACAAATACAACTTTTTGTTTTATTTTGTGTTTTTTTTCTTTTGTTTTTTCAAACTAGTTAAAGCATCAACCTTTATGGTTTTGGATTGATGGTAACTGCTTGCCAAATTTAATTACAAGCTATTAGTAAACCTAAAGTGACTTAGTTTATGTACAAGTTCACATCAGAATGTTAAAATAAAAAATCAGGTTTGTCAGTTAAGATACTACATACTGTATAGATGTTCTGTATTAGGGTGTGTGATTTATTTTTTCGCTTTTGTTTCTATTGTTTGTTTCAATGCTAAGGTAGGTTACCAATTGCAAAAGCTGTTCATTTTCCAACAAACAAACCCGCCCTCCCATTCATCATCGCTGTATACACTTGTGTTTGTCTTCATTTTTGGTTTTCTTTGTGTTGTCTCATTTGTTTTAAATGCCATGCATTTACCCACATATGTCCTTGTGCACTGTCCTCATTTTATGTTGTTTTATTTTCCTTTTCTCCTTTGTTTGGACATTTCTCCAATCATCCGCCCAATGAAAACTAAAAATACACTTGAAAATGACTGAACGAACAACCAAACAAAAAAATAAACAAAACAAACAAACAAACAAACAAACAAAAACCTGTTCTAAATTCAACCTACGGACCAGAACCCTCAGGCCCACCGCGGGAAGTCAAGTGTAATAGCCACAGCTCCACCAACATCCTGGTAAGTTGGAAGCCCCCCCTGCTGGAATTACAAAATGGGATCATTACACAATACACCATCCAATATGCTGCAACCGAAGGAGAAGATTCCACTACACATCAAATTACAAGCATCCCTCCAGAAAGTTCAGAGTACCTTTTGGAAAACTTGGAAAAATGGACTGAGTACCATGTGACAGTTACTGCTCATACAGATGTTGGAGCAGGACCGGAGAGCCTGCCACAGCTCATCCGCACAGAGGAGGATGGTATGTGTTTGCTAAACAAGCTCCAGCTGCTCTTAACCCACCCTCTTAAATACTAACCAGCTCGCCTTAATCTACAAGTCCCCTCTTATTTTACATCCCCCTCTGCCTGCCTCTAATAAGACTCTTGCCACTTAACACTTTTAGCCCAGCTGTGGACCAAATTTTTTTGGCTACACAAACTGGGACCCACTTTGTGAAAGCACTTTTTGGGGCTTTTTTTGCCTTACGCTGCTCAATTTCAACACATGGTATGGCATTTTCAGTAGCAGGCCTCCAACTTCCACCTGTCATTTTTGAAGTCTCGTAACAAGCTCTGCAGTGTTTTTGAAAGGCAGCCCTTTAGGAACTTGGCAAACGGACAAGTTCTGGACTTTGGGACTAACAAATGGTGGAAATTGTTTTTTTTTTTTTTTTTTTTGATTTTTTAAGGCCATTTCTTCTTTGGACCTTCTTTCATGTGATAGAATCATTTTTATTCATCCCCCCCTTGCTTATAGCCAAAATTCTTGTAGTGCTTCAAGCATTTGAAAAGCTTGAAGTCCCCTTTTGGCTCCACTTTTCTATTTTGGCAAAGCACATTTTTATTCCATGTTTTTAAAATCCACTCTTCCCATTTTTAATGTATCAAGATTAGGTCAGGTGACAGACCTGTTCTTACTGTTGTTTTTTAACCCCTTACCATTGTTGAAATATTGATGTCATGCGGTGCTTGTTGCAGTTTGCTGCACTTTTGTGATTTTTTTTTTTGTCTTTTTTTGTGACCGCAGTATTTTGCAAAGCAGCTCTGGCCACAATTTTTAAGTCAAATGACAGGGTTCTCTATAATTTTGACCCTTTTTTTTCTATCCCATGGTGTTCCTCCAGTTCCTAGTGGGCCACCTCGTAAAGTTGAGGTGGAGGCTGTCAACTCTTCATCAATTAAAGTGATCTGGCGCTCACCGATGCCCACCAAGCAGCACGGTCAGATCCGAGGGTACCAGGTGCACTATGTCAAGATGGTAAATGGCGAGCCCACAGGACAGCCAGTCATCAAGGACATCCTGATTGATGATGCCCAGGTACAACACCTTCCTCAGCCATCCACCTCTTTCTTGCTGCCTTTATATTGCTCTCAGTCTCTTTCACATGTGTTACTGCAAATTGTAAGGCCTGAACGTGTACATTGCTATATTTTTTTGTGCCAATGACTGCCTGCTGGGGAGTTTCCATCTGCATTTGTTTTCCTTTTGTCTGTTTTGTAATATACATGTTCAAAATAAAAGAGCACCAACATTTCCAAAGAAAGTAAAATTAAAATGAATCCATGTGTCAGACCTGTAGTTACCTTCTCAAAACTAATTACATCAAATATTTTTTCATCAATAATTTATGTTTTATCCTGATCATATATTCTGTCTCTTTATTTCTTATTCTTGTGTGACAATTAGTGGGAATATGATGATTCAACTGAACATGTGAGTAGTTCAAATTTGCTTCCAGTCTTTCTCCCCTTCTGTCAACCTCTTGCATGAATGACATTCCATTGTCTTTATGAAATGAAGGGCCTTAGTTAAAGAGTTTCAGTTCTTATATTTACTTTGAAAAAGCAATTCCTTCACTATGTAGCTAATACAAACTTTACAATTTTGAAATCTGCTGTTAAAGAGTTTGCCCTTTTGTCTGTAAGCATGCTCTTTGCCAGGTTGTTAATTCAACAAATTATTGAGACTAATTTTCAAGACCGCAATGCTAGCAAGCTTATCAACACTATCTTTGTTCAGTGATGCATGCCATAATTTTATGTACAGTGTTTGCACAGAGAATATTTCTGTTTTGTCCTTCATGGTGATTATGCTGACATCCCATTCCACTTTTTACTGTACTTGCTTCAATCAAAATACCAGTGAGTGAGTGTCAGGCATTTTAAGTCCAGCATTTTTGCAGGAAATGATCATCAGAGAGTTACAAGCCGAGACCACCTACTCCGTTACAGTCACAGCATATACAACAAAGGGCGATGGTGCACGCAGCAAGCCTAAATTGATCACCACCACTGGCGCAGGTAATATAACTGTTAATACCATTATACAATAATATAAAACAACAACCCTGGTGATTAGCTTCGTTTTCATATTATCCCTTGACAGATGCAGGTAATATATGAATTAGTTATGCATTACTACTTGGATATTTAAAGCCTGCTTTTTCTTGTCTTGAATCTTTTTAGTTCCTGATAAACCTCGGCTGATGGTCAGTACAACCAACATGGGGACAGCCCTTCTCCAGTGGCATCCCCCAGCACTAACCCATGGGCCACTTCAAGGCTATCGACTTCGTTTTGGCCGTAAAGACCTTGACCCACTAACTGTCATTGAGTTCCCTGAGCGAGAGAACCATTACACTACCAAAGAGATTCATAAGGGAGCCTCATATACCTTTCGCCTGTCTGCGCGCAACAAGGTGGGCTTTGGTGAAGAGACAGTCAAAGAGGTCACCACAAACGAGGATGTCCCAAGTGGCTTCCCTCAGAGCATTACAGCAGAGGGTGCCACGACCTCCACTATTCAGGTTAGCTGGCAACCAGTTCTCCTGGCAGAGCGGAATGGCCAAATAGTGAAATATGCTCTTCAATATAAAGACATCAACAGCCCACGTAGTCCCTCGGAACTTTTCATCACAGCCCCAGAATCAACTGTCATCTTGGATGGCCTTAAGGCAGATACCACTTATGATATTAAAATGTGTGCCTTCACCAGCAAGGGTTCTGGCCCCTATAGCCCAAGTGTCCAGTTCAGGACACAGCCTTTGGATCAAGGTAGGACCAGTCCCTGAACCCTCATACCCTTACCTTTTTAAAACCAATCTTTCCACGTGCAACTGTTGGGGCTTCGTCGAGGCCCAAATGGAAACAACCACAAGACTTTTGTTTTAATGGTGTTCAACCCATATTCTTCCTAACCTAAGAATGCTTTAATAACTCGCTTAAAGTAAGTATGTATGTTTTGTGTTGTGTAAGTCAAGAAAAGTTCAGTCATTCAGTTTAAAGTTGGTGTTGGTGATAAGGTAAGAGGACAGCATTTAGTTCAGTGTAGTGCTGATTTCAGCCTGGTTTTGTGTGGGGCATTTTCAGGTAAGCACTGATCTGGGACTACTGCTACTACTAGTGGTATTTAAAAAAGGATATTGTGTGTCTAAACCACCTGCTCCCCCTGTCTTTTAGCAGTGTTTGCAAAAAATTTTCATGTGAGAGCAGCAATGAAGACATCAGTGTTGCTTACTTGGGAAATCCCAGACACCTACAACCCAGCGCAACCTTTCACCGTAAGTGCAATTTGGAGAAAAAATAACTTTTTGTGAATGCATTGCTGCAGTCTAGGCACCCCAAGCCATAAGACAATCAGTAACAACGTAACACCCCAACTAATGTCTTCCATGCAGATCCTGTACGATAATGGACAGAGTGTGGAGGTGGATGGAAAGCTAACACAGAAGCTCATCACTGGCCTTCAGCCTGAGACACAGTACTCCTTTCTCTTGACCAACCGCGGCAACAGTGCTGGAGGTCTGCAGCATAGGGTATCAACCATGACAGCCCCAGACATCCTACGCACAAAACCTTACTTAATAGGCAAGATCAACTCAGATGGTATGGTGACTGTAGACCTACCGCCAGTACAGACATCTGAAAAAGTAAGGTATGTAAAGATTCACCAATTCAACCCCGTTATTTATTGCTCGTAACTAAAATATGCATCCCTAACTTGGGTGCCAACTATGATGTGATACAATATAATTTAAACAGTACAATAGTAGATTTATGAATTGTAATAACTGCACTCTAGCAGTCAGACTCTCTAGGCATTACTTGAGTTCATTCTACTGTAAATAAACAAGTTGATCGTTGACCTTGACAGAAGTAATTCTTCTGCAACGCAATAATTCATATTCATCCCAACAATTTATGCAATATCCACTGTCATTATAAACTGCAGCAGCCCAGTACATTTAAACCAGGCCTTCTAAGCCCCATAAAGTGTCATAGACTTTCAGCAGAGCTAAGGATTGTCAGAAGGCCAAGAAGCACATCCAATTGTAGCCTGACGCTTCAAACTCCTTCTTGGGTTTTCAGATCTTGCTGGATACACTTGGCCTACTGTGCCATGCCAGTGCTTAAGCTAATTAGTTTCCCATTACACTGCAACACTGTCTTCCTGGCTAACCCAAGCTAGTCCAGTGCCCAACCAAGATGTCTAAAAGGCATCGGCAGATGCTGTAATCTCTTGCCATGTGGAATAAAAGATGGAGGTCTCTTATTCTGTAGCTTTTCTGCATTCAGACTTCACTTCAAGTGGTCACGCTAAATTTGCAATTGTGTTTGTTTTTGTTTTTTTTTCAATTTAAAGATCTTTAACTAATGTACTCATGATTGTTGGAGACTATTTTATTTGATAATGCAACTGAGGAATTTTAGTTTATGTTTTGAAAAAGTGGCCACTGACTTGCAAAAAGACATGCTTGACGTTTGTTTCGAAACTTACATATGTCTTGATATCTACAAGTTGTAAAAGTGCTGTACTTTCCATTTCATTTTCTAGGGGATATTTCATTGTCGTAGTTCCTTTGAAAAAGCAACGTTCTGGCAAGTTTGTAAAACCCTGGGACAACCCAGATGAGATGAATTTAGAGGAGGTAGGTGGAAATGATTTGATGGTTTTAATGACATAGCACTATGAAATTCTATGTGGTATTTAGCCTCCCTTGTTAGTTACTTTAACTGCATACATACCATTTTTTTCTTTTCTCAAAGTGTAAAAAAGTTGAAGCAGTTTGGAAGCCAGGGAACAAGAGATGAGTCTCACTGATTGACGCAAATAGGTGCAGAGAGCACTGTTCATATGGAAATGAGAACATGAAGTAGCCTTCAAGTGCACTGCAAACTCAAACCACATTCCCCACCTCCTCCTCCTCCTCTTGTAATTACCTGAAGAGCTGTATCAAGCCTTCATCCCTCTTCTCATATCATGTAAAGCTACTGCATACGCGCAAAACACTTAACTGTTATATTTAGCCAGCTGAGTGATTCAGGAGCTCCAGTATATGGCAAGTATGACTTAATTTATGACAAGATAAAAAGACCAAGATGGCATCACATTTAAGTGATTTATTTTGGTGCAATATCAAACATTCCTTTTCTTCATCTGTTTCCTCCTCAAAAATTCTAAAGAGATAGTCAAATCCTAAAGATGTTTCTAAAAGTCATCCAGGAGCGTGTTCCTGTTTTTATGGTCATTGTGCATTTATTTATTGTCTATACCACTTATCCTGCAGTGAGGCTTGAGCCAATTGCAGCTGACACTGAGCGCGAGGCGGTCAATCACAGGTCCACATAGAGACATACAACCATTCACACTCCCATTTACACACTTTAACAAATTAAGAGTCTTCAATTAACTCAACTAATAGCTGTTTTTGAATTTTGTGTGAAATCCAGAAACCTGAAAAAATCCATACAGAAACAGGGAGAACAGGCCAGCGTCAGAATGGAAACAGGGACCTCCTTGCTGTTACTTCCTTTTATTATTATTTTTATTCTAATAATAAATCATATTTCCAGAAAAGTGACAAAAAAAGAAAAAAACACTTTCATCTGGCATTGGCTTTACAGCTCTTGCCTGGAGGCCAATGTCTATAGCCTTGACCGATTGCCCAAAAGTCGCCCCACTGTCAGAATTTATCTGTTTGTCAATATTTGCACTCACCTTTTCACAACTTTTCCCAAGGGCAGCTAGATTTAGCCGTGTTGACAGGAGAGATGATTGAAGACATTATCGGGCAGCACCAACAGCCCGGCAGCCATAACAGAACACACAGAAGAGTGTACACACACTGATATGAATGACAGGCTTCTGTGCGTGCATACACATGCATTCATACCCACAAGCACATAAAGCCAAAGCTATGAAGCCAGACTCTGCACAACTAGCTAGGAATGATTAGCATAACGAGGATCCCACTTTATGCTGGTATACAAAAGCCAAAGCAGTCAGACTTGGACTGAGGGGAACATTTCTTTCAGCCTCCTGTGATTATCATCGTTTGTTGGGAAAGCAGCGTGATAATTTTGCTTCAACAGTAATTGGCCATTGAAGAAAGTTCTACAGTTAACATTAAATTTGAAACCATGGTCAAATGGTACTGAAAACTAAAACTGTTGAATTTGCATTTTGAAGCCACTTTTCATTAAGCTTGACAAAATATTTGAAGGCAATTAGTTGTCATAACCCGCAGTGTGTCATGAGCAGAAAAACAGAAAATTGATAATGAAAAAGCATTACTTTTTGCAAATCCTCCCTACATCCAGCTTGCTTTTTCATCTAGCTATCTTTAGCAAATATATCTCTGGATTGTATCATGAAGAAAACAGAAATTCAGGTTAGGGAAAATGTAAAGTGATCTATTCTCTATTTTTCCCACTGTTTGAAGCTATTGGACTGTCCACAACTGGTTTATATGCTGTAAATCTACACAATCCAGAAAACATCACACAAAGCCAGATGAAGATCTTTTTCAGTAATGTGGTGACTTCTAAAAGGGGATTCCATCACAGCAATCAGAAGCAACAATCTTGATATGGAGGCTTGTTTGTGTGGATGTTCTTTCATGTGTGTTCTGGAACATGTCCCTTTGCATTATCAACTGTATGTGGCTCTCTCTTCACTGTAGCTGCTGAGGGAGATAAACCGAACAAGCAGAGGCCTTCGATTTAACAGGCAGGCTGAACCCAAAGCCTATATCGCTGCCTATTTCAAAGACCTCCCAAAAGACTTTGCACTAGGAGATGGCAAGATCTATGGAGAATTTGAAAACAAGCAGCTCCAGAATGGCCAGGAGTACATCTTGTTTGTGCTTGCTGCCTTGGAGATGTCTGAAAATGTAAGTCTCCACAAGTGTTTATTGTGTAAATCTTATATTCAAGTTTTGTTTCTGTCTTGAGCATGTTTACATCAAGATAGTCCTTGCTAGTGATTTCATGGGTTTTGAGCTTGACAGGGCTCCTTAATAGACACAAACGGGAAAGGCAACTGGATGTTTGTGGAAGATGAATGCCTATAAGGCTGTGACTTACTGAAAACTGAAAAGCAGAAAAAACAAGAAGCTGACACTTGATAAGCTGACAAAGAAAACCTTGATGGCAGGGCATCTCTTAAATTGCATTCTATGCCCTATCCACATTCTCTCCATATTTGCTAGTGTGTGCATGTGTGCATATGGTTGTTTGGATGAAAGACCGAAAACGACATGATCAGCCAGCTGCAGGGAAGGTAATGGATTTGGTGAGGGCCAAGATCCATTCTGATTCACAGTGCTGGCTGACAATCTCTCAACCTACCCTGATATCAGGTTCAGCAAAGATGATAAAGAGTGGTGGATGAGGAAAAGCTGTAATTTCTTCTTAAGCATGTCCTTTTTTCCTTGAAAGGCATTTCTTATTTGTCTAGAATGTGAAATAGTTGATTCAAAACCCTGTTTAGGGAAGGAATAAAAGTTCAGTGTGTGCTGATATCCTGTACCGATGATACATTTAATCTTCCTCCCCCAACAGGATTATAAATAGGGCAATTGCAAGCGTATACCAATGTACAAATATGTGTGAGACTGAGCCCTGGTGGGATTCTTTATTTATTTATTCATTATTGTTTGGCTATAACTAGTTAACTTGTATTGTCCCAAAGGCACTAAAAAACAAGGATCCATTAAGTGGTTTTTAAATAATTAAGATGGTGCAACAAAAAGTAACCAGGTTTGTTACCAAAACCCTGTGGAGGTTGTGTGCTTTTTTTTTCCCCTTACGCTTTAATTTCCCTTCACAGCCTCAACACATAGTCATATCATTGACACTTTAGATGAGTGACAACAAATAAAAGTGTATTCTCTAAAGTTTCTACTATTTGCTTGTTGACAAATTAATATGCTTGATATAACGGCTCAATATTTAAAGAAAAAAATGTGATTGGTAATTTGAAGTCTGTTGCTTTGAGAGAAAAAGGTTTTAAAACTATGGTTTTAAAAGTTAAAAACAATCCTTCTTTGTTCGGGAATTATTCTGGGGAGACATATGGCTCATTATGTTCTCAATTTAATTGCTCTCTTTGTATTGTGACAAGTCTAATATTAGTGATTGGAAATACCTTTTAATATGACATGATACATAAAATGACTTTGAAAGCAGGGTGAGTTTTGATACATCACACTGAGTCACTGAAAGCAAGTAATTTCCACATTTTCAGGAAACTCAATTTGTAATTTCCTTCTCTCTGGCCTAGATCATGTATGCCACAAGTCCCTACTCTGACCCAGTCATCTTGCCTGACATTGATCCCCAACCAATCATCGATGAGGAAGAAGGCCTCATATGGGTAGTGGGACCTGTGCTTGCTGTTGTCTTCATCATATGCATCGTTATTGCCATCCTCCTGTACAAGAGGTGAAAATATGAAACGTCCAAAATTGATTGATCTTTCCACAGAGCCAGACACACAAACACATGCATGCACACGCACGCACCTGGGCACACACACACACACACACACACACACACACACAAGCTTACATCATTAATATTGTAAAATACCATTATTATTATTGACTCCAAGCACATGGTGCAAGACATTGATACACGATACAAATGTACTGTATTTCCACGAATAAAAACAAATGTATTATTGATATACATTGAAAATGTTGTAATCCATAACAAAAGAAACAGGCACATATCTTTCATGATCACATTCAGATACAGGCAATACATGTAAGAACGTCTGAGGCATACTGATATCCCTACAATCCGAAACCCTTTCCATCAGCAGCACTTTCACTTCAAGTCTGTATCATAGGTTATGTTTCCTTGCACTGTTCCTCAAGCATAAAAGCCATCAAATACAGGCGTCAACAATCCTTCATACAGACACGTGTGTTGACTGAAAGTTAATCAGAAACATCCATCTACCCTGTGGACACACAAACACCCACTCACAAACACATGCACAACAGTAGAAAACATGATGAGTGGTGCACCAAATCAAAACAGCCTTTTTTTTTTAAATGTGTTAAACCCCCTGGTGTTAGCCAGACCTTATGCAGTCACTGTGCATCAGTCAAGTGTGGGAGTTGAGAGCTTTGACTATCTGCTGCATGTCAGTGCATGCATGTGCTGTTCCAGAGAGGCCTTAGGCAACCATCCAAGTCACTCTGACCCCCCCCCCCCCCCCCCCGTCTTACTGTTTCCACAATTGAACCCAGCTCTGCACTAGAACCTGAATCTGACCTCTTGCAGCTCTACTTGACACTCATAAAATATGAAATATACAATGATTTTACATTGTTCTTTTTCTGTCTTATCATTTCTCATCTTATACTTAACTGCACTCATCCTAAGTTTCTCAGTTATTCAAGGACAGTAGTTAAAGCTACACTTAGTACCATTAATTGAGATGAGGAAAATAAATCAATATTATCCACCTGAGAGTGTAAGAGATGTATAATTGCAGCTAGTCAGATTCTAACAACCGATTGTCCTTGGTATTCATTTGTATCAACATTTAGCCGTGACAGAATAAAGGTGATAAATTGATTACCGTCATTTCTGGACTGTTAAGCACACCTGAAAATAAGCCACACTGGCTAAAAATAAATAAGTATATATGTGTACATACATAGGCCGCACTTGTCGATAAACCACAAGTGTCCATGTTGTAACATGATATCTTTACACAGATACTTTTTTTTTTAACTTTTAATTAAATGCATACTGGTACCATCCACAAATACGTACTAGAAATGCAGGCTGCGTGCCTGTAACACAGCTGATGAAAAATGTATAATTTTATTATATTAATGATAAATAACACAAGGAAAAGTCCATCCATCCATTTTCGATCCCCGCTTTGTCCTACTCCAGCTGATCACTATTTTCCTCTTCCTCCTGCACACTAAAACCATTAAAGCTGTCAGAATTGAACAGCCTCAGAATTTCACAGTAATTTCATCTGATGTGATGCGGCTAAATGTTTTGGCGGCATGAATCTCGTTAACCCAAAAAATCCATAAATTAGCCACATCATTGTTCAAGCCATAGTGTTAAAAGTGTATGAAAAAAGGAGTGGCTTATAGTCTGGAATTACGGTGTATATATATATATGTATATATATATATATGTAGTGTGTGAAGAAACGTCAATGTTCTCATTTGTGTTAGGAACATTTACTCATTGATTGCATAGAGACTGTCATTGCCATATTAGGGAACATTCGGTTCCCGGGGCGATCAATGTTTACATTGCTGAATGTTCTTCTGTGACAAACAAAAGGGCAACAGCAACCTTATATTGATCTCTGGGAACAAGTTTCAGATTGATATAGTACTGCTTCATCAGAAAACACAAATTAGTCAATTATACTACGTGAAAAAATATGAAATTAACTATAAGATGGATAAATTAAAATAAAGTCAAAAACATCAACATATACTAAAAGAATGGAGATGCTGATTTTATACACAAATTAAACAACAGGATCACAATGAATTTATATTGCTACATGTAAAATTCTTGTAATTTTGAAATTTAATTTAATCATCAAATTAAATGTAACAGCGATTAGCAGTGTAGTCTTGACTTTTATGCTCCAATTAGTTGCAATCAGATGAAACCACATGAAAAAGCAGAGATACAATGTTTAAATTTAATTTGCACAGGCAAACTGTAGAATTTCAAACACAGCCCTGAGCTGCAAAACAGCATAACATCTAAAGTGGAGCATTACTAATCTTGCACAAAAAGCTGACGATTGGTAACGTTGCCAATTATTCACATGTTCCAAAGAAAATTATCTTAATTTAATTTTGCATTTATCAAGCCAAAGGTTTGATTAATGTTTTGTCGATATTTCTTTCCTTGCTAACCAATGGAGCAGCAAACCAGACAGGTAAGAATGACAACAAAGTGGAGACAAACTAATATTCAGGAGCCATTTTGAAGATTTTGTATTAACAAATATTGAACAAATACCACAGTTGGTTTAATCAATTAAATAGTGACAACCATTGGGTATTTCTCAAAATAAACATGGAAAACATGCTTTATTCAATTACAGCAATTACTTTTAAAGATATCTCAACGCTGAGATAGCAGTTATCTTAGCATTTGTCAAAATTCTTACAATAAATTGTTAAAAAAAATTGTTAAAAAATTACAGTATAAAAATAAATTATGTACTCTAAGTAGTCCAACCAGCTGCTTAATTATCAGATCACCCATCATTTACAAAAATGATTTGATACGGTTAGTAGATTTTGGAATGGAAAACAGAAAGTAAATATTGATTTGAGAATAATGGCCTAATTTTACTTGTTTTGCAGGAAAAGGGCAGAATCTGAAGCTAGGAAAGGCAGTCTCCCGAACAGCAAGGAAATGCCACTGCATCACCCCACTGACCCAGTAGAACTTCGGCGTCTCAACTTTCAAACACCTGGTAAGTGTGTAACATCAAGCCAATGATGATCATATCATTTATTCATTTACTACTGAATATGAAAACGTAAGGGGTTCCTCATGGACAGAAAATATATTAAACAAATCACAGACAATTAGTTGATTTGGAACCACTGCTGACAGCATGGCACAATAATAACTTCTTAAAAATCCCCAATCGCTTCAAAGGAGAGAAGCACTTTGCAGGTACACAGTGGATAAGTGGTAGAGAAGGTGCACAGGGTCAAATTGATAATGTCTTCCCTGGAGACAATTCTCTGTGGAAACTCAAGTGCATGATATGCAAGCTTAACAACTTGATGACAGCTGTCAACTTCATCAACACCTGGGTTATCCAGGTCATCAAGGCTTGTGCTTACTCAGACAGTTGTGCTTTGGATGCCCTAATACTTGGAGTCACAGCAGCATGGAAGGTTACAGATATACAAACTGTTCCACAGCCCTGATTTGTATGGGAGCCAATTGAAAGCAGAAATAAAATAAAATAAAACAACTGGTGACAAGCTGTAAATGTGAATGCTAACTTGTTCTGACTCAATGTGATCAGGTGAGTGGTTGCTAGTGGGGCAGTGGTCATGCTTTGACTCACGTGTGGCTGTATCTTGCCTGGAGAAACATAGTGGAGTCACAGTCCATTTATCACCTGGTAAAAGCGTTTGCATCTTTGGAACTATCCTGACCCAAAAAAAGCACATTTAACTGCTATTTGATTTACTCTGGCATCAATTGCATTGGGGCAGGTGTTTAGAAACTGCCAATAATGTTGTAATATCAAAGCCATATGTTTCAGGTCAGTTACTGTGAATGGAGGATGAATTATCCCTGCAGGCTCATTCCTGAAAAAAAAGATTATACATATTTATGAAAGCTCTTCAATGTTGTTAGGAGCATTACTGGCTGTTTCAGTCTGTTAGGGGCTATTTTTCATTTTGGTTCTCACTAATCTTAAACATCCTTTGACCATTACAGTTCTCCTCTTAAGCCATTACCTTCAACCACCACACACGCACAAACACGCGCACACACACACACACACACACACACACACACACACTATCAGCCAATATCTTGGCTTACTTGCTATCTAAAAAAGACTAAACATTTTTTCCTAACACAGGACCGCTTTCTCTTACATCCAGAAACACTTCCACATTAGCCCTCCTCTCTCCCTCTCTACCCTCCTTTTCACCTCTTTACCTCTTAATGGACATTTTCATCTTAAGGACGCTTGAAGTTTGAGCGACAGTGTGTTGGAAATGGCACTTTCATTGTCCCCCCAGTGACAGAAATGGATTTTGAGTGCTGGGTTGTAATAGAAACACCCATTGCCGTCATTCAAAGAGATGTGAGTGGGAGGGAAAATGAGGCCTTGCTTCCATTAGCTAATATCCACTTGTGCTAGCAACCAAAATTAAACATCAGTTCAGTGCTTGGCAGAAGACCGACACATTGCACCAGCACTCTCAAGTTGTAGAACTTGGTCCACAGGCTGGTACAAAGTGGTTTCCAAGTGAACAACAGTATTGTTGTTCAACAGTATGAACCTCGACTGCCTTCTGTTACTGTCCAATGTCAGCTTCACCTTGTCAAAGTCAAGCAAACTTGACTGCATGCTGAAACTTTATGCAGCACACTATGCAAGTGGTATATCACCCTGTCAGAATCCTTATGATAAAATGAATGTTAGGTCACACTCGTCTTTCATCTGTGCTGCTAGGATTTTTATTGCCTCTACTCATATGTCTATGAAATAAGCATGGAGGCTGACGCAATCTTATTGCATGAGTCATATGCAACAAATGAATGGGCCATTTAGAATACACATAAATCATCAAGTGTTATAATCAAGTTTCTACCTTTTGTTTGTGAAGTAACTAGTTGTCACCTTGCTATCATGTCTGCCATGGATATAATTACTCCGCCATCTCCTCCACAGGTACAGGTGTGCCCAGTCACCCCAGTAACCTCCATTTGTCAAGTTAGTTCGTCTCGATTATACATTTGACATGATTTATTTAAGCT
Organism: Fistularia commersonii; assembly: GCF_037954325.1. NCBI lineage: Eukaryota > Metazoa > Chordata > Actinopteri > Syngnathiformes > Fistulariidae > Fistularia > Fistularia commersonii. The sequence goes on from NC_141302.1 coordinate 8,491,798, forward strand.
TTTATTCCCTTCTTTCCTGCCTAGTCCTATACTTTCATCATCCCTCATCTAATTCACCAATGCTGTTACATCAAAGGAGGCGGAGTTTGAAATGACAGCCTGAAAACATGTCATCACTCAAAGCAGACTTCTACATCTGGCCTAACATTTTCAATGTCTTTTTTTCTATTTTTGTGGGGAATCTGTGTGTCTGTGTCTGTATCCCATGCTAACTTTCCACCGCAGCTTTATGTGTGAATAACATTCTTCTCTCTCAATAGGGAGAGTGCCAGTGGGGCGAGTTATGCTCTATGACTTCTCATTGGCTTCTGTGTCCACATCCTCTTTGAGCATGGCCAGTGCTTTGAGTGAACAAACTAGCCTAACACGATCCACTCTTTCATTCCTCTATGAAACACACATGCTGCTTATCTAAAGTTTGCTTGTGTCCTGGTGATACTCCCACGTAAAACAGGTGACTGACCCACAGTTCTGTCTGGCTGACAGGTATGGCTAGTCACCCTCCGATCCCCGTCATGGACCTGGCAGATCACCTGGAGCGCCTGAAAGCTAATGACAACCTCAAATTTTCCCAAGAATATGAGGTAATTTGTTTTTCAAAGCCAGTCTGTAGTATGTTTAAAAATACAAAAACGCAACTTTTTAATCTGCAATATTTTACTGCAATGAGCACCAAATACAGTCTGGTTGAGTCCCTTTTGTTAAGAATTACATTCAACTTTAACCTCCAAGGCCCTACAGTTGTACCAACTCAGTGATATTACGTAACTGAACCACCATTTGTGTTTTAGTTTGACTATTATTGCAGTAAATACAAGTCAAACTCATCGACGAAAAAAGACATTTGACCAACAATACACTCAGTAAGAAGTGTCTGAAAAGACCCGTACTCAAATATAGGAATAATACTAGTCTTTATTGATAAATACTGTGTCAAAAGCAACTGTGTATATCAATGAGGAATATGATATTTTGCAAAGGGACCATAGGGCAAAGTCTTCTCAACAAATAACAGTGTCCATAATCCTAAGAACCCCTACAAGCTCACAGGAGCTGTAAAGTTCACTTAACCATATTATAAACCTTTATAATTGATGTATTTGAATAAATGAGAATTTTAACATTGTTTATGGTTCAGAACTCAGACACTTAATTGCTTACAATCTGTTATGAAACTAGCAAATCCAACGACACACTGACAACACCGTGTTTAAGTCTTGACTTTGTTGAGTCATTACGCCATGCTTATTCAATGCCGATAAGAAAAAAGCTTCATGGTGAAAATAGTCATAATTTTGAATGCTGTTATTCGCTGTAATAAAAGTACTTAAAATATTACTGTAGTATTTTAAGGTTGAAATAAATTATTCTAATTGTTGCCGTATAATGCACTTGAAGATTTCTAAAAAAAGGAAAACCAGAAGTCCTTTCATTGGCAGTGTGAGAAACAGAAACAGTCACTCTTCATCTGACTATTTCTCTGTCTGTCCTACAGCTTCTCTAAAATCTGAGGTGGTAATGGGGTTGCTTGCCAAGCTGTCCAATAATAATTGAAGCTTAAGTACATTGAATTTCATTTTCATAGTTTATAATTGAGAACAGTTGAAAGCAATTTTCTCGGCACAATAAAATATAGAGTGCGATCATAAGCAATGTCTTTGTTAATGTGTTTCAACTCCTCATTTTGTACAATATATAGGGTTTTGCCAATGATTATTCAATTGCTTATTATTGGTCTAGCTGATATCTATATATAAAGAATTTCAGTTACATTTCATATGACGGTTTTATGGTGTTGCAGTAGAGTTGTGTATATGTTACATGGAAATGAGTGACTTCGTCATTCTAAACAGAGGTAGATGCAAACTTTCACAAAGCAATGATATCCTCAATTTCTCCCAGGATCAACAAAGTATTGTTGCAGTATAGCAGCTGATTCTGATTATAGCAGATGGTCATTAAGTTCCTGACAAAAACAGAATCAACGCTCACTTTCCTTCCTTAAATTGTCTATCCTAAATAAAATTGCATACCCTTTTTTTTTTTTTACATCCTACCGTTGGATTATAATGCAGCACTTTGGTATTGTCCCTTTTATATTATACCTGTTTGTTGACTTTCATCAGTCACTAATATAAAATGTTGAAAAGGACTCAGATTTAAAATTGTGTTTAAACTAGCCTCATGTTAGGGACAGCAGTATGTGTCATACCATAGCATTGATTAAATGAAAAATACAGACAAAATCCGTTTGTCTCTTTATTTAATTCCACTTTCATTTTCTATGAAATTTATAAAATTGTGGCCTCAATATTTGTTTAATAGTATCTCCATACCAAAGGAGTTAACTGAAGTCCTAGTCAAAGAGTTAAATGGATTGTCCTCAAACTGAGAAGGTGACATTTTCCCTGATGGGAAGTTAGACTCAATATTTCCTTTAGACATAATTTAGATTCTTAAATTTTCTGAAGGGCATCCATGATTGTGATGCAGTACAAAAATCATTAGTAGAGTGCAAGCCAAACAAGGATTCCGTCTATTTATTTCTTTTTTCATGTTGTTGGGAAAATAACTAAGCATGATCAATTTAACAGATAACCAGTTCACAAGTGGCACTTTATAGGCTGTTTGTTAGTATGAATCTGCATTCAAATTTCAGAGCTGCTATGCCCATTTATAACTTGCCAGAAAATAAAAAAAGAAAGATTTTGATGTTTTCTCGTGAATAAGGTGAGATTAATTTTCTTTTATTTCACTAGAAATGTTTTAGACACCACTTGAAAGTACCAAAACTACTTGACAATATAACCTTGAAAGGAAAGTCTATTCAGGCAAAAGGAGAAAAATGAATAAAAATTGCTAATTAAAAACACACAATCTTAGGAAGTGTGCATACTGTAAATCACTCAACAAGTACATAAATTATCTGCTTTATACATGATCAATACACTGGTGAAAATTGATTTGATATGTTGCACCTTATATGCAGTTGTGGTCTTGAATAACAATGCAAGTTGTATTTATTGAAAATATTTATTTTCAATATTGGTTGACTCTTTTCCTCCATTGCAGTCTATTGATCCCGGACAGCAGTTTACCTGGGAGCACTCTAACTTGGAGGTCAACAAACCAAAGAACAGATATGCCAATGTGATTGCCTATGACCACTCCAGAGTCTTGCTCTCTGCCATCGACGGTATGCCCTTCCCCCCATCTGCTTCATGGATCTGCAGACAGCCCATACAGGGATATCTGTTAGACTTCAGGAGCAAAATCACACTGTACTTTTGGATTGTATTTCAACCGTATGTCAGACTACTTATTTGCTTTCATGCCTCAGGTGCTTGCAAGGAAATAGATGGCTTTTGAAATAGCCAATTTTCCCTTGCAGTGTTGAGCTTAACATTCAAGTCAGACTAAACAATCACCTGAATTTCCTAGAAATGCATTGGTTTGACTTGATGCCTGGTGGATCTTTTGTGTTTAACTGTTACATTTTGAATGAAGTGATGGGTTGCTTCTTTACTCTAATTCACCCCAGGAAACCAAACATAAATATGAGAAAAAATCCAAGCTCAAACAACTATGATTTACAATTCATACTGCATTAGTAAAGAAGGACAAAAAATACTTATAGCAACAGAATGCAAAGATGTATTTATGGGCTCCATTTGGTTCAGTGTTGTTGATTTTTTTTGCTTGCTTCCTTTTCATTATTCTAGCATCAAGTGAACATTTAAGGTTGACATATAAAGTTCAGCTTCAGCGAAACAAAAGGCCATTTTGTAAAGTCTATCGGGGTGCCTTCCCTGGTTTTTTGGCTAAAAGTGAATGCATGCAGACACACAAAGGTATTAATTAACCATTTTCACTGAGGAGCTCCCTTGGAGGAGAGAGGAAAACAAAGTCAAATGAATATTATGACAGAAAATGGCAGATAAAAACTTGAGCCTTTTGTGGTCATTCAAAAAATAAATACTTTCGGTCTTTATAGAACTCCATTAGCTGAGAGTATAAGCACAATTGCAAGACTTTGTGCTGGAGTAAGTGTTTCTCAGCCAGGGGACTCTCAGCCAGGGACATAAGGGATTCTCTCTTTTCCATCTAAATCCTAGACAAAATCCTTTGGCAAGCAATACTTCTATTGTTTACTATGATTGAGGTCTTTGAATCAAAAAGGATTTGACATCAGAATTAGAAAAATGGCTACTTTCAGTATTTATTGATGTGGGGATCAGCAGAATCTTTGAAGTTAGGGTGATCCGATGCTGTAAATTTTGGGACTTAAATTGTAATGACATACCTGATGATGTCGACTTCTGGCAACTGAAAAAGCACTTCTTGTAAAGTTGCCTGACCACACAAAACATGCATTTATCCAACATTTATATTAATTTATCTTTGGAGTTTCTACCATCCTTCAAATAGGGAAAATCACCCCTCTTCATCATTTAATTTTAGGTATGGGTTTCAGCAAGCATTATTTCCCCAAATCCCATCAAGAAACTATATTGGTACATTATTTTCACGGAAAAGGAAAAATGATGATGCAGAACAAAACAGTGTCGGGTATGTTTTGATTTGAGAATTTTCAACAAATTATGACTGAATAAGTTTTAAAATCTGACAGTCAAGCGCATCTATACAACTGGTCATTTTGCCAATCCAGAATGCCCTAAAATCAACACTGAACTGCTTCAAAATCTGCAACTAAAAACAAGGTCAGTCACTGCCATTGGTACAATAAGGGCTTATAAGTAATAGTTTTGAATAATTTTTGCTATTTTCATTTCCAAATATGTATAGGGGTTCAGGGCAAGACACTGAACCCCTAACTGTTCCCCTGGCGCAGGTGGACGGCAGCCTACTGCTAATGGTTCATTCATGATGGGTTAATTGCAGAGAACGAATTTCCCCACTAGGGATTAATAAAGGATAAATTATTATGTTGACAGAGTAATATCTAGAATTTATACACATCCTGAATGACAGAAGCAGAAAGACAAATCTCTTGCTGAATGAGCATTAAACAATTTGCCCACTTCTCTACACCACAGTTATGTTTTTTTTTTCCTTCAAACATTGAAAACAAAATGTGCTTAATTGTTTTAGCCCTTGTCCATCATGGAAATCTAATGTTTATTAGTGTGGACTGATAATTATTTGGGGAGGAAGAAAATATGGATGGATTTTTGAATGTGTCCACTCTCCATTTTCATTTTCTTTTTTTTTGTTGAGTAAGTTACCTGGGAGTAAAAGGAAGCCTTGGGGAGAGGAGGCAGTTGGAGTGAGGGGATTCTCTGAGACGTGGCATCCATGCAGATGAGACTTATCTTGGTCGACCATGTGTGCACGGAGCCCCTAAACTGCCGGTCCTAAAGCATTGACTAGCTGTCAGCTCTGTCTCTTTCCCCAAGATTCAAAAAGGCTGCTGTGCCTTTCATTTAATATAAGCAAAGGAAAAGAGGAGAAAGAAGGGGAAGGAAAATTGTATTGCCCGTATTTTGTTTGTTTGTTTTTCTCCATGGGAGATGATAGACTCGCAGACTGAGCTTTATCTGCTAGTCAGCTGCAGATATGGGAGAGAGACACAAAACTGCAGATTTAAATGTGTTCTTGATCGAAAATACCAATCTTTATGACTTGCAGTACTGGTCCACTGGACGGCTTTATCGAAATAAACACAAATGTGGAGTCAACTTAGCTAATTTGAGGAAATAGGGCAGACTGGCAATGAGGCCTCCATAATATGAAAAAAATTATAATCATGGTAATTTTGTTTAATACTGAAGTAGAAATTACCAACACAAATAATTAGGAACTTTGGAAAATCACACTTATTTTAAGGAAATCTTGGTATATTTGCTTCTATGTATTTTAAACGACAGTGAAATAATAATTTTCAATTCTACTTTAATTGTCCTAAAAAGATATACATACATGATTAGTATATTTGCCAGAACTGCAAAGTATATTTAGTGTATACTAAGTATATTAGTATATTTGCCAGACAAACAAAGACAAACAAATGAAAAGGGTTTGCTGCTTCGCTTGAATCAACTACTTTTATACAGTGATAATCATGATTAACTGTCTCACAAACAGTGTAGATATGCCTGATTATCATTCTGCGTTATTTGCACTCGTTTCTCGACATGCCTGACATATCTTGTCGCACCTTATTTTTTTCAGGAATCCCAGGCAGCGACTATATGAATGCAAACTACATTGACGGCTACAGAAAGCAGAATGCATACATTGCCACCCAAGGGTCTCTTCCAGAGACATTCGGTGAATTCTGGAGAATGATCTGGGAGCAAAGGAGTGCCATCATTGTCATGATGACGAAGCTGGAGGAAAGATCTAGGGTAAGTGTAATAAATACAGATATGGAAAAAAAGGCATGAGCATAACCCTGTGACACACTTCACCTAGATTCATTCAGTGTTGCAAAAATATTTAAATGTAATGTAGGGTGTGTATATTTGTTTGTTATTTTGAATATTATTCTAAAAACACAATTTTCAATGATTTATTTTCCACCTCAAATCAAAACACAACAATTGCTGTATAAGGATGTCAGCAAATGTCTCTCTTCTATAATTTCCAAACTATATCCTTGATTTACGTATGACAGTATCTCTTAATGCATTCATGATATATTCTGCATGAACATATTTCTTAGTCAAAATGAATTTATACTTCTACCACATCTACCAGCCTTTGAATGCATGAAAATTTTACACTAGCCATGTGAGTTAGTAACCCTCACACTTACTGTATATGCCTTTCCCTAGATTCTAGCACAATGATAACATGTGCTGAAACTCAATTCCAAGACATATTTCGACCCAATATCCTCTCAATCTGTAAACCTCTTATTTTCATTTTTTTTTTCACAATAATTCCATTACCCCTGGGCTGAATGTTAACAATGCTCCTTGTTATACATTCTTTGATCATACACTTGATACATAAGCATTCCAGTGCAACAGATGGAGTATGCAGATTTTTTAAATGTTTTAAATCAAATTGAGTGAAGGTGTTTTCGAAACCAGTCGTACCCAGACTGGCACCAGTCTGTGGATCATTTGGTACCAGTCTACAAAGAAAATCTTTTTTTGGTACATTTTTGTCATTAGACCTTCTGGATCTTATTTGGAAAAAAACAACTGTTTCCACCTTCGCCTTACTGCCACACTTCATATCCTAATTGCCTAATTTAAAGTGTAATTACTATATTCAGATTAAATACTGTGAACTGACAAAGGTTTTTATTATTTGAACCCCCGCACCTCTTACCATTCTACGGAAACATTTTCACGCCTAAAACCGGTCCCTGGTACAAAAAAGGTGGGGACCATTGCCCTAAACAACATCAAGGTGACCAATAGCAGTTATTTCCTGTCAAGTACAAAAGGGTTGTCTGCTCAGCTAAAATGGAGGTGTTTTACAGGCAGTCACCAAGATACAAAGCTGTACACTTGAACAACGATAGCTCTGAGTTTGTAATATAATGGAAGCAGGCTACCTCTGTAATTATAGACTGTTGCGGTACAATTAATAGCATTGCTGGGTCTATAAAAATGTGTGTGGACATCGCATTGATTATAAAATCAAATCCAGTCAGCAGGAATGAGGCAACTTTGGGGATATACGTCAATATTATTTGACTGTTGATTTTCTTGTCATGAAGCAGAATGTTGTACTGAATAAACTCACCCCTGAATACTTTTTTGAATATCCATTTGTTTCTAAATCTTTTCTATTGAATTATTTACTAATATTGTTTTATTCTCATATTTTTTAGGTGAAATGTGACCAATACTGGCCTACAAGAGGGACAGAGACATACGGACTCATTCAAGTGACCCTGCTGGACACAGTAGAGCTGGCCACCTACTGTGTCAGGACATTTGCACTTTTTAAAGTAAGGGTCATACTGTATGTATGTAATTCATTGGAGTTGGCTCTTAGACCTGTCAACAACTATCAAGCGGGTCAAATAGCTGTCACTGACCTTTTCACAATCCCCATATTCAGAATGGTTCCAGTGAGAAGAGAGAAGTCAGGCAGTTCCAGTTCACAGCTTGGCCAGACCATGGGGTGCCTGAGCACCCCACGCCGTTCCTGGCTTTCCTGAGACGGGTGAAAGCTTGCAATCCCCCAGATGCAGGCCCCATGGTGGTACACTGCAGGTACAAAAAGACATGGTCTCACTCTGTAGCAGTGTACACACTAAGAATATCTTGAAGCATGAAATTGATTTTTTCCCTCTCTCCATTTGTTGTCTTGAATATATGAATACATATTACGGAAAGCAGTATTGTCGCGGTTATTTTTAACTTAATTTGTGAGTCATATATGTAATGCTAAGAGAAAGACCAGGGAAATTTGAGGCAGAATTGAGCACATTTGACAGGTAGTAAACTGTGGCCCACTATAAGCCCAAACAAATTAGCCCACCAGGTTTCACAGAAGCCACTTTAAATCTGAAGGTGCTTTCAGCATAACAGAACAAACAGTACTTATGTCATTGCCCTCAGCAAACTCAAACATCTCCTCCCACACACTGACACAAAAAGCCCAGACAGACCTATAGTTTTCCTTGCCACACCAATAAATGTCGCATATCAGCAGCCCACAAGTCCTCGGCTTATCCCCCTGGGTTGTTGCATCTTAACAAATAACTTCCATTCTAACTTTTCTTCCCTTGGCTCCATCAGTTGCCTAACTTCTACCAGAGGAATGATATAGCATGGACATCTGGTTCTTCTCAAACTCAGAGTCAACAGTTGGCCCATGTAGAGACCAAGTGATGAGGAAAAAAAGTCTGAAAAAGGGAGGAAAACTAAGTGATCTGGTGTAATAGGTACAAACTTGTGTCAGAAAGTGACAAAAAGGACAGTGGATTACTGAAGATTTAGAATTACCACATGCCATAGTTAATTAGACCTAGTTGTGGAATTGCTTCCAATTGAATATCCTAAGTTTATACAAAGCAAATACTGCATCTGTAGTACTCTTTATAGGCATGAAGCCATACTGCTGTTCACAAATGCTGACTTCTGCTCACAATCAAGTTTCCACTACTCCATCCCATTACTTCATTGTATGGCTCATCAACTTGTATTGTATGCTGGCCTGGAAACAGTTCCAATGACAAAAAGACAGTAGGCACAGCTAGAGGTCGCAGAGATGAAAATGCTAAGGTCCTCTTTGGGAATGACCAGGATGGAGAGGATCAGCAATGAGTCTATCAGAGGGATGGCTCATGTTAGATGTTTTGGAGAGAAGGTCCTCACTTCAGTTTTACTCATTTATGCTACTTTGTAGTCTACAATAGTCACCTCTTCTACCCTTGCCTCTCTTTCATTTTCCACTTTCATCAGCTTTTTCAAAGTAGTCTTTCCATAATCCCATTACTCTTCTAGCATCTGTCAATAAATTCCCTCTCTATCCTTAATCACCCGAACCTGTTGTACATCCTTTCCATCATTATCTCTCTTTTTAACCAACCTGTATAGATCATTCTCACCCTCCTTCCTATCCAACCAAGCTTACAGGTCATCGTACGCCCTTTTGTTTTGCCTTTACTACCTCTATCTTTACCTTACGTTGTATCTCCCTGTACTCCTGTCCGTTCTCTTCAGCCCTCTCAGTATCCCACTTCTTCTTTGCTAACCGCTTTCTCTGTGTACACTCCTGCACTTCCGCATTCCACCACCAAGTCTCCTTATCTACTTTCCTTCCAGATGACACCAAATACTCTTCTACCTGTCTCCCTGATAACACTAGCTGTTGTTCAATCATCTGGAAGCTCTCCCTGACCACCCAGAGCCTTTCTCAACTCCTCCCTGAAAACCATACAATACTCCTCCCTTTTCAGCTTCCACAACTTTGTCATCTGCTCTGCCTTTGTCCTCTTGATTTTCCTCGTCACCAGAGTCATCCTACAAACCACCATCCAATGCTGTCTGGCTACACGCTCACCTAAAACTATTTTGCAGTCACTGATCTCTTTCAGGTTACCTCATCTATACAAGATGCAGTCTACTTGCATGCTCCTACCTCCGCTCTTATAAGTTACCCTATGTTCCTGATTTTTTTTCTGGAAAAAAGGATTCACTACAGCCATTTCCATAATTTTTGCAAAATCTACCACTATCTGTCCCTCTGCATTCCTATCCTGTATACCAAATCTGCCCATCACCTCTTAATCCCCTCAATTGCCTTCACCAACATGTACATTGAAGTCTGCAACAATTACCACGCTCTCATTTCTGGGGATTTTCTGTATCACTTCATCTAACTCATTCGAGAACTTCTCCTTCTCTTCAAATTCACATCCCACCTGCAGGGCATTGCCACTAGCAACATTGAGCTTCACACCTTCAATTTCCAGTTTTAGACTTATAAGTCTATCCGACATTCTTTTCACCTCCAGATCGTTCCTAACAGTACCATGATAGTAAAACTTAAAGCCTGCTCCTAAGCTTTTAGTCTAACTACCTTTCCACCTGGTCTCCTGGACACACAGTATATCCACCTTCCTTATCTGCATCATGTCGACCAACTTTCTACCTTTTCCTGTCGTAGTCCCGATATTCAAAGTCCCTACTTTTAGTCCCAGACTCTTGCCTTTCCTCTTCTCTCTCTGCTTCCGATCACACCTTCCTCCTCTCCTTCTTTGACCTACAGTAGCTCAATTTCCACTGGTACCCTGTAGGTCATCGGTACCAATGGCGGTCATTGTTAACCCGGTCTTCAACCAATCCAGTATGATCTGGTTATTATCGTTGATTTGCATGTTTGGTTTTGGCAAAAGTTCTACGCCGGATGCCCTTCCTGAAGCAACCCTTTGCATTTATCCAGGCTTGGGACTGGCTCAGGGAGACACTGCTCCGTGCCCCCCTGAGGCTGGCTCGGGGAGACACCGACCAGTGCTGCTCTGAGGCTGCATTTTTCCCACTATATACTGAATGTAATGTTATTGGCAGAACAAACTCTGGGCTCCACCTCTTCTATAATATGTATGGCGTTTAGCATGATCACAGCAGGTTGAAGCTTGCTAAATCCAGATAAGCATATCAGAATGTTTCTTTTATCTTTAATGGGACACTTGAATGATATTTTGTCAATGTAATTTTGGTTGCTTGGTTGTCAGCTATTGATATTCACTTCCGGTTTTAAGTGACTCACAGTTAAAGGACTGATTTGTGTTCAGAACTGGTCAAAAGATTGTACTGAAAGCTGTGAAGATTACTGGTCTATACTACCTTATTTTCTTGGGTTGACTGTCAGGATATCATTTGAAATCGACGGCTACAAATGTGGTTAAAATAATGTGGCATTTCCAAATATTTAGGCAAATGTCACAAATGTCAGTATGAATTGTCTGAAAGGAAAAATAGACCTTTTATTGACAACTAATATTTGCAAAATACCTTTTCTATATACTTTGTTTCTGAAATATGCTGCTCCGATTACAGATTCACCACAGCTGGTAGATGATGAATACAGGTGCTCCTCACTTTACAACATACTCAGTTAACAATGACTCAGAGTTACGACAGGCTTTGCAATAAAATTAAAATACTCACAGAATGCACTGGAAGCAGAGTTGTGAGTGAGTACTAATGGCCGATATGTATCCAAATACTGTACGGTAGTATGGTAGAATCAGTGTTTCGCTTAATGACAATCTCGCTTAACGACAGACCGCTTGGAACATAACCCCATCGTTAAGTGAAGACCACCTGTAAAGTGAGACAATATCTGGCAAAGACTGTTGTCCATAGTTGTGGTCAAAGGTTTAGGAATTAGATATTTCAACTTCTAAGCAATTTCTACAAGGAGACTTTTTATATCATAACAATTGGTAAGATTTCCACAGTACCACTGAGCCTAAGATAGACCCTAACACATGCAGTCATAAGGAAAGGGGCCACTTCAGAATATTACTGCCAGGCTGAGCTGATTATGGCCTTGTTTTCAGCAAAGGCAGTTGTCTTATGGGTGTTCAATATCAAGAAATCTGCAGTCAACACCATCCAGTGGTGTTTTAAGGATAGGAAGTAAACAAAGAGAGCCTGCATACTGGCTTACTCACTTTGACAGGACTGATGTCCTGCCAAAGTGAGCCCAATACCTTCAGTTGGGAAGTAATTGACTTTTTTGACAAATCATTATTGACTTCATTAACAGCCATGGATTGATACTGGTGTGTGTGTGTGTGTGTGTGTGTGTGTGTGTGTGTGTGTGTGTGTGTGTGTGTGTGTGTACATGTTCAGTAAGCAGAGGAAATGATGACAAGTTTGCTGACAGCAAGAGATTTGCTAACAATACATATGTAATTGCTTTCACTGCTCCTCTTTCTTTATCTTCTCAAGGCTTATTGCAGCAGTATTTTACACTGCACTTTCTTTGACTTCTCCTGTCCCCGAAACTTCTGGTACGCATATTAGCCTGGCACTTAATATGTGTCGACGTCTAAAGCAGCTGGTCTTGACTGGCTGAAAAATCAGTGTCAGGCCATTAGTGCAATAATTCTGCCAGCTCTCCTTTAACTGCCGTACACACACTGATGGCTTTCCCCTTACAACTCTGGTTACTCTGCGTATCACTTTTAGAAAATGAATTTGAGATCGACAATGTGACTACAACTGGCAACATCTCTCCTGTTCTCAGCTCCTTCCTCATCCTTCTGTGTCTTTGACTATGTAAGCTCAGTTCTGTCATTCTGTCACTTCCACTCTCAAAGGCCATCACTTTTCTACATTCAGGTCTGCAGTGTAACATGTTTTCAAATGAAAACAGCTGGGGTAAAAAGGGAAAAAAAAAAAACAAAAAAAAACAATATTCTGCATCGTCCACCCAAGGACCGGCATTTTCCCAGTCTTGTGGGGGAGTCTTAATTATTTAGATACTTCTCTTTTAAATTGTAGCGTAATTCTTTCACCTTTGAATATGTGAAGGTCTTCATTATATTAGAAATAAGAGTGAAATAAATTTGGTGTCATTCAGCCAATGTTAGCCTTTTTCCAAGTGATCATCAGATCATTTGTTAAAGCCAATGATTCCCATATGTGCCCGTTTTCCATTCGCTGCACAGTTCTAATGCATCATGGCACATTAAGCAGACTTGGCCCCCGGGGACTAACTTTATTCCCTCTTGAGTCTTCATTCTCAACCCTTTCCGTGTTCCTTAGAGCAAATGAAAAACAAATACTCTATCAGAGTCAAGAGACACAGGAGCAAGGCTCACACCTCATAGGCATGTCAGCTTAATGGATTGAATGACCTATTTGCTTTTGAGTGCCTAGTACAAGGACTTGTCCTGTCAGACCTGTGCTTCGCAGGAGGACAGTTAACAAACACGATTTAACACCATCCTTTCACCCTAATATAAGTTATATGTCAGCAGAAAAGATTTTAGCAATAGAGGCATGTGCTATTAATACATAAAATGCATAGGACTGAGACATCTCCTGTCAGTAAGTGGGCCAGACTGATGCAGTTTCTTTCAAGCTAGCTAGACAAACTAAAATATTTCAGTCATTGTAAGAGTGCTTTTACGCTCCTGTATGTTGAATGAATGTATAATCTGCCCATAGGATTTTTTTAACGAATAGACCTCCTGTTCAGTTTCTCTGGTAAAGCTCTTGACATTTTGAAGTACTGCGTTTATCATTTCTCATTAATTAAAGCCACCTGCACTTCACAAAAGCATGTTAACGAAACCTTTAAAATACCACACACTCAAAATAGTCTCCTTTTATTGAAATTTTGTTTTCGTGGTTGCAGTTTTCAAATCTGAGTTGATGGTTAAATGTCACTGTTACATAAGTGATAAGTCCTGATGAGATAGAGGGTTCAGGTGGGGTCCAAAGGAGTAAGACTAGATTGTAAAGCTAGCAATGAGCCCCCTTAAGACGTTGCCCAACCCCTCACTCGTGATAGTGCCACTTCAGGTTTAATTACGATCAGAACAAAATGGTCAGTCCAATAATGATGAACGCATCCCCGGGATCAAGGGAACACTAATGTTTAGCAAGGATACACAGCCTTCCAGTGTAATTCTGCAGAGAAATCTGCATCTTTATTTTAAAACACAAACAGATTTGAAATCGAAACCAAACACGTATTGCTCACTAGAAATATGTCAAAAATTCAAAGGTTCTTTTGCAGCAAATCAGTTTTTTTTTTATTTTGTTTTCTTTTTTCGGTTTTGGAATCGAAATGCTCTCCTTGCTCTGCCTTGGACTTAACAGAAAAGGGAAATAAGATTGTGATGGACTGACTGCTTTTAAACAGTTTTTACACAAGTCCTGGACAATCAAATAAAGAATGGTCAAATGTGCCTCCAATGGGTCATTGACCACACCAGCCATATTAAACAAAATTCTGTTTTTTCTTGTAGGTATTGTGTGAGTTCTCCTTAAAATGTGTGAGAAAGATACAGAGCTCAAGCTCACCTGCGAATAACATAATTTTTTTTTCTTTGTTTCTTTGTTTCTGTCTACAGTGCTGGAGTGGGACGCACAGGTTGCTTCATTGTGATTGATGCCATGCTGGAACGTATCAAGCACGAGAAGACCGTGGATATCTATGGGCATGTAACGCTAATGCGTGCCCAGCGCAACTATATGGTGCAAACAGAGGACCAGTATGTATTCATACATGATGCTCTCCAGGAGGCTGTCAACTGCGGCACCACTGAAGTGCCCGCCAGAAACCTATTTGCTTACATCCAGAAACTGACACAAATAGAAGGTGGAGAAAATGTCACTGGCATGGAACTTGAGTTTAAGGTACAAATGTCTCGAAAAAAAAAAACTGCAATCAATTTCAGTTTAATGTTTAACCACAGAATGTGCACCATACTTGCAGACATCAATATTCATTCACACAAAAGTGCCATGACAAAAGGTTTCACAACAGACTTAACAGCTTCTGTGCATCTCTATGTCCCAAATCAGGACAAATTTCAGTGTCATTAGCTGGTCAATGTCAGCCAAACTCCCCAAACTTTTCCAGCTCACATTAAGCCCACAAGACAATGTGGTGCCTGTGGTTTCCTTCCTATTCCAGTTAGTTGACTGGATAATTCAACAGGGGAAAATTCTCCCTCCGGGTTCACCTTCCATTGCTCCTGGGGTAAATTGTGCCTCAGTTTACATGAAAATGCCAAACACAGGTTTCCTCCACCACACAGAAGAGTTGACAGAGCACTTAGACAATATATTCTGCATTTATAATGTGAGCCCTAGCCAACCTTATTCAGCCATCTGCACTTTTGCTGTATACATGACATTGCCTTGCTTATCACGCATCTACTTTATTTCACTCTGATGGATGCCGAATCCACTAACAGATGATAAACAGATCAGATTACACCACGCTACTGCCATCATAGATGGCTTTTATTTATTTTTTTTTATTTTTTTAAAGCAGTGATAGAAATTGCTTTGATTCATATTCCATTTCACAGTTTCATTAAAGTGTTTTTACCCACAGCATACAATGAGCCATTACATTGTAGATTTTTTTTCAGCAGGTTTGTGGAATATATTATGCCTTGGATTTTTCCCTAATTCCAATGGCAAGCATGGAATTACATTACTCATATCTTTATCTTGTAAAACCCCCTTTAGTCACTGGGGAAATAGATGAGGACCATCATGTCACTGCTTTTTTTCCCAGGTAGCTCTATGCTCTCTGATCTCTTTTTCTTCCCAATGCAGCGTTTAGCAAACACAAAAGCCCACACGTCACGATTCATCAGTGCCAATCTCCCCTGCAACAAGTTCAAGAACCGCCTTGTTAACATAATGCCATACGAGTCCACACGAGTGTGTCTTCAGCCCATCAGAGGAGTTGAGGGCTCTGACTACATCAATGCCAGTTTCATTGATGGGTACAGGTGGGGACATTAAATTATAACACATATTCATCATAAAGAGTTATGCTTCTGATACTTGAAGATTCCCATTTGCTTGAGGTTAACAATGGTGACTGTCATCACCTACCAAACCTTGTTCAATCAATACTTTTCCACAGACAACAAAAAGCCTACATTGCTACACAGGGACCACTGGCAGAAACCACAGAGGACTTCTGGCGAATGCTCTGGGAGCACAACTCAACTATTGTTGTTATGCTCACCAAGCTTAGAGAAATGGGCAGGGTATGTGTACTCTTGAATCTTGAATATTATTCCATTTTGGTAAATAAAGCTATTTCTGGTTACAAGGTCAAGCAAGTCATAAATCTCAATAGCCAATTACAGATCAACTCAGTGAAACATGTGCAGGACACAATGAACCTGTGCTAGAAGAAAATATAGGGGCTTATGATGATGTTCTTTTTTCCCCTCAGGAAAAATGCCACCAGTACTGGCCAGCAGAGAGGTCAGCCAGATACCAGTACTTTGTGGTGGACCCCATGGCAGAGTATAACATGCCCCAGTATATCCTGAGAGAGTTCAAAGTGACTGATGCCAGGGTAAGCAAAGACTACAATATGCGCTTAAGTTTACAGTTTTAGACTCTGGAAATGGCACTGAACACTCTTGTGTATTGTTTTTTTTCGATATTTAGTCATATGGGGGATAAGAAGAGGCGGGTTCAGTGAATGAAACATTTAGTTGTTGGGTATTAAATTACAGAAATGTCTTTGGAGGTTCTCAGACATCCAGGTCATGATTAATCCTCATGATCATCCACATGAGAGGTGAAACATCACTCATGGGAAGAAATCGAGTCGTTTCCAAGATAAGATTTGGACAAAAAATTACAATCATCCATGCACAATAAGCCAGAATAAGATGTTTGCTGTAGATCTACCTGTAAACAACATTATTGTAATTGTACAGTTATTAAATCACCTGTGGAAAATTATGATTTTTATATAAAAATAGTTAATAGTTTAGTCGCTTCAAAATATTCTCAGTGAGCCCAATTCAAACTTTGGCTCCTTATGGAACAACTTTTAATCGGTGTTTAAAAATTGTTGTGAACACCCTGCAACAAGATATAACATAACATTATTAATTAACATAGAATTTGGCATTGTATCACATATTTGCATTCACCAAGCTATGGCCCTGAGTGTATTAGAATCATAACTTTATATTTCTGGTAATAAAGACACATGTCAATGTGTGTGAGCAGATGTGGTACTGACTGAACTGAGCTGCCAGAGTTTTTTAATTCCATCAAAGGCTTACAAAGATAATGATGCAGGATCCCTACTTTGTACGGCATGTTAGACTGTCTCGTTATAGGATTGCTTCCTTATCAGGGGGATACAATATCACTTAAGTAATACACACCCTCAGTCAATTATCAAGGCACCCTGTCGAGGGGAGCACATCAAAGGATTTAGCATCTTCACTGTTCATGTTTAACACATATTCAGGTAAAATGAGTCATCTGTCGTGACAAAAAAATTTCTCAAGATACTTTACTTCTCAAGATACTTTAGCTGTGGGTCTGCACTCCAAATTTTCTGAATTTCATTTTAATTTTTTTCATGAATATCATCTTGTACTCAAAATTTCAAATGCTCAGTTCATTAAGATGAAGATGGAAGAAACTGGCATATGTTGGATGTATGCAAAATACCTCAGACTGCTTTGCAACTTGATTCATTGGCAATTTCCCATATTTCTGTTCCATGCAAAAAGGCAGGATCTGTACCTTATGCCTCAGTCACCGTGTTCTCTTTCCAGGATGGACAGTCACGAACAGTAAGGCAGTTCCAGTTCACAGACTGGCCTGAGCAGGGAGTTCCAAAATCAGGAGAGGGCTTCATAGATTTTATTGGTCAAGTGCATAAAACAAAAGAACAGTTTGGGCAAGACGGGCCAATCTCAGTTCACTGTAGGTAAGTGACAAACCACCAAGGATTACCAGACCATATCATCAACTTTAGTCCTGCTCATACAGTATGTTGTGTTTAAAAGATAAATTAACATCTTGATTTGTTGTTTTAGAAGATAATTAACATCTTGATTTGTTGTTTTGGAAGATATTTATATTAATGATATTTAATGATATTTATATTAAATGGTTTCTCTGACCTCCTCTCATTTACACAGTGCGGGTGTTGGTAGAACTGGAGTTTTCATCACCCTCAGCATCGTCTTGGAACGAATGAGATATGAGGGCGTAGTAGACATCTTTCAGACAGTGAAAATGTTACGGACTCAGAGACCAGCTATGGTGCAGACAGAGGTGAGATGTTCACCCCCAGCCCCCCTTCTTCTCCCTCCACTTTTGCTTTTGGCTTGCGAAGAAAATATTTGTTACACATTGTACAGCAGCTAACACTAACAATGCTACAATGCAATGTTTTCTGGCACAGGTGGCTGCACTTAACAGTATTGATTTTACCTGATTTGAAAGTGTGCTTTAAATGTCTGATAAAAGAGCCTGTGAGAGTCTAAGTGTCACCTGGAGTTTAACAATTGACTAAAGCAAGCACCCTCCTCATTCTGTGATTTTTTTAGTAGCTGAATCAACTCGAGGTGACCTGTCAGCTCTGCTACAATTTCATCTAATTTCTGAATTACGTAGCGTTCATTCCAATATACTTGAGTTATTTTCATAATTTGGAAATACATTTTGGTTCCCATTAGTACAGAAAGAAATTATTCTATTTGACATTTTCACAAAACAAATGGAAAGCAGATAAGGTCTTTGGGTCACTCAAAATGACTGCAATTTTCATGTGACGTTAAAAATGTGGTTTATGGCAATTATAAACAAAGAACAGTTTCAACAGTGATGAAGCCACATTGTCTAATCAAAAGTCTTCTTTTCTTTGTTTCCAGGATCAATACCAGTTCTGTTACAGGGCAGGGCTGGAGTACCTGGGAAGCTTTGATCACTATGCAACGTAAAACACCCAGTATCGGAAGAAAAAAGTAGAGGGCCGTTTTGAAAGAAACCCCAGTGCGCCTCTCTTCTGAGCCATAAATTACTGTTTGAGAAAGTACTCCTCCTCTCCTTGCTAACAACTCGTTATTTGTTGGACGTGAGATATGACTTGTCAAAAAATGAAAAAGATGATTCCCGGAGGACCAAGTATTTCCTGACCCAAATAAAAAACTTGCTGTGGCACAAAGTGAGGGAATCCTGACTGCTGAAGCATCATGTGGAATTACCTTCTTTTTCTTTTGCTTCAAGGATTCATTTATTTGGAGGTCATAAACTGAATGAAAGCAACACAAAAAAAGTAAATGAACTATATTGGCATCGTCAGAAATGCATCAGTGATTACGAACCATCATGAGCGGCGTTAGAGGCACAAAGAATGGCTGGGGAAAAAAAAAAACTTGATGCACATTGTAAAAAAAAAAAAAAAAAAAGGAAAAAAAAAAAGAAAAAAACCTGTTTCACCATCGAATTACACACAGAAATTCCATCAGAAAATGAGACAATGCTTGGTCCATGACAGCAGGACAAACTTAAAGTAATAAATGAAAAAATTACCCCTTTTCCTGTCAATGTTCATCACCAGATTTTGAGGGAAAGTAAAAGTGATATACGAAATAAATAGAAATTATTGATTTAGTTTTTTAGTACTTTATTATACAGCGGATGTCCTTTTATTGAACTGTGTGAATTTCCTTTTTTACACAAATTTATTGCTTGAAAAACAGCGATACGAATTTTATTTACATAAATGTTTGTTTTTCTTTTTTTTTAAAGTGATGTAGAACTGTTCTCATACATGTGCTTTTTGCAGAGAGTCTCTTTGGCTTTTATTTAATTTTCCCCTCTCAGTTCATTGCATCAAATGCTACCCACTCTACCAAAACTTAACGGCAAAAGTTATTTTTTGGGCTCTTTCTTTCAATTTCATGTTTCGGTTAAATACATGGTAAATGTATTATTCCCATAAGATAAACTGGGGCTTTGTGGAATCAACAGGGATGAGCAAAGTATGAAGTTGCTGCTACCGATTATCTTAGTTCTTCCATGTTAGAGCGATATGACAGAACGTTATGATTTGGATATGATAAATATGTGATGCAGATTTATTGAATATGTATTTAATATATATATTAAAGTTGAAACATACAAAATATATTGATAAAATATATAATTTATGAGGAAAAGTATAAGAAATGGAGAATGTCTGTGAAAGCTCCCAAATTGAGAGTTGTGTGCCATTGGGGAAATGAAGTGACTTTTCACTGGAATGCACATCAGTAAGACAAAATTGTATTCTGATTCAGTGCATCTTTTCTTGTGCAATAAATGTTTTAGATAGGGTTTATGCCGATATATTGTTCACTCACGACATTGGTTCTCCCCCAGCAAGTTAAGTGTGGGAGCGAGAATGTCTGGTGCCAGTTAAAGCATCATTGATGCATCTTCAAGCTCTCGCACAGTCAACAATTCGAGTGTCACACAGCCACACTCACCGCTCCACACAATAGGGCAAGGTACAAAGACATCTTCTTGTGGTTCTTTAATGCATTCAGTGATGAGTTTTTACTTTTTCATTTTGCATTTAGAGTGCCTTATATTTATGCCTGTTTTTATAATGTTTGATTTAACGTATTAATGTATCATTTTGGTAGCCTAGGCATTTGTTGTAAATGTAACTGTATGTTTTATTTACTTTTAGTATTCATTGTATCACATGAAGAGATTATATATGCAAATAAGGACATTTCAAAGCTCATATTTTTCATTTGCAGTGGCCTTATTGTGGCTGAGTGAATTACAAAATAACAGTTCACTCACAGGCGCATACACATACATATACAAATGTATGTGTCTGTGCGTGCGTGTGTAAATCGTATGTAAAGCTACACAAAATAATCAAATGTGGAGACATTTTAAGTGTTCTGAACTTGAGACATGAACATGTACCGTTAAATTATGACCTTTTTACCTGATTGTCACCTTAGTCATGTTTTACAAGTGCAGTATATTCACACAGATTTGGTCAAAATTCAATCCCAATGCACAGGTCATCAACAAAAGGGTAACTTCTCCATGACTTAGGTTTGAATTGCAGACATCAACATTACAAAGAGCAGACATAGAGAAAGCAAAATGTTCCATCTTCAGTTATCCCTGACAATCCTGGCAAAAACAGTGCACCAAGCCCCCTTTTTTCCATGTACATTTGGCAACTTCAGTTATACTTCAGTCCTTTTTTTAAAGGTATCTTTAAAAACTACTTTTACGCACCCTCTTTGGTGACTTTGTAGATGTGCATTCCAGGTCTTTCTTTCCCTTGTTAACCCAAGTAGTTATGTTTCATTTTACGATTTTGTGCTCATTGCTTAACTAATAATTTTGAGTTATAAAAGTGCTAGTAGTTCA
Source organism: Fistularia commersonii (assembly GCF_037954325.1). Lineage (NCBI taxonomy): Eukaryota > Metazoa > Chordata > Actinopteri > Syngnathiformes > Fistulariidae > Fistularia > Fistularia commersonii. The sequence continues at coordinate 8,513,148 of NC_141302.1, forward strand.
TCATGTTCTTGTTTCTTTCCCCATCTCATTTTTTATTTTATTGATTTTTCATACGCATGGTAAAACATTGCAGAATGGCCAGAGTTGGCCAGGTGGGAAGATTTGCACTTTCTCTATCTTTGTACTATGCACTGCCCTATTGATTCTGAACCCAATAATATATTACTTGAACCCATCTATCAAAAAATCTCCTTGAGCGTTCACTTTGTGTGTATGTAAATAACACAAAAAAGGTATCAACTCTAGAAAAAGACAAAAAAAAAAAAAGTTTGTGGCTAAAAAAAGAGCATCCACTCTGATGCCATGGTCACTCCAGCAGATGACTTAAGAAAAATCTGTCCCCCAACCATCTGTTCTTGTGGCTTTGCCATTCAAGCTTGGAGTGTCATTAACAGAAATAAACGTTGTGTTCTCTGCTCTCTCTATCTATCTCTCGTCTGGATGCATAGACTGAAAATTAAATAATTAAATTGTAAAAAAAAAATGGCTTGTTAAAAGTTCATACAATTACCTCTGATTAGTTGTAAGCGTAAACTGTTTCTTTTCTGAATGACAGGAGTGCTTTTTATTTTCTTACTTAGGTTACATTGGTGGCGAAAGAAGTCTGTATGAAAATAAGTTCTATGCTGATACAAGTTCCATTTGTTATAAATGAATTCTATTAAAAAATGTCCGTGTTATGCACTGGCGTATCACTTGTTTCCCTCTACCTCAATTTGACTTGACAAGATTGATGAAGCTATTTTACCCCCTACTGGTCTGGGTCCAACATATCTTAATCCCCAGTTCACTCATGAAAACTGACTTGTCCAAGCTTTTGCCATTGTCTCAGTTCCATTCTTGGTGTCTGTACATTGAAAAATGAACGACTATTTACACTCTAATACTCTCACTCACTCCAAAACACACACTTCAATTAATGCGGGAAGACTCACGTTTCTGTCACTGTTTACAAGTGCAGTCTTAGTCTATAATGGACATTCATCTATCTTATACCAGAGAAACTACTACACATATAATAGATGAAGGTGGGGCAGGGGCTTATGAATATAAAGATGATTTCGTAACAGCGAACATGTGTAACCGTTTTTCCCCACCATAAAGACGTACAATACAACCGGGGTCTTGTAACACATTGATGTCCCACATAAAAATCATGAATTCATTAAATAAATAATACAAACAAACAGTATATATATATATTGCATTTATCTAACTCAAAGAGAAGTCCAAAATATTGATATTAAGGAGGGAGTGTGAAATACTCTTGGACAATAAACCTATGTAAGAACAAAGCGACACCATTGACCCAAAGCAAGAAAACAATATCAAAATATAAATTAATTCACAGACAGCTAGATTATTGTTTGGAATTATTGCCTGTCAGAACAATGTGTGCAGGATTAAGCTAACTTTCATGAACAGAAATTCATGAAAGTAATGTTCTATGCGCAATAAATTAAAAACAGAAAAATAAATGCTGCTATAGACACATTTGGAAAAACATTTTATTATGTATAAACAACAATAGACAATATCAAAAGGAATTCCATGATGTATCTTTGTTTGCTGCCATTTAGTTTTTAAAATCACTTAAAGTCATATTATTAAGTGGTCAAGGGATATGTCCACATACATTTCTAAAGACCCCATAGAAATAAAAACATTTTAAATGCCCAGTTTATGACAAACCTGCCAGTTCACGAGCATTCAAGGGATTCTACATTCTATTCTCAATATTTTAGATGGAAACATGTATGCTTGGACTGACAGTCTCCCCTAAATGCTCGGGTACTGCATTACTGCCAGTACAGAACTGCCTGTGGCATATGAGAAAATGTTCAGATTTCTGCATGGCAAGAGCAATTATTGCCTCATCTTGTCCCTGACAATTTGATGGAAGTTGGCAAAAATAAATTTCTCCATTTCTTGAGCAGTCATGCCGGGCTGACGGGTGTTTCACAGCAGACAAGAGTAAAACTTGAACTGCCATTATATTGTCGCTGAGACTGTCTCCTGTCTTTAAGAACAGACATTGAAAGTCCATTCTTTCTTAAAAGCAATAAATCTTGTCAACCAAGGCAAAGTTCAACACATGATTGTAAGAATTTGTTCAGAAACTGATCTAGGGATTCACCTTGAGACTCTAACAATGCTTTACAACTTTCTATGGTGGGGAAGGTGACAAAATTAAGGTTCTCCAAAGATTGCAGCAATACTGTGTTTAAACCTGAAAATGTCCAACACTGAACAGTTTACACTGCTTAAATTTTAGTTCAGTATAGTTTACAAATTATTTATGTCATGTTTTATAACAACGGCTTTTAAGACAACCATACACATAAGTAGTACTGAATTTAAAAAAATAAATATATTGCATGAAAGAATCTTGTCATAACAGCTGTACTCGTCCAGTATATAACTGGGTTGGACAGGTTACTAAATTTGAGATTCTATGGGTTGAATGGGATTGCTATGTTAACATCCAAAGAGGTCAGTGGGACCCAGGGAGATTCTTCTCCAAGCCCCCAGTCAGGTGAAGAAACAGCTTTCTTAGGTTTCTCAAACGATTAGTCTTATACCCGCTGTTCAAATTCCATATCAGGTGAGCCACCCAAATTATTTTCATTTGTTTCATAACAACTTTAAGATACAGTACAAACATGTTGGTTCAAAATCCAGGCTTCCCGGATGGGAAAGGAATAAGCTGATTGGTAGAGAACTCTTAACATTAAAGCATGTTATACAATAAATTAAAGAAAATCTCTTATTTTGAACAATGCACACAAACACTGATCATGCTTGTGGAGTTTCAAAGAACAAAGAAATGGTCCCTATAGGTCATTTATGACTCAAAAACTGGTCAAAAATCAAGGTACCATCTATTTTCTCTTATAAGATCATAAAATATTTTAAGAATAATTCTCAAAATGCCTACCACTCCTTGAGCTGTGGGCATGACATTTTAAAATACTGTCTTTCAAAAGAATTAACCTTTCGTGGATAAAAACTTGTACTTAGTTCCTAAAGCACAAAATATTCCCTTTTAAAGATAAAACCTACTTTGTGAGCAGCATTTAAATGCTGCTGATCTTTGTCATGCCATATTTATTTAGTTTAGTATCAAACACTTACATTTCCCACAAATTCTAATAGTCCCCATAATGTGATCTGATATTTTCCATGTATTAGATAAACAAAAGCTTTCATTAGTAAAATAAAATGCAAGACTTTGCTTCACAATCCAAATCTAGATGCAGTATGCTTGAGAGGTATAGAGTTCATACCCCTGACACTGATTCTCTGTCACAGCTGACTGCCAGCAAAGCTAATATTAAACTTGAGAACGAAGCAGCTTAGTAAACAGACATCACACTTCCTAGATTCTGGCTTGACTGAGTTAAAGGCAAAATACAGAACAAGTTGAGCGTCTGTATGCTGCAAATGGAATGGACAGTGAATGCGTCTGCAAGCAGCACAACCAAAGGGCCTTTTGCCGCCAGAATGGTGATGGCTTTGGTACAACAGAGACAGACAGCCTGCCCGGCAGCAGACCAATGATGATGATGATGATCCATATGGGGATCATCAGTCGAAAATATATCTGAATCAACAATTACTGTAAATATGAGTTGACACTACTGTTGCCACTTCATCAACTTTGTATATCACACAAGAGCTATTTCCAAAGGCAAGGAGAGAGGGTGACCTTTAGCTACTCATTTCACAGCACTTGGAATAAAAGCAAAAAGTGTGCTATGGATGTAGTTACATCCGTACACTACAGATGAATACTGCAAAAATTGGTTAAGAACTTCGTGTTTGGTACTGGAGTATCCAGTAGGCTTGCTTTGCGGATGGAGCCTAGGATTTAAGAATATTTGTATAGGGAGGGGTGCAATGGATGAAAAATCGGGGAGAAGGTTGTTTTTTCTGAAAAGATTGGCTGGACTGACAACCGAGATAGTAAACGAAAAGAGACGAGCTGGAGCCAACAGTTGCTGCAGTGCAAAACCTTCTGAAGGTTGATTTCTTCAGCTTAGCATCTTGCCAATATCCCCATGATCTGAACCACTGTTGGCAAACCATCTGCTTCCTATTTTGCGACTCTGTTTCTCACTCCACATTGTGACTTGGTCAGTAACACAGAAATGCAAGTAAACTATGACTTGGGGTTGTTTTCTACAAAAATGAATACAGGTAAATTTAAAATAAATGCTATGCCAATGCCAAATTACCAAATTTGACAAAGGCAAACCACTGAAAACTGTACAGACCTGAGAGACAACTTAAATGAAACATACTATATAAGGGGAAAGTTTATTGCTAGTCAACAGGAAACATCAATTATACTGTCAAGGCTTCAAAAAAAAGCAGGGAACGTGGAATATAAATTGTGAGTGCCCCCAGCAGGTTTTTGTTGCAACCAAAACCAATACTATACCTTCAGTTCAGTACTCTGCTGCAATCTTTTCATATACTGCCACTTCACCAGGGGATCTTGGTAAGGGTATATTTTTTGTGACCCTGAAGGACAAGGTGTCAGTTATTCTGGGGTATGGCTCTGGGCTTAACTTCACTCCCTAATCAAAATAAATGGCCAGGGCAGCAGAAAGTTGAAGCTCAGCCCACAATATTCAGGAGGGGGGATGTGGACCACAAACAAATCCATTACCACAAGGTAAATAGGACGCATCAGCACTCTTGGCCCATTTGAATGGCTCTACACCCCTTCACAGGATTCTCCATTTTAAGCACAGCAGCAGCTGGCAAGAGTTTTTTTCCCCACTTTCTTCCTTGCACACCACGCTGCAGTCAATCTTACATAATACATTCTGATGATAAAACCCCTCTACGTATGGCAGCTCTGCTAACTGAAAGTGGCTGTGACTAACTCACTGTAATGGGAAAATTCAGCTTCCTCAATATAATGGGAAAAACGTGGCAGAAGTCTGAGTTGAAACTTTAAGGTAATACTGTACCATAATGTGCTCTTAAGCATTTCATAGAAGGGCTGGAGGTGGAGCAAGGATGGAATTAAAATGAGCTGTCATGAAATTAAATGTTTTCCCCCTTCAACAGCTGGTACTCATTTCACTGTCAGGGTATGCATAATTTGAGACATGGTGGCATCCTCACTGCTCTTGGCATTTTTTTTTGTTGTCTTCTTACTCGCAGCAATTATGCTTTTGGGAGCTCCTCATAAACAAAACAAACTTCTTGTTGATGTCTTGTTCAGAACAGTTTTGCTTTGGACAAAAGATAAAAATGTTGAGGATAAAATGTGTTCCCTCTGTGCTGTCCAAGAGAAAAAGCTCAGTGATGTACTCAGAACACATAATTTTGACTGATGTTCAAACCATAATCAGGACAATACATTTGACTTATTTTAAATGCAATAAAAAATGACTCTGAATAACATTAGCAGGTCTACTGTATACAGAATGAAGTCAATATTCTATTATAAGAATGAAAATAATTATAGTAATGAAATGAATGAACGATATTACCAAATCTTAACATTCCCTACCAGAAGATAAAAAAACAATCCAGTGGCGTCTGTAATATTCTATATTTGGCAAATGCCAGAAAATCTTCAAATAGTTTGCAGACAATAGATGAACAAACTGATCAGGCCAGACTGGTCTGAAAAAAATGCAAAGCAGGATAGAAACCGGGTATTAAGCCTTGTATTATGATTGACATCAACGGAGAAGTTTGAAAATAAATGGCCACAGCGTAACAGGGCATAAAGCATGCCTTAAAAAATAAACCTCTGATCATACTTAAACACAGCTGTAGAATAAATCCTGAACAGACTTAAAATGCTACCTTGAAAAACACTGTTCATTTTCCATCTTGTAATACATTAAAGTAAGGTTGAACATAATCCCAAGGGAGTGAGAAAAGCAGGAAAAGAGGGCATGGCTGACTGCTACCGCTCAGGGCCATACAAGAGCATTTAACAAGCAGAGATTAACTACTGTATTCCCACTGGTGGCCTCGAAGTCCTTGTGTACTGCCTCAGGGAAAGGAGATACCACGGAGCCAACTCTTAGAAGCAAAGAAAAGGGGAGGCAAGGGAGGAGTGTCAATGGATTGCTGACATATTTGGTCCTTTGAAGGGAAAGTATGACAGGTGAAACACAATGAAAACAGCTTTGTCACCTCCCTAGAACTGCTGAGCATTCAATAATATTAAAGATGCATCAGATCTGAGTTTATTCTTATTTTAAGTTTATTCAGGAAAACAACGCGCTTCCATCTGAGTATCTCCAGTTCGAGTTTAATCTCATATGTGACATGAACATCAGCTGGGTTCAGTAGCCAATTTATTCTGTTCTGAAACTGTCTATCATGTCTCTCCCCTTATGCGATCCATTCCTGAACCAGGAAGCAATGACTGTAACTCACATGGACACATTTGTGGAGATGTCCTCAACTCATCCCCATCTATCTGTGACATTTTCTCTGGCTATCACTCGTTAGTATTCATAACATCACAGTCATAGCCACTAGCATTCAGGTTCTGATTACTATTGCTATGTATAAAATCCTCTTCCAAGATACTGAAGTCTGAATGTCTAGTGCCTCCTCTTCAAGAAAATATGTTTGAGATTGTGTTCGTGTTTAAAAAATACACAAAAACATTTGATTTTATTCACCCAAGTTTTATGTTGTACACGTTTCCTCCCCATATCTGGGGAAACTCATGTTTGCTCATCTCTGTGATGTTTTGTTATGGCTAATGGCTGACATCAAACACTGCTGTATCCTATCAACAGCAGTAGTCTTATCCTATGCTCTCCTTGTGCTAGTGAAATAAGTGTATGCAGCCAATGTACGCAAAGCTCTTTAATGCCGCCGCAGGGGGGTACAAGACAGTGTCTCTCTCAGCCAGCCCGAAGCCCAAATAAATGCAGAGGGATGCATGGAAGGGGAAGGAAGGGCATCCAGCGTAAAAACTTGTGCCAAAACCAAATATGTGAATTGAACCTAAGAATCTCATACCGGTGCGGTCGAGGCCTGTCAGTGTTGCCGATAACCTACAGGTTACCAATGGAAATTGGGGTATTGTGGCTCGAGGAAGGAGAGGGGAAGGGGTGTTCAGAAGCAGAGAGAGAAGAGGAGAGAGTCTGAGACTGAGAGTAGGGACTTTGAATATTAGGACAATGACAGGGACTGTGTTCAGGAGACCAGTTGGTAGTGAGGGTAGAAGCTTAGGATCAGGCTATAAGTTGCACTATCATGGTATTGTGAGGAAGAGAAATGAAGGAGTTTTCCTGAAGGAGGAGTTTGTTAGGAATGTTCTGAAGGTGTGGAGTGTCAGATAGACGTATGAGTCTAAAACTGGTTGAAGGTGCAAAATTGAAGGTGGGATGCTCAATGTTGTGAGTGGCAGTGGCCCCATAGGTTATATGTGACTTAGAGGAGAAGGGGACATTCTGGAGTGAGTCAGATGAAGGTGGACTACATCTTGTATAGACGACGTAATCTGAAGATCAGTGATTGCAAAGTAGTGGTAGGTGAGAGTGTAGCCAGACAACGTTGGATGGTGGTTTGTAGAATGACTCTGGTGAGAAGCAATATAAAGAGGACAAAGGTAGAGCAGAGAATGATGTTGTAGAAGCTGAAAATGGGGTAGTGTTGTATGATTTTCATGGAGGAGTTGAGAAAGGCCCTGAGTGTGCTTCTAGATGACTGGACAACTACATTTAATGTTATCAGGGAGACAGGTAGGAAAGCACCTGGTGTGTCGTCTGAAAGGAAAGTAGATAAGGGGACTTGGAGGTGGAATGAAGAAGTACAGGAGTATATACAGAGAAAGCGGTCAGCAAGGAAGAAGTGGGACACTGAGGAGAACGAAGCGAACAGACAGGAGTACAGGTAGATGCAGCAAAACGTAAAGGTAGAGACACCAAAGGCCAAACAAAGGGCAAACGATTACTTGTACGCTAAGTTGGACAGTAAGAAGGGAGAGAATGATTTATACAGGTTGGCAAAACAGAGAGATGGATAGGGAAGGGATGTACAGCGGATTCAGGTGATTAAGGATAGAGAGGCAGATGTATTGACGGATGCCAAAAGAGTGGCTGGAAGACAGAAAGAGTACTTTGCAGAGCTAATGAATGAGGAAAATGAGGATTAGCTCTGAGCCCCTTCTTGTTTACAGTGGTGACTGATAGGTGAGGTTAGACAGGAATCTCCATGGACGTTGATATCTGCAGATGGCATTGTAATCAGTAGTGAGAGCAGGGTACAGCTGGAGGAAAATCTAGAAAGGTGAGGAATAAAAGTTAGTTGCAGTAAGACAGACTACATGTGTGTGAATGAGAGGGACTCGGTGCAAAGGTTGGGGCTACAGGGAATGGAGATGAAGAAGGTGGAGGATTTTAAGTACTTATAGCTAACAGAAAAGAGCAATGGATAATGCGGAAAAGAAGTGAAGAAATGGGTTCAAGCAGGTTGGAATGGATGGAGAAAAGTCTCAGGGGTACCATGCAACAGAAGAATATCAGCCAGTATGAAAGGAAGGGTGTATAGACAGTGTTGAGACCAGTGATGCTGGTCTCACAACTTTTTACCACTTATTGGTAGAAGGTTGCTGGGGTTGGTGCTGCCAGGCAGGAGGTTTAGAGAAAGACCAAAGAGAAGATTTATGGATGTAGTGAAAGAGAAAATGAAGGTAGTTGGAGTGATGGAAAAGAATACAGAGAATAGGGTTACATGGAGGAGGATTAGCTGTGGAGACCCCTTGAGGTAAAAGCTGAAAGGAAAAGACATAGTAGTAGTACAGGACAGTCATTCTATGGCTTCCCTCAAAAGTCAGCACATTGCACTTCCTTATCTTTTCAGGCAACAAATCATTCTGAATTTCCCTTCTATCACTGGAAAAACTCTTCTACTTGAGATGCAGAGAGAAAAACAAGAATATGGCACATCTCCAGCATGTTGGTTCACAGAGGAGGAGTGCTGCATTTTGTATGCAGAAAGGATTAGCCTAATTGAAGTGTCAGCCTGAGAAAATTGTGCGTTCGGGTTAATGTCCGGGTATATCTGAAGCTTCGCTCATTTCAGTGATGATGAGGAATTTGGCCATCATTGAAGGTCTTGTTCGATTGTTTGCATGTGAGTGAGTGAGAGAGCGAGAGAGAGAGAGAGAGAGAGAGACTCCCTCCTGAAGAGATGGCAATTGTAAAATTTATCAATCCAATAAACAGGGGGGCAAAAAAGTATTTAGTCAGCTAGAAATTCTGCAAGTTCTCCCATTTAAAAAGATGAGAGAGGCCTGTAATTTTCATCATAGGTACACTTCAACTATGAGAGACAGAATAAGAAAAAAAATCCAGAAAATCACTGTCTGATTTTTTTAATAATTTATTTGAAAATTATGGTGGAAGTATTTGGTCAACACCAAAGTTCATCACAATACTTTGTCATTGCCAACAAAGGGTATATAAACAGAGGACAAATGTTTTCTGTCAGTCTTCACAAGGTTTTCACACACTGTTGCTGGTATTTTGGCCCATTCCTCAATGTATATCTCCCCTAGAGCAGTTTTGGGGCTGTCGCTGGGTGCCACGAACTTTCAACTCCCTACAAACATTTTCTGTGGGGTTGAGATCTGGAGACTGGCTCGGCCACTCCAGGAACTTGAAATGCTTCATCCGAAGCCACTCCTCTGTTGTCCGGGCAGTGTGTTTGGGATCGTTATCATGCTGAAAGACCCAGCCACGGTTCATCCTCAATGTCCTTGCTGATGATAGGTTTTCATTCCAAATCTACCATTACATGGCCCCATTCATGCTTTCCTTTACACAGATCAGTTGACCCAGTCCGTTTGCAGAAAAACAGCCACAAAGCATGTTTCCACCACCATGCTTCACAATAGGCATGGTATCATTCTGATGCTACTCAGCATTCTTTCTCCTCCAAACACGACAAGTTGAGTTTGTGCCAAAAAGTTCTATTTTGGTTTCATCTGACCATAGGACATTCTCCCAATACTCCTCTGGATCATCTGAATGCTCTCTTGCAAACTTCAGGTGCAGGACAATTTTTTATTCTGGTGTCCTTTGATAGCGCTTTGGTCTTGGCCATAGTGGAATTTGGAGTGTGAATATTTGAGGTTGTGAACAGGAGTCTTTTATGCTGATAACAGTTCAAACAGGTGCCATTTATACAGGTAACGTGAGGAGAACAGAAGAGCCTCTTAAAGAAGAAGTAACAGGTCTGTGAGAGTCAGAAATTTTGCTTGTTTGTAAGTGACCAAATTTTACAAAGGAATTTGCTAATTAATTCACTAACAATCCTACAATGTGATTTCCTGGTAACTTTTCCCCCTATTCCCTCTCATAGTTGAAGTGTACCTTTGATGAAAATTACAGGCCTCGCTCATCTTTTTAAGTGGGAGAACTTGCACAATTGGTAGCTGACTAAATATTTTTTTGCCCCACGGTACTTTAGATGCTGAAACAGCAAAGTGAAAGCTGTTGAAAGGATTATTACGTGAACCATTAGTTCATTGCATTCGGAATCCACAACTGGAAATAGCAGTTCTCCTATCAATTAAATCTTTATGAAAACCTGTAAGGGCAGATATACATTAACGTTGTCTAACTCATCAAATTGGTGCAATCTGAATTGAACATATCCCCTATTTCACTCTTTCTTCTGTCATCATGGGAATTGCCACTGTAATTGAAATGTGTCAGTGTGACAGTGGTAACCATAAATTAATGCTGAAAATAAGAGAAGGAAACGAAATGATACAAGGCACCCTGACAACCAGAGTGGTCTATCTGCTCTGAGTATGCACATGAGCCAATATTGCCCTGTCATGGCATATAGCCAAAATGACCACCTCAAATAGGTTTCATCAATTATACTCAAACAGAATTGAAAACTGAGGGTTCAGTGCTATAACTAGATATTTAGTAAGAAGAAACATTGTAAGGTTTAGTGTTAAATGACAGGGCACTACTGCTCCTCTATTTTAAAAAGAAAAGCGATACTTATATTGAAACAACACTTTTTTAATTTAATTCTTACATTTTTTTTATTGTTAATTTTTTCACTTTTAACATCATGAACTAGTCCAAAACAGCTTATTCTTTGGTTGCCCATGCCTCATATGCTTATTATCATAGTGATATATGACACTGGGATAATGTGGTTCAGGTAATAAGAGCAGACACTTATGGTTCAAATGCCTGATCTGTTCCGAGCCTCTCCAAGTGTTACTGATCAGGAAACTGAACCCTTAACTGCTCCCCAGATGCTGCTCACTGGCTCCCAACTGCTCACAGTTAATCCATGATGTGTTAAATGCAGAGAGCAAATTCCTGTGATAAGTATTCTTTTTTTTTAAATCCCAAATTCTCTACGACCAGATCTTGACTGCATCATAAAAGGCCCTTTCTGATGGACACTACAGATGGAGGCAGGACATAGTCACCACAAAGATTGCAAGAGTTCCAGAGTCAAGGCAAATAAGCATCAGGAATCACCACCCAGAAACATCAGTGTCTGACTGGGAACTACATGTGGACCTCAATAAGAGGCTGGTCTCCCACAGGAGGTGGTTGTAACTACACTCTGACCAGACATGATTTTTCTCTCCAGAAGTGCAAAAATCATCATCTTAGCTGAATTACGGTACCCTGGGAAGATGGACTAGCCATCTCCCACCAAGTACTGATTGATGAGGCCCACACCAAAGGATGGAACACAGCTTCATTCCCTACCAAGGTTGCCTCTCAAGGTTTCCCCACAACTTCAGTGTGCTACTTTTTGCAGAAGATTGGGCTGGAGTCTAAACATGTACGGAAGGCAATTGAGGAGACAGCCACATCGAGCAAGACAAGTTCTAGGTAGCTGTGGTTGTCAAGAAGCTACAGGTTCTTAGCCTGAAACTTTTGTCAGTAACATGTCTCAAGCAACAGAACAAGGACGCGAATGGTTGCAGCTAAGGAGGCATGATGGCTGGGAAGGTTACTGAGGAAAGATTGTTTGCTTGTGGATTAGCTATGTAGCATGGAGGGGGGTGTTTCCAGGGCGCTGGATTTCACAGTCAAGCCTTTTGAGGTGTTGTGACACTAACAACAAAAACACAGATGAAGGAAGGTGCTCATTTGAAAACCCCAATGATATGCGTCAGGCTGGTGTTGACTAATGTAGGTAAGTGGTGTCTGTTTGGTAGGGGGTTAGTCTGCTGGTATTTTGCTTGTTTTTGTTATAGATAACTTCTCTACAGCATGAATTGTGTGTTCACCTAGGATCTTGGCACAAGGGACAGTAACACCTTGTCCTTTGAATTAATGGATGTTATGCTGAACTAACTCATCACAATGTTAGAATAAATTCAACCATAGTTACTAAGTCTTGCAATGGTCTTGTTTTCTTCCGTGTTGTCAATTTCTCCACTACTTGCCCAGGTTTTCAGTAGGAAGACATGTCAAATTAATGAAAAAGTTAATGAACTATCCCATAGTGACGCTAAAATCTGAGTACATCTACCAACCTGAAAGCATCCATCTCAGTAAGTATACCTAAATAGCAGTAAATATACACTGATTAGAGACAGTGGGCGAGCAACTGGTAAATACTCTGCAGCCACTGTCTAACGAAGAGAGCTTAGAGTTGGCAGAGGGAAGCGTGGGTTGGATTAGTGTCTCTTGTTTAATACGGTTTAATAGGATTTGATTTTATAGATTTTTTTGGCAATCCCCCTCCTTGTAGCACAACATCTGAGGGCTGAGAGATATATATTATGGATTAAGAAATGCCTTCTTAAAGTATGTAGCTTTGCTTCAGGAATATTGTCCTATATTTAAAGCACATGTATATTGAAGTTAAATATATATATATATCTTACTTTAGACCAAAAATGTGTTCATGTTAACATGTAGATTACTAATACAATCATATTGATAATATCAGATAGGCTTCTACAAATGAGTTGTTGCCAACAATGGAGACATGAGAGTCAAACCATATTAACGCAACACTGTTTAGATTAAAGTAGATATTAGCTTATACTACTGTGCCCAAACATGAAGACAAGTCTTTGAGAATTATCAAATTAAGTAAAATAAACTGTTAACTGTCAGATTTAGTTGTAAACAGTGGATAAAAAGTTGGTGGCAGTGAAACTTCTGTAATAGATGCAATGGAGATTATGTTTAAAGCTCTTCAGCAAAGAGAACTTAGCAGCAACAACTTCAAAGTACTGCTGAGATTTCAGCCTCCACACACTCCGTGAGAAGCAAGAACTTTGCTCTCGCCCCATGGGCTGCAAGAACAAGAATAATGTTCTCTGTGGTCCTGATATATATACTTTACCAGAAAATCAGGTGCAGAACTCTTGGGAAGTCCTTATAGGCATTAAATGCGCTAAGTATTGGGGGAACCCAACAGAAAGAAAAATAGTGCAGTGACAGCTACGTGACAATGGTTGAGAATGAAAAAGTCATCTTGATGGTTGTTTCATGGTGTTTTATATTGGGATGAAGTCACTGCAAAGAGGTTTTCTATGCATGAATTAATTTCCTTCTGACACTCTTCTTTGTCTATGTTTGCTGTTTGACAAATTTGTCACGAAAGTATCGGCATTTTTGCGACAGACAAACTCCTCTGCACACAAGGTTTGGGCACCGCTTTCAAGAATCATTGGCCATTTACGTGTCTTAATAAACCTTACTAGATGATACGAATATTTTCATACTTCATCCTTTCATCTTCCAAACTATCACTGTACATCCCTCAGCACAAGCCAAAACACATCTGCTTCCCTCCGTTAATCACACCCACTTCAACTATCTGACCAATCACACAACCACAACAGTTTCCAGACAATCTGCGAAAAAAAAGTCTGCCCAGATGATATATCAAGAACAAGAATTCCCAAATGGAAAAGAGAGCTCTTACCTCTTGGAGAGTTTCTAGAGGCCTTTAGATTCTAGGCTCATCGTGTTTAAGGGTATCTGTGTTTGGAGACTATAGAATTGGATCAACCAACTACAAGCTTATTTGTTTTGTATTAATGTTAACATGCTTGATCACCTTTAGCAGTGTTCAAGTAATCTGCATTTTACAGCAGAACATTCATAATCATAGACTTAGTAGATATCATTAGATTATATTGGAAAATCAATAGAATTTATTTTTTTATTTGAAAATGATGGTATCAGGGGGATCAATTAAGAAAGAACACTCCAAAGATCCTATACTTTTTCTATTTGACATATATGAATGGCACCATGACACACCATACATATCAGACATGTATCTCCATGGACCATGATGTTTGCAGATGACATTATGATCTGTAGTGACAGCAGAGAACAGGTTGAGGAAAATCTTGAGGTGGAGTTATGTTCTGGAAAGGAGAGGAATGAAGGTTAGTAAGAGCAAGACTTGTGAGTGAGAGGAACCTGGGTGGAACCGTGAGTCTACAGGGAGTGGAGATCAATAAGTTGGAGGATTTCAGGTTCTTGCAGGTAAACAGTCCAGATCAGCAGAGAGTGTGGAAAATAGGTGAAGAGATGGGTTCAAGCAGGTTGGAAAGGTTTGGAGAAAAGTGGCAGGGATACTGTGCGATAGAAGATTATCAGCCAGAATAAACGGAAAGATGTACAAGACAGTGGTGAGACCGGCAATACTGTACGGCCGAGAAACAGTACCAATGACAATAAATCAGGAGGCAGCGCTCGAGGTCACAGAGATAGAGATGCTAAGGTTTTCTTTTGGAGTAAGCAGGATAGATAGGATCAGGAATGAGTCTATCAGAGGAACAGCACATGTTAGATGTTTTGGACAGAAGGTCAGAGAAGCGAGACTGAGATGGCTCAGTCATGTTCTGAGGAGGGATGGTGACTATATACGTAGACTGATGCTGGAATTTGAGCTTCCAGGCAGAAGGTCTAGAGGTAGACCTAAGAGAAGATTTATGGACGTATATAGAGGATATGAGGGTAGCTGGTGTGAAAGAGGAGAATACAAAGAATTGGGTTAGATAGAGAAGGTTGATTTGCTGTGGTGACCCCTAAAGGGAGGAGCCAAAAGGAGAAGAAGATAAATGGATGAAAGCAGTTTTCAATGCAGGGTAGTGACCACATTACTTTGGTTTCAGGGAACAAGTAGAGCTGCTGTTGCTTCAGATTAATAGCAGTCAGCTAAGGTGGTTTGGACATCTGATTACTATGTCTGTCAGGATGGGTTCAAAGCTCATACAACTAGTGCGCTCCCAGTGTGTTCTGGGTAAACCTGGAAACCCGTCGGAGAGATATGCAGCTAACAACATCTGCTCTTTGAAAAACAGACCCCGACAGAAAGGTCTGTAATTCGGAAGAAGGATTTATGGTTTGACTTCGACTGCTGCCACTGTTACCCAGGTAGATGTAAGGATAGCAGAGATATAACTGGCCTATTAATGTCATCCAAATTTTGGAAGTCACCAAAGACAAACCAACCATATATATTTTCCTTTTCTCTGCCTTTTTCTTTAATATGAAAAGAGACTTTCTTTTCAAGTGCTGACAGTACTGACAAATCCAGCAATGATAGATAAATATTGTCATTTAGGTTACCGGATAGATAGATACAATTTCCCAGCAATGCTATATTCATCCAAAACACAAATAGGATTAATATCCACACTGTTTATGCATCTAATTATACAAGCATGACATTCCTTGTCATATTTTACTAATTTTGCTGAAAGAGAAGTGGGAAAATTGTGGCACATTATGAAGCAATAAAGTTGAAGCAAGGAAGGGATTGTGGCCTAAGAGATAAATAACAATAAAATGAACTGAAGTACCTTCTGAAATTTGTTGTATTTGTTGCACAGAACTCAAGTACTTTTTAGACAGTTAAATAGAGTATCTTGTCTGAGCATAGGGCAAGCAGCCATATTTTGATGAGTCTGGGCTATTAGATTATCAGAGCTCATTATGGTAGTTGTACAAATTTGAAATTGCCCCCCAAATGAGAATATGGTTTTAGAGTCATATGGTTATGATGAAGATCAACAGTGTGTTGTCATTTTAGAGGTGGAGAAATTCAAATTCTAAAATGTAAACGGAACATACAGTATAATGTAACAGTACATCATCTTGGAAACTAATGTGATATGTCTTGAGTGTTTTAATGATAAAAGTTATATTAGTAATTAAATTGGTAGGGCATGAAATTATCCCCATATGATTGCCTCTCACAAAACACATACAGGGTTTTACCTCTCATCATTATCTTATCAAATTATGGTTTTGATTTGATTTGCCAAAGTCCCATGTGTACCTGGTACTCGATTCAGTGAGTGTAAATTAGATGAGATAATACAATGTAAGTGATATTACAAAATGATTAAAATAAAAAAATAAAAATTAAAAAGTTAATGTGAGTATACAATATCAGTAATATAAGCTGAGCCTCTTTTGCCTTTACTAATATTAAATGGAATGCTAATGAGTTAATATTACTCCTGTTGTTTACATCTAACAAAATGGTATTTATTCAAGCTCACAGTGTACTTCCAGTCATGAAATTATATGCTATGGAATGGATTCAGAATCATCTCTATCTCACTTTTTATAGTTGTCAGATGATATGTTTTGGGAGAATATTTTGAAGTTATGAGATTCTCACTGTTGTGGTTACTTTCCATGTCTATCGCCACAGTTAGTCTATAAAGAAATAAATGAAATCCTTTTTTAAATGTGTACATGAACTCAGATCATCAGTGGGGACTGGTAAAAGGTACATTTTGATGGGAAAAAAATGGGAATTTTGCACTTTGATGTTATGCTCAGGTCCATATATGCTTTTTGTGTGAAACGGGAATCATTCCTTACAGATATTTGGGATGACACATGCTTTAACAATCTAACCTGACCAATCTATCAAGCAATTATCACTAAAAGGGGAAGGTGAGGCTAGAGCAAGCGTTGAAGGACTCACGCTCAATGCAAAACAGTTCTTGGCAACCTGACAATGACTATCCCAATATGGATTCATGAGACACATGGTTTATAAAGAATACTGTCCAGAAAAGAGTGTGAGAAATTTCCTAATGCAAATCTATTTCAACGTATTGTTCTTAATCATACAACACAGTCTTAGAAGTAATTAATCTAAATAAGCTATTCTTGTTGATGACATCCACAAAATTGTCAGACTATGAAGTTTATGTAAAAAACTCCAGATCATGAGTAAACAAATGTTGATGCATGTACAGATGCAAAATTTGGTGGATGTTTACATTGGCATTTATTTTCATTTATTTTGTTTATCCCTTTTGATTTATGTATTCATTTCTCAGACAAGTGTGTCAAAATCTTCTTGACGAGGCAACTGGACTTGATTTTCTTCACTTGAGGATGTTTCACACCTCATCCAAGAGACTTCTTCAGTTCTGATGGCTTGTGGGGACTTCCCGAATCTAAGTGATCGGGTTGGGGAGGGTCTAGGATACAACAGCTTGTTATGCAAATGTAAGAGTTATCAGCAGAAACTGGGTCAAAAGGGGTTGTTGTGTTAATGGGGGGGCTGTTGTTAGATGGGAACAAAGGTACAATTTTGGGGGATATCCCTGGATTGGAATCTTAAAGGGTGAGGCCATATTTCTCAGAATGTGAAACAAAGGCGTAAAACCTGTTGGATCGCATGGACTCAGGCTCAGGTTACCTGGGACTGATTCTGATGGTGGATCTTTCCGGGTTGTTAGGAGGGTGCATGGGCCTGATTTGTTTGTGTTTATCCATCCTGGGATTGATCCCAGTTCCACAGTTATATTCGGAAACTCCCCACAGGCCATTAGAACTGAAGTAGCCTCTCAGATGAGGGGTGAAATGTCTTCAAGTGAAAAAAATTAGGTCAGGTTGCCATGACAAGAAGATTTTGACAAATCTCATAGTTAGGTCTTCTTTCAACATCCCTGTGTTTGTTTATTCTGTGTATGTCCATTGAAATATTATTTGGTAATAAAATCCTCCTAATGTTATTCATTTTCTCTTTAAAATCCACACAGAGGGTTTCGTGCAACCCAGTTCAAAAGAAATTAGCTACTCAATAAACCTCAGAATTGCTCATCCCTGAGTCTATAACTTTTCTAATAGGTAATAAACCCAGGTCTCAATTTCAGCCATTCAAGACAAGGATGAGGCAGTTCCTGGTTCTCGTTTCCCAATGTTGTTATCAATTCAGGGTATATTATAGACACACACAGTCCCTGATTGTTTTTTTTTTTCCTTTTCATAGCAAAAATTAGACAAATATAAAAATAAGATTGTTTTTCGCAGCAAGGCTGATTCTCTCGCCTGTGCTCACTAAATCTTTCAGAGGTATGTGAGATTCAAATCACAATTATTCAAACAGGGCCATAACTAGGGAAAAAAGGCTTGACTTATTTAGCTACACAACAGTCAGTTTCTTTCAGCACTGGATAGATAAAATTATCACATTCTCGGGTGTGATGTGTAAACCTTTTGAATCTACATGGACCAGTATTTTCAAAAGACAAATGAAAAAAATGAAGTCAGAAATATTACACTGCACATTAACTTTGCTTCTTTTTGCATGGGATGATGAGTATCCAGCAAATATAAAAAGGTGGGAGAATGAACTTGGGCCTGTGATCAATAGAAAGCAATGTGCGAAGGATGAATGTCAACATTTGCTCTATTCATATATCTTCAGATTGCAACCAATATCTATTGTATGTACATGAGAGAGTTGGATTGTCTAGAAGAGGCTGGGGGGAAAAAAAAAAAAAGAATCACATTAAAAATCTCATTAAAATCGGGTAATCATGCTTCGCCGCAGAACTGGGAAGGAGGGTTTGAGAAAGGAAATGCTTACAAGTTGAATCAGCCTGGGGAAGAATACATCTGCTTTTCCTGCATGCCCTAATGCTCCAGAGCATTATTAATGTTGAGAGGAAATGGATCCCATGTGGTATTATAGAAAAAAAGGAAAAGAAAAGCATGTTGCCTCTTCTCATTTTGCATTAGGTCATCAACTGATTTACTGGTA
The DNA here is from genome assembly GCF_037954325.1 of Fistularia commersonii. Classification (NCBI taxonomy): domain Eukaryota; kingdom Metazoa; phylum Chordata; class Actinopteri; order Syngnathiformes; family Fistulariidae; genus Fistularia; species Fistularia commersonii. The sequence goes on from NC_141302.1 coordinate 8,532,183, forward strand.
TCATAAAAGTACTATGGGACATTGTATTCCCGCATGGAATGGAAGGTGGCATGAAGAAAATAACCCAAATGTGAAAATGGTCACTCAGTATAATTCTTACATGTGCTCTGAATATTCAGATGTATAAAATTTTAGACTTCGAAGAGTAATCAATACGCAAGCTGTAATTATCATCATTGGTCAAACCTCAAAACTTAACAATGGTGTTAGGAAAGTAAAGACTTACTCGAGGCTATATTCCTTTCTTATTGCTTTCACCAATATTTTTTACCTACGTTTCATTTTAGTAAAAGTCTAAACGTGTTCTGTAGTTTAGACTTGAATAGTCTGAGACATCAAAATAGGATTACATATATGTAATCATTGATAAAGCATTTTTTTGTTGAAAACTGTACATTTTATACAAAAAGTATGTTATCTGATTATAACTAATGAAGAAATTCTTTACATTCTGTGTTCATGACTTATTCATGCCACTTCACATGGTATATCAATGTTCAAACTTAGTAAAATAAACAAGATTTTAAAAAGTGCAATTAAAGCATGTTCAACATGAAACAGACTCCCCTTTACTTTTTTCTGGCATTACACACTCATTCAGGGTCCAGTGTTTATGACCACAATCACAAAACAGAGCCATAATGGGCAGTAACAGGATCTAAGCAGCTTGGGAACGTATGGTACTCTGGAGATTTTTCAAGGTTTAAAGACATATATCATACAAAAGCTTACATATCATAATTACTGTATAATCAACAAATACTTCCAAGACCAGTTGGTTCAAAGATTTACTTAAGGCTACTTTTTCAGATTATGAACTGGTGTCTGGAAGTCATTCTTTTTTCACCTGTACCAATATGCAATGTTGGAAACATTTAAGTCTCAGAGTTTGATGGCTTGTGGACTGATATGGATTATTGAGGTGTCTTTTTTTTTTTTTTGCTTGCAGATATTGTGACATACTGTGGGTAATTTTCAATTAACAATCCGATCGTTAATGGGAGGGAAAGAAAAAAAAAAACAGGTGATATCCATAACGACTCTCCAGATTCCGAAAGTTCCTTTGCTCAAGCTACTGGGAAACATTATCCTCAGCCTCCCTTTAAGTACCTGACAATTGACATTAATTACAGTACTTACACTTCCTTTTAATTCTGCCCAATAATGTGTCATATCTAATAATGGTCCACACATGCCAAATGTTGAGAAGATAGGAAGATTAATAGTTGGATGGATCTAAAGAACATCCTATTTTACTTAGCCCCAAATTATCACAGCAATGACGCCCTTTCATGGCTCGTAAGGAAAGGGAAACTTGGATGTCCCAACAATTATCTTCCAATCAGAAGGGAAAAACATCAGTATATCAACTTAGCCATCTCCAGCAGAGTGTCACACACAAGGCCAATGTCAACTTTGAAGACATTAAGAAGGATATGGAGACCTACAAATGTTGATTTTATGTGTGTAGATTTATATGTTCATTGCTGCGGTGGACCTACATTGAAGGGATAATGGCTCCCTCCTCATTACTGGCCTATTCAAACACTAGCAAAGATTTCCCCCTCTTCTAATGATGCATATGGGGAAAAGTAAAAAAGAGAAACAGGCCCGATGGAGATGAAACACTGGAAGAATCAAGATTTTTTTCAATTGCCATTGCACAGGCACAGTGAAATTTTGTAATTTCACTAGTGTTGTTAAAATGGCACTGCAGACATTCAGGTAAAGACAAACTTGCCAATTGAGCTGTGGCTGACTTAGCATCACTAAAAAAAACCTTTCGTCCATGTGAGTTTTCTTGAATCAAGTTTGATCAAAGTCAGAAAGCTGTGAGAATTTGGCAGCAAAATGACAGCCTCATTGGTTGTTCAAAGTTGGTCATAGAAGGCAGAAACACAGTATAAACCAAGGAAAATACTACACAGAGTCAACTGCCAGTCATCTCTTCAATGCTGTTAGGAGGCTCTGCAACAGTATGAATCAAATAACAGGGAACCTTATTCCTATGACTTTTTTTTTTTTTCCCCATGAATCACTCTAATAGCTTGAATAGCTTATATGTGGCCATATATTCTCCAAACACCCGCAGTGATTTCGTAATGGTGTAAAGCCACCAAAATTAACTATGGGACGGTTAAGTATAGGTTCCTCAATCCTAGAAGGTTATGAACTATATGGAGAAACTGTGTCACTTGAAAATTGTAATTTGTCCTGGTATGTATGAAAATGTACTTTCGGGGTTTAGCGTGTTTCCAAGGAAAAGCAGTTTGAAATGATGGAAACAGTGAGAAAGCAACTGAATGATATTGAGAAGAGTGTACTCCCCTCGTTCCACAGAGGTAGTTGCACTATCATAGATATTTCTTTTAACACACGCTGGACATCCTGTTAAGACTAGGAGTTCGATATAAAGCCCCTGTGAACTGAAACGTGCAAGACGCACTCATGCATTGCATGCTTTTCACTATTTTACTCACAAGAAAATTTGTAATGATTTTTCTTTAAAGTGTGTTACACATTGTTTATCAAAGGTGACAATTGTGAGTAATGGTAATAACTGAGATAGTAAGGTCACTATGAGGAAATAGAATTTTGCACAAAGATTTATGTGCTGACTTTTATGAACAGCAGTTTTATTGGTGGTACTGATGTTTCATGTCACTCAGCCTTGTTTGAAATCAATTGTAGAAATAGCTTTGAGTTACCTGTATTTATTTTTTTTTTTCATTTTATTTTTTTTTCCTGCCTACCTCTCAATTTCATACCACATGAACAGTGTTATCTTTCTTCTGAATTCATTTTAATTAAAGTTTTCAGGTGCAGGCATGAAAAGAGCAAATAAAAGGGGCATTTTGCACGGGGAGGAAGGAGGTGACTATCGAGCCGATAAACTAAAGTAATGAAAATTGGATGTCCAATTTCAGCGCCCACTGCAGGTAATTTTTCTTTTTCTCATAAGTGCTGTTCCATTTTGGTGTCTATGTCACTCGTGAGCCATAAGAGTAGGTCTTAAGATAGTAAAGATTGAAAATTGGAACTGAGAATATCATGTGAATGAAATCCAACATTTCCTGTGTCCAGTCCTGCAGAAGCATGACATCATGTCTGGTGTGCACTTGGATTTTTGGGGTACTCATGAATGCATTTGTAGGTGGTCTAAAATTAGTTAATTTCTGATAGATGAAACATGTTACAAATTCAGCATGAGGTTATGAGTGATGATAGGAGGAGAGTGAACTTTTGAGTGTGTAGCAATAGTGAATGCTTGGCAGGAGTAGGATATGGCAAGTAATCATTCATTTTTTTCCCACAAAGAGCGCCTCATAAATAAGGAAACTCAGGCCCTACAGAACAGCTCTCTAAATGGCGGTTACTGTATAAACAATGCGATTATGTTGACATCATTGCACTTTGGTTATGCGATGGACTATTACTGCCTGACCACATGGTCCTCAGATGTTGCCAGTGGAAAGGCACACTAGTGTAATGGGAAAATCAAAATTGTATCCAAGGATACTTTGGCACCAAAATAAGAATGAATGGATCAGCCATTGCCAGGGTGGCATACCACTGCCCAGAATTTGTTTTACCCTGAGGTTTTAAAAAGTTGTTCAACACCAATAGTTTTGCAAAAAAATAAACATGTTAAGTAGGACCATTTTATCTTATGATTTAGCATCCTTTAATCATTAACAAATAAAGAAAAATGAAGGAAAATGTAGAAATGTCTATGAAGGAATAAATATGTCAACAGTTCATAATGTGCTTGATGATATAGAGTTATGGAAGAGTACTGAATATTGTGACACTAGCTATTATTAAGAGCCATTATTCCTTTTAATGTGTTATTGTTCAACGTGTTACAATTTGTTACAAACACGAGTAGCAAGTAATATTTTTTACAAATGTTTTGGGTAAATCAGTGGAGAGAGTTGATGTGGTTCAAGAAAGTAACATGTAATTTTAAGAGGATTTTGACACAAAGTTAGGTCACACAATAATATTGAAACGTTTCTCTCCAAAAAAATCCGTTGCCATACTGTAGTAGGGTTTTGGTTTGGTTTCAGGCTGTTTGTTTTTCCCCCATAGAACCTTTGAGAAATAGACATTGCAACAACTGTGGGGTTTTCCTTTTAAGAAATGACAAGACAGGTGTATCGCTCAGTCAGTAGAAGAAGAACTTTACTGAATAAAGAAATCATAATTTATCACTTAACTTGGATTAATGTTGCTAGAGTGGCCTTCATCCCTACAGGCAGTCAAAGTGACAAGTACCTCCCTTTTTTTCCTTCGGTAAACTTCTTGACTCAAACCAGATACAAGCACTCAAGAGATTGCTTGTAAAGTCTCTGCAGAAGTGGCAACATGAAACACGAATCAAAATATTGAGGACTCTTTTCCTTTTGGCCTTTCCCTTTGGGGGTCACCACAGCAAATTAGCCTTCTCCACCTAACCCTATTCTCTGTATCCTCCTCTCTCACACCAACTTCTCCCTTCGCTTCCGATTCATTTTCTTCATTCATCACCTCTTCAAAGTACTCTTTCCATCTTCGCATCTTACTGTCCAACTGAGCATACAAGTCATTGTACGCTCTTTGTTTTACCTCTGCTACCTCTATCTTTACCTTATGCTGTATCTCCCTGTACTCCTGTCCGTTCTCATCGATCCCCTCAGTGTCCCACTTCTTCTGTATATATTCCTGCACTCTCATTCCAACACTAAGTCTCCTTATCGATTTTCCTTCCAGATGACAAACCAAGTACCAAGAAGCTCCCCCTGACCACTCAGAGCCTTCCTCAACTCCTTCCAGAAAATCAAACAACACTCCTCCCTTTTCAGCTTCCAAAACTTTGTCCTCTGCTCTGCCTTTGTCCGCTTGATCTTCCCTGTCTCCAGAGTCATCCTACAAACCACCACCCTACGCTGTCTGGCTACACTCTCAAATACAACTACTCTGCAGTCACTAATCTCCTTCAGATTACATCAGCTATACAAAATGTAGTCTACCTGCATGCTCCTACCTCTGCTCTTATAAGTTACCCTATGTCCTTGTCCTTTCTTGAAGACAGTATTCACTTGAGCCCTTTCCATCCTTTTTGCAAAGTCTACCACCATCTGTCCCTCTGCGTTCCTATTCTAAATACCAAACCTGCCCATCACGTCTTCATCACCTCTATTCCCTGCATCAAAATGTCCATTGAAGTCTGCACCAACCATTCTCATCTCTGGGGATATTCTGCATCGCTTCATCTATCTAATTTCTGAACTTTTTCTCCTCTAACTCACATCCCACCAGTGGGGCATAGCCACTAACACCATTGAGCATCATGCCTTCAATTTCCAGTTTCAGACTCATAGATCTGTTTGACATTCTTTTCAGCTCCAGAACATGCCTAACAAACTCCTCCTTCAAGATAACTCCTACTCAACTTCTCCACCTGGTCTCCTGGATACCCAGTACATCCACCTTCCTTTTCTCCATCATGTCACCAACTCTAGCTTTTCATGTCATAGTCTCAATATTCAAAGTCCCCACTCTCAGTCCCAGACCCTTGCCTTTCCCCTTCTTTCTCTGCTCCCGAATACGTCTTCCTCCTCTCCTTCTGCGACCCACAGTAGCCAAATTTTCACTGGTACCAGGTAAGTTATCAGCACCAATGATGGTCGTTGTAACTCGGGCCTCAACCGGTATGAAATTCTTAGGTTCCCTTTGCATGTTTGGTTTTGGCACGAGTTTTACGCAACCCTCTGCATTTATCCTGGCTTGGGACCGACTCAGGGAGACATTTGCCTGTGCCCCCCTGAAGCTGGCTCAGAAAGACACTGGCCTGTTTGCGCCTGAGGCTGCAAAATATTAATGTGTAATGACGTCAATTCCAAGAGTTTGTAGCAAATGGCAGTCCACCTGCTGTGAAAAGAATCTTCTCAGTGGGTGGAGGTCAAGATCCATGATGTGTTATGAGTTCACTCAAGAAAACAAAAATTCAATATACGCATTGCAATGTATTATCAACATGTTTTAAAACTGATTGAAATCACTGATCTAAAGCAAATGAGCTGAAACAATTTCCAAGAGTTTTTTTTTTTTTTTTTTTTTTTACCTCAGTGTTAGATATGGGGAATAATCTGTTCCATGCCAAGCATGAAAATAATCTCTTGCAACTGTAGTTACCGCTTTGGATCTCTGTTCTTTCAAAAGGTTAAAATGTTTGTTGAATACCAAAGCAGTAACAAGAAATTAATTGCAATTATTAAGGGTCACAAAATAAAATGTGAGGTTTGGGAAGGCTAAATGATCATTCTTTTCTCTCTGAATGCAGGGGAACATAACTGTTTAATAGTGAAAAAGTATGAAAATCCTTTTCCTGATTCATTTGGACAAAAACATGCTACAAGTTATTTAAAATTGTACTACACGTAAGTAACCATACAGTCCCCTCCCCTTTCTCTCCATACAAAGCTTTTTATGAACAACAATTGACCTACCTCAGTATCTTAATTTCACGAAAATTCCCATATAACATGCATTTTGTGTATTTTACATAAATGAGCAATATAGTCAATTTTCCTGCTGTTTTTAACATTTTGAATAGATTTAAATACACATTTCATAAGTCACAAATCCTATACTTCCTAACATTAAAACCTCTTTACCCTCATTCACATAACACTTGATAAGTAAATGAACAAACAGGTATTGTGTGGATCAACGCCAAATGTAAATAAAGTAAGAGCTATATTCCATGACCAGAGCATTGCAAGGTTTTTGTACATATTTAGGTATTCATTTTTCAACCAATAAAAAATTGAGTGGAACAGTTGTGCTGGATAACACTGATAAGTGTTGTGAAAGAATGGCAGAGTGAATGTGGCCACAGTATTGTCAAATTGTGCATGCTGGGAGACCACTAACATTTCTTATTTGGCAGCAATCTTAAACAACAGAGCCAACAGACAGCTGTAATATTTCAGACTAACACCCAAAGGGCCCAACTGTTTCATGTCAAAAGCATCCAATTAAATATCATCAGAAATTATTTTTACAGATTTAAACTATTTGTTATGAGTTGTCAAGATCAAATGCTTCATTTAAATACATGCAGTCAAAATTAAAAAGCAAAACCATGGTTTTAAATTCACCAAAATTAAAGGTTATCACATAACATACACTTTTGACACAGTATAATTTGGTTATTAAAAAAGATGAAGCTGTCAAGTTAGTATTCTTTAGTTTTTGTATTTTTGGATACTCAGGAAATGTCCCAAAAACTAAAAGGAGCTGTTCAGTGGTTGAGTTGCTCTCAATCAAGACAAGCTGTAGCCTCTGGACTCTAAAGGCAGCTTAATCACTGTTTTTGTATATAAAGTGTGTATCTTTTCAAATAATTTACATCTCTGCCATTTCCATGAGGTTGGGTGAATCTGCCAAAAAGGGTGCCTTAATTATGTCTAATTTTACACTCCATCTTTTTCAGAAGGACCCAGTTTGGTGTCTGGCCTCCTTAGATTTCTTAACCTGCCATTTACCACTCATCACGACAAAGTAAACATCCCGAACAATACATAATCAGGCTGGGGTACGATGAGGAGAGCACAGCAGATGCGGTTCTGCATTGCAGATATCTGCTGCCTCTGCTTCAAATCAATCGGCAATTAGCGCCATTCCACCACAGCTGCTATGAAGCGATTTATTTCACTAGAGTGATCCCCTTTTTCTGAGCACACCCAACATAATTGCAGAGCCCTCCAAGGTCCCACTGAAAGAAAGGAAGAAGCACGGAGGATGAGGCAAAGAGAGATGGGTGGTAGGAAAAATTGTGCATGGGGGGTGAAACTGATGGAGATAGAGTAAGAAGTAATGAGTGAATTATCTGGGTTCAACAGCACAGGAGGCTGCTGCTCCAAATTGTTGTTAACGTATCAACAGCTGAATGTCTATTCAAAGTTCAGTCTTGAAAGTGTCCTTTGAAAGTATGGAAAAATATTCGCAAATGCCATGCTTCTTCATCCCCTTTCAGACAGTTTAGATTTGGGAAGACAAGCTTTTATGTTCAATGGAATACTGTTCCTCTGAAATACCAGCGGATTGTACTTCAAATTAAACACTGGCCTAGACAGTTTCAAAAATAACTCTGCTAATGCCAGGGCTTGCTTTTTGACATTATTACTGAAATATTATGCGTGCACAGTAATACAGAAATCTTTTAAGTCCACACACTGAGTGAACACAGACGTTATTTAATTTGAAACAGAGGACATACATTTTGCATTAAACAACTAATTTCCCTGTGGTTCCCTTTTTTAAGTGATATAAAAGACTGCGTGCCTACCTATTATAATGTCTTAGTGACAAAGCTGAATGTAGCCACTGTACTTCACTCAGACATGATGGGGAGCTTTTCATGTAATAAAATGTTTGCACACTTTGAAAAATCTTTTGTTTAAAATCATACATTTGGTAAAATCCTACCTTCCTTGTTATCTTCCTTAGAGTGAACCGCCTTCATTATGATATGGAATACGAGTCAATACGTGCCTATAACAGGAAATGTTCTCCAAAACATGTATTTCCAAATGAGTACGCGGTCTTCCATAATGATATGGCAATGCTTGATTAGCTGAAATACATGGATAAAAACTCAGCCTACCCATACAGCAGAAAGATGCACACCAGTGCAAAGTTATGGTCTCAGCTCCTACATGGCTTCAAGCAAGTAGGATCTACTGAAAAAATCCCTTCCTATTTTCCACTTTCTCTTCAACCTTCAGGTCACCAAGATCAATTTCAGATGATATAACTTTATAGTTATAGGCTCTTTGCTATAAAGCAAGGAAACATTTAAGTTGCCATAAACTTCTGTCAGTACCTTCAACCATTACTCACTGATGGTGTCTCTGTGATGTTTGAGGAAATATAGCCATTACCAAGATAGCATACACTCACAACATATTCCCCTTCATACAGTCAAACAGAAAAATATGGGATCCTCATAGTCATTTGAGCCTGCATTATAACAAATATCTCAGATTTTAAATCAATTCCACATTCCAAAGAGAGACTTATCTATAGATGTGAGGATGATTCAAAGCATATTTTGAAGTCAATATTTCAAGATAACTTGTGACACAAGCCTTAATGTGATCATCAGTGTCAAAAGCAGAGACAGGTGTGTTTCAAGTCATCTGTAATTGCTCTCTAAATCTCAAGCCATTCTCTCATTAAATCCCATCATTGGGCTTTGCTCTTTATTCATAGCGTCTTCATTCATTAAGGTTTCAATTATCATTATTTTAATAAACAGCCTAAGCTTGACATAACATCCGATTCTTACAGTACCATTTTGGATCAGGGAGGTCCAACTCTCTCAACACTTACCAAATTGTGAGATAAGAAAACACAATGTAATCAGATATCATAATCCTCACAACAAGGGACATTTTTACCAACTTCATAATTGAAGATGTCTTTGTTGAAGGCCTGGTGGGCAGACGCCATCAGCCTAATACATTTTGAGAAGATTTACCATACCTGCAATTGCAATTAAAGTGTAAAATTATACATACATGCATACACACACACAGTACATGTGGGGGTCTTGTATTATATTCATTCTTACACAAATTGTTTATAAATAGCAAAATTTCATTCATGGTACAATGGAGATAGTTAGAATTCAGTCAAGAATTTGACTGAATTTATTTAGTAACTTTCTCCAAGTTTTCCAGGTTAAATGTTTCCGTAGCAGCTAAAGGTACACCCAATGGATACCCTTGACGACTGCTACAGACCAAGCACTGCAAGCATCTCAGATCAATTTATTTCCATACAATCACAAGATTTTTGGGCCACAGTGAAGGGAATGCTATCTCCTTTTTTAACATGATAATGCCTTTATGCATAAATGATAGTTCATTCAGACTTTTGGTACTTCAATGAAAAATCTTGACACCAGGTAGCCACAAAGGTTATAGTTTTATATGAAAAAGAAAAATCATGGCCTTAGAGACCATAAACTTCTATTATTACTGGCTCAGCCATATGGTTACTAAAGGTTACTAAATTGAAGGAATCTAGTATTTGATAATACAAAGGCTTTGCACGGAGGAGATTTGCAGGGATGAAGACAAGACAAAAATATGTTCAGATTCTATCACTCAGTTCCTGCTAAGTTCAAAAACCTGTCAAATTTTCAGAAATGCTGCAGAGATGAAACAATGTGTGTGGGGCTAATCTTCCACTGCAACTTAATCTCTTAGCATACATAGATTAAAAAAAAAAATCAAAAGATCCTGTGGAACTTCTAGTTACAGATGGACAAATTGGTGATGCCAAAACAACTGGGCTTGGTAGTGGTGGACTAGCAGGAAGGAACAGCCACAGTGGTGGAGGTAGAAACTCCAAGTGACCGCAACATCAGAGAGAAGGAGCATTTGAAGCTGCAGAAATGCCAGTGACTCAAGCAAGAGATGTGGGGCATAAAGACAAATGTGTAATCAATGGGAATTGGCAGCTTGCACATCTAAGCTGGCTGGCTCCACCAGATTCCATGATCATCATCTAAGATCATTCCACAGAGGAGAGCAACCTGGGTAACAGTCAGAATTCTGCGCTCAAGCACCAAGGGTGAGAACCTGACCTTGCAGTAAGACAATACCACCTGGAAGGGGATTTTATCTATAAATATTCATACACATAAACAATGAGGTAACATGTGGATCAATACATTTGTATACCAAAGTCTTTTCCATTACTGCTTTCAGGATGGATACCCAAGAGTCAATCAGATGCAGCAGACACTTTGCACTTGTCACATTGTGACTCAAACAGCAAGTGTGTGTGTGTGTGTGTGGGGTGGGGGGGGGGGTATTTTCTTGATGTCTCTCTCCTTCCCCATCATCCTATCTGATCATTAAGAAATCTGTGAAACTCATCCCTTATCAGCATTTCCCTGATAAAGTATGAAATGAAGTTCTCGCAAGAAATGTTGATAAAATGTCAGCCAGCATGTTACAGATTTTATCTGCTGGGGGAGGGATGAAAAATCAAGCACCCACCTACAATATCCTCTTTTGCCCTCTGCTTATAGAGCTTTAAACAATACACTTCTATCAGGGAATGAAAATGACAGACTATACTGCTTTTAGATTGTTCCAAATATGAATGGGTTTTGAGACACACACTTGTTTAAAGGGGGGGGGGGGGGACTTTGGGTGGACTTCATTTTCTTAATACATTTAACTTAACTCATCTCTTGGTACTTAGTACCCTCAGGTCATTGTCAAGACCTATTGTATTTAGATAGCCTTAAATCACAACAAAGTTGTCTGACAACCCTTTACATTTGCAGCAGGTCTAGACCACAGAGATAGAAAGAGTGTGATAGAGACAGGGTTTCATTGAAGTTTGGGAGGGATAGGCACAAACACCCTCACACTAATAACAGGAGAGCTAACAGCTACAAGGTTCTGGTGACACAGCTCATGTGCCTGAACATAATTTTACTGACAACTACTGTGCTCAGATGGTGGAAAATATGAGGTCACCGATCACCCTGGTGCGAGGCTCAATGAAAATGCTAATTTGTATGCACTTTGTGATTTTCACACATAATTTTATTTGGCTGCTACAGCAACAATCAAGTCTTTGGTCTGATTATTAAGTAGTTTGTCGCCATATGTTTTGATATAGTATTCAATTTTCCACCATTTTAATTCACCAACTGATATGGAATATGTTTTATTTTCAGAAGCCATTTGGTTATAAAATACAAGGTGAAGGTTATAGCATCATTATCAACAAGCATGAATATATATTTGCAGCTTTTAGTATTTGGGTGAGGGTAAAGGACATGAATAGTGGTGTACCACTTCTTTTCATTCATTTTCCCATCCATTTCCAAACCTACCCTACTTCTGGCCTTTCTTATTACATATAATTGTCACCTAATTGACTCAAATGCTTTTAATGTTTACCAGGGTGCACTGTTTTATGTTAATGTTAAAGTAATCCTTCATTTTCACTGTAGGTCAAGGATGGCTGGATGCCATCAAAGAAAGACATGAAAATAAAATTATACAAAAACATAGAAAAAAATAGTTTAATGCAGCCACAGGGGGGGGACACAAGCCAGTGTCTCCCTGAGCTGGTCCCAAGCCAAAATAAATGCAGAGGGTTGCGTCAGGAAGGACATCCGGCGTAAGACTTGTGCCAAAGCAAAATATGCAAATCAAAACTAAGAATCTCATACTGGATCAGTTGAGGCCTGGGTTTACAATGACAGTCATAAGTTCTGATAACCTACAGGGTACCAATGGTAATTGGGCAACTGTGAGTCAAAGAAGGAGAAGAAGACGACATTTTCAGAAGCAGAGGGAGAAGAGATAAGGCAACAGTCTGGGACTGAGAGTTGGGACTTTGAATGTTGAGACGATGACAGGAAAAGCTTTAGTTGGTTAACGTGATGCAGAAAAGGAAGGTGGATATACTGTGTATCTAGGAGACCAGGTGGAAAGATAGTAAGACTAGAAGCTCGGGAGATGGTTTTAAGTTGTATTATCATGGTACCGACAGGAATAGAAAAGGAGTAGAAATAGAGGTGAAAAAAATGTCAGATAGAACTATGATTCTGATACTGGAAATTGAAGGTGTGATACTCAGTGTTGTTAGTTGGTATACCCCACAGGTGGGATGTGAGATGGAGGAGAAAAAGAAGTTCTGGAATGAGAAGTGATGCAGAATATCCCCAGAGATTGAGAGAGTGGTAATTGGTGCAGAGTTCAATGGACATGTTGATGCACGTAATAGAGGTAATGAAGAAGTGATGGGCAGGTTTGGTGTTCAGGATAGGAACGCAGAGAGACAGATGGTTGTAGACTTTTCAAAAAGGATAAAAAGACAGGAACATGGGATAACTTATAAGAACAGAGGTAGGAGCATGCAGGTAGGCTGCATCTTATATAGGTGAGGTAATCTGAAGGAGATTAGTGACTGCAAAGTAGTCATAGGTGACAGTGTAGCCAGACAGGATAGGATCGTAGTTTGTAGGATGACTCTGGTGACAAGGACGATCAAGAGGACAAAGTGGTGGAAGCTGAAAAGGGAGGAGAACAGGCGTATATACAGAGAAAGCAAAGAAGAACATACGGAAGTATAGGGAGATACAGCGTATGGCAAAGATAGAGGTAGCAAAGGCAAAACAAATGGAGAATGATGACTTGTATGCTCCGCTGGACAGTACAGAGGGAGGGAGAGACTGATCTATACAGGTTGGCGAAACAGAGATAGAGATGTAAAATATGTATAGCAGGTCTGGGTGATTCAGAATAGAGAGGGAAATGTATTGACAGATGTGAAAAGAGTGGTGGTAAGATGGAAAGAGTACTTTGAAGAGCTGATGAATGAGGAAAATGAAAGAGAAGATGCTTGAAGAATGTAGAGGTGTAATGGTGCCCATTTTTAAGAATAAGGAGGATGTGCAGAATTGCGGTAACTATAGAAGGATAAAGCTGATGAGCCATACAATTAAGTTATGGCAAACAGTCGTGGAAACTAGACAGACCTGAAGTCAGCATTTGTGAGCAGCAGTATGGTTTCATGCCAAGAAAGAGTACTACAAATGGAGTATTTGCTTTGATAATGCTAATAGAGTAGTACAGAGAAGGTCAGCGGGAGCTGCATTGCATTTTTGTAGACCTATAAAAAGCAGACAACAGGCTGCAGAGATAGGAACTCTGGTTTTATATGAGGAAGTCTGGATTGCCAGGGAAGCATGTTAGACTTGTGCAGGACATGTATTCTACCTGTGAGACAGTGGTAAGGTATGCTGTAGGTGTAATAGAGAAGTTCAAGGTGGAACAAGGTTAGGAATCTCCATGGACCTGACGTTTACAGATGACATTGTGATCTTTAGTGAGAGCAGAGAACATGTTGAGGAAAATCTAGAGAGATGGAGGTATGCTCTGTAAAGGAAGGGAATGAAAGTAAGCAAGACAATATATCTGTGTGTGAATGAGAGGAACCCCGGGTGGAACGGTGAGGTCACAGGGAGTGGATATCAAGAAGTTGCAGGATTTCAGGTGCTTGTGGGTAAACAGTCCAGAGCACCAGTGAGTGTGGAAAAGAGAGGAAGAGATGGGTTCAAGCAGGTTGAAATGGGTGCAGAAAAGTGTCAGGGGTACTATGGGATAGAAGACTATCAGCCAGAATGAAAGGAAAGGTGTACAAGACAGTGGTGAGACCAGTGCTGCTGTATGATCTACAAACAGTGACACTGACAAAAAGACAGGAGGCAGAGCTTGAGGAAGCAGAAATGAAGATCTTGACATTCTCTTTGGAAGTGACGAGGAAGGATAGGATCAGGAATGAGTCTATCAGAGGGACAGCACCTCACAGATGTTTTGGAGAGAAGGTCAGAGAAGCCAGATCGAGATGCTGTGGTCATGTACCGAGGAGGGATAGTGAATATGTTGTATATGGATGCTGGAATCGGAGCTGCCAGGCAGGAGGTCTAGAGGAAGACCAAAGAGAAGATTTATGGATGTATTGAGAGAGAATATGAAGGTAGTTGGTGTGAGAGAGGAGGATACAGAGGATACAGAGGGTTAGATGGAAAAGGTTGATTTGCTATGGCGACCCCTGAAGGGAAAAGCCGATAGAGAAAGAAGAAAAAATAATTTGTTATACTTCCTAAGCTCCCAGAGTACCTCAAAGCTGTTTTCAATTTTAGATCTAGTCACTACCTAACCCTTGATATCCATCTTGCCTGAACGAATGATGGCAGAGGTGTTTTCTAGTCGACTGTGCATTTTAAATCGAATGACCTGCCAACTGCCTTCAAACTAGTCTTGCTCTCAGTTAGACGTTCATATTATAAAATTATTATAAAATATTATAACATTATTAGATCACATTGTCTTTTTTGGATGTGGACATGTTTTGTTTTCAGCTCTCATAGGATGAAGAATTGTTTATATCAATTCCATTTGCTAATGAAGCTTTTTAAGTAACACAATTAAATGAATCATATTCTTAAGATCACAGCTATCACTATGTTTCATTACAAGTGCACTTGGCAGATTCAGTACATGAAAGGCTCCAAACAATGTCTGCCATTCTTATAAAATGGTGATATATTTGAATTGTTAAACATTTCAAACTTGCAAGATATTTGCCTTATTTTGTCACAACCATACAACTTGCCCCTGTTATGTTTTTGTGAATCCACTTTAGATAGCAAAAATAGCAGTCTACAAAGATGCATGTCCTCAAGTTATGATCTATGCTATTTTTTCCCCAGCTACTGCTGATGGCGATATTGGCGGGAAGTGAAATCAACTTTTGAGGAGGCTAAGTGCCTGGGTTTTATGACCTATTACCTTGTCCCCCATCCACAGGGATCAATTAGTCTTCCTTGTGTAATAGCTGAGAGCAGTAAAAGCTCAAAATAACACTTTCACCAATGTAATAACAACGTTTACACTTGTAAAATCGAGGCAATGCTGCACTGGAGCTGTGTGCTTGTCAGAAGTGTTTCTAAAACACCAACATACTAGACACAAATGAACATAAGAATATTTTCTGAAGTGAACAGGTATTAAAAAGTTAATTCCTGATTTGAAGCTAATTTAATTTAGCACCATTAATCTCAATGGCAACACAGACTGATTTCATCATCTATTTTGTCTTGACAGCTGTGCTTGACTTCAAGGGGAACTGTGGATGAGGGGATGGTGTTTGGTGGACACAATCAAAGCACCACTGTAATGAATTTAACTGAGGTGTGAAGATGTGTCTTCTCAGTCTGATTGTCTTCCCCCATGTGAACCATTTCTTCTAAATATCACAAGTCATCTCGTGAGTGAAATAATCAATTATTTCCCTTCAGGCAGCCTGGAGGCAGTCTAGTAAAGGACAGGTCTTGCATGTTTGTATTGTTTAAAAAAGATGCAACGCTTCCTGTCCTTATGTGAAAGGACAGACATCCCCTTCTGTTCCTCCTTCCTCAGGGTAAAAACTCAAGTACACTCAGGAAGGCTAACGATAATTTACGATGACACTCCGATATGTTTTCTAGAAAGGGTCATGGCTCTGGGAAATTACGGTACTTTGTCATTTATTTTCCCTTCAGTCTTCAGAGTGGTGAAAGTTCAAAGTTTGGAAACCATATAAAATGTACTCGTTTAAAAAATGAATCTCAAATGAACACAAATTAATGTTGAGCCAAAGAAGTTGAAATTAATAAATCTAAAATAAAATAAATAGAATAAAATAAAAAACAACTACATACTTTTTGTTCAATCTGATACCAGTTGCAAAAAAACATCAGACAATTGTTAAGTGATACAATTAAAAAAATAAATAAATAAAAAAAATAGGTTTACAGCTAACAACAAAACATTTTACTACTACTTTTCCCACTGATCTATGCAGTACTACTTTGACCACTAATAGTACAGTAAATCTCCGGCATAAATCCAAGTATTTGACCATAGGACACTGTAATACTTCACTTCCTGCTTCCCAGACTTCCCATGAAATATCTTGCCTCAGGATTTGTTTGAATGAGCACACGATATTAGATTTTCAGAAGTTTGTCTTGACATGGAGACATTTTATTGAAAGGATCAGAGTTTTTTGTGTCTACATTAATATCAAGGTCTCATGTGGTTCCTGACTTAGCCACTGCTTTCATTTCTAGGTCACTCTCTTGTATAGTCATTAGATACAATAAGAATGTCGTAAACCCTCAAAATATTTTCTCATACATTGAGAAAGTACAGAGTATATTAACTTTTAGCAGCACACAGAAAGGTCCTAAGTCTGTAAGTAAACCCTGAATACAAAGTGGTCTTGTGCCCCAATCAATCTTATTTATGTATTACATGCTCTCAAATCAAAAAGTTTAGAAAAACTGAATTAATAAATAAAACTGTTTAGATGAAGACAAAACAGTCAAATCAGCCTGTCATGGGTTCAACTTGTAAAGCTAATGGCTCAGTCAAACTCCTCCAGAGCTTGCAGGGTAACATTACATTACAGTAATTTGGCAGATGCTTTTATCCAAAGCGACTTACAGCGGCGATGCCGGGGATTAAACCCAGGACCTAATACATGCAAAGCATGTGCTCTACCGCTGAGCTACATACGACACAGAAGGCATTTACCTAAGAAGGTAAACGATGCCTTCTTAGCCTCAAGCAAATGATACTGTGGTCATCATATATATTGGGAATGTAATATCCATTTTTATTTCATATTTGCTATGAAATCAAGACAGGGCAATCACCTCTACTGATGTGCCCCAATGTTATTTGAAATTACCCATTGAATTTACCCTTTCACAGGCACAATTTAGTATGCCTCTTTTCTGATAATCAGCAAGAATAATTGAAAACACAACGGTTTTAAGAGGCCGTATAACTGACTGCTATTATTGGTACCATATACATATTGGCACTTTTGGTAGCAGAGGGTTGGTAAGCATAAAAAAACCAACACATTTTGATTGTTTTTTTTTTTTGTTTGTGTGTTGGTAGATTTTGCAAAAGGATGGAAATGGCTGTATTGAACACTATTTTCCAGAAAAGATAGGGACATAAGGTAACTTATAAGAGCGGAGGTAGGAGCATGCAGGTAGACTACATCTTGTATAGACGAGGTAATCTGAAAGAGATGAGTGACTGCAAAGTAGTTGTAGGTAAGTGTAACCAGGCAAGATAGGATGGTGGTTTGTAGGATGACTGGTGACAAGGAAGATCAAGAGGACAAAGGCAGAGCAGAGGACAAAGGGGTGGAAGCTGAAAAAGGAAGTGTTGTATGGCTTTCAGGGAAGAGTTGAGGAAGGCTCTGTGTGGCCAGGAGACCTTCCAGATGATTGGACAACTACAGCTAATGTTATCAGGGAGACAGATAGGAGAGCACTTGGTGTCATCTGGAAAGAAAGTAGATAACGAGACTTGGTGGTGGAATGAGGAAGTGCAAAATGCAGGAGTATATACAGAGAAAGTAGTTGGGAAAGAAGAAATGTGACACTGAGAGGACTGAAGAGAACAGACAGGAGTACAAGGAGATACGACGTAAGGTAAAGATAGAGGTAGCAATGGCAAAACAAAGGGCGAACGATGACTTGTATGTTCTGTTGGACAATAGCTGCGAAGATGGAGAGTACTTTGAAGAGCTGATGAATGAGCCAAATGAAAGAGAAGTAAGGGCAAAAGGTGGTGTGAGAGAGGAGGATACAGAGAATTGGGTTAGAATAGGGAGATAATGATCTATACAGGTAAGCGAAACAGAGAGATAAAGATGGAAAAGGATGTACAACAGGTCCAGATGATAAAGGATAGAGAGGGATACGTATTGACAGATGCCAGAAGAGTAATGGTAAGATGGAAAGAGTACATTGAAGAGCTAATGAATGAAAGAGAAGCAAAGGTATAAGAGGTGACTATTGTAGACCACAAAGCAGAGATTAGTAAATGTGAAGTGACGAAAGCATTGAAGAGAATGAAGAGTGGAAAGGCAGTTGGTCCTGACGATATACCTGTGGAGTTGTGGAAGTGTCTAGGAGAGGCAGGGGTACAGTTTCTGACGAGATTATTCAATAGGATCTTCAAGAATGAGAAGATGCCTGAGGAATGGAAAAGAAATGTGATGATGGCCATTTTTTAGAATAAGGGGGATGTGCAGAATTGCGGCAACTATAGAGGGATACAGTTGATGAGACATACAATTAAGTTATGGGAAAGAGTAGTGGAAACTAGACTGAGAGCAGAAGTCAGCATTTGTGAACACCAGTAGGGCTTCATGCCTAGAGAGAGTACTACAAATTCAGTATTTGCTTTGAGACTTCTATTAGAGAAGTACAGAGAAGGCCAGAAGGAGCTGTATTTTGTTTTTGTAGACTCAGAAAAAGCATATGACAGGGTGCCTCGAGAGGCACTCTGGTGTTGTATGAGGGAGTCTGGAGTAGCCCGAGAAGTATGTTAGACTGGTGCAGGACATGTATGCTAGCCGTGAGACAGCAGTGCGGTGTGCTGTAGGAGTAACAGAAGTTCAAGGTGGAGATAGGACCCCATTAGGAATCAGCTCCGAGCCCCTTCTTGTTTGCAGTTTTGATGGACGGGATGACAGATAAGGTTAGACAGGAATCTCCATGGACCATGACGTTTGCAGATGACATTGTGATCTGTAGTGAGAGCAGAGAACATGTTGAGTAAAATCTAGAGAGGTGGAGGTATGCGCTGGAAAGGAGGGGAATGAAGCAAGACAGAGTATATGTGTGTGAATGAGAGAAACACGGTTGGAACGGTGAGGCTACAGGGAGTGACATCAAGAGGTTGGAGGAGTTTAGGTACTTGGGGTCAACAGTCCAAAGTAACTGAGAGTGTGGAAAAGAGGTGAAGAGATGGGTTCAAGCAGGTTAAAATGGGTGGAGAGACGTGTCACCGGTACTATGCGATAGAAGACAATCAGCCAGAATGAAAGGAAAGGTGTACAAGGCAGTGGTGAGACCAGCGATGCTGTATGGACTAGAAACAGTTCCAATGACAAAAAGACAGAAGGCAGAGCTAGAGGTTGCAGAGATGAAGATGCTATGGTTCTCTTTGGGAGTGATGAAGATGGACAGGATCAGGGATGAGTCTATCAGTTGGACAGCACATCACAGATGTTTTGGAGAGAAGGTCAGAGAAGCCAAACTGAGATGGTTGGGTCATGTACAGAGGAGAAATAGTGAATATATTGGTAGACGGATGCTGGAATTGGAGCTGTCGGGCAGGAGGTCTCGAGGAAGACCAAAGAGAAGATTTATGGACGTAGTGAGAGACGATATGAAGGGAGTTGGTGTAAGAGAGGAGGATACAGAGAATAGGGTTAGATGGAGTGGGTTGGTTCTCTGTGGCGACCCCTGAAGGGAAAAGCCGAAAAGAGAAGAAGTGTTTTATGAATGCGTGTCTTTACCAGCACATTGACTTCTTTCAGGGAAATATTTGTTACTGAGAAATATAGATGTTATACTAAATAGTAATCTTACGATTTGCAAGTTATCTGCAGTCCAAAAATGGTTTGAGGTTCCGTCTAAGTATAATGTTTGAATGTCAGTTACATTTAGTTACAAATAGTTTTGAATGCATTGTCACTGTCTCTGAGATTCCACGTTTAAAAAAGTGCATAGAATATGCATTCATATGCAAATCCCACTGTTTTTCGTGTCTTAGCTTTCATAATTATGTTAACCCAAAAAGTAGTCTGTCTACAAAAAAAAAACACAACTGCAAGTCAGACAATGAATGAATAAAGCTTAATTACCACTTATA